>NC_089492.1:254610922-255962589 GCF_036850765.1 Saccopteryx bilineata | reverse complement strand
CTGTGGGAAACCTGCATCCCTCTTGGAAGAGAATTGGGTTGGAGTAGCCTCTGAGGCTTCATCTCTCCTGAGCTGTTTATTTACACTTTTTCTGTTTCCAAAGAGATGGTATGAAATTAGTGGTTTTTCTTTTTCTGGCACGAAAGCTTTGCTTTTTTTCTATTCTGGGGAGTGATGCTGTCACAGTCAGGGAATTCCACTGTCACAGGACTATAGAATCTGGTCCTCAGATTAATTTCCCACCAACATGGTAAAACCTAACTGCCTGAACCCTGAAACCAACAGAGGGGGCTGAGGATAGAAAAGGCAAAGGAATCAGAACTGGATCTGACTGACCTTGTCCTGGGCTAAGCACCATAAATGAGCTCACAGTCTGGATTAGGGAAGGAGAGACAGACTAATAACTCTAAAACGGGGTGGTAAGTGCTGTTTGGACCCAGGGACGGCTTTTTGGAAGCGTCTTCATTACAGAGTGACATGGATAGATTTCTGCTCTGGAAAGGCTACTTTGAAAAAGGCGAAAGATTTATGCGATCTGAAGAGAAACCAGAGTATAAAAGGCTACTTTGAATTGGAGGAGACACATGCTGTTTTCTCTGGTTGGAATGCTTCTCTCCACCACTTTGTCTGGCTAAGTTCTACTTAATTTTCAAGTCTCAGCTTATGCCCCTTATTCTAGGAAGGATTTCCTTACTCCCCTACTTGGGTTATGGCCCTCTAGGTACCCAGAACCCCTAGCATTTGCTACACTGAATTTTAAGTATTTGTATCATTGTCTTTCTTTTCTTTCTTTTTTTGTGACAGAGAGAGGGACAGACAGACAGGAAGGGAGAGAGATGAGAAGCATCCATTCTTCATTGCAGCACCTTAGTTGTTCATTGATTGCTTTCTCATATGTGCTTGACCTGGGGAGGGGGGCTACAGCAGAACGAGTGACCCCTTGCTCAAACCAGCAACCTTGGGCTCAAGCCAGCAACCTTGGGGTCATGTCTGTGATCTCACACTCAAGCCAGCAACCTCGCGTTCAAGCTGGTGAATCCACGCTCAAGCCAGAAGAGCCCATGCTCAAGCTGGCGACCTCAGGGTTTCTTTTCTTTTCTTTTCTTTTCTTTTCTTTCTTTTTTTTTTTGTATTTTTCTGAAGCTGGAAACGGAGAGAGACAGTCAGACAGACTCCCGCATGTGCCCGACCGGGATCCACCCGGCACGCCCACCAGGGGCAGACGCTCTGCCCACCAGGGGGCGATGCTCTGCCCCTCCGGGACGTCGCTCTGTCGTGACCAGAGCCACTCTAGCGCCTGGGGCAGAGGCCAAGGAGCCATCCCCAGCGCCCGGGCCATCTTTGCTCCAATGGAGCCTCGGCTGCGGGAGGGGAAGAGAGAGACAGAGAGGAAGGAGAGGGGGAGAGGTGGAGAAGCAGATGGGTGCTTCTCCTGTGTGCCCTGGCTGGGAATCGAACCCGAGACTTCTGCACACCAGGCCGACACTCTACCACTGAGCCAACCGGCCAGGGCCGACCTCAGGGTTTCAAACCTGGATTCTCTGCATCCCAGTCTGACGCTCTATACACTGTGCCACCACCTGGTCAGGCTGTCATTGCCTTTCTTATCTTACTCACTAGACTGTGAACTCTTTGAGGGCAAGAAATAGTTCTTTTCTTCCTTTATCTAACACAATGCCATGCGTATAAGAAACAGTTAATAAATATTGCCCAATAAAATAAATACTGAATGAATGGATTAATTCCATCTTTGAAGAAGGACAGGGAAGTCATCCTAGAGAAGGTGGCATTTGAGTTGGGCCTTGAAGAATGAATAAAGCCAGTGGAAATTCCAGTGCAGGATGGCAAATTGAATACATGTATTTACCTCCATGCCTCCCTGAAACTCCACTAAAAGCCAGTATAAGGATTATTGTAAAAGTCCTGAAACCATTATGACAACAAAAACAGGAAAGAAGATGATATGAACAAAGTTTTGGAAGCTGAAAAGCAACCCATTTTTCACTACTGACACCCTCAAAGGTTTTAGGAGTTAGAAGCACCAGGTATTTCTGGAACTGGGGGTGCAAGTGGAGTTAAAAACAAAAGGGTTGGTGAATGTCTGTTTAAGATTCTCTTCCCCATAGGCCCTGGCCAGTAGGCTCAGTGGTAGAGCGTCGGCCTGGCGTGCAGGAGTCCCGGGTTCGATTCCCGGCCAGGGCACACAGGAGAAGCGCCCATCTGCTTCTCCACCCATCCCCCTCTCCTTCCTCTCTGTCTCTCTCTTCCCCTCCCGCAGCCAAGGCTCCATTGGAGCAGTTTGCCCGGGCGCTGAGGATGGCTCTGTGGCCTCTGCTTCAGGCGCTAGAATGGTTCTGATTGCAGCAGAGCAACCCCCCAAGATGGGCAGAGCATCGCCTCCTGGTGGGCATGCTGGTCGGGTGCATGTGGGAGTCTGTCTGACTACCTCCCGGTTTCCAACTTCGGAAAAATAAAAAAATAAAAAAAATAAATAAAAATTTAAAAAAAGATTCTCGCCCTGGCCGGGTTGGCTCAGCGGTAGAGCGTCGGCCTAGCGTGCGGAGGACCCGGGTTCGATTTCCGGCCAGGGCACACAGGAGAAGCGCCCATTTGCTTCTCCACCCCTCCGCCGCGCTTTCCTCTCTGTCTCTCTCTTCCCCTCCTGCAGCCAAGGCTCCATTGGAGCAAAGATGGCCCGGGCGCTGGGGATGGCTCTGTGGCCTCTGCCCCAGGCGCTACAGTGGCTCTGGTCGCAACATGGCGACGCCCAGGATGGGCAGAGCATCGCCCCCTGGTGGGCAGAGCGTCGCCCCTGGTGGGCGTGCCGGGTGGATCCCGGTCGGGCGCATGCGGGAGTCTGACTGTCTCTCCCTGTTTCCAGCTTCAGAAAAATGAAAAAAGAAAAAAAAAAAAAAAAGATTCTCTTCCCCTCCTGACCAGGCGGTGGTGCAGTGGGTAGAGCGTTGGACTGGGATGTGGAAAACCCAAGTTCAAGACTCCGAGGTCACCAGCTTGAGCGTGGTGGGCTCATCTGGTTTGAGCAAAGCTCACCAGCTTGGACACAAAGTCTCTGGCTCGAGCAAGGGGTTACTCGCTCTGCTGAAGGCCCGCGGTCAAGGCACATATGAGAAAGCAATCAATGAACAACTAAGGTGTCGCAATGTGCAACAAAAAACTGATGATTGATGCTTCTCATCTCTCCATCCCTGTCTGTCTGCCCCTATCTCTCTCTCTCTCTGACTCTCTCTGTCTCTGTATAAAAAAAAAAAAGATTCTCTTCCTAACTGGGTAACCAGGTGCCAGTCACTCCTTTATACTAGTGGAAGACTGCAAATGTAAGTTTTGAAAAGAATGAACAGAAAGAAGGAAGGGGAAGAGAAAAGGGAGGAAGGGAGGGAGGAAGGAAGAAAGGAAAAAAGGAAAGAAGGAGAGCAGGAGGGAGGAAAGGAAGAGGGAAGGGAGGAAGGGGAAACATAGTAGGAGAAGTATTTTTAGTATGTTTTGTTTAATACATTTAGTTTGGTCATGGACTAGGATTGTTGGTTTCACTGTTAATATATTTGTCCTCAGTATGAAATAATTGAAGATATTCTTTTTTTTAAGTGAGAGAAGGGGAAATAGTGAGACAGACTCATGCATGTGCCCTGACCAGGATCCACTCAACAACTCTGTCGGGGGCTGATGCTCCTTCAATCAACCAAACTATCCTTAGCACCCATGGCCAACACTCAAACCAGACAAGCCACTGGCAGTAAGAGGAGAAGAGAGAGAGAGAGAGAATAGGGAAAGGAAGAGGAAGAGAAACAGATAGTTGCTTCTTATGTGTGCCCTGACCAAGAATCGAACCCAGGACATCTGCATGCTGGGCCAACACTCTATCCACTGAGCCATCTGGCCAGGGCCAATTTCTTTTACTATGTCATTAATAGTTTCTACAGTCTGGCATTTCAGTTATTTATGCCCGTATCTCCTTATTGAAATGGCAAGCTACTATTAAGCAAGAACAGTTTCTTCATTACCTTTGTAATTATTAAAAAATTAATAAATTCAGGTACCACCTGACCAGGAGGTGGCGCAGTGGATAGAGTGTCGGACTGGGATGTGGAGGACCCAGATTCGAGACCCCGAGGTCACCAGCTTGAGCACGGAATCATCTGGTTTGAGCAAAGCTCACCAGCTAGGACCCACACTGGCTTGAACAAGGGGTTACTCAGTCTGCTGAAGGCCCACGATCAAGGCACGTATGAGAAAGCAATCAATGAACAACTAAGGTGTTGCAACGAAAAACTGATGATTGATGCTTTTCGTATCTCTCTGTTCCTGTCTGTCTGTCTGTATCTATCCCTCTGTCTCTGTAAAAAATAAAGTAAAATAAAATAAAAATTCAGGTACCCAATAATCATTTATTTAATTGAATTAGAGTAGTAATATTCCAAAAACACAAATAATTTTTTTTAAAAAAAGTTAAAAGTCTCCTGCCTGGCCTGTGGTGATGCAGTGGATGGGGCTCAACCTGGAGCACTGAGGTTGCCAGTTCGAGACTCCCGGCTTGCTCAGTCAAGGCACATATGAGAAGCTACTGTGCTTCCCACTCCTCCCCCTGCCTTTTGCTCTCTCTCCTCTCTCTAAAAAAATTAATAAAATCTTTTTAAAGACATTAAAGATCTAATTGGCTTATTAAACAATTTATGAATCGGGCAGCATCCCATCTAGTAAGTAGAAGGTGCTCTGCAAGTAATTTCCAGTACAATTTTTTGTTCTGTGCTTATGCCATAGTAAATAAGTTATCCATAGTAATATGCCAAATAGTTACCATTTATTAACAAATACTTATCAGGCAATATGCTATGCATGTCAATATGTTCTGTCCATTTCTTAAAAAAATTTTTTTTTGCCTGACCAGGTGGTGGTGCAGTGTGGATAGAGCATCAGACTGGGATGTGGAAGACCCAGGTTCGAAATCCTAAGTTTTCTGGCTTGAGCACACGCTCATCCGGCTTGAGTGCAGGGTCGCGGGCTTGAACATGGGATCATAGACTTGACCCCATGGTCCTTGTCTTGAGCCCAAAGGTCGATGGCTTGAGCCCAAGGTCACTGGCTTGAGCAAGGGGGTCACTCAGTCTGATGTAGCCTCCCTGTCAAGGCACATATAAGAAAGCAGTCAAAGAACAACTGAGGTGCCTGACCAGGCGGTAGCACAGTGGATAGAGCGTCGGACTGGGATGCGGAAGGACCCAGGTTCGAGACCCCGAGGTTGCCAGCTTGAGCGTGGGCTCATCTGGTTTGAGCAAAAGCTCACCAGCTTGGACCCAAGGTCGCTGGCTCGATCAAGGGGTTACTTGGTCTGCTGTAGCCCCACGGTCAAGGCACATATGAGAAAGCAATCAATGAACAACTAAGGTGTCGCAACAAAAAACTAATGATTGATGCTTCTCATCTCTCTCCATTCCTGTCTATCCCTATCTGTCCCTTTCTCTGACTCTCTCTCTGTCTCTGAAAAAAACAACAACAATAAAACAACTAAGGTGCCGCAACGAAGAATTGATGCTTCTCATCTCTCCCTTCCTATCTGTCCCTCTCTCTGTCTCTGTCACAAAAAAATAGTAATAATATTTATGTATTGATTTTAGCAAGAGAGGAAAGGAGAGAGAGAGAGAGAGAGAGAGGAACAATAGATCCACTCCTGTAGGTGCCCTGATTGAGGATTGAACCGGCAGTCTCTGTGCTTTGGATGATCCAATTGAGCTATCTGGCCAGGGCAATATCTTCTTTCTATTTTTTAAAAATAAACATTTAAATTAGATAGTATCCTAATTTTATAATGAAGAAATGAAGATTTGAAGGGAAAATAATTTCAATTTTATATGGCTCCTTAATAGCAAAACTGGAATTTGAATTCAGGTCTGTTTTATTCTAGTGCCTCTATTTTTCTCAATGTACAAATACTTGGGTCTTATTCTGGTTTATTACTATACATGGGAGTAAAGAAATTATTTACTGAATAACTTAATAAATGTTAAGTGATATATATTTTTATTTTTTTAATTTTTATTTTAATTTATTGTGTTAAGTGATATATATATTTTTTTATTTTTTTTATTTTTATTTTTTATTTTTTATTTTTTTTCTTTCTGAAGCTGGAAACGGGGAGAGACAGTCAGACAGACTCCCGCAAGCGCCCGACCGGGATCCACCTGGAACGCCCACCAGGGGCGAGGCTCTGCCCACCAGGGGGCGATGCTCTGCCCCTTCGGGGCCTCGCTCTGCTGAGACCAGAGCCACTCTAGCGCCTGGGGCAGAGGCCAAGGAGCCATCCCCAGTGCCCGGGCCATCTTTGCTCCAATGGAGCCTTGGCTGCGGGAGGGGAAGAGAGAGACAGAGAGGAAGGAGGGGGGGTGCGGGGGTGGAGAAGCAAATGGGCGCTTCTCCTATGTTCCCTGGCCGGGAATCGAACCCGGGTCCCCCGCATGCCAGGTCGACGCTCTACCGCTTATATATTTAAAATAATAGAACTGAAGGTGTCCAGATTGAGAGACATCAAGGAAAGTTGAGCACAAGAGGGATTACATGAAAATATTATTTCATAAATATTATGAAAAATTCCACCCATCTTTTCTCCCTTCTTGGCTTCCAGAATATTGGCAGCTTTATACTCTCTAGATGGGTATAATATAGTGACTTGGCTGAACCCAAGAGAAAAAAATTACTGATGTCTGGTCTTACCCAATCAAACAGCCTAGCCAGGTAACCCTTAGTGAGATTCAGAGTTGGCAAGACTCACAGCACCCTGGGCCCTGTTACACCACCTTTCTTGAGTTGCATCCGTTCATTACCACATCATCCCATTTTAGATCTTTATCCCCCAGCTCCTGCCTTCTTTTGGTCCAGTCTACTTCCTGATCAACACCTGGCCTCCAACAGACTAGTTTGGCCATGTTTAAGTCATACTGGTGAATCTGGACCAGTTCAATAGTTAATAGTAATACCCTATCTTTGAAGTTCAAAGCTCAATAGGATCAGATTTTAATATTTAACATTTGCTGAGACTTTACTCTGAGCCAGACACTGTGCTGAGTACTTACTTAATAGACAGCATCTCAAAATTCTCATAGCCACCCTATGAGGTGAGTGATTTAACCCTATCTTACAAACAAGGAAGCCAAGGCTCAAAGATAAGAAATTTGGCCATAGTGGTATAAACAGTGGTGGAGGTGAGATTTATCATTATTATTATTATTTGTATTTTTCTGAAGTTGGAAACGGGGAGGCAGTCAGACAGACTCCCGCATGCGCCCGACCGAGATCCACCTGGCATGCCCACTAGGGGGCGATGCTTTCCTCATCTGGGGCATTGCTCTGTTGCAACCAGAGCCATTCTAGCGCCTGAGGCAGAGGCCATAGAGCCATCCCCAGCGCCCGGGCCAACTTTACTCCAATGGAGCCTAGGCTGCGGAAGGGGAAGAGAGAGACAGAGAGGAAGGAAAGGGGGAAGGGTGGAGAAGCAGATGGGCACTTCTGTGTGCCCTGGCCGGGAATCGAACCTGGGACTCCTGCACGCCAGGCCGACACTCTACCACTGAGCCAACCAGCCAGAGCCAGATTTTTTTTTAAGTGAGAGGAGGGAAGATAGTGAGTCAGACTCCTGCTTGAGCCCCAGCTGGGATTCACCCAGCAACCTCTGTCTAGGGCCAATGCTCAAATCAACTGAGCCATCCTCAGCTCCTGGGACCATGCTGGAACCAACTGAACCATTGGCTGTAAGAGGGGAAGAGGCAGATTAGGGGAGTGGGAGGGGGGGGGAGAGGAAGATAGTCGCTTCTCCTGTATTCCTTGACCAGGAATTGAATCTGGGACTTCCATATGCTAGGCCGTGCTCTATCCATTGACCAACTGGCCGGGGCCAGAGGTGAGATTTTTAAACAATAATCTGTCTGCTTCTAAAGCCCACACTAGAAACCCTTCTATTTCCATGCTCTTTGAAAGAAAAGCATAGTTGGTTGGACTATATTGTAGGGTCCTCTGAAAACATTGGGGAAACCCATGACCCAATACCTGGGACTGATTTCTTTTCCCATTTCCCCAGGCTTACCTGCGAGCCATCGATGTGAAGATCCTACAGCAGCTGGTGACTTTGAATGAGGGCATTGAGGCGGTGCGCTGGCTGTTGGAAGAGCGGGGGACATTAACCAGTCACTGCAGCAGCCTTACCAGCAGCCAATATAGCCTGACAGGCGGGAGCCCAGGCCACTCAAGGCGAGGCAGCTGGGACAGCCTGCCAGACATCAGCTCCACTGATCCGCTGGACAGTGTCTCCATTGGCAGCTTCCTGGACACTGTGGCCCCCGGCGACCTGGAAGAACAGGGACCCCTAAGGGCTCCCCGTCCTGAGATGGACTGGGCAAAGGTTACAGCCGATGGGGAGAGAGCCAGGACTGAGGTGGACCTGACAGCCACCAAGCTAGAGAGCTTGAGGGCTGTGTGGAAACCCCCAGGGGAGGGGCTCCAAGGTGGACCTCCTGAGCCACCAGAGGATGAGAGTACCAAGCTGGGCTTTGAGGTCCACTGGTACTGGGGGCAGTGCCAGGATGATGTGACCTTCCTGTAACAACTCTTCCATCCTTTTGTACTGCTGTGGTTCTTTCTTCATTTGACCCTGGTCTCCCTTGAAATTTATTCTCCCTCAAATCTGGGGCTAGGAAGAGGCTGCACTGAAATCAGGTGCCATGAAAGCCTGGCCTTGTTATCTGTCTGGTCCCTGGGAAGGCTATGCCTCTATCCCTCAATAATTGGGTCCCTAAAGCTATTTCCAGAGATACATTGACTCCAAGGCTTGACCTATGGCTCCTGGTATGATGGTCTCCCCCTTTCCCCTGTGACTAGGTAAGGATTTGAGGCATTTAGAACTCTTAGGAGATTCCTGATGAAATGATGAGAGTAAAATGACCTCACCCAATTTCTAGGAGCCTTGGCCCCCTCTCTTGGCCAAGATGGAGGATTACAGAGGGACACGGACACTCAGGGCCAACCCTCCATGGATTGGCCTTCCCAGAAACCTTTAAGGTTGTAGAACAACTGTTTTCTCTTTGGTAAGTGATGTTATTTCCTGCCAGGGTAGATTAGCTTTTCCACTGTCACCTTTAGCGGTGACAGGTCAGCATAGTGGTGTCTGAACCGCTGATGCTAAGTGAGACCATGCCGTTTATTCTCCATATAATCAGTAAGGAGGAACATACCACCTTTCCTGGCAGGAAAGTTTCTCACTGTCAGGTGTTTGTCCTTTTCAGAAAGGTTTATACTTTTTAAACGGGGGGTTCTCATTTTTTCCAAGGGGGTCTTGCTTCCTCTGTGACCACATCCTTGTCTGGTGCTGGAACTCCTATATCTGTGCTTTTAGGGAGGGAAACTGGCAAGGGCCTCCACCTTCTACTCTCAAAAGTCTTTTTGGCCTGCCCTGTCATCGTCCCCTGTTTCACCCTGTCTCTGGATTGCCCTCATTCTTGTGTTCTGGCTCCAAATCTGTCTGCCAGGAGGTTTAGCCTTTGTGTCTCCACACCTTCTCAGTTTCCACTTTCATTTCAGGCTTCAGGCTTTTCATATACAGATGAGTCCTGCAGCCTTCACTCCCCATTGCTGCTGGGAGCCAGAGGGAGGACAGGCTTGAGGTCTCAGAGCTCTGGAGGTGTATACCAGAATCTCCAAAGTGAGGCAGTGTCCTCTCTCATCCTGTGATTCCCCTCCCCCACCCTGCCCCAGACCTTCCACCATTTGGTCACAAGGACCTGCCCAGAGACTGGGATACAAGGAATCCCCTTGTTCGAGTTACAATGGGGAGGGTGTGGCAGGGAAAGACAGAGGCTCTTTAGTCCTAGGGCCCACATCCTGGGAGGAGGGAGAGATGGACGGAAAGGCCACTCTGCTTCCTCCCATAGAACAAACTCTAGACTCCTAGGACCTGAGGAGGGAGCAGGGGACTGGCTCTGGGCCTGGGTCCCAGGGCCGTAATGAATTACACCAAAGAAGGAATTTGGGGAAGCTGCCAACCTGAGGCTCAGGGAGGGCACAAGTAGACAAGGGCTGTGGTTGATGTCAAAGAACATCTTGGAGATTAACCATTTGAGCCCCAGGTAACTGCCCATAAATTGGTCTATATCTTTCCTGGGCCCTGAGATTGGATTATTGGAAGGCTAAAGGAGAGAAAACAATATTGGGTGATCCTTGCCTTTTTGCTATGCCCTCCTGAGTTGTAGGAGTTGTCCCTAAATCCTAGAATAACTGTGGTAATTTCTCTACTTTTCATTCTATATTGGGGATGGGAAGGAAGCCAAGTTGATCATCTCCACTTCCCCTAAAGTCCTCAAGTCTTGTTCTGCACCCCCCACCCCAGTCATTTCGGGGCAGTACATTCAGTCCATGGCTATCCCCTAAAGACCCTCTCTCTTCTTCCCATCCCCTCAATGTGATTGAAATCACTAAAATATATTCTTAGCCTCTCCTCCTCCACTATCCACCAGCTCTCTCCTTACCACCCTTCCTGATCTTGGAACTCCTAACCTCTCCACCCCAGGCTGGAAGTTCACATACCCTTTTCTACTTCCTACTCTGTTGCCATTTTGTAGTGTGTCCTTGGGTAACTACCTTGAATTCCTTCCTGAAGCTTAATTTAGTTTACAAACTTTTGAGCTGAAGAAATTGCCTGCCCCCTTGTGGCCATTATGCACCATTGCCATGGGTAGCTAGGTGGAACCTCCAAATACAAATACATGTACAGCCTTATAGATGGCCAACTCCCTCAGTGTACAGACAGACCTAGAGAGGGCAGAGACTTGCCCGGCATCATCCATGTTAAATTCACAGCAATACCCAGGTTAGAGAACCCAGATCTTCTGCCTGCCTGACAGCCCACAGTTCTATTACTTTGCCAGACTGTCCTCCTATCTCAGAGTCAACTCCACCCAAGCCCAAAGGGACTGAAAGCAGTGTCTCCCTGTTTTAATATTTGGGTTTTCACCCTACCCTAAAGAGGCAGCTTGATGTTTAGAAAAGAGCTATAGGCTCTGAGGAAAGAGAACCCTGAACCCAGATTGGGTAAAGGGTACACCAAACTGGACTGCAGATCAGTGGTGGGATTAAAATAATTTAACAACTGGTTCTCTGCCCTAATGACTGTTTTAAGTATTAAAAAAATGATATATTGAAAGGTAGTTTATTATTTCATGCATTTAATATTTAAGAACAATAAAAGGGGTATACAAAACTAGATTATGTTATAAGAAAGAGTTTTAAAATATTAATGAAAAAATATTTAATACCTGACATAAAACAATAAAACTTATTTAAGATACTTCCATATTGCTTCTTGATTGGCATCCTCACTTGCAATTTTTTTCACTGATGGACAGAATGAATGTTACTATGGGCACTTAGAATACGCTGTTGCGCAGATGAACATTAAAAAAGAGAATGTAAATTTGTGATTTCCACATTGGGCAGCTGCCCAGGCACCCACCTTAGAGAGAACCCTGATTACAAGTGCCATTTTAACAACCGGTTCACCGAACTCAACAAAAAATTAGGTATCGGTTCTGCTGAACGGGTGTGAACCAGCTAAAGATCTTTTAAAAATCAACCTAGCCTGACCAGGCAGTGGCACAGTGGATAGAGCGTTGGACTGGAATGCGGAGGACCCAGGTTCAAGACCCCGAGGTCACCAGCTTGAGTGCAGGCTCATCTGGTTTGAGCAAAAAGCCCACCAACTTGAACTCAAGGTCGCTGACTCCATCAAGGGGTTACTTGGTCTGCTGAAGGCCCACGGTCAAGGCACATATGAGAAGGCAATCGATGAACAACTAAGGTGTCGCAATGAAAAACTAATGATTGATGCTTCTCATCTCTGTTCCTGAATATCTGTCCCTATCTATCCCTCTCCTGACTCACTCCCTGTCTCTGTAAAAAATAAATAAAATTTAAAATAAATTAAAAAAAAAATCCAGAACCATTTTTCTGGGAAGTGAGTAGGCACAGAGATCATGGGGTCAGAACTCAGCATTTCAAACCTGGAGGTTAGAAGCGGGGGGCTGGGATGGAGAGGTTTGAGATTGGGAAGAACAGGTGGGTCCTGGGGTCTGCATCTGAGGGTGTTGAGGAGCTGGAGAAGTGGGAGTGAGTCAGATACCTGGGCACTCCAGGTGAGTCTGAACACTCTGTCTTAATACCTAGACTGTATTTCACTACCAGAGAAGTTCAAGAACCCAGTAAACACACATCCTTGGTCCCTTTACCTGCCTCTGGACTGACTGTGTGAGGCTTAGTTTCCTGTTAATTTACATCTTCTTAGGTACAAGGAGGACCTGTTTGGTAGCTCAAAGAAAGAGAAGGGATGGAAAGTGGAGAGATGCAGAAAGATAAAAGAATGAGATGAAAAATGGAGTGTTGAAAGTATGATTAGAGGGAGCATACTGTCCTCCAAGTGGGCCCAGGGCTCTTGACAGGTCTCAGGGTAAAGGCAGAGATGAGACTGCTCTTGACAGCTGCAGAAGCGGAACCTAGGAGGATATGGGGTGGTGCTGGCCAGGATGGGTATACCAGGAAGGCACGAGACTATGTGAGTGGGCAAATGTAAGGGCCTGTATATAGGATGGAGTCAGTGAGGTTGAGCGCTGGACTGACTAGAAGCTCAGTAGCAGCTTAGGTAGGAAATACTTGTAGGGGACACAGGCTTACTGTGTGCAGGTGCCAGACATGTACTGGGTGTTTAGTGACTGGGTGTTCAGTGACCTATTGACTGGAAGAATGAATGTGTGTAAACCTACAAGGGGATGTGACTTATTTTTTTAAAGTGGGTAATTAGGTAATATTAGGTCATTTAAAACATTATTTAATTCTTAACATTATTGTAAACAATGCATTATTAACAATGTATTGTTGCTTAGACATTTGCTCAAGGTCAGATAGGTAATGAATGTTAAGTATGAACCTACTTTTAATCTGACTGCAGCGACTTCCAGGAAATCTCTGATTCTCCACTTCCCACTCTCACAGACCTTACTTTTCTAGGATAACAGATTAGTGCTTCCCAGTAGCAGGGCCAGCATACTAGTTTCCTGTTGCTGCTGTAATGAATTGCCATAAATTGAATTCCTTAAAACAACACAAATGTATTTTTTTACTGTTCTGGAGGTCACCGGTCCAAAATCAGTTTCATTGGGCTGAAGTCAAAGTGTGGACAAGCTTGCATTCCTTCTAAAGACTCTAGGGGAGGCCTGACTTGTGGTGGCGCAGTGGGATAAAGCGTCGACCTGGAACACTGAGGTCGCCGGTTCAAAACCTTGGGCTTGCCTGGTCAAGGCACATATGGGAGTTGATGCTTCCTGCTCCTCCCCCTTCTCTCTCTCTCTGTCTCTCTCTCTCCTCTCTCTCTAAAAAAATCAATAAATAAAATATATAAAAAAAAAAAAGACTCTAGGGGAGAATCCATTTCTTTGCCTTATCCAGGTTCCAGAGGTTGCTTGCATTCATGGCCCTTTCCTCTATTATTAAGCCAGCAGCATAGCATCTTCATTCCTCTGACCTCTGCTTCCATCTTTACATCTTCTTTCTCTAATTCTCCCATTTCCTCTTATGAGGCTTTCGTTGTGATTACATATCCTTGTAATTACATTGGGTCCACTGAGATAATCCAGGATCATCTCCCCATCTCAAGATCCTAATTTAACTATATCTTCAAAGTCCCTTTTGCCATTTAAGGTAAGATACTAACTGGAATTAGGACATAATATCTTTGGAGGAAGGGCCATTATTCAACCACAGGCAGAGACGGAGGGTGGGCAGGAAGATGCACCCAGGCCCGGAATGAGCCTCTTTGCTTTGGCCAGCCTCCCTCAGCCAGGTGCCAAGGGGGAGGTGGCCAGGTACAGGCCATGTCTGGAGAATGGCAAGTGCCCTCCAACATCATCACTACCAAGAAGAGGTGACAGTGAAGGTCAGACTTGGAGAAATTCTCAGTTTAGGGAACTTTTCAGGCCTGAGACTCTTCTGGTGGACATGATGGAGATTTCCAGCAACCTCTGTCCCCAATAGATGCCAGAATGGCTCTGGTGTCCTCTCCAGAGCCATTCTGTGCTCCTCAAGGCAGAGATAATTACTAGCAAACTAGCCTGGGCTTTCTCTGTAAAGGGTAGATTTTTGTCTTTTTAATATTATTATTTTTATTTTTTGTATTTTTCTGAAGTTGGAAACGGGGAGGCAGACAGACTCCCTCATGCGCCTGACCAGGATCCACCCAGGGGCGATGCTCTGCCCATCTGGGGCGTCGCTCTGTTGCAACCAGAGCCATTCTAGTGCCTGAGGCAGAGGCCACAGAGCCATCCTCAGCGCCCAGGCCAACTTTGCTCCAATGGAGCATTGGCTGAGGGAGGGAAAGAGAGAGACAGAAAGGAAGGAGAGGGGGAGGGGTGGAGAAGCAGATGGGCGCTTCTCCTGTGTGCCCTGGCCGGGAATCAAACCCGGGACTCCTGCATGCCAGGCTGATGCTCTACCACTGAGCCAACTGGCCAGGGCCTAAAATCGTTTATTTCTTTTTTTTATTTAATAAATAAATTGTTATTAATTTTAATGGGGTGACATCAATAAATCAGGGTACATATATTCAAGGAAAATATGTCCAGGTTATCTTGTCATTCAATTATGTTGCATACCCATCACCCAAAGTCAGATTGTTCTCTGTTACCTTCTAACTAGTTTTCTTTGTGCCCCTCCTCCTCCCCCTCCCCCTCTCCCTCCTTCCCTCCCCCTGCCCCCGTAACCACCACACTCTTGTCCATGTCTCTTAGTCTCGTTTTTATGTCCCGCCAATGTGTGGAATCCTGCAGTTCTTGTTTTTTTTCTGATTTACTTATTTCACTTTGTATAATGTTATCAAGATCCGACCATTTTGTTGTAAGTGATCCGATGTCATCATTTCTTATGGCTGAATAGTATACCATGGTGTATATGTGCCACATCTTCTTTATCCAGTCTTCTATTTTTTTTTACAGTGATTAAAGCCTTTAAGCAAACTCTTGGCCAATACAGCAAGAATCCATAAAAGAGTAGTGTCCTTAACATGTTCATCAAGTCCAAGTTGGCCCCAACACCATGCCAAGTCCCTGATAAATGCAACCCAACCCCAGTTCAGTCTGTTAGGAGCTGTCCCAAGGAGCAGGAGTCCAGGAAAAGTCCACATCCAGAAAAAAGTCTGCATGGCACTGGAATTGTTGTCACAATTCTATTCTTTGCAGCTCATGTCCAAGTCCCAATGACCGCTGCTTCTAGCTGGTAATGATTCAGGTAGACTGGAAAAGCCTTCTGCAGCATGTGTGGAGATGGAGCTTCTGTTCTCCTCTGCCTGGAGAGATGAGACCAGGTTGCTTTTCTCTGGAGCTCTGCGACTATGGCTTGGTAAAGAGAACCTTGGGATACACTAAATTCCCACCACGTGAGTCTCTCCCGGCTGCCATTCGCGCCGGGGAGCTGGGCGGCCCTCTCCGCGTTTCCGCTTTTCCTACCAGTCTCAGTGTGGCTTCTTCAGTGTTCCTTGGTTGAAGAGTCCTCTTAGTATAGTCCAAAGTTGGTTTTTCCAGATGATAGTTCCTTTTTTTTTTTTTTTGTATTTTTCTGAAGCTGGAAACAGGGAGAGATAGTCAGACAGACTCCCGCATGCGCCCGACCGGGATTCACCCGGCACGCCCACCAGGGGCGATGCTCTGCCCTCCAGGGGGCGATGCTCTGCCCATCCTGGGTGTCGCCATGTTGCGACCAGAGCCACTCTAGCGCCTGGGGCAGAGGCCACAGAGCCATCCCCAGCGCCCGGGCCATCTTTGCTCCAATGGAGCCTTGGCTGCGGGAGGGGAAGAGAGAGACAGAGAGGAAGGAGAGGGGGAAGGGTGGAGAAGCAGATGGGCGCTTCTCCTGTGTGCCCTGGCCGGGAATTGAACCTGGGACCCCTGCACGCCAGGCTGACACTCTACCACTGAGCCAACCAGCCAGGGCCTAGCTATAAAGTATTTTTATAAAATTTTATTTATTGTTTTTACAGAGGGGGCGTAGCTAAAAAAGTATCAAGTCATAGGTGCTTCACTTTAGTTGTTCATTGATGCTTGTCATATGTGCCTTGACTGGTCAAGCCCAGGGTTTTGAACTTGTGACCTCAGCATTCCAGGTCAACGCTCCGTCCACTATGCCACCACAGGCCAGGTGCTATTAAGTATTTTTAAATTAAGGTATGAAGAGGATATACAGATATCAAATAACTCCACACAAAGATATAAGAATGTCAATGTTAGCAATTAGGGAAATGCAAATTAAGATCACAATGATTTTCACTTCACACCTATCAGAATAGCTAAAGTAAAAAATAGTGAGTAGGTAGGGTGGGCAAAATGGGTAAAGGGTGTCAAAAAATACAAACTTCCAGGTTTATTTTATTTTTTATTATTTTTTAATTTTTTTTCTTCTGAAGCTGGAAACGGGGAGAGACAGTCAGACAGACTCCCGCATGCGCCTGACCGGGATCCACCCGGCACGCCCACCAGGGGTGACGCTCTGCCCACCAGGGGGCGACGCTCTGTCCCTCTGGGGCGTCGCTCTGCGGCGACCAGAGCCACTCTAGCGCCTGGGGAAGAGGCCAAGGAGCCATCCCCAGCACCCGGGCCATCCTTGCTCCAATGGAGCCTTGGCTGCGGGAGGGGAAGAGAGAGACAGAGAGGAAGGAGGAGGTGGGGGTGGAGAAGCAAATGGGCGCTTCTCCTATGTGCCCTGGCCAGGAATCGAACCCGGGTCTCCCGCACGCCAGGCCGACACTCTACCGCTGAGCCAACTGGCCAGGGCCACAAACTTCCAGGTTTAAAAGAATTAAGTTATGGGGAAGTAAGGTACAGCATGGTGACTATAATGAATATTTTATTGCATATTTGAGAGTTGCTAACAGTAAATTTTAAACATTCACATCACATGAAAAAGAATTTTTTGTGACTATGTATGTTGAGAGATGTTAACTGACTTGCCATGGTGATCTTTCCAAAATGTATACAAATATAGAATCATTATGTTGTATACATAAAACTATATATGTCAATTATACATCAATTTAACAAAATAGTCCTGGCTGGGTAGCTCAGTTGGTTAGAGCATCCCAATGTGCCAAGGTTGCAGGTTCAATCCTTGGTCAGGGCACATACAAGAATCAACCAATGAATGCATAAATAAGTGGGACAACAAATTGATGTTTCTCTCTCTCTCTCAAAATATAAATCAGTAAAATATTAAATTAAAAAATAGTGACAATACCAAATTTGTGAGGATGCACAAAAACTGGATCACTCACACATTTTTGGTGGGAAAATAAAATGAGGCACTCTGTAAATCAATTTGTCAGTTGTTTTTTTAATAAAACAGCCAACTACTCTACAACCTAGCAATTGGATTCCTGAGCATTTATCCCAGAGAATGAAGACATGCTCACCCAAATATCTGTGCACTCTATACTTTAAGTAGTTCATAATAGCAAACTCTGTAAACAACCCAGATGTCTTTCAATAGAGGGAATAAAGTGAAGTACAGCGATACCATAGAATAATACTCAGCAATAAAAAGAAAAGAAACATATCGAGCCTGACCAGGTGGTGGTGCAGTGGATAGGTTGTCGAACTGGGACGCAGAGGACCCAGGTTCAAAACCCTGGGGTCGTCGGCTAGAGCACTGGCTCATCCAGCTTGAGCATGGGGTCGCCGGCTTGAGCGGGGTGGCTGGCTTGAGCATGGGATTATAGACATGACCCTATGGTCGCTGACTTGAGTCCAAAGGTGGCTGGCTTGAAGCCCAAGGTTGCTGCTTGAGCAAGGGGTCACTCGCTCTGCTGTAGCCCTCCGGTCAAGGTAATATGAGAAAGCAATTAATGAACAACTAAGGTGCTGCAATAAAGAACTGATGCTTCTCATCTCTCTCTCTTCCTGTCTGTCTGTCCCTCTCTATGTCTCTGTCAAAAAAAAAAAAGAAAAAAAAAGAAAAAAAAGAAACATATACATACAACAATCTAGATGAATCTCTGGACAATTATGCTGAGTTGAAAAAAGCCACTTTTAAAAAGTTACATACTATATGATTACATTTGTATGACAATTTTGAAATGACAAAACTAAAAATAGAGAACAGACTGGTTACAGGGATTACAGAAGGGGTAGAAGAGGGAGACAAGTGGGTGTTGCTGTAAAAGGACATGACAGAGCCTCATGTGGTGATGGAAATGTTCTGTATTTTGACTGCATTACTGTCAGTATCCTGGTGTGATGTTGTGTTATAGGTTTTTTTTTTAGATTTTATTTATTCATTTTAGAGAGAGGAGACAGAAAGGAGGAGCAGGAAATATCACCTCCCATATGTGCCTTGACTAGACAAGCCCAGGGTTTTGAACCGGCGAACTCAGCATTCCAAATCAATGCTTTACCCACTGTGCCACCACAGGTCAGACTGTTGTGCTATAGTTTTGCAAGGTGTTACCATTAGAGGCAATCAGGTAAAGGGTACATTAGGACCTATTTGTATTACTTCTTACAACTGCCAATGAATCTGCAATTATCTCAGGATAAAATTTTTTTAATCAGTAATTAAAAACTTATTTGTCATTCACCTTCCAAATACTTCAGAGGCAGATTTACCATAAAGCTAATGGTAAGCTTCAGGGCCCTGGGGATTTGCAATCAGTGTCCTGTTTGGGGAGAAGCCAGAATGGGAAGTATTTCCTTTTTTTTTTTTTAAGACTTTATTTATTCATTTTAGAGAGAAGAGAGAGAGAGAAGGGTGGAGAAGCTGGAAGCACCAACTCCTATATATGCCTTGACCAGGCAAGCTAAGGGTTTTATTTTTTAAAATTATTTTATTTATTGCCTGACCAGGCGGTGGCGCAGTGGATAGAGCGTCGGACTGGGATGCAGAGGATCCAGGTTCGAGACCCCGAGGTCGCCAGTTTGAGTGCAGGCTCATCTGGTTTGAGCAAAAGCTCACCAGCTTGAACCCAAGGTCGCTGGCTCCAGCAAGAGGCTACTCTGTCTGCTGAAGGCCCACGGTCAAGGCACATATGAAAAGCAATCAATGAACAACTAAGATGTTGCAACGTGCAATGGAAACTAATGATTAATGCTTCTCATCTCTCCGTCCCTGTCTATCCCTCTGACTCACTCCTGTCTCTGTAAAAAATAAAAAAATAAATAAAAAATAAAAAATATTTTATTTATTTATTTAGGAGAAGAGAGACAGAGAGAGAGAGAGAGAGAGAGGGAGAGGGAGGGAGAGGGAGATGGGGGGAGGAGTAGGAAGCATCAACTCCCATATGTGCCTTGACAGGCAAGCCCAGGGTTTTGAACCAGCGACCTCGGCATTCCAGGTCTACACTTTATCCACTGCCCCACCACAAGTCAGACGAAGAATTTCTGATAAGTTACCTAAAGGGGACTTGGAAGAAAGGGATCTAAATATCCAAGATTCCATACTGGGTGTTTTCCTCCACTCATTTTAAGTATTATATATGTGTACCTAATTTTAGAGAGTCTCAACAACTATTTGCAAAAACTTCAAGTCCCATAAAACTTCATTCTTCTTCTCACCATATAAATATAGCATGGTGGCTAAGAACAATGACTGGAGTAAAATTGCCTACATTCAAACCTGCTAGTCTCTCTAGGTATGTGACATTGGACAAGCTACTAGCCTCTCTGAGTCTGTTTCTTCACCTATAAAATGGGGACAATAATAAAACTCCTTATAGTTGTGAGCATTAAGTGAATGTCTAAGAAGCTTGTAAGTGCCTGGTAGTATATGTTATGCTTTATTATTTTCCCATTGATTTGAAAGAGAGAAGCATCAACTTGTTCCACTTAATTGTGGACTCATGAGTCGCTTCTCGTCTGTGTCCCGACTGAGGATGGAAAGCACAACCTCTGCACACCAGAAGATGGTCTACCCGCTTAGCCCCCTTATTGTTATTCTTGAGCATCTAATCATTACTTAATTCTCAGGATAAATATGTGGGGAAGGTACTTAATATAATGCATATTTTAGATAAGAAACTGAAGGTTTTAGAGATTGAGTCATTAAATCACCAAAAACTTAAAAAACTCGGTTTTGCCTAGCAAAGGAACGCATCTTCCTCCAAGATACTCCAGACCAAAAAGTCTTCTGGGGGCTCTCACTGTCGGAGCTGATCGATTGACATTCCCCACCCTTGGGGAGGCGAGGTCTGACTCCAATCCCGGACCTCCGATCCAGACCTGGCTCAGAGGAGAAGCAGACCTGTGCTGCCTTTTATAATCCTCAGCCTATGCAGCCCGGTGGCAATTCCTTCGCGGTCCAGCGTGTTGCAAACCGCCACTTGAGTTAGTGGCGGGCCAGCTCAATCTCCAAAACCGCCGGGGTACCAGAGCTGGAGATCTGACCGCTGACTCAAAAGATTCTGCCGGCACTGCTCGCCCCGCCCACCTCGTTCAACGGCTCCTTCTGCGGTTGGTCCGGCTCTTCCATCTAAGTTCCACCCCCCGGCAGACCCGCTCCGCCTCTGAGCTTCGGAGCACAGAGCACCGCGGATCCCGCATCACGAGGCCCGCCCCTTCCTTGGGTCGCGAGCGCCGAACGCATCGAACGTAGCCAATGGGTGGTGTGGCGGCAGCACCGCGGGATGTTCGATTGACCCGGCCTGGCGGGACCGGAGAGCTTTGGTGGCTGTTAACGCGCGCTTTGGGGAGACGGAGGTTATGCTGGAGCGGTGGGACTGAACTAATCTCTGCCGTTTTTTCCAGCCCCGCCTGGGGTTCTTCTCCCAAGCCCTGACCTTTTACTTGTCCCGTCTGAATCCCTGCTCTACTTTCCTCAGCCCGGGCTTCGTATCTGCTCTCCAGACTTGGGGAACCCCCCTTCTCAAGGCTCGGGCGCCTCGCCCTCCCCAGGCCTCTGATTTTCACCCCAGCCTCTCCTGGCCTACGATTACCCTCCCCCCCACCCCAAGCCACCGCAACTATCCGCTTCCTCCAAGCCCACCTGAGACCATTATACCGACTCCACTCTGCCCAACCTGGCACTCCACCCATCGCCCCCCCCCCCCCCATCCAAGATCTCTACTCATCTCTGCTTGGGTACTTCCTCTGGCGTGCTCTCCGGCCACGGCTAACTGGCTAGTCTCACATTTTGGCCCAAACCCCAGCCACTGGCTGGATTCCCTCCGTCCACGCTCCCTCTTTAATTAGTCATGCTCTCGTTAATATAGCAGCCGGTTCTTTACCAGTTCTGCATTTTCAGCTGCTGGGTGCCTTTTTCTTTTGGTTGATGGGTACTTGATATTTTATGGTCCTGGGTCTAGGATGGTAAGTGTGGCCTAGGGTACTCTGTACCTGGGTTTGGTGGGCTCAGGCTGCAGGATTCCTGCGGGTGCTCAGATTTTATTCTCTTTCAGAGGAGGAGTTTAGCTCCTAGCCAGCTGGCCAAGAGAAAACCGGAAAGCAGACCTTCTAATGATGAAGACTGGCAGCCTGAAACAGAAGTGAGTACTCAGCCCTCAAGGAGGTAGGAAAGGTGGGGATGCAGGAGTGTTTGGGCAGAAAGGAATCCTGGACTTTGTTTCTGTGGTTACAGAGAATGAACCGATCACCTCCAGAAACCTCTTTAAATGAGTGCTAATTATGTGTCAGGCATTGAACAAAATAAATAAAATATTTGTCCTGAAGATACTCACTAGAAACTAATACAGACTTTTTTTTTTTTTCTGGTAGGAAGGAGTATTCCAAAGCAAAAGAGCACATTGGATTGGGCTCTTGGGCTGCCTTGAAAAAGAAAGTGCTCCCCAATAGCACTCTGCTCTTTTCTTTTTGCCTTCTGACCCAGTGTCACAGAGTAGTACAATGTAGTGGGCCTACTTTAGGGTCCTGAGCTCACTTGGGCCCAGATCAGAAGGGTGGTGCCCCTCCAGTCTCTGCTAATACCCAAGGACCCTATCCTCTGCTTCTTCCTTCAGGACTTTCTGGAGCTGACTGTAGGCAGGATCTGTGTATACCAAAATCAATAGGACAGTGCATTTACTTCAGAGACAGCAGTTCAAGAAGGAATGGCTTGACCGCTGGAACTTTGGCAGAAGAGATTAAAGAAGGTCTAGAAGGCAATTTTGGGTTGGGATAGTGAGTAAAAGCATGTAGAGAGAGAGGTAAGGGGCCTGGTGCTTCTATTTCAGGTGTGCCTTAGAGCAGGGGTCCCCAAACTATGGTCCGCAGGCCGCATGCAGCCCCCTGAGGCCATTTATCTGACCCTCGCCGCACTTCCGAAAGGGGCACCTCTTTCATTGGTGGTCAGTGAGAGGAGCATAGTTCCCATTGAAATACTGGTCAGTTTGTTGATTAAAATTTACTTGTTCTTTATTTTAAATATTGTATTTGTTCACGTTTTGTTTTTTTACTTTAAAATAAGATGTATGCAGTGTGCATAGGGATTTGTTCATAGTTTTTTTTATAGTCCAGCCCTCCAACAGTCTGAGGGACAGTAAACTGGCCCCCTGTGTAAAAAGTTTGGGGACCCCTGCCTTATAGGATCATTGAAGCTTCAGATACCTTGGCAAGCTGGTACAAGTGGGTTCTTGCTTGATAGTTCAGGGGGGCTTGCTCTGTAGTTGTACATGGGGCTCCTTGACCTGTGAGGGAGGCTCGTTGGCTGTGCTTTGCCACTTACGTGGGTCTCAGACTTAAACTTGGGTAGCACTTATTGCAGCTGGGTCATAAATGTTGCTGTCTGCTGCTGGTAGTTCCTGAAAATGTTTTTGGTGCTGGGGTCCTTGCTGCCATGGTGTGAGCTGACTGAAGAGTGGCCTCAGTGGCCTGGAAGTTGGGGGAAGCTGTACTCTTGTCCCTCTTTTGGGAAACTCAGGGAGGGAAGCAAACAATTGCTCAGTTGTTCCTTGGGGCTTTGGAATGAAGGTTTGGGGCGGCATGACTCTATGCTATTTATGGACTTGCCCTTCACAGGCCCACTTCATTCACCTTCTAGTGCCTTATCTCAGATTAGGTAAGTTCTTTAAACTCATTAAGCTCTAATTTCACCTGTTAAATAAGGATATTAAACACTTAACATGGGATCATTGTGAAAATGATACATGGTAATATGAGTGAAAAGTTTTTATACACAGTGCCTGGTACTTAATAAGAGTTTTAAATGTTAGTTGCCATGTGGTCTTCTAGCTTGACCATTCCCATTACTCTCTCCTAGACACCCAAGAAACGGAAATCTGGCAGGGGGACCCAGAGCCAGGAGTGTTTCCTGTCTCCTTTTCGGAAAGCTTTGACCCAACTAACAAATCGACCACCCTGTCTGGACGGTAGTCAACATGTAAGTCAGAACTGCAACCTGCCAATGTATGTGCATGTCCTGTTTTGCCTAGGGAGGCTCTCACCCCTGAAGACTCTACAGAGTAGCCAGCAGACAGACTTTGGTGGGAACTTTGGGCTTGCTCACAGTGAGACAAGAATATCGAGCTGCTCCTGTGTGTGCCCTGAACCATGAATTGAACCGGCAACCTTTCCGGAACGATGTTCCAACCAACCGAGCTGTCTGGCCAAGGCTTAATTTTTATTGATTTTTAGAGAAACAGAGAGGAGAGGAGAGAGAGAAGAGGGGAAGGAAAATCTTCATTTGTTGTTCGACTCAGTTGTGCATTCTTTGGTTGCTTCTGTGTGTGCCCTGACCAGGGATCAAACCTGCAACCTTGTCGTTTTGGGACTACTTTCTCAACCGACTGAGCTAACTGATCGGGTCTTGGAGACCCCTTCTTTTTTACGTACCTGGGCACTAAATCTCAGGTGGCTCAGATTCCTGAGGACATAAAGGTATAGGAGAGGGAAGGCCATGGTAGGGGTGTTGAAACCAAGATACAGAGTCTCTGACTCTGCATATGGCTTTAAGAAGAAGTACCGGAATCGCCCTGGCCTGGTGGGTTAGTTGGTTAGAGTATTGTCCAGATATGTCAGGGTTGTGGGTTTGATCTAAGGTCAGGCATATGCCAAAGTCAACCAATGGCTGCATAAATTAGTGGAATAGTGAGTCGATCTTTCCCCCTTTTCTCCTCTTTTCCTCTCCTCCTCTCTCCCTCTCTCCCTTCCTCCCTTCCTCTCTCTTTAAAATCAATTTTTTAAAAAAGTACTAGAGTCCTACAGTTTTCACATGTTTCCCCATCACCACATAGCAGGTTCTGTGCATTATCTCCTGTAACTCATTTTTTTAAGATGAAGCTAAGTAAGTCTTGGAGGGGTTAACTTGTCCAAAGCTACAGAGTGGTTAGATCTGCCTAGCTTCATCCAAAGCCTTTCCACCAAGCTTTTGTTCCTTTCTTTTCTTATTTCTTGAAATTTTTATTTATTGATTTTAGGGAAAAGGGAAACATCAATTTGTTTTTCCACTTTTTTATGCATTCGTTGGTTGATTCTTATATGTGCCCTGACCAGTCCATCAAGCTTTCTGAAGGATTGTGATATCCAGCTGTTGGAATTTAAATGACAAAGTGATAAAGGTATCTTTTGTTATTTATAGCAACCACACCTGAGTTTATGTGAATGCAATGACTTTAAAGCACCTAACCTTGAGGCCCCTTGCCTGAGGGACCTCGCAGTGAATGGCCAGTGTTTAATCAATCATGCCTATGTAGTGAAACCTCTATAAAAACCCAAAAGGGTGGGGGGTTTGGAGAGCTTCCAGATCGCAGAGCTTCTGGGTTGGTGGACAGGACCTCATCCATGTTCCGGAAAGTGGCACACCCCAAACCCCATAGGCACAGAACCTCCTGTGCTCGGGACCCTTCCAGACCTCACTGTATTTCTTAATCTGGCTGTTCATTCATATCCTTTAATATCCTTTGAGATAAATTGGTAATCTAGTAAGTAAACATTTTCTGAGTTCTGTGAGTCACCCTAACAAATTAATCGAATCCAGGAAGGGGGTTGTGGGAACTGCCAATGTACAGCCTGTTAGAGAGAACCACAGGATTTGAGATTGCCATCTGAATTAGTGGGAGGGAGACAGTTTTATGAAGCCTCAATCTGTAGGCTCTGCTACTTTCTCCATGTAGATAAGGTCAGAATTGAGTTACATTGTAGGACACCCAGGTGGTGCCAAGGAATTGCTTGATGTACCCGGCCAGGTGGCACAGTTGGTTAGAGCATTGTTCAGATATGCCAGGGTTGCGGGTTCGATCCCGTCAGGACACATACAAGAATCAACTGGGGGCCTGATTGGTTGTGGCGCAGTGGATAGAACATTGACCTGAAACACTGAGGTCCTAGGTTCAAATCCCCAAGGTCATTGGCTTGAGAGCTGGTTCATTTGGCTTGAGCTCAGGCTCACCAGCTTGAGTGTAGGGTCCCTGGCTTGAGCATGGGATCAGTATGATCCCATGGTTGAGCAAGGGGTCACTGGATGGGCTGGAACCCACTCCCTTCATCAAGGCACATATGAGAAGCAATCAGTGAACAACAGAAGTGCCACAACCATGAGTTGATGCATCTCATTTTTCTCCCTTTCTCTCTCTCTCTCTCTCTCTCTCTCTCTCTCCTTTCTTCCCCCTTGCTCCCTCTGTCTAAAATCAATAAATAAAATTAAAGCAAAAAAAATTTCTTGATATGTGGAAAACTCACCCATGTCAGAAGTGAAGTAGTGTAGTATTCAGAATGGAGGATACATACAGGAGTGTTTTTTCTTTACAGGGAGGTTTTGGGTTTTTTTTTTGTTTTGTTTTGTTTTTTTATTTTTATTATTATTATTTTTTGTATTTTTCTGAAGCTGGAAACGGGGAGGCAGTCAGACAGACTCCCACATGTGCCCGACCGGGATCCACCCAGCACACCCACCAGGGGGCGATGCTCTGCCCATCCAGGGCTT
This sequence comes from Saccopteryx bilineata, assembly GCF_036850765.1. Taxonomy (NCBI): domain Eukaryota; kingdom Metazoa; phylum Chordata; class Mammalia; order Chiroptera; family Emballonuridae; genus Saccopteryx; species Saccopteryx bilineata. Next base: position 255,936,660 of record NC_089492.1, on the reverse strand, counting down.
CGCTTTGTTGCAACCAGAGCCATTCTAGCGCCTGAGGCAGAGGCCATGGAGCCATCCCCAGTGCCTGGGCCATCTTTGCTCCATTGGAACCTTGGCTGTGGGAGGGGAAGGTAGAGACAGAGAGGAAGGAGATGGGGAGGGGTGGAGAAGCAGATGGGCGCTTCTCCTGTGTGCCCTGGCCGGGAATCAAACCCAGGACTTCCGCATGCCAGGCTGACGCTCTACCACTGAGCCAACCGACCAGGGCCTGTTTTGTTTTGTTTTTAAAGGAACACAGAGAGATAGGGACAGACAGACAGGAACGGAGCGATGAGAAGCATCAATCATTAGTTTTTCGTTGCGCATTGCAACACCTTAGTTGTTCATTGATTGCTTTCTCATATGTGCCCTGACGGGGGGGAGGGGGGCTACAGTAGACCGAGTAACCCCTTGCTCGAGCCAGTGACCTTGGGTCTAAGCTGGTGAGCCTTTCTCAAACCAGATGAGCCCACGCTTAAGCTGGCGACCTCGGGGTCTCGAATCTGGGTCCTCTGCATCACAGTCCGACACTCTATCCACTGTGCCACCGCCTGGTCAGGCTACAGGGAGGTTTTGAAGGAAAAATGGGAATCTGTTAATGAGCATATGTAATGGAGGTTATTTGTGCACTCAGCAAACATTTAGAAACATTTTTACAAAATACTTGATAAATACAAAAGAAAACATCTAACATGTAGCATATAAAATACAAACACCTGTGAACTCACCATCTAGGACTAGAACATCATCAAAGTTTCCCATTGGCAGAGGTAACCACTATCTTTAATTATGATCATCTCTTTTTGTGATAGTTTTACCATATGTATATAATTTACTAAGTTTAATTGTTACTGAGCTCTAAAAAAGTGATATGTATGTTACCAGACTGCAGAGGTCGTTTGCCTTCCTGCATGGGAGCTCAATAAGACACAAATAGGAACATGCAGCAAAGAAAATAAGGGTTTATTTTATTAGTTCAGGAAGTGGCCCACACCTGGAGTCACAGATGAGCTAATGCTCAAAGACCTGGCTCTCTGATGGCTTCCATGGGTTGGGTAGTATAGGGGAAAAATCATTAATCATGGTGACTAGGGGAGTTAGGGTCATGGTCTCCACTGATTGGTCAGTGCTAAGGTAGGAGTAGTTAGTTGATCAGTGCCTCTGGTCTTAATGTCAGCCTTGGCATCTATTTGTTTGGTTTCCCTGCTTTTTGGGACCTGATGCTGAAACACAGAGGCCTAGATATTATCTCTAGTTTGACCAAAACTCTTGTCTCAGTGGTCAACAGACTGGAGGCTTTGTTCCAAGATTATTATTATTTTGTGTGTGTGTGTGTGTGAGAGAGACAGAGAGAGAGGGACAGATGGGGACAGAGGAAGGGAGAGAGATGAGAAGCATCAATTCTTTGTTTCAGCACCTTAGTTGTTCATTGATTGCTTTCTCATATGTGCCTTGATGGGGGGCAGGGGGCTACAGCAGACAGAGTGACCCCTTGCTCAAGCTAGCGATCTTGGGCTAAGCTGGTGAGCCTTTCTCAAACTAGATGAGCCTGCGTTCAATCCAGAGGCTTCAGGGTTTCAAACCTGGGTCCTCCGTGTCCCAATCTGATGCTCTATCCACTGTACCACCACCTGGTCAAGCTCCTAAGATTATTTGATGCTGATCAGAACCTCATTGTCCTGAGGGTTAATGATTAAGGGAGTGGACATACAAGGGATAATGAGACAGGGCGCTGGATGAGCCGGTTTAACCTTTTGAGTAGTACAAACGTTCATGTACGTCCTCGTGCCTCCTGACCATCCAGGGTACGATTGTAACAAAATTTGTATTTTAAAAATGTGTAAGGCAACATTAAAAAAAAGCAAATGTATGTTCTTCTTGTTTCCATAAATTGGTTATCAAACAAACATGATTTTAAGTTAATAAAACTGGAACTGGAACTAATTTCATTTACTGAAAAAAAAAAACTCCTGGGGGTTAGTAAGCATGAAAAAAAACTACCCAATGGGTTAAATCAGAAGGAAAAACAGGAGAAAAGGTTATATTAAAGAAATGAAGTTTCTACGCAGTTACATGTAGTCCTCTGGTACTTTTCATTCAGGATTCATTCAAGTTGTTCTATGTAACTATATGGCATAAGTGCAGGTGTGCTGGGAGTTTGAAATGGGCCTAACAGTTTGGAGGTTGGTGAAGACCTAAATCTGAGGGACATATGACTAGGTTCTGTCCTGAAGGGTATGAGAAGTCAGCCAGGTGAAGAGAGTGGTAAATGGTCTAGATGAGGGAACAGCCTGTGTGAAAGCTGTGGAGGAAGGGGCGTATCAGAGGGAAAATTTTCCTCTAGCCTAGGTTTTTCTGGCTGGACTAATAAACAAATTGTCACGAGAGAGATTAGCAGGAGAAAAATTAATGCCTACTGTAAAGTCAGTAGCCATGGCCACCATCACAGCTGCCTGGCCCATGCAGGTTCACATTAGATTCAGGCAGACGGTAATGAAACAATGGAGCCGAAAACTGGTGGGCCATCAGCTTTAATCCTAGCTTGCACCTGGTGGACAAGCAATACACACAGTGGGAAGACACTTCCCTTTACATTCAGGGCTCCAAAGCCACTGACTTATCTGAGTTTCCTAGAATCAAAAGTTTTTACCTCACCAGCCTTATTCACCTCTGTTTCCCATCTCCTTCTCTGCACAAACTCTGCACAAACTGGTTTCTCCTTCAGCACTCTGCCATCTTGGTTGCCTCTCCTGGCCTCCTCCACTGGCCTTTCTCTGCTCTCCTCTCTAATGCTAATCTGAGGAGCCAAGAGAGCAAGCTCCTGGTCTGCCTCATTTTATAGTGTAGAAATCAAAACCTTTAATCCAGTATACAAATAGGGAAGTCTCGAATACAAAGTCACTTACCTATGGCATGATGGGATTCCTTATGAGAGTGCTCTACCCCTACATCATGTAACAGTCAAGGGTGTGGGCAAAAGCTTAGTTTTAAAATTAAGCCTTAGGCTATAATAACTTTGCCAGCTTACAGCCTGTCTCCCACACACAATGCAAACTATAAGCGAGCAAACATCTAATCATATTTACAAATTTACTTGACCAACACTTATTAACAAGTAATAGGCCCTGGCTGGGTAGCTCAGTTGGTTAGAGCATTGTCCTGATTCACCAAGGTTGCTGGTTTGGTCTCTGGTCAGGGCACATACAGGAATCAACCAATGAATGAATAAATATGTAAGTGGAACAATAAGACGATGTTTCTTTCTCTCTCCCTTTTCTCTCTCAAATCAACAAATAAGAATTTTTAAAAATAATGTGTAATAATATGTATACCTCCTGTATACATGGGAGAGACTCAGGAACACTGAGTAATTCACCAAAATGGCAGAAGCTGTCACCTTAAATACCACCTTCAGCTAAAGACAAGAAATGTTGGGATGGGGCTAGTTAAGGGAGGTGACCAGGAAAAGCACAGTAAACATGTATGCAGATTTGCCTGACCGGGCGGTGGCACAGTGGATAGAGCGTCGGACTGGGATGCGAAAGGCCCAGGTTCGAGACCCCAAGGTTGCCAGCTTGAGCAAGGGCTCAACTGGTTTGAGCAAAAGCTTACCAGCTTGAGCCCAAGGTCGCTGGCTTGAGCAAGGGGTTACTCAGTCTGCTGAAGGCCCGTGGTTAAGGCACGTATGAGAAAGCAATCAATGAACAATTAAGGTGTTGCAACACGCAAAGAAAAACTAATGATTGATGCTTCTCATCTCTCTGTTTCCTGTCTGTCTGTCCCTGTCTATCCCTCTCTCTGACTCTGTCTCTGTAAAAAAAAAACACACACACAAAAAAACGTGTACGCAGATTTAAATCCAAATCTTTTCCATTCATAGTGGAGGCAGGCCTGGTTCAGTGAAGGAGACACTCTTAAAAAATAGAGATTTTCCTTACAAATGTAAATGTCCTTTTACAAAGGGTAACTTCTACTAAGTTTTTGGAGCTTCTCTCAAGTCTGCAGTTTGTTAAAAATAACCAGCGTAGCCTGACCAGGCAGTGGTGCAGTAGATAGAGCATTGACCTGGGGCTCTGTGGACCCAGGTTCGAAACCCCAAGGTGGTCTGCTTGAGCAAGGGCTCACCAGCTTGAGCATGGGATCATAGACATAACTCCGTGGTTGTTGTCTTAAGCAAGGGGTCACTGGCTCACCAGGAGCCCCCAGTCAAGACATGTATGAGAAAGCAATCAATGAACAATTAAAAGTGTGGCAACTATGAGTTGATACTTCTCATTTCTCTCTTCCTGTCTGTCCCTGCCTGTCCCTCTCTTGCTCTTTCACTAAAAAGATAAATAAATAACCAGTGTAAAATAATTAATATCCTAAAAGGCGCATTTTGGGGTGGCAAAAACTGTTTTCCTTTAGGCCCCAAAGGCAGAAGTGTCTCAGACTCACAAAGGTCATAGTGCAGCCCTGGAGATGAGGAAAGCCTTAGACCAGGGATCCCCAGACTATGGCCACCGCCGCACTTCCGGAAGGGGCACCTCTTTCATTGGTGGTCAGTGAGAGGAGCATAGTTCCCATTGAAATACTGGTCAGTTTGTTGATTTAAATTTACTTGTTTTTTGTTTGTTTGTGTTTTTTTTTTTTTTTATTCATTTTAGAGAGGAGAGAGAGAGAGGAGAGAGAGACAGAGAGAGAGAAGGGGGGGAGGAGCTGGAAGCATCAACTCCCATATGTGCCTTGACCAGGCAAGCCCAGGGTTTCGAACCGGCGACCTCAGCATTTCCAGGTTGACACTTTATTCACTGCACCACCACAGGTCAGGCCTAAATTTACTTGTTCTTTATTTTAAATATTGTATTTGTCCCTGTTTTATTTTTTTTACTTTAAAATAAGATATGTGCAGTGTACATAGGGATTTGTTCATAGTTTTTTTAATAGTCCGGCCCTCCAACGGTCTGAGGGACAGTGAACTGGCCCCCTGTGTAAAAAATTTGGGGACCCGTGCCTTAGACACTGGTAGGACGTGTAGGTTTGGAGGTGATTGCAAATATGGGTGTGAAGCCCAAGGAGGGAGATACTGACTGGAAATAGACTTGGGGTCATTAGCATATCGATGATATTTAATACTTTCAAAGTGTATTGGAATGTCTGGGTGAGTGTGCAGTCAGAAGATCCTAGGGCTGAGCCCTGAGGAACACTTAACTTTTAAAGGAGTTAGGCAGAGAGGAAAAAGCAAGCCTGCTAGGGGACTGAGCACAGGCCCCAGAGAGGGGGAATGGTGGGAGAGTGGTGTCATGGAAGTCAAAGGCGAAGAGTATTGAGGAGTGGCCAGCTCTGTCTAGTAAGATGAGGATAGTAACATAATCGTTAGAATTAGGGTCATAAAGCCTGGTGATCTTGGCCAGAGTCATTTCAGAGAATGGAAGATAAGGAAGGGGAGGTAGATGGCTCTTTCAAGAAGTTCTAAGAGGAGGTGATAAGAGATGAAAGAATTTTTGTTTTATAAGAGAGGAGAGAGTTAAGCATTTTTTAAATGCTAGTGAGAAGGAACTAGCTAGTAGAGAGGGAGAGGTTGAGATAAAGGAAAGATTAGGCAAAACAGGTAAGAGTGAATATTTTTGGAAGAGGAAAGCTTTGACCTTAGTGGGGAAGAGGGGTGTTTCCCCTCTTCTAGCAGGAGGAAAGGATGATATGAATTTTCAGTAACTAAATGAACAAAGTGAGAGCATGCTCTCTCCCCTGACTGCTGGAGTCTAGTGAGTATTACCAGACCAGATTACTAAAGGCTGTTCATTGCAAATCTTGCAGGCTGTGTCCTCAGATGTTTTTGGCCAGGCATCCTCACACTCTCCTGTGCTAGTTGCACAAATCTGCAGTTCTTCTCGCAGAATCTGTGACTCCTGGGTTTTATTGATAGTCTTGCTTTTAAAAATTGGAGGTACATTCTTGGCTATTCAGAGCCTCAAATCTAGTCTCCTGTATCAATAATCTTGAAAATAATATTTCAGTTTTAGAATTGAAGGCAGAATCTATATACCAAATTAGAAAGAAAATTCGAGTTTATCTTCTTCCTTTTACTCTTCTTTGACTTTACAGGTAGTTTTTTTATTTTGAGAATGTGTTTATTAAAACTGGGGACAGTGAAATAGGGGTTTAGGATGGAAGAAGCACCAGGAGAAAGCCTGGGGGGGGGGGGGCTTTAGCTCACTGAGAAGTAAGTCAGTGACAGAAGTGAGCCAAGGTGGAGTTGCTATTGGCTCACTGAAAAGTGGGAGAAAAGGGGGCCTTTGAGACAGGTTCAGGGGTCAGCCTGTGATGAGGTGCCACTGTCCATTGCTCCCTGGTTGCAAGTCTTAAGGGAACCCTTAGAATTTAGGAGATGCACACCAGAGGGGGGAGGGGAGAAAGGTGTGGGCGCACTCCTTGAGGGAGAGATTTTGTTAGCATCTTCTATATATTAATTTTTCATTATCATCTCTATTTATAATTACAATAATCGTGGTAATTAAAAATGGTCGATAAAAGATTCTATTCAGCTTCAAAGAAATATGCAAATAAAGAATTTAGCCCTTTTTATAACCTTTCCCTAGTCGTGTTATTTAGTATGATAATGAAGTTCAGGTCTCCTACATTTCTGTCTTTCAATACTAGATTGCTCAGTATATTCATTACATTTCTCCTATTAAAAGTACATTGAGCCTGACCAGGTGGTGGCGCAGTGGATAGAGCGTCGGACTGGGACCCAGGTTCGAGACCCCGAGGTCGCCAGCTTGAGCGCGGGCTCATCTGGCTTGAGCAAAGAGCCCACCAGTTTGGACCCAAGGTCGCTAGCTCCAGCAGGGGGTTACTCGGTCTGCTGAAGGCCCACGGTCAAGGCACATGTGAGAAAGCAATCAATGAACAACTAAGAAGTCGCAATGCGCAACAAGAAACTGATGATTGATGCTTCTCATCTCTCTCCTTTCCTGTCTGTCTGTCCCTGTCTATCTCTGCCTCTGTTAAAAAAAATAAAAATAAATAAAGTTTAAAAAAAAAAAAAAGTACATTGAGTTTGTAGAAATTATAATGATATTTATAGAAATAGTTCAGAATAAAAATGTAAAAATATCAGGGCAAGACTGGCTGGCTTTTTTTCCTATTAAACTACCTTTTTGTAGAAGGGAGTATTTTTTGTTACTTCTTTTTCCACTAATGTACTGCATTTTCATTAAAATTACCTTAGGGGTTTCTGCTCTTGTTTTCTCATTGCTTTCTTGGGTTCCAACTCTGTTTTGTTGAGGTTCACAGGCCCTTTTAATTCCCCAGAGGGCTCAGGGAAAAGTGACAACTACTCAGCCTAAATTTGCTTGTCTGTAGACTGGGGATGCCAGTAATACATAGACCTCCTAGAGCTGTTAGTGAGGATTAAATCATAACATGAATACAAGGGGCTTAGCACTGTATCTGGCATACATTGTTAGTCGTTATTGTTGTCATCTTTGCTATTGTTGTTGATATTATTACTGTTACTCCTGCTACCACTACTCTTTGAAGGGCTGTTCTCAGGGAGGCTGATGTGGAAATTAAATGCAGTAGGCAGAATTGATTTGACAAACAAAGAAATGTGAAGTATGCTTGGGAAGATGTAGCCCTATAGGACAGTGCTTCACTCCAATGATGGATTTGAACCTTGTGGTTGACTGAGGCTAGTCACTGGCCAGTGGCCTTCTGCTGTTGTGGTTATTTGTAGAACCGTATGTAAAGCCTCAAAGATGAGAGCTTTTGTGCTTCCCAGCATGCTGCTGGGCCTCCGCCGTTGCTAAGCAGCCTTGTATGCCTGGCCTTGGGATGCTGGGCCGTGTCAGAGGAAGATGGTGGTCACTGGGCCTCAAGTAACCATGGAGAAAGAGCTTTGGAGCACCATTTCTTTTCAGTGCATACAAAAAAGAAGTAATTAACACCAACAATGGCTGTAAGTCCATGCAGAAGAGACTTTGGAACAATTGGAAGATTCAGAGCTTAAAAGAGGAAATCATGTCTGAGAAGTTAATTGAGGTGAAACTGTGGATTACATCTGGGCCAAGGGAAAAATTTACTGCTGCTGAGTTTGAGGTCCTGAAGTGGAGATATCCCTGTGGTGCTAGGAGAGGGTGGGGAGTCCAGATTTGACACCAATATAAACTTAATCCGAGAAGAATATGGAATCATGGTTAATAATGATGCTGTGGTTAGAAATGTTTATTATAAGTATTTTTATTCTAAAGAAGCTCTAGTTTCCAATGGAGTCTTTTTTTTTTTTTTTTTTACAGAGACAGAGTCAGAGAGAGGGATAGACAGGGACAGACAGACAAGAACGGAGAGAGATGAGAAGCATCAATCATTAGTTTTTCGTTGCGACACCTTAGTTGTTCATTGATTGCTTTCTAATATGTGCCTTGACCGTGGGCCTTCAGCAGACCAAGTAACCCCTTGCTCGAACCAGCGACCTTGGGTCCAAGCTGGTGAGCTTTTGCTCAAACCAGATGAGCCCGTGCTCAAGCTGGCGACCTTGGAGTCTCGAACCTGGGTCTTCTGCATCCCAGTCTGATGCTCTATTTACTGCGCCACCGCATGGTCAGGCTCCAATGGAGTCTTGAATAGGGAAATGAGCCAAGTTGCAGGGAAGGCTGTGCCAGGACTCATTGAGGAGGACAGCAGTGGAAAAAACGCCCAGGCTCTCATCTTTGTGTGCCCTTTTGGTGTCACAGTCAGTGTCATGAAACCAGCAGTGGCTGTTCTGTCCACAGACTCAGTTTCCTGCATAACAGACCCATTCTGGCTGCCTGTCACTCTTAATAATCAATGTGGGAAGCTAGCAGTGCTTTACTCATGTTACATGTTTAGTGACCAATATTTGGATAAAGAAGAAAACAGCAAAATCGTGGATGTTGTTTTCCAGTTGATGCTGAGGACTCAGAGATTTCTGACTGTGTGATGCTACCCGACACAGTCACCCTGTGAGAACGGCACTGAGTGTGTCTCTAGGAGGGCAATAAGAACACATGGGGCCTGACCAGGCGGTGGCACAGTGGATAAAGCGTTGGACTGGGATGCCGAGGGCCCAGGTTCGAGACCCCAAGGTTGCCAATTTGAGCGTGGGCTCATCTGGCTTGAGCAAAATAAAAAATGCTCACCAGCTTAAACCCAAGGTCACTGGCTCCAGCAAGGGGTTACTCGGTCTGCTGAAGGCCGATGGTCAAGACACATGAGAATGCAATCAATGAACAACTAAGGTGTCGCAACGAAAAACTAATGATTGATGCTTCTCATCTCTCTTCGTTCCTGTCTGTCCCTGCCTATCCCTCTCTCTGACTCTCTCTCTCTGTCCCTGTAAAGGAAAAAAAAAAAAAAGAACACATGGGACTTTACCACTCTCTTTGACCTGTTTACCAGCTGGATATCAGCTCCCTCGCCAAAGTCATCAAGGCTTATGAACAGCTAAATGTGAAGCATGAACCTCTCCAGCTTATCCAATATCACAGTTTGAGATGCTGCTACCAGCCCTTCAGCCGGCTGTTTTCCCTCCCAGTTTCAGAGAATTGCGACCTGCTCCTCTGGAGCTGTTTTGACCTGGATGAAACGTTTTCCTCTAAGAAGGCACGACTTGCTCAGATTACCAATAAGAGTACTAAAGCAGACCTGGAATTCTAAGTCAGGAAGTGTGGTGACATTCTTAGAGTAATTAATAAATTACCGAAGGATCAGCAAGATGCTAAACATATCCTTGAGCACATCTTCTTCCAGGTGGTGGAGTTCAAGAAATTGGACCAGGAACATGGCATTGATACAAGTGAAACCATTCCAGGACAGTGTCTGAGGACCGGGCCTCCTGATTTATAAATTGTTTTTCAGTTGTTCCTCAACTCCTTTATCAAAATTGTCTATTTTTTTTTTTCTATCAGCTGTGGAAGGTTTGTGTATTTCAGTAATGCTCAGATAGGTATAACATTTCTAACTTAGATCCTCATGTAAGAATTGTTTCATTTAGTTAATTAAAAGTATCTGAAAAAAAATTATCTATACCTTTATAATTAAAAGATGAGAGCTATTGTACAAACCTAATATGGAGCACATCTTTCTATGTTTTAGATGCATCTGAATGAGATGTAATCACAATATGATGCTCTTACTGTATTACAATGCTTAAATAAGCATTTTAGGCTGCATTTGAGAAATACTATCCCATAACATTTCTTGAATCCCTGTTTCTTCTCTTTTTAGGAAGCATTTATTCGAAGCATTTTGTCAAAGCCTTTCAAAATCCCCATTCCAAATTATCAAGGTAAAAATGAAGACTTTTCTCTTTGTGACTCAGTCATGTGTAAATGTGCCTGAGTAGATTAAAACCTCAGCTTTTGTAGCCTGACCTGTGGTGGCACAGTGGAATGCTGAAATGCTGAAGTCACTGGTTTGAAACCTTGGGCTTGGCCAGTCGATCAAGGCACATATGGGAGTTGATGCTTCCTGCTCCTCCCCACTTAAAAAAAAAACCCGCCTGACCAGGCGGTGGCACAGTGAATAGAGCGTCGAACTGGGATGCAGAGGACCCAGGTTCGAGACCCAGAGGTCACCAGCTTAAACCCAAGGTCTCTGGTTCCAGCCAGGGGTTACTCGGTCCGCTGAAGGCCCGCGGTCAAGGCACGTATGAGAAAGCAATCAATGAACAACTAAGGTGTTGCAACATGCAATGAAAGACTAATGATTGGCCCTGGCCGGTTTGCTCAGTGGTAGAGCGTCGGCCTGGCGTGCGGAAGTCCCGGGTTCGATTCCCGGCCTGGGCACACAGGAGAAGTCCCCATCTGCTTCTCCACCCCTCCCCTTCTCCTTTCTCTCTGCCTCTCTCTTCTCCTCCCGCAGCCGAGGCTCCATTGGAGCAAAAGATGGCTAGGGCACTGGGGATAGCTCCTTGGCCTCTGCCCCAGGCGCTAGAGTGGCTCTAGTCATGACAGAGTGACGCCCGGATGGGCAGAGCATCACCCCCTGGTGGGCATGCCAGGTGGATCCCGGTCGGGCGCATGCGGGAGTCTGTCTGACTGCCTCCCCCGTTTCCAGCTTCAGAAAAATACAAAAAAGAAAAAAGAAAAACTAATGATTGATGCTTCTCATCTCTCTCCGTTCCTGTCTGTCCCTGTCTATCCCTCTCTCTGACTCTCTCTCTGTGTCTCTGTAAAAACAAACAAACAAATAAAAACCTTCCTTTTTTTTTGCATGTTTTGTACATGCAAGCTGACCTTGGAATTGAAGATGCCAGTCCAGTGGTGACTGTGTATGTATTCCCTGAGGCCTGCATGAAAGCTGCGTTTGATAGTGTCAGCAAGTGCTGCCAAGAGTTGACTATCCCTTATCTTCTTGGTGGGGATGTGCCAGTGCTCGGGAAGCTCCTAGTGGACCAGGGGTCACTGATTTCATTGAGTCCAAGGGAGTTCAGTTGCATCTCCTTTATGAGGTTGACTCTGTTGGAGGCCTTGTTTCTATGAAGTTTTCCCCTGTTCTATAGAGCGTAGCATTGTGCAAAACTGGGGCTGGGAGAGGGAAGGCCACTCTCATGAATTCTAAGTCTTAAAAGGTCCTTTAGGGTTTTAAACCTTTCCAGGATTGACTGGAGTTGAGATGAACAAGACCCAGACCGTCAGAAGTTTGTAGATGAATGGGGAGGTAAAATAGTAGAAACTTTGATCTGAGGCAGACTGAAATACTGGTCAGGCAGGGGTGCCCAAATTGGGTTCGGAGAGATTCTGGGAGAGAGAGGGTCATATGGAAGCTTAGGAAAGGTTATGTGAAAGATAGACATTTTTGAGTTGAGCCTGCTGGAACTCCTCAACATAGAGGCTTAGGTAACAAACTGTTGGTTTCTAGGTCCTCTGGGCTCTCGGGCATTGGGCCTCAAAAGGGCTGGGGTCCGTCGGGCCCTCCATGACCCCCTGGAAGAAGGTGCCTTGGTTCTGTATGAGCCTCCCCCACTGAGTGCCCATGACCAGCTGAAGCTTGACAAGTATGTGCATTGGTATTTCTTGAGCAGTTCTGGTCCTCCATAAGTGTGCATGCATACCTGGGAGGACGGAGGGCATTTTGGTGTGATTTATCCTTGGGACTGGCATATGTTTTCAGAGTGCTGTTCTGACTGCTGCACTATCCAGAGATGGACAGGTGGGGAAGGGGAGTGCCTGGGGAAGAGCATGTGGGCATGTCCAGTTGGTTGGGGTTCCTTATTCCTTCCTGCCAACCTCACTCAGGATTAGGAAGGGAACCCATCCCCCTCTCCTAAATTTCCCTGGGGCAGGAATTGACTATGGTTTAATTACTAGGCCAAGAAAGTCCTTTCTTAGGCAGCTGCCTCTGTGGCTTCTTGATCAGGACACAACTTCTATGAGGGCATGCCCTTGCCTATGTCTGAGCTCTATGTTTTCTTTGCTGTATTTTCTCAGGGAAAAACTCCCTGTCCATGTGGTTGTTGATCCTGTTCTCAGTAAGGTCTTGCGGCCTCATCAGAGAGAGGTAAGTAGTGGTAGGAGGTGGGGGGTAAGGTATGGACTAGGGTCTGAGCTCAGGAGGCTGCCACCTGGGGTAGCAGTGGTGTGGATGCCCAAGTGGGCTGAGTGCTGTTCTTCCCCAGGGAGTGAAGTTCCTGTGGGAGTGTGTCACCAGTCGGCGGATCCCAGGCAGCCACGGCTGCATCATGGCTGATGAGATGGGCCTGGGCAAGACGCTGCAGTGTATCACGTTGATGTGGACGCTTTTGCGCCAGAGTCCAGAGTGCAAGCCAGAAATTGACAAGGCAGTGGTGGTGTCACCTTCCAGCCTAGTGAAGAACTGGTACAATGAAGTTGGGAAATGGCTTGGAGGGAGGATTCAACCTCTGGCCATCGACGGAGGCTCTAAGGATGAGATAGATCACAAGCTCGGTATGGAGCCTTAACAAAGATGACTGCACTCTTCACAACCTCCTTTCTTCTGTGTATGCTCACTGATGGTTGGGGTTGTGGGCAGTGGCAGGTAGCATAGAAGAGAATTCCCATGGAAAATAATTGAAATAGTTATTTCCAGGCTAAATTGAAGAACTGTCAAAATAGATTTCTTTAAGATATTCTCAGATTTGTTCCCTTGACACCGTTTCTGTTGTAGAAGGGTTCATGAACCAGCGTGGAGCCAGAGTGCCTACTCCCATCCTCATCATTTCCTATGAGACATTCCGCCTTCATGTTGGAGTCCTCCAGAAAGGGAGTGTTGGACTGGTCATATGTGACGAGGTATGTGGCTCTTAGCAGTCTGTGTGGTAGGAGAAAGTCTGTCAGTCTCATTGAGAACTGCTATCCAAGGGCTGTGTCATTCACTGGGGAAGGATGTGAGAGGAGAGTCAATGATATCAATTGCTAAAAGAGGAAGTAACCAGTGTTTGAAACTCCAGCAGGGTGAGGTGCTGTGGGCTGATGCCTAGAGGTTGGATCCTCTACATGAGACATTGCTACCTTTGGGGATGCCATATTGTGCCCGGTCCTAAATGAGAATTAATTTCCTTTCAGGGACACAGGCTCAAAAACTCTGAGAATCAGACTTACCAGGCCTTGGACAGCCTGAACACCAGCCGGCGGGTGCTCATCTCCGGGACTCCCATCCAGAATGATCTCCTTGAGTATTTCAGCTTGGTACATTTCGTTAATTCCGGCATTCTGGGTAAGAATCCAGCCTTACCTCTAACTCTAGCTGAGGGTACAAAGGAGAGAATGCTAGTTCTACTTGTAGGAAGACTTCTCTTGTCAGAGAGAGCCATTGGGAGCCCTTGGCTCTGCCAAGCAACTCAGTAAGGCTTGCTGTGGCCATTACTTTTAAAAATTTTTATTTTTCAATTGACATTCAATATTATTTTATATTAGTTTCAGATATACAGCATAGTAGTTAGACAATTATATAATTTACGAAGGGATTTCCCCCAATAATTGAAGTACCCACCTGCCACCATAATAGTTATTAAAATATTATTGACCATATATACCCTATGCTGAACTTTATATTCCCATGACTGTTCTGTAACTGTCAGTTTGTACTTAACCCCTTTACTTTTTCGCCCAGTCCTTTAACCCTACCACCCCTCTGAAAACCACCAGTATATTTTCTACATCTATGAGTTTGTTTCTGTTTTGTTTGTTCATTTATTTTGTTCTGTAGATTTCACATACAAGTGAAATCATATGGATTTGTCTTTTCTCTGACTTATTTCATTATTTCATTTAGCATAATAGCCTCTAGGTTTATTCGTGTCGCAAATGTAAGATTTTACTCTTCTTATGACTAATATTCCATTGTGTATATATGTATGTACCACTTCTTAGTTATCTACTTGTTTATTTTATTTTTTATTTTTGTTTTTTACAGAGACAGAGTCAGAGAGGGATAGACAGGGGCAGACAGACAGGAACGAAGAGAGATGAGAAGCATCAATCATCAGTTTTTCGTTGCGACACCTTAGTTCATTGATTGCTTTCTCATATGTGCCTTGACCGTGGGCCTTCAGCAGACCGAGTAACCCCTTGCTCAAGCCAGTGACCTTGGGTCCAAGCTGGTCAGCTTTGCTCAAACCAGATGAGCCCATGCTCAAGCTGGTGACCTCGGCGTCTCGAATCTGGGTCCTCCACATCCCAGTCCGATGCTCTATCCACTGCGCCACACTGCCTGGTCAGGCTCTGTTTATTGATTGGGCAGTTAGGTTGCTTCCTAACTTGTCTTTTGTAAATAATGCTGCATTGAACATAGGGCTGCATATATTTTTTCAAATTAGTTTCTTTGGATATATACCCAGAAGTGGAATTGCTGGGTCGTAAGTTCCATTTTTATTTTTTTGAGGAACCTCTCTCTATACTGTTACCCATAGTGGCTATACCAGTTGCATTCTCACGAACAGTACACAAAGCTTTCCTTTTCTTCACATCCTTGCCAACACTTTTTTTGTTGATTTATTGATGATAGCCATTCTGACAGGAATGGGGTGATATCTCATTGTGAGTTTTGTTTTGTTTATTAAGATTTTATTTATTGCCTGATCAGGCGGTAGCTCAGTGACTAGAGTATTGGCCTGGGATGCTGGGGGTTTGAAGCTTCAAGGTTGCCTGCTTGAGTGTAGGCTTACCCCGCTTGAGCACAGGCTCATCTGGCTTGAGTGCAGAGTTGCCGTCTTGAGCATAGGATCATTGACATGAGCCATGATCACTGGCTTGAGCAAGGTGTCACTAGCTGGCTGGAGCTCCCCCCCTCCCCCTAGTCAAGGCACATACAATTAAAGCAATCAATGAACAATAAGGTGTCGCAACAAAGAATTGATTCTTCTCATCTCTCCCCCTTTCTGTTTTTATCCCTCTCTGCCTCTCTAGTTTAAAATAAATAAAGATTTTATTTATTGATTTCAGAGAGAGGAGGGAGTGAGAGTGAGAGAGAAAGAATGTGAGAGAGAGAAAGGCAGGGAGGAAGCGGAAGCATCAACTCTTAGTTGCTTCTTGTCCGTGCCTTGACCAGGCAAGCCTGGGGTCTCCAATTGGGGACCTCAGCATTCCAAGTCGATGCGTTACCTACTGTGCCACCACAGGTCAGGCCTCATTCTGGTTTTAATTTGCATTTCTCTGATACTGAATATATTTTCATATGTCTGTTGACAGGTATGTCCTTTTTGGAAAAGTGTCTATTCAGGTCTTATTACCCACTTTTAATTGGCTTATTTTTTGGTTCTTTAATGATTTTGGCTATTAACCCCTTCTATTCATTAGGCATTGTTTTTTCATTTTGTTGATGGTTTCCTTTGCTTTATAAAACTTTTTAGTTTGATATATTAATGTTTTTTTCCCTTTGTTTTTTCTATTTTTCCCTTGCCTGAAGATTTAGTTCTGAAAAAATACTGCTAAGGGAAATGTCAGTTTATTTGCCTATGTTTTATGGTTTTGAGTCTTACATTCCATTTTGAGTTTATTCTGGTATACGGTGTAAGAAAGTGGGCTTGTTTCAGTTTTTGCATGTATCTGTACAACACAATTAATTGAATAAACTGTCTTTACCTCATTGTATATTCTTGCCTTCTTTGCCGTATATTAATTGATGCTGTATGTATGGGTTTATTTCTGGGCTCTCTTCTGTTGCATTGATCTTTGTGTCTGTTTTATGCCAGTACCATGCTGTTTTAATTATTATTGCCTTGTAGTTTAGATTGATATCAGGTAGCATGATTCTTCCAACTTTGTTTTTCTTTTTTGATTGCTGTGGCTATTTGGGGTCTTTTGTGATTCCATGTACATTTTTGGATTATTCTAGTTCTGTGAAAAATGTTACTGGTATTTTGATAGGGATTGTATTGAATCTATAGGTTGCTTTGGGTAACATTTTAACTATGTTAATTTTTCCAATCCATGTGTGGTACAGTATATGCTTCCATTTATTTGTATTTAATTTCTTTCTTCAGTGTCTTTTAATTTTCCAAGTATACATCTTTTACTTCCTTGGTTAAATTTATTTCTAGGTATTTTATTTATTTTTTGGTGCAATTGTAACTGGGATTGTTTTCTTTTTTCAAAGTGAGCGAGGGTTGGGGAGAAAGATGAGAGAAGCATCAACTCATAGTTGCGACTCCTTAGTTGTTCATTGATTGCTTTCTCATATGTGCCTTGACCGGGGGGCACCAGCTGAGCCAGTGACCCCTTTCTCAAGCCAGCGACCTTGGGCTTCAATCCAGAGAGCATAGGGTTATGTCTGTGATCCTGCACTCAAGTCAGGTGTGCCCTCAGAGTTTCGAACCTGGGTCCTCAGCTTCTCAGGTTGATGCGCTATCCACTGCGGCACCACCTGGTCAGGCTTCTTTTTCTTTCTGATATTTCATTATTATGTATCAATTCTAGTAGTTTTTTGGAGGAATTTTTAGTGTTCTCTCTATATAGTAACTGCAAGTAATGACAGTTTTACTTATTCCTTACCAATGTGAATGCCTTTTGTTTCTTGTCTGATTACTGTGGCTAGGATTTCTCTACATTGGCCATTTTTCTACTGCAGAGGTGGCAGGCTCTCATGGGGTTACTATGAGCTGTAAATGGGAATAATACCTCCAGATATTTTTGTTTATTATATCCTCACTGCCTCATAAGAGCTTTGACCTCATAGCAGACTGTTGATCAGTTTCTTTTTTAAATCATTTTTAGTATACAGTTAACATTTATATTGTTGTGTGACCATCACCACCACCTATTTCCAGAACTGTTTTTTATCTGGCAGAACTGAATTCTACCCATTAATTAATAACCCCCTATTTTCCACTCTCCTCAGCCCATGGTAACCACAGTTTGGGCAGTTCTTACACATAGAATTTTGTGGAACAGATTGGTTAATGCCACCCCAAGTTGACAGTGCTCAGGAAAATCACTTTAGGTGAGAACCAGCTGAGCAGCAAGATTTTCAGAAAGAATACATTTGAATAACCACCACCAGATTAGTTACTACCACCATCTCAGCAGCCCCTCATCTCAGCAGCACTCTCCTACCTCCTTCTGAGCACTACTTTTTTCTTTTCTTCCAGAAATAAACAGTCCCTGACATTCAAGATTTTTTTCTTGTTGTTGGTGTCTTGTTTTTTGTTTGTTTGTATTTTTCTGAAGCTGGAAATGGGGAGAGACAGTCAGACAGACTCCCGCATGCGCCCGACCGGGATCCACCCGGCACGCCCACCAGGGGCGACACTGCCCACCAGGGGGCGATGCTCTGCCCCTCCGGGGCGTCGCTCTGCCGAGACCAGAGCCACTCTAGCGCCTGGGGCAGAGGCCAAGGAGCCATCCCCAGCACCCGGGCCATCTTTGCTCCAATGGAGCCTTGGCTGCGGGAGGGGAAGAGAGAGACAGAGAGGAAGGGGGGGGGGTGGAGAAGCAAATGGGCGCTTCTCCTATGTGCCCTGGCCGGGAATCGAACCCGGGTCCCCCGCACGCCAGGCCGACACTCTACCGCTGAGCCAACCGGCCAGGGCCTGTCTTGGTGTTTTTTTTGCCTATTTTTGACTTCGTATAAATGGAATCATACAGTATATATTCCTTTGCTCTGGTTTCTTCTGTTTATTATATTTATAAGAAGTCATCTATGTTGTTTCCTGTAGCTGTAGTTTCTCATTTTTGTATACTATTCTGTTTAGTGAGTATACTGCAGTTTATGTGTTCTGCTATTGATAGACAATTGGTTTTCCAGTTTTTTATTCTTTTGAATGATGCTCTGAACATTCTTGTGCATGTCTTTATATGAGCACAGTATGCATTTTTCTGTCCTAAGTGTAGAATGCATATGTTCAGCTCTATAATCTCTTTCTTTTTCATTCTTTTTTCTTTTTTTTATTAAGTGAGAGGCCGGGAGGCAGAGACAGACTCCCACATGCGTCCTGACCGGGATCCACCTGGCAAGCCCCCTACCAGGTGATGCTTTGCCGGTTTGGGCTGCTGCTCCATTGCTTGGCAGTGGAGCTATTTTAGCACCTGAGGTGAAGCCATGGAGCCATCCTCAGTGCCTGGGGCCAACTTTGCTCGAACCACTGCGCCATCACCTGGTCAGACTTATATTTTTGGATTTTAATCTACTATCACTATTTGGCCTTTGAAGTCTTAGATACTCTGGTAGCTCTCTTATTAATTCAAACAAATTGCCTGTAATTTGTTCAGCTTTGTTGGTTTTGGCAGGAATGTTGGTCTATAATAGAGTAGTCTGCCATTACTGGCAGTGGGAAAATCATTCTTTTTGCACATTCTTTAATTTTTTCCTTCTCCCTTGTGTTTAGGAACTGCCCATGAGTTCAAGAAGCATTTTGAGTTGCCAATTCTAAAGGGTAGAGATGCAGCTGCCAGTGAGGCAGATAGGCAGCGAGGAGAGGAGCGACTACGGGAGCTCACCAGCATTGTGAATAGGTAACAGCAGGGTGGGCCTAGAAAGCAGCACTTTTGTTTGGGTTTCCCCAACTGAGGTCATCAGAATTGCTTCCTAAGCCATCCAAGGCTCATCTTTTGGGGCCTTGGCCTGTGAAGGTTTGGATTCTAGAAGGGAATGGGACTTGTGTTCTGACTATAGCCACTGAATAAATGAAGGGTTTTTGTATGCCAAGTCCCTACTTTCTTCCTGGCCTGGGCCCTGTGGTCTGGTTTTGGGTTTCTTAGCAATCTGTTGAGGAAGCTCTTTTCTGATGCTTTTGGACTTCCTGAGCAAAATATCTCTTGGAGCATTGTTAGTATTTCAGAAGCTTCCTGTCATTTGGTTTCTGACCTTAAGAACCAGGCTTTTCTTCCCAGGCCTCACAGCTTTCTCTGACAGGTAAGAGTAGATCTGACAGATGGGTGTGGCTCCCAGGCTGAGAGGGCTTTTTCCATGGGGGCCACATAGCCCAGAATGGCAGGTACATTTTGGATTCTTCTGTTATAGGTATATACACTTATGATTTATATCCTGAATAATCCTGCCTTTCCCTTACTGTTTTATTTTTTTCCTCCCAATTTTAGATGGTAGGAAGGATAGTCAGTGTTTTAGAAGCTGCTGCTAGGTGCCTGACCCCTGTTCTTCCTGGTCTGCCAGGAGGTATGGGCTTAATTTCATTGAGCTTTGGGCCATGTGAAAATAGGCATTTGGGCAAATGCAGAAACTCCCCAAAGGATTTAGTGGTTTGAAGCTTGCTTTTCCTGTGAGAGCACCTAGCTCAAAGCGAGACCTTGTCCTCTTGAAGACCAGCTAATCTTTTGAAGGGGAAGAGAGTTGTTAGTCAAAGCTAGAATATTTGAAAGGGTCTCTATTTCCATGACTGAGACCCCGATATAGATATCTTTGCCATAGGGCTGATGAGTCTCTAACATTTGATACTACAAAAGAGAATTAGTTTTGGTCCTTTGGGTGGTAACGTTTATTCTAGTAGTTTGCATGATGATTTTACCAACCCCTTACCTTTTTATCCTTTTCTCTCCAGGTGTTTGATACGGAGGACATCTGATATCCTTTCTAAATACCTGCCTGTGAAGGTTGAGCAGGTGGTTTGTTGTAGGTACTGAACTCGACTTAGGGTGTGGAGTTAGTAAAAGCCCAGCTCTCAAGTTGTCCTCAGAGGGCCAAGGTGTGGTTCAGCCTTTCCTACTGACCCAGCTCTTTATTTTCCAGGTTGACACCCCTTCAGACTGAATTATACCAGAGGTTTCTGAGACAGGCCAAGCCAGCAGAAGAGTTGCGTGAGGGCAAGATGACTGTGTCTTCCCTTTCTTCCATCACCTCACTAAAGAAGCTTTGTAACCGTGAGTTGGGTCTGTGCTTCGAGGTTCTCTGTGAGAGTGAGCAAAAAGGGCAGGCTCTGCAGGTGATCCATCCACCTTCACTATTACTTGTCCAGAGTCCTCATAGCGGATCCATGTGATTCCAGCCTTCCCCAAGTCATGAGCCCTGCATTGTTTATTCTGTAAGCCAGATCCTTTGCTTTGAAAAATTTAGCTTATCTTATCCCCAGCCTATACTTGATGCTTGGGGTGTATAGGACTGTGTGGATCAGTGTGTTCATACACATATGTATATAAAATGTCAGAGAGGAGAAAAAAATAAACTTTACCATGTCTGGTATAGTTCCCTTCTTGTTGGGAGACCACACAGTAAGCAGCATTGTCCGTTCATTATCCAAGATGGCACTGACTACACACTGAAATGTGGGATCAAGCAAATCTGGTGCTGAGGAAGGTCTTTTGGGTAGGCTTCTAGAGGGGATTCTAATGAGCATTGAAATAGAAACTTCTGAAAACAATGTAGCTGGCATTTTTCCCCCCAGATCCAGCTCTTATCTATGACAAGTGTGTAGAAGAGGTGGATGGCTTTGAAGGTGCCTTGGACATTTTCCCTCCTGGTTATAGTTCTAAGAGTTTAGAGCCTCAACTGTCAGGTGAGCCCTTTCCTACCATTTTTTAGGTTTCTCTGGGAGGAGTGGTAGAAGATTATCTTTTTGTTTTAGACCTATCTTGTCTCAAGGCAGGATATCAAAAGTAAGCAGTCTGAAGAAAAAAAAGTAAGAATTCTGGGCCACTGGGGGCTAATAGTTGATCTCCCCAGGTAAGATGTTGGTCCTTGATTACATTCTGGCGGTGACCCGAAGCCGCACCAGTGACAAAGTAGTGCTGGTGTCCAATTACACCCAGACATTGGACCTCTTTGAGAAGCTCTGCCGGGTCCGAAGGTAGGAAAGAGCCTAACTAGGCTGCCAAAGGGGTGCCTCCCCTATTGTCCCTCTAGGAAGAATAGGTGTTCTGATTGGTGGATATGGGCTAAGGTGTGGGTACAGGAGGGACTTCCCAGATGTCTGTTTCCTTATTGCTGCAGTAGTCCTAGGTTCATCACCAAGCAGAGTAGCCCCAGGTCTTTCATGTGCTCCCATAGGACATAATCCTGGCTCCTAGCTCCTGCCTCTCCCTTTGGGAGTGTGGGGACTCACTCAGGCTGCACATGAACAGCCTCAAGCATGGTTAGTTCAGTCCCTTCAATAGGTCTGGCCCCAGGGAACTTTGCTTCCTTCTTTGGTTTTGATCTTTGGCTTTCCCTTAGGTACTTGTATGTTCGTTTGGATGGCACAATGTCCATTAAGAAGCGAGCCAAGGTTGTAGAGCGCTTCAACAATCCATTGGTAGGTAAATGCACAGCCCCTGTCCCCATACCACCAATGTAGTAACATCAGAATTAAGGGTAGATAGAGAAACTATAAGGGACTCTGCCCTAGGGTCTTCTGGATTGTTTTCCTGGTAGGTGTGGTAGGGTTAGGCTTGGTGGTGGTGGTGGCTGGGCTGGAAACTGACTTTGTGGGCTGGGAAATTAAATGGTAGGCAAACAAACTGGTGGTCCTCACAATTGGTCTGAGTATGAGTACAGATGCGAGAGAACAGTTGGCTATACTGAGTAGAATTCTAGTTCAAGCTTCAAGAGGTTCTTTGTCTCCTGCTTCCTCTCTTTTCAGAGCCCTGACTTTGTCTTCATGCTCAGCAGCAAAGCTGGGGGCTGTGGCCTCAATCTCATTGGGGCTAACCGACTGGTCATGTTTGACCCTGACTGGAATCCGGCTAATGATGAACAAGCCATGGCTCGGGTCTGGCGTGACGGTCAAAAGAAGACCTGCTATATCTATCGCCTGCTGTCTGTAAGGATGGCAGTAGTGCTCAGAGTAGGGGTGGGTCATGGAATAGACCTTCAGAACAATTTTGGGCTGTTTTTCAGAGCCTCTCTTTGGCCCCTCTGCTATGGGATCAGCCTGGAGTCTTTTATTCTGTTCTATCCACCCCATTCTTTCAAACCCTTCTTACAATGCCCTGGGTACCTGGTTAGTTAACAGATTCCCCTGGGACCCCACCCTTTTCACAGGACACCTGCTTTCCCTCATACCTGATTTCTGTTCCCACACTTGGCTTTGAAGTCGTCTGGCATAGGATACCCAAATGATAGTTATTGAGTAAAAGTTGGATGTGGTGTGAAAGTCTGGTGAAACTGCTACAGGCAAATTTCAGTTCTTAAAACCCTCCATTGGTACAGAAAATATTCTGGGTGGGCAGACATGTACAAGTCATTTTCCCAAGAGATAAACTAGGCAATGGGCTCACCTGAGCAGAGGTAGGACTCTTATCATTTATCTCTTCTCTTGGGTGGCTAAAGTTGCAATCCCTGGGTTTTCCTGCCCCCCCCCCCCCATGTATGGGGATGTCTTAACTCTGCTTCCCTGGCTCCCTCATCTTCCCCCAGGCAGGAACCATCGAGGAGAAGATCTTTCAGCGTCAGAGCCACAAGAAGGCACTGAGTAGCTGTGTGGTGGATGAGGAGCAGGATGTGGAGCGGCACTTCTCTCTGGGCGAGTTGAGGGAGCTGTTTACCCTGGATGAGGCTAGCCTCAGTGACACGCATGCTAGGTGG
The DNA here is from genome assembly GCF_036850765.1 of Saccopteryx bilineata. NCBI lineage: Eukaryota > Metazoa > Chordata > Mammalia > Chiroptera > Emballonuridae > Saccopteryx > Saccopteryx bilineata. Next base: position 255,913,731 of record NC_089492.1, on the reverse strand, counting down.
GTAGAATGTCCCTGCTAGCCATTATCTGAAATCCCTGCAGAGCATGGAGATAGGATGTTTAGTGACACCTTGGTCCTCTACCCCCAGGTTGCACTGTAGCCGCTGTGTCAACAACCACCAGGTCAGGCCACCCCCTGATGGTTCAGACTGCACCTCAGACCTGGCTCAATGGAACCATAGCACTGATAAGCGGGGGCTCAGGGATGAGGTACTCCAGGCTGCCTGGGATGCTGCCTCCACTGCCATCACTTTCGTCTTCCATCAGCGTTCCCATGAGGAGCAGCAGGGCCTCCGCTGATAACCAACTACTCTGGGTGTAGCTATTAAGAGGGAGGAGACAGGGAAAGGGCTTCCTATAGGGCCCTGTTGAATTTTGTTCTCTGAGAGAAAAATCATCAAGAAGGGCTGCATGATGTTTGCCCAAAATTTATTTTATAAGAAAAACTTTTGGTTAAAAAAAAGAAAGGAATAAAGGTATGAAAGGGACTGAGGCCTGGGAGTAGCATGGTGAGCCCAGCAGAGAAGAGGCCTGGTAGTGGGCACTCCTACACTTCTCTAAAGCTTGGGTACCTGCTTGAGGTGGCAAAGCAGGAACCCTGGGGCAGGGAGTGGGGGGCTGTCCTCAGTGACTGATAACCACTTTAACCTGGCCCAGGGTTTTCAGGTCACTGAATAAGGGGCCCAAAAAGCTCTAAACCCAATTCTGGAATGCCTCTGCTGGGCCCCATCAGGGCTCCAGAACCTCAGTACAAGGGAAGAAGGAAAATAGAGGAAAAAAAGGTGGCAGAAAGAGAAAGATAGAATTGGTGGGAGTTCTGGGCAGCCCATGCTTCAGCCCCTGCAAGCTGATGGTACTGAACATGGGCCAGTGAGGCATGGGCCCCATCACATGGTGCTGACATAATCTGCGAAGGCCTGGGATGAGTCCCACGAGTCGCTGACCACGTGGCAGGTAGCCCGGAGCCGCCGGATAGCTTCTCTGGCTGTGACTGCATCCTGGTCCAGCCAATTCTGGAAGAGGCGCAGATGACCAAAGGCTCCACGGCCCCAGCGCTCCAGCCGCTTGGCAAATTCCAAGAGCCCATCTGGCTTGATGCAGTTGGAACTGGTAGGGGTGAGATGGATTAGACCCCCAAGAAACCATTATCCCTGGTCTGTGCTCCTACAGCTCTATCCCTTGGCCCCCAGCCCCCAATATGTACCTGATATCCAGCTGACAGAGAGAAGAGGATGAATCCTCTGAGAAAACATCTGCCAGGGCCAGCAGGCCAGCATTCCCTGGAGAGAAGGGGACAAATGCTGGTAATGACCAAGAATAGGGAATAAGAGCATCCTAGCTTATTTCTGGCTGGGGAGAAGCCCAGCCTTCTTAAGTCCCAGCACATAACTATATTCAAACCCCCATGTTTCCGGTGGCGAGGACTATGCCTTTACCCACTGAGCTCTAGGTCAAAGGACTGGATCCTTCCCCCTTTCCCTCTCCATTCCCAGGGCCCTGCCCCTACCCAGGCGGTTCCCTGGCAGCCGGAGGCCCTTCAATGTGGAGTTGCCCTTCATAGCAGCAACCATCTCAGGCAGAAATTGGGCCGGGCGCTTCTCAAACAGACGGCAGAAGGAGAAGGTAATCTCTATCAGAAGAAATTAGAATAAATTCTGATGGCTGTATTAGGACTGGTGTTGCCCCTCCTGTCCCAGCTGGCCTTAGCAAGGGGTGTGGTCATTTTATAGAGGCCCCAAAAAGAGGGAGGAATTTGTCTAAGACCCCCAGCCAAGGCTAAAACTAAATTGGGACTCAAACCAGAGATTAAGCCTACATGTTCACTGTAGGGAGGTTTTCTGCACAGACAATTCTCTATTTATTCTTTTCCCTCATGTATTGACTGCCCTCCTAGCAGAGCTGGGGATTAGAGACAAGTCTGTAAGGGGAGCCTTACAGTTCATTTATCCCTTCCCACTACCATCATTTCACTCACCCACTGAAAGGTAAAAGCTTTTGGGTGAGGTGCTCTAATGGAAGAATTTCTGATGTGTAGTACAGGAATAGTTAAATTTGGGGTCTTTTTTTTTTTTTATTTAATTTACTCATTTTAGAGAGGAGAGAGAGAGAACGGGGGTGGGGGGGGGGCAGGAAGCATCAACTCCCATATGTGCCTTGACCAGGCAAGCCCAGGGTTTCAAACCCGCGACCTCAGCATTCCAGGTCGACGCTTTATCCACTGCGCCACCACAGGTCAGGCTAAATTTGGGATCTTTTAAAAGGAAGGTCATTTAGGTTCTATAATCATTTTATAGTCTAAGGCCAAAAGACATAAGGCCAAAGGAAAAAAAAACAAAACAGTGGCTCACTCTGTGAGACTGGCAGAGACTCAATAAGAACTCAGGAATACCCCAGGTTCTGGATGAAAAATTTACCTTGAAGAGTCAGGTTCTGCAGCAAAAAGAGCACTTCGCTCTGACAGTCAGCCAGATTCATGTCGTGAAAGCTCAGTCTCTTCAGGGCTAGGTTGTACTCTAGATAGTGGCAGAAGCCATGGGCCTTATTAGTTTTTCCAAAGAACAAGGCAAGGGCCCCTCCTACCCTCCTCTCTTCTCAGTTCTAGCTGGGTCTTACCTTTGAGTGTCTGCAACACAAGCCCAAAATCCTGGGGAGAGGCGAAGGTGGCGCTATCCAGTGACAGCTGCTGCAGAGAACCTGAGGCCTTCAGTACAGAGCAGAGCAGTGGGGCTGGCTGGGCTCCCCGTGGAAATCCCATCTCCAGCTGTTCCAGGCAGTTTTCTGGGTATGGTAAGGAGAGTAGATTCCAGTTGGCCATCTCTACTTCACTCTCATAGCAGGTCCTATTCTGTCCTTAGGGGATTCACTAAGAAAGTCATGTCTACTTGTCTGAATGCTTATACTATATGCTAGGTGTTAATGCTAGGTTCTGAGAATAGAGCACCAAATATGAAATTTGGTCCTTACCTTTATGGATGTTTTAGTCCAGGAAGATTAGACCGCTTGGACAAGCAAATAAAGTATGCAGAGTGGTGGGACAGGAGAAATTCAGGGAGCATATAGTAGGGGGACCTAATCTAGTCTACCAGTTTTGTTCTTGGTTCAGAACCCTTTGAATGTTGATATGCCATGGTCACTTCTTGCCAGGCTTGTGGTCTCAGCCCTGTTCAGCCATGGTTATCTTTAAGAGTCGCAGGATAAAGGGAACAGATTCCAGATAAGCCAGGAATGCGTGGTGGTACATCTAAATTAAAAATTCTCTTGGCCCTGGCCAGTTGGCTCAGTGCTGGAGTGTCGGCCTGGCGTGCAGGAGTCCCGGGTTCAATTCCCGGCCAGGGCACACAGGAGAAGTGCCCATCTGCTTCTCCACCCCTCCCCCTCTCCTTCCTCTCTCTCTGTCTTTTCCCCTCCTGCAGCTAAGGCTCCATTGGTCTGAGGATGGCTCTGTGGCCTCTGCTTCAGGCGCTAGAATGGCTCTGGTCACAACAGAGCAACGCCTCAGGTGCTAGAATGGCTCTGGTTGCAACAGAGCAATGCCCCATCTGTCTGACTGCCTCCCCGTTTCCAACTTCAGAAAAATACAAAAAAAAAAGAAAGAAATTCTCCCGCCTTTCCCACACAAATGAACCTGCACATTTGTGTGGAGACAGACAGACAGACAGACAGACACACACACACACACAACTTCACCTGGTATCTCTTCATCCCCAATTATGTGGCTAGGGGGCCCTGCATTCCCTGGCACAGCAGGGTTGTCCCTTTGGCTGGGGTGGTCAACACGAATAGAGAGGACCCGCAGCAGGGGCAGGGCTCGCACAATGGCACGTGTCAGCTCCAGGATGGGCAGTGGTGAGAACAGGTCACTGAGATGCAGGGCTCGGAGGCGGCATCCAGCCTGGCCTGACAGGGCCCGCAGGCTGTCCAGCAGACGGAAGATGTTAGAGCCCAGGCCTATGGTAGGGAAGAGGCACAGGGAGTGTCAGCAAGGATAACTTCAGAGACAACTCCAAATATTTCTATTAATAACTATCAAATCTCAAGCTTTAGATCAAGTTCCTTAAAATAATTGTCTCAAGTTTTCATCCATTGTCTTGCTTTTTTTCCTCAGGTTACCAGCAAACTGAAGTCTACTGCCTGGGCTATGCCTTCAGGCATCAGTCAGGGCTGAGTCACAAAACAAGATAGGATGCGGTGGGGCAGCATGTAGCTGCCAGCTTAATGACAGACCCAGAAAGCAGCAGAGATCTCTGGAATTTTTGTATAGGTCATGGGGAACGTCTGAAAACTGAGGGGAGTGACAGTGATCTAATAGGGAATACTTTAAAAGATTCATTGGGTGGGAATGGGGCAGAAAAGGATAATCACATTCCAGAGAAGGGAGCAGGAACCAGGTTAGGAAAGTTACTTACAGCCACAAAGCAAATATCTACTCCCTTATCTCCAATTGGTTTCATTCATTCAACTAAATCTTACCCAGCACTTAGTAAATAAGGGTGTTTTTCTGTTTTGTTTTGTTTTTGGCTATACAGAAATGAGCAAAAAATGTTGTTCCTCCCTAATATATATAGTCTGCTAACAAAAAAACGATAAAAACTGGGTAAGTAGAGTATTGTGGAAGTACAAAGAATGGCACTTATATCAATAAAGGCCTTACAGCTGAGTCCTAAAGAACAAAGGAGCCTGACCAGGCAGTGGCTCAGTGGATAGACCATCAGACTTGGACGGGGAGGACCCAGGTTTGAAACCCTGAGGTTGCCAGCTTGAGCAAAGGGTTACTCACTCTGCTGGAGCCCCACGATCAAGGCACATATAAGAAAGCAATCAGTGAACAACTAAAGTGCCAAAACGAAGAATTGATGCTTCTCATCTCCCTTCCCATCTGTCTGTCCCTATCCCTCTCTGACTCTCAAAACAAACAAACAAACAAAACCCCAAAACATAAAGAAGATAGGCAAAAGGGAGGAAAAAGAGTGAGTGTGGCAGAGAACCTAGCACATATACGGCCTAAATTAAGAAGAGTGGCAGGTTCTAAGAACTGAAAAAAGTGGATGGTGTTAAAGTATGAGAGGGTAAAATGTTCAGATTATTACTATAGAGGTAAGCAAGGATGAAAACATGAATGACCCTATAAGTAAAATTAAGATGTATGGACCCTGAGTGAGTAGTTCAGTTCAAGTGTCCTGATACACCAAGGTTACACAGGAGAATCAACCAATGAATGCATAAATGCGTGGAACAACAAATCAATATTTCCCTCCAAAAATGCATGGTGACAGTAAACCACTGGAGTTTTTTTTTAAATGAACAAATGACATTTGCATTTTTAAGAAAGATGCTTGGGCTTCAGTGTAGACAAAGGATTGTGTGGTGAGTATGCACTCAGGAGGAACTACTGAAGTAATAGCCGGAATTAAGGATGTGAAGAGAAATGAACTTGAGAGAGATTGTAAAGGTAGGACCTGGTAACCAAATATATTTGAAGCAGGAAGCAATCTAGGTTTCTCTTTGGGCAACTAAGTCACTTGTGATGTCATTGAGAAGAAACTGTCATTGAGAGGAAGATATATTCAGGTTTGGGAGCTTGTGTTTTACCAAGTGATATCGAGTAATCAGCAGGATAAATAGGTCTGGAATTTAGGAGAAAGACCTGGGATTCTGTCATACAAGGTGGTGAGTGGGGGGTGGCCTTTGAAACCAAGGGAATGGAGAAAACTGTCCAGGAAGTATATAAAGCAGGAGAGCTCTGAGGACAACATTGAGATAAATGTCTAGAGAGAAAAAAGATTTTGAAAAAGTGGAAATGAGTATTTCATGAGGAAGATTACTTAATAGCAAATGCTGCTGAGAACTAATGTGAGGACTGAAGCATATTGAACTTAGCAACAAGGAAGATGTTGATGACTTCAATATATTAGTGGATATGCAAGACTGGAATGGGCTGTGAGAGAACACGGGTGACTTAAGGTTATCTGTGAAGGGCAGGAAACAATAGTTGATATGGGCTAGACTAGAGAGAGGTGGTGGTGGTAGATTTTGGATGTCTAATTCAAATTAAGGTTTATATTTTGGTTGGGGAGAGAGGAGAGAAGGGAGGCAACATTAGATAGTGGTTTAAAAGCATGTACTCTGGAGCCAGGTTTTGTGGGTTTGATTACTGGCCGTACAATTTACTAAGTATCTTGGGCAAGTCAACATCTCAAGAGTTGTAAGGATTAAATTAGTTAACAGAATGAGACTACCTAAAATAGGCCTGACATACTAAGTAGTTCATAAGAGCTCTTAATACTGAGGCATTTAAGTCCAAAGCACAGAAAAGTTAGTCTTAGGATAGTGATTTCTTCCATTGTGTTGAAGGAAAGGATTAAAGCAGATTTAGGAAAGTTTATAGGCTGGTTAATAAGTTGGAGTTTGTGTGTGATGGCTTCTATTTTCTCTTGAGGTAAATTCATCTGCTTAGGAAGAACGGTTTGGAAATGGAAGAGTAGGAATGGGAACTGACGTTGCAAACACGGGATTTGCCTAAGGCTGGTGAATGAATGTATAGTAGCACCAATCTGCACAGTTGTGTGAATTTCTCTAGCAGTGCTCCACAACCTAGGCAGATTGCTGGATTTAGAGTTGAAAGTTTGGCTTGCTGAGCACAACCAGGTAGGAAAGAACTGCTTTGCATGTTGCTGGTCTGATGAAATGCTCCAGACTCAGCCCTGGTTGGGCTTGCACTCACTGTACTCGCGCCAGCCCTTGGGCTGCCTACTGTCTCTAAAAATGTACTCCTACTTCAGGTTCTCAGTATGCCTCAGGAGCCCTTCCCCAACTAGAAAGCAAGCCCGTAGACCTCATGTTCTCCCCTGGTACTGACAGCCTGCCACACTTGTGTGCCATCTGCCTCACAGGGAGGCAGGCAGGGCCACAACTCAGCTTCCTGATCATACCTCTTGTACCCCTCCACAGGTTGGGCTTACAGGTGGTGCTGCTGGGAGACCCAACCCCTGCTCTTAAGGGCACTCACCATTATAGGATAGTGTGAGGCTCTCCAGAGACACCCAGGAGCTCAGCAGGTGGCACAGTGTCAGAGCAGCCTCTGTGGAGAGTGGAACTGTGAACAGCTCCAGGGTGGAAATGCTGCGGAATCGTTGGGAGGCCTCCAGTGCTGGGAGCCCTAGGCAGTTGGGATCTGACCCATCCAAAGCTCCGCAAGCCACTTCCCCAATCTCCATCTCTTCCCCATCCTCCTTCTCACCAGCCACAATGAAAACAAAGTCATACAGGTCTTCCGACTCTGCACCAGACCCCTGACGAGTGCGAGCACCCTTCTTCCCTGTGGCTCGCTTAAAACGCTTTAGGGGTTTAGGCTGTGGGGCTGAGCTAGCGGGAGCCCTTTTGGGTGCGGATGTGGAAGAAGAGGGAGAAGCAGAGGAGGTGGTTGGAGCAGAGGGTGGCCGCTTGGTGCCAGCAGCCTCATGGGAAGTGGCTGGAGGTTGCAGCTCCCTCTTAGGGTCTATCCCGCCTGCTCTCAAGCTCTCTTGTGTGCTCCGGCGTGTTACGCGAGCAGCAGGTGCAGCTCTGGTTATCTGCTTGGCTTCGCTCTTCCGACGGGAAGCCATCAGGGCTGCAGCACATCGCTCAGCAGCATCCCTGCGAGGCCGGCGTGAGCCCAGCAGGAGGGACCCTTCATCCCGGGATGGGGCCCGGCCTCGGGAGGCCTCTCCACAGAGGCGGCAGGGCGGGCCACCAGGGCCTGGCTGCCAGAAGCCAGCACTCATGGTGAGGATAAGGATGAAAAGGGCTGACTCGGGCACGGGCCAGGAGTACAGCGACACCTGGCTGACTGCCCCATGGTGAATAAGCTGATGTAACAGCTGCCGAAGTGACTGCTGAGCAGCCACATCAGAGAACAGCAGGTGGCGGAATTTGAGGGTGTGCAGGGAACTGGCCAGGGTTTCCAGAACCCTTCGATTGGGCTCAGCCACCAGCTCAGTTGCACCCTGCAGCATGTTGCAGATGGTGAGCTGCCGAACATGGCGGGAGCTATGCAGAAGAGGTGAGAAGCGCTGGTCACAAAGACGCCTGTCAGAAGACACATCAATGGTTCCACGCAGAACATGGGAAAAAAAGGCCTCCATAAACTTGGCTCGCCAACACGTCACACTCTGAAAGCAGAGAACATGCCAGACAGCTGTGATACTGAGAGTGCCACCCATGGAACTATCATAATAGTTTCCTCCCAATAGTTAACTATTGTGCCAGGCAACATTCTAAATTATACAACTTCATTTTGTCCTCATATCTTTGGGGCATGTATTACTATAAGCCTCATTTTACAGATAAAACGAAGGCATAAAAGTTATTACCTGTGACTACACAGGTAAGGGACAGAATGAAGATTTGAGCCCAGAAAATTAAGTTTTAGAGGTCATTACCAAAGTGTCTCAAGTCATTCAATCCTGTAAATTCTTCCATGTTCCCAACTTTCCATTTTTATACTACCACCTTTGTTCAGAAACCACCTCACCTGATTTCATTAGCTTCCTGACTGCTCTCTGTCCCTTTTCCCTCCCATTCCAAATTTGAACAAGTGCACTGGATTTATCTTGTAAAAGACCTGATTACATTAGTCTGCTTTGTGGGGGCTTTTTGGGGAGGTACATTCTGCATTAAAACCCCCAATGTCGCCTGACCAGGCAGTGGTGCAGTGGATAGAGCGTCAGACTGGGATGCAGAAGGACCCAGGTTTGAGACCACGAGGTCACCAGCTTGAGCGTGGGCTCATCTGGTTTGAGCAAAAGCTCACCAGGTCGCTGGCTCGAGCAAGGGGTTACTCAGTCTGCTGAAGGCCCACAGTCAAGGCACATATGAGAAAGCAATTAATGAACAATAAAGGTGTCACAATGCCCAACGAGAAATTAATGATTGATGCTTCTCATCTCTCCGTTCCTGTCTGTCTGTCCCTGTCTATTCTTCTCTCTGACTCTGTCTCTGGGGAAAAAACCCCCCCACAAAACCCCAATGTCTTCCCACTAATCTAGGGTTAATATGAAGCTCCTCACCTTGGCAGGGAAAGCCCTCCACAATATAACCTCTGCCTATCTCAGAAATGCTATTTCTCACTCCTTTGCTCCATGAATGCTTTACTCTGGCCAACTGATCACCTCACTGACCCAAACTTGCCTTCTGTGTCCTTTCCTATATCTGCTCTCCATGCCAAACCAAAGGTAATGTTTCATCCTCTGAGATTGTTTGTCTCTCTGTACCCCCCTTTTCACCCTCCCCCTGCTCCTCTTCTGTTGGGACTATTCAGGTCTTAGACTTTGTTCTCATGGTGTTGAGTCTATCTGCCTGTGTACATCTTCTCCCAAACAGAAATTACTGCAAGGCAGGGACCAAATCTTAGATTTCTTTGGTTTTATTTTCAAGGCTAAAGTTATTTGATCGATATGAGACTTTGCCAGACTTCTGATACATTTAGAACTTGAGTGCAAGTGGTTTGAAACTTTGGTGCATATCAGAATTTGCTCTGGGACTTCCCAAAATTCACACACCAGAGGAAGAAAATCATACACCAGGTACCCAGACTTGGAGATTCTATTATGTTACATCTGAGGTAAAGTCCATGTATTGTTTTTTGTAAACCTCCCCCAAATTATTCTGATGTATATCAGTAATTAAGAATTATTGCTACCTACCCCAAAAGGACACTCTGAGCAAAGGCCTCCCTAAGTCACCATTCTCTCCTAAGGTGCAGTAGAAAGATTGCTGACCTTGATACAGGTGTCAGCTTTGCTACAGTAATCTGGACCTTTCTGAACCTCTCCACCTATAAAACCTGCTTCATGGGTTTGTTGTGAAGATCAATCAAGGCAGTAAAAGTTTTGTAAACTGTAAAATACAAAATGTTACTTCTGTTGCTGCTGCCAATTAGCTAAGATGGGGCAATGTGAAATGGACTTGATGGAGGCAGAGCCTGTTAAGCAGGGTACTTATTCAGCTTGAAGCAAAAATATGGGGGGGGGGGGGTCTGAGGGTTTCCCAAGGCTAAAGTAAAACATTTTGGTACTTATCCTGCCTCCATGCATTCCCTCATGCCAGAGTGACCCTCAATCTATATCTGAGGTTACTGGCAGGGGCTGGGTTCCTATTATTTTCAGGTGTCATTGCCTTTGCCCTCACTATTCTCCAAGACTTCCTGCTGTAGTAATAATTAGAAATGACTTCATCACACTTGAGATAACTGCATGGCAACAAGAGAAGGAGCTCTCTCAGCAGCAGCAGTGTGGGAGCATGAAAAAATACCTGGCAACCAAATCTTAACTCGGCCTTGAACAGAAGTACAGGGAGTATTCCTGAATCCAAATCCTAGCTCACTCTAGCACTTGACACATTTGCTGGCCTACACTCACACTCTTGGAAAACACTGGTAGGTAACCCTAGCAAAGCTTCAACTTCACAAATGAGATAGACAGCTAGTGTAGATCTGGACCTAAAATACGGACAAAGATGTGAACCAAAATATTGTGGCAGATTCTGATCATGAGACGTGGGATATGTACTTTAGGTAACTAAATACTGGGCTTTTTCAGACATTGCATTGGTTGATGAAGACAATAGAAGAGATCTCTGAAATTGGAACACCCAACCATGATAAATGCAGTGATAGCAGTATGACATAGCAGTTAGGAGCATGCACTCCAGAGCCAGATTGCCTCGCCTTGAATCCTACGTCTGCCCATCATAAACTAACCTTAGGCAAGTCATTTCACCTTTCTGTCTCAGTTGTACCATCTGTAAAGTCAGGAAGATATACCTACATCACAGAGTTGTGAGGATTAAATGAGTAATAAAGTTAGTTATGACAACTCAGTGGCTTATTAATGCATGAACAGACAGCAGTTCACAGCATGTTATTCCATCACTACTTTTTAGAAAAATCTAGGCTAAAACTTCAAAGCTGAAAAGTACCTGAGATCTAGTCCAAGCCACTCATTTTGTGGAATTGTATACTAGAGCTCAGACAACGCAAAGTGATTTAAATACTTCCTTTTTAGTGATGGGGAAATGCACCACCAAAGAGGTGAAATGACATTTGCCTCCAACATAAATAATCCTTGGCCTATTCACAAAGGGCTGGCAACTTGGGCTTTGGTAGGGGAGGACGAAGTATGTGTGTATAAGCTGAGTGCAAAATATGTTCTTGTACTAAACTGTTAACAGCCAGCAAATGTTCATAAACTATTGCCCATTGTTGCTTTTCTGATAATAGAAATATTGTTTGTGGAATTAAAAAGAAGCAAATAAAATATGTGCAAACTAACCCTCTGGAGTATACATATATGTATACGTGAATAGCTTTGCATGTTTTTATAACATTGAGACAATTCAGAAGTTTCAAAGGCTGGTTTTTCTTAACATAGCACCATATCTGCCTGGCCTGGGGGTGATGCAATGGATGGAGTGTTAGCCTGGGACACTAAGGACTCGGGTTCAAAATCTTGAGGTCGCCAGCCTGAGCATGGGCTCATCTGGCTTGAATGCAGGCTCACCAGTTTGAGTATAGGACCATAGACATGACCCCATAGTCACCAGCTTGAGCCCAAAGGTCACTAGCTTGAAGCCCAGGGTCACTGCCTTGAACCCTATACCACTGTCTTGAGCAGGGGGTTCACTGGCTCAGCTGTAGCCCCCCAGTCAGGGCACGTATGAGAAAGCAATAATGAACAACTAAAGTGCCACACTACAAGTCTTTTTTTTTTTTTTAAGTCAGAGAGAGGGATAGACAGGGACAGACAGACAGGAACGGAGAGAGATGAGAAGCATCAATCATCAGTTTTTCGTTGCACGTTGCGCCATCTTAGTTGTTCATTGATTGCTTTCTCATATGTGCCTTGACCACGGGCCTTCAGACTGAGTAATCCCTTGCTTAAGCCAGCAACCTTGGATCCAAGCTGGTGAGCTTTTTGCTCAAACCAGATTAGCCCGCGCTCAAGCTGGTGACCTCGGGGGTCTTGAACCTGGGTCCTTCCGCATCCCAGTCCAATGCTCTAACCACTGCGCCACTGCCTGGTCAGGCCACACTACAAGTTGATTCTTCTCATCTGTCTCCCTTCCTGTCTGTCTGCCCCCCACCTCTCTAAAAAACAAAAACAAAACATTATAGTACCATATCGTTAAACATTTTTACCATCATATATTTAAGTATTTTTAGAATATGACTTTAATATTTTGAAAATAGGATGTACTGTATTTAATAATTTCTGTATTATTGAGTATTTAAATTGTTTCTAGCTTTCTGATATTAAACTTTGCTGTAATGAACATCTGGAAATAAACTGTCATAAGTATCTCAATTTCTATATACTATAAATTCTAAGAAGTAGAATTTCTAGTCAAAGTATTTGACTGTTTTAAAGACTCTTGACAATTATTACCAGATTGCCCACTAAGAAAGTTGTAACATTTCTGCTCCCACCAATAGCATATTAAAATGCAAGTTTTAGCCACCCCGGAATTACCTTTTAAAACAAAACTAAAAACAAGACTTTATAAGAAATACAATTTAACTTTTCTATTTTTTATTACTGAGATTGAACATTTTTCACTTTATTGGAGATTTTTATTTTGTGACTTGTCCAAATCTTCACTCATTTTATTTCACTGGGACCTTTGTCTTATTTTCCATATCCCTTTGTTTCACAATTGTCACAATCATTCTTTCCCAGTTTATATACCTTTTAAAATTGTATTTATAGTATTGGCATTTTATAAGATGTCCATATTTCCTTATTTGGTCCTTCCCATTTAATAATTAGCATGCTCCATCCTGAGATTAGATAATCAGTAACATTTTTTTCTTTTTTTAGTTATTTTGTGCTTTTACTTTTTACAATTTAATCTGTAATCCATATAGAAATTATTTGAGTATATTATAAAGTGAAGCTTTAACTTTATTTTTTTTCCAAATGATTAACCAATTACTAGAGAAGCATTTATTGAATAATTTTTCAATTCCATATTGCTTCATCTCCAGAATATCTATAGTATATTACAGATCTCTTAATACACACTAGTAGTACTACACAGAAATACTATTGCTTTATAAGCAGTCAGGGACTATGTCTAACTTGTTCATCACTGTATCCCTAGAACCTAGCATAGTGCCTGGAACTAAGCAGTTATTCAATAAGTGTTTTTGAATCATGAACGAAGTGAAGATTACTGTAATGCAAAAGTGGGAAGCAGAGGAAGAGACCCTCTAGAATGAATATACTCCAAGTCAGAACCTCTGTCTGAGTGACTGTTAGGTCACCAAGCCTGAGATTTCCTAAATTTCTGAAATGCTCTCAGATAAGAAAACAAGATAACAAATAGACATTCTTTTTCAGCAAGCTTGAGCTAATGTTGGAAAAAAAGCTTTCTCCAAAAGAGAATACAATATCACTGGTTAGTCAACCATACTGCTTGGAAAACACTGGGACAAAGTGAATCTCATATTTCTTGAAAGGTTGCAGGAAGCAGTTACTGTTTTCTAATAATTCTTGCATTCAATTCTCTTCCTAATAAGGCGTAACTCCTGTATATAATGCCTAAGGATTTTGTTGGGCCTGAGTGTTATCACACTGAAATCCAGGGGACGTGTCTAGATTTGGAAGTGAAAGGCTGAAGGATACCAAGCTGAATGTTACTGAACTCAGTGCATCCCAGAAATGCAATCTCCAGTTACTGATAAGAGCCTGTTTTCTTGTCATTTGGCCTCATTCACCATACAAATCCCAGGTCAAATACTCCTTCCTAGAAATGGCTTTCTTACTCCCCTTTCCCTTAGCTTCCTTGCTACTCTCTATCATGCTACTTAGCCTACCATACATGACGTATTTGTTCACAGATTTCCCCATTAACCTGATAGTTACTCAAGATTAGGAAGTGTGTCTGTACTTCCAATATCTAGCAAAAGACCTGGTATGTGGTAAGCTTTAGTAAATGTTTATTGAACTCAATCTGTCCTGTCACCTAATTATGGAGCAGCAAAAGAAATTCTGTTTAAATGAGAGCTACAGTGAATTATATCTTAACCAATAAAGAATCTCAGAAAAAAAAAATAAAATAAAATAAAGAATCTCAGGGTTAAAAGGAGCCTTGCCCTGGTCGGGTAGCTAAGTTGGTTAGATCATCATCCTGATATGCCAAGGTTGTGGGTTCAATTCCTGGTCAGGGCACATACAAGAACCAACCAATGAATGCATAAATGAGTGGAACAACAAATCAATGTTTCTCTCTCTCATATCAATAAATTTAAAAAAATTAAAATAAAAAGGAGCCCTAAAACTCATCTTGTTCAATCTTTCTTACCATGCTGAATTTTCTCTGCAATACCCTTGTGTCAAGTCATTATCCAGGTTCTATTTGAACACTTAGAGATGGGAAACTTAATTACCTCTGGAATGAGTTTGTTTCATCAACAATAAGCTCAGAGTTTAAAAGTTCTACATTCAGTTTAGCAAAATTTATCTTCCTTTAGCTTTCACCCAGAACAAGTCTATTAATCCCTCTTTCATGGATAATCATTCAAATATTTTAGAACAGTTCATGTTCCTCATGTCTTCTCTTTTTTTCAGGAAATACACCTCCAGTCTTCCAAATGTGGCTCACATGATGTGGCTTTGACTTCTTTCTCCATACTCCAGGAGTAGCCTGACCACTGCAGAGCCAGGAAGGTCTATCATCCCCCTTGTCCTTCGGCCTATATTATAGTTACATTAGTTCACACAGCTCAGGGTACAGTCTTTATATGAGTGGTTTTAGCACATTATTGACTAAAACCCCTTAATTTTTTAATACAAGCTGCTGCTAAGCCAGACCTCCTCCACCCCCTACTACAAGGTCATACAATTGGAATGTTTTAGACTCAAGTGAAGAGTTGAATAATCCTGCCAAATTACATCTTAAGTTGACCATTGTTCTAGCCCTGTTAAGACCTTTATGAATCTGGGTTTTGCCATCCATTGTATTTTACTACCTCTCCCTGTTTTGTGTCCCCTGCAAATAGGGTGAGCAACCAAGTCAGTGACAAATGCCAAATGCTAAAGCACCTTATGATAAGCCATCAGAGCCCTCCTTCCAAAGTCACTCCATCCCTACCCCTGCACTTTACCCAGACCCAACTTATGTTAGTGTGCTATTCCTGCTTTCACTGTGCAAAGTCAGGCCAGAGTTTCTATCCGGTGCCTTAACTTACTTCCAGACTGGAAGGCCTTGTCTTCATCAGCTCATCCCATAATCGGCGCCAGATGGCCTGAGTGGAGAGGCCTGTCGGAAGAAATATCACATTTACTTGGCTGCTCCTTGGTCATCATGTATGAATTATATCAGCCTTTTAATGTTGTCCTCTCGGTACAGAAGAGCAACATGGCAAGTGGTAAAGAGAACTGGCTCTAACAACAGACTGCCTGGGTTTAAATATCAGCAAACCACACTCAAGCTGTGTGACCCTGGGCAAGTCACTTAACTTTTCTGTACCTCAGTTTCCTTATCTGCAAAATGTAGTTAATAATAGGTATTTCATAGAATTGTTTTAAAGATTAAATAAGTTTCTTCAGGTAAAGTGCCTAGACAGTGCTTGGCACATCAGGATTAATTAGATAAATGTTAGTTCTTAATAGATGTGTCCAATGAGGGGTTTGGGAGACAACTTGGTAAAAGAGAAAAACTAAGATTCAGAAGATATGGGCTGTAGTCTGGTTTTGCTATTAATTGTGGTGTTACTGTGGTTTTACTTTTATTAGTATAATTGGAGTCATATACTTGTTTTGTGTTTTATAGGACACTGTGAGGGATCAGATAAGAAAATAGGTGTGAAGGTACTTTCTGAAAAACATGAAGTTCTATGCAGGTATCAGGTATAATATTTACCTGAAGACAATTATGATACCTTGTTTATAATCACTGACTGAGAAAGAGAGAGAAAGGCACTCACCTTTCTTGAGGGCAGTTTCCTCAATCCTCTCCAAGTAATATATATTGAGCAGAGGTAAGATGCTTTGAAGTATTGGGCCTGGGAGGGCTACAAAAACCAAAACACAAAATTTACTTTTTTCTTCCAGGAGTCCAAGCATTATTTATCCTATTTGGAAAAAATAGAAAACTGGACCTCTCATTTGACAAATGGAACCTGTAGAAGCTAACCTAAGTCTAATTCAAACTCTGGTCCACTTACCTTCAGTCATTTAGTTGACAGCTGGAATTTCAGGACCACACACATCTACAAGAGTGAATCTCACAAAGCAAGCTGGTATACTTATTTAGGAGTTGGTCAGTTCACTTCTGCCCAAGCATAATGAACCATTCTGCATTTAAAAAGTCCTACTGAGCCTGACCAGGTGGTGTCGCAGTATATAGAGTGTTGGACTGGGATGCAGAGGACCCAGGTTCAAGACCCCCAGGTTACCAGCTTGAGCTCGGGCTCATCTGGCTTGAGCAAAGCTCACCAGCTTGGACCCAAGGTCACTGGCTTCAGCAAGGGGTTACTTGGTCTGCTGTAGCCCTACAGTCAAGGCACATATAAGAAAGCAATCAATGAACTCGCAAAGATAAACTGATAATTGATGCTTCTCATCTCTCTCCGTTCCTGTCTGTCTGTCCCTATCTATCCCTCTCTCTGGCTCTGTCTCTGTTAAAAAAAAAAAAAGTCCTACTGAATAGTGATTTTAAAAAGTCCCTCATAATCTGGGCCTTGCTAACTTCTCCAGCTCCCTGCTTTGCTTCCTACACTTAAGCCACTCTAAACTACTTTTTCTCATTTATCTAATGCGTGAGGCTGCTTTCTGCCTCTGTGCATGAGATTCACTTTGTTTTTAATTATTTTTATTTATTCATTTTAGAAGAGAGAGAGAGACAGAGAAGGAGGGGAGAAGCAGGAAGAGTCAACTCCCATATGTGCCTTGACCGGGCAAGCCCAGGGTTTTGAACCCATGACCTCAGCATTCCAGGTCGACGCTTGATCTACTGCGCCACCACAGGTCAGGCCATGAGATTCACTTTGTTATGCTGTACTCTCCACCAGGAATTTCTTTGCCACTTTCAGCATAACAACTACTCATCTTTCAGGTATCACATGCCCTTTATTAGGCCTTTCCTGAATTCCCTTCCCATTCTTCTAACTCGGCTACTTAAATTCTTTGGGCACCCATTATACTCAGAACTAGTAGTTTCTTACAAAGAATAGAAATAATTAGGCTCTATACTCAAAATTCAATATATCTGAAAAACAAAACCTGCTTGCTGACTTCCCTAGATCTGAGACACATTACTGTACTGTGGCTAAATGGTTTGGTCTCTAGAGTTGCATAAAACTGGTGAAATCCTCATTGTACCACTTAGTTGTGAATCCTTGGGCAAATTAACATCTTTAAACCTAAATCTCCTCTATTTTAAGATGGAGATAGTAATTGCTACCTCATAACATTATTGTGAAATTGAAGATCATGCTTGCAATCTTTTAAGACTATGCTTGACCATAATAATCTCAATAAATATTGGCGATTACTGTTTTCTTTTTAAATTTTATTTATTGATTTTAGAGAGAGACACACACACACATTTATTTGTTGTTTCACTTATTTATGCATTCATTGGTTGATTCTTGTGTGTTCCCTGACTGGGGATCGAACCCACAATCTTGACATATGGGGGTGATGGCTCTAACCAAATGAGGTACTTGGCCAGGGATCGATTATTATTCTTATCCTGTCATTAGCATTTCTGTCCAGTCATAAATAAGTTTAAAATCTTGGAGTATACTATATCTAAGAAAGATCTTTTAAAAGTTCCATTCCAGTATTTCCTTTTATATTTATTTGTGGAATGACTTCTGCTATCCAAGAGTCTAGTATCAATATACCCGCTGAATGAAAGCACTACTTCCCTATGTTATTACACTAATGTAGTCTCTCTATTGCATTTAAGATAAAGGCCAACTTGCCTGACCTGTGGTGGTGCAGTGGACAAAGCATAGACCTAGAATGCTGAGGGCACCAGTTCAAAACCCTGGGCTTGCCCAGTCAAAGCACCAAGAGAAACAACTATTATGAGTTGGTGCTTCCCATTCCTTTCCCCAACCCCGCCTTCCTCCCTCTCTCCCTCTTCCTCTCTCTCTCCTCTCTCTAAACTCAATAAATAAGGCCTGACCTGTGGTGGCGCAGTGGATAAAGTGTCGACCTGGAACACTGAGGTCGCTGGTTCAAAACCCTGGGCTTGCCTGGTCAAGACACATATAGGAGTTGATTCTTCCTGCTCCTCCCTCCCTTCTCTCTCTCCCCTCTCTAAAATAAATAAATTAATTTAAAAAATAAATATAAAAAAGTCGAACTCCATATACTGGTATTTAAGGCATAACACATCTATTCTACTTAAGTTTCCTCACTGTATCCTTTCCTGATGTCTCTACTTTCTCTTCCTCTCCCTACACAAAACAAAATCATTCCACTACCTCCAGGAAGTCTTTCCTGGCTGTTAGCCCACATTGAGACCTTCCTCCAAAATAGCACTGCTTAGCAGGCCTCTTACTTGGCTTTTCTAAGAAGCCTAACTTGATTCAGCTTTTCCTGTGTGACTGTTTACCTGGGTTAGGCCCATAGGCCCTCTTCCTCTTCTGTCCCTTCAGTCTGCTCTCCTCTGTTTAGCCATCCCCTCAGACACAGGGATTCTCATCCCCTATTATCCACAAACTCTTCTTTTCTCTATTCTTCTTAAGCTAGACTCTTCCTTGCTTCTTTCCAGCCTACACCTTTAATGCTTCCACTTCCAACCTGGGGCCACCACACCCAGTCCTCTTTCCTCCTAGCCAGATGTAGCATCCTAGAAGCTGGGGGCTGACACAGCCAGAGCCTGTCTGCCTTATTCCACAGTCCCCAGGACTCTTCTGAGCCCAGCTCCACTGAGACTTTTCTCCTATTCCCCATAGGTCAGCCTGACCCTTAGCTGTTGGCACAGAGGCTCCACAATCCCCTCCCCCAACCAGGCCTGAGGTATTCTACCAGTTTTTCCCACGACATAAAGACATAGGCCTCTCAGGATGGGTGCCCCATCCCCACCCCACCAAGGGCCTTCCCACATCCCTAGGCCTCCCGAACTACTCTCCACAGTCTTGGGGCTTATTCCCGGAGGCCCAACCCCCCAAACTCCTGGGCTTTTTCTCCACATCCCTCCTCCTGGTGCAACCCAAAACCCTATCCCAAGACCTTAAGCCCTCATTCCTGACCTTACCAGGCCCTTCTTCCTGGCAAAGACACCAGCACTCCGGAGGCCTTTTCTAGAACCCCACCCTATTATCTCCAAGGCCTAGGGCCTCCTCTCTCACCACCCCTCCCCCTTCCCTAGGCCCTGGGCCTGGCCTGTGATGTCCTCACCCAACTTCAGACCTGGCCTCGGGACCCCACCCCCTCACACCACCAGTCTGTCAGGCCCAAGGCTTCCCTTGTCCCTTGTGTGGGCAGGCCTGTCCCCCAGAGGCCCTCACTTTCCTCTCCTTCATTCTCACTATTAGTCCTCAAGACACCGACCCCAATTTTCCTCATCAGCGGCCAGGCTGCGCCCGGGGGTACTCACCCCACTGCCCGGCCTCCTCGCGCCCATCGGGCTTGCAGGCCTCCTCTCCTCCGTTAACCGGCTCACCACGGGCCTCCCCGGCCCACCGGCTAGGCTGTTCGTTTCACTCTCCGCAGCTCCTCATCCCAGTGCCCCAGGCCGCCAGCCTCTGCTGCTCAGCCTGGGCGCCCTCCATCCAAGCCGGGCCCGTGGGTCCCCGCGGCTCTCGGGCCTGGGGCCTCCTTTCACTCCCACTCGGACCAGGGCCTCCTAGCGGCGATGCGCCCCCTCCCACTCCGGGATCCCCGGGCCTTGGCCCCGCCTGGGGCCTCTTTGGCCCTTCCCGCCTGTCCGTCATTCGAGCCTCCCTGGATTGCTGACCCGCTCCGGGCCTGCCTTCACCCGCTCTCGGGCCCTTCCTCGCCACTCAGGCCAATCCGAGCGGCTGCGGGCACTCTCTGCCTTGCCCGTCAGTTCGTCGCTCAATCAGCTTGGCACCCAAGGCCCGGGTCGTCAGTTCGCCTCCCTTCAGCCCCGGGCCGTCAGACAGGCCTCGGAACCCCAAGCCTTTCGGCCTCTCCCCCTGCCCCATCCCTCGCTCTCCAATCCAGTGGGGTACCCTCTCCCATCTGTTTGGCCTCCGGGGTCTCGGCATCCGTGGGTGTCAGGTAGATACCAGAGGCCCCGCGCCGTCAGTCCGGCTGCGTGGCCCCGGGCCCGGCTGGCCTCCTTGCCTTAGGCCGGGCCTCCCAACTCGGCCCCCGCCCCCAAACAGCAAGGCCATCACTGCCCATCGGCTCGACATCCAAGCCGCCCCAGCCCGGTCCAGCCCGAGTGTCAGTTCGGTGCCCACGGCGCCGTCCGTCAGTCCAGCCTCTGTCTTCCACACCCTGCCGGCTTCGCCCCAGTCCGGGCCTCCTGGCCCCGACCCCCGCGCCCCCCAGCCGGGCCGCGATGCGGGTCCACCTGCCGGTTTGGTCCCCGTCTTTACTCTGCCTAGCCTGGTCAGCCACGGAATTCATGCTCCGACCAGACGGTCTAGCTTCCAGTGCTCCGGGCTGGGCCTTGCCCCGGGCCTCCCGGCCTCGCCCCCCGCGCCCCCCGGCCGCCGGGCCGCCCCCGCTCGTTGCCCGAGGTAGCCCCTCACCCCGCGACTTACCCCACACTCCGCTCTCCAGAACCCCCATATGGGCGCTCACCGCCCGCCCGCACAGCTCGAACAGGGCGGGGGGAGCGCTGGGGCCCGAGGCCGAGCTCTTCGCTGGCGCCGCCTCCCGGGACGTGGCCTCCATGGTCGTTGCCGCCGCTACCTCACAGAACCAGCAACTCCGGGCGCGCCAGGCCTCGGGCGGCGCCATCTTGGGGAGGTGCGCGAGCCCGGGAGTGGCAGGCGCGGACCGCCATCTTGAAAAGGTCAGCAGTTAGGACGGTTTCATCAAGGATTTGGGTAAGAATGGAAATTTCACTAAAGGAATAACGAATAAATCTGCATACTTCCAAAGTTTCTTAGAACGTTGTATTTTAAATAAATGTTTATATCAACATATTTGGGTCTTGTGTGACTAAGAGAGCATTTCTTCGTAAATCCTTTTCATGGGCAAATACCAGTTACCCCTATACTCTGCCTCTGGACGGTAGTACATGCCAATCTGAGCTTATGTTCGCTACTACGACTAGTCTGCCGCACTTCCGGCCAGATCGCCGGATATCCGTTGAGTGACCCTTACAAGTCCTTCTTGATTCTGAAGTGGAATAGGTGCCGGTGTTGGTACTGGTGTTGAATTCAGAACCGTAGCCGGACATGGGGCTGGAGGATGAGCGAAAAATGCTAACCGGGTCCGGAGATCCCAAGGAGGTAAGGCAAGGCGATCGACTCGACCCTCTCTTGAGGGTCAGGACCTAGCCCGCCAAAACACGCCCGGGTCCCTCTTGGCCCTGCTTACCCCACCCCACCCCCGGGTTTGCAGGGTCGAGAGCTGGTTCCCTTGACTCTTCCCCAGAATTCGTCGAATGACCTTGGGCAAGTAGATGATGAGTCTTTCTCTGAGCCTCATTCTGTGAATATGGTGAAGGTTTAACGAGAGTGAAAATGCTGTGTTTACTATTGTAAAAGTAGTATCTATATTTTTAGTCAATCAGTTATCCCTGACGTGACAGGTTTAGTATCTATACTTTTAGTCAATCAGTTATTCCTGATGTGACAGGTTTGGAGAGCGAGCGACCAACCTTAGCCCTGACCTCAGCTCAGGTCAGAAATCCTTGCCACATTTTCTGTTCCAGAGATCTAGCCTTACACTAGTTTGTGGAAAAAGGGGTTTCTTTTTCTTTGTGGGGGTTGAGGGGAGGTATTTTGGGAGACAGTATAGAAATGTGCGTATAATTCTGTGGTAAAAGAGGGAGCTCTTTCCCAGAGTAAGAATGCCGACATAATAACAATTATTGACTACTTAGTATTTCAAGAATATGTGCTAACTAGTTTAAGCCACACAACAGTTCACAGATGAGGAAACAAACGCAGAGAGGTTAAGTATCTTGTGGAAGGACACACAGTTAATAAATTATGGGGCCAGAAACTGAACCAAGCATCATAGTTCCAGAGCTAAGACATAGCCGTCATGCTTTGTAGGAGCTTTACAGAAGCCAGCTAGCTTTTGTTTCCAGTCACATTTCCTATTTATTCTCTGTCGCTTTGGGGCAGCTATTTTTTTTTTTTAATTTTTTATTTATTCATTTTTTAGAGAGGAGAGAGAGACAGAGAGGGAGAGAGAGGAGAGAAAGAAGGGGGGAGGAGCTGGAAGCATCAACTCCCATATGTGCCTTGACCAGGCAAGCCCAGGGTTTCAAACCGGCGACCTCAGCATTTCCAGATCGACGCTTTATCCACTGCGCCACCACAGGTCAGGCGGGGCAGCTATTTTTGCACTTACAAGTTCAGAATAGTTGGAAATTAGTTTATCTTATTATTCTTTCTAGTCTTATTATTTTCGGAAGGAGAACCAGAAAGACGTAGAGCCAGTCTTAGGAAGTTACCAGAAACTTTATCTTGGTAGGCCTCATCACAGCAATAGATGAGAAAAGGAAAGTAAATAAGTAATTTTAAAGTTAAGAAAACTGAGTTCTTTTATGAAGACCCCTTCTTGGAGATTAAATCTTTCTATTTAGTGTGATGTTGGTTTTTCTCATTGGAAATATTACAAGTAGTCCATATTCAGGCTTGTATTTGGTTTGTTTTTCCAAAACAAGCCATGATACTTTTGACATAAAATTATCAAAGACACAAAATGATTAATATAGTATTGCTAATAGGGAAATGATATAAAGGTCTTGCTTTTGTGATAACTAATTTCTGGTTTCTAACTCAGAATGTGATTTTTTCTTTTTTTGGAAAACTTGTATAGTATGAATTTTTTATAAAAAGGGCAAGATTAAGACCTTTAGGTAATGAAAAGCTAGAACTTTACATCCTAAATAACATCTTTATGTTTAGAAGAGACCTTTGCCAGTTGTGGGAATAAATAGCCTGGGCTACAGTTAACCTGCCCTACACCTCCCAGCTTTTATGTGCTTTGGTCCTTTCTCTGAGGGTTAGAGATGAAAATGAGCCATATTTGTGTTGGAATTTTGAAAACGTAATGAGGGATTGCTGAACTAGGTTTTATTTTTTACTTTTTAGAGAGAGGAAGGGTGAGATAGAGAGAAACATCGACTCATTGTTCCACTTAGTTATGCATCCATTGATTGCTTCTCTTACGTGTGCCCTGACTGGAGCTCGAACCGGCGACACTGGGGTCAAGCAGGCATTGCTGAGAAGACACTACACTGTGCCAACGGCTGAGCTAGTGTTTTTTTTTTATTTCACTCTATACTTTTTCTTTCCTTTCTCCCAAATGTGGACATGTGCATCACAGGTTGAAATACTGATCAGATAGACTCTGCTGTGCCCCAGATTTAGGCTTATGCTAATGCTCCCATGGGGAATTTTTTTTTTTTTTTTTTACACTAAAGAAAGGAAACTAAGTTTGAGATTGTGCACCAGAATCAGAAAAACGATAGGAAGGGCCTGCTGTTTCCAAGCTTGTGAATGGAGACATGTAGACGTCTTAGACTAATAGTCTACTTCGAGTCTTGGGAATTTGGCAAACAAAAAGTAGTGGCTGAAACTGTCTTTATATATATATATATTTTTTAATTGATTTTTAGAGAGAGAGGAGTGAGAGAGAAAGAGAGAGAGAGAAGGGGGAGGAGCAGGAAGCATCAACTCCCATATGTGCCTTGACCAGACAAGTGCAGGGTTTCGAACTGGCAACCTCAGAGTTCCAGGTCGACACTTTATCCCACTGCGCCACCACAGGTCAGGCCATGGAACTGTCTTTAGTTAGGCTCTGGCTAAAGAAGAGTTTAAGTTTGGCCTTTTTTTTTTTTCTTTTTTTATTTTATTTATTCATTTTAGAGAGGAGAGAGAGAGAGAGAAAGAGAGGGAGAGGGAGAGGAGAGAGAGACAGGGGGGAGGAGCTGGAAGCATCAACTCCCATATGTGCCTGACCAGGCAAGCCCAGGGTTTCGAACCGGCGACCTCAGCATTTCCAGGTCGACGCTTTATCCACTGCGCCACCACAGGTCAGGCCATGGAACTGTCTTTAGTTAGGCTCTGGCTAAAGAAGAGTTTAGGTTTGGCCATTTTTATATTCCCAGTTCAAGTTCAGAATCCAGAAAAAATATATTAGTTTTTTTTTCCTAACTTGTTTTAATATGTTAGGACCAAATTTAGCTATTTCTGGTAATAATGGGACCCACCAGAATTTAGAACAAAGTGCTTTTTTAAATTATGTAGGTTCAATATGAACATCTGGCAGCTTGAATCTACATCAGAAAATGTCTGTTTAGTGTTATCTCTCAACTAGGAGTTCCTTAGGGCTGTTGTGATTAATCAAATCATTATAGATATGAGAGTGCTTTATAAACTTTATAGTCTTGTGTGTGCTTTAGGTTGTTGCTAATGAAAGTGAGAAAGTATGTCCTTATTGAAATGTATCTAGGATTAGTTTTAACCAGGTATGGTAAGGTTATAGACATGGAGACAACTGTTTTTGAATGAAGAGTTTATTACTTATAGTTCCCCAAAGAACTATAAATTTTTTGGTTTTTTTGTATCTTTCTGAAGTTGGAAACGGGGAGGCAGTCAGACAGACTCCCGCATGCGCCCGACCGGGATCCACCTGGCATGCCCACCAGGGGGCAATGCTCTGCCCATCTGGGGCGTTGCTCTGCCGCAACCAGAGCCATTCTAGCGCCTGAGGCAGAGGCCGCAGAGCCATCCTCAGCGCCGGGGCAAACTTTGCTCCAATGGAGCCTTGGCTGCAGGAGGGGAAGAGAGAGACAGAGAGGAAGGAGAGGGGGAGGGGTGGAGAAGCAGATGGGCGCTTCACCTGTGTGCCCTGGCCGGGAATTGAACCTGGGACTTCTGCACACCAGGCCGACGCTCTACCACTGAGCCAACCGGCCAGGGCAAGAACTATAAGTTTAAAAAAAAAACCAAAACTAGAGTAATAAGACCACACTACTTAGGGCCACATAGAAGTGCCTAGACCAGTCAGGAACAGAAGGAATAAGGGAAAGCAGACCCTTGGTTTCTGAGGGAAAGAGTGGGTGAGATAGGATAGGAAAGTTGATTGGGTTGTTTGAGCTCTGGGCTATAACAGTGGTCCCTAGTTATTTGGTTCTTGGCCTTGGGGTGATTAGGACAGGGGCAATAATTGGTTTAGTGTAGGAGAGTTAAACAAAGGAAGTGGTTGGCGGTAAGGGATTTGGTTGGTTGTTTTGCATATGAGAGGCATGTCCCCAGGCAAGTTGTTTGCTATCTCTAGAAATTAGCCTGCCCTGGGAAGAGGCTGTCTCTCCAGTATTGGCAGGGCCCCTAAAATGTCAAAGCTTTATAAAATACAGAAATTTAAAACATGATTAATATAATATCCTCAGTAATTACAAGTTCACTATTATTGGGAATATATATGTCATAAAATTGCTGCTAACATTAATTTTGTTTTCTTTTTGTAGGAGGAAGAGGAGGAGGAATTAGTGGTAAGAACTTTCTCGGGTTTGGAACCATCACAGTAAAAGGAAGTTTGAGCTTCGTGAAACTCTGGAGCCATTTTAAGCAGTCTTTATATTTGACACCTTGGAGAGATTGGGAGTGGAAAAAGCCTTTAAGTACTTCCTTCCTGTTCAGTGGAGTGTTTGGGGGTGTGGGCCTGGGAAGCTGAGTCTTTTCTGGGTTTGAGGCTTCTGCAGTTGTGTCAGGGAGCAGAGCAGCATCTTGAGGGCCTCACACTCAGTCATCTGCTATTTGTGGTTTAATAAAAAATTCTGGAAGAAAATTTTCTGAATGATCCCTCTCTATGTTAACATTGCCTTTCTAGCAGGGCAGCTGGTGCATAGGCCTTTCTGTCAGATGAGAGGAATTGAAATTGATAGACATTACATGTCCCAAAATGCTCTGTTAACAAGTAAGGCCTCCTATAGCTCTACTTCAAGTTTGGCCAGGTTTTCTTTACTGCCTTGTTTTTCTGATAGGACTGAGGCTTTCAGTACATACTGGCAAGCTTGGAAGGCAGGAGTGTGAAACTTTTCCCTACTACTTAGCATCAGAATTGAATGGGAGATCCCATTCTGTTATTTTGGGGTGGGGGCAGTGTGGCTCTGCCAGCTGGCCTTCTGCATGGTAATTCAGAGGCAGCACCTTGGTTTGGTGGTTGTATTAATCAAAGCATATGGTTTCTGGATCGCCTCCTAAAATCCTCATTTTGGTTTTTTGTTTGTCTCTTTCTGTCTTTCTCCATCAGGATCCCCTGACAACAGTGAGAGAGCAATGTGAGCAGTTGGAGAAATGTGTAAAGGCCCGGGAGCGGCTAGAGCTCTGTGATGAGCGTGTATCCTCCAGGTCAAACACAGAGGAGGATTGCACAGAGGAGCTCTTTGACTTCTTGCATGCAAGGGACCACTGTGTAAGTCAGTCTAAAGTCATGAAGGGAGAAAGCATACAGTGGCTAGGGAAGACTTGGTTCTGACAACCTTTCCATCCTACCATTTATTGTAACCCAGTATATGTCAGGTACTGTAATGAGCATTTTACATAAGTAATCTTACCTAATCCTACTTCTTTCACTGGAGGCAGGTTCATCATTATCCCCATTTTATAGATAAGAAACTGAGGCTCAGAGAAGAGAAATGATATCCCAACTTGTACTCACAGACAGGGAGGAAGCTGGATTTTGTACTTTTAAGTAATAGGCTATTATTTAATTTATATCCTCCAATGTGTCTTTTACATAGCAGTGTGTCCAAAAAGTTGTTTTGTTAGTTTGTTTTTAAGCAAACTTGTGTTTGACTCTCTTGCATATAATAGTAAGATATTTTAAAGTATAGGGTAGGCAAAGTTTGATATGATTGCTTATGTTAAAACTGATTGGGTGGCTAATGAGCATACAGAAAATGTCCAACATCATTAGTGATCAGGGAAATGCAGATCAAAACCCCAATGAGATACCAGTTCATATCTGCTAGATTGGTCCAGTCAAAAAGATAGGTAACAGGTGGTGGCCTATGTGGAGAAATTAGAAACTTCATCCACTGCTAATGGGAACATAAATTGGTACAGCAAGTGGAAAACAGTCTGGCAGTTCTTCAAAGGGTTAAACATAGAGTTACTATATGGCTCAGCAAGTCTACTCCTGGATATATTCCTAAGAGAAATGAAAACACATCTATGTGAAAACTTGTACACAAATATTCATAGAAGCATTATTCATAGTAGCCAAAAAGTAGGAACAACATAAAATGTCTATGAACTGATATATCCATATAATAAAATATTATTTGGCAATAAAAAGAAATCAAACACTTTACCCAAAACTATAAACATAGAATTGCCATATTGATCCAGTAATTCCTCTTTTGGGTATATACCCAAAAGAAATGAAACTCTGTTCAAGGACTTGAAAAAGATACTTGTGCATGCATGTTTATAACATTCACAATAGCCAAGAGGTGGATGCAACCTAAGTGTCCAGTAATAGATGAATGGATAAACAAAATGTGATATATATGTGCAATGAGATATTATTTCACCTTAAAAGGGAAGGAAACTGAGTCATGCTACAACATAGATGAAACTTGAAGACAAAGACATACTAAGTGAAATAAACCAATCACAAAAGCACAAATATCATTCCACTTAGATACCTTAAGTAGTCAAATACATAGAGACGGTAGAATAGTGGCTACCAAGGGCTGAGGGGAGGGGGAGATGAGGAATTATTTAATGGGTACAGAGTTTCAGTTTAGAAAGGTGAGAATATTCTTGAGATTAATGATTGCAGGACAATGTGAATATATATACTTAATGCCACAAAAATGTATTATTAAAAATGGTTAAAATTAAAAAAAATGGTTAAAATGGTAAGTTTTATGTTATTTAAATATTTTTATGAGCAAAGCACTAGGTTAAGATCTGGGAGTAAGGCAGGTATGGTCCCTTCCTTCTTTATGAACCAGAGAACAGTTAGTAAACTGGTAAGTCTCTTGGGTGTAACTGTCTTAGAATGACCTTCACTGGTCCTCATAATTAAGGATGCTATGTCCCCCATTTAATTAGTGTTTATCACTGTTAGAAGTGACCTTATATGTATATTTCTCTGTTATTCTTTAAGTTCCATAATAGAGATATTGTGTTTACTGTTTTTACTCAGCACCTAAAACAGTACCTGGCATATAGATGTTGCATAAATATTTGTGGAATTAATGAGCACCTTGATATGGGAAGTAATCGTTTCTGTGGGGAAGACAGAAAAGGGACAGATTTGTGTGGGGCTTGTTTAGAGAAGGATTTCATATAAACTTTTAAGATTTTATTTATTGGTTTTTAGAGGGAGGGGAGAGAAAGAAAGGGGGAGCAGAGGAGCCAGAAGCATCAATTCATAGTAATAGTTGCTTCTTGTATGTGCCTAGACTGGTTAAGCCCGAGGATTTGAACCAGCAACCTCAGCATTCCAGGTCTATGGTTTATCCACTGCGCCATCACAGGGCAGGCATCATGTTAACTTAAGTTCTAAAGGAAAAGATTAAAAAATTGGAAAGAGCATTCCAGGTAGAAGGGAGAGATGGGTAACTAAGAAGAATTTGCTATGGTTCAGGAGAGGTGTGAGTGTGTAAGAAAGGGAGTGGTGAGAGAAGGGACATTATCATTCTACGTCATGAAGAACCTTGTAAGCCATGACATTAAAGTGGCCCTGACTAGATAGCTGGGTTGGTTAGAGCAGGTGTGGCCAACAGTTTTTTCCTGGGCCAGATTAGAAAGAAAACTTTTCTCACAGGCTGGGCGAAATATTAAAATTAAAAAATGTTAAATACAAAAATGATTCATTTAAGTAAATGAAATTTTATTATGTAATTTGTTTATAAATAAATGTGAGTGAAAAAAATTTAATATACAATATTATTTTAATAAAAATATAATTACAGACCATATAAATATCCACTGTATCGCAATCAATCGAAACAATATTTAATTAATAGAATGAGCTTGAAGGGGCTATATTGCAAATAAAACAATTATTTCATTTTACAAACAGCCTGGACACGTTTTCAATTACCAATTGCAGCTATTGTCTGCTACAGTGCCACTTGATTCAGCACACTTGACTACAAAAATAACAAATTGTTTGACCTAGGGTGCGGACTGGCAAACTCCGCCTAAAAGAATGTGGATTTCACATCACCACTAAACGTCAAACAGATCATATATTGACTACAGACGAGTACAAAAGTTATAAATCTTTATAATGGAATTTTTTTAAAAAATAAGTGTCTCAAATCCATTCGACCAATTATTGGAAGTTAACCCTAGATTGAACCCGGGACTTCCACACACTGGGCTGACACTCGACCACTGAGCCAACTGGCCAGGGCCAGAGCAGACCTTTATTTTAGTTTGAATTTTTTTAATTTGAAAAGTCACACGCAGAATTCTTTTCCACGTATCACTATCTTCTTAAATATCTCTATTTCCAATAATCAAAGATGCTTCCGCTTCTGAGTAGCTGAGATTTTACAGTAGCGGAGAATATTAAAAATTTAATCACGGGCCACATAAACTCATTACCGTCTGCGGGTTGTATGTTGGCCATGCCTGGGTTAGAGCGTTGTCCTGAAACACAGAGGTTGTGGGTTTGATCCTCGGTCAGGGCACATACAAGAACAGATCTGTGTTTCTGTCTCTGTCTCTCCCTTCCTCTCTCTGAAATCAGTTAAAAGAAAGGTTCAAAAATGCTGCCAATTAATGACTTCTTTTCTTTCCTTCATCTAGGTGGCCCATAAACTCTTTAACAGCTTGAAATAAACGTGCAGACTCATTCACCCGTGGGCATCTTCTGGGCTCAGGATATTTCCTCATGATTTTGAACATGCCATTTGTTTCTTATTTGTATAACTATAAGTTCATGTGAACCTCATGGATTTTAGTTAGGCAAGTAGCTTCTATGTAATTAGTAATGATTCTATCTTAATAAAGTCCAGTGATCTGCAGACCTTTATTTTATTATTGTTTTTTTTTAGTTTTGTGGGGTTCTTTTGTATTTTTCTGAAGAAGTGGGGAGGCAGAGCCCTGGCCGGTTGGCTCAGCGGTAGAGCGTCGGCCTAGCGTGCGGAGGACCCGGGTTCAATTCCTGGCCAGGGCACACAGGAGAAGCGCCCATTTGCTTCTCCACCCCTCCGCCGCGCTTTCCTGTCTGTCTCTCTCTTCCCCTCCCGCAGCCAAGGCTCCATTGGAGCAAAGATGGCCCGGGCGCTGGGGATGGCTCCTTGGCCACTGCCCCAGGTGCTAGAGTGGCTCTGGTCGCAACATGGCGACGCCCAGGATGGGCAGAGCATCGCCCCCTGGTGGGCGTGCCGGGTGGATCCCAGTCGGGCGTATGCGGGAGTCTGTCTGACTGTCTCTCCCTGTTTCCAGCTTCAGAAAAATGAAAAAAGAAAAAAAAAAAAAAAAAAAGAAGGGAGGCAGAGACTCATGCATGTCTGACCAGGATCCACCCGGCAAGTCCACCAGGGGGCGATGCTCCGCCCATCTGGGGCGTCGCTCTGTTGCAACCAGAACCATTTTAGCGCCTGAGGTGGAGGCCATGGAGCCATCCTCAGTGCCCCAGCCAACTTTGCTCCTTTGGAGCCTTGGCTGTGGGAGGGGAAGAGAGAGATAGAGAGGAAGGAGAGGGAGAAGGGTGGAGAAGCAGATGGGCGCTTCTCTTGTGTGCCCTGGCCAGGAATTGAACCCGGGACTTCCACACACTGGGCTGACACTCGACTACTGAGCCAACTGGCCAGGGCCAGTGCAGACCTTTATTTTAGTTTGAATTTTTTTAATTTGAAAATTTCAAATAAGGATAGAATAATAATCAAACCCTCTGTACCCATCACCTAGCATGTATCTCTAATGATAAGGACTTTTAAATTTTTTTAGTTTACCTTGATGCCACTATCACATTTAAAATGAACAGTAATTGGCTAATATCATTAAAAATGTAATTTATACAGAAACTTAATCTCAAAAGTGTCTTGACAGTTTTTGGTCTTAATGGCCAAGAAGGTTGCTTTTCTTTAAAAAAAGTTTTTTTAAAAAAGGTGAGTGAAGAGGGTATAGGTTTGTGGAGGGAGTCTAAATAGGATGAGAAAAGGGCACCTGGGTAGGCAATGTTGGCAGTAAAGTTCGATACATATGTACAGGTAGGATTGATCCACTAAATAAAAATATTGAAGATAATGGCAGCTTGCAGGAAATGAAGTTATAAATGTGGAAAAAAAGGAAAAAAAACCCCAGGATGAATCCTGCAGTGTTAAGGTATTTGTATAAACTAAATACTGATTTCAATGTAAGTAAATATAGATGCCAATATGAATATTTGTAAGGAATACATATATTCCTTAGCTCAGCCCACAAAGAGGGCTTCATTCTCCAATAAAATGAACCAAGGCCTCCTGGAGAAATGGATAATTTCAGGGTTAGGCAGGGAAAATACAAGATAGGTCTGGAACATTTCTTTCCAGAAAGGGAATTACTCAAACAATGATAGAAATATGTCAAAAGTGCACAAAGCCACTAGTCAAATCTAGGATAATTTGAGCTTCAAAATACATGAAAACAGTATTGGATTATAGCACAATGACTAAAATAGGAATCCATGAGTTCATACTAATATAAATAAATGGCCAGACCAGGCAGTGACGCAGTGGTTAGAGCATCAGCCTGGGGTGCTGCTGAGGTCACTAGTTCCAAACTCCAAGGTCACTGGCTTGAGCACGGGGTTGCTGACTTGAGTGTGGGATCATAGACATGATCCCATGGTCGCTGGCTTGAGCAAGGGGTCAATGGCTCAGCTGAAGCCCCCCCACCCCATCAAGGCACATGAGAAAGCAATGAACAACTAAGGTGGTGCAGTGAAGAATTGAGGCTTCTCATCTCTCTGTCCCTGTATCTGTTTCTCTCGCTAAAAAAAATAATATAAATAAATGAGTCAATTGGAAGTTTGGTGAGGAAAGCAATACATTAATTAATCACAAAAGGAGAAAGTATACTGGAGAAGCTTGGCAGGCAGTAACTTGGATTAATAAAGCTGATGTTACCAATAACGGAACAGATAACTACCACCTATAGGCAGCAATGAAAAAGCATCACTAATTCCTGCAAAAAATAGATAAGCTGAATCTAAGCAGATAAATTGGAAGGCATTCTTTGAAATTAGACATTGTACAGAATTCACTGTCAAGGGAAGACTGAAGAACTTACAGAATGGAGACTAAAGAGAAGACAATGCAACGTGATTTTTTTTTTAATTACTTTAAAAAATTTTTATTTTACAGAGACAGTGAGTCAGAAGGATAAATAGGGACAGACAGGACGGAGAGAGATGAGAAGCATCAATCATTAGTTTTTCGTTGTGTGTTGCAACACCTTAGTTGTTCATTGATTGCTTTCTCATATGTGCCTTGACCGCAGCCTTCAGCCGACCAAGTAACCCCTTGCTGGAGCCAGCGACCTTGGGTTCAAGCTGGCGACCTCGGGGTCTCGAACCTGGATCCTCGGCATCCCAGTCCGACGCTCTATCCACTGCGCCACCGCCTGGTCAGGCAATGCAACGTGATTCTAAGCTGGATCCTTTTAAAGGAATTTTGGGGACAATTTGTAAACTTAAATGGAACCTATTTGATGGCAGTGATATACCAATGTTAAAGTTTGTGATTATTTTTTACAGAGACACAGTCAGAGAGAGGGACAGATAGGGACAGACAGGAAGGGAGAGAGATGACAAGTGTCAATTCTACATTGTGGCACTTTAGTTGTTCATTGATTGTCTTCTCACATGTGCCTTGACCGGGGGGCTACAGCAGAGTGACCCCTTGCTCAAGCCAGCGACCTTGGGCTCAAGCCAATGACCTTGGGCTTCAAGCCAGTGACCTTTGAGCTCAAGTCAGCGACCATGAGGTCACACGCTCAAGCCAGTGACTGTGCGCTCAAGCTAGTGAGTTCAAGCTGGCAACCTTGGGGTTTTGAACCTGGGTCCTCTGCATCCCAGTCCCACTCTCTATCCACAGCACCACTGCCTGATCAAGCTAAAGTCTGTAATTATTAACCAAAAACACCAGTAAGTCCTAAATGTGTAAGACAGAGGCTGACTTCAGACACAGTTAACAGCTCTTGCTGTGTGTCATCACAATCCAGTGTCTAGTGTTAAAATGACGTATTTTCCCATAAAAACAGTGAATAGTGATGAGGCTCTGTAGTAGTGTTAGTAATGTATGTTGCTCAAGGGATAGGGAAAATGTTTTCTGTTCCAATTTGAAAGGCTAGGTAAGCACTGTCCAATAGAATATTCTGTAATAATAGCAAAGTTCTATTGTACATTGTCCCACATGCTAGCCACTAGCCATATGTGGCTTTTGAGCACTTAAAATGTAGCTAATGTACTAAGGTACTGAGTTTTATTTATTTATTTATTATTTTTTTTTACAGAGACAGAGAGTGAGTCAGAGAGAGGGATAGACAGGGACAGACAGGAACGGAGAGAGATGAGAAGCATCAATCATTAGTTTTTCATTGCGCTTTGCAACACCTTAGTTGTTCATTGATTGCTTTCTCATATATGCCTTGATCGTGGGCCTTCAGCAGACCGAGTAGCCCCTTGCTGGAGCCAGCGACCTTGGGTTCAAGCTGGTGGGCTTTTGCTCAAACCAGATGAGCCCGCACTCAACCTGGGTCCTCTACATCCCAGTCCAACGCTCTATCCACTGCGCCACCACCTGGTCAGGCCTGAATTTTAATTTTTATTTCATTATAATTAAATAAAATTTGAATTAATTTATGTTTAAATAGCCATGTGTGGCTAGTGGTTACTATATTAGACAGCAGAGTCTAGCAGTTGCAAACTCAACCATTTGAATGATAATTGAGGGAAGCAGGCTCAGTAGGCATTAGAAAACTGCTTCTGCACGTAGTCAGCTATTGCTATGCGGGAATGTGGAGCCAGTGTTGCTTGATCACTTGCTAAGGAGCCAAAAATCCAAGTTTTATGTGAAATCTAAAGAGGAGGGTGGGGGGGACAAGAAGTAGTTGCTTTACTAATCTAGGTGTTCATTGTTTGCTTGTGAGTGCGTTGCCTGGGCAAGCCCAGGGTTTTGAACCATCAACCTCAGCATTCCATGTGTGTCCCACCAGCCAGGCTGAAATCTAATTTTTAAATGCGGACAACTTTTTGAAAGCTTTAGGCTGCCTGACCTGTGGTGGTGCTGTGGATAAAGCGTCAACCTGGAAACACTGAGGTTGCCAGTTCAAAACCCTGGCTTGCCTGGTCAAGGCACATATGGGAGTTGATGCTTCCTGCTCCTCCCCCTTCTCTCTCTCTCTCTCTCTCCCCCTCCTCTCTAAAATAAATAAATAAAATTTTAAAAAAAGAAAGCTTTAGGCCAAGTAAAACAAAAACATCTATGGACTGGCTTTGGCTCAGTGGCTTGCAGCTGCTGGCTACACATGAGAAAGAGCTATATGTAAATAGTTGTATATAGTAGATAGAAAGTGGTCCATGCCAAAAATAAGTGCCTTGTGCTTCAGAAGTAATAAAATATAGACAGCAAGACAGGAAAGCTTCATAGACAAACATGGCAATGAGCATCTGAGAATCTGAAGGATTTATGTTTGCAAAAATGAGCAAAGAACCACTTGAATCCTATAGTATATGCTCTTTCACCTTATTGCCCTAACTTGAGGGATGGCCAGCATTTCCCAGCCATTTTTTCCTTGGAAGTCATTTCATGATGATGTGTAATCTCACAAATATCTTAACAGATGGTGGCATTGTATTTTTTTTGTATGTAAACTGATTATTTTGAAACATATAGCAAAGCTGAAAATTTACAGTGAACATCCCTAAATTCACTACTCAGATTTTAGTGAATGGTTAGTAAAACAGTACTGTTTTTTGTTTGTTTGGTTGGGGTTTTTTTGGTCAGACAGTAGGGAATCACCCAGAGAAAGAGCTCCCAGAATTCTGCTTAGAGGATGCTTGCTTGATTCTGTTGCTGAGTACTAAGCTTCAAATGAATAGAGTGAAACTCCATGTAGCCAGGCAAAGAACTACTGGGTAAACTGAATAATTTCCAAAGTTAACAGAGGGCTGGGAGATGTTTGAGTTTTGACCAGCTAATGTGGGGAGTTCCAGATGAATTTTTTGAACTGGAGTACTGAACTTGAACTCCAGAAGGACACCTCAGCATAAGGCTAAAACTAACCCTAGAAAGAGGCTACTTACAAATCTTAAACAGGAGTCTTGAAAGGATCAAGCTTGACAGAACAAAGTCTAAGACATTTTTTTTTTTTGTATTTTTCTGAAGTTGGAAATGGGGAGGCAGTCAGACAGACTCCCGCATGCGCCTTGCCGGGATCCACCCAGCATGCCCACCAGGGGGCGATGCTCTGCCCATCTGGGGCGTTGCTCTGTTGCAACCAGAGCCATTCTAGCGCCTGAGGCAGAGGCCACAGAGCCATCCTCAGCGCCCAGGCCATCTTTGCTCCAGTGGAGCCTCGGCTGCAGGAGGGGAAGAGAGAGACAGAGAGGAAGGAGAGGGGGAGGGGTGGAGAAGCAGATGGGCGCTTCTCCTGTGTGCCCTGGCCGGGAATCGAACCCGGGACTCCTGCACACCAGGCCGACACTCTACCACTGAGCCAACCAGCCAGGGCCAAGACTTTTTTTTTTTTTTTACAGAGGCAGAGATAGACAGGGACAGACAGACAGGAATGGAGAGAGATGAGAAGCATCAATCATCAGTTTCTCTTTGCGCGTTGTGACTTCTTAGTTGTTCATTGATTGCTTTCTCACATGTGCCTTGACCGTGGGCCTTCAGCAGACCAAGTAACCCCCTGCTGGAGCCAGCGACCTTGGGTCCAAGCTGGTGAGCTCTTTGCTCATGCCAGATGAGCCCGCACTCAAGCTGGCGACCTCGGGGTCTCGAACCTGGGTCCTTCCGCATCCCAGTCCGATGCTCTATCCACTGCGCCACCACCTGGTCAGGCGGGCCAAGACTTTTTAAAGATAACAAAATCCAGCATTCAACAATATAAATATCACAATACTAAGCATTCAATAAAAAATTGCTAGACCTGCAAAGAAGCAGGTAAATGTGACCAGGAGAAACAGTCAATAAAAATATTCAGAATAGCCTTCCCTGTGGTGGCACAGTGGATAAAACGTCGACCTGGAAATGCTGAGGTCGCCAGTTCGAAACCCTGGGCTTGCCTAGTCAAGGCACATATAGGAGTTGATGCTTCCAGCTCCTCCCCACCTTCTCTCTCTGTCTCTCTCTCTCCTCTCTCTCTCCCTCTCTGTCTCTCTCTCCCTTTCTCCCTCCTCTCTAAAATGAATTTTAAAAAATCTTTAAAAAAAATATTCAGAATAACAGAGATGATGGAGGGTAGATGGAGGAGGGTTTGGGAGCATAAATGGTGATGGATTTTACTTGGAGGGTGAACACACATTATCTTTTTTTTTTTTTTTCAGGGACAGAGAGAGAGTCAGAGAGAAGGATAGATAGAGACAGACAGACAAGAATGGAGAGAGATGAGAAGCATCAATCATCAGTTTTTCGTTGTGACACCTTAGTTGTTCATTGATTGCTTTCTTATATGGGCCTTGACCGTGGGCCTTCAGCAGACCGAGTAACCCCTTGCTCGAGCCAGCAACCTTGGGTCCAAGCTGGTGAGCTTTTTTTGCTCAAGCCAGATGAATTCGCGCTCAAGCTGGCGACCTTGGGGTCTCGAACCTGGGTCTTCCGCATCCCAGTCTGGCGCTCTATCCACTGTGCCACTGCCTGGTCGGGCGAACACAGATTATCTTGTACCAAGATGTGTTGTAGAATTGGGCACCTGATACCTGTGTAATTATATTAACCTGTGTCACTAATAAATTCAATTTTTAAATTCTTTTTTAAAAAATTATTTATTTATTTATTTTGTATCCGAATTTGGAAATGGGGAGGCAGTCAGACAGACTCCCGCATGAGCCCGACCGGGATCCACCTGGCATGCCCATCAGGGGGCGATGCTCTGTCCCTTCAGGGCATTGCTCTGTTGTGACCAGAGCCATTCTAGTGCCTGAGGCAGAGGCCATGGAGCCATCCTCAGTGCCTGGGCCAACTTTGCTCCAATGGAGGCTCAGCTGCGGGAGAAGAGAGAGACAGAGAGGAAGGAGAGGGGGAGGGGTAGAGAAGCAGATGGGTGCTTCTCCTGTGTGCCCTAGCCAGGAATTGAACCCAGGACTCTTGCACGCCAGGCCGATGCTCTACCACTGAGTAAAAAAAATTTATTGATTGATATTAGTGTGAGAGGAAGTTGAGAGAGAGACAGAGAAACATTAACCTCTTCCTTTATGTGTCCTGACCAGGAATTGAACCGCAACCTCTATAGTTTGGGAAGATGCTTTAGCCAACTAAGCTATCCAGCCAGGGCTAATAAATTCAATTTAAAAACATGAAAAAGCCCTGGCCGGTTGGCTCAGCGGTAGAGCGTCGGCCTAGTGTGTGGAGGACCCGGGTTCGATTCCCGGCCAGGGCACACAGGAGAAGCGCCCATTTGCTTCTCCACCCCTCCGCCGCGCTTTCCTGTCTGTCTCTCTCTTCCCCTCCTGCAGCCAAGGCTCCATTGGAGCAGAGATGGCCCGGGCGCTGGGGATGGCTCTGTGGCCTCTGCCTCAGGCACTAGAGTGGCTCTGGTCGCAACATGGCGATGCCCAGGATGGGCAAAGCATCGCCCCCTGGTGGGCAGAGCGTCGCCCCTGGTGGGCGTGCGGGGTGGATCCCGGTCAGGCGCATGCGGGAGTCTGTCTGTCTCTCCCTGTTTCCAGCTTCAGAAAAATGAAAAAAAAAACAAAAAAAACATGAAAAAATAGTAGAACTTTGAAATTGCTATTATAAATATGCTGAAGGATTTTATGGAAATCAACATAATGAGGAAAATGGAAGATATAATAAAATTTCTGGAGCTTAAAAATACAATATCTGAGCCTGACCAGGTGGTGGCACAGTGGATAGAGCATTGGACTGGGATGCAGAGAACCCAGGTTCAAAATCTGAGGTCGCTGGGTTGAGCGCAGGCTCACAAGCTTGAGCATGGGGTCGCTGGCTTGAGTGTGGGATCATAGATGTGACCCCATGGTCATTGGCTTGAGCCCAAAGGTCTCTGGCTTGAGCCCAAGGTTGCTGGCTTGAGCAAGAGGTCACTTGCTCTGCTGTAGCCCCCTGGTCAAGGCACATATGAGAAAGTAATCAATGAACAACTAAGGTGCTGCAATGAAGAATTGATGCTTCTCATCTCTCTCCCTTCCTGTCTGTCTGTTCCTATCTGTTCCTTTCTCTGTCTCTGTCACACACACAAAAATACAAGATCTGAAATAAACTCATTGGACAAGATTAACAAAGGATTAAATACTAAGAAAGAAAAAAATCATTGTCCTAAAATGTTCTTGAAGATATAAGCAGAAACTGTTAAAACTGAAGCACAAGAGATAAAATAAAAACACTAAAAATAAATGAACAAGGAAAAAGTCAACTGTGGGACAATATCAAATAGCCCAGAAGAGAAGGAAAGTGGGGAAGCAGAAGGGGGAGAAAAAATATTTGAAGCAGTAAGGGTTGGAAATTTTCAAATTTGCTGAAAATTTTAAACTCACAGTTCCCAGAAGCTCAATATACCCCAAACAGAATAAACAAAGGAAATCACACCAAGTCACTTAACCTAACCCGACATGGTTGAAAACCAGTGAAAAAGAAAATCTTACCTGACCTGTGGTGGTGCATTGGAAAAAGTGTCTACCTGGAACACTGAGGTCTCCGGTTCAAAACCCCAGAATTGTCCAGTCAAGGCACATTGGCACATTTGGGAAGCAATTACTACGAGTTGATGCTTCCTGCTTCTCCTTTTTTCCCTCTTTCTCTCTCTCCTTTCTCAAAATCAATAAAAAATCTAAAAACAAAATCTTAAAAGTGAAAAGATGCAAAAAAAAAAGTGCATTGCATATAGGGCACAAGGAATTACTATACACTTTTCATAAGAAACAACTCATTTTTATTTATATTTTTTTTAGTGAGAGGAGGGGAGGCAGAGACACACTCCTGCATGAATCCCAACCAGGATCCACCAGTAAGCCCACTAGGGGGCGATGCTCTGCCCATCTGGGATGTTGCTCCTTTGCAACTAGCACCATTTTTTAGCACTTCAGGGGGAGGCCATGGAGCCATTCTCAGCTCCAGGGGCCAACTCGCTCTAATTGAGCCATAGCTGCAGTTGAGGAGGAGAAGAGAGAGATAGAGAAAGAGAAAGAAGCGAGAGGGGTAGAGTGGAGAAGCAGATGGGTGCTTCTCCTGGGGGGATGTGTGCCCTGATGGGGAATCGAACTGGGACTTCCACATGCCCCACCCACCCTCTACCACTGAGCCAAGGGGCCAGGGCCAAAAACAACTCGTTTTTTAAAGAGTTGATAGAAGAAATTTTG
The DNA here is from genome assembly GCF_036850765.1 of Saccopteryx bilineata. Lineage (NCBI taxonomy): Eukaryota > Metazoa > Chordata > Mammalia > Chiroptera > Emballonuridae > Saccopteryx > Saccopteryx bilineata. The sequence continues at coordinate 255,874,086 of NC_089492.1, read as the reverse complement.
ACCCAAGAATTCTGTATCTAGTGAAAGTATCCTTAAAGCAAAATAAAGATGTCTGTTTCTTTGAGGAAGATGCAGTACCGGACTGTATCCCGCCAGCTCCTGCGCCTGACTCACCGCTCCTGACATGCGGGGGAACAAGTCAGTCGGGAAGCGGGCCGCAGCCATGGCTTTTCAAGATACCGGAAAGACACAGGTGGAACCGGAGGTGGCGATTCACCGAATTGGACTTACTCTAACCAGCCACAATGTAAAATCTTTGGAGAAGATGTGTGCTGACTTGATCAGAGGTGTAAAGGAAAAGAATTTCTTTTTTTTTTTTTTTTAATTTTTTTAATGTATTTCTTTTTTTTTTAATGTTTATTTATTTATTTCAGAGACAGAACGAGAGTCAGAGAGAGGGATAGACAGGGACAGACAGACAGGAACAGAGAGAGATGAGAAGCATCAATCATTAGTTTTTCATTGTGCGTTGCAACACCTTAGTTGTTCATTGATTGCTTCCTCATATGTGCCTTGACCGTGGGCCTTCAGCAGACTGAGTAGCCCCTTGCTGGAGCCAGCAACCTTGTGTTCTAGCTGGTGGGCTTTTGCTCAAACCAGATGAGCCCGCGCTCAAGCTGGCAACCTCGGGGTCTTGAACCTGGGCCCTCTGCATCCCAGTTCAATGCTCTATCTTCAGTGGAAAAAATGATACTTTGATCTACACAAAGTAATGAACAGTCCCAGAAATGGTAAATACATGAGTAAATATAATAGATATTTTATCTTATTCTTGTTTGTTTCTTTTCTTCTTTTCCAAGTGAGAGGAGGGGAGATAGAGAGACAGACTCCCACATGTGCTCCCACTGGGATCCACCGAGCAACCCTGTCTGGGGCCAATGCTCTGGCCATCTTGGGCCCTGCTCTCAACCTAGTTATTTTTAGCACCTGAGGCAGAGGCTCCATAGGGCCATCCTCAGTGCCTAGGACTGATGTGCTCAAACCAGTAGGAGGGAAAGAGAGAGAGAAACAAAGGGGAGGGGGGAAGAAGGGAGAGTGGGGAAACACATGGTCACTTCTGTGTGCCCTGACTGGGAATCAAACTTGGAACATTCACATGCCAGGCCAACTCTCTACCACTGAGCCAACTGGCCAGGGCTATCTTATTTTAAAAACTGATTTTAAAAGATAGGTAACAATAAAAAGAAGAAATTATATAAAAAGAAGTTGTTAAGAGCAGAAATCTACAAAATAGAGAAGAAAGGAGAAACAGAAAAACCAAAAGGTGGTTCTTTGAAAAGTTCATAAAATAGATAAACCTCCAGTTAGGCTGATCAATATGAAAGACAGAAGACACAAATTACTAATATTAGGGGACATTACTTATAGATCCTACAAATCAGGGGCATTAACATTTTTCTGTTGCTGTAAAGATTTAGATAGTATATATTTATTATTATTGTTATTATTCATTTTAGAGAGGAGAGAGAGAGAGAGAGAGAGAGAAGGGGAGGAGCAGGAAGCATCAACTCCCATATGTGCCTTGACCAGGCAAGTCCAGCGGTTCGAACCAGCGATCTCAGCATTCTAGGTCAACACTTTAATACACTGTGCCACCATAGATCAGGTCAGATGGTAAATATTTTTGCAGTTGTGGGCCATATGATTTCTAGAGCAACTATTCAACTCTGTTTTTGTAACAATGAAGAAGCCACAATAAATAGAAAGATGAAAAGTGTGGCTGTGTAAAATAGAAGTATTTCAAAAACAGAATGCAGGCTGAATTTGCCTTGTGGCTGTAGTTTGATGCCCCCTGCTACAGACACTAATTACTAGAATACTCTGAACAACTTTATGCAAAAAAAAAAAAAATTAGAGGACAAATTATTTAAAAGACTCAAATTGTCAAAACTGGTACAAGAAGACTTAGAAAATGCAAATAACTAATGTTTGAATAATTCTTTGTGTGTGGGAGGACTGTCCTGTGTAGGGTTTTCAGCAGTATCTATCCATTGCAAGAAACACCACTCAGTTGTTACAATCCAAAATATCTCCAGCCTGACCAGGCGGTGGCGCAGTGGGTAGAGCATCGGACTGGGATGCAGAAGGACCCAGGTTCGAGACCCCGAGGTCGCCAGCTTGAGTGTGGCTCGTCTGGTTTGAGCAAAGCTCACTAGCTTGGACCCAAGGTTGCTGGCTCAAGCAATGGGTTGTTCGGTCTGCTGAAGGCCCATGGTCAAGGCACATATGAGAAAGCAATCAATGAACAACTAAGGTGTCACAACGAAAAAAGTAATGATTGATGCTTCTCATCTCTCCATTCCTGTCTGTCTGTCCCTATCTATCCCTCTCTCTGACTCTCTCTCTGTCTCTGTAAAATAAATAAATAAATAAACAAAATCTCCAGATGTCACCAAATGTCCCCTAGAAGAGGGACAAAATCACCTCTGGTTGAAAATGAGACTATCAAAGAAAGAAATTTAATTCATAAATAAAAAAATGTTCCTTTCCTCCTTACCTGGCATTCTCAAGAAAAAAAGAGAAACACTCAACTCCAGGCTCAGATGGCTTCACTGTTGAATTCTATCAATAATTTAAGGATGAAATAATACCAATTGAATAAAGATTCTTTCAGAAAATTGATGTGAAGGAACACTTCCCAAACTAATTTTATGAGGCCAACATTACACTGACATCAAAATCAAATACATTACAGGAAGAGAAAATTGCAGGTCAATATCCATCATGAACACAAATGCAAGAATACAACAATGTATCAAAAGACTAGTACATCATGAACTAGTGTTTTGGGGGCTTTTTTATGAGAGAGAGAGAAAGAAGGAGAAAGAGAGAGAAAGGGAAGGAGAGAGAGAGAGACAGAAAGGGAAAGAGATGAGAAGCATCAACTTGTAGTTGTGGCACTTATTTATTTATTTATTTATTTGTGGCACTTTTTTAGTTGTTCATTGATTGCTTCTCATATGTGCCTGGACGAGGCAGGGTGTGTGTGCTCCAGCCTAGCCAGTGATTTCTTGCTCAAGCCAGCAACCTTGAGCTTAAGCCAGTGACCATATGATCATGTTGATGATTCCACGCTTAAGCCGGCAACCCTGTGCCCAAGCTGGTGAGGCTGTGCTCAAGCCAGATAAACCGCACTCAAGCCAGTGACCTTGGGGTTTTGAACCTGGGACTCCAATGTCCTAGGTTGATGTTCTATCCACTGCACCACCACAGGTCAAGTGATTTATATTGATTTTCAAATGATGAACTAACTTTGCATTCCTGTAAAAAAACTCCAAATAAACCGCTAGTTCAGCCTGACCAGGCGGTGGCGCAGTGGATAGGGTGTCGGATTGGGAGGTGGAGGATCCAGGTTCAAGACCCTGAGGTCGCCAGCTTGAATGCAGGCTCATCTGGTTTGAGCAAGGCTCACCAGCTTGAGCCCAAGGTCGCTGGCTTTAGCAAGGGGTCACTTGGTCTGCCACAGTCCCTTGGTCAAGGCACATAGAGAAATCAATCAATGAACAACTAAGGAGCCACAACAAAGAATTGATGTTGCTCATCTCTCTCCATTCCTGTCTGTCTCTGTCCCTATCTGTCCCTTTCTCTGACTCTCTCTGTCTCTGCCACAAAAACAACAACAACAACACAACAAAAAAACAAACCACTAGAGTGAGAATCCAGCTTTCCATTAAGCCAGACATTAAGTTGCAGGAGATCTGTAAAACAATTCTATTCTTCTGACTAAATTTATTTTAAGAAAATATAATTATTTTTAGTAAATATATGTTAACAGGTAATAGGTTTATTATTGTTGAAAAATTTTAAATTTCTGCGTCAATTTTTTTTTGTGTGTGTGTGACAGAGACAGAGAGACACAGAGAAGGGGACAGCTAGGGACAGACATACAGGAAGGGAAAGAGATGAGAAGCATCAATTCTTTGTTGTGGCACCTTAGTTATTCATTGATTGCTTTCTCATATGTGCCTTGACCAGGGTGGGGTGGGCTTCAGCAGACCAAGAGACCCCTTGCTCAAGCCAGTGACCTTGGGCTCAAGCTGGTGAGCCTTGCTCAAACCAGATGTTCATACGCTCAAGCTGGCGACCTCAAGGTTTTGAACCTGGGTTTTCCACATCCCAGTTCAACAGTCTATTCATTGCGCCACCGCATGGTTAGGCTCTGTGTTAACTTTTTAACTTAGCCAATATTGATAGACAAACAAAAGCCTAATAATTCTCAATAATTTTTCAGAATGTAAAGGATCCTGTCCTGGCCGGGTGGCTCAGTTGGTTGGAGCGTTGTTCTAACATGCCAAGATTGTGGGTTCGATCCTCAGTCAGGGCACAAAGAAAAATCAACCAATGACTACATATATGAGTGGAACAACGTATCGATGTTTCTGTCTCTTCTTTCTGTCTCTCTAAAATTGATAAGAAAAAAAATTCATAAAAAAGTGTTAAGCCTGACCAGGCGGTGGCACAGTGGATAGAGCATCAGACTGGGACGCGGAGGACCCAGGTTCAAAACCCCGAGGTCGCCAGTTTGAGTGTGGGCTCATCTGGTTTGAGCAAGGCTCACCAGCTTGAACCCAAGGTCGCTGGCTTGAGCAAGGGGTCACTCTATCTGCTGTAGCCCCCCCCCCATCAAGGCACATATGAGAAAGCAATTACTGAGAAACTAAGGTGCTGCAACAAAGAATTGATGCTTCTCATCTCTCTCCCAGTCTGCCTGTTCCTCTCTCTGTCTCCGTCACAAAAAAAAAAAAAAAAAAAAAAAGTTAAGGAATCCTGAGACCAAAAAGTTTGAGAATCATTGATTTGAGAATCATTGATCCAGTCCAATCTTTGCTCCCCCATATTATAAATGGGTAGGCTGAGGGCTGGAATGGCAAAGGGTCCTGCACAAGAAGATTTTGGCTCTGGTCCTGACACTCTGTATTTGCTGTAAGCCTTTGAGAACTAATGAGGCTCAGATGCTTCCTCCTCAGTGTATTTGATCTCTCTTCATTGGATTCTTGTCTGGATTTAAATGTCTGAATTTTTTTTTGTTTGGTTGGTTTAAAGGCCTTTCTCTATACCAGTGGTAGTCAACCTGGTCCCTACCACCCACTAGTGGGCATTCCAGCTTTTATGGTGGGCAGTAGCGGAGCAACCAAAGTATAAATAAAAAGATAGATTTAACTATAGTAAGTTGTTTTATAATGATTTATTCTGCCAAACTTAGCGAAAATCCGACATAAAGTACTTGGTAAGTAATTATTATTATATGCTTTAACTTGCTGTAACTCTGCTTTATAAATTTTTTTTTAAGAGAAGAAGCCAGTTTTTTTTAAGGTTTTAATTTAATTTTTTTTTAATTTTTATTTTTATTTCATTTATTCATTTTAGAAAGGAGAGAGAGAAGGAGAGAGAGAGAGAGAAACAGAGAGAGAGAAGGGGGAGGAGCAGGAAGCATCAACTCCCATATGTGCCTTGACCAGGCAAGCCCAGGGTTTCGAACCGGTGACCTCAGCATTTCCAGGTCAACGCTTTATCCACTGCGCCATCACAGGTCAGGCCTGCTTTATAAATTTTATAAAGTAAAGTTACTTCCCTACTTTATAAATCACCATTACTGTGGAACCGGTGAATGGTTAGAAAATTTTACTACTAACAGAGATACAAAAGTGGGCGGTAGGTATAAAAAGGTTGACTATCCCTGCTCTAGACATATCTCCCTCCACCTTACAACTGCCACATCCCTATATCAAACTTTTTATTTATTTATTTTTAGCAAGAGACAGACACAGGAAGGGAGAGAGATGAGAAACATCTACTTGTTGCAGTACTTCGGTTGTTCATTGATTGCTTTCTCACAGGTGCCTTGACTGGGATACTACAACTGAGCAAGTGTCCCCTCGCTCAAGCCAGCGACCTTGGGCTCAAGCCAGCAATCTTTGGGCTCAAGCCAGCAACCATGGGTTTATGTCTCTGATTTCACACTCAAGCTGGTGAGGCCATGCTCAAGCCGGTGACATGGGGGTTTCAAACTTGGGTCCTCAGGGTCCTGAGTAGATGCTGTATCCGTTGCACCATTGCTTGGTCAGGCTAACAGACTTCTTTTCTTTTCTTTTTTTTTGTATTTTTCTGAAGTTGGAAACGGGGAGGCAGTCAGACAGACTCCTGCATGCCCCAGACCGGGATCCACCCGGCATGCCAACCAGGGGGCGATGCTCTGCCCATCTGGGGCATTGCTCTGTTGGGACCAGAGCCATTCTAGCGCCTGAGGCAGAGGCCATGGAGCCATCCTCATTGCCCGGGCCAACTTTGCTCTAGTGGAGCCTCGGCTGCGGGAGGGGAAGAGAGAGACAAAGAGGAAGGAGAGGGGGAGGGGTGGAGAAGCAGATGGGCGCTTCTCCTGTGTGCCCTGGCCGGGAATCGAACCCGGGACTCCTGCACGCCAGGCCGACGCTTTACCACTGAGCCAACCGGCCATGGCCCTAACAGACTTCTTGAAAGATCTGTTTACACTCACATTTCTACTTTCTCATCTTTCATTTACTCACATATATATATGTTATATGTATTTTTTGTGTGTGACAGAGACAGAGAGAGAGGGACGGATAGGGCCAGACAGAGAGGAAGGGAGAGATGAGAAACATCAATTCTTTGTTGCAACTCCTTAGTTGTTCAGTGATTGCTTTCTCATATGTGCCTTGACCGGGACGGGGGGTTGCTACAGCAGAGCGAGTGACCCCTTGCTCAAGCTAGTGACCTTGGGCTTCAAGCCAGTGACATTTGGGCTCAAGCCAGCAACCATCGGGTCATGTCTATGATCCTACGTTCAAGCCAGCTTAAAGCTGGTGAGCATGCCCTCAAGCGGGTGATCTCAGGTTTTGAACCTGGGTCCTCTGTGTCCCAGTCTGACACACTCCACTGCGCTACCACCTCGTCTGGCTATATACATGTATTTTTTGAGAGAGGGAGGGAGAGAGAGAGAGAGACAGAAACAGGAACACTGAGCTGCTCCTGTATGTGCCCTGGCTGGTGAATTGAACTGGCAACCTCCGCACTCCAGGAGGATGCTCCAAAGAATCCTGTCAGGGCTTTTTTTTTTTTCCTTTTTCTTTTTTAACTTTTAGAAAGAGAGAGGGAGAGAGAAAAAAGGAGGAAGAGAAGCATTTGTTGTTCCACTCAGTTTGCATTTTTTGGTTGCTTCCCATGTATATCCAAACTGGGGATCGAACCCACAAACTTGTTGTTTCAGGACAATGCTCTTAACCAACTGAGCTAACTGGCCAGGGTCCATTCATTCAATATTTATTAAGAGCTAACTATACTGCTCACAAAAATTAGGGGATATTTTTTTCTCTTTTTTTGTCTGTGACTGTGCCTCTCAGGGGATATTTTGAAATGAATATGAAGTGATAAAAAAAGAAGCAGTTGATTTTTTTTTGTATTTTTTTTCTTTTATAAAATTTATTTATTTATTTTTATTTATTCATTTTAGAGAGGAGAGGGAGAGATACAGAGAGAGAGAGAGAGAGAGAGAGAGAGAGAGAGAGAGAGGAGAGAGACAGAGTGAAAGAAGGGGGGAGGAGCTGGAAGCATCAACTCCCATATGTGCCTTGACCAGGCAAGCCCAGGGTTTCAAACCGGCGACCTCAGCATTTCCAGGTCGACGCTTTATCCACTGCGCCACCACAGGTCAGGCTACTTTTTTTTGTATTTTTCTGAAGCTGATAACGGGGAGAGACAGTCAGACAGACTCCCGCATGCGCCTGACCGAGATCCACCCGGCATGCCCACCAGGGGGCGATGCTCTGTCCCTCCGGGGTGTCGCTCTGTTACGACCAGAACCACTCTAGCGCTTGGGGCAGAGGCCAAGGAGCCATCCCCAGCGCCGGGGGCTATCTTTGCTCCAATGGAGCCTTGGCTGTGGGAGGGGAAGAGAGAGACAGAGAGGAAGGAGAGGGGGAGGGGTGGAGAAGCAGATGGGCGCTTCTCCTGTGTGCCCTGGCCGGAAATCGAACCCAGGACTTCTGCACGCCAGGCCGACGCTCTACCACTGAGCCAACCGGCCAGGGCCAGAAGCATTTGATTTTTTTTATTAAACAAGAACATCAGAAAAGTGAATGACAAGTCAAAGAAAGTTGTTCAATTATACAAATGAGATGCAAAACCAACTTTTATTTCATTGGTGAAAATGCACTATACAAAAGGCTGAAAGTACTGGAGTATCTGCACGTTCCCTGATCCCCTGATTTTTATGAGCAGTGTATTTACCACATACTGTTCTAGGTGCTGATAATTCAGCAATGAATCAAATAAAATCCTTGCTCTTTTATTATTTTTTGTTTATTTTATTTATTTTGACATTATTTTTTGACATGTGTTCATTTTGTATTTGTATAAGTTTTTCGCCTTTTTAATTGAATTTATTGGGGTGAGATTAATAAAATGGGTATGTTTCACGTGTACAATTCTAAAATATCTTTTTTTTTATTTTTTATTTTTTTTATTTTTTATTTATTCATTTTTTTTTTTTTAGAGAGGAGAGAGAGAGAGAGACAGAGGAGAGAGAGAGAGAAGGGGGGAGGAGCTGGAAGCATCAACTCCCATATGTGCCTTGACCAGGCAAGCCCAGGGTTTCGAACCGGCAACCTCAGCATTTCCAGGTTAACACTTTATCCACTGCGCCACCACAGGTCAGGCTCACGTGTACAATTCTATAATACATTATTTGTATTTTTTTTTTTTTTTTTTTTTACAGAGACAGAGAGAGAGTCAGAGAGAGGGATAGACAGGAACAGACAGACAGGAACGATGAGAAGCATCAATCATTAGTTTTTCGTTGTGCATTGTGACACCTTAGTTGTTCATTGATTGCTTTCTCATATGTGCCTTGACCGTGGGCCTTCAGCAGACCGAGTAACCCCTTGCTCAAGCCAGTGACCTTGGGTCCAAGCTGGTGAGCTTTTGCTCAAACCATATGAGCCCTCACTCAAGCTGGCAACCTCGGGGTCTCAAACCTGGGTCCTCGGCATCCCAGTTTGACGCTTTATCCTCTGCGCCACCGCCTGGTCAGACTGTATATTTCTTTTTTCTTTAGAGAGAGAAAGAAAGCGGGGAGAAGCAATTCATAGTAGCTGCTTCTCATATGTGCCTTGACCCGGCAATCCCAGAGTTTTGAACCAGCGACCTTAGCATTCCAGGTTGACGCTTTATCCACTGCATCACCACAGGTCTGAATGGCTTATTTTGCTTAGCATAATGCTCTCCAGGTTCATCCATGCTATTGCAAAGGGTAAGATTTCCTTTTTTTTTTTTTAATTATGACTGAGTAGTATTCCACTGTGTAAATATACCAAAGCTTTTTTTAATGTTTATTTTATTGACTTTAGAGAAAGAGAGAGAGACAGGAACATCAATCTAGTCCTATATGTGCCTTGACCTGGAATTGAACTGGCAACCTCTGCACTTTGAGAGGCTCTAACGAACTGAGCCATCCTATCAGGGCCACAGCTTTTTAATCCACTCACCTACTGATGAACACTTGGGCACATCTTGGCTATTGTAAATAATGCTGCAATGAACATAGAGGTGCATGCTTTCCACCTTTTGAACATTATTACTTTGCAGGCTATAGGAAATACATATTAGCTGGTAATAATTTATAAGAATAAAAGCAGAGTAAGAGAACAGCTATTGATTGGTGGTGTAATGTGTACTATTTTACACTGGGCCAGTCAGCAAGTCCTGTAATTTCTCTCTTTTAATTATAAGTGGGATCTATCCCCTTCTCTCCCTCTTCACTGCCACCACACTAATCCAGACAATCATCTCTCATCTGATCTCTCCATCTACTCCCATCATTGGCTGTCAGATGGTTACTTTAAAAACATATGTAATCATGCCCCTCCTCTCCACTGGCTCCCTATGGTGAAGTCATTTTCCCTATGGCGGAGTCAAGTTTTGTGCAGCCCAAAGTTTACACTATTTGGGAGGTCCTCTTTAAGAAAAACAATACAACTTTAGGTACAGGGCCTTGAAAAAGGCAGTGCAAATGACAGGTCTAGAAACTTATGCTTTCATTAACTATAAATCCGTCTTTGCCTACAAGTCTACTAGGCTCGTTTTTCTCTACCTTAGGATCTTTCTTCATGCAACTTTTTTTTGCCTGGGAGGCCTTGCCCGGCCCTTTTTTTGCCTAGCTAACTCGTTAGGCACTCAATCGCCAGCGCAGTCCTCCCTGAGTCCCCCAACTGGAGTAGGGAGCTTTACAATGTCTCTCTCAATTCTCCAAACATTCAGGGGGATCACCATTCTCTGCAAATGGTTGCTTTTTTCCAGTATCCTCAAAAGAACCCTGGAGTGGCAGGGTTTGCACCTGAGATATAAAGGCAAGCGGCGCTCCAAAAAAGGCAGCTGTAAATCCCTCCCCTTTTGGTCCAGAGTGGGCGCACCACCTCTCCGGAACCCACGAGTCTTGCGTTGTTGTTCCGGTCGGAATTATCCGGCGGAACACGCTGATATGGCGGCGCTGGTATGGAGAGGTGTTCGGCACTTGCTGAAGCGAGCGGACTTCACAAGGGTCCCGCGGAGACACCGACATAAGAAGAAATGGGTAAGGTCCAGCCGGGGGGCCGGGAGGAACAGTGACAGTGGCCTCTAGCGGCCGCCTCTCGGAAAACTCCGGCCGTTCCACTTCGCTCTCCATTCAGTTTCGCTAGCTCCGCCCTTCTGGAAAGTTTTTGGTGTCTTTTCCCCGCCCCTCAGGGGGCGTCAGCAGGCTCCTCCCTCTCACATTCGAATCGTCATCGCCTCGGTCCACTCTTTTATTTCGCCACAGGTCTTCAACTCTGCTTCTTGTTACGTCTGCAGCCTCCTGACTCCGCCTCTCTAAGTTACATCATCATCTCCGCCCTCATTCTTCCAGTTACGTCATCGCCTCCTGTTCCCAGGCGGTGGTGAACTTCCCCTTGACTCCCACTACCCCTTCCACTTCCCTCCCTCCCTTTTCCCTTCTTTCCCCCTCTTTCCCCCTCTTTCCTACCCTGTCCCCTTCCCTTCCCCCCTTACCACAAGACCTTTTCTCATTTCTTTATACATTTCCTTGTAGAACTTACAAGGCGGCCAACCTCACCCCTTGGAAAATGAGCGACTTCCCTTTCCTTCCTGGGTCTCCGCCACCCTGCGGGAAAAGATTCAACCCCTTCCTCACCCTCAAGTTACCTTTGGCGCCCAGGAAAGGCTACAGCAACCACCCTGCCCATACCTCAGGTCCTTCCCCAAACCCGGGCGAAAGGTGCACCAACTCCCCTCATCCTCTGGGTTCTCCTCAGTTCTCCAGAGGTCCTTTCTCTGGCCTCACCCGTAGCCCTGGAATTTCTTCCAAAACCCGCACACAGGGTTCTCTACCCCAACCGATTTCCTCCTCGCCCCCACCGCCCCACTCTCCGTCCCCAAAACGGCCCCTGCGCCCGGTGAAATGTTCTTTTGAACCCTGTTCTCCACTTCTCGGGAGGCAGTCCTGCCGTGAACGTGTCCGTTTGGATTCACCCCCTTTGAGCCCTTGTTTTGACCCGTTAAGACGTCTGGGGTCACCCCCTCTCCGTGCACAGAGCCCTAACTGCAGCTTGATGAGTCCCCCGAGAACACCACGTCCCTGTCCCCAAAGCCCTAACACTAACCAGAACTCTTACTTCTGTAACTCTGTTGAATACCCTTCAGCCCTGGTAACAAGCCCTGTGACCTACCTTCCCCTCACTCAGCAGCTCCCACAAACCAGCTCTGTGGCCTCTCCTCCCCTCACTCATGTCCCTTTGGAAACTTGCTCCATGATTTCACCTCCCCTTGCTCACAGGACTATGGAATCTAGACCTAGAATTTCTCCACCCCCTGCGCAAAAGGTTTTGGAGATCTCACAGATCCCCTCTCTGTACCCTTCCCGGTCCTTAGGGAGAGGTTGTAATGATCCTTCTCTTTCCTCAGCATCTTCCCCACCTACTAGTCGGTTTTACCAAGGCTGTCTTAAGCCTCCAGACTCCCGTGGACCTAAACCACAACTTGACCCACCCTGTGGGAAAAATTATTGTGGCTCTCCATTTTCTTCTTGGGCAAACGTGCCTGGCTATCCTAGCTTACCTCAGGAGGGCTTGCACTACTGTTCCCATCTTCCCCCAGAGGCCCACGTGTCTGCCCCTGGGAGCCCTTATTGTCTTACCTGTTTACCTCCTGGGATTATTGGTTCTTCTTGTTCACCCCAGTCCCAGGCTCCCAAGAATTCTGGCTTTGAGTCCATTTTCTCCTGGGAGACTGATGGGGGTTCTTACCTCTTTTCTGGTACCACGACTCCTGGTCCCCTCTGTTCCCAGAAACCACCTTTCTGGCTGCCAGAAACCTCTTACTGCCCTTACCCTGCCTTCTCTATCCCTTCACCCCTGGGCAATCAGTTTATAGCTCCACCTCAGTCACCTCCCCATAGAAGCTATAATGAACCCCCTCTCCTTATGCCAGTTTGCCCCCAAGTGAAGTCTCCCAAGTCCCCAGAGTTAAAACAGCCATGTGCTCCCCACAGATGTTGCTCCCTGGTCATCTCTACCCAGAACACTCCTGACCAACCCAAACCCCCTAACGTTAGCACCTCTCCTCCACCTCCCCCCTGCCCTTCTGGTCGCTCTGGTCCTTCTTGTATGGTGAGATCCATCACACCTTGTTCAAATTCCTGCCCCAAAAAACTTCCCCAAGGGACTATCTTACCTACTCTGGTCCCTAGAACCTTCAAAACTCTTATCCGCACTTCCCTTCCCCGCCACCTTCCTTGTGTTCAGAAGCATCCCCATGGACCCCCCATCCCTGGTCCTTGCCCACTCTCTGGTTCCACAGGTCCTCCTCAGTGTCATAACCAGGCCACAGTGCCCCCTTGTGGCACCTATGGTGTTCCCAGAGGCCGACCCCAACCCCATCGTCAGCCTGTAGGACCTCCATGTTCTACCCACATCTATTCTTTTATTCCTTCGAGAACACCTTTTGACCCTCAAAGTTTACCCATTGCTCCCCGACCCCGGGGGCACTTTGATACTAGGCCCTGTGGTCTCCATGCCTACTCTATGGCTTCTCAAGGCTCTCACAAAGAGCCTCCTCAGATACCCTACAGCTGTCCTTTGCCTTCATCCATGAGTTCCAACAATAGCACTAATCCCGGCTGTAGTTCAGCTATTGTTATCAGTGAATGCGAGAGTATTGACAGCCAGAACAAGAATACCCACCAAAGCAGAAGTCAGAGCCAGTGTGAGAGTCCCCGCCATTCTAGCAGAGGTCGGAGTAAAAGCCAGAATCGTCATCTTAGCAGAAGTCAGAGCCGGAGCAGTAGTCCCCAACACAGCATAAATGAGGGACAGAGTGAGAACCCCCAAAATAGCAAGAGCCAGGGCCCAAGTGAGAGTGCCCTCCATAGTGAAAGTCAGAGCTCAAACAAGAGTCCCCATCATGACAAATGGCAGGGCAAGAGCAAGAGCCCCCACCATAACAGGAGCCGGAGCAAGAGACCCCACCATGGCGAGAGTCGTGATCAGAGCAAGAGTCCCCTGCCAGAAGCAGAAATGAGGGCCGGAGCAAGAGTTTGACCAAAGCAGAAATACAGGCCATAGCAAAATTCGTAGACAGGAACAGGACTGCCAGCCATAGTAAGTGTCCCAGCCATGGTAATCAGGACCAACTTATGGACCCCTCATCTGAGGTCTTTATTTTCCTTTTAATCTATTTTTATGCTCTTCAAGCCTGACTGATGTCTCTTTCTGCTAGCCCCATAGTAGTCATTCTAGAAGTCCTCATTTTGGTTTGTACTTCAAGGTTTCTGTGAGCTCTCCTTTTCCTACTTTTCTGGGGTCTGGAAATACTCCCATCATTACCCTCCACCCTGTGATTGCATTATGGTGTCTCCATCAAATGTAGATTGATTCTTTTTCTATCCCATTGAATTATCTGTTCTGGTGCTCATATGAGCTAGGAGACATGAAAGTACTTTAGAAAATGGAAGGACTGTTCAGAGAGAATAGATATTTTTTATTTATTTTGTTTTTACGGAGACAGAGAGAGAGTCAGAGAGAGGGATAGATAAGGACAGACAGACAGGAATGGAGAGAGATGAGAAGCATCAATCATTAGTTTTTCGTTGTGACACCTTAGTTGTTCATTGATTGCTTTCTCATATATGCCTTGACCATGGGGCTACAGCAGACTGATAGATAGGGACAGACAGACAGGAATGGAGAGAGATGAGAAGCATCAATCATTAGTTTTTCGTTGTGACACCTTAGTTGTTCATTGATTGCTTTCTCATATGTGCCTTGACCGTGGGGCTACAGCAGACTGAGTAACCCCTTGTTCGAGCCAGCGACCTTGGGTCCAAGCTGGTGAGCTTTGCTCAAACCAGATGAGCCTGCAGTCAAGCTGGTGACCTAGGGGTCTTGAACCTGGGTCCTCCGCATCCCAGGCCAATGCTCTATCCACTGCGCTACCACCTGGTCAGGTGCTAGGTCTTTTGTTTTTAAGCCTGAAGCTTCCCCTAAGGACTCTATAGTTCCTTCCAACCTTGTATAGATTTTCCTGAAGAGTCCTCTTCTCAGTTTCCATTCTTTTAACTTCCTTTTACTACAAGGCCTCAAGGAGTGCCCCCCACATGCTGTTGTGAGAGTTACAGCTTCTTTTCTCTTACAAACCTGAGAAAGAAAGACCAGCTCCTCACTCCTTTTCTTTCCCACACTTCTCTGGCAGGCTGAAGCAGGGTCCAGAGGCAGGAGTGGGCACTAACTGAATGAATCCATGTTAGCTCTAGAGATCTGAGGTATTGGTGGGGTCAGGCAGTAGGGGATAGACACAAGACTGGAAGACCAATAGCCTGTTCTTTCCCCTTTAGGCTTCTACAGAGCCCAAATTTCCTGCCACTCGACTGGCTCTGCAGAATTTTGACATGACCTACAGTGTGCAGTTTGGGGATCTTTGGCCATCAATCCGGGTCAGTCTTCTGTCAGAGCAGAAGTATGGTGCACTGGTCAATAACTTTGCTGCCTGCGATCATGTGAGTGATGAGCTGGAGCAGCTGCATGCCAGGGACTTTGTGAATAAAGCCCACTCCCATGGGGAACTGAGTGGCCAAGTGGCAGCCCCATCCCCAGCTTCCTGGGTCTGCAGTCCAAACCTTCGATGCTTCACTTTCACCAGAGGGGATGTCAGCCGTTTCCCTCCTGCCAGGTAGGATCTGGAGCCGTGGCTGGGGCTGTCCTGAGTGTCTGCTGGAAGTAGATAGGAAGAGATCCAGCACTTGCCTTCTTTAATCAAGATCATGATATTACTAATATTTACTGAATGTTTATACATGTTAGCCATTTTTCTCAGTGCTGTATGTATGTTATCTCCTTTTTTTTTTTTTTTTTAGTATTTTTCTGAAGTTGGAAACGGGGAGGCAGTCAGACAGACTCCCGCATGCGCCCCACTGGGATCCACCCGGCACGCCCACCAGGGGGCGATGCTCTGCCCATCTAGGGCGTCGCTCTGCTGCTATCAGAGCCATTCTAGCGCCTGAGGCAGAGGCCACAGAGCCATCCTCAGTGCCCGGGCAAACTTTGCTCCAGTGGAGCCTTGGCTGCGGGAGGGGAAGAGAGAGACAGAGAGGAAGGAGAGGGGGAGGGGTGGAGAAGCAGATGGGTGCCTCTCCTGTGTGCCCGGCCGGGAATCGAACCCGGGCCTCCTGCACGCCAGGCCGACGCTCTACCACTGAGCTAACCGGCCAGGGACTGTTATCTCCTTTTGTTAACATCCCTCAGAGATAATATTATTGTTCCTCTTTACATTTGAGGAAACTGAAGTGCAGAGAAGTTAAGGTTCTTATTTGCTTTAGGTCCCTTAGTAAGTGGTACAGCTAGTATTTAGACTCAAGTGGTCTGACACTAGAACCTGTACTTTAGTGGGAAGCATCTACTCGCAGTAGTTGCTTCCTGTATTTTTTTAAAAGATTTTATTTATTTATTTTTAGAAAGAGGAGAGAGAGAAAGAGAGGGGGGAGAGAAAGAGAGAAGGGAGGAGGAGCAGGAAGCATCAACTCCCATATGTGCCTTGACCAGGCAAGCTCGGGGTTTCGAACCTGCGATCTCAGTGTTCCAGGTTGATGCTTTATCCACTGCACCACCACAGGTCAGGTTAGAACCTGGACTTTGAACCTACATGGATCTACTGCATTCTTTAGAAAACAGCCAAGCCTGACCTGTGGTGGCGCAGTGGATAAAGCGTTGACCTGGAAATGCTGAGGTTGCCGGTTTGAAACCCTGGGCTTGCCTGGTCAAGGCACATAAGGGAGTTGATGCTTCCAGCTCCTCCCCCCCTTCTGTCTCTCCTCTGTCTCTCCCTCTCCTCTCTAAAATGAATAAGAAAACAGCCACGTCCTAATTGAGCTTTTACTATACCCTCTCGTTAAAATGTGTTATTTACAACTGCTTTTTTATTTTATTTTTATTTATTTTTTACAGAGACAGAGAGAGAGTCAGAGAGAGGGATAGACAGGAACAGACAGACAAGAACAAAGAGATGAGAAGCATCAATCATCAGTTTCTCATTGTGCATTGCTTGCTTTCTCATATGTGCCTTGACCACGGGCCTTCAGCAGACGGAGTAACCCCTTGCTGGAGCCAGCGACCTTGAGTCCAAGCTGGTGAGCTTTGCTCAAACCAGATGAGCCTGCGCTTAAGTGGCTACCTCGAGGTCTCGAACCTGGGTCCTTCCGCATCCCAGTCCGACGCTCTATCCACTGCGCCACCACCTGGTCAGGCTACAACTGCTTTTTCATTTTCCCCTCATAACCACCCATCAAAGTGACTAGGACAAGTAACCTCATGGTACCAAAAAAGAAGTGGGACTTGTCTAGGAAATGGGGCTTGTCTAGGTGCACAGTTAGTACAAGACTAGGAAAAAGAAAGGAAACTTCTGGTCTGATCCAATGCTCACATGTATATGAAGTTGAATGAAAAAAGAGTATGGAATTGATCTTTGAAGGATTGATTCATGCAACATATTTTTATTGTATACCAAATGCCAGGCATTCTTTTTTTTTTGTTTTTTTGTTTTTTTTTACAGAGACAGAGTCAGAGAGAGGGATGAGAAGCATCAATCATCAGTTTTTCGTTGTGACAACTTAGTTGTTCATTGATTGCTTTCTCATATGTGCCTTGACTGTGGGCCTTCAGTAGACCGAGTAACCCCTTGTTCAAGCCAGTGAGGTTGGGTCCAAGCTGGTGAGCTTTTGCTCAAAACCAGATGAGCCTGTGCTCAAGCTGGCGACCTTGGGGTCTCAAACCTGGGTCCTCGGCATCCCAGTTCGACGCTCTATCCACTGCGCCACCGCCTGGTCAGGCAATGCCAGGCATTCTTTTTTTATTTTTGCCAGGCATTCTTTTTTTTTTTTTTTTAAACAATTTTAATCTTTTTTTTTAAAAATTATTTATTTATTTTTTACAGAGACAGAGTGAGTCAGAGAGAGGGATAGACAGGGACAGACAGGAACGGAGAGAGATGAGAAGCGTCAATCATTAGTTTTTCATTGTGCGTTGTAACACCTTAGTTGTTCATTGATTGCTTTCTCATATGTGCCTTGACCGCGGGCCTTCAGCAGACTGAGTAACCCCTTGCTGGGGCCAGCGACCTTGGGTTCAAGCTGGTGAGCTTTTGCTCAAACCAGATGAGCCCGCACTCAAGCTGGCGACCTCAGGGTCTCGAACCTGGGTCCTCTGCATCCCAGTCCGATGCTCTATCCACTGCGCCACCGCCTAGTCAAGCTTGCCAGGCATTCTTAAGTGCCTGGTTTATAGGTGCACAAGCCCTCATGGAGCTTATAGTCTGGTGAGGAAGACAGCTATTAAAAATCTATTTATGGCCTGACCAGGTGGTGGCGCAGTGGATAGAGTGTCAGACTGGATGCAGAGGACCCAGGTTCGAGACCCCAAGGTCGCCAGTTTGAGCACGGGCTCATCTGGTTTGAGCAAAGCTCACCAGCTTGAACCCAAGGTCACTGGCTTGAGCAAGGGATTACTCGGTCTGCTGTAGCCCCCTGGTCAAGGCACATATGAAAAATCAATCAATGAACAACTAAGGAACTGCAATGAAGAATTGATGTTTCTCATCTCTCTCCCTTCCTGTATGTCTGTTCCTATTTGTCCCTCTCTCTGACTCTCTCTGTCTCTCCCACAAGAAAAATAATCTATTTATGGCCTGACCAGGCTGTGGCACAGTGGATAGAGTGTTGGACTGGGACACAGAAGACCCAGGCGAGGTCGTTGGCATGAGCAAGGGGTCACTCGCTCTGCTGGAGCCACCCGGTCAAGGCACATATGAGAAAGCAATCAATGAACAACGAAGGAGATGCAATGAAGAATTGATGCTTCTCATCTCTCTCCCTTCCATTCTGTCTGTTCCTATCTGTCCCTCTCTCTGTCTCTTTCTCTGTTTCTGTCAAAACAAAAAACAAAAACAAAAAAACCCCCTATTTATGGTTTTGATAAGTACTATGAAAAAGAGTGCAAGATGCGGAGACATTTTCTAATCAGGAGATATTACCCAGCCTTTTCTGAGGACGTGAAATTTAAGCTAAGATCTGAAAACTGGAATTAAAGCTTGTGGCATGGGGGTGGCATGGGGATGGCATGGGGGTAAGAGGCTAAATATAAAGCTACAGAAGCAGGCAGGATCCAGATTATAGAGGTATTATAAGCTATTTGGCCTTTTGACCTTTTTCTTTAAGGGTAAGAGGGAACCATGAAATGTTTTAAGCTGGGGAATGATATGACCAGATTTGAATTTTTAAAATAGTCTGGGCCCTGGATGGGTAGCTCAGTTGGTTAGAGCATCATCCCGATACAGTAAGGTATGGGTTCAATCCCTGGTTGGGGCACATAGAAGAATTAACCAATAAATGCATGGATGAGTGGAACAACAAATCAACAACAAATCGATGTTTCTCTCCCTTTCAAAATCAACAAATAAAAAATAAAATATTGTGGTTGCTGTGTGGAAAACAGATTAGAGAGGGATAAGGCTAGAAATAGTGATATAAATTAGGAGGCTTTTACAATAGTCCTAGTACCCAGCTTGAAGGAATGCTGTATACTTAAGAGGCTGGAAAGGTATATGGGGACCATACGTGGGAATCTTGAATTTCAAGGACTTGTAATTTTGGGAAAGGGGATTTTTCTGGTGGCCCTGGGTTCCTTAAAAATAGCTGAAGCCCTGGCCGGGTAGCTTAGTTGGTTAGGGCATTGTCCCAATATGCCAAGGTTGTGGGTTTCCTGGTCAGGGCACATACCAGAATTAACCCTTCCTCCCTCTTTTGCTCCCTCCTTCCCTCTCGCCTTCTCTCCCTTCCTTCCTCCCTCTCCCTCTCTTTCCCTCCTTTTTTCTCTTTCTAAAATCAGTAAATAATAATAAAAAAAGCTAGAATTGCTAGGGCTGGATGGCTTCATACCTGTGCCCTTTAATACATACTGCTGTAAATCACTATGATCTGTTTTAGAAAACGATTAGAATGGGTTTCTGAGCAAGGGAAAGGCAGTAATGCACAGTGGTGATAGCATGGGCTTTGGAGTCAAGAAAACCTAGATTTAGATCCTACCTTCATCACTAATTAGACGTATGACAATGAATCAATGAATAAGTGGGCCTTGCTTTCCTTACCTGGATAATGCGTAGTAATAGCTGACACTTTAACTCCCTATGTGCCAGCTACCATTCTAAGCATTTGACTTAAATTAATTTCTTTAACCCTTACAGTAATCCTATCTGGTGGGTACTGTTTTTACAGATGAGGATACTGAGGCACAGAGAAGATGAGTAGGTTGCTGGAGGTCACACAACTAATGAGCAACTAGCTGGATTTATCCAGACAGACTGGTTCTGAAATTCAGGTTCTCCTGCCTCATAGGGTTGTGGTGAGGATTAAATGAAATGATGCGTGTTAAATACCTAGTATGATACCTCCACTGTAGCATGATCATTTTAGTCACTGTGGAGGTGGGAGAATAGATTGAAGTAGGTTTGGAGACCAATTTGGAGGCATTGGCTTTAGGCAGAACCATGGAGTAAGTAAGAACCATGTAGTTTCCTAAATGGCCTGAGGGTATTTGGCTGCTACTCGGAGAGGACTTCTTGGGAGTAGTTGGGGAAGCAAACCCTATAGGTTTGGGACTTTATTTCTTGTCTTGTAAATCAAGGGGATCTAAACCTCTCAGGAGTTCTAGGATGTATTCAGGGAGCCCAGGAACCTGCTGAAATTGTCTGAAAAGTTGTGTTGTGTTTTTTTTTGAAAGCCACTATAGCTTTTAGCAGATTTTCAAAATTGTGAACTAAAAGGTAAGGGAATACATTTCCTAAAGGAAGGAACTTGAGACGAATGGATTTTGTGGGCCTGTGCTGGTGTGATAGCAATTCTATGCTTTTCTCAATTATTTTAGTTTTCTTCTCATTCTCCTTTGTGAATTATGGGGCAAACAGTTTCACATCTGTCCAAGCATGATTTGACTTTGATTATATCCCATCATAGCCTGAGCCCATTTCTGAATGCTGGAAGTATCACAGCTTCATGACTTGGAATTGTAGCTCTTGTAACTAACCCTCAGGGCTGCTATGCCTTATGTGTTGTCATATATTTCTCCCACGGCCTTCCTGTCAGGGCAGCAAGGATAAGGTTTCTGTCTCCTTGAGTCTGTCCCCAATAGTTGTCCATGCTGAGCTGTGTCTCAGGGGAATGGAGAATGGCTGTACTACAAGTTGCTCTTATGACAACTGGCCTGGGAATAAGGAGATCTTCTGTGACCATTAGGTTGTTGTCTGTAGTCCCTCTCTCTCTACTTCCACCATTGCTACCTCTTCACGCCTTGTCAGCTCTCACTTGGACTCTTGTAACAGTCTTCTCACTAATATCTCTAATTTGTTCTTTCTAGCCCATTTAGCTGATGATCAGAGCACATCCTTTTTCTTAAACTTTTGGTGTCTGCCTACAGGTCCAAACTCCTTACCAAGACCTTTTTCAACCTGGCCTCTATTTCCAACCTCAGTCTCATGCGCTTTGTATTTCTGCCGTACCAGGTTATCACTGCTTCTGAAAAAAGCTATGAATTTGCATGCTTCTGTTCTTTTGCTTCTTCTTTTTTCTTTTGCTTCCCTTCCTTTTTTCTTTATGTTTTTGTATTATGTTTGTTTGTTTTTTACTTTTTTAGTGAATTTATTGGGGTGACATTGATTAATAAAATTATATAGGTTTCAGGTGTACAATTCTATAATACATCTGTATATTGTATTGTGTGTTTGCTACCCCAAGTCAAGTCTCCTTGCATCCATTTTACTTTGTTTTTTACCTGATGCAGGCCTGTTACTTTATCAGGCCTAACTCAGATCTCTGACAGGCACAATTGATGGCCCTCTTCTCTGAACCCACAAAACACTTTGTATCTCAATGTGGCACCCAATAAAACTGGGTACCTACTATATACCAGGCACTGTTTCAGGTGTTGGGGATATTATGATGAACAAAATAAGCAAATTCCGTAGCCTCATTCTAATAGGGAGAGATAGAGGGGAAACACACACATCTACACATATAAAGTGAATAGTAAGCTTCAAAGAAAAATGAAAAATAATGCAAAATAGAGATGTAGAAGGTGATGGGAATAGGTGGCTTCTATTTTTAGATAGAGTAGTCAGGGAATTGCCAGCGCCTCTCGCCTCTCTGACGAGGAGACTTGTGAGGAGAGAGACCTGAAGAAATGAGGGAACAAAGGGATATTTGAGGGAAGAGTGTTGCAGGCAGAAGGTACAGCAACAAAAAAGCCTAAAACGGGCAGGCGTGGCTTTATTAAGGAATGGCAAGTGGACCTGGATTAGAGTGAATTGGTCTGTTTTAAAAGGATTACTCTGGTGTGTTGTGATTGGTGAGTAAGTAAATAAGTGAGGATGGGTCTGACAAATGAGTTTTGCTGAGTAGGGCTCAGTAGCCCCTGAGGGCATGGACTTGGTAACTTTGACTCCCAATGTGTCTTCTGACTTGGAATTTGATGGTAGGGTGCTCTTCTCTCTTCTAGGGTTGGTGGCCTGGGTGTCATGGACTACTACCTGATGGATGCTGCCTCCTTGCTACCTGTCCTGGCCCTTGGCCTGCAGCCTGGGGACATAGTGCTTGACCTATGTGCAGCCCCTGGGGGAAAGACACTGGCATTGCTTCAGACTGGCTGTTGCCGTAAGTCAGAGGGCTGATGTCTTGGGCAGGGAGGGCTCCCTACCTCACCCAGTCACATACACTGAACATAAGGGGCTCTCTGGTCCTAAGGTCAGAATAGGGATAGTGCTTGCTTGCTTGCTAAGTTGGTGTATTTTTTCTGTTGGTGATTATTTCCTCTATTTCTATGTCCAGCTGGTCAAGGGAGATTGCTGAGCAAGGTCTCTGAAGGCAGATTAAAGTAGCAACCTGGTCAATCTACCATGTGATACTTTCACCCCTCTGCACCTGTTTACTTACTTTGTCTCTAAGACTAAGTTCTATTTCCTTAGCCTTCCAGCTAAAGCAAAAAGATGTGGCTGCAGCGACCCTTTATAGCTTTATATGTTATTCTTCCCTGGCTTGCTTACTTTATTTATTCCAACTGAACAGCTTTTTTCTTTTTTTTTTTTAATTTAGAAATTTAATTTAATGGGGTGCTTCTCCTGGCTTTATGTGCTTCAGCTATATCCTGCTACTCTCTCTGTTGCCCAAATTAGTCTCCCCTTTTGTTCTTGTTATGTTTTCTCTCTAGAATACTTCTAGCCGATCCCAGTTGGCCTGTCTACACCCTTTTAACTTTCAAGTCTCAGCTCAAGTGCGCCACCTCTTGGAAGTCTTCCCTCATGACCTTTACTGGCTAGTTGAGAGGTGAAGCATCTGTCTCCTATGTGTCCAATCATGGGCATCACCCTTACAACTGCCAGCACATTATTTATTTATTTACTTACTTACTTATTTACTATTTATTTATTTATTTAGCATCGCTATTTTAAATTATCTTTTTTTTTAAAAAAAAAAAAGAGAGGAAGAGAGAGAAATGAGAAGCATCAGCTTGTAGTTGCGTCATTTTAGTTGTTCATTGATAGCCTCGCATGCGTGCCTTGACTGGGGGGGGCTCAGGCTGAGCCAGTGACCCCTTTCTCAAGCTAGTGACCTTGGGCTCAAGCCAGCAACCTTGAGCTTCAAGCCAGTGACCTTTGGGCTCAAGCCAGCGACCCCACGCTCAAGCTGGTGAACCTGCACTCAAGCCAGCGACTTCGGGGTTTCAAACTTGGGACTTCAGTGTCTCAGGTTGATGCTCTATCCACTGTGCCACCACTGATCAGGCTGTTAGCACATTATTAGCTTTGCATCAGGCCTTTACTGGGTATGCTTCTTCTTCTTCTTCAAGAATATATATTGGGTGTAGGCTCAAGTCTTATCACTTTAGTATCATAGCCTAGCCTGGGCGTTGTACACTGTAACTGTTCACTTCAGCCATCTACTGGCCTACAGTCTGCCTTAAAATAGGCAGTATTTTTTCCTAAGGACCTGACAAATACCCACAAGGGGGCTGTGATTTTCCTTTTTTAAAATTTTTCTTTCCTTTTTTTTTTTCTTTTTTGGATTTTTCTGAAGTTGGAAACGGGAAGGCAGTCAGACAGACTCCCACATGCGCCCGACCGGGATCCACCCGGCACGCCCACCAGGGGGCGATGCTCTGCCCATCTGGGGCGTTGCTCTGTTGCGACCAGAGCCATTCTATCTAAGCTTTTTTTTTTTTTTAATCAGGTTTTTTTTTTTAATTTTTAAAAAAAAATTGTATTTATTCATTTTTTTTTAGAGAGGAGAGAGAAAGGGAGAGAGAGAGACAGAGAAGGAGAGAGAGACAGAGAGAGAAGGTGGGGAGGAGCTGGAAGCATCAACTCCCATATGTGCCTTGACCAGGCAAGCCCAGGGTTTCGAACCGGCGACCTCAGCATTTCCAAGTCGACGCTTTATCCACTGCGCCACCACAGGTCAGGCTGCAACCAGAGCCATTCTAGCGCCTGAGGCAGAGGCCATGAAGCCATTCTCAGCGTCCTGGCCAACTTTGCTCCAATGGAGCCTCGGCTGCGGGAGAGGAAGAGAGAGACAGAGAGGAAGGAGAGGGGGAGGGGTGGAGAAGCAGATGGGCGCTTCTCCTGTGTGCCCTGGCCGGGAATCGAACCCGGGACTCCTGCATGCCAGGCCAATGCTCTACCACTGAACCAACCGGCCAGGGCTTCTTATTTTTTTCGAGAGAGACAGACACACACGGACAGGGACAGACAGAGAGGAAGAAAGCGAGATGAGACACATGAACTCATAGTTATAGCACTTTAGTTGTTCCAGCCAATCCAGTGGCCCCTTGTTCAAGGAGCAACCTTGCGTTCAAGCCAGCGACCATAGTGTGATGTCTATGATCCCACACACAAGCCAGCGACCTCAGGGATTCAAATCTGGGTCCTTAGCATCCCAGGTTGATGCTCTATCCACTGTGCCACTGCCTGGTTAGGTGGGGCTGATGTTCACTCACCCTGGCACTGCTCAGAAAGGCTTTTCTTATAATATATTCTAGCCTTTTTGTTGGGCCTGGACACTTCTTTATTTTTATTTTTTTACTTAAAAAAAAATATTGGCCTGACCAGGCGGTGGTGCAGTGGATAGAGCCTTGGACTGGGATACCAAGGACCCAGGTTCGAGACCCCGAGGTCGCCAGCTTGAGCGCAGGCTCATCTGGTTTGAGCAAAGCTCACCAGCTTGGACCCAAGGTCACTGGCTCAAACAAGGGGTTACTTTCTCCTGAAGGCCCACTGTTAAGGCACATATGAAAAAGCAATCAATGAACAACTAAGGTGTTGCAATATGCAACGAAAAACTAATAATTGATGCTTCTCATCTCTCCGTTCTTGTCTGTCTATCCCTGTCTATCTCTCTCTCTGATTCTCTCTCTGTTAAAAAAATATTGCCTGATCAGGCTAAAGTGAGAGAGAGAGAGAGAAAGAGAATGAGAAACATCCATTTGTGCTCCACTGTTTTATGCATTCACTGGTTGTCTCTTATATTTGCCCTGACCGAGGGTGGAACCTGCAACCTTGGCATGTTGGGATGATGCACTAACTGAGCTACCAGCCAAGGCAGGCCTGGACCCTTCTTTTCTAGTTCTCATCAGACAACTTGTACAGTTTGAGTTAGCTTTCAGCCTCATGGCAGGACCCATGGATGATTCTGAAGAGGTACCACATTTGATCTTAGTCTTTTGGAAGTCCAGAGGGAGAGGAGAAAAGATGTTGATATGGCATAATGTGTCCAGTGCAAGAGAGCCCAGCCTGTGTGTTGGGCTGTGCTGATCTTACTGAGTGATGTGGGAATCCATCAGAAGAGGGATGAAAAAAAAAAAAATAAAAAATAAAAAAAAAAAAAAGAAGAGGGATGAAAGAAGTAAGGTTACTTGGAAGAGGAGTAGCTTGAACTAAGAGGAGCAAGAAGGGCCACTGAGAAGTACTTGAGAGTTGCTCTTTTTTTTAAAATTGATTTTTAGAGAGAGAGGAAGAGAGAGAGAAAGAGAGAGAAGGAGAAAAAGAGAAACAGAAGCCTCAATCTGTTCTTTTTTTTTTTTTCTCTCTTTTTTTTTTTTTTTTTCTGAAGCTGGAAACAGGGAGAGACAGTCAGACAGACTCCCGCATGCGCCCGACCGGGATCCACCCGGCACGCCCACCAGGGGCGACGCTCTGCCCACCAGGGGGCGATGCCCTGCCCCTCCGGGGTGCAGCCCCGCCGCGACCAGAGCCACTCCAGCGCCCGGGGCAGAGGCCAAGGAGCCATCCCCAGCGCCCAGGCCATTATTGCTCCAATGGAGCCCCGGCTACGGGAGGGGAAGAGAGAGACAGAGAGGAAGGAGGAGGTGGGGGGTGGAGAAGCAAATGGGCGCCCCTCCTATGTGCCCTGGCCGGGAATCGAACCCGGGTCCCCCCGCACGCCAGGCCGACGCTCTACCGCTGAGCTAACCGGCCAGGGCAGCCTCAATCTGTTCTTTTTTTTTTTTTTTTTCTGAAGCTGGAAACAGGGAGAGACAGTCAGACAGACTCCCGCATGCGCCCGACCGGGATCCACCTGGCACGCCCACCATGGGGCGACGCTCTGCCCACCAGGGGGCGATGCTCTGCCCATCCTGGGCGTCGCCATATTGCGACCAGAGCCACTCTATCTAGCGCCTGAGGCAGAGGCCACAGAGCCATCCCCAGCGCCCGGGCCATCTTTGCTCCAATGGAGCCTTGGCTGCGGAAGAGGAAGAGAGGGACAGAGAGGAAAGTGTGGCGGAGGGGTGGAGAAGCAAATGGGCGCTTCTCCTGTGTGCCCTGGCCGGGAATCGAACCCGGGTCCTCCGCACGCTAGGCCGACGCTCTACCGCTGAGCCAACCGGCCAGGGCTCTCAATCTGTTCTTGTATGTGCCCTGACCAGTGATCGAAGTTGCCACCTTTGCGTATCAGTACACTGCTCTAACCAACCGAACTGTCAGTCCAGGACGAGAGTTACTCTTTTACTTTTTTTTTTTTTCTTTTTTTTTCTGAAGCTGTAAACGGGGAGAGACAGTCAGATAGACTCCCGCATGCGCCCGACCGGGATCCACCCGGCACGCCCACCAGGGGCCACGCTCTGCCCACCAGGGGGCGATGCTCTGCCCATCCTGGGCATCGCCATGTTGCGACCAGAGCCACTCTAGCGCCTGAGGCAGAGGCCACAGAGCCATCCCCAGCGCCTGGGCCATCTCTGCTCCAATGGAGCCTTGGCTGTGGGAGGGGAAGAGAGAGACAGAGAGGAAGGAGGGGAGGGGGGTGGAGAAGCAAATGGGCACTTCTCCTATGTGCCCTGGCCAGGAATCAAACCCGGGTCCCCCGCATGCCAGGCCGACGCTCTACCGCTGAGCCAACCGGCCAGGGCCGAGAGTTGCTCTTTTAAAATGTGCTGAATTACCACCATCTTACCCTCATCTCAATGACCTTTTGATTCCAGGGAGATAGGAATTTCAGTGCAAAAAGGGAACTTAGAATTTACCTAGTCCACCTCTCATAATTTATTGTCAGGGAAATTGAACCCTGGAGAGATTAAATAACTTATATCTTTTACATAAACTGAAGGGAGAGCCAGAACTGGACCTAGCTTTTCTGTTCTCCGTTCATATCTAACTTCAAATTTCTTTTGAACAGAGAATCCAATTTTTATTTCCTTGAGTGTCCTCAAATACTGGGACCGTATTTCTTTGTGGAAACACTAAACTGGTTTATGGTAGTTCCCATTAGATAAGGTGTGTATTCTTTAGTTCTTGATTGCACTTCCCACCTCCATTTCACAGCTTGCCTCTGAGGCCAGGTATCAGCATTTATTATCAGGCTTGCAGTAATATTTTTTTCTTGTTGTACAATCAAGAGCAAAGTGAGATATTTCTTGAACTTGTGTCTGTTATAAAAGGGAAAAAGATAGATGGTGAATCAGTTAGAATTAGGTTTGAATATATACAATAGAAAACTCAATTAACTGGCTTAAAGAAGAAAAGTTTATTTCTCTCACACAGGAGAAGCTGGAATATAAACAGTCCAGGGCTGGTATGGAGACTATAGTCATCAGGGACTTGGGTGCCTTCTTTCTTTTGCAACTATTTTTTGTTGGCTGTAGCACCATTGCTTGTGGGATCTTTTGTTGGGTCATGGCCTCTTCAGTTTCTTTGTTCCCACAGGCATAAAATGTCTGTACTACCCAAAGCCATCTGTAGATTCTGCGCAATCCCTATCAAGATTTCAATGGCATTTTTTACAGAAGTAAAAAAACAATTCTCAAATTTATGTTCCCACAGGCAATCTTGCTGCCAATGATCTCTCCACTTCCCGAACAGGCAGACTTCAGAAGGTCCTTCACAGCTATCTACCTCAAGAGATCAGGGATAAGAGTCGAGTTCGAGTCACATCACTGGATGGCAGGAAGTGGGGAGAACTGGAGGGAGACACCTATGACCGGGTAAGTGATTCCTGACTTGGAACATCCAGCCGGCCAAATCTGGCCTCCTCATCTTGACTCCAGGCCATGGGGCAGTAGGATTGAGCCCTACATGTTTGAGCATGCAGGGCTGTTTCTGGACCTGGCCAGCTCTCCATAGGGATTTGTAGAAAACAATCATCTGCAGAATTGTCAGTTCAACCTAGATGACTAGCTACTACTATTTTCTAGAGAGACAGCAGCAGAAAAGAGTTTGAATCTGACTGAGTATAAAAAATGTTAATTAGGTTTATTTTATTTCTCAGCTCACTTGGTTGCTCAGAAAGCCTCATTAAAATAAATGTGAATAAGCTCATTTTATTTATTTTTGAATATTAATACAGCACATGGGGCCCTGGCCAGCTGGCTCAGTGGTAGAGCGACGGCCTGGCGTGCAGGAGTCCCGGGTTTGATTCCCAGCCAGGGCACACAGGAGAAGTGCCCATCTGCTTCTCCACCCCTCCCCCTCTCCTTCCTCTTTGTCTCTCTCTTCCCCTCCCGCAGCCAAGGCTCCATTGGAGCAAAGTTGGCCCGGGCACTGAGGATGGCTCTATGGCCTCTGCCTCAGGCTCTGGTTGCAACAGAGCGATGCCCCAGATGGGCAGAGCATTGCCCCCTGGTGGGCATGCTGGGTGGATCCTGGTCGGGCGCATGCGGGAGTCTGTCTGACTGCCTCCCCGTTTCCAGCTTCAGAAAAATACAAAAAAAAAAAAAAAAATACAGCACATGGTGCAAAAATCAGAAGGTGGGAAAGGGTATCCAGTGAAAGTACATTTCCCTTTTACTCCTGGCTCATGGCCGCCTGCTTCCTCTCTCTATAGATGATCATTGTTTATATTTTCTTCTGTATCCTTGAAACATATTCTTTGTATGTATACAAATATAAATGTGTGTGTATTTTTTTAAAAATAGGAATGGTAGTATATTACACTCACTATTCTGAACTTAATATTATTTTACTTAATAAAGTATTCTGAGATTCAGTCCTTTTCAGTTTTATTTTTGAAGTATAATTGCTAGATAACAGTTATATGCATTTAAGATTTTTACTAAATCACTCTCTGGAGGTTAAATCAGTTTTAGTCCTGCTAATGAATAAGAGTATCATTTCCTCATATCTTGCCACCATTGATGTCAGACTTTTTGTTTTTTGCCAAACTGATAGCATCTAATTTGCTTTTTTTTTTTTTTGCAAAAGAGAGAGAAAGAGACAGGAAGGGGGAGAGATGAGAAGCATCAGTTCTTCACTGCGGTACCTTAGTTATTCATTGATTGCTTTCTCATATGTGCCTTGACTAGGGGGCTCCCACCAAGCCAGTGACCCTTTGCTCAAGCCAGCGACCTTGTGCTCAAGCCAGCGACCATGGGGTCATGTCTATGATCCCACGCTCAAGCCAGTGATCCTGCACTCCTCTCAAGCTGGTGAACCCGTGCTCAAGCTAGATGAGCCTGTGCTCAAGCCCGCAACCTCAGAGTTTCAAACCTGGGGGGATGCTCCATCTACTGCACCACTGCCTGGTCAGGCTAATTACATTCTGTTATAATGAATGATTTAGAAAATAATTTTATATTTTAAAATCATTTATATTTTCTTTTAATTGGCACATTCTAAAAATATTTATTGAAATCATATACTTCTAAAGATATAAAAAATATATAGATATGTTTCTGTGTTGTCATCTAATTAATCTGTGCTCATTGTCCTGCCTCAATCACTCTAAGAAACTAAAAGAAAGACTAAGGCTTATAGAATCTTGGATTGTTGTGAGAGACTTGCTTCCTACCTGTGTAGGAACCTCTTATTCAGCTTTTCTGATGTGGAGGCAGCAGAACACAGTGGAGAGCGCATGACCTCTGCCATCAGCCTAACCTGTTTACTGTATGTATCACAGGGCTCTGAACTGCTAAAGACTTCTTCCTAGGTTGATATCAATTATTTACTTATTGTTATTTTGTGTTGATTTTGTTTTTTTGACAAGCCATGAGTATAACTAAACATACTATTTTCCTACTCATTTCACAGTTGTCTACTAGGTCAAAATGAGAAGCTTTGTCAGGTACTCTGCAATGGAAGGATGGGCAGAGGGAGCTCTCTGCAAAATCCCCAGGTCAGGGGCCTAAAATAGCCCTGGCCTAAGGAAGAGGAACCTGTGAAGAGCTTTAATAATTTACCCTTAACACTTCTGGGCAGGTGCTGGTGGATGTGCCCTGTACCACAGACCGCCACTCCCTTCATGAAGAGGAGAACAACATTTTTCAGCGGTCAAGGAAGAAGGAACGGCAGATGTTACCTATGCTGCAAGTTCAGCTTCTTGCGTGAGTGATAGATTTACAAAAACTCAGGACTTTGTGCCAGAGTGCTCTGCGGGTCTGGTCATCCGGAGGACTGGGGACTGGAAGCTCTTGCCAAGACCATCACCTGTAGGAGGGCTGTCTGGCTGGATCTTCCTGGAGGAGACAGACATCATGGGATGGGTCTCTGGAACATAAAAACCCTATGTGGTAGGACATGCCTAGCAGGGTGAGCTACACAGATTCACTTTTGTTCACTTACTTCTATGCTAGTCCCAGTACTGGTAAGTAAGCAGCACAAGTTTGAAAAATAGTTGCTGAGGTCAAGGTTCTTTAGGGCAGGGGTAAGGACTCAATCCTTAGCCAGCATCAGGGTTTGGTTCATAACTAGAGCTGGTGCTCAGGGGATCATTTGCTTCTAGAGGAGAGCCCGTGCAGTAAGGTTGAGTTGTTCTCTGTCTGCCTTGAGAATGACTTTTCATTGTGGAAGGGACTTCAGAGGCTGTCTAACACAGCTACCCATCCCACAGTAGACACCTCTATCCATGCTTCCAGCTCCTTTTGTTGCCCTTCTGCTTCTGAGAAGCTCACTAGTTACTGTTTCCATCTCTTTCTGGTTTCAGGGCTGGACTCCTTGCCACCAAACCAGGAGGCCACGTTGTCTATTCCACCTGCTCACTCTCACACCTACAGAACGAGTATGTGGTACAAGGCGCCGTCGAGCTCCTGGCCAATCAGTATAGCATCAAAGTTCAGGTGGAAGACCTGACCCATTTCCGAAAGCTTTTCATGGACACATTCTCTTTTTTCTCATCCTGCCAGGTTGGGGAGCTTGTAGTCCCAAACCTCACAGCCAATTTTGGGCCTATGTACTTCTGCAAAATGTGTAGGCTGACATAGCATCACCGCGTTCCTAAAGCCTGGTATAGGAAGACAAAGGGTATCCTCCTATGGAGGCACCAGAAACTGAGACCAGTGGCAAAGTGCACTCTGGGTCCTGTCACCATCCTGTTCAAGTCTTTCTATTGATAGTTTTTAGCAATTGGAAGAAGGAGGTTTTCTGTCCTGTCCAATTGTGGAACGTCAGCAGGTTTCTAACTCACTTATTACACCCCACCACCCACTTCCCATCACTAAGCCTGTACTAAAGGTTCCTGCCCCATTGGAAGCTTAGAAGGAGGAGCCAGTGAGCAGACCTACATTTTAAGCAGTAAACTTTGGAAGAAGCATTTAGCCAATAAAATTGTTCAAACTCCATATTGTTAAGGCTGTTGCTGGGGGCCTCATATTAGTTCTGTTTGTATCAGCTACTACTGAGCAGTAGCTCCCAGGTGCCCTATGGTCAGAACCTCAGCCTGGGTACAGGCCTCTGGTTATAGGGCTCCTCTTACACTTGAGGTGAGTTCTGCATGATCAGTCTTGAGCAGCTGGTGGGCCCAAACAATGCTGCCTATTTCCTCATATGGCCTATGATCTAATTTAAGGAATAAGTAACTAAAAATGTTAAGCCAACACATAATAATCTGCTTACTTTCATTCAGAAAGCTCTCCTGAGCTGAATAATTCCAGCTCTTCCTCCTGCTGTCAACAGCAGTGCTGATCAGTTGTGGCTGGTGAAGCTGCTCTGCCTCAGGGCTGTGATATTCTTGTTTCTTTTCTTTTTTTAAAAAATTATTATTATTTTTTATTTATTTATTTTTTTGGTATTTTTCTGAAGTTGGAAATGGGGAGGCAGTCAGACAGACTCCCGCATGCACCTGACTGGGATCCACTTGGCATGCCCACCAGGGGGCGATGCTCTGCCCATCTGGGGCATCGCTCTGTTGCAACCAGAGCCATTCTAGCGCCTGAGGCAGAGGCCATGGAGCCATCCTCAGCGCCTGGGCCAACTTTGCTCCAATGGAGCCTTGGCTGTGGGAGGGGAAGAGAAAGACAGAGAGGAAGGAGAGGGGGAGGGGTGGAGAAGCAGATGGGCGCTTCTCCTGTGTGCCCTGGTCAGGAATCGAACCCAGGACTCCTGCATGCCAGGCCGATGCTCTACCACTGAGCCAACCGGCCAGGGCCTATTATTATTTTTTATTTATTATTTTACAGAGACAGAGAGAGAGAGTCATAGAGAGGGATAGATAGGGACAGACAGACAGGAACGGAGAGAGATGAGAAGCATCAATTATCAGTTTTTCGTTGCAACACCTTAGTTGTTCATTAATTGCTTTCTCATATGTGCCTTGACTGGGGGGTTACAGCAGGCCGAGTAACACCTTGCTCGAGCCAGCGACCTTGGGTCCAAGGTGAGCTTTGCTCAAACCAGATAAGCCTACACTCAAACTGGCGACCTCGGGGTCTCAAACCTGGGTCCTCTGCATCCCAGTCCGACGCTCTATCCACTGCGCCACCACCAGGTCAGGCTCTTTTCTTTTTTAAAAAAACATTTTTCAGTAGCCTGACCAGTGGTGGCGCAGTGGATAGAGCACTGACCTGTAACGCTGAGGTCCCAGATTCGAAACCCCAAGGTCGTCAGGTTGAGCACAGGCTCATCCAGCTTGAGTGTGGGGTCTCTGGCTTGAGTCCCAAGGTTGCTGGCTTGAGCAAGGGGTCACTGGCTTGGCTGGAGCCCCCCCCAGGTCAAGGCACATATGAAAAGTAAGCAATTACAAGTTGATGCTTCTCATCCTTTTCCCTTTCTGTCTCTCTTCCTCTCTCTTTCCCTTCTTCCCTCCATCCCTCCCTTTCTTCCTTCCTCTCAATAAAAATTTTCCCACCACTGATTTGAGAGCTAGGGGAAAGGAAGAAAGAGAGAGAGAGACAGACAGAAGCATCAACTTGTTGTTTCACTTAGTTGTTCTGTTTAGTTTTACACTCAGTGGTTGCTTCTTGTATGTGCCCTGACTGGGGATCAAACCTGTGACCTCAGTGCACTCTAATCACTGAGACACCTGGCCAGGGTCTTTTGTGTATTTCTGCTGTTGTTCATTACTCTAGCAAGTAAGTATTCCTCCAGCCCATGTAAGACAGGTAATCACAGAGCTGCTGGAGATGTAGCAATTGGGATTGTGGGAGATAATGAGGCCTCATCCTTGCGAGTGGCAGCTCTCCTCCTTTGCTTTCTGAGCACCTAGGTCTCTCCTAATGTCTTGTTATATACTGTTTTTGTTTTGTTTTCATTGTTCCTGGCCTGTGGCTGAGCACTGGTGCCAGTTGTTTGGCCTACCCCAAATCACTCAGAGCTCTTCCTTCAGCATCAGAGGGCCTCACCTCACAGTGTGTGTTTGGGAGCAACATTACAACATTTGCTATTTGCATGCTACTTGTTTTCGTAACTTTAGCACAAATAAGACAGTTACTTAATGGCAGGGATTTTAAAAATTGTTTGTGGTCACTTGCAGATTTTTTTTTTTTTTTTTTTTTTTTACAGAGGCAGAGATAGACAGGGACAGACAGACAGGAACGGAGAGAGATGAGAAGCATCAATCATCAGTTTCTCGTTGCGCGTTGCGACTTCTTAGTTGTTCATTGATTGCTTTCTCACATGTGTCTTGACCGTGGGCCTTCAGCAGACCGAGTAACCCCTGCTGGAGCCAGGGACCTTGGGTCCAAGCTGGTGAGCTCTTTGCTCAAGCCAGATGAGCCCGCGCTCAAGCTGGCGACCTCGGGGTCTCGAACCTGGGTCCTTCCGCATCCCAGTCCGACGCTCTATCCACTGCGCCACCACCTGGTCAGGCTCACTTGCAGATTTAAAAAAAAAAGATTTTATTTCTTGATTTTACAGAGGGAGGAGAAAGAGGTGAGGGGAATGAGAAGTATCAACTTACAGTTGCTTCGCTTTAGTTGTTCACTGTTTGTCATATGTGCCTTGACCAGGCCAGCCCAGGGTTTTGAACTGGTGATCTCAGTGTTGCAGGTCAACTCTCCGTCCATTTTGTTACCACAAGCTAGGTTATATATATTTATACTTAAATTTATTTTTCTGAAAAACTGGTCCTTGTGCAGAAAAAGATGCATAATTTTAGAATATTAGTATTCTTGGTTCTTCCCATTTTCCTTATCCCTTCTCTTCCTTTTCTGTCATTCCCTTTGTTCTTTATGCCTTTCACGCTAATCCTTATTTGGGTATTGGAGGTGTCAGTTGAGAAGGATTTTCCTTTCTTGGGATTTGCATTGTAATTTAGGTCCCTGGAAGACCTTCCGAGACTCAAAATCCTAGTGAAGCTAGGAAGATCTCCAGGGAGTAGGAATATAATTAACTTCTTGTGTGGTATATGCTCCTGCCTGCTTTTTCTCAGGTGCCTGGGCTTCTGCCCTTGGGCTCTTTGGTATGCATGCTGCTACTGTTTGAATTGTGCTAAATTGTGATAATCCAAAAGGAGAGGGTCTCCTGCTTCTCTCTCTCTTTCTCTCTCCCCCTTCCTCTGTTTCTAAATGAATAATTAAAAAAAAAAAGAAAGAAACAAAGCCTGACCAGGCAGTGGCGCAGTGGTTAGAACATCAGCTTGGAATGCGGAGGACCCAGTTTCAAAACCCCGAGTTTGCAAGCTTAAGTGCGAACTCACCACCAGTTTGAGCACAATGTGGCTGGCTTGAGCGTGAGATCATAGACATGACTCCTGGTTTCTGGCTTGAGCCCAAGGTCGCTGGCTTAAGCAAGGGGTCACTGGCTTGGCTGAAGCCCCTTTGTCAAGGCACATAAAAAGAAGCAATCAATGAACAACTAAAGTGCCACAACAAAGAATTGATGCTTCTCATCTCTCTGTCTTCCTGTCTGTCCTTATCTGTCCCTCTCACACCTAAGTTTCCTCACCTGTAAAATGGGGATATTGTACTACCTCATTGGTTATGAGAATTAAGTGCATTAATGTTAGTAAAGTGTTTAGAACAGTATCTCACATATAGAGCAGGCTATATAAAATAAAATAATAAAATAATGTGACTAAAAATAAGCCATAGGCCCTGGCCGGTTGGCTCAGTGGTAGAGCGTCGGCCTGGTGTGCAGAAGTCCCGGGTTCGATTCCCGCCTAGAGCACACAGGAGAAGCGCTCATCTGCTTCTCCACCCCTCCCCCTCTCCTTCCTCTCTGTCTCTCTCTTCCCCTCCCGCAGCGGAGGCTCCATTGGAGCAAAGATGGCCCAGGCGCTGGGGATGGCTCCTTGGCCTCTGCCCCAGGCACTAGAGTGGCTCTGGTCGCAACAGAGAGACGCCCTGGAGGGGCAGAGCATCGCCCCCTGGTGAGCGTGCTGGGTGGATCCCAGTCGGGCGCATGCGGGAGTCTGTCTGTCTCTCCCCGTTTCCAGCTTCAGAGAAATACAAAAAAAAAAAAAAAAACCCAAACAAAAGACAAACAAACAAAAAACGCCATAGCCACAGCAGTTTTTATTAGGGAAACATTTTTATTTTGATCCTGAGATGTACTTATTTTTCACTTGGATCTGCTGACATCAGTATAAGTGGAGTCAGCTTATAGGCCATAAGCTCTTCTATCCAAAAGGGTGTGGGAAAGAACACCTTGTAGGTGGCAGACCAGGTTTTGAAAACCGACATGTGGGAAAACACATGCTTCCCTTCCTGAGAAGCCCTGGTAGGATATTTTTACAAACTTACCTCATATTTCACAGAGAATATATCCTTGGTAGGTTGTGTATAAATCAAATCCTAACATATATCTGTTGTTTAAAGACTCATTCTGCAAAGTGAAGATGGCTTTTGTAAAGCAAATCAATATCCCTTTGAGGGACATTCAAATCTTGACTAGAGATGGACTGAATTTCTTTGTGTCTATGCCTGTCCTGGGTAGATTTCCCTTGGGGAAATCTTTCCAGTTAAATTTGTGGAACCTGACCAGGCAGTGGTGCAGTGAATAGAACGTTGGACAGGGACATGGAGAACCCAGGTTCAAAACCCTGAGGTCGCCAACTTGAGTGTGGGCTCATCTCGTTTGAGCAAGGCTCACCAGCTTGAGTGCAGGGTTGCTGGCTTGAGCAAAGGATCACTCGCTCTGCTGTAGCCCCCACCTCCCCCCCCCCCCCAGTCAAGGCACATATGAGAAAGCAATCCTGAGAAAGAATGAACAACTAAGGAGACTAGGGCGCCACAATGAAGAATTGATGCTTCTCATCTCTCTCCCTGACTACCTGTCTCTCCCTATTTGCCCCTCTCTCTGTCTCTGTTACCAAGAAAAAAAAATTTGTGGAACCAATGTTGTGCAGGTTATTTTTTTTAATTTTGAGAGGGGGGGGGTGAGAAGCATTAACTTGTAGTTGCTTTCACTTTATTTGTACATTGAGCTTTTTTTTTTTCTTTTTGAGAGAGACAGACAGGAAAGGAGAGAGATGAGATGCATCAACTCCTAGTTGAGTCACTTTATTTGTTCTCATGGGCACTTTTTGTTGCCGGGGGAGGGGGGGCTCGACCTGAGCCAGTGACCTTGGGCTCAAGCTAGCAACCTTTGGGCTCAAGCCAGCTACCATGAATCATGTTCATGAACTGGCAATCCCATGCTCAAGCTGATGAGCCTGTGCTTAAGCCATCAACCTCGGGGTTTTGAACTGGGACCTCAGTGTCCCAGGTTGATGCTCTTATCACCTGTGCCACCACTGATCAGACTATGTTGAGCTTCTACATGACCAGGGCATGCCAGTGTTCCCTTGCTCAAGCCAGCAACCTTTGGGCTCAAGCAGGGGAGTTTTGGGATTGTGTGGACAATTCTACCACTCAAACCAGTGATCCCACACTGAAGAGCCCATGCTCAGAGCCAGTGACCTTGGGGTTTCGAACTGGAAACCTCAGAATTCTGTGTCAATGCTTTATCCACTCTACCACCATTAGTCAGGCTCAAGTCCTAAGCTTAGGCCTCAAGAGGCCTTGCAGCTTCTCTCACCTTAGAACTCTTCATTTATTATTCTGAGTCTACCAGTTTGGCTGGTATTTCTGCTGAGATAAGCTGGGCTTGGCTCACTCATGTACCTGCAATCAGGTGGCTCTGCTCATCTTGGCTGAGCTCTTTCACCCATGTAAGGAAGGGTCTGAGTAGGGACAACTGGGTTGAGTAGATTCCAATTCACTAGCTTAGATGTGCGTGTTCTCGTGGCTGAGGCAGTGTTCTAGGAGAGTGAGAGAAAACAATTCTCTTGCAACCTAGGCTCAGAACTAGCACAACATTCCTTGCACTGCTTTCTACTAGTTAAAGCAAGTCATAAAGGTCAGCCCAGATTCACAGGGGTGGGAAAATAGACTACACCTTCTAAAAGGAGAAGCTACAAAGTTATTTTGCAAAGAGCACAGATACAGAAAGAGGTGGAGTATTGGGGTCATCTCTGTAATCAGTTTACCACAGGAGACAAACTCTCCCCTAACTCAGAAGTAGTAGGGGGCCTCGGAGGTGGTAGTGGGGCCCAGACAGCTGAGGTCAAAGACCTGACATGCTTTGAAAATTATAAAGTGCCCTGCAGATAGTGGTTCTGAGTGTGGTGTGCCACCTCACCTGTGGGACTATGAGTTCCTTTGAGCAGGGCTGTGACCCTCTGCTGACATCCCTTTCGGTATTGAGGACAGGCTCACACAAGTGAAAGTAAACAGAGAAGCAGAGCAGTTTCTGAGAACAGAGGTGCATACACTGTTCTCTCATCCCCAAAACAAAGACAGGTTTCCAACCCTCAGGAATCTGAGACGCTCCCTTCTACAAGCTTTTCTTCTACTCCTGTTGTATCAGAACAGCAAGAAACACGTTTTACCACACAATTAAGTAGCCAAATTAAGGAGTCTTTATTTTAAAGTCGGCTATTGCACAGAGACCTGAGTCATTCCGATCATGCGGCCTTGAACACAGTTTGGAGCTAGTTTTTTTTATTTTTTTTATTTTTCTGAAGTTGGAAACGGGGAGGCAGTCAGACAGACTCCTGCATGTGCCCGACCGGGATCCACCCGGCATGCCCACCAGGGGGCGACGCTTTGCCCATCTGGGGCGTCGCTCTGTTGCAACCATAGCCATTCTAGCGCCTGAGGCAGAGGCCACAGAGCCATCCTCAGTGCCCAGGCCAACTTTGCTCCAATGGAACCTTGGCTGTGGGAGGGGAAGAGAGAGACAGAGAGGAAGAAGAGGGGGAGGGGTGGAGAAGCAGATGGGCGCTTTTCCTGTGTGCCCTGGCCGGGAATCGAACCCGGGACTCCTGCACACCAGGCCGACACTCTACCACTGAGCAAAGTGGCCAGGGCTTGGAGCTAGTTTTTAAAGATAAAAATCACACACTGTTTGGGGTAAAGGAAGAAGGGGGAGCTCAGCAAGGCATGGTACAAAAGCAATAAACATTCATTAATCTTGCTAATAAGCTCATTAAATCTTACTGTCTTGTTACAATGTTTATAGGATCAATTTAAAGAAAAAAATATTTTTACACACTAAGACCAGATGATAGCACAGTAGTGATAAATGTTTCCCATGCTTAACAAAAACATTTCTAAACATTCTAGGATTTACGACCCACCCTTGACATATTTGCAATTTGGCGAAACTAAAACTAATTTCAAGGTGGGGGGTAGGGAGTTTTAGACATAAGTAATTTCTGGGGTTACTTAGAGTTTAAAATGGAAGAGAAGTAAATGAAGTTATTTATGCTAAGATCCTTTTTTATTTTTTAAAATTTTTTATTTATTCATTTTAGAGAGGAGAGGGAGAAACAGAGAGAGAGAGGAGAGACAGAGAAGGGGGGGAGGAGCTGGAAGCATCAACTCCCATATGTGCCTTGACCGGGCAAGCCCAAGGTTTCGAACCGGCAACCTCAGCATTTCCAGGTCGACGCTTTATCCACTGCGCCACCACAGGCCAGGCCCCAAGATCCTTTTTAAAGTTACCTATTGCTAAAAGCCTTTTTTCCTATATTTCACTCCTTGAAGTCCCACTCCTACCTTTTTTTTTTTTTTTGTAAGATTTTACTTATTGGGCCCTGGCCGGTTAGCTCAGTGGTAGAGCGTCAGCCTGGCATGTGGGAGTCTTGGGTTTGATTCCCAGCCAGGTCACACAGGAGAAGCGCCCATCTGCTTCTCTACCCCTCCCCCTCTCCTTCCTCTCTGTCTCTCTCTTCCCCTCCCGCAGACAAGGCTCCATTGGAGCAAAGTTTGCCCAGGCGCTGAGGATGGCTCTGTGGCCTCTGCCTCAGGCGCTAGAATGGCTCTGATTGTGGCAGAGCAAGCCCCAGATGGGCAAAGCATCGCCCCCTGGTGGGCATGCCGGGTGGATCCCAGTCGGGCACATGCGGGAGTCTGTCTGCCTCCCCGTTTCCAGCTTCAGAAAAATACAAACAACAACAACAACAACAACCCCCCCCTCCCTGTTGAAGTAAGAGGCTTCAAGGGCATTTAAAAAGAAAAAAAGATAAAAAAAAAATTTTACTTATTGGATCTGGCCAGTTGGCTCAGCGGTAGAGTGTCGGCCTGGTGTGTGGAAGTCCTGGGTTCGATTCCCATCCAGGGCACACAGGAGAAGCACCCATCTGCTTCTCTATCCCTCCCCCTCTCCTTCCTCTCTGTCTCTCTCTTCCCCTCCTGCAGCCAAGGCTCCATTGGAGCAAAGTTGGCCCGGGTACTGAGGATGGCTCTATGGCCTCTGCCTCAGGTGCTAGAATGGCTCTGGTTGCAACAGAACAATGCCCCAGATGGGCAGAGCATCGCCCCCTGGTGGGCATGCCGGGTGGATCCTGGTCGGGCACATGTGGGAGTCTGTCTGTCTCCCACCCCCCTCTGCTTCTCACTTCGGAAAAAAAAAAAAGATTTTATTTATTTTACAAAGAGAGGAGAGGGGTGAACAAGAAGTATTAACCCATAGTTGCTTCACTTTAGTTTTTCATTGATTGCTTGTTGTATGTGCCTTGACTGAGCAAGCCCAGGGTTTTGAACCGGCAACTTCAGCATTCCAGGTTGACACTATAAGCGGCACCACCACAGGCCAGGCATCCCCACCCTCACTTCTAAGGGAACTTGGCAAAGTAGTACCTGTCTTTCCATTTGACAGCTGAGGATGACTTTCTCAGAGTAACCAGCTAATGGGGAAGAACACTATCCTTAAGGAACACTCCAGGCCTGCTTGAGGGTCTGCAGGTAAGAGTAACTCCCTTACATTCACTGCCTGAGTGTTAGGTACATGCTGTTTGAGTTCATGGTACAGTGTGGTATTGATTTACAGATGCCTTTCTGATAACACAGGTAGAGGCCTGTAAAGCCATCTCCACTGGATACTTGCCATTCCAGAGCCTCTGCCTCCAGCTTGCCTCTCCCAATCCTCCTCCTCAGTGCCTTCTCAAAACACTGGTAGGATTGCCTTACACCTCTGCTTAAAATAATGGCTAATGTTTATTGAGCTTTCAACATGAGCCAGGTGCTATCTAAGCTTTTTTTAAAAATTATTTATTTATTTTTTGCAGAGACAGAGAGTGAGTCAGAGAGAGGGATAGACAGGGACAGACAGACAGGAACGGAGAGAGATGAGAAGCATCAATCATTAGTTTTTCATTGCGCGTTGCAACACCTTGGTTGTTCATTGATTGCTTTCTCATATGTGCCTTGACCACGGGCCTTCAGCAAACCAAGTAACCCCTTGCTGGAGCCAGCTACCTTGGGTTCAAGCTGGTGGGCCTTTCCTCAAAGCAGATGAGCCCGTGCTCAAGCTGGTGACCTCGGGGTCTTGAACCCGGATCCTCTGCATCCCAGTCCGAAGCTCTATCCACTGTGCCACTGCCTGGTCAGGCCTAAGCTCTTTTTGATATTTACAATTCTTAAAGGTTGTCACTATTATTATCCGCCATTTCTTAATGAGGAAACTGAGGCACAAGAGGTTAAAGTGACTTACTTGTTTACACAGTAATTAAGTGCCAAAAGTAGTATTTGAACTCAGGCAGACCGGCTCCTAAGCTAGGTTTCTCAGGCCAGAAAACTCCTTTCTGTAGATTTCTATTTTTCTAATAACACTGGGGAACAATTTTTTTTCATTTTCTGTTGCATGAGGTATTAGAACTTTTTCTATATATTTCTGCATTGCTGATTCCAAATCTGAAATCCGTTTTTTGGTGCATGCTCTAGTTTTTTGTTGTTGTTGTTTCGTTGCGACACCTTAGTTGTTCATTGATTGCTTTCTCATATGTGCCTTGACCGTGGGGCTACAGCAGACCTAGTAACCTGTTGCTCAAGCCAGCGACCTTGGGTCCAAGCTGGTGAGTTTTGCTCAAACCAGATGAGCCCGTGCTTAAGCTGGTGACCTCAGGGTCTTGAACCTGGGTCCTCCATATACCAGTCCGACACTCTATCCACTGCGCCACCTCCTGGTCAAGCTGCATGCTCTAGTTTTATGCAATTTTAATTTCTTTTTTTTTTTTAATTTATTTTATTTATTTATTTAATTTTTTTTACAGGGACAGAGAGAGAGAGTTAGAGAGAGAGTCAGATAGAGGGGTAGATAGGGACAGACAGGAACAGAGAAAGATGAGAAGCATCAATCATCAGTTTTTCGTTGTGACACCTTAGTTGTTCATTGATTGCTTTCTCATATGTGCCTTGACCGCGGGCCTTCAGCAGACTGAGTAACCTCCCACTTGAGTCAGTGACCTTGGGTTCAAGCTGGTGAGCTTTTTGCTCAAGCCAGATGAGCCCGCACTCAAGCTGGCAACCCCAGGGTCTCGAACCTGGGTCCTTCCGCATCCCAGTCTGATGCTCTATCCACTGTGCCACCGCCTGGTCAGGCTTTAATTTCTTTTTGTTACAGTGAATAGCATGCATTGGTTTTTAAATTGGAGTTAAAGGGCAATGACTCTTGGATTGAATATAACCACAAGGCAATTAATGTTTTACAAACATCACTTTTACATAATTATAGTTTTGTTGTGTTTTTTTTTCATTTTTCTGAAACTGGAAACAGGGAGAGACAGTCAGACAGACTCCCGCATGCGCCCGACCGGGATCCACCCGGCACGCCCACCAGGGGCGACGCTCTGCCCACCAGGGGGCGATGCTCTGCCCATCCTGGGCGTCGCCATGTTGTGACCAGAGCCACTCTAGCGCCTGAGGCAGAGGCCACAGAGCCATCCCCAGTGCCTGGGCCATCCCTGCTCCAATGGAGCCTTGGCTGCGGGAGGGGAAGAGAGAGACAGAGAGGAAAGCGCGGCGGAGGGGTGGAGAAGCAAATGGGCGCTTCTCCTGTGTGCCCTGGCTGGGAATCGAACCCGGGTCCTATAGTTGTTTTTAAATGTAAAAAATTATTATCTGATAA
Organism: Saccopteryx bilineata; assembly: GCF_036850765.1. Lineage (NCBI taxonomy): Eukaryota > Metazoa > Chordata > Mammalia > Chiroptera > Emballonuridae > Saccopteryx > Saccopteryx bilineata. The sequence continues at coordinate 255,831,483 of NC_089492.1, read as the reverse complement.
AAAACACTCTCTTATTTATTTATTTATTTATTTATTTATTTATTATTATTTTTTTGTATTTTTCTGAAGCTGGAAACGGAGAGGCAGTCAGACAGACTCCTGCATGCGCCCAACCGGGATCCACCCGGCATGCCCACCAGGGGGCAATGCTCTGCCCATCTGGGGCGTTGCTCTGTTGTGACCAGAGCCATTCTAGTGCCTGGGGCAGAGGCCATGGAGCCATCCTCAGCGCACGGGCCAACTTTGCTCCAATGGAGCCTTGGCTGCAGGAGGGGAAGAGAGAGACAGAGAGGAAGGAGAGGGAGAAGGCTGGAGAAGCAGATGGGCGCTTCTCCTGTGTGCCCTGGCCAGGAATCGAACCCGGGACTCCTGCACGCCAGGCCGATGCTCTACCACTGAGCCAACTGGCCAGGGCCTTTATTTTTAATTTTTTAATTTTTTTTTTTACAGAGACAGAGTCAGAGAGAGGGATAGATAGGGACAGACAGACAGGAACAGAGAGAGATGAGAAGCATCAATCATCAGTTTTTCGTTGCGACACCTTAGTTCATTGATCGCTTTCTCAGATGTGCCTTGACCGTGGGCCTTCAGCTGACCGAGTGACCCCTTGCTCAAGCCAGCAACCTTGGGTCCAAGCTGGTGAGCTTTTGCTCAAACCAGATGAGCCCGTACTCAAGCTAGCGACCTCGGGGTCTCGAACCTGGGTCCTCCGCATCCCAGTCTGGCGCTCTATCTACTGCACCACTGCCTGGTCAGGCTCTCTCTTATTTTAAGATTGAATCATGGCTTCTTCGAGTAGGCGTAAATATAAGAATAGTCCTGACACCTTCTGTTATATATGTGGCTGTTACATACTTCAACATCAAAGGCACAATATTTCATCATTTGTGACACATGCATATATTGCCTATTTTCAAGTTCCTCTTGGCGATCAAGACAAGAATTGGGCTCTTCATATTGTGTGTCATAATTGTGAGGAAATGCTTTATGGCTGGACAAAAGGAAAACACAAAGGAATGCCTTTTAGCATTCCCATAGTTTGGCGTGAACCTAAGGACCACAGCAGTGACTGTTATTTCTGTCTGATTTGTACAAAGGGCATCGGCAAGAAAAAACAGCATATGATCGCATATCCTAATATTCTTTCAGCAATACAACCTATCCCACACTCTGAGACACTCCTGGTTCTAGTTTTCAATGGTTTTATTTCTTCTAAGGATGAAGAAAGTGAACATGGTGATCAAGTGTATTTTGATAAGATGCATGAGGAAATGGTTGTAGAATCTGAAGGGTCTTCTTCTGATGCCAAGCAGTCATTAACCCCTCAGCAGTTTAGCCAACCCTAATTGAATGACTTAGTAAGAGATTTGGGCCTATCAAAGAAAGCACTGAGTTATTAGCCTCCAGGCTTCAAGAAAAGAATGTACTTCACCAGTCAGCTAAAGTATCCCATTTCAGGAAGCGTGAACAAATTTTTGTGGACTTTGTTTCCAAAGACAAACACTTTGTTTACTGTCATGATATCAGTAGTCTTCTCAGCCAGCTAGTTGTTACCACTTACAGTCCAATAGAATGGTGGCTATTTCTTTCTTTCTTTCTTTTTAAATTTATTTATTTATTTATTTTAAAACATTTAAAAATAAAAATTTATTCACTTTAGAGAGGAGAGAGAGAGAGGGAGAGAGAGGCGGGGAGGAGCAGGAAGCATCAACTCCCATATGTGCCTTGACCAGGCAAGCCCAGGGTTTCGATCCAGCAACCTCAGTGTTCCAGGTCAATGCTTTATCCACTGTGCCACCACAGGTCAGGCTAGCAACTATTTCTTGACGCTCTAAACGGAGTCTGAAATGTGTTCTCCTACACAATGGTAATGTTTATGTAGCAGTTCCAATTGGTTATTCAACTCATCTGCGTGAAGATTATAATGACATAAAAATTGTCCTCGACTTACTGAAGTATGAGGAGCATAAGTGGATCATTTGTGTGGATCTTAAAATGGTAAATTTCCTGCTAGGACAACAGAGAGGTTTCATGAAGTATCTTTGCTTTCTGTGTTTGTCGGATAGCTGAGCTCGGGAGAAACACTGGACACAGAAGGAGTGGCCGAAACATGAAGCTCTGGAAGTAGGGATGCAAAATATTGTGAATGAACCTGTAGTTAATCGAGACAGGATCATTTTTCCCCCACTTCACATCAAACTTGGCTTAATGAAGCAGTTTCTTCAGGCTTTGAATAGAAAAAGTGAATGCTTTCAACATATTATTTCTGCTTTTCCTGCCTTTTCTTTCAAGAAGATAAAAGCAGGTGTATTTGATGAACCTCAAATTATTATATTTTCACAAAGATGATGCCCAAGAAGACATTCTACATCATTATGCGTTAAGATTCACTTCCTGACCTGACCAGGTGGTGGCACAGTGGATAGAGCATCGGACTGGGATGCTGAGGACCCAGGTTCGAGACCCCGAGGTCGCCAGCTTGAGCGCGGGCTCATCTGGTTTGAGCAAAGCTCACCAGCTTGGACCCAAGGTCACTGGCTCGAGCAAGGAGTTACTCAGTCTGCTGAAAGCCCGCGGTCAAGGCACATATGAGAAAGCAATCAATGAACAACTAAGGTGTTGCAATGCACAACAAAAAATTAATGATTGATGCTTCTCATCTCTCCATTCCTGTCTGTCTGTCCCTGTCTATCCCTCTCTCTGACTCTATCTCTGTCTCTGTAAAAAAAAAAAAAAAGAAAAAAAAAAAAAGAAGATTCACTTCCTGAACAGTCACCTAGATAAGTTTCCTGAAAATCTTGGAGCTGTTAGTGATGAGCAGGGAGAAAACGCTTTCATCAAGATCTAAAGATGATGGAAGTGCATTATCAGGGCGATGGGACAGAAATATGATGGCAGACTACTGCTGGAGCATCAAACAAGATTGTCCTCAACAAGTACACAAACGCAAGAGCTACAAATGCAAATTTTTGCCTGAATAGAATTTAAAGTTTTGCACAAATTATATGATTAAAATAAGTGTTTTAAGGCCCTGGCCGGTTGGCTCAGTGGTAGAGCGTCGGCCTGGCGTGCAAGAGTCCTGGGTTCAATTCCTGGCCAGGGCACACAGGAGAAGCGCCCATCTGCTTCTCCACCCCTCCCCCTCTCCTTCCTCTCTGTCTTTCTCTTCCCCTCCCGCAGCCAAGGCTCCATTGGAGCAAAGTTGGCCCGGGCACTGAGGATGGCTCCATGGCCTCTGCCTCAGATGCTAGAATGGCTCTGGTTGCAACAGAGCAATGCCCAGATGGACAGAGCATCGCCCCCTGGTGGGCATGCCGGGTGGATCCCAGTTGGGTGCATGCGGGAGTTTGTCTGACTGCCTCCCCATTTCCAACTTCAGGAAAAAAAAAAAGTGTTTTAATATGTTCTATTTCAAAATGGTAGACAAATTCTGATGCAATCATATCTTTTAGTGTATTAGTGTATTTACTGCATTATATAAATTATTATATTTTCACAAAGATGACACCCAAGAAGACATTCTACTTCATTATGTTAAACTAAATGTTGAAAATTTTACAATAAGATGAAAACATAAAATCTTGAATTGCAAAAAAACTGTAGCTTACAGAGAAAAACTAATGTCATATTTGAGATCAGCACATTTGAATTAGGTAAGAACAAGTATTTTTGTGGATGCAACAAAAGTTTTGTTCCCCATTGTAATCAATGATGAACATGCATGGATTGCTTACTATATGCTAGGCCATATTTGAAATCTGGTACATGCTTAGTTTCTTCAGCTCACATCAGGAGTCAGTAGATGTCTGTTGAATTGAACTAAAGAATGCCAGAAGTGAATTGTGTTGGGACCCAGTGTCAGAGGAATGGAGTGACTACCCACTGTGACCTGAATATTAGCCTTAGTCTGCTACTGATTCAAGGTTTGTGTGCCTGATGCTTCAAAAGGCCAATATTCTGAGTTTGGAGTAAGGAAAAGTTTATTGATGGGAGAAGGTGCCAGTTCAAGAAGATGGTGGGCCTTAAAGCTTCTGCAAATCCATATTAAGAAAGCTCAGAATTTAGGGTTCTTTCCGTGTCACGGGAAGGGAGAATGGGCAGAGCAAGAGGTGTGTGACACCTAGGTACCAACAGAACTCTTTGTTCCCTGGTCCTGACCTCTGCTGATCTGAGTGCTGTCATTTTTTTATTTTTATTTTTATTGATTTCAGCGTGAGAGGAAGTGGGAGAGAAAGAGAGATAGGAAATCAATCTGTTCAGGTATGTGCCCTGACCAAGGATTAAAATAGCAACCTCTGTGCTTGGGGATGATGCTCTAATCCAGTGGTCCCCAACCTTTTTGGGGCCACGGACCGGATTAATGTCAGAAAATATTTTCACAGACCGGCCTTTAGGGTGGGATGGATAAATGTATCACGTGACTGAGACAAGCATCAAGAGTGAATCTTAGACGGATGTAACAGAGGGAATCTGGTCATTTTTTAAAAATAAAACATCGTTCAGACTTAAATATAAATAAAATGGAAATAATGTAAGTTATTTATTCTTTCTCTGTGGACCAGTACCAAATGGCCCACAAGAAAGAAACAGACGTGCATATTTTGTTAACAGAGTTTCTAAATTAACAAATTTTGGCCCAACTCATGACAGGTTACCAACTTGGTGATTAAGCCTCAGGAATGGCCAGTTTCCTTATAACTATAATCTTATTTTTTCCTCCTTAAGAGGGAGAGGGAATCAGAAAGAATGCTGATTCACAAAAGGGAAAATTGAGTTACTCAAGGTCACCCTCAAGTGATGGGTGAATCAAGGGCCAGAATCCCATTATTACATCAGGAAATGGAGTGAGGTGACCTTGCAAGACCTTCAGATTAGAGTTTCCATTACCTTGCATCTGTCAGCTCTCTTTAAAGAAACTGAGGTCCAGGTGTTACAGGTAAGCGAGAAGACCTCGATTCTTCTTGAGAGAAAGAATTCTATCAAGAGATAAAATGCAGCAAGTAAAGGAAGAACTTACTGGCCGAACAGGAAGGAAGTTAGACGAAAGGGGACCATGGAGACAGGTTCAAGGAGTTAGCCGCGGTGGGATTCAGCTGGTTTGCACAGGTTTGGCAGAACCGATACCTAATTTTTTGTTGAGTTCAGCGAACTGGTTGTTAAAATGGCAGTTGAAATCAGGGTTCTCTCTAAGGTGGGCGCCTGAGCAGCTGCCCAATGTGGAAATGACAAATGTACATTTTAAAGGAATGGGATCCTACCTCCTACAGTGAACAGATGGTTAAGGATAAATCACACATGCTTGAATAAAAGTGAAGAAAATTGCAAGACACCAATCAAGAAGCAATTTGGAAATATCTTTTTTTTTTTTTTTTTTTTTTTTTTTTACAGAGACAGAGAGTCAGAGAGAGGGATAGACAGGAATGGAGAGAGATGAGAAGCATCAATCATTAGTTTTTTGTTGCAACACCTTAGTTGTTCATTGATTGCTTTCTCATATGTGCCTTGACCGTGGAGCTACAGCAGACTGAGTAACCCTTTGCTCGAGCCAGCGACCTTGGGTCCAAGCTGGTGAGCTTTGCTCAAACCAGGTGAGCTCACGCTCAAGCTGGTGACTTTGGGGTCTCGAACCTGGGTCCTCCGCATCCCAGTCCAACGCTCTATCCACTGCGCTACCGCCTGGTCAGGCTGGAAATACCTTAAATAATAGTTTTATTGGTTTTTGTCAGGTATTATTTAATGTTTTTTTTTTCATTTTTTTTATTCATTTTTAGAGAGGAGAGAGAGACAGAGAGAGAGAAGGGGGGGAGGAGCTGGAAGCATCAACTCCCATATGTGCCTTGACTAGGCAAGCCCAGGGTTTCGAACCGGCGACCTCAGCATTTTCAGGTCAACGCTTTATCCACTGTACCACCACAGGCCAGCCAGGCTAATGTTTTTTTTCATTAATATTTTAAAACTCTTATTGTTTTATATACCTCTTTAATTGTTCTTATTTAAGTATTAAACACATGAAATAATAAACTACCTTTTGGTATCTTGTTTTTTTATACTTAAAATGGTCATTAGGGCAGAGAACTAGTTGTTAAATTATTTGAATCCCACCACTGGGGTTAGCCTGGGATGAGCTGCTGCTTCCTTACTGTTCCCCTGGTTGTACGTCTTGTGGGGTCCCCTTAGAGTTTAGGAGAAAGAGAGGGGCAAGGAGGTGCCTGAGGGGGAAGAAGAGAAAGGGGATAAGAAAGGCTTGGGCATACTTCCCCCACGGGAGAGCACACTGGGACCTCTGTTCTAAGGCAGTGGTCCCCAACCTTTTTTGGGCCACAGACCAGTTTAATGTCAGAAAATATTTTCACAGACCGGCCTTTAGGGTGGGATGGATAAATGTATCACGTGACCGAGACAAGCATCAAGAGTGAGTCTTAGACGGATGTAACAGAGGGAATCTGGTTATTTTTAAAAAATAAAAGATTGTTCAGACTTAAATATAAATAAAACAGAAATAATTTGTTATTTATTCTTTCTCTGCAGACCGGTACCAAATGGCCCACAGACTGCTATCGGTCCGCAGCCCAGGGGGTGGGGACCACTGCTCTAACCAACTGAGCTATCCAACCAAGAGCCTTATGTTTCTAAGTCTTCAATCCCTATTGAGTGCTGCTGAGTTCCAACTCAGCTCTGATGACCCTTCATAAGTTTCATATCCCTCTGTGGTAGGCAGTTAGACAGCCAAGCAGAGCAAGGACTCTAGGCCAGGCACAGAAGCCACCAGGATGGAAAGCCCTGAGTGCCTAATAATGGGCACAATTTGGAAAACAAGAACCTCACCCCCCAGGGTGACCTTTTGTCCTTTAGCTCAGTGGTCCCCAACCCCCCGGGCCCCGAACCGGTACCGGTCCGTGGGCTATTTGGTGCCGGTTCACAGAGAAAGAATAAATAACTTACATTATTTCCGTTTTATTTATATTTAAATCTGAACGATGTTTTATTTTTTAAAAATGACCAGATTCCCTCTGTCACATCCGTCTAAGACTCACTCTTGACGCTTGTCTCGGTCACGTGATACATTTATCTGTCCCACCCTAAAGGCCGGTCTGTGAAAATATTTTCTGACATTAAACCTGTCCGTGGCCCAAAAAAGGTTGGGGACCACTACTCTAAGCCACCTGTATGACCTACTGAAGTCACTTAATCCCTTTTGTCCTCAGGTACCTCATCTGTAAATTGATAATAAAAATGCCTTTCTCATATGTCTGTTGGGAGGACAAATGAGATAAAGCACATAAAGTCCTGTGAGAGAGATCTAATGAGAGAAGTATTGTGTGTGTAATCAACCCTCCAGCGCAAGTGACAGGGGATCCCAGGGTTGGAGAAAGGGGAGAGGGCAGTGGGTGGGCGTCCCAGGGCTGCCTCTCCGCAACCCCCCCCACCCCCGAAGCCTCCGCTGGGGAGAGGTGGACGCCCTATGGTGCTAGCCCAGACCCAAGGTTCTCTTGGAAAGATGCAGCTAAAATGTTTGCGGCGATTACTCAGGTCCGCGAGCCCAATCTGCCTCTGTGCCCAGTCCCCTTGGTTGGTCTTTCCAGCGGGGGCTCCAACTGTCTGCGTCTTCCAGGAGTTGGGGCTCTGGGGTGAGAGGGGCTGAGGCCTGGCCAAGCCGCGGCGTCGAACCGCTGCTACGCTGGTGCTTTTGATGCCGCCCACGGGAATCAGGTGTCTCTCCTGCTCCTGCAGCTCAGCCTGACCTAGTGCACGAGGACGCCGGAAGCGACCCCAGCGGGGCCGCCGGGCCTGACCTTGACCGTTGCGCGCCGCGGGCCTCGGGGCCGCTGCCCGGCAACGGCGCGCTCCCGAGCCGGCTTGGGGCAGCGCAGTTCTGCTCCCGCTCCTCCGGCGCAGGCGGGCGCGGATCCGGAAGGATCCAGGCCGGGTTTTGCTGCATAATCAACGAGTGCTATATCTCTCTCGTTCTCGGCAGCTCTAGGCGGCGGGAGATCATGGTGCTGGACGAACTGTGTACTGCGCTCTCTGGCGCCTCTGGGGCTGCTCTGGCCTGCTGCTTGGTGGCGGCGGCCATGGCTCTGCGCTGGTCTGGTCGCCGGACCGTGCGGGGTGCGGTGGCCCGGGCGCGACAGAGACAGCAAGCGGCCCTAGAAAGCATGGACAAGGCGGCGCAACGCTTCCGGCTCCAGGTGATGGTCGGGGTCGGGGTCCGAGGGCACCGGGCGGGAACACCCCCAGCAACACCTTTAGCTGCCCGGACACGCGCGGAGGGGCAGGTGGCTGGCAGCGCCGCTGTGTGGTAGCGCAGGTTTGTAACTTTCGGAACACCTTCTTGCTCAAATGCATTCCATTCTCTTTCTGAGCCAGGTGGGGTCAAGGGGAGGAAGGGAAACGAAAGAGACAGGATAAGTCTTGGAAGACCATCGCCGCACTGGGTCAAAAGAGGAGCTTTGCTCCGTGTCAGAGAATCTCAACACACTGATTTGGAACGCAGGCGTGAGAGCCAATAGGATGCTAGGGTTAGGACTTTGGAATAAGCCAAGTGATAGCCAAGGGAATCCGGCAAGTTTACGGTTCAGACTCCTTTGTGCGTGAGGAGCCTAAAAGGGGCCTGAGAAGGACTTTCCCAAATGCACAGGGAGTTATTGGTAGAGCCAGGCTGAAATGGAGGATTCCCCATGGAGTTGTGGCCAGCTCCTGACAAGCCCCTTCCATGAGCAGGTTTAGTTCTATCCCTTTCCTGAATGATCTGTCAACAAGCTATTCTCTCGCTGGATCAACTCAGTGTGTGTATGGGGGGTGGGTGGGTGGGTGGAGGGCCCTAGAGAGGGGATTGTCTTCCAGATATGTGAGACACTGGACCCAGTTAGAAATCAAAATGCTGACCTGTGGTAGTTGATGTATGTGCTGAGGGAGAAAAGACTTGCCATGAGTGTTTTGATAGGATTTCGGTGTGACAGGTAGGAAGGAAAGTGGTACAGTTGATGGGGACAACAGAGGCAGGAGGGTTTGCCTATGTGGGAGACTGATAGGGAGTCACAGAAAATTGTACATAACAGATGCTCAGAAGGAGCAAGTGATTTCTGAGCTGAGGTTGAGCTGGAACTATAATCTAGATGCCCAGTGGGACTATCCAGGCCCATTCCAGTGGAGAGAAACAGTGGAGAGATATTAGGAAAGGAGATTGGACCTTGGGTGGCAGCCAGCCCCAGGGTATAGCCTTGATTGAGAGGTTTGGCTAGATGTAATGGTATCAATTTACTACATAATATTCTTGGGCCAGCATATGTCTTATTTGTTTACTTATTGAAATTGAAATGTATCTGGTTCCAGCCTCTACTCCTCAAGCTGGCTGGAAAATCTACCATCAGTCAATTTTTAGGGTTCCTTCCGCCCAGGTTGGGAGACCCTGGTGTTCAATCCAAACTGGTCACTTCCTCTACTTGAGCACAGGTTCTTTACTCTCTAGTCCTCTTCCTGTCTGAGCTCCTTGGTGTCCCACTCGGGGATCCACTCAGTTCCTTCTTAGGCCCCCAAGTCCTTTTGTGCAGCCAGCTGAGTTCTGTCAGCTCCAAATGCTGTGTGGGACAGCTGCAGTGATTTGTCCACGGTTTCTGCCTACAGAACTCCCCTCCCAGTCACAAGGAACCCACCACCACTGGCAGCAGTGTGGGGTGGTAGAAAGGTCGGTCTTCCCTCACTTCAAGTCCAAGCGTCAAAATCTAGTTTTCCTCTGGAGTTACACCTTTCATTAATTTTAAGAACTGAATCTTCCAGGGCGGAAGTTTTGGCCCTGAAATACAAGAGCTGTTTACACACAGTCCCTGGTGCAAGAGAGCTTGGCTTCAGTACCCCAAAGCTTTGTTCTGCCAGGAGGGTTAGCCAAGAAATTACCTTTTGGCTTTTGCAAAGACGAGAAGAAAGGGAGAGATACCTCAAGAGCCTCACTGTTTTGAGTTCTGAGCAAAGGGGTTGGAATTCTTTTTTTAAAAATTTTTTTTTTTTTTTTTTAGATTTTATTTATTCATTATAGAGAGGAGAGAGAGAGAGAGAGAAGGGGGGAGGAGCAGGAAGCATCAACTCCCATATGCGCCTTGACCAGGCAAGCCCAGGGTTTTGAACCGGCAACCTCAGTGTTTCCAGGTTAACGCTTTATCCACTGCGCCACCACAGGTCAGGCGGAATTCTTTTTTTTTTTAGAGAGGCAGGGAGAGAGAGAGAGGCACATCCTGCTGCTCCTGTATGTACCCTGTTTGGGGAATAGAACCAGCAACCTTTGCTCTCTGCATTCCAAATGATGCTTCAACCAACCAAGCTATCCGGCCAGGGTAGGGGTGGGATCTTGATGATAATTTATAGGCATTGGGGTTCAGACGACCTACTTAGGAGGTCATCTGAACTCAGCCCCAGCCTGAGTGTCCCTGATCCTAAGACACCCTCTACTTGACTCTGGATTCACTGGATGACAGGTGTAAGAATGAGACGGCACTCCATCACCAGATGTGCAGGCTTTATTAGAGAAGAAAGACCTGCTGGGGCACCCCTCCAGGAGAAGTGCACCGGGTTACAGACTAGGGGCGAGTTATATAGTGTTTGGGAGAGCCTGAGGGGATACTGAGGCAAAAGTCCTGGTATGTCCGGAATGCTTCTCCTTGGGGGGCTTTGAGCATGTGGGGGTTGAATCAAAAGTCCTGGTGTGTCCAGAGCCCCTCCTTGGGGCGGCTTGTCAGCTTTTTGGAATTCCTCTGTATCAGGGGCGATAGTCCAGTAAGGGTGAGGTCTGACAGATAAGCGGAACATCAAGAGGGTAGTTTGGAATACACATATCTATCATTTCTCAACTCTGTGGTTACATATAAAAGAAAGGCAGTTATTAATTTTATAATATATGGTAAGGGATGATGAGGAGAAAGAGGAGAAAAAAAACTGGAAAATTATTACTTCTTCTGGAGAGAACTTGAGAAGGGAACCTTGCCAAGCCAAGTCCCCCATCCAGTTAAGAAGGTTGTCAGTTTCCATGCTGTAAGGTCTGAACCAGGCGATGTCCTCGAAAACCTGAGTGAGGAAGTAAAATAATTTTGCTAAGGTAATAGTTGTTAGTTGCTTGCTGCTAGTGCCAAGTGAACAGAGTGACATGGTGATATATGGTCTCCTGGATGAGCCTCATGAGTCATGCTGGTCTGGTTCCTCTCGAATGGGAAGACATGTGGAGATTTGTAGAGACAGGGAACCTGTTGGTGTAAGTTTTTAGAAGGATTGAATATGTGTGGTTTAAAAGGAAGGGGGTTTGGAGAACATTCAGGAGGGAACTTCTCGGGCTGAGGGGCGGCTTCTTCCTGCTGTCATCCCTACCTATTTGATATTTCCCTCGTGAAGTTCTCCTTGGGGTATTGGGGAATAGGAGTGTAAGAGTATTAGATTGTAGGTAATCCTAGAGATTTCTCTCATCCGGGCCTGTAGGAACTTGATAAAGAAAGAGGCAAGTTTTTGGAGATCAGGACTACAGAGATAAGGAGGGTTGTATAGTGTGTGTGTGTGTGTGTGTGTGTGAAAGTTCTTCCATGGTAAAGGTAGAGATATTTTTTCCTGGCAGCCCTGGAAAGAGCAGTTAGCTTGAGCTAAAATAAATATTTCATGCCTGTTTGTAGGCTCTTCTTCAGCCAAGAAGACCCAGTGATCTTGTCCTTTTACTATGTGAAGGGTAAAAAGACTGAGAAGCGTTAAGAGGTGATTGCTATTTATTCTCCTAGTTCTTCAGGGATACGGGAGAGCTTTAGGATTAGGGGACCTGTAGGGGTTGAAAGATAGGATTTAGGAGGTTTGCTGATATATAGTTTCAGATTTTTTCTGTTTCGCGAGGGCAGGTTTCAGGGTTGATGTGTAGGGTTAGGTAGATTTTTCCAATTTTCTGATTTGCAAAGGTCTGCATGCAGTTCTATAAGAAACTAGTAAACAAACATAAGAGGCAGGGTTCAAAAGTTAGAAAAATAAATAGGAGAGTGAGTGGACCAATGAAAGGCAATTGTCAAGATACCCAGGTTGTGCAAAACCACTGACTCTATGTTTACGAATTCTCTGGGCTTCAGAGAGAGAGAGAGAGAGAGAGAGAGAGAGAGAGAGAAGGAATAAGACAGGGCAGTGTGGCTAGTTTCCCTGTCCCTAGATCTACTTTTATAGAAATTTTTAAAGCAACAAGAAATTACCTGTATAGCTCGTTTGGTCCTTAGATAGATGGATAGTATTAGGAACTAGAAGAGGCTCATGGGGTGGGATTAGGTTGATATTTGGGGTGAGACAGATTAGGGTACAGGTTTCTGTTCAATTAGTAAGGAGATACATATACTCGTGATCCCACACGAGTAGAAAGCCCCTGATTGGGTGAGGCAGGCTGAGAGGTGAATAGAGAATAGAAGGACAAGGGGTCAGTTTTGTTTCTCTGTTTCTGAGCTCCAGATGGTCAGGGTGGAGGAAAGAGTCATCCCAATAAGTGGGGAGAGTAGAGGATTGTTAGCTAGGGTGACTGATTAAACATTCTTGAAAAACAGTTTTCTGACTGTTCAAATTATTTTTTCTTGGTACAAACCTATAACCTGCACAAACCTTCTACAACTTACTTAAACCTTCAGCTTTCATGCACTTTCTTATCCAGAAATAACTGGCCTTCATAACAACTTGCTTTTCCTTTTTCTTTCAAAAGTATTTCCATACCTTATACCTTCTATTATCAAAACCATACAATCCCTTTCTAGTCAGAACTCTTGATTTAAAAATCTTTAACTTCTAGTGACAATCAAGTTGACTTTCTTTTTATCCTAGTTTCCCTTTTCCCAAAGCCTGACTAAAAGAGTCCTTAGTTTTTTCATATATTTGCCATATGTAGACCAACCAGCTTCAGGTTTGTGGTTGTAGTAAGGCATGCCGTTTTTCTACTTTAGCAGCAGTGGGAGTTGTCAGGATCACGGTGTGTGGACCTGCCCATGTGAAAGTCAGTCCTTGGGTGATGTAATGCTAGAAGTGCCTCTTGGATAGTCTTTGAACAGTTTGCTGAGTAACCTATAAATCCTGCAAGTACTTAGGGAAAGGGTGGTTACATTTCTACACTTTGTAGTTAGAGTTTAAGTCCTAGTGACCACTGTTTCTAGCTGGAATTAGCAGCAGGTCCCAGCCTACAATAGGCATGGGGCATTGAGACAAGAGGAACAAAGGAGAAGCAATAAAATCAGACTGTCAATACCCACAGTAGAGATCTTTGAGGGATAAATAAAACTTAAATATTCAAGAAAGTCATAGTAGATGGCCCTTGTGTTTACAAGAAATGATATCAGCTTATCTGCTACTTGGAAGAAATACCTTAGGCTCGTGAACGATGTCCTTGGGCCTTCAGTGGCAATTCCCAGCACGCTGGGCAAGGTCAGATCACAGGTAGCTGGAGCAGGGCTAGAAGAGACTGAACCCTCCTTCCATGGAGCAAGGGGGCAGCTTACCTTCTCGTGTCCCTCTTTCCACAGCACAGGTGTGTCACTGGTGGGGCCGGGAAGCCTGGCAGGCTTCAGTTCAATGACCTTTCTTTCCACTCTGGAGCAGGACCTTGATGAAATGCTATGAAGCCCCTTAGGGCGCTGGAGCCAAAAGCTGGTATTTCCTGACTTCTTTTGGGCTTTATTTGCCTTTTCTGTTACTTCCTTGGTCATTATAGACCTTAAAAGCCATGCTCAGAAGATCTCACTGAGGGGCTTGACTAAGAGAGCAAAATTGGGAATTCAGTGTTTAAAGAAGCCTATTAGACTGAGGAAAGAAAATATTTGATCTGTTATGGTAGGTGGTTGGAGACTTGGAGGGTCTGAGTTTGATCTAGGGTGAGACTTCAGGTGGTGCGGGTTAAGGCGATGCCTAGATAGACTAGGGACTGAGAATAAAGTTGAGCCTTAGCAGAGAAGACAGGATAACACTTCATAGTGAGGAAGTTAAGAAGGGTGGTAATGTGTCTCCTTGAGGCAGGCAAGGAGGGGCTGCAGAGGAATAGATTATCTACATATTGTAAGAGAGTACTAGTTTTGAGATTGCATGCTGTTAAATCCTGAGCTAGTGCCTGCCGAAACAGGTGTGGGCTGTTTCTGATCCCCTGGGGTAAGACAATCTAGGTAAATTGCTGGGCTGTATTAGTGTCTGGGTAAAGGCAAACAGAAAGTAAGAGTCAGGGTAGAGGAATGGTAAAGAAGGCATTCTTGAGGTCTAGGACCATGAAGTGAGTGGTGTTTGAGGGAATGTGTGACAGTAACTTGTAGAGATTAGGGACTACTGGATGGAGAGGAATTACTGCCTCACTGACTAGGTGTAAGGCTTGTACAAGGCGATAAGCCCCTGAAGGTTTTTGAACAGGAAGGATGGGGGTATTGCAGGGAGAGTCCATGGGGATGAGTAAACCTGGTTTAAGAGGTGGGTAATTATTGGTTTAAGGCCTTAGAAACAGACACTGTTACACATTAAACAAAGACTTCACATATTATGAATTAAGGAATTTAAATGAGCGCGCTTTACTTGTTTCAATTAAAATTATACTAGAGATATTTTCTGACAAACAATGAGACAAGACGGATTATTCACTCATACAGTTCAATAGACGATTTTGGTTTTTTAAGCTTTTCAAGATGGCAGGGAGTTGTCAGCATAGAGGGGAGGAAGAGAGAAAGCAGAGGGATGGACAGTGTGAGCAGCTGGATGGAAAGAAGGAGGGTCAGAATCTGCATGAGGAGGAGGAGGAGATTAAAGTATTGGTGTGGCGCCACATGGTCAGAGGAGTCAAAAGGATTTAGCGCTCTGAGGAGAAGGGAGAGGGTAAGGAGGAAAAAGGCACAGTCACAGTTTGTAAGGAAGGAGGAGGGGTCGGAGAGGAGACAGACAGAACTGCAGTTTGTAAGGAGGGAAAAGAGGTCAGAGATGAGACAGGCACCGCAGCCAGAGCCACAGCTTCTAAGGAGGGGGGAGAGGACGAAGAACACAGTGGAGAAGGGAGAGGCCCCCGGCCAGCAGGGGAGGAGAAAGAGAGACTGGTGAATGAGAAAACAGGATTTAGTGAAGGGAAGGGCTTTCTGGAGGGAAGAGACTCCAGCAAAAAAGATTTGCTGAGGGAGTAGAGAGGGGTCCCGAGAGAGGGGTGCCCTCAGGGGTCAGGCAGAAGAAGGAGAGACTTGGGAGTTCATGGAGAAGGAAAGATTAGAAGTAGAGGTTTTAGGTGAGGTTTCTTTGGCCAAAAACGGCATGCGTGTAGAACAGAAGGCACAGAAATTAAGGACAGGAGAGAAGGGAGAAGAAAGCCTGCACGTAAGGAATTTCTGATGCCCTCCCCGTCTGGTGGCAGAAATTGTCAAGATGTCTTAGGATATTGTAATTGAATGTCCCGTTTTCAGGCCAATGGGAGTCACTGTCTAGTAGTCTGTACTGAGGCCACGCCGTATTAGAGAAGAAGATTAATTTCTTCGGTTTGAGGTCTGAGAGACCGAGTTTGGTGAGGATTTTTTTTTTTTTTTTTAATTTTGAGGAGTTTTATTGATTAAGCTGGCGGCATACACAAGGGATCCTTCAGACCCAAATCATGCAGCCTTGGTGAGGATTTTTATGAGACATCCTAGAGGTGTCTGGTCGGAAGGCTTAGACTCTGAAGAGCCCATAGTGGAGACAGGTGAGCAAGAGGGGGCGTCCCCGCCTTTTGTCACTGTCCCAAGAGGAGAGAATCTCCGTGTGGGGGAATCGTCCCTGATAGAGGTCGTCACCACCTGTCAGGGAGCTCTGAGGACGAGAAGTCCGAGAGAGTGGAGAGGTTTGGCTAGGCGCCTAGTCTTCCGTGCAGTCCACTGAGAATGAAAGTCAAACCCCGCAAAACGTGAGGCGTGTCAGAGAAAACCGTCTGACCAGGAAGGGGTGTTTTTAGAGAGAAATTTAGAGGCTGTAAGGCCAGGAGCCGTCATCGTGACCATTCACATGCAGGTTCCCATTGGATTCGGGCAGACGATAAAGAAATGGCGGAGTCAGAGGATGGGGGGCCATCCTATTTATTGGTGTCTCACCAAGACAGGCAAACCACAAAAGAAGACAAGGGAAAAGCAGAAAACCAGCTCTTCCCATGAAGGGCAAGGGATCAGGGGAGCCCCTGCAATTGTGATAGCAGGAACTGTGTGTCTGAGCTCCTGGTCTGTCCCACTTTATAGTGTAGAAAACCAAAATCCCTTAATCCGATATACAAACAAGGAAGTCTCCAATACAAAGTCACTTATCCAAGGCATAATTGGATTTCTCATGAGAGTGCACCACCCAGATCATACAATCAGTCAAGGGTGTGGGGAAAAGCTTAGTCCCAAAACCAAACCTCAGGCTACAACAACCTGGCCTGCTTATAGCCTGTCCCCCACACCCATTATAAGTCACAAGCGAGCAAACATATATATCATGTTTACAAACTTATTTGACCAACAGAGGCCAACCGGGGAGGGGGAAGGGAGAAACTCCTTACCTTTCTGGCCCAGCAGGGGTTCAGGACAGGGTTAGACTGCCGGCCAATCGACCTACAATTACACGTCCAAACAGAATCAGGGAGTAAGCCTGGGATGAGCTGCCGCTGCCCATTGCTTCCCTGGTTGTAAGTTTGGACGGCAAAGAGGGATCGTCCAGGCAGTTAGTACCCTGTCCCGGGTTTCGGCACCAAATGTAAGAATGAGACGGCACTCCATCACCAGATGTGCAGGCTTTATTAGAGGAGAAAGACCTGCTGGGGCACTCCTCCAGGAGAAGTGCACCGGGTTACAGACTAGGGGCGAGTTATATAGTGTTTGGGAGAGCCTGAGGGGATACTGAGGCAAAAGTCCTGGTATGTCTGGAATGCTCCTCCTTGGGGGGCTTCGAGCATGTGGGGGTTGAATCAAAAGTCCTGGTGTGTCCAGAGCCCCTCCTTGGGGCGGCTTGTCAGCTTTTTGGAATTCCTCTGTCTCAGGGGCAATAGTCCAGTAAGGGTGAGGTCTGACCGGAACATCAAGAGGGCAGTTTGGAATACACATATCTATCAACAGGGAGGTTGGTTTGGGCCTGTCTCAGCAGCCTTTCTTCCCGGACTTTCCCTGCCCGGCCTTGAATAGAGAGGGGCGCCGAGGTAAGCAGGGCCCTGAGTAGGCCTTTGGAGAATACAGCAATTTGTAGCACAGGTCCCACCTGCTAGACTCCAAACAAAGCTGTTGGGAGTCCGGATACTTCCTGTATTCCAAAAGTGGTTTTGGAGGAAGGAGGAATCATAAACATTTCCTGAATCACCACAAAATAGTTATCGCTAGATTTAGAACAACTCTAGAGTAAAGTGTGTTTCCAGTAACTCTCTTTTGACCGTGTGAGGCTTATCAACCTGTAACAGCTCTTTGCCCATTTCCCCACCCTACATTCTAAATGAAGTTTTGAAATCCTTTCCAAATCAAAGAGAGTGATAAAGTAATGACGAACTTTAACCTTGACATAACCAGAAGGGCCTGTGGGAGGAACTAGGGGTTATGGGAGGAGTTCTGACACTGTGTCATTGGATAGTCCTACATGGAAAAACCTAGGTTTATAACAGAGTTCTATGATTGTAACAGTCCCTCCTTTTAACTTCCACTTTTTCTTTATAAAGTTTCTCCTCCATCTTTGTTTGGATCAGTGTGTGCATATGGTTTACCATTTCTGCACACACTGGATTGCAATACTTTCTTTTCCCTGAATAAATTCCTTTTTTTGGTGATGGAATACCTAGTTGATTCTATTGTTTTCCGTCTGCAAGAGGGAGCATTATTATATATTTTTTAAATTTATTGATTGATTTTAGTGAGAGAGAAAGGGAAAGAGAGAGAGACATGAACTCTGATCCGTGCCTTCACTGGGGATCAAATCAGCAGCCTCTGTGCTTCAGGACAATGCTCTTACCAACAGCGCTATCTGGCTAGGGCAAGAGGAAGCATTATCAATAGAATATCGCAGAACAACTGCTTATGCCTCTGGCCTTTGCATTTGTAGTTTTACCTTGAATGCCTTTACCCACTTTTGTTACAACCCTTTTTGTCAAAATATCACTGGTCTAACAAATGCACTTCCTTCAATGGATCTGACCTATAGTTCCATCTCCTGGCCTTCTCCAAAACCCATGTTGAACCTGACTTTAAAACAAAATGATTCAATAGGTGAATTGAAGGACAGTATAGTTTTTGTTGAGACCAGTATCAGTGGCATACATGATTGTAAAGCCAGCAGCCAGGGCTGCCATCAGAGCAGCCGCCCAGCTCATGGAGGTTCGCATTGGATTCGGACAGTCAGTAAAGAAACAACAGAGCCACAAACTGATGGGCCATAGTCTTTAATTCTAGCTTGCACCCGGCGGGCAAGTAAAAATACACACTGGGCTCCAAACCCCACTCACATTCAGTGCTCACAAAGCCACTGACTTATCCGAGTTTCCTAGAATCAAAGGTTTCTAGCTCACCAGACTTATTCTCCCCATTTCCCCATCTCCTTCCTTATCCCAGATACAAACTCTGCACAAACTGGCATCTCACTCAGCACTCCGCCATCTTGGCTGCTTCTCCTGGCCACATGGCCTCTTTCTGCTCTCTGCTCTGTTCCCTCTGCTCTCGCATGCTAATCATCCCAGGAACCAAGAGAGCAAGCTCCTATTCTGCCCCTATTTTATAGTGTAGAAATCCAAACCTTTAATCCAATATACAAAATAGGGAAGTCTCTAATACAAAGTCACTTCTCTGAGGCATGACTGGATTGTACTGCCCCACATCAAAAGGGTGGGAAAGGCTTAATCCCAAAACCAAGCCCCAAGCTACAAGGATTCTCAACACACATTAATATCACCTGGGTGACGGCCTCACGTGGGCAGCACCATCTTTAACAAAGTGAGCATAATACATTTTATCTGCCCAACAATGATCAAATGGAAGAAATATCTTGAAATAGAACAGAAGTGATTTAAAGAAATCCATGAGGGAGCCTAGCTTGTGGTGGTGCAGTGGATAAAAGCATTGACCTGGAATGCAGAGGTCACTGGTTCAAAACCCAGGGCTTGCCTGGTCAAGGTACACAGAACAAGCAGTGAGTAACTAAAGTGAAGCAGCAATGAGTTGATACTCTCACTTCCTGTCCCTCCCTCTTTCTCCTCTCCATGTAAAATCAACCAGTAAAATCTTAAAAAAAAGAAAGAAAGAAAGAAAAGAAAAGAAAAGAAAAGCATGAGGGAAAATAAAAAAGACAGGGAGGACAATCCAGAATACCTGAAATTGGGACAGTAGGTGGTTCAGAAGGAGGAGTGGCAATGATTTGTCGATGTAGGAACATCTAAACCTGTAGAGAATTTTTATAAGAGTTTATATGAGGCAAATACACTGTGTGTGTGGGGAGGACAAGATCTCAAATGCTCCAGAGCAGTGATTTTCACTTTTTCATCTCATGGCACATGTAAACTAATGACTAAAATTCTATGGCACAACAACAAAATTTTGCCGACCTGACCAAAAAATAGATATGTTTGATTGATTTACAGAAGAATAATAATAGTAATAATTGTCTACCCTTTTTGCTCCAAAGTGACTTTTTTTTTTTTTTGTACTTTTCTGAAGCTGGAAACGGGGAGAGACAGTCAGACAGACTCCCGCATGCACCCGACCGGGATCCACCCGGCACGCCCACCAGGGGCAACGCTCTGCCCACCAGGGGGCGATGCTCTGCCCCTCCGGGGCATCGCTCTGCCATGACCAGAGCCACTCTAGCACCTGGGGCAGAGGCCAAGGAGCCATCCCCAGCGCCCAAGCCATCCTTGCTCCAATGGAGCCTTGGCTGCGGGAGGGGAAGAGAGAGACAGAGAGGAAGGAGGGGGTGGGGGTGGAGAAGCAAATGGGCGCTTCTCCTATGTGCCCTGGCCGGGAATCGAACCCGGGTCCCCCACATGCCAGGCCGACGCTCTACCGCTGAGCCAACCGGCCAGGGCCGCTCCAAAGTGACTTTTAAAAAAATCAAGTCCTTATACTTGTATATAAGGACTTCTTATACTAAGAATTAACCAATCAGCCTGACCAGGCGGTGGTGCATTGGATAGAGCATCGGACTGGGATGCAGAGGACCCAGGTTCAAGACCCTGAGGTCGCCAGCTTGAGCGTGGGCTCATCTGGTTTGAGCAAAAGCCCACCAGCTTGAACCCAAGGTCGCTGGCTTGAGCAAGGGGTTATTTGGTCTGCTGAAGGCCCGTGGTCAAGGCACATATGAGAAAGCAATCAATGAACAACTAAGGTGTTGCACAGTGCAATGAAAAACGAATGATTGATGCTTCTCATCTCTCTCTGTTCCTGTCTATCCCTCTCTCTGACTCACTCTCTGTCTCTGTAAAAATAAATAAATAAATAAAGTAAAAAAGAACCAATCACGTGCAGCCTTATTATGTGATGTGGCCAAGAAGAAACAACTCTGTTATGTGACCTACACATTTATGGTTCAAGACGGGGCATTCAACTAGATGGTTATTGTTGTGCTGTCTATTGTCATTTTTGAATATGTTTATTTTATTGATTTTAGAGGAAGGGAGAGAGTGAGAGAGAAACAGGAACACTGATCTGTGCCGGTGTGGGCCCTCACCAGGGATCAAACCAACAACCTCGGCCCTGGCCGGCTGGCTCAGCGGTAGAGCGTTGGCCTGGTGTGCGGGGAACCCGGGTTCGATTCCCGGCCAGGGCACATAGGAGAAGCGCCCATTTGCTTCTCCACCCTCCCCCTTCCTCTCTGTCTCTCTCTTCCCCTCCTGCAGCCAAGGCTCCATTGGAGCAAAGATGGCCCGGGCGCTGGGGATGGCTCCTTGGCCTCTGCTCCAGGCGCTAGAGTGGCTCTGGTTGTGGCAGAGCGACGCCCCGGAGGGGCAGAGCATCGCCCCCTGGTGGGCGTGCCGGGTGGATCCCGGTCAGGCGCATGCGGGAGTCTGTCAGACTGTCTCTCCCCGTTTCCAGCTTCAGAAAAATACAAAAAACAAAACAAAACAAAACAAAAAAAACCCGACAACCTCTGTGCTTCATTCAGGACGATACTCTAACCCAGGGGTCTCAAACTCAACTCAGCGTGTGGGCCGCAGAGCAAGATCACAGCCATTCGGCGGGCCGCACTAGGTCTACAAAAGGCAACTGTTACGCAACACTTTTCTCACTGCAGTTGAAAACAAAAAAAAATCAGTACAACAAGCACAATCGTACATGCAGTTTACTCAGTGTCACAAAACGACCAGAAACTGTAGTTCGCATCACAACTGCTGTTAACTAAGCTATTATCTAGCTAGGATGCTAGAGAAATGAAAAATACAAGTAGGCCCCTAGGCTTACTTAATTTTATCCAAAATATTTTGAACTTCGTGGATTAGTCTGTGGGCCGCACAAAATTGTTCGGTGGGCCGCGAGTTTGAGACCCCTGCTCTAACCCAATGATTTTCAACCTTTTTTGAGCCGCGGCACATTTTTTACATTTACCAAATCCTGGGGCACACCACCTACCAAAATGACACAAAATGACACTCTAACACAGTACATATTATACATATAGTTAATAATATAGTTTCTAAATGTATTTATACTCACACCTGACCATGTTTCACTGCACACTAGTGTGCGGCAGCACACTGGTTGAAAAACACTGCTCTAACCAACTGAGCTATCTAGCCAGGGCTGTTGTCATTTTTTAAAAAAAATATTCTTTCTTTCTTTCTTTCTTTCTTTCTTTCTTTCTTTCTTTCTTTCTTTTTTACAGAGACAGAGAGAGAATCAGAGAGAGGGATGGACAAGGACAGACAGACAGGAATGGAGAGAGATGAGAAGCATCAATTATTAGTTTTTCATTGCGTGTTGTAACACCTTAATTGTTCATTGATTGCTTTCTCATATGTGCCTTGACCGTGGGCCTTCAGCAGACCGAGTAACCCCTTGCTGGAGCCAGCGACCTTGGGTTCAAGTTGGTGGGCTTTTGCTCAAACCAGATGAGCCCGCGCTCAAGCTGGTGAGCTTGGGGTTTCGAACCTGGGTCCTCTGCATCCCAGTCCGACACTCTATCCACTGCGCCACTGCCTGGTCAGGCCTTTTTTTTTTTGAAGGTATAAGGGAAAAGAGGTCAGTGTCCCTGACTAAATAATCAGGTATTACATTAAAAAAAAATTTTTCAGCATACCAAAAATTTTTGAAGCCTGACCTGTGGTGGCGCAGTGAATGAAGCGTCGACCTGGAAATGCTGAGGTCGCTGGTTCAAAACCCTGGGCTTGCCTGGTCAAGGCACATATGGGAGTTGATGCTTCCAGCTCCTTCCCCCTTCTCTCTCTGTCTCTCCCTCTCCTCTCTAAAATGAATAAATAAATAAAAATAAAATAAAAATAAAATGTTAAAAAAAATTGCTGCCCTAGAGAGTAACAGTTTTTCAGCTTCTTTTATGCATTTAAAATTAAGAAGGGGCCATAAGGAATGCTGGAGGAAGCAAAGCAGAGATTGGATTACAGCTAGTGCTTGACTTATGACCACGATTGGTTCTGACAGACTGGTCGTAAGTTGAGTAGGCTATATGTACAGTACTGTGAAATGATGTTATAAAAATCTTTAAGTCATATTTTATCATAATTTTCTTTCATTTCTTTCAAGGCACCTACAAGGAATCATAATTTTCTTTGTTCATTTTATGCCATTTGTATCATCTCTACACTATTTTGTTTCTTATTTTTACAAATTCATCAGGTTTAAGTAAAACACTGCATTACTAGTACAACTGGTTTAATATTTACAAAGACAATTTCCTCTTGGTAGACATCTTGGGAGGGGTTTGATGAAAAATATCCAAGACGCAAAACACAAATTGCTGTACCGAGTCTGGGATAACAGTTGAAATGGTACACGTGGAGATGGTAGTGCTGCCGGAAGCTGGTCTGCACTGTCCTACGCCCAGCTGGGCAATGCTTGCACTGCCAGACGCAGAGCAGTCGTAGCTAGCGATTGTGGTCGTAAAGTTGAATGGTCGTAAGTTGCATAGGTTGTAAGTCGATTAATATTTGTACAGAACAGATGATAAGATTCTATGCTCCCTTTAGGGTTAACAGTCCCTTTCCAGTGGTATTAACTTCCGGTATTTCAAAGGTGTGTTAACCGAGATGCACAAGAACAATGGTCAGGGCTGCCTTAAAACCTCTCACTAAAGAAGTTATAGATTGCTCTGGCTGGGTAGTTCAGTTAGTTAGAATGTCAATCCCATATGCCTAGGTTGTGGGTTCTATACCCACTCAAGGCACCTACAAGGAATCAACCAGAGAATGCATAAATCAGTGGAAAACAAATTGATGTCTCTCTCTCTCCCATCCTGTCTCTCTCTCAAATCAAAAAATTTTTTTAAAAAAGGAAAGTATGCATACAGAATGGCCACACGCTCAGTTTGAAGTTATGTGTGTACTTTCCTGCATTCTCCATACAAAGTTAATTCCCCCCATGTTCACAGATTAGTCAGCTGGAGGAGCAGACTTACTTTTGTTGTATTGTGAAAGAGAAAATGTCTTAGCTTCTTGATAACTGGTTAAGGACTTTAAAATAGCTGTTACCAACAGTGTCATCAACTTACAACATGAAAGAACATAGGAAAGAATTATAAATTTATGCTGAGAATGGAGGGGAGCTTGCTGATAGCTTCTAGTGAGGCGCACAGGAACTTTGTGGGTGTAAGGTTGGCTGAAGGAGGACACCTGAGTTCAGGCAAGAAAAGTTTATTAGGGGGCCATCTGCTGGGCTGACTCCTAAGGCGGAGGTCAGCAGCCGATTTAACAGGTAAGGTTAAATAGGGGATTCAAGGGTGGGGGCTGGTAGTCATTACGGGGGTGGGGTGGGGGTGGGGGTGGGGATTAACCGTAAGTAAGCTAGGGGACCTTCCACACCCAGGTGAGTCAGTCCAGATGCCTGGGGGAAGATGATCTGGAACGTCTAGTTTGTCAGTGTCCCTTTGTCCACTTAAGGGAGGAGGGGGTCATGGCCCCCACTTGCAACCCTATCAGTGGGCATCTTTTTTTTTTTTTTTTTTTTTTTTTTTTTTTTTTTTAGAGGCAGAGATAGACAGGGACAGACAGACAGGAACAGAGAGAGATGAGAAGCATCAATCATCAGTTTCTCGTTGCGCCTTGCGACTTCTTAGTTGTTCATTGATTGCTTTCTCACACGTGCCTTGACCACGGGCCTTCAGCAGACCGAGTAACCCCCTGCTGGAGCCAGCGACCTTGGGTCCAAGCTGGCGAGCTCTTTGCTCAAGCCAGATGAGCCCGCGCGCGACCTCTGGGGTCTCGAACCTGGGTACTTCCGCATCCCAGTCCGACGCTCTATCCACTGCGCCACCGCCTGGTCAGGCTCAGTGGGCATCTTGTAGCAAAGTGGGAAATGGTAGCAACCAGCCTGTCATTGGTAATTATCTCAGTGTGGTAGGCCCTCTGGTGATTTTTACTTTCTTCCCCATACTATTAGACATTTCTTTTTTCTTTTTTAAACAGTGATCACATATTTATATAATCGGGGAAAAAAGAAATCTTGCTATTTTCATGGTGAGGTGAGAAAGGCTAAATATAGTACTGTGTATATGTATGATCCCTTTGTGCAAAAACAGAACATATATCAACAATTACATACATTGTGGGTTTTCATAAACTTTTTTTTCTATAAATTTTCATCAGGAACTGTTAACTGTGGTTTTGTTTTCAGAAGAGGGACTGGGCAGGGTGGTCTCAGAGATGAGGGAATGTTCACTTTTCATTTTGTATACTTTTTAAAAAAATATCCAAGGAAGAGCTTCATATTGCATCATCATGATGGGCTGGAGCAGTGGTAGTCAACCTGGTCCCTATTGCCCACTAGTGGGCATTCCAGCTTTCAAGGTGGGCGGTAGCGGAGCAACCAAAGTATAAATAAAAAGATAGATTTAACTATAGTAAGTTGTTTTATAAAGATTTATTCTGCCAAACTTAGCGAAAATCAGACATAAAGTACTCGGTAAGTAATTATTATTATATGCTTTAACTTGCTGTAACTCTGCTTTATAAATTTTATAAAGTAAAGTTACTTCCCTACTTTATAAATCACCATTACTGTGGAACTGGTAGGCGGTTAGAAAATTTTACTACTAACAGAGATACAAAAGTGGGCGGTAGGTATAAAAAGTTTGACTAAAAAAATAAAAAATAAAAATAATTAAAAAAAAAAAGTTTGACTACCCCTGAGCTAGAACATGTGATGTCTTGATTTGAACCAATAAAGCTGTTATACAAAGAAGTTAATCCTTTGGAATTAATTATATGTTGTAAAAGTAAGTAAATTGAACTGCATGTGTACTAAAAAAAATATTCCAGGGGTTATTTACTGTGTAGAGAAAGAGATCTAGGATCCATTTTTTCTTCTTTGTAGCTCCCTGTATTATTTAAAACAAACAAAAACAAAAAACAAGTAAGTACTCTATCTGTTTAACAAATCAAGGCTGACGTTGTAGCTGGGGTACAGAGGCTGGGTGATGGCTGTGTGTGGAGGATGCTCAGCTCCGGGGGGCGGGGGGGCGGGGGAGGGCGTGGTGGATGTGAGCAGGTGGTGTCACATTGCAGGGTGCAGAGGAGTCTGACAGGACTACGCCTGGCAGCACCTCCTGGAACAGGCTCTGGAGCTTGTGGTGTGAAAGTGGTTCTAAAGGGAGAGGCGAGGCCTGGTTGGGCTTTGCACTTTCTGGGCTAGCAGGAAGGGTGGGTGGGAGAGACAAGACTTGGGCAGAGCAGCCAGCCAGGTGGGCCCTGAGTGACCTGGGAGAGGAAGGATGAGCACCAGTGAGGGTCTTGGTAGAGGAGATGCAGAGGTGGCTGTTTTCCAGAGCTGCTTAGGGGGCTTGGTGGCTGATTGGATACAGATGGGAGGGAGAGGGAGTAGTCCAGGATGACTCCTGTTTTCTCACTCGAACACCTGGATGGATGCAGCACCCTTCCCTGAGTGAGGGTACACAGAGAGGAGGACAGGAAGGGACTGGTGGAAAGTGGGGGAGTCAGCTCCGGGAAGGACGCAGAGAGGGTGGGCACCAATGAGAATAATGCAGCAACTGGATTTGAGCTCCACTGGGTCAGGCTGGGTGGAGGGGACAATCAGAAGGCCATGGGGTAGGTGGAGAGCCTGGAGTGGACGCCACCAGAAGGAGTGAGTTCTCCCAGCATCAGAGAGGGAAGAAGGGGTGCCCAGAGGGAAACTCAAGGAGCCTTTGTCTTCCTCCTGTCTAGCTCCTTCTCATCTTTCAAATCATAGCTGCAATGTCACCTTCTAGGAGAGACCTACCCATGGCTTCTGGGTCAATTCTCTGTTATTTCCATCACAGCACTCTGTTTATTTGCTTTCTCACACTTAACCACATTCTGTTCGTTATTTGGTAATTTGTTTATTTTCTTGAATGTAAGCTCTCTGAAAGCAGAGACTTGCCTGTCTTGGTTACTTGTAAATTCATAGCCCCTTAACATAGTCCTTGACACATAATGGGTGCATAGAAAATGTTTGTTGACTGACTGAATAAGAGGATGACAGAAATAGCAGAAAGGCAGGAGGAAAATTAGGGAAGGTGGCATCTCCAGGCCCAGGAGAAAACTGAAGAAAGCTGAAGTGTGGTCAGTGAGATATGGAGCCAAATAAACAGTCAAGTTTCTGTTGGATTTGGCAACAAGGAGGCCCCTGAAGGCTTCCACAAGAGCAAGAGGCCATAGAGGTGAGAATTGGTGGCCCTGACTCACATCTCCTGTAGCACCTGTTTACAAATTATAATTAGCCCAGTACCCTTGAGGAGGAAGCAGCTGTGTTTGCTGAACCCAGGGACTCTGGGAGCCTTTGAGGCCTGGCAGTGGGGTCTGATCAAATGGTCTCTCTTTTAGAGAGCTCTTCCCTGACCACCCTCTACCTGCACCTGATTTTATTTCCTATCTAAAATTATTTGTCTGCCTATTAATTATTTGCTCACTCCCAACCTGCACCTTGTGGAACTCCCCAAAGCACCATTGATGATGCATGAGTGACTGGTTTCCCTCCACTTTTAGCAGCACTTAGGGCCATTCTTATATTTAGTTTAAGGTGTTGTCATGTATGTATCATAATATCTCATTATGATTTTAATTTTTTCATCTGCTTATTTGCTATCTGTATATCTTCTTCAATGAAATGCCTGCCTGTTTGTGTCTTTGCCTGTCTTGTAATCGGATTGTTTGTTTTCACTGTTGCATTTTGAGGATTTTTGTACATTTGGATACTACTCCTTGGTTGGATATGTGGTTTGCAAATATTTGCAGTGTACTCTTTGCCGTTTCATCTTTCACAGAACCTAGGTGTTTAACTTTGAGCATGGCTTTTGGTGTCAGATTTGTAGGTGGGCATGTCTGTCATGGATTGGCACGTGACAGGGAACATCTGCCTAGTAGGTCTGGGGACTTGCAGGCATGTGGAGCCTGCAGGGAGTGAGGGACTGATTTGAAGTATCTCCCTAGAACCCCAGCCTGGACTCAGAGGTGCTGCTGGCCCTGACCCTGCCTCAACTGGTGCAGAAGTTACACAGTGGGGAGCTGTCCGCTGAGGCTGCACTTTTCACCTACGTGGAAAAGGTAAGGCCAGCCAAGGCCAGGTAAGGGCAGGTAAGGTGAGCCAAAACCAACCAAGGCCTGCCAGTGATCATCCCTGCTTCTTCCTATTTGCTCTCTCTGCACAGGCTGTGTGGAAAACCCGGCCTGGAGTTCATCCTGCTGAGGTCCATGGTGGGACCACAGGGCCAGGGGCTGCCAGGGAAGGAAGAAGCCAGAGCTGTGTGTGTGAGAGAGAGAAAGAGAGAGAGAGAGAGAAAGGAGAGAGACTGACTCTGGGTGTATGGGGAGGAGGGGGACACTGAACATGTTGTGTTGTCTTAGAAACCTGGCCTTCTGCCCAGACTTCCCTCTCCCTCCTGCCCCCACCCTCCTGGTCACCAAGTTTAGCCTGTTCTTTTTCAGTGGCTTTCTCTAGTCCATCCCCTTGTTCTTACTCCCCTTCAGCCACCACTGTCCCTCTCCATGATTAAGCACCAGCCTTCTGGGCTAGATCCATTCAGGTTCCAGTTTCTCAGGCTCTGCCCTTCTGTTTCTTCTCTGTCTTCAGCATCCTCACTGGCCAAGGCCTTCTGGAGCTTGGAGTACCAGTAGTAGCTCACTGATGGCTGTTTCCTGGTGCATAGGGCCTGCCGAGGTCTGTGCTGGCTTGTTTGGGGTTCCTTTTGTCCTTTTATCTCCCTCTTCTTTGCCCTGCTTGATGCAGCAGGCTGCCCTGGCTGAGCCTTCACTGCTTCTTCCATGAGGCCTCCCCCAACCCTCCTCCTCTCCCAGCTGGGTTTCCTCTTTGGTGTTCACTTTTTTTTTCTTTTAGTGAGATAAAAGAGGGAGGGACAGACAGACAGGAAGGGAGAGATGAGAAGCATCAGTTCTTTAATGTAGCTCCTTAGTTGTTCATTGATTGCTTTCTCATATGTGCCTTGACCAGGGGCTACAGCAGACTGAGTGACCCGTTGCTCAAGCCAGTGACCTTGGGCTCAAGCCAGCAACCTTGGGCTTCAAGCCAGTGACCTTTGGGCTCAAGCCAGCGAGAATGGGGTCATGTCTATGATCCCATGCTCAAGCCAGCGACCCGTGCTCAAGCTGGCAACCTTGGAGTTTCTAGCCAGGGTCCTCAGCATCCCAGGCTCACGCTCTATCCATTGTGCTACTGCCTGGTCAGGCTTCAATGTTCACTTTCTAATAGCACAATTCTTATCACATTATAGGGCCTGCCTTGTCTTTCTTTCTCATGTCAAATGCCGGCTTTTTGGGGACAGCGCTTGTCTTACTTGTCTTTTCATCTTAGTGCTGGACCCTACATCTTTCATATAGTAAGTGCTCAAGAAATATGTTTGTGCTTTATGAGTGTGTCTTGTGTATGATTTCCTGAAATAGATCACAGGGAAGCATTCTGGTTACAGATTGGCTTCCTACCTTTCTGCCTTAGGTAGCCTGGAGATAGATTTCATGAGCCTGAGTGTGACAACAGTACCTACATCCATTTTCTTAGGTATTTCACAGGAACAAGAGTATTTATTGAAAGCTGTGCCTCATTTTCCCCTGGCCTTTCCCTTCTATAGGGCCCCTCTGAATGTGGTCAGAGGTCTCAACAAGGCCTGGTGGCAGGCAGCCACCGTGGGAGCCGCTGTGGTGTGTCGTTACTTTCAGTCAAGCTCCCACCCTCTTTACTATGAGCTCCTCCATGTGACTTGATTATCAGATTCAAGAGTTCCTGGGAGAGGGGAGGCTTGGCTGGGGCAGATGTGGGCCAGGCCTGGGGCAGAGGAGAGTGTGTGGGGCGCTGGGAGGCCAAAGCCCGGGTCTAGCCCTGCTCTGTGCTGACTCCGTGTGATTTGATGGGGACTTCCCCCGCCTGGTTCTTGTGTGCCTCACTGGACAGAGACGTGGCTTGAAGGAGGAGGAGAGTGACCAGGGATAATCCTTCTCCCAACACATTCTCTCTGGAGTGCTTCTGATGCCAGCATCTTGCTCCTTTGAGTGCCCTGATTGTGCCTTGACGCTGGGACTACTCTCTCTCTCTTCATCCTGGGGTTGAAGGCCAGAGACAGCCAGGGTGAGACTGGGGCCAGATGTCCCCAGTGAGGTGGATACTAGGCCATAGACTATCCTCTGTGCCCCTCGCTCTGGGCCATGTTGTTACCTACCCTTTCCCAGGGTATATTTTAAAAGGCCAATTTTATGTTATGTATATTTTACCACAATTTTCTTTTAAAGGCCAGCCTCTCTCTGCCTTATGTTCATTTCTCCCTCCCCTAGGCCTGGGAAGTGAACAAAAAGACCAACTGTGTGATCACCTACCTGGAAGACAGTGAGACTCAGCTGTCCCAGGCCCCAAGGCAGGGCCTGCTCTACGGTGTCCCTTTGAGCCTCAAGGAGTGCTTTGGCTACAAGGTATGCCCTGCCTTCGTATCAGTATCGACTTCCCCCATCCCTGCCAGCCAGCTCTGTGTCCTGGGTTACCCTGGGCCCTCAGAGGAAGTGTCAGTCCAGAGGCCCTGAGCGGGCACCGTGGTGTACCTTGTCCTGGCCTGTGAGAGGGTGGTGGGAGGAGTCCTGAGCTGCTGAGGGGCCCCGACTCATCAGCCCTGTCCCTCTTGGTGCCCGTCCTTCCTTCTAGGGCCAGGACTCAACCCTGGGCTTGAGCGTGAACGAGGGGGTGCCAGCAGAGTGTGACAGTGTGGTGGTGCAGGTGATGAAGCTGCAGGGCGCTGTGCCCTTCGTGCTCACCAACGTCCCCCAGTCCATGTTCAGGTTGGGTCTCGGGTATGGAGTGGAAGCTGGGTCACCTGTGCCAGTGTGACTTGGATGACCCATTTCCTGCATCCTCCAGCTATGACTGCAGTAACCCCCTCTTCGGCAAGACCACGAACCCATGGAAGTCCTTCAAGACCCCAGGGGGCTCCTCGGGTGGTGAAGGGGCCCTCATTGCAGCTGGAGGCTCCCTCCTGGGCTTAGGCACTGACATTGGGGGCAGCATCCGCTTCCCCTCCTCCTTCTGTGGCATCTGTGGCCTCAAGCCCACAGCAAACCGCCTCAGGTATGGTGCTGGAGGTGGGTGGAGGAAGCTTCTAGGTCCCTTACTATGTGACCTTGGCTTAGCTTCCTACCTCTTGGGCTCCAGGCAGGGGTGCCCTCACTGGGTTTTCCTGGGAAGGAATATCACAACACCACTGGCCCTGGTTTTTAGTTTCCAAGTGGTAAGAGTTCCAAGCTGCTGTATGGGTGTGGAGTGGGGAAGAGGTTGGCTATTTCCTGTTTTCCAACATCTTGTGTTTCTTATCCAGCAAGATGGGCCTGAAGGGCTGTTACTATGGACAGGTG
This sequence comes from Saccopteryx bilineata, assembly GCF_036850765.1. Lineage (NCBI taxonomy): Eukaryota > Metazoa > Chordata > Mammalia > Chiroptera > Emballonuridae > Saccopteryx > Saccopteryx bilineata. The sequence goes on along the minus strand of NC_089492.1, from coordinate 255,800,525 downwards.
GCAGGTGAGGTCTGTGGTTCCCTAGTGCCCTGGAGGAGGGGGGTCTGCGTCTGCCTGATCCACCTCTGCCCCTGCCTCTCCTGGGGCAGAGTTTGGCCCCCAGGCCACTGTAGGCCTGACTTCCTACCTCCTTGTCTCTGCCCGCACTCTTGGGCCATGGCCAAGCCCTTGCTTGGACCCAACCCTGGAGCCCGTTGGGGCCGAGTATCTCTCTTTCTTCCCCTCCCCACCCAACAGTGCCGTTCTCAGTTGGCCCCATGGCCCGGGACGTGGAGAGCCTGGCACTCTGCATGCGAGCACTGCTGTGTGAGGACATGTTCCGCTTGGACCCCAGCGTGCCTCCCTTGCCCTTCAAGGAGGAGGTGAGCAGGCATAGGGGTGGGCATGATGTTGGATTCAGTTATCACCGGTGCTTCTGAGCTTAGAGAGCAACCCCAGGCAGTGTGGACAGGCCTTGGAAGCCTTGTCTTCTTAAAACCACGCCGTCTGGCTCTGAGACCAGGAACAGCTGCTGCTCTGCAGATAGCCACCAGATGGAGCCCTTACCTGCATTTAGAACCTCATCTTCCAGATTTGCAGCTGGGAACCTCTGTTGAGGACAGGCTCTGGCTTCTAGCCCAGCCTCTGCTGCTGTCTCTGAGAAGCCACTTCCCAGCACCGAGAATAACTCCTGTACTTCCTCTGTGTTTGACCCTTAGCAGATAGTGGAGGTCCATCCATATCCCCAGCCTCCACTGTAATGATTGGCATGTAGGCTGAGTGAGTTAAGGACAGTTAAAGGCAGAGCTGCCTCCCTGCCAGAAAAAGCTGGAGTCTGTGGGAGGTATTGGATGTTGGCTCCGCAAAATACCACCAGAACAACCTGTTGGTCAGGTAAAGCTGAGTTTATTCATTTCTGTGGTGAGGGAGAATGCTGCCTCAACAGAACTTTAGTAGCACCAGGGTACGTAGGGGTGCGAGTAAAAGGTGGGTGAAGGTGGGGGTGGAAAGTAGGGATATTTGTTAAGATTTTGAAGTCTGGCCTGACCAGGCGGTGGCGCAGAGGACAGAGCATCGGACTGGGACGAGGAGGATCCAGGTTTGAAACCCTGGGGTCGCTGGCTTGAGCATGGGCTCACCCAGCTTGAGCACTGGGTTACTGGTTTGAGTGGTGGATCATAGACATGACCCATGGTCACTGGCTTGAGCCCAAGGTTGCTGGCTTGAGCAAGGGGTCACTAGCTCTGCTGTAGCCACCCTCCCACCCCCATTAAGGCACATATGGGAAAGCAATCAATGAACAACTAAGGTGCTTCAATGAAGAATTGATGCTTCTCATCTCTCTATCTTCCTGTCTGTCCCTCTCTCTGTGTCTCTCTCTCTGTCACAAAAATAAAAAAAGATTTTTTTTTTTAAGTAGATAGAAAAATTCAGACAGACTCCCGCATGTGCCCGACCTGGATCTACCCAGCACGCCCACCAGGGGCAACGCTCTGCCCACCAGGGGGCGATGCTCTGCCCCTGGGGGGGGGACGCCCTGTCGCGGCCAGAGTCACTCCAGCGCCCGGGGCAGAGGCCAAGGAGCCATCCCCAGCGCCCAGGCCATCTTTGCTCCAATGGAGCCTTGGCTGCGGGAGGGGAAGAGAGAGACAGAGAGGAAGGGGGGGGGGGTGGAGAAGCAAATGGGCGCTTCTCCTATGTGCCCTGGCCGGGAATCGAACCCGGTCCCCCCGCATGCCAGGCCGACGCTCTACCGCTGAGCCAACCGGCCAGGGCCAAGATTTGCATTCTTGAAACAGGCAGTGCAGAACTTCAGCTCAAAAGACAGGATGCCTGGGTTCTGGACCTAGTATCGTCATTCTGCACTGGGTGACCTTGGAGAAGTTTCAGCCCCACTTTAGGCCTGTCTTCCTACCTGAACTCGTAGTTTCCTCATATGACCAATCAGAATCTTCATACTTGCTCTGCCCCCCCCCCTTCCCGCAGGCATCGTGAAGGTTTCTGTGAAAGGGGCTGGCCTTACTGGCAGGCATGTTCAGGGCATCCATGTTGTCAGCTGCCAGGCCGAGTAGTTTCCAATCTCTGGGAGCCCCACCTCGGGCCACCCTCTTCTGACCTGACTCTGACTCTTGTATTTTGTCCCCAGGTTTATACAAGCTCTCGGCCCCTGCGTGTGGGGTATTATGAGACAGACAACTATACCATGCCCACCCCAGCCATGAAGCGGGCCCTGCTGGAGACCAAGGAGAGACTTGAGGCTGCTGGTCACACGGTACGGCTGCGGAGCTCAGAAGTCCTGGTGTGGCCCTGTCTTCAGGGAAGCCTTCCTGGCACCGTGGCTGCCACCTTTTCCTGGCATCCTCGCACGCTGACTGTTTTGTGGTTGGGGTAGGACCTGTGTCCCTGTGGCACCAGTATATACAGGGCTAATCAGGAGTGCTGGGTGAGTGATTGATGGTGAACTCAGCTCCATGCAGGGCTGGGTGAGAACGGCATCGGCAGGGCCTCATCAATCATGGCCGGTGGTACATAGCTGTCCGTAGGTTCCCGGGGCCCTGAGATGTGGGCTGGTGTGTTTCCGTATACTCATCTCAGCTAAGTTTATGTGTGGCTCCAGGGAGTTTTCATTGGCCAGTAAGGCTACCTTTGTGGCTCCACTGTGTGGAGAGTTGGTCCTGTCCATCCTCAGGCCACCCGGGCAGCGTAGAGATGGTGGGATCCAAGGGTTTCTAGGTATGGGGGTTACGTACCTTTCAATCCCTGCAGCTGGTTCCCTTCCTGCCAAACAACATACCCTGTGTTGTGGAGAACCTGTGGATGGGCGGTATGTTCAGTGATGGTGGCAGCAGCTTCCTACAGAACTTGTGAGTGAGGAGCTTCAGGGTCTCTGGTGGGATTGGGATGTGGGTAGACTCAGAGAGAGCAGCTGGGGGCTTTGAAACCCCAAGGACAGGCCACCTGGCTGAAGATGGGGGACAGACCTCAGTTGAACAGAAAAGGACAAAGCATTCTGGGCAGGGACCCTGGTGTATCTGCAACTGCAGGTTGAACTTGGAGGCTCCTTACTAGGGAGACTTTGGAAAGATGCCAATGCAGGGGAGCTGGATTGAGCATCTGTGGCCTGGCCCTGAGCTGAGCTTTTTGGGAGGCAGGATATGGGAAAGATTGAGAGACAAGGGAGGGCAGGGGTCTAGAGATCATGTTGATTCCAGGCTCTTCTGAATCGAGCCATATCTTTTCCTCTTGAGCAGGACCTGAGTTTTCTCTTCTGTAAACTCGGTGGGTTGGACCAGACCTGCTTTAAGGGACATTGCAGAGCTCATGTTTAGAGAAGCTGGTTCCACTTGAATGTTTTCAGACCTTAATTTTATTTATTTTTATTTTTTTCATTTTTCTGAAGCTGGAAACAGGGAGAGACAGTCAGACAGACTCCCGCATGCGCCCGACCGGGATCCACCCGGCACGCCCACCATGGGGCCACGCTCTGCCCACCAGGGGGCGATGCTCTGCCCATCCTGGGCGTCGCCATGTTGCGACCAGAGCCACTCTAGCGCCTGAGGCAGAGGCCACAGAGCCATCCCCAGCGCCCGGGCCATCTTTGCTCCAATGGAGCCTTGGCTGCGGGAGGGGAAGAGAGAGACAGAGAGGAAAGCGCGGCGGAGGGGTGGAGAAGCAAATGGGCGCTTCTCCTATGTGCCCTGGCCGGGAATCGAACCCGGGTCCTCCGCACGCTAGGCCGACGCTTTACCGCTGAGCCAACCGGCCAGGGCTGTTTTCAGACCTTAAAGGTGACAGAGGCAGAGGACAAACCTGTAATGGTGCCTCATGGTGACGTGTCTGGGCTGACTGAACTTCCCCCAGTAGCCAAGTATGGTCCAGGCTTCAGTGGGAGGTGCTACCCCTCATTCTGGCCCTGGCAATGCTGCTCAGGATCAGCCACCTGAGACCTTTCCTTGAGATCTAGAAGCAGGGACAGCCTCAAAGACAAGCGTCATGGGTGGGCCACTCTGGACAGCCCCACTGGTGCCTCCAGGCTGGCATCATCAATAGGGGGTCCCCTCGGTATAAAGTCCTGGCCAAGGAGATGTTGTCTTTAGTCCTTACTGCTCTGAGCTGAGTTTGCCAGGGAGTGCGACATGGAGTCCTGCCTGGGGAGCTCCGGGGGTGGGCTGGGTAGAGCCCAGGCATAGTGAAGGGTTAACAGGTCACATGTTTGAAATAAGGCAGATGGCAGGATTGGGGACTGATGGTTACCAGACTCTGGCAATGAAGGTGGTTCAAGGGTTGCTGAGTAGAAAATGGGAGGCAGATGCAGTGGATGGGGGTGCAAGGAGGGGTGTCTGGGATGGGAGTGCCTGGACTGGACCATTTGTATCCCAGCAAAGGTGATTTCGTGGATCCCTGCTTGAGGAACCTAGTATTGATTCTGAAGCTGCCTAGGTGGCTTAAAGGACTGCTGGCTTTCCTGCTGAAACCTCTGGTGAGGACACAAGGAGTGGGGGGGGGGGGTGAGAGGGAGCCACTGGGCTCTTCCCCATTCTCCTTAGCCTCTCTTGGTTTGGGCAGGCACGGTGTCTTCTTTCCAGCCCCTACCAGACTCCTCTCCTCCTCCCATTCCCTGTCATCTTTAGTCAGCCTGCATGCTGAAAGGGGTGCCAGCCTGGGACCTGGGGGGACGGGCAGAGGGAGGAGGCATGAGTGGCTTGGCCTAACGAAGATTGTTGTCAGCACTTGGCCCAAAGCTGTCTCTTTCTGCAGCAACCAAGGTTGGCAGCCTGTCTCAGCAGCATGAAGTCTCGGTAAGAATATTTTCATGCCCAGATGACTGCCTCTCTCTTCCGCTGATATGGGTTTAAGTGGTTTCTTTTTTTTCTTTTTTGTTAATTTAATTTATTGGGATGCCACTAGTTAACATAATTATACAAGTTACAGGTGCCCAATTCTACAACACATCTCTGTACATTGTATTGTGTGTTCACGCTAAGTGGCAGGAAGATAGGTGGGAAGTAGCCCCTGAGACTGGAAGTGGCCGAGCCAGGGTGGCGACTCTGATATTTACAATTTCCAACTTGACTAGTACTGAGGATGGAAGCTGCTTGTCCCCAACACTATTCAAGTTGGAGATCTTGAGTTAGAGTCTATTATACAGTCCCTCTGTGGCCTTCAGATGGGACCTTGAATTTGTCTTAGCAAGGTCCAGGCCTGGCTGGAAAGCAAGGTCCCGAGGGAGACAAGAGGGCGGGAGCGGTGGAGGGGAGGAGAGGGGGCCGGGGCATGCGTGGGAAGGATCAGGAAGGAGTTGCAGTGAGGCAGGGGAGAAGGGGTAGTGGGGACCCTGTGAGGGCTGCTGCTCTTAGAGATCTGAGCTGAACTGTGCTGCCCTGGCTGTTATCTGCCCCTCATGGCTTGAGTGGGAAAAGAAGGGCACAAGCTGCCCCATTTTCAGGCCTGACATCCTGTGGACTTGCTCCTTCTCTCACAACTGGGCATTTAGGACTTCTGACAGCTCTGTCCTTTCCTAAGGGTTGCTAGGGATGAGGCCTGGTCTGGTCCTGGCTCTGTTGTGAGTCACCAAGTGACCCAGACTAAGGCCCTGTTGGGGCCTGATTTTCTCAACAGGACAGTAGGGATTTGAACTTCTGCCTTGTTCTGCTGCCCTGTCAGAGCTCCCATAATGTGGAGAAGGGTCCCTGCAGGAATGGGACTTGGGAGGTGTTAAGAGTAGGGGTCTGATGTTGCTAATTCCCATGCTGTGACTGATCATCATGGCCAGTGACCTTCCTTCCTCTACCAGGTCCACTCAAAAGCTCTGGGAACTGCAGCACAGGATTGAGGTGAGGCCGGAGCCCCTGGACTAGACTAGGGTGGGGTGGGATGGGAATGGACAGGGCATCTGCCCGTGGGGTCTCTTGGACATCTGTTCTACTGGTCTGGAACGGCCTGTGATTCCCCCTCCCCCTCCCCGGACTGGCCTGCTTGTCCCTGCTCTCTGGCCCTCGCCCAAATGTACATCCTTGGGGTTGGGTCAGCCTCTTTGCCCATTTGGTGCTGCCTGTGGAGTGGCACTATGTGGCCCTGTCCTGAAAGGGAGAATAGTGTCTACAGTTCGTGGAGGAGGTGGAGATATCACTTCCCTCTAAAGGCAGCCATACTTGTGTGCCCCGAGGACCTCCATCCCACTGTAGCTCAGTCCAGATCTCTGGGCACGTGCTGGGGCCAGAGCCACCCCAGCCACAGTCCTGCATTGGAGAGTTTATGGGATGGACTGTGTCTGAGTGCTTCACCTGCTGTGGTGGTGCACTCCCCAGATGTACCGCAGCTCTGTGATTGCCCAGTGGAGAGCACTGGACTTGGATGTGCTGCTCACCCCCATGCTGGGCCCTGCTATGGACTTGAACACTCCAGGCAAGGCCTCAGGTGAGACCCTCCATTTCACCGTGCCTCTGACAATCCCACCCATTCTTTCCCTTCTTTGAGTTTAGCCCTGTCCCTGGTGGGGCTGCTGGGAAGTATTGTAGAGGAAGCGGAGCCCTGGGGGAGGACCTGGCAGTGCGGGCTCACAGTCTGGCTGGCTAGAGATGGGAGTTGTATGTGATGCCCTGTGGGGGATGAGCTCCCTGTCTTCCACACTATTCAAATTGGAGGTCTTGAGTCACAAAGTTTATGGTTTTGAGAGGTGGTATTTGAAGTCCATGTTGGATTTAGGCCAAGAAAATAAGAACAGCATTCCAGGCAGGGCAAGGGCACAGGGCAAACATCAGCAGCCTCTCCGGCTTGCCTTGAATCTGGCTGTGTCACTCACCCGAGTTTCAACCCTGGGAGAGAGCCTATCCCTCTCTGTGGAGATCAGGTGCCACTTCACGAGGTGGGAGACTGAGGTGCAGATAAGAGAGTTGGCACGGAAGGTCTTCTGGCCTGCTTAAGCGACTTGCACTATGTCTCAGGGGCCATCAGCTACACTGTGCTCTATAACTGCCTGGACTTCCCAGCGGGGGTGGTGCCTGTCACCACTGTGACGGTTGAGGATGAGGCCCAGATGGAACACTACAGAGGCTACTTTGGAGATACCTGGGACAAGGAGCTGCAGAAGGTGAGCTCAGGGGGACTGGCCTGGCCAGCTCTGGGTCTCCCTTCCCCTGGACTCTCCCATACACTAACCCTAGCTGCAATGGAAGAAATAGTAAGCACATGTAGACTTTGTCTGTTTTTCTTAATTTTCTTTTTCTTTTTTCTTGCCTGTCTTTCTTAATGTAAGACCCCTAAAGACTGTGGCCTGGCCCTGTTATGCTGCCCCTGCTCTCCTGCTAGGGTGCTTCCTGGACCCGGGCTGGGGTCCTGCCTCACTACCTCGCATCCTGATCCCTGTGTCCCTTGCAGGCCATGACGAAGAGTGTGGGTCTGCCTGTGGCCGTGCAGTGCGTGGCTCTGCCCTGGCAGGAGGAGCTGTGTCTGCGGTTCATGCGGGAGGTGGAGCAACTGATGACTCCTGAGAAGCGGCCATTCTGACTGCTGCCTGCCCAGCCACCCCGCCGGCTCCGGAGGACCCCCTTGATCTGCGCCCAGCCTGCTTAGGGCACAGCTGCCACCTTGCAAGGAAATGTTCACCTGTGGGCAGAGGCTTCCTCCTCCTTACGTCTCCAAGAAGCCAAGACCCCCTGAGTCTGGACCTGGCTTTTCTATCTGGGCCCCAATCTTTGCCCTGATCCTCTCCCCATGTGGCAACCAGTGGATATGACATGGGCAAAGGCCCACTAATAGTAAAAAAAAGAAATGGTTTCTAGTCTGTGTACTTTCTGGCCGTCATTGTTAGCGTTGGGGTTTGGAGACTTGACTTCTAGTGCCTGACTCCAGCTCCATCAGTCCTCTGCTCCCAGACCTCCCCTGGGGCCCCTCACATACAGGATGAACACAGGCTTCTCAGGACAGGGCTTGCGGACCCCGCTCTTCACGCTTTCCCTCACCTCACCCCGCCTTGGACTGTCTTTGCTAGATATTCTAGACATTGCTGTTCCTCTTTTTAAAAAAATATTTATTTATGTATTTATTTTAGAGAGAGGGAGAGAGAAACATAGATTTGTTGTTCCACTTATTTATGCATTCATTGGTTGATTTTTGTATGTGCCCTGACTGAGGATTGAACCTGCAACCCTGGCATATCAGACAACACTAACCAACTGAGTACCTGGCCAGGGCTGCCCTTTCTTATTTTTATTTATTTATGTTTTTTAGAGAGAGACAGGAAGGGAGAGAGATGAGAAGCATCAACTTGTAATTGTGTCACTTTTAGTTGTTCATTGATTGCTTTTCACATATGCCTTGACCTAGAGGGGGAATGCTCCTGCTGAGCCAGTGACTCAAGCCAGCAACTTTGAGCTCAAAGCCAGCAACTTTGAGCTCAAGCCAGCGACCTTTGGGCTTAAGCCAGCAATCATGGGATCATTTCGATGATCCCAAGCTCAAGTTAGCGACCCCGTGCTCAACCTAGTGAGCCTGTGCTCAAGCCGGTGACCTTGGGGTTTTAAACCTAGGACTTTAGCATCTCAGGTCAATGCTCTATCCACTGTATCTCCACCAGTCAGGCAAACTGCCCTTTCTTTCGTCCTTTGCTTCTCCCTTCTGCTGAAGGTGCCCTTTCTGCTCCTCCATCTTTAGATACTTTGAGGCCCAGCTCAGATCATTCTTTCTAGAAGGCTTTCCCTCCTTCCTTTGAGTCCTGGGGTAGGTGGCTAGTTTCCCTCAGTCTGCACCACGTGCTGGGCAGCTGTGTGTGTGTGTGGAGGGGCTGTCTCTCTTAGTACACTTGTTCTTGATATGAGGGACCATATTGTATATCTTTGTCCTCAGTGGCCAGCACAGGGCTGGGCACAGGGCAGCAGGGAGTCTGAAGTGCTGCCCCTGAGCTGGTACTGTTAGGGAGAGGAGCCCACAGGCCTGGGGAGGTGAGCCGCAGACAAGGCAATCAGGGAGAGCGTGCTCATAGGGCTGGCCAAGGACTGTATGGTTCTGGGAAACCTTTCTGAAGGAGGACCTCTATTGAGTTTAGGAAGTTCCCAGAAATAGGGGACAAAGACATCCCAGGGAGAAGGAATAGCCCAAAGACCAGGATGAGTTTGGTAGATGGAGGCATGTTGAATGGAAACAGGAGAAGCATCCAAGATGTAGGTGAGACCAGATCAAGGTGGCCTTGGAGAGCCAGTTCAGGAACTTGAATCCTGTCTCAAGGGCAGGGCCAGCTGCCTTCCCAAAGCTTCTTTCTCTACCCTGATTTTTCTGCTTTCCAGAGGGATTTTCCCTTCAGGTTGTACAACCAGTGGTACCTGCATTCTCTGCCAAAGGCATCCCTGACACCAGTGTCTGGGCAGACGTGGGGCCCCAACCCAGGTGGATACCTAGATTGGCGTGACCCAGTAGTAGCTGCACTTCGCACTGATTCCTCGTTACAGCTGTGCCATTTTGCCTCATTATTTCATAAAACTACCTGCCATCTGCCCAGTTCCCTCCTGACCCACTTCTCTTTGGTTACTGATATCCCTGTGCTTTCAGACACGAAGCTGCAGTGGGGGTGTCTTTTATTCCTTCCTTCCCTAGCTCACTGATTCACCCTTAGAGCTCCTGCATGGTCATACCCACCCTGTGCTGAGTGGTGCTGGAGCTCAACCAAGCCTGGCTCCCATCCTTGGGCTCTTGGGCTTGTGGGGGTGGTGGACATTGACACAAACACACCTGTTCCCCAGGTGATCAGAACTGGGAGAAAGGGTAGATAGACAAGGGGCCAAATGCTTCCAAAAGGTGGGGGAGGTAGTCACTGTGCAAGTACCATCTCCACTGCTACGCTCTAATCCAAGCCACTTGCCTCACCTGGACATTGCAATAACATAACTTGGCTCCCTGCTTCCATCACCACTTGTCCCCAGCACATTTTCCATATAGTAGCCAGAGTGACCCATTAAAAGTGTGTATCAGCCTGACCTGTGGGCGCAGTGGATCAAGCGTCGACCTGGAACGCTGAGGTTGCCGGTTCAAAAACCTGGGCTTGCCTGGTCAAGGCACATATGGGAGTTGATGCTTCATGCTCCTCCCCCCTTCTCTCTCTCTCTCTCTCTCTCTCTCTCTCTCTCTCTCTCCCCTCTAAAATGAATAAATAAATAAAAATAATTAAAAAAATAAAAATAAAATAAATATGCTATAAAAAAAAGTGTGTATCAGATTGAGTCACTTCTCTCCTTAAGACCCTCCAATGGTTTCCCATCCAGCAGGAATAAAATCTCGTGTCCTTGTGTCCTACAAAGCCTTGTGTGAAGTGGCCCTTGCGTATCTCTCCAGCTTCACCTTGGGTGTCTCTTCCTCTCTTTCGTTGTTCTCCAGCCACACAAGCAACTTTTGGTTCCTTGATCATCTCAAGTTGGTCCATGCATCACAGCCTTGGTGTTAGCTGTTCTTGTGCTCTGAATACTCGGCTCCAATGTTACTTGCTCTGATCACTCACTGATACTTTTACAGATTAAACAGCTTTCCTGATACTTTACTATATGTCACCCTTTGTACTTTATAGCACTATCACTATCTGGAATCATGATTTTTTTTTTTTGGTCTTGATTCAAACAAGATTCCTGAGAGCTGAGCTTTGTCTTGCTCATCACTATAATCTTGGCATGTGGAATGGTGCTTATAAGGTGCTCATTTTGTGAACATTAAGTGAGCATCTGCTAGGGAGAAGGCTCTGTAGTACTGGGTGCTGGGGCTGTAGTGATGAATGAGACAGACTAGGTTGTTGACCTTTTGGAACTTACATTCTAGAGGATATTTGCTGAATGACAGGAGGAAGGGAGATGACTGGTGTGTTAGTGAAGACTCCAACTAATGCATGGAGTGATGAGTTGACTCTTGATCAGGTAAAAGGGGGAAGGGTGTATTGAATGACATTTACCAAGTACTTTACTATGAATCATTTCCCTTCTGGGCACCATTTAATCTACCTATTAACTCAATTGTAGGCATCTTTGTTCCCATTTTAAAGAATTTATTTTTCAGAGAGAGAGAGAGAAGAAGGAAGGGGAAGAGATGAGAAACATCAACTCATAGTTGTGGCACTTTAGTTGTTCAGTGATTTCTTTCTCATATGTGCCTTGACTGGAGGCTCCAGCCGAGCCAGTGACCCCTTGCTCAAGCCAGTGACCTTGGGCTCAAACCAGCAGCCATGGGGTCATGACTATGATCCCATACTTAAGCTGGAAACTCTGTGCTCAAGCTGGTGAGCCAGTGCTCAAGGAGTTTTGAACCTGGGACCTCAGTGTCCCAGGTTGACACTCGATCCACTGTGCCACCACCTGGTCAGGTTGTTCCCATTTTATATTACAGGTGGCATACCTTGCCCAAGATCCCACAGTTAGAAGTGGGGGAATTAAGATTGAAAACTAGGTCAGTTTCTATCGGAGCCTATGCAGTGAGCTCTTCCTGGTGTCTCATGATGCTGAGGCACTGAGGAGTAAGAGCATAAGCCAGCCACTTCCTCTTTCCTGTCTGACCACCAAGACCCTCTCAGTCACATGGCTACTGCTGGTTTCTAGCCTCTTTCATGGGTCCACTGCTGGAACTTCTTACCTGGCCTCTCCTGTCTCCAGACTGGTTTTTAATTGTCTTTCTTATGGCGGTTGGGTGACCTTTCTAAAAAATTTTTATGCCTGACCTGTGGTGGTGCAGTGGATAAAGAGTCAACCTGGAATGTTGAGGTTGTGGGTTTGAAACCCCGGGATTGCCTGGTCAAGGCACATACGAGAAACAACTACTATTAGTTAATACTTCCCACTCCTACCCCACTTCTCTCTTTTTCTTTTCCCTCTCTCAAATCAATAAATTAAATCTTTTAAAAATGTAAAATTTTCTTTAATTTTTTTTTGAGCAAGCAAGTGCGAGAGGGGAAGGGAGAGAGATGAGAAGTATCAATTCATAGTCGTGTCACCTTAGTTCATTGATTACTTCTCATATGTGCCTTGACCTGGGAGGGCTCTAGCTGAGCCAGTGACCCCTTCCTCAAGCCAGCAACCTTGGGCTTCAAGCCGGTGACCTTTGGGCTCAAGTCAGCGACCATGGAATCATTTTGATAATCCCATGCTCAAGCTGGCTCAACCTAGCGACCTGGGGGTTTCGAACCTGGGACCTCAGTGTCCTAAGTTGAGCTCTATCCACTGTGCCACCACTGGTCAGGCTAAAAAAAATTATTATTACTTTAATGTTTATTGATTTTAGAGAGAGGGAGGGAGAGAGCAGGAGAGAGACAGGAACATCTGTTTCTATATGTGCCATGACCAGGGATCGAACTGGCAACCTCTGTGCTTTGGGACAATGCTCTAGCCAACAGAGGCAGGCTAAGTTAAAAAAAAAATCAGACATGATGCTCAGTTTATTTCTGTATCATGTATTCTCCAGTTCCGTTGCTTGATTCACAAGATAAATAAGTGGCCGTGGTAATAACTTTCTACTAGTTTATCTTGTTATCTCAGATTATTATTCAGTGCTCTGATTATTGCAATGTAAAACCCCCCCAAAACAAGAAACCCCCTCACAACAACCAACCTAAAACTTAGTGGCTAGAAAAAAAATCACAATTCTTTAAGTCTAGAATTCAGGCAGAAGTTAGGAGGTTGATTCTTCTGTTCAATGTGGCATTAACTGGATAGTTCTTCAGGGATATTTAGCTGACAGATGACCTAGCCTGAAGTGACCAAAATGACTTCACTTATATGTCTGATGCTTTTGTGGGCACAGCTTGTAGGTAGGCTCAGCTGGGTGCTTCCTCCTCTCCAAGCAAACTCAGGGCCTCTCCACGTGGTCACTGAAGCCAGATAGTCAAACTTTTTGCATGACAGCTCAGGGATCTAAGTGAGCATTCCAAGGGGCCTTTCCAGAAGCTGCAAACCTTGTGACCTAGCTTCAGAAGTTCATAACATCCTTTCCAACGTATCTTATTGACCCAACCAGACATCAAAGACTGCCCAGGTCCAAGGAGAGTGAGGAATGAACTCTACCTCTCAATGGGGAATAACATGTGCATGCAAATAGTTGAAGGAATTGACAGTGGCCCTCTTAGGACAAGCTGTCCTATTCAGGAATGGGTGACATTTGTAAATGTAAATCTGGTCACACCTAAGGCCTTTTGTATCACTTGTTCTCAGTCTAGACTCTTGGTGATGACCCACAAGCCCATCCATGACCTATGTGCTGCTGACCACTATGATCTCCTCCCTTTCCTGAGTGCCCACATCCTGGCCACGTGGCTGACAGGTGGTGCTTGAGACAATGCACACCTCCCACTTCTAAGCCCTTTGCTCACTGTGCTTGCTCTGCCTGGAACATTCTTCCTGTCTCTCTACCTCAAAATTTCCGACTTATCCAGGGCCAGGGTAGTTGTCCTTTTACAACTGCCAGGTGTGTTAAAAAAAAAGCTTAGTTGTGCTTAAAAGCAGGGACTGTATTCTAATAGTAGGATTCAACATCTCTTCGACTGTGGAGCTACTAATTCATTGTCTCATTGGAAAAATCAGATATCATTACTTCCACTTTATAGAGGGAAACTGAAGTTGAGAGAGGGTTGCCGATTTATCCAAGGTCGAAGGCTTGAGCAGAGGAGACTTGAACCCACATGCCTGATTCCAAACTTTCCTTGTTTGCACAATCATTCTAAGTATATGCAGTAAACACCCTCTGGGTGCCAGGTTCTCTGCCAGGTACACTAAAAACAGAAGCTGGTGACCGTGCACTAGAAACAGAAGCAACGTCTATGCACTGTGCTCCTCTGCTGGTGTCTGCCATGTCCCTGTCCACCCTCCCTTTCTCTCCCTGGGGTTGTGAAATGGCGTTCAAGACACAGCCAGGGGACCTACCATTGTCCCTGTTAGACACTATCTTTTAGGGTCATTGCAGGGCTCCAGCCTGCAATGAGAGCCTTTGGGATCCTGGCACGGTTGCCTATTCTTTCTTCTTTGCCTCCCAGCTTGTCCACCCAAAAGTCTGAGCACTGGGCCTCTCCAACTTCACCCAAGTCACCAATAAACATATAGATCAGACAGGGGCCAAGAAAAGAACCCTGGGTTGTGTTGCCCTAGATCACCCAGCAGGGCAGCCTGATCTGCTGTACCCTTAAGGGATCGCCACATATTTAAGTCCAGAGCCTCCCAACAAGCCTCAGTTGGGTCCAAGTTTCCCACACGTAGGTTGGGAATGGTTGACCCTGGGTGCCTTAGGCAGGTGTGGTGACTGGGTCAGAGCTGTGCAGGGTTTGCCCTTGCATGGCCAGCGCCACAGTGGCTGGTACTCAATGGGTACCCAGAAAAAGCTGTTGAATGGAGGAATGGGTGACTTGTTATTAGTAAAACCATTTTGGCTTCTTCCGATTACTTCCTTTTTTTGTCCCCAACAGGAAATTTTGCAGTCTGTCCCTGCCTCAGCTCTCTCTCTCTCTCTCTTTAAAGATTAAATTTATGATTTTACAGAGAGAGGAGAGAGAGGGACAGGGAATGAGGAGTATCAACTCATAGTTGCTTCACTTTAGTTGTTCATTGCTTGCTTGTTGTATGTGCCTTGACCGGGCAAGACCAGGGATTTGAATTGGTGACCTCAGTGTCCCCAGGTCAATACTCTATGCACTGTGCCACCACAAGGTCATGCATCGGCCCTTTTCTCTTCATATGTTTTATCTACTAACGTGATCTTGATTAGTGCCCATAAAGACAAGTAATTCCCAGTTTATATTCAACTTGTGGCTTTCTCCTGGTCTGTAAGTCCTTATCCAGCCCCCCGCCCCATCTTCCTAGCCCTTCCATCCTTCTAGCCCTCCAATAAACCTATTGAATTCCTCCCATAAGTGTGCTCAGGGTGAACAGTCAGAAACAGTCCCTGCCTGAACAGAGCTTTCATTCTTATAGGAAACAGACACCAAACGCATAATTATACAAAACATTTGTCAGAAGTGCAATAAAGCTGAAGGACTACTTTCTTTATGGAAGTTAACCAGGTTGGACCTGATTCAGCCTGGGATATCAGGGAACGCTTCTGAAAGAAATGACTTTAAAGCCAAGAGCCGCATTGTCACAGAAGCCAAGGAATTAATGTATTTCAAGAAGGGTGGAGGTGAAACTCCAAATGCTGCTCAAAGGAGATCCTTGGGGTAATTTCGGCAGAAAGCAGACTGGATTGAGTGGCAGAAGAAGTGAAAGGCAAGGTAGTAAAGGCAGCAAGTGTAGATAACTTGAGAAACTGGGCTGGGAGGCGGAGGAAAGATGTAAGGATAGTAGCTATGAAAGATGTAGATCTGAGAGAATTGTATGTATGTATGTATGTATGTATGTATGTATGTATGTATGTATTTATTTTAGCAAGAGAGAGAGAGAGAGAGAGAGAGAGAGAGAGAGAGAGAAGGGAGACAGATGAGAAGCATCAACTCGTCGCATCACTTTAGTTATGATTCCTTCTCATATGTGCCTTGACCAGGGGACTCCAGCTGAGCCAGTGAACAAGGGGGCTCAGTTGGGTCCTCCCAGGTTTCCCACACAGAGATTGGAAGTGGTGACCCTGGGTGCCTTAGGTAGGTGTGGTGTCAGGGTCAGAACTGTGTGAGGTTTGCCCCAAGTCAGCGACCTTGGGCTCAAGCCAACAACCATGAGGTCATGTCTATGATCTCATGCTCAAGCCGGTGACCTTGGAGTTTTGAATCTGGGTCCTCAGAGTGCCAGGTTGATGCGCTGTCCATTTTGCCACTACTGGTCAGGCAAGAATTTTTAAACAAATTTTATTTAGAAAATTAAATTTAACAGGGTGACATTGATTGGGGGAGACTTAAGCATGATAGATGCTGCTAGGAAGGACCCAGCAGAGATACATAGAGATGAAGGTGGGAATGGAGGGCTCGACCTGTGTGTCACTCCTCCAGTTAAGGTGTATCACTCTCCCAAAGAAATATGACTGAGGCGCTGGCTCAGTTGGTTGGAACATTGTCCCGATACAACAAGGTTGTGGGTTTGATCCCTGGTCAGAGCGCAGACAAGAATCAACAAATGAATGCATAAATAAGTAAAATAACAAATTAATGTTTTGTTCTCTCTCTCTAAAAAAATCAATCAATAAAAAATTAATTTGAAAAAATAAAATATTATTGAGCACCTGCCACGTGCCAGGCATTTAGAGGCTGACAAGGCCCTTGGTTTTGGGGAACTTATTTTCTAAGGAGGGAGGCAAGAAATAAGTAAACAGGTCCTGGCTGATTTGCTCAGTGGATAGAGCATCGACCAGGCATATGGACATCCCAGGTTTGATCCCAGGTTTGATTCCAGGTCAGTGCACACAGGAAAAGCAACCATCTGTTTCTCTTCCCCTCCCACTCCCCTTTCTATCTCTTCTCCTCTCGCAGCCAGTGTCTTGGTTGGTTCAAGCGTCGACCCTGGGTGCTGAGGATAGTTTGGTTGATTTGAGCATTAGCCTCAGACAGAGGTTGCTGGGTAGATCCTGGTGGGGGAGCGTGCAGGAGTCTGTCTCACTATCTCCCCACCTCTCACTTAAAAAAAAAAAGAAGAAAGAAAAGTAAACAAGGTGATTTCAGCTTCTAGTGTGATGATGATCTAAAATAGGGTGATATGGTAATGAATGGATGCAATTCAAGAAAGGTGGTGTAACAGGGCCAGGGTGCTGTGCGAGTTACACAAGTGCCGAGTGCCCAGGGGAGCAGAGTCACCGGGAGTGCCGGGCCTCCGCGAAGGAAGCTGGGTGTGGAGAGAGAAAAGTCAGAAAGAAGGAAGGACATGAAACCTGTGTCTACAGGAGGGCTAGTTCCAGAGGCCCCTTGGAGGTGACAAAGTCAGAGTGCAGGAGGGTGGATAATCTTGGGGTTACCCTTTAGGTCATGATCGACAGGCCAACTGCTATCTCCACATCTGGCCCGGGTGACCCTCAGGTGCCCAGACTCAACATTACCAACCACAAACCCATCAGCATCCTACCAAACCTGCCGCTTCTCACTTCTCAGTCTTGAGGGTGGAGTTATCATCCCCCCCAGTCCCAATGACAGGCATTCTCCATTGTGACAGCTTGTTCCTCTCTTCCCCACTGAGACAGTGGGCTGCGCTGAAACATCCAAAAAGAATGGAGGGTCCACACACCAAGGCCCTCCTGCCCTGTGATTCACAGTTTCCTCACCTTTCCTTCCCTTCCTCCAAGAAGTTACGCTCGCCTCCTCACATCTTCCAACCAAGACCCCTCTCCACTGCCCTCCCTGCCTACAGGGAGCTCCTGGTGCAAGGAGAAAATGAATGAGTGTGGAAGAGAGAACCAACAGAGTGGGAAGCTGGAATCCCAGGATCCGAAGTCTGGTCTTGCTTTGGGAGTCGGGAATGATGGCTCACCGAGGATGACAGGGGCAGGGGCGAGAGCTATGCAGACTTCGCTTCCCTGTATCACCTCCTCTCGGGTGCATGCCTTCTGAGCCTGCCTGCTCCTCCAGGTTTCCTTCCTTTCTTCTCTGCCTGGGCCCCACATGCCCCTCAGGGTGAGCTGCTAATTCTGGGCACACATGATTCTTCAGTCCCCCTGGCCTGTGAGCTGTATTAAGGGGGTTGGCAATTATCCTGAAGCCTCAGGGGACAATCCTACCAGGAACTGGTGGTGATCAAACTAAGGTGCTGGGGTCTGATGAGTGGGATAGGGGGTGAGGATAAGAAGGAGGTGTGATCAGACTCTGGTCACCTGCTCACCTGCAGGCTTGTCTCTGCCAAAGCCTCTTGCACTGAATGGCCTGAGGGACAAGGGTCTTTCTGTCCATGTGGGGGTAAGAAGCAGCTGGAAGACATTGCATTTTTGGCACACCCAGGGCCTGGCTCCTTTCCCTTGGGGCCCCAGTTGTGGGAGGGTGCTGCTGATAAATAAGTAGGAAGTGGTCATGAGGAAGCAGTCGATACCTCCACACAGGCCCCATGATGCCTAGGATGGCTGTGCTGTTGTACCCCCTGGTAGGACTACTCCTGCTGATCTTGCTGGGCGCTGCCCTGCTGGTGGCCACCTGGGTTTTCTGGCAGCCGGCTCTAGCATGGCACAAGATCCCCAGAGCACAGAAGCGTAGGGAGGAGGCGCTGCAGCAGATGGCAGCCCTGGCACAGCGTCTCCGGCAGCAGGTAAGTGGACATCAATCCCTGAAGCTCCCCACCTCAGTCCCAACAGGTGGGTCCTACCTCAGGACATACTCCCCGTCGCCTCATCCCCTTCAGAAGACAGGGAGCCTGGGGACAGCCCCCCAACCCAACTCTCCCCATGCCAGGTCTTTGTGTCACTGTCAGTTCCTCTCTATTTAAGTACCTTGAGCCACTTTAGGTCGGGGTCAGTGTGTTTCCTCTGTTCTCCCAGGGCCTGTCTGGCACACGGCTCAATAACACGGTGGTATTCACTTGGGCTATTTGTTGAAATAAAATAAACTGATGGGGGAGTTAGAGGCAGGATCCCAGGCTTCTTTCAGCCCCTGACCACTCCTGTGTCCCACTGACACAGGAACCCTGGTCTACACATTCTCCTTCCCCTCCCCCACCCCACTATGTTCTGCAAATGCTTGCTGAGTGCCTGACAGGTGCAAAGCATGGAAGGTTACTGGAGATGGGGTCTTCCCAGGAAGCTATGTGACTTAAAAGAGGGCTTTAACAGCCTGGATGGGGATGTTTCAAGGCATTGAGACACCATTGTGATTGGGCTGGAATTTGCAGGTGCAGTGACTGAGCCATGAGCGTGTTAGCAAAGCCAGCTTAGAGTGGCAGAGAAGGGTGGGAAGGGGGGACATGGAGACAACCTCACACTGTGCCCTGGGTTTGCTGTAAGGCCTGGAGGATGCGACAGCCCCCTTCTGGGCCTTGGGCTCCCTGACTGCTCGAGGAAGGGTGAGCGCATAGTATCTTAAGGTCCCCAACTTTGGTTGATGGTGGTGGTCTCCCTCTGGGAGCCCTGGGAATGGGGGTTGGGGATAATGCCTGAGGTGCTGTCCCTGTGATCTGGAGTTCCTGAGTGTCCTCCACTGTCCCCTAGACAGTGATTGATGGCCCCAATGGGCAGCTTCTCTGCCCGAGCTGCTGCAGTTCCCGAGAATGTGTATTAATATTAATTGGGGCTAATTAGTTGGATAAATCAATCTGCCCCCAGAGAGCAGCTGCCCCTCCTTGGTTGATGGGGAGGAAGTCTGGGCTAATGGGGTTGCCGTGGCGAATCAGCATGATGGAGAGGATTCCTGTGTGCGTGTGGTAGCCCCATCTGTGTGCGGTGGTGGGTTTAGGTTCCTTTACTACCAACACCAGGGCCTGCCTGTGTGTGCCTCCTGCTGGTGTGTTATTGTGTGCTGGTTGGTTATGTGTCAGGCTGTGTGCTCCTTGTGTTTGGTTCCGTGCCTGTGGTATGTGTGCCTGGCTGGATGTGTATGGGTCAGGTTACTGGTTGGAGTAACATGATATGTTTGGGTTTGAATGTTTGGTTGAACATGTATGTGTGTGATCATGTGTCTGATGTGCAAAGATATCTGGTTCTGTATGCGTCTGGGCACCTGGATAGTATATGTGCGGCCATCTGGAATATGTAGCTATTGGGGTTTTATGTATCTGGTTGGCTGGAGGAGTGGAAAGGTTTTGTGGTGAGGTCACCCATAGCGTCTCCAGCCTCCCCTCTTTGCTTTCAGTACCAATTTTCTCCCCAACAAAGTTTTATAGGCCTGTCCTAAGTATCTTCCCAGTCGGGTCAGTCCTCTGCCAGATATGCCTTCAAGGCCTCAGGTCTTCAGCTTTATGTCCCAGGGAGGTGTGAAGCTGAGACATAGGTCAAACCCTTGTAGGGTTCAAACGAATCTAACTCAGTTCAGTTTAACAAAATTTCACAAGAGGGCTCCTGTGGGTCTTGCCTTCTGCTGAACCTTGGGGACAGATTCACTGTAAAGATAAATCTGACATCTGACTCAGACTTGCCTTTTTTTTTTTTTCATTTTTCTGAAGCTGGAAACAGGGAGAGACAGTCAGACAGACTCCCGCATGCGCCCGACCGGGATCCACCTGGCACGCGCACCAGGGGGCGACGCTCTGCCCACCAGGGGGCGATGCTCTGCCCATCCTGGGCGTCACCATGTTGCGACCAGAGCCACTCTAGCGCCTGAGGCAGAGGC
Organism: Saccopteryx bilineata; assembly: GCF_036850765.1. Taxonomy (NCBI): domain Eukaryota; kingdom Metazoa; phylum Chordata; class Mammalia; order Chiroptera; family Emballonuridae; genus Saccopteryx; species Saccopteryx bilineata. Next base: position 255,780,379 of record NC_089492.1, on the reverse strand, counting down.
CACAGAGCCATCCCCAGTGCCCGGGCCATCCTTGCTCCAATGGAGCCTCAGCTGCGGGAGGGGAAGAGAGAGACAGAGAGGAAGGAGAGGGGGAGGGGTGGAGAAGCAGACGGGTGCCCCTCCTGTGTGCCCTGGCTGGGAATTGAACCCGGGACTCCCGCACGCCAGGCCGACGCTCTACCACTGAGCCAACCGGCCAGGGCCTGACTCAGACTTGTCTTAAAGATGTTCTCACTCTGGGTGTGGAAACAGAGCTGTGCTAACTACGATGGGAGGCAGCTCAGCTGAATGTGGGCAAAGGCCAGATGCCCATGGAGCTGTGGGGCTTGGTGGGAGACATGATTTGCTCTTTCTGGAACAGGTCATGTGAGGGAGACTTCAAAGAGCTGAGCCTTGCAAGATGTATAGAAGTTTTCTAAAAGGAGGAAAGAACAGGATAGGTAATACCAGATAGAGAAAAGCCTGAGATAAGGCAGAGTTTCCAGAGAACACATAGAAAAGATCTGTAGGGTCCACTGGGGTAAACAGACACGCTGTGCATGGCTGCAGGCTGCTTGTCAGGAGGTGATGACCACCACCTCAGGGGGAAAGGGGCTGCCCGGAAGGTTGAGATTTTTTTCTTTTTTACCATATTAACCATATTTAACCACCACTTTGGAAATATTAATAAGTCAATATACAAAAAAACTTTAAAATATATTTTTGTTTTATTTTCAAACCATCATGGAAGGCAGCACCAGGTGAGTGTGGAGAAAGCCAGATGTCCACGGGGCTATGGGACTCGGCAGGAAGAGGTGATTTGTTCTAAACTAAACTATGTATTAAAACAGCTTAAAAGTGATGTAAATTGAGTTTCAATTCCTTCAGATGATTATAACAATTTCCAAAGAGTTTGTTGATTTGTTTTGTAGAAACTTGTGAGGATATTTGGATGTGGCTATTATCTTTTAAAGATGTCCTTCTCTTTCAAAGCTCTCCCAGTAAACTGAGGCATTAGGTGACTTACAATCTCATTAAGCAGAGACTCTCAACACCAATGATCCCCTTCCTTGGTCTGAGTCCTTGCTCAGCTTCTGGTGACCCACTGGCAATTACGCTCACAATTCGCTAGCTCTTCTAATGCCCTCTGAGATTTTGCATAGTTAAGCATCCCTATTGACAGTGGGCTCATAAACATTGTTATGAGTGTCATAATAAATTATTGTGATCCTAATCTTACAGGCCTCGGTGAGAAGTCGTGTAACACGGTAGTTAAGAGTGATGAGCTGCCTGTTTCTTGATCCTGACTCTGACACTTACAAGGGTGGGCAAAAGGAGGTTTATAGATGAGGGCATGTGAAACGCGGTTTATTCTGTATAATTATTTAGTAATTATTGTATTATTTTCCATACAAACAACTGAAAACCTACTTTTGTATACCCTTGTATATTTTAAATAATTTCTCTGTGCTGTAGCTTCCTCATCGTTACAGTGGGAGGATGATTATAATTATAGTACTCAAGTTAATAAATGTTTACAGTGGAGCCTGGCTACATATGCACTATCTATGTAATAGTTCTCACTTTTGTAATAAAACTAATGTCCTTGCTGAGTGGACATTTAGTGAGGTTTAATAAAGTTGATCTGTCAAATAGAAGCAACACTCATCAAGTTCGGTGAACAGGTGAGGCTTGTCCTCCCCCCCTCCCTCCCGTGTCACTTTGTGCTCACTGAGGGGGCAGAGGAGCCGTCCCAGCCCTCATGGGCATCCTGTGACCTGTGACCACCTCTCCCCAGCTCCCTGGAAAGCTGCCATTTTCACAAGAGGCTATGCAAGGACACCTTCAGGGGAGCTCTAGCCTCAGGGGTTGGGATGGACACTGGGTACTTGCCCACAGGGTTGCCACCAAGGGTGTCATCCCTCCAAATAGATATGTAGGAATTGGACTCACGTGCAGTGTTGGTGGTGAGCGTATGGACTGGCATTAAGTGCTGGGGTCGTCCCTGGTGAGGCCTGTTGAGGATTCTCAGAGCTGGGGAGCAGGGTAAGGGGTGACCACAGGCTGGCCTCCACAGTCCCTGAAGGAATCAGAGACTGTGCCTGCAGGGTACCCATGGGCTGAGCACTAACTCTTTACTGCTGAACTGAGAGGAGTTCCAGGGGAAGGGCTGGAGCAGCTGATGTGGTGGTATGCTCAGGACAGTGACTTTTTGCTAAGTGACTCAGAAGAATTTAAATATTTTAGCCACAGTACAGATGTTGAGATGCATTCTAACTGAATGCCTGTCCTGTCCATGTCTGGGCCCTCCTGAAAGTCCTTGTAGCACACAGGCTGGGGAGTTCTATTTTTTTTAAATAATTTTTTATTTTTCATTTAAAGTTGACATATAATATGCAGCACTTAAGTTGTTTATTGATTGCTTCTCATATGTGCCTTGACCAGGGGGCTCCAACTGAGCCAAGGACCCCTTGCTTAAGCTAGTGACCTTGGGATCATGTTGATGATCCCATGCTAAGCCAGCGAATCTGTGCTCAAGCTAGTGCTCCTGTGCTCAAGCCTGTGACCTTGGAGTTTTCAAACCTGGGACCTCAGTGTCCCAGGTCGATGCTCTATCCACTGTGCCACCACTGATCAGGTCAGCTGACAGTTTTATGGGAGCTCCCTGGTAGGTAACTAACCGCTTTTCCCTTGCTGCTTTTAAGGTCTTCTTTTTGTCTTTAACCTTTGGCATTTTAATTACAGTGGTCCCTCATCTATCATGGGGGTTATTTTCCCCGTGATAGGTGAAAATTCGTGAAGTAGCGACCTTACATTTATTTTATTATTTATGTATATTTTAAGGCTTTATAAACTCTCCCCACACTCTTATAAACCTTTTCAACATTTTAGGCTAGAAAATGCTTATTTTACCACAAAAATAATTAAAATAATAAATACATAAAAATACCTATATACCACAAAATCCGCGATATAGCAAAAAATCCGTGATACAAAATTAAATATATATAGAATTTAAAAATCTGCGATACAGCCTGATCAGGCGGTGGCGCAGTGGATAGAGTGTTGGACTGGGATGCCGAGGACCCAGGTTGGAGACCTTGAAGTTGCCAGCTTGAACGCAGGCTCATCTGGTTTGAGCAAAAGCTCACCAGCTTGGGCCCAAGGTCTCTGGCTCAAGTAAGGGGTTACTCGGTCTGCTGAAGGCCCACGGTCAAGGCACATATGAGAAAGCAATCAATGAACACCTAAGGTGTTGCAGTACGCAACAAAAAACTAATGATTGATGCTTCTCATCTCTCTCTGTTCCTGTCTGTCTGTCCCTGTCTATCCCTCTCTGACTTTCTCTCTGTCTCTGAAAAAAAAAAAAAAAAAAGCCACGATACAGTAAGACTGTGAAAAGTGAACCACGATATGGCAAGGGACAACTATATAATGTGTCTTGGTGTAGGCCTCTTTGGGTTCATCTTGTTTGGGACTCTCTGTGCTTCCTGGACTTCTTAAAAAATGTTTTCTGTATTTTTCTGAAGTGAGAAGCAGGTAGGCAGAGACAGATTCCTGTATGTGCCTGACCGGGATCTACCAGGCATGCCCACCAGGGGGCAATGCTCTGCCCATCTGGGGCATTGCTCCGCTGCAACCAGAGCCATTCTAGCGCCTGAGGCAGAGGCCACAGAGCCATCCTCAGCGCCCGAGCCAACTTTGCTCCAATGGAGCCTTGGCTGTGGGAGGGGAAGAGAGAGACAGAGAGGAAGGAGAGGGGGAGGGGTGGAGAAGCAGATGGGCACTTCTCCTGTGTGCCCTGGCTGGGAATCAAACCTGGGACTTCCACACACTATGCTGATGCTCTATACTTCCTAGACTTTATGTCTATTTCTTTCATCAGGTTAGGGAGGTTTTCCATCATTTTTTCAAATAAGTTTTCCATTCCTTGCTCTTTCTCTTTTCCTTCCAGCACTGTGTTGAGGTGAATGTTGGTATGCTTGAAGTTGTCCCAGAGACTTTTTAAACTATCCTCATTTTTTACTTAAAAATTACCACTAAACTACAGAACAATCATCTTTCAGAACTGCCTAGAATCTGGCTGAGTCTTACAACTAGGGAATTAAAGAAGCCACATCAAAACTGGTATGAGGGGCAGAAACTTGTAATAGGCTTCTCCCACACCCAAGTGTGGCAGATAAAAATTGGGAGGGATATCTCTGCTGCAGAAGTCTCCCCTGAAGAGCAAGGAGTCCCAGCCCCACACCAGGCCCTCCAGCCCAGGGCCACCTGACATGAGCAACAAAGCAATCTGCAAATGACTGTCAGTGGTGCTGGGCTTGAAGGTGTCCAGGCAAGGCGAAGCTGCAAACCAAGGCCGTCTGCTGCTAGTGCTGGGCCTGGGGTTACTTAGCAAGAGGTACGGGGCATACTGAGGCCAGATGCTGCTTGTTTGAAAGATTTTAGGAAAATCTGATGCATGAGCCAAGACAAACCATTCATACAGAAAAACCACTGGAAACAGCTTGGGTGGGGCTGTAAGTTGGGTGGGGCGGGGCCTCAGGAAATCACCAGGGTGGCGCAAACAGTATGAGCCAGGTTGAGGGAGTTTCAGATAAGACACTTGTCTGCCAGTGGTGGGGAGGGGGATGCTCATCAAAGGAAAATGGCCTCTGCCAGCACTTCTGTCTGGAAGAAAGCTGCCTTTCCCAACTCTCATCTTGACGCCTGATAATTCTGTTCCTCCCCATAAATCTCTGGTGCTTTTCAAGCTGCTGCCTCAGTGCTTGAGCTCAGGACTGAATCCGAGTAAATCCATGGGTGAGCCCTTTAAAAGGAACTGCCTGGGACTCCAGGAACCCTCTGTCTTACTCAGCCATAATCCTCATTGATTTTTACAGCCAGAAGTTATAGGGATTTCTCTTCTGAAAAAGAAGAGCACAGGGGCTGCCTGGCCTTGGACTACACCTTCCAGGAGCGCCCAGAGCCAGCGCACCAAGTGGACAGCTTCAGATCATGTTGAAGTACCACCACCCAATCATCTCCACAAGCAACACACAAGGTGAACTCAGTGGGTAACAGAGCCTTGATGAAATAAGTCCTGCTCTGGGCTGTGGGCCTTTGCACAGCTGATTCTCCACGGTGGTCTGAAGTCGGTAGTTGGTGGTCACAGCCAGTTCTTGCAGCTGATCGGCCTGCTGGTAAATCCCTCTCATTGACATACCAACAGCAATCAAGGCTCAACTACAAGGGGAGGGTGTACACAGCCCACACATGGGGTGCACCTTGAGTGTCCAGCTTGAGTGATTGGGAAAGGGTGCCACTGGACCCTACAGGACACCTACTATATTAGACCACTCTACCAAGCCGGGGAGACATAGCAAGCAGCTCTACCTAATGCATAGAAACAAACGCAGGGAGGCTGCAAAAATGAGAAGACAAGGAAACATGCCCCCTGTTGGGAAGATAGAATATATTATGCTCACTTTGTTAAAGATGGTGCTGCCTACATGGAAGCTCATCGCCCAGGTAATATAATGTGTGTTGGGGCCAGGCTGTGGGCAGGCAGGATCCTTGTAGCCTGGGGCTTGGTTTTAGGACTAAGCCTTTCCCACCCTTTTTGATGTGGGGTGGTGCAATCCCATCATGCCCCAGATAAGTGACTTTGTATTAGAGACTTCCCTATTTTGTATATTGGATTAAAGGTTTTGATTTCTACACTATAAAATGCGGGCAGAACGGGAGCTTGCTCTCTTAATTCCTGAGATTAATATTAGAGGAGAAAGCAGAGGAGAGCAGAGAAAGGCCACGTGGAGGAGGCCAGGAGAAGCAGCCAAGTTGGCGGAGTGTTGAGTGAGAAGCCAGTTTGCACAGAGTTTGTGCAGGGAGAAGGAAGGAGATGGGGAACAGAGGTGAATAAGTCTGGTGAGCTAGAAACCTTTGATTCTAGGAAACTTGGATAAGTCAGTAGCTTTGTGAGCACTGAATGAGTGGTTTTTGGAGCCCAATGTGTGTTTTTACTTGCCCATTGGGTGCAAGCTAGGATTAAAGATGATGGCCCACCAGTTTTTGGCTCCATTGTTTCTTTACCGACTGTCCGAATCCAATGCGAACCTGCATGTGAATGGCCACGATGGTGGCTCCTGGCTTTACGCCCCTGTAGAGCCAGAAGCCGTAGCCAGGGCCACTATCACAGCAGCCGTCCGGCCCATGCAGGTTCGCATTGGATTCGGACAGTCGGTAAAGAAACCATGGAGCCAAAAACTGGTGGGCCATAGCCTTTAATCCTACCTTGCACCCGGCGGGCAAGTAAAAATACACACTGGGCTCCAAAACCCAGTCACATTCAGTGCTCACAAAGCCACTGACTTATCCGAGTTTCCTAGAATCAAAGGTTTCTAGCTCATCAGACTTATTCTCCTCAGTTCCCCATCTCCTTCCTTATCCCAAATACAAACTCGACACAAACTGGCATCTCACTCAGCACTCCACCATCTTGGCTGCTTCTCCTGGCCTCCTCCACGTGGCCTTTCTCTGCTCTCCTCTGCTCTCTCTTCTAATACTAGTCTCAGGAACCAAGCGCCGAGTCCCGTTCTGCCTCCCTTTTATAGTGTAGAAATCCAAACCCTTAATCCAATATACATAATATGGAAGTCTCTAATACAAAGTCACTTCTCTGAGGCATGATAGGATTGTACCACCTCACACCAAAAAGGGTGGGACAGGCTTAATCCCAAAACCAAGCCTCAGGCTACAACAATTCTCAACACACATTAATATCACCTGGGCAATGGCCTCACGTGGGCAGCGCCTATTTTTAACAAAGTGAGCATAATACATTTTATCTGCCCAACAGCCCCCAAATGAAAGAACAGAATAAAGCTCCAGAAAAACAACTAAAAAAAATGGAAACAAGAAATCTACCAGCAAGTGAACTTGACTCAAAGAACCACCGAGCTAAAGCCAGCCCAAGAAATCTACTAGATGAAGAGTTCAAAACACCAGTTATAGAATCTTAATGACCCTAGTGAGAACCTCAAGGTCAGAAAAAAGGATCGGTCAGAAATGAAGGATACACTAACTGAAATGAAGAATAATTTTTAAGGAATCAACACAGTAGAGTAAATGAAGCCGAGAATCAAATCAGTAATATGGAATATAAGGAAGCAAAAAAACACCCAATCAGAACAGCAAAGAGAAAAAAGGACACCCCAAAATGAGGATCTTGTAAGGAGCCTCTGGGACAACTTCAAGCACCAATGTTCGCATCGTGGGGGTGCCAGAAGGGGAAGAAATAGAGCAAGGATCCAGGCTCTGCCACTTACTAGCTGTGTCCTTGGGCAAATAGCTCTCTGTCAGGGTCTCAACTGAGGCTTTGGAGAACTAAAAGGAGACAACTTCACCTTCCTGAGTGCCTGCTGCCTGCTAGGTCGTTATATCATGCTTGTCCCTGGGGGAGTCCTGAGGAGCTAGTGTCAGGCTTTCCCTCATTCCCTGGAGGATCCGCTCAGAGCTGCTAGGGTTGCTGTCTGTAGTCACTCTACATGGCTGACTAATGATTGACTTCTAGTCCTTTCTTCTCTGAGGACACCTAGGCCATGACAGGGAAAGGGACTCACCCTGGGTTGACCTTGTGGTCAACTGGGTCCCAGATCTCCTGCCACCCATGCTAGAGTCTTGTCCTTTCCCAAGGTCAGATGAACAAGGATGGAGAGAAGACTGGATAAGAAGGAAATGATGCTGGGTTGTTCCCCTGAAGGCAAACCACACAGAGCTGAACCTTGTTTCCATAATTCCTGAGTCCCAAGATAAGCGTATAAAGTCTCTCCCTCTCTAACTGTGCTCCTTCTGAATAGCAACACCAGGAGGCAGGCCCTCCTCTGTGACAGGCACCAGACTGGGCATTGGGGAAGCAGAGACAGAAAGGAATATCTGTTCCTTGTAAGGCTTTCATGCCAACCTGGAGACAGATCAAGAAGTGTTTTTAATGCTAAGGATGAGCACAGGAATGGATATGTACTGAACACATGGACGTGTGTGTGACCGTGTGTACAATGGAGTGGGTGAGGTGTGATGTTGTGCATGTGGAAGTAGGCCTTAGTGGATCCGTCTTTGACATCTGCTCATCCCACTCCATCTCCACAGGAGCCAAGCTTTGATCCCAAGACCATCCTGGAGCTGCCCCTGGTGACACTGGCTGAAAAGCTGCGGGAGGAAGAGCTGAGTCTGGAGAGTGTCCTCTGTAGCTACTTAGAGGAGGTGGGGGGTCAGGAGTCAAGGGTCAAAACTCAAACCTGGCTCTGGGCTGGCGTGGGGGATGTCCCCTGTCATTGTTCTACTTAGAGGAGTTGGGGGCAGATGTAACTTTGTTGCTGAAAGGGAGCTTGGGAGGGTGCTCATTCCACAGCTATTATCACTTCAATTCTACTATGAGTCAGGAAGAGGGGAGACCCTGGAGTGACTGAATGTCCTGTCCCTGGCCTCACTCCCAGCGCTTAGCGGGTTTCCCTCAATGGTGCGCAGGCGCTGAAGGTGCACCAGGAGGTGAACTGCCTGACGGACTTCCTGGGGGAATGTGAGGAGCAACTGCAGGCATTGAAGAAGCTCAAGAAGAGCGAGAGAGGCCTTCTCTATGGGGTCCCCATCAGCCTCAAGGACCCCTATGACTGCATGGTGAGCCCTGGGGTGTACATGTATGTGTGGGCACAAACATGCCACTGAACCTGTGAGCATCTGAGTGTGTGACATGGGGCAAGTTACTTAGTCCAGGGTGCACGGCTAGAAAGTGGCCAGCGGGCAGAATCCAGCAGTTGGATTCAAACCCAAACCCATACTCTTAATCATCATGTTCTTCTGCCACCTGTGAATCCCCCTAAGGTGCAGCATTGTGTCTCAGAGAGCGTGAAAATGGATGTGAGTAGGGGTGGAGTAGAATCTGTTCACTGAGTGATTCTACCCTGACCCGCATGGGCTGGAGTTAAAGTCACTTCCCTGCAGGGCCATGACTCTACGTGTGGCCTGGCCCAGTTCCTGGAAGAGCCGGCGGCCAAGGATGGGGTCATTGTGAAGGTGCTGAAAGCCCAGGGAGCTATTCCGTTCGTTAAGACCAACATCCCCCAGACCATGCTCAGGTGTCTGAAGTGGGCAGGATGGGGCTGGGGCTGGGGGCTGGGGGCTGGGAGTCTGGGGGCTGAGTCTGAATCTGGGCCTGGGGGTTGGGGCTAGGAACTGGGTCTGGGTCTGGGGTCTGGGGGTTGGGGGCTGTGTCTGGGTCTGGGGGTCTGGAGGTTGGGGGCTGTGTCTGGGTCTGGGGGTCTGGGGTCTGGGGGCTGAGTCTGAGTCTGGGCCTGGGGGCTGGGGCTAGGAACTGGGTCTGGGTCTGGGTCCAGGGTCTGGGTCTGGACCCTGGCCCAGGACTGAAACAGCAACATAAAGTCCTGATTCAGAGCAGAAGGTGAGGTGGGAGCCAGTCATGCAGTGCTCAAGGACTGAAGTTCTTGGGCAAGTCTCTGTACCCTCTGACCCTCAGTTTCCTCCTCATGTGTGGGCTCCATGGTCTCTAAGGGCTCTCAGACTTGGGGTTCTGAAAAGTTACAGTATGTGTCTGTTTCTCTTCCAACTTCTGTCTCTAGTTGTTCTTCTCATTCCCCGTTCTCTCTCCTCCTCACTCAGCCTTTAGTGTATTCATTTCTGTGAGGACCCTGTTCCTGGTTCTGACCGCAGAGCTGTGGGCTCCTTGCTCCTTACTTTAGGAGGTGTGATTGGTGTCTGCTCTGGGTCTTTCCTGCAGCAGCGACTTCTCACCTCAGCCAAAGGGGAGGCTAAGAGGTCTCAGCCCCTGGGAGGAGCTCATGAGTTGCAGCAGCCCTGGTTGACTCCCGAGGGTGGTCAGCCTCTAGATGGGGGAGGGGCAATCTTCCCCAATTAAACCTTCACCTCCTAACCCCTTTTCTTCTGCTTCCCTCAGCTTTGATTGCAGCAATCCCATCTATGGACAGACCATGAACCCTTTAAACTTAAAGAAGACTCCTGGAGGGTCCTCAGGGGGTGAAGGAGCTCTGTTGGCAAAAGGGGGTTCCATCCTGGGCATGGGTACTGACACAGGTGGCAGCATCCGCATACCAGCCAGCTTCTGCGGTGTCTATGGTCTCCGGACCACAGGAGGCCGCCTCAGGTACTCAGTGGTCATGCTGTGTGTGTGTGTGTGGGGGGGAGGAGCTCAACCTAGCCTAGAAGAAATAGGGGTCTGGGGGAGCAGAGGGGCCTGCTCCACGCATTAACTCTCATTGACTCAGCTTAGTCCTAGGGAAAGTAGGTGGAGGAGGGCTTCAAATAATTCCTGCCTCAATCACAGCTAAACATACCATGTTTGGTACAGGTGACAATGGAACAGACCTTCCGCTTACTCATTACCTCATTAGTACATTAATTCACTCTTCTGTACATTTATCCATTTACCTACCCTTTCTCTTATTCATTAATCAGTCCATCCATTTATCCATCTATCCATCCTTCATCCACTTACCCACCCATGCAGTCATCAGCCCAGTCTCTATCTATCAATTTCACCATTCATCTACTATTTAATTCATTTGACAAATATTGAGTGTTTGCTCTGGGCCATATACTCCATACTTGAGATATACCAATGAACAAAGGGGAAAAATATCTCAGCCTTTGAAAAACTTACATACATACTTCCTTCTATTCTTTTATATATATATATTCATTTTAGAGGAGAGAGAGAGAGAGAGAAGGGGGGGAGGAGCAGGAAGCTTCAACTCCCATATGTACCTTGACCGGGCAAGCCCAGGGTTTTGAACCGGCAACCTCAGCATTCCAGGTCAACGCTTTATCCACTGCGCCACCACAGGTTAGGTCCTTCTATTCTTTTAACCATTCATTTTCCCATTCATCTTGTCCATCCATCTACTCATCTACCCATCCATCAATCCATATTTGCCTTTATTCATTTGCCCATCTATTCATTCCTATTTCCAGTAACCTTTCCATCTATCCTGCATTCATCCATGCATCTATCCATCCAATCCACTCATCTTTCCATTCCACTCTGAGTACCTACCATGTGGTAACCCCTGTGTTGGCGACACAGCACTCTCAGACCCAGCCCCTGCCCCTGTTAGACATCCAAATGGCTTAGTCAAAAAATGATCAGGAATTTAAGAGAGGGGTAAAGCTTGTGAGAACTCACAGGATGAAGCCAACATTTTTTCACCAGAGATTTATTAAAAGGCTAGACTTTGAACTTTCAGAGGCAGGGCAAGGAAAAGGAAGGCTTTCTGGGGGAGGAAGCATTTGAGCCTGGTTTTGAAGGATGGACATGCAGAGATGGTGTGGAGTTTAGAAGCAACTTACTTTGCTTGGAGCAACATGTGTTCCTGAAAGAGCTAGAAGAGGAAGCTAGGGAAGTTGATATTTTAGAGCCTTGAAGGGCAGTCAGAGATCAGACTTTGTGCTATGGGTAGTAATAGCAAGTTATGGGAAGGTGGAAGCAGCTCTTGTTCCTGTGTGCTGAGCCGTGGCTGGGAACGCATGGGCTGGGTGCTCAAGCATCCTTGGCACCCAGGTCCTTCCCTTCTGGTGCTGAGCTGGGCTCTTCATGGGTGGGGTTTTGCAGCTACATTGGAGTTGCTTCTCCTGTGAAGGGCAAGAAATCAGGTAAGCTCTTGTCTATGCCTGTGGCCACACCTACTCAAAGACAAACCTGACAGACTTTCTCCCAAGGACATTTCACTCAGCCACTATCTGAGACAGATGAACCCCACTGGTGGTAAAGGTATATGGGGGGAGGGACTTCTTGACTTCCACCTGGCCTCCACTATTCCAGTGACTTGCCCCACTGAGAAGTGCTTCCTGTTATCTAGCTTTCATCTTTCTTACCGGTCTCTTGATGTTCTGCCCCAGATGAGAGTCTCCTTCCAGGCACCAGAGCTGCTTGGGTGGGTTTACCCACTCTACTTGCCTTCATCCCCTCATACAGGATGGTACCAGGGACTCTTCCTTTGGCCCTGGGCCCCACCCTCTGAGGCCCGGGGGTGGGGTTCCCCAGTGCAGAAAGGATGAGAAGTGTCTGCTTCCCTCCCCTCTACTCTGTGTAGTGAGCACCGTGGCTGGCCCCATGGCCCGGGATGTGGACAGCCTGGTGCTGGGCATGCGAGCCCTGCTGAATGAAGACATGCACCGACTGGACCCCACTGTGCCTTTCCAGCCCTTCAGGGAGGAGGTGAGTGGGTGGGGGAGCAGACCTTCCCCCTCCCTCTTTCTTCATTGACTTGTCTGCTATCTGACTAACCCTTCTGAAGGCCTTATTTCCTAGTCCAAGGTGCAGTGGGCAAGATGCGCACATAATCATGTTCGACTCCCTACATATATCCTAGTACAATCAATTAGTGATCATTGTCATCTATTCTTTGCCTCTATTGATCTCTCCATCCTATCCTCTCCTGATAGTTCTTTAGTTTAAAAATATTTGTGTTTATTCATCTAGCTACTTACCTGCCCACCCATTCAACTCCAACTATCCATTCATCTACCTACTCCTCTTTCCATTTGACTCTCTGCCCACCTACCCATTCACCTTCTCATACATCCACCCACTCACTCATTCATGAATCTGTCTACCACTCTACTCCATCTACCCAATTTCTCACATCCTTATTTATTTATTGCTCCTCCAGGGGTTTCTCCACAGGACCAATAGCCTAAAAAGTATATAGGGAGGCACCAAGTGACTTTTGGGGAGCCTTTGTGGCCCCCCCTGTGTAAGGCCAGCTGTGGTCCCAGGCTCCAACCTACAAGTCTGGGTCCTGGAGAGAGAGAGAGACCACCTTGTTCGCAGCACAAGCTCCCCTCAGAGTCCCACTCACCCCCTCTTATCCCCAGTTGTACTCTAGTCACCGGCCCCTTCGAATTGGCTACTATGATTCCGATGGCTACACCCAACCATCGCCTAGCATGGCCCGGGCTGTGAGGCTCACCTCCAGGCTGCTCCAGGAGGCAGGACACCAGGTAGGCTTACTTAGCCCTGAGGAAGGGGTGTGTGGGGAGGAGGCTCAACTGGTAAGGATAATGGACTGGACTATTCTTGGAGAGAAAGAAAATTATATCTGATTTTGTGCTGCTGTGATCATTGTGTTTCCCCTAAGCTTCCTGAAGAAGATGGATGGGGTAAGTGCAGGGGCAAGGGGGCTCCACCCAGTGAGGAAGGCATCAAGATTTTGTGCCTTGTCCCTCCAGTTTTGGGGCTCAGGGACTCACTCCTATAATCCCTATAGCTTCAGTTTTTGTTCCTTCCATAAAATGGCTATAAAGAGCCTCCTGTTCTCAAAGTCGTCCTCCACCTCTTCCCCTGCCTTTTATGCCCCAGTGGCCCGTCCCCGCCCTGCCTCCCCTTTGAGAACTGCTGGTTGGCCACACACGTCCTGTGTGATCTTGGGCCCCTCTCCTGATCTCCTGAGCTTCAATTTTCTACCACACGGGGCAGCTGTGAAGACTAAAGGAGCTCACAGATGTCAAGCACTTGGAATGGGGCTGGATTACAGTGGAGCAGGCAGGAGATGAGGGCGGCTCAAATTCCATCACATCTCTTTGGGGGAGTGGGCACGGCACCCCAAACCCTCCTGGGGAGCTGAGGTAGAAGATGAGGAGTGATGTGGTATCCTCTCCTTAAATGCTGAGGGATGTGAAGAGAAAACAGGGCTCGATGAGAGAAGCTCCAAGCCCTGACTCAGACTCTCCGCACAGGTCATTCCCTTCTCCGTCCCCCGCATAGAGCATGCCATCCTACACCTCTACACGGGGGGTCTGTTTGCCGATGGAGGAGCCACCCTTCTTGAGAAGCTGTACGTTTGTTGGGACTCAGATGTGGTCATGGTGAAAAAGGGGCTGGGGAGGGGAACTGTGGGCCTGGGCTGGTGGGATGCCAATGGCTAATTGTGTGACTTGAAGCAACAAGTCATCTACTCGGGCCTCATCTGCAGGATACACATGTTCCGGGGGTGATGGTGGTGGGAACAGAAGTGTTTCTTGAGTCTGACCCCCCTCCATGGCTTGTCTATAGAGGAGGAGTTGCGGGGGTGTGAGAGCCAGTTGATGAGTGAAAAGCCGTAACTGACCAGATTTATGTCTGTGGGTCCTCAGGAAGGGCGACATTGTGGACCACAGCATAAAAGCGTTAGTCAGCAACCTCAGCCTGCCAGATCTACTGAAGTGTTTTTTGGCCTTGATCATGAAGTACATAGTGAGTGTGGGCCCAGGATGGGGAGGGATTCAGAGGGGGGTGAGGCCCAGAGAGGAGGGAGCTCAGAGAGCGGAGGGGAGGCTGACTCAGGGAGTGAGCTAGGGTCAGAGAGGAGCATGAGGCCCAGAGAATGTTGCTGGCTCAGAGCTGGGTTCAAGAGGAAGAGGAGCTGAAAGAGGGGAATGGAGGCCAGAACAGAGGAGTGTTCTCAGAGAGGCTGAGATGGGGAGCACAGCTCAGAGCGAGAAAGGTGTTTCAGAAAGAGGAAAGGGGATTTGGAGAGGGGTGAGTGCCTAGGGGGGCCCAGGGCTGTGTAAGGTGGTGGCGGCCTGTGGAGGACTGGGGGGCTCCGTGTCAGTGTCCTGAGCAGAGTTGCTCTTGCTGGACCCCCAGCCAGGGTGGGCTGGCATTGCCCTGTGGTTTCTGAAGTTGGTGTCTCCCTTTCCCCACCTCTAGGCACCCCGGATGGGCCAGACTTTGGAAGAGTTTCGTGGAGTGGGGTGAGTGGTTGAGTCTCCTCAGGCTCAGCCCACAAGGGTTTTTCCTGGGGTGGTGATAACTGAGTGAGGGGCCTGTGGTTCGAGTTATTTACTGAGGGTGAAGGCTATTTAGACTTGGGGATCTAATTAGGGTTTGGGGGTCATGCCTGACACTGAATTAAATTTAGACTTTTGACTGGGGTTGGGATTGGGGCTGGTTTGGGGCTGGGGTTTGTTTTGGAGTTAAGCTCTAAGTTCAGGCTAGAATTGGGTTAGGTTGTGGTAAAGGTTGGGACTGAGTTAAAGTTAGGTTTGGGCTGGCGTTGAAGTTGGTTTGACTTGGTTGGTTCAGTTTGGAAGTGGGGTGGAGATGTGGTTGGAAGAAGATTCTGGTTTGGGCTTGGGTTTACCGTTGGGCTCGGTCTAGTGGGGCTTAGAATTGAGGTGCTGGTTGGAATTGGGGCTGGAGAAGCCTGAGGGCTGGGCTCTCATAGGTAAAGGGAGAAACCTATAGTTCTGGCTTCTACTTGTGAGTACGTGTGGCTGGTGATGGTGGTGGGGTATAGACCATAAGATGTGTACCCTTGGAAACATTGGACAGGCAAGGTATCTTGACCAGGGGACAAGACACAAGATCATTCCTAGCCTATCAACTGATTTACAGCTTGCACTGAGGCCAGCCTTGCCTCTTAGTTATCACATCCCATTTGTGTAAAAGGGTGTCTTCCTGTGCTGGCCTTCACACTTCTCAGAGTCTTCCTTATGCCCCCAGGACACCGAAGAAACTGTGGGAGCAGCACACAGCAGTGGAGGTGACGTGTGCCTGGCGAGACCTCAAGGGACTGGCAGAGCAGGGGCAGCAGAGACCTGCTGATGTCAGGAGTGGCCAGACAGGGGGCAGAGCTCTGTCCTGGCCTGCAGGGGAGGCCTGGCTGGACCTGAATGGGAAAGCTTGGTGACCTAGGAGGTTAATCTAAGTCCCTCTCTGGGGACAGGACATGTTCCCAAATCACTGCAGCCGGAGACTCCCTTTCCCATCCCTTTACCTTGGCCCCTGGTAGGAGCCTGACACTCCCCACATATCTCAGTCTGCAACTTATAGTTTGGGAATTCTTCCAGGTGCCTAACCCAACAGCCTGGCAGCACCTGACCTTGCCCTGCAAACAGTAACCTCTGCTGATCTTACCCGTCCTGCCCCTATTGTCCCTACAGAAATATCAGCAAGAGTTCATAGCTAAGTGGAGGTCCTTGGACCTGGATGTGCTGCTGGCACCAGCTCTGGGCCCTGCTTTCTATATAGGATATCCTGCCAAAGCATCTGGTGAGAGGGAACTGGGTCCTGGTGGGGTTGAGACTGGGAGTTTAGGACTTCTTAGTCCTGCCACAGCCTCTGTGACCTTGACCTTTGTTTTTATTCACTTAAATTTTTTTCTTAAATTGAGATGAAATTCAGATTACATAAATTATCATTTTAAAGTGTACAATTGAATGGGTTTTAGTATATTCAGAATGTCATGCAACCACAACTACTATCTAATTCCAGAACACTTCTATCATCCTGAAAAGAAATATCATACCAGTTAGCAGACACTCTCAATTTCCATTTACTTTTAAAGTAAACTTTATTGAAGTACAAATGTTCTTCAACTTAAGATGGAGTTATGTACTAAGAAACCTGTCATAAGTTGAAAATATCTAAGTCGAAGATGCATTAACCTAGTGAACATCAGAGCTTAGTCTAGCCAGTTTCTGCTGAATGTATTATCACTTCTGCACTCAAAAAAGTAAAAAAACCATAAATCAAACCATCATAAGTTGGGGACCATCTGTATAACCTACATGCAATTTGATAAATTTTAACTAATGTATAGAGTTGTATAACCACCACCATAATCAAAATATAGACTATTTCAATCACGGACCAAATTTCTCTCATGTCGCTTTGCAAGTCATTCTAACCTTGCCCCCACAACCACTAATCTCCTTTCTCTCACTATAGCTTTGCTTTTTCTAACCTAGAATTTCATATGAATAGAATCATAAAATATGAGGCTTTTGTGTCTGGCTTCTTTCACTGAGCATCATCATCTTCTCTTAACATGCTTTCTGCTGCCCCAGGTCTAGAGGTGTCTTCAGCCTAGCCCACCTGAAGCGCGAGCCTCAGCATAGGGCAGTGTCTGAGGCATCACTGGGACCTATGCCCAGAACAGGTACAAGTCTCAGAGGTGATGTCAATGCAGAATGAAGACCCACCTCAAGCCTGGAGTCCTCCCCCTGGGTTCTCCCCCCCGCCCCCAAGTGGCTGTCCAAAGGCACATCCCATATCTGGCTCTGCTCTCTGATATTTTCTGTCAACATCCCTGCCACTTCTGTGATGTTCACTCCATGAACATAGCTGGCTGTTGTAATGGGGATGCCTTTTCAACTCAGGGTTTCACTGCACACCCCAGTCATCTTGCAGCTCATTGTACCAGAGGGCATGGGCTGAATCCTCTGCCACCCACTGGCTGTGTAACCAGTGAAAAGCCACCTGACCTGTCTGGCACCTGGATTTCCTCACAAGGAAACTCCTTTTCTGCACAAGGAGAATCCCCACCTCACAGAGGTGAAGAAGATTCAGAGAATCAGCAATGTAGAGAGGCCAGCTCAGTGCCTGGCATTGAATAAGGCGTGGGTAACGTGGACTCTCCTTCCCTCCACCGTGCAGAGAGCAGGAGGTAGTCGTCAGGCTATTTGTAGCACTGAACCGGCTATGGCAAGCCCACAGAGCTAAAGTTTCAAGAATGACCCTGAGGGGGCGCTTAGTCACATTTTTTCCTCCCGTAGAAGTTGGAGTTGGTGATTTCCTGAGCTAATCTGGTTCTTCCTACAGACGGCTCCTCTTACAAATCCCTGTACAACGTGCTGGACTTCCCTGTTGGTGTGGTGCCCGTCACCACCGTGACACCACAGGACGAGGAGGAACTGGCCTTCTACAAGGGATACTATGGAGATACTAATGACAAAAATTTCCCAGAGGTCAGTTTCCCTCTCCATACCTATATCCCAGGGGCATAAAGCAGGAATTATTCAAGCCTCAATCCGTGGGGAGATGGGGGAGGCTGGGCATTCCCAAGGTTTACCCTTCCTCACTTCTGGTATAGTGTCACCCCATCCCTGAGGACACACCATTTAAGCTCCCAGTCAGCCTCTGTTCTTGTCAGGGGAGAATAGTTTACAAAAGCAGTGGTCTATTTGACACCCCTGTAAGGAAAGTCCCTTCCAGAGGCAGGGAGGGTGGATCAGGACAAAGGCCTCTGGTTAGGAGCTTACCGTGTAACAAGTGGGCACTTCCCTTCTCTGGGTCTCAGTTTCTTTGTCAGAAAAAAAAAGGGAATTTATAAACAAATCTACCTTGCAAGGTTATGTTAAAGGTTAAATAAAAAAAACTGTGCAAGTAGCATAAGGTCTCATGTGTAGGAAGTGATCAATACTGCTACTATTACTAATTCAGAGGTGGCTTAACAAAAGGAAGTATTTCTGTGGGCCTATTTAATGTAGGGTCTAAAACGGGTCCCCAAACTACGGCCTGCGGGCCGCATGCGGCCCCCAGAGGCCATTTATCCGGCCCCGCCGCACACCCGGAAGGGGCACCTCTTTCATTGGTGGTCAGTGAGAGGAGTACTATATGTGGTGGCACCGCAAAGCGTGGCGTTGCTCACATACAGTACTACTTCCGGTGACGCAGGACGCACGCGTCACAGCTCCGGAAGCGCAGCATATCACCTGTTATGGCTAGCAGCGACAAATATGGAACTGGACATTGACCATCTCATTAGCCAAAAGCAGGCCCATATTTCCCATTGAAATACTGGTCAGTTTGTTGATTTAAATTTACTTGTTCTTTATTTTAAATATTGTATTTATTCCCGTTTTGTTTTTTTACTTTAAAATAAGATATGTGCAGTTGCATAGGGATTTGTTCATAGTTTTTTTTATAGTCCGGCCTTCCAACCGTCTGAGGGACAGTGAACTGGCCCCCTGTGTAAAAAGTTTGGGGACCCCTGGTCTAAAATAACAATCCTGACTTAGGTGAGAGAGAGAAAAAGAGAGGGAGAGACTGACTCTGAAGAGTATGCATGTATCTGAGTCAGACATTAAGTAACTTATTTTTCCGGAAGTCAATTTTAGTGGCAGAGTTACCCAGTGGAACTGCTGACCTGAGTTCTGAGAAAATAATAATGATATTATAATGTGTCTGGGCAAAGGGCTTGTGAGCAGGAAGCAGGGTCTGATTTGCAGACGCTCTCTCTGTGCAGGCAGTGAAAGGATCCGTGGGACTTCCGGTGGCTGTGCAGTGCATTGCTTTACCCTGGCAAGAGGAGCTGTGTCTTCGGTTTATGAAGGAGGTGGAGACCTTGGTCAAGAACCAGAGGGAACCCAAATGACAGGCCATTTCTTCTCCGGAGACCTTTTTACATCCTCATCCGAGTCTGCTCCTGGTGCCCCTTCCCTCTCATGAATGCAAAAATCTATCCCATATCACCTCTTCCTGGAAGCCCACCAGATTTCTTCCCTTTGTCCTTGTGGGTGCTTAATTCAGGGACTCAGATCTACCTAAGATGAGGATCAGGGTGAAGGACTCAATAAGCATTTTTGACTGGCTGGCCTTGTGGTCTTTGATCTTGGTGGCACTGCAGCCTCCTGGTGGCCTTCTGCCTTCAGCTATTCTTCTCCAGCTCAGTCCCCCAGATGCTATCCCAGATTGCAGCAGAGGGGAACAAGCCCCAAAATGAGAGGCTGGAGACCTGAGTCCAAGTCTTGGCTCTGCCACTGGTTTGCTATGCAATGCTGGGCAAAATTTCCCCCCTTTCTGAATCTCTGTTTTCTCATCTACAAATTGAGGGAGTTAGAGTTGATGACTTGACTATTCTGTGAACTGTAATTCCTAGGCATTTCCCTGATCAAGAACTTGCCATAGGCTCTGGTCAGGTAGCTCAGTTGGTTAAGCATCATTCTGACATGCTAAAGTTGTAGGTTTGATCCCTGGTCAGAATACATATAAGAATCAACCAATGATGGCATGAATAAGTGGAGCAACAAACCAATGTTTTTTTCTTTGTCTCTTTTTCTCTCTCTGAAAAAATCAATAAATAAAAATAAAATAAAATAAAAAAAAATAGAACTTGCCATAGCTCCCACTGCTATCTAGAGAAAGTTCCAGAGAACAAGACCAAGGGAGTGAAGCCTAGTCAGAGCAGACCTTGGGTTGGGACTCAGACCTCAGTTCACAGTCCAGTGCTTTGTCCACAAAGTGCCAATTTCTTGGCCTGACACTCAGCACCTCCCGAGAGCCTCCAATGTCCTCTGCCTTGGCTCTGCTATAGCACAGCCTCCCTCATTCCCTCGAGCTGGAGCCTTCTTGGCAGCACGGTGCTCATCTGCTTCTGTGCCTCTGTTTATACTATTCCTTTTACCTGAACACATCACTGTCTTTTCTGTCCTTCAACTCCTCTGTCAAATGCCACTTCCTCGAGGAAGACTTCTTTGATTCCTTTCATCTGAACTCTTTTGAGATCCTCCTGCATCAAAACTTACCCTTGCTGCTCCTTTTGTCACCGGGTTTTAGGATATAGGGACAGCGGTGGTGATGGGGCAGAAGCACTACCTTGAGGCTGTAGCACAGAAACTGCAAGAGAGCTGCCTGGGTCAGGCCTGCTCTCTCCTCTGGGCCTACAATTCATCACACGGAGCTAAAAGCACTTTTGAAAGACATGTCCATTATGTTTCCAGTTGCTGGTTCTGGATAATTCTTGAGTGTGCCTTAAACCCAAGCCGAAACTGATATCCAAAATACAAAAACTTCTTAATTGAGAAGAAAGAAATTATACACTCAGTTTATATTTTATTTAGAAATTAAATTAAAAAAAAGAAATTAAATTAAGGCCCTAGCCAGTTGCTCAATGGATAGAGTGTTGGCCCAGTGTATGGACATCCCAGATTTGATTCCTGGTCAGGGCACACATGAGAAGCGACCATCTGCTTCTCTCCTCCTCCCTCTTCCCCTTTTCTCTCTCTTCCCCTCTCATAACCAGTGGTTGATTAGCTCAAGTGTCAGCTCTTACCACTGAGGATAGGTCAGTTGGTCTGAGCACATCAGTCACTCAGTTGATTCCAGCATGGCCCCAGGCCCCAGATGGGGGTTGCCAGGTGAATCCTCCTCTGGGTGCATGTAGGAATCTGTCTCACTATCTTCCCTCCTCTCACTTAAAAAAGAAAAGAAATTAAATGTAATGGGGTGACATTAATCAATAATAGTACATTAGGTTTCCAGTAAACATGTCGATAGCATTTGAACTGTTGATTGTGTTGTATACACTCAGTTTTTTTTCTTTTTCTTTCTCTTTCTTTCTCCTTCCTTCCTTCCTTCCTTCCTTCTTCCTTTTTTTCTTTTTTTCTCTCTCTCTCTCTTTCTTTCTTTCCTTTCTTTTCTTTTCTTTTCCTTTCTTTTCTTTCTTTCTTTCTTTCTTTCTTTCTTTCTTTCTTTCTTTCATACACTCAATATTTTGTGTTGTTTTTTTTTGTGACAGACAGAGAGAGGGACAGATAGGGACAGACAGGAAGGGAGAGAGATGAAAAGCATCAATTCTTTGTTGCAGCACCTTAGTTGTTCATTGATTGCTTTCTCATATGTGCCTTGAGCGGGGGGCTACAGCAGACCAAGTGACCCCTTGCTCAAGCCAGTGACCTTGGGCTCAAGCTGGTGAGCCTTGCTCAAACCAGATGAGCCCGTGCTCAAGCTGGCAACCTCAGGGTTTCAAACCTGAATCCTCCACTTTCCAGTTTGATGCTCCATCTACTGAGCTATTGCCTGGTAAGGCTACACTCAGGGTGTTTTTTTTTGTTGTTGTTGTTGTTGTTGTTTTTTGTATTATTCCAAAGTTAGAAGTGGGGAGGCAGTCAGATAGACTCATGCATGTGCCCGACCGGGATTCACCTGGCATGCCCACCAGGGGGCGATGCTCGTTCATCTGGGGCATTGCTCTGTTGTAGCCAGAGCTGTTCCAGTGCCTGTGGCAGAGGCCATAGAGCCATCCTCAGCGCCCGGGGCTAACTTTGCTCCAATGGAGCCTTGGCTGGGGAAGAGGAAGAGATAGAGAGGAAGGAGAGGAGGAGGGGTGGAGAAGCAGATGGGCGCTTCTCCTGTGTGCCCTGGCCGGGAATTGAACCTGGGACTTTCGCATGCCGGGCTGACATTCTACCGCTGAGCAAACCGGCCAGGGCAAGGCTACACTCAGTTTTTTTTTTTAATTTATTTATTTATTTTACAGAAACAGAGAATGAATCAGAGAGATAGACAGGGACAGACAGGAACGGAGAGAGATGAGAAGCATCAATCATTCGTTTTTCATTGCGCGTTGCAACACCTTAGTTGTTCATTGATTGCTTTCTCATATGTGCCTTGACCGCGGACCTTCAGCAGACCAAGTAAGCCCTTGCTGGAGCCAGCAACCTTGGGTTCAAGCTGGTGGGCTTTTTGCTCAAACCAGATGAGCCTGCGCTCAAGCTGGCGACCTCGGGGTCTCGAACCTGGGTCCTCTGCATCCCAGTCCAACGCTCTATCCACTGCGCCACTGCCTGGTCAGGCTACACTCAGTTTTTTGTTTTTTTTTTTATAAATAAATTTTTATTTTAATGGGGTGACATCAATAAATCAGGGTACATATATTCAAATAAAACATTTCCAGGTTATCTTGTCACTTAGTTCTGTTGCATATCCATCACCCAAAGAGAGATCGTCCTCCGTCACCCTCTATTCAGTTTTCTTTGTACCCCTCCCCCTCCCCCCCCACCCCCCATAACCACCCCACGCCTGTCCATGTCTCTTAGTCTCATTTTTATGTCCCACCAATGTATGGAATCCTGCAGTTCTTGTTTTTTTTCTGATTCACTTATTTCACTCCGCATAATGTTATCAAGATTCCACCATTCTGCTGTAAGTGATCTGATGTCATCATCTCTTCTAGCTGAATAGTATACCCTGGTGTATATGTGCCCCATCTTCTTTATCCAGTCTTCTATTTTTTTTTACAGTGATTAAAAGCCTTTAAGCAAACTCTTGGCCAATACAGCAAGAATCCATAAAAGAGTAGTGTCCTTAACATGTTCACCAAGTCCAAGTTGGCCCCAACACCATGCCAAATCCCTGAAAAATGCAACCCAACCACAGTTCAGTCTGTTAGGAGCTGTCACAGGGAGCAGGAGTCCAGGAAAAGTCCACATCCAGGAAAAGTCCTCATGGCACTGGAATTGTTGTCACCATTCTTTTTTTTTATTTTAATTTTTTAAATTTTATTTATTTATTCATTTTTTTTAGAGAGGAGAGAGAGAGTGAGAGAGAAAGAGAGGAAGGGGGGAGGAGCAGGAAGCATCAACTCCCATATGTGCCTTGACCACGCAAGCCCAGGGTTTTGAACCGGTGACCTCAGCATTTCCAGGTCAACGCTTTATCCACTGCGCCACCACAGAATGTCAACATTCTATACTTTGCAGCTCATGTCCAAGTTCCAATGACCGCTGCTTCTAGCTGGTAATGATTCAGGTAGACTGGAAATACACTCAGTTTTAAAGAAGCAAAAGTTGTGGAAAAGCACAGACTCCAAAAGTGTATCGTTGATTACTTGTAAAACATGCAACAAAACAGTTAAATATAGTAAAAGCAGAAGCTTTCTATTAGCAATCCTGCCATTTCTACGAGTAAACTCAGCCTGAAAACACTAGAGAGAAAGACTCTAAATTCTGAAAAGTTAAATCATGACAAGTCTGGTTCCAAAGGCAAGAGTGCAGCACTGATTTTCAGAACATCTACATCTGGACAGTCAACACCCACTTGCTCCTCAAAAAATGTGAACAAGACAAAGAAGCATTTCTCTCAACTAAAAATGTTGCTCAGAGTGAATCCCAAAAGAATTGAAAGGTGAAATTCAGAAATTTCTTACCTTCATTATAAAAAATGGACTATGAAAGTAAGGACTGTTTAATGCAATTTTTGAAACTAAAGTTAGTCAGAAAAACAGTTTTTAAAAAACTTTTATTTGGGCCCTGGCCGGTTGGCTCCGTGGTAGAGCGTCGGCCTGGCATGCAGAAGTCCCGGGTTCGATTCCCGGCCAGGGCACACAAGAGAAGCGCCCATCTGCTTCTCCATCCCTCCCCTTCTCCTTCCTCTCTGTCTCTCTCTTCCCCTCCCGCAGCCGAGGCTCCGTTGGAGCAAAGATGGCCCGGTTGCTGGGGATGGCTCCTTGGCCTCTGCCCCAGGCGCTAGAGTGGCTCTGGTTGCAACAGAGCGACGCCCCGGAGGGGCAGAGCATCGCCCGCTGGTGGGCAGAGCTTCGCCCCCTGGTGGGCGTGCCGGGTGGATCCGGTCGGGCGCATGCGGGAGTCTGTCTGACTGTCTCTCCCTGTTTCCAGCTTCAGAAAAATACAAAAAACAAACAAACAAACAAAAAAAAACCCCACAACTTTTATTTGTTTTTTAAATACATGAAAACTAGGAACAAAATTTTCTTGTTCTTTAGTACTTACGAAGAAAAAATCTCGTTAGAATAAATAACAGAAACCTGCCTACCTCACAGGGTGGTTCTGAGAATCAAAAATATGTGAAAGTACAGATAATGTATTATAGAATTATACACTTGAGACCTATATAATTTTATTAACCAAAGTCACCCCAATAAACTAAATAAAAATATAAGAAAGGTTCTTGTAAGTAGTAAAGATATATATGGACAAAACCTACCAACAACACAAAACAACAACAACAAAAACACGCACAACTCTACCTTCCTCTATCCCATTCTTCTTTTTAGCCCTACTTCCAGTCAACTAGGAAAACCAATAAGCTCATCTCTCCTTGCACTTAATAGCACAAAACCTTCTGGAGATATATCTCAATGCGAAGGAATGGAATTCATCCTTCCATCCATCCATCCTACATTTGTTAAGTACCTCCTCTGAACACAAATAATGGAATTTCAGGCAGAAAAAGGTCTGAGTTTAACTAAGGTGAAAACTCCAGGAATCACACTGGAAGGGCAGCCCTGACTCTCCCTAAAATAAAAGAAACCATTTGGGATATCAGGTACAGGCTGGACAGAGCTATTACAGACTTCACTGGCCTCCACCCCTCTCCAGGCTCTATCACAGAGTCTGATATCTCTGCTGGAGAAAGAGGCTCATGGTTTCCCCTCACTCCTGCTCTGTTCTTCCTCCCCATTTTTTTTTTCTTTGTATTTTTCTGAAGCTGGAAAAGGGGAGAGACAGTCAGACTCCCGCATACACCCGACCGGGATCCACCTGGCACGCCCACCAGGGGGCGATGCTCTGCCCCTCCGGGGCATCGCTCTGTTGCAACCAGAGCCACACTAGCTCCTGGGGCAGAGGCCAAGGAGCCATCCCCAGCGCCTGGGCCATCTTTGCTCCAATGGAGCCTTGGCTGCGGGAGGGGAAGAGAGAGACAGAGAGGAAGGAGAGGGGGGAGGGGTGGAGAAACAGATGGGCGCTTCTCCTGTGTGCCTTGGCCGGGAATCGAACCCCGGACCTCTGCACGCCAGGCCGACGCTCTACCACTGAGCCAACCGGCCAGGGCCTGTTCTTCCTCCCCATTTAAAGGAAGGTCTAAGAGGTTCAGAGAAGGTGGGGGGGGCCCAGCACAGAGGGGTTTTTTGTTTGTTTGTTTGTATTGTTTTGTTTTGTTTTACTTCAAATGCCTCCTGCCTCCTCTCCCGGCAGCTTACTGGCTCTAACAGTCTGGGCACCAGGGGGCAGCATCGAACTTCATACAGCCCGGACTAACGCACTTACGGCTTTAAGGAGAGATACACTGTTATCAGGGCTTTCTCAGTCAGATCCTTGTCCAAACTCCATTGCGCAGATAGAGAAATTGGAGGATTGAGAAATAATTATAGGGGGACACAGGAATAAACCTGGTTCTTTCACTTTGCGTAAAAACATTTGCAGATTTTAGGAGATAGGGGAGGGATTCTGTTTTTGGCTGAAATTAGCCTGGAGAAAGGGAACAACAGATACCAGACTAAGGGACTGAGTAAGCCCCATCCTGGGGCCAGACTTCTCCGTAGGCTGGGCTTTCTCTGGTTACTCTTTTTTTTTTTTTTTTTTTTAGAGACAGAGAGAGTCAGAGAGAGGGACAGACAGACAGGGAGAGAGATGAGAAACATCAATTTGTTGCGGCTCCTTAGTTGTTCATTGATTGATTTCCTCATATGTGCCTTGACAGGGCGGGGGGGGGGGCGGGAGGCTACAGCAGACTGAGTGACCCCTTGCTCGAGCCAGCGACCTTGGGCTCAAACTGGTAAGCCTTGCTCAAACCAGATGAGCCTGCGCTCAAGCTGGCGACCTCGGGGTCTCTAACCTGGGTCCTCCGCCTCCCAGTCTGATGCTCTATCCACTGCGCCACCGCCTGGTCAGGCATCTCTGGTTACTCTTGAGCTGATATTTGGTGTCAACAGCTGCCTTCCTCCCCAACTCCAGCTCCAGCTCATGCACTGACTTCTTACTACCACCCAGCACCATCTTCACCTGGTTTGTGTGACTGTGGGCAAGCCATTGGCTTCCTCATAGTCCCTTGCCATAGAGGCCTCTCTGAGGCTGGTGTGTGGGTGCACATGGGACTTCCAGGGACATGGTATCTCCTGCTTCTCCCCTCCTCACTCCTAGTAGTTCCGCCGTGGAGGGTTTGGTCTGGGTGTGTAGACATCCAGGCTCTGCCTTTTCTACAGGTTTAGACAAGTCTCACAGCTTCTCTATGCCTCGGTTTCTTCTTCTGTAAAATGGAAATAATGATGACATCTGCCATAGCCTCAGGATGAGACAGATCCACAGAAGGTGAAGGCCAGGTGGGAGAGCACCTGGGTTCCCTTCCCCAGCCCGGTAGCTGCAGTCGGTAATAGGCAGGCGCAAGGTCCGGGTGTCTCTGTCCAGCATTCACTGGGAAAGAGCAGCTTCTCCTGGGAAAAGCCTGTCTGAATTTAGCTCAGAAACAGGAAAATTCCCAGGGCCAGGAGGTTCTATTAAGACAAAGGCTGAGGCCTGACCTGTGGTGGCGCAGTGGATAAAGCATCGACCTGGAAATGCTGAGGTCGCCGGTTCAAAACCCTGGGCTTGCCTGGTCAAGGCACATATGGGAGTTGATGCTTCCAGCTCCTCCCCCCTGTCTCTCTCTCTCTCTCTCTCTCCTCTCTAAAATGAATAAATAAATAAATAAAAATTAAAAAAAAACTTTAAAAAAAAAAAAAAAAAAAAAAAAAAAAGACAAAGGCTGAGGTCCCAGACTAGGACCCTTGGGAAGGAGGCGTCTTGAGTTCTGGTCTTGTTTCTGCGCTGTGGGATGAGGGTAAGACCTATAGTTTTTTTCTGGGCCTCAGTTTCCCCTTTGGCCCTTTGGCTGTAGGGGGAAGGGTGTCACCGTGTCTTGCCTACCCCCCCCCTTCCCATCCCCTCTCTCCAATTATTTCAAAGGTTCTGCAGGACGCCTCTTGTCGCCACCCCACCCACCCACCCCTGGCTGGCCCAGGGACATAGCGGCCTCTCTACCCAACCCACTGCACTCCCATTTCATCACCTAAGCGGGTCGCGGGAGGGCGGGACAGAACGACCCTGACGGAGGCGCCTCCTACTCTCCCGTGCACTGACGGACAGACAGCCCGGCCGGAACCCGCCACGAGTCCGGCTCCGTCCCTGGCTTCCCGGCCGCCGGCTCCGCGCACGGGCCGCCCCGCCCGCTGCGCCTCCCTGGGCGCCCGTATTAAAGCGCATATGCAAGCCATGAATTATCAACTGAAAGGAGTCAATTACCGGCTCTAAAAACGAGTGTCTGCGCCCGGAGCGCCCGGGGCCATCCGCCTATTTACGGAGCGATTTCCCCCACCCGGCCTCGGGAGGGAGAGACAGGGAGAGACGGAGACGGAGACCGGGAGAGAGAGCGATGGAGAGAGAGACTAGGGGAAAGAGAGAGCCAGAGACCCTCAGAGACAGGGAGAGAGAGAAAGAGGGAGAGAGAGAAAGAAAGAGAGAGAGAAAGAGAAACTGGGATGGGAAAAAAGGAAGAGAGAGACAGAGATTAGAGCAACGCAGAGAGTCAGACGAAGCAAAGGCAGCTTGGGTGCCTCTTCTCAGAGCAGCAAGGAGAGGCGAGCCCCCTGGACTTCAAAGGCCCTGTGTTCCCCTCCCCCAGTGCTAGTGTAGGGACTGTAACCCTCCAGGGTTGAGGGAGGCTGCCTTGCCAGCTAGGGCTAGATCTGGGGAGGCAGGGAGTGATAAGGTGGGGAGCATAGTATGCTGAGAGGCCTGTCTTGGCAAGAAACTCGGAACAGGCTGCAGTGTTGTCCAGTGTAAGGTGAGTTGAGCAGAGGGAGGAGGGGGTAAGGAATAGGGACAGTGAGGATTGAGTCTCATGTAGGGGTATCTGTGAGGCCTCTCAGCATCAAAAGAGAAGTGTTGTACCCCAGCCGGCTCAGGCAGTCCTGTGCCCCCCCACCCCACCCCAGGCTCTCACCCAAGCTGTTTCCTCCTCTGGAAATGCTTTTCCTGCCCACTCCTCCTCATTCTTTGACTCTGGGCCTCCCCAGCTGCTGTGCCTGCCTTAGCCCCAGCACACACCCCATTCTGTTCCATGATCCAGGCCTGACTTCTCCACCAGACAGGGAGTACTACACCCACAGGCCTTGGCTCACCAATGTCAATGTCAATATCCAAAGGGACATGCATAAGTAATTTGCTGAATGTATGAATGAAAGAATGAGCTGAGCTAGAGGGACCTTTGCCTGGACTGAGGCTGTGATCAAGGCCCAGAGTTTGGAGGGAAAGGTGGAGTGCAAAGCACTCTGTGCAGATCATATGGAAGGCTTCAAGCAACCTCAGTGCTGGGATGAGGTTACAGTAGTGGAGTGAGACCCTGGTTGTGCAGGGGGTGGGGGAGAGGAGTAGAGGAGCAGGGGCAGGGAGCGTGTGATGGGCAGAGAGCTGAGGCCTAGCTTACCAGCACTAGCAAGCTGCTGCCAGAGTCCCCAGCTCTTTGCCCTTGGTCCTTCAGGGCCCTTGAAATCCTAAGCCTCTTCTGGAGGGTGTGAGGGATAGGGAACCCTAGGAACTCTGAGGAAAGAGTGAGTCTAAACTGGGGCAGATGGAAGAGTATGTGCTTGGGAATCAAACAGCCTTTCTTTTCTAGATGTGTGACCTCAGGCAAACCCCTTTCTTAACTTTTGAGCCTCAGGTTCCTTATCTATAAAATGGGGACAAAGCTACCCAATTTTATATGAATGTTCTGCCATCTGCGTAGTACTTTCCCCAAGAGGGAAAGACCCTGCTAAAGTAAGAGGAGTAGCTACTATTTATTGAGGCTTACAAGGTGCTAAGCACTGTGATTAGTGGATTATCTCTCTCTTCCTCCTAACAGCTTTCTGAGGTTGTGAAGTTACTTTGCAGACAAGGAAACCCAAAGAGGGTCAGGGATTGGGCAGTGGCAGTGGCAAGTTTTGAAGTCATGTCTGACTCCAGAGCCCTGCACCATGAGGCCTCCCAGACTTGGCCCCCCTACCCACTGCCCTGTTCCCTCAGACCTTCCAGTCTGACAGTTCAGATCGACTAAGGGGTAGCTGAACATCGGGCAGGACAACTCAGGTCCAGTGGAGGCAGCCCCTGGGGTCTTGTTCCCGCCACGGCGTGGGCCGGGAGGTCTGCCTGACAAGTCTGTAGCCCTGCCATGCCATTAGCGGGCAGCCAGAGGGGGTGTCTGCAAGCACCAACGCTGGGGTTCCCACGGCTGCTTGCCTATTAGTGGCTGGTGGCTTCGTAGTGATTTATTGGGGCTTCTTCATTTCCCCTTGGTCCGCTATAAACATATTTATACCACCAGAGTGACCGATAAATTTCCCTTATGAATCCTGTTATCTCCCCCATTAACCATCCGTCACCTTTTATGCAGCCATGATGGGCTGGGCCAGGACATTGGGGCTGGGTGGGAGGCCTGCTGCCCGAAGCCCTGGGCCCAGTGAACTCTTCACCTCCCCCACTGCTCCCCAGACAGAGCAGCCACTGCTGCCTTGGAGCTGCCTCTAGAATGAGGCCTTGTAACAGACTGGACCAGGTGGGCCCTTTGAAATGTGTCTTCCTCCTGGTTCTCACAATGAGCAAGTCCCTCTTAGTGCTAACCTGAATCTCTCCTATCGTAGCTCTGACTTTATGTCTTCTAAGTGAGCAGGAGTCTTCTGAAGTTGCTACCGCTGCTCTTCTTCCTCCACCCACTCTTAGCTCTCACCCTCATCCTGCTAAATGCAGCAGAAAGCTAAGACACAGTGAGTGCAGTACCATGGGGCCAGATGCTAGCTGGCATTTGCCAAACACCTCTTCTGTGCCAGTCAATTTATATCCATGATTTCAGGTGATCCTCCCCATTTCCTGGAGCCAGGTATTTATAGTTCCCTTGGTCAGATGAGGAGAAAAGCTTTCGAGACATTAAATGAAGAGCCCAAGGTCACCCAGCAAAGAGGCAGAGCTGTGATTTGGGGCTTTTCTGGTCCTAAAGCTTATGCTTTCAACCACTGTATTCTACGACCTCTTTAGCTGCCCTGGGCTAGGAGGGGTTAATCCAAATAATTTTTCCAGCAGAGAGGGTTACAGAGCAGGGGAGGAGGGATAGGAGAGGGGAGGAGATGGGGACTCAGTAGAAGGCTGGCAGGGAGAAGGGGGCAAGGCTGTGGAGTGGGGAGTGATCTCCACAGTTGGGGAAACTCGAACACCTGTTCAGAGTCAAGCCCCAAGCTGCTGAGGGTTGGGGCCAAGGTCTCTAAGAGCTCTAAGGCACCTACCTGTTCTGCTCACATCTGGCAGGAAGGGGTCTGGTACATGGTCTGGGCTAGCAGACCAGGGTCTGACCCAGATCTTGCCGGCCGTGTGACTGGGGAGGCCCTGCCTTTCTCTAGGCCTCAGCCTCTGCCTGTGATGGGCAATGGAGTGTTCTGCTCTTTGAGTACCTGACATATCAGCTTCCTTGGGAGATGGCTGTGTGTATGTGGGATGCTTGGGAGTCTTATTTCCTCTCCCTTTACCCACAAAACCAGCCAAAATGGGGAGAGCTCTAGAGTAAAGATTCCCTAATGGAGAAGAATTTTCAGACTTAGGTAGACCAAAGTCCCTCCTGAGCCCTGACATTGCTCCTCTGGCCCAAGGAGAATGGGCATGGGTGAACGTTACTATCCTCATTTCAAAGATAAGGCCCAGAGAGGGAGGGAATCTATGCAAAGAACTGAGCCTTGGGTTAAGGTATAGTGACTGGGAGGGGACTCAGCTGCATTAGAGCCGAGAGGTTGCAGAGTGGCATTGAGGAGGGGGCGGAGTGTAGTCTGCTGGGTCTGGGCTGGCACCAGGTCAGGGAAGCATGCTCAGCTCTCAGAAGGAAGTTGAATTTCTTCTGTTTCCATCCTGAGTGGTCTACAAGTGGCTAGGGCAGACAGGATTATGGGCTAACAAGGCAAGAAAACAGATTCTCCTCCAACTTCAAGAAAATGCAGCAAGTCATTGCGGTTATTCCCCTGCCTCCCAGAGAGAGCTGCTGTTATGTGCAAGCTCTGGTCCGTCTACTTCCCGGCTCTCCACACCACAGCACCTATGAGGAAACAGCCATGCTGGGAGGAAGGATACCTGCTGTGCAGCCTGGGACATGTTCTGGCTGTTTCTGAGCCTCATCCCTTAGAAAATCTCCAGCTTAGACTTTAGACCCCATGCGACCGTGTTTACATGAGGACAGCCCTCCCTCAGACCAGAGCTCCTGAAGTGGGGACCAAGGCAGAGAGACAAGCAGGCACCATGGCCAGACACTGGCTGTCTCTCCCACAGTGGTTCCCAGCCTTGCTCCCCTCCCGGTCTCACCTGCTTGTCTCCCTCTCCTCCTTCCATTTACCCTCTCTGTCTGATCAACTGTTAGTTTGTCTTTACCTCTCTATGCTGCCAGTCCCCTCCCCCACGTCCTCTCCTCTTTGCAAGGTTGGAGGGAGGGGTAGAGCAGGGTGTGTGCATGCGTGCATGTGTGTGCGCGCGTGTGTGCGTGCAAGAGCTCCCTTCCTCTTCCTTCCTGCCCCCTCCTGCTTTCTCCTTCTCCCACACTCACACACACACTCTCTCTTAGTCATTTTCAATGTCATAAATTTCCACGTCTCTCTCCTCCACTCGGCTATTACCTGCGCCTCCGTCACCAGCCCTGCTCTCGCTCCCAGATGGGCTAGGCCATCTCCGCTCTGCAAATGACTCAGGGAGAGAGAGGCAGGGAAGGAGGGAGAGAAAGGAGCAGAAAGAGAGGAAGAGAGATTGAGAGAGAAAACCTGCGAGCAGAAGACAAGATACCGAAGCAGCTCCAGAGAGGCCTCAGTCCTCTCTTCCTGCCTCTTCCACATACAAGTCAGTGCTAGTGGGGACCTGCCCGCACCAGGAGAGGGGCAGGTGGTGCTGAGTCTGGGGGAGTCAGGTCACCCAGCACCCCCATCCCTGTGGGTTTGCTGCAAGTTCTTCCCCCACTCCTTTCCTGAGGGCCTATCCCTGTGCTGGGCTAGTAATGAGCCAGGCACCTGGTACTCCTCCCTCCTTTGGCTAAGCAGACAGACAGGGCAGACAGGGAGGTGAGCTCCCTGCCTACAATGGGCTAGGAGTCCCTGGGACACTTGTGGGGTGGGGTAAGGGGGTGGGCATGTGGTTTCCGAGTTTCTTTCTGATTGAAAGTGGGTTTCTTGGGGAGCTGTGCCTCTGGGTCCTGCAGAGCTCTCTCCTAGACAGGGCGTTCTCACCACCAGTGTGGAGCTCCCTGCTCCACTCCTACCCTCGTGGCAGCTCTGAGCTTTCTCCGCACTGGTTCCTCGGATGACGGCAGGGCCCTGCGAAGGCTCAGGCGGTCTTGGAGAGAGAGCATTCCAGGAGACCCCATGGTTGGAGAGTGAGGCAGAAGGAGGGTCTGGGTGGGGGTAGAGTGGCAGGACTGGGGACAGTGTGAATATAAAACCCAAGGCCCCCAAGATGGTGTGTGGGGGCTGCCAGTGGTGCTGGGACGGCATGGACCCTGGGCCTGCAGATAATACCAGAACCTCCTGAGAGATTTCCTGATGTACTCTCAATACTTCCAATTTCTTTTCATTATTATTTATTGACTAATTTTTAGAGAGAGAGAGAATGGGAGAGGGGGGAGAGAGAGAGAGAAGCATTCATTATTCCACTTAGTTGTGCATTCATTGGTCACTTCCCATATGTGCCCTGACCAGGAATCAAATCTGCAACTTTGGTGTTTTGGGATAATACTTTTTAACCGACTGAGCTGACCAGCCAGATTGCAATTTCCTTTTAAAATACAGGCCCAATCTCTCCCATGATCTCCCCTATTCTCTTTCAAATGGGAAATCAAGGCTCCAATACCATGAGATATGCCTCTGGGATGCATCCTTAAGAACTGGAATAAATTTGACCCACAAACTTTAGAATAAACATAGATATGATCATGTCATTCTCTTGGTTCAACCTTCCAATGGCTCCATATCCCACTGAAAATAAAACCTGAACTCTTCATCCTGCTTTAGGAGGCCCAGCTATTCTGGCTCCACCGGTATTCCTGCCTCTTCCCTGACTGCTCTCTTCTGACATGGCCTTGAATATGCCCAGGGACTTTGAACTCACTGTTCTCCTCTTTCCACAGGGCTGGGTCCTCATCTCTCAGCTGAAATGTCACCTGCACGAAAGAGCCAACTCTGACCACCCCATCTAATCATGGCCACCCCATTAACTCTATCATGAATATTTATTTTGTGATACTTTTTACACTCCATCATTATTGTTTTTTTACCTGTTTATTTGTTTAGTGTCCGTCTCCTCTGATGGATTGTACCTTTCATGAAGTCAGAAACCATGTTTTTCCTGTTCATCAAAGACAGTATCTGCCATGTTGTGAACACTGAAAAATTATTTGTTGAATGAATGAATGATGTTTGTGTAGGTGCATTCTCTGGACCTTGGTTTGGATTGGGACTGGTGTGGTCATGGATGTTGAGGCTGGGCTGATGGTTTCCAGGTTGCTGTCAATCTGGCAAATTTGTTGGAATCCAGTGTGATAGATGCTATTCCAATAGGGAGAGATATCCTGCCCTGATGTTGGGAATTTAGCCTGTGACCAGGATCAGGCATCATAATAAAAGAGTTTACTATGACCAAAGTACACACATGAAGTCCCTCTATCTGTGGGTAAACACACACACACACACACACACACACACACTCACCACAGGTACACTCATACCCATGCACAGAGTGGCCTACAATACGCCACACTCTCATATACACACACACAGAGTCCTCCAGAGATGTATATATCAAGGCACACAGATGCCAAGCCTAGTTTCCCACATTCCTACATACATTGGACATAACCTCACATTTTATGGTTGAATAGATACACACATACCCCTACACACATACCCTACACACATACCCCTACAATGTGTACCTATGTGCACAGTCATAAAAACCAACATAATTAAGTGCTAAAAACATCAGTGGAGGAGACACCTTCATGTGCTTACTGACCTGGGCGTCCACACCATGGAGGGACAGCCTGGGCTCCCAGCTGCCCTCCAGCGGGGGACGCACTATGTCGCTGAGCAGTCCACACTCTCCTGCCTCCTCCCTGCACTTCCCCTGCTCTGCTACTCCAGCCCTCCTGGTCTTGTGAGGGGCTCAGGCTCTAGCAGACTCGATCTGTGTGGCCAGAGGCAGCGCTCAGCTGGTACCGGGGTCAGGGCAGGTCTGTGGCCAAGGTCAAGGTTCACTGGGTAGCTGGGGTCAGACTCATCTGGAACCAAAGTCAAATGTCAGTTGGGGGCTGAGATTGTTGATGCCCCTTGTCTCTGCTTACAGGTGCACCTCCCATATGCTATGCCATCCCAAGGAGCTGCTGGGGGAATGAGACTCAGGGCTCTCATCGTGTGTGGGCCTCTGCAGCGGTGTAGGGTGGGGGGGCAGGTGGGGGGCCATGCCGGGCAGATAGCTGTGAGGTACGTTTCCATCTCCGCGGGTCGGGCGGGCGAAGCCATTTCCAATCTGCTCTCTATCATTTTCAATATCATTAATCCCAGACACTCTATTTTCCATGCCTGCGCAGCCAGGCCCCCGAGTGTGCGCCGTGTAAAGTGACACATATTCATCACCGGCTCGTGGCGCCGGCGCCGACGCTGATACAATATTAGTGTTGCCCCCCCACCGCCCCCCGCTCCGGGCCACTCCGCCCGGCTCCCCGATGGCACGAATCCATCACCTGGAGCCCGTGTCACTTCCCCCAGCAGCCACATTTGTTTGGGCACTTAGGAGGTAATTGTGGCACATTAGCTGGGGCGGGGAAGGGCGCTGGGTCCCTGGGAGGAGGGGAGGCTGGCATCTTCTCCCACAGCCCAAGCCCATCCGGGCCTGGTGCTGTTCCTGGACTTGGACTAAGGTCCCACAAACCTGGGCTTTTATTCAGCTTTGGAGGTGGTAGCTCAAAGAAGGACCCTATGGAGGGTAGGCCAACCTGGGGGCCCCAACAGGCAGTCTCAGGAAGGTTTGCCAGCTCCCCTGTGAGCCTCAACATGAGGGCTTGGTCTAGTGGGGCCCAAAGCTTGGAGGCAATGGCTTTGAAAGCTTCTCTCGGCAACGAGTCTATATCCGAGCACTAACGTTCAGAAGTGGCAATGCCAGCCCTCCTGGCTCCATTTTAAGTCTCATATGTGAGACTGAGGTGGGAAGGACAGGCGGGGGGTAGAAGTGCCCAGCCTTTGGGAGACCCACTGTGAGGGAAAACCTGGCCCTGCCTTGGGAACGTGGGTCTGAGAGGGGTGACATGGCTGAGCCCTCACGAGCCCTGTCTGAGTTCAGGTGGAGGAGGATGTCACTCAGTTTGAGCTGTAGATGGTGGGCCAGATACAGGGACAACCTCTGGACACTGGGAGCCCACAGTGGCTACAATGGAGGGAGGAGCAGCAGCTGGGGTCATTGATCTGGGCAGAGGCCAGGCTATGCTGGGGCCTGGGTTCTCCCGCCTCGTCCGCAGGGCTAACACCCATTAACCTCGTCAGCAGACAAATTGCCCGTCTTGTCAAATTCCCATTTAAAATGCAAACTCGATTTGACAGAGTAAACTGAGCGGAGGTGGGAGCGGATAATCCAGTGGAAGCTCATTAGCAGGGCCCAATGAGTGGGGCCTGCTGGGACGCCTAGCAAACCTGCTGTGATGAACCTGCCCGCCCTTCAACATTCCACCACCGCTCAATTCCCCCACTCACCTGCCCTGCTGCCCCCCTCCCTCACACCAGCTGCCTGCTCTAACCTCTGGGAAGGTGCATCCAGAGGTTTGGAATTGCTGGGAACCAGCCTCTGCCCATCTGACTGCCCATTCAGTGGCCTTGGACAGCAACGACAGTAG
Source organism: Saccopteryx bilineata (assembly GCF_036850765.1). Taxonomy (NCBI): domain Eukaryota; kingdom Metazoa; phylum Chordata; class Mammalia; order Chiroptera; family Emballonuridae; genus Saccopteryx; species Saccopteryx bilineata. The sequence continues at coordinate 255,744,201 of NC_089492.1, read as the reverse complement.
CTGTGTCCCCAGCCCTGCTCCAGGTTTCCACCGGGACACTGCAGGCATATTCTCCTACGTGGTTCTCACTGTAGGGTCCTGCACGTTGGCATTATTGACTCAGTTACAAATGAAAAACTTGGGACTTAAGGAGGTTGCCCAGCTAGAAATAGACAGAGCTTGGATTTGAACCCCAGTCCATCAGTCCCCAACAGTCCACTTGTAACCCAGGAAGACACTCCTTGGCTCTCCTGGATTGTAAATGTTTGTTATGTCTCCTCCTCTGCTCTGGGTTCAGCGCAGTCACTAGCTGTGTCCCAGGGCCGGTGAAGGTCCTGTCTGCCTGGCCACGCCTGTGCTATAGCCCGGCTGCTGCTACCTGTTTCTAATGGTGGGAATAACTGATAACAAAGAAGCTGCCAATAGTCAAAGCACTGTCACTACACCTCACCTCCCTAGGTATCCCTCGCTCGGTTCCTAACAGGTGCAGCGGAGCCCCTGCCACCACGTGGAGCGCTGCGCTGGGAGCCAGTGCAGGGTGACCTTGGGCAAGTGTCTTCTTTGGGTCTCATCACTTGGCCTGTTTCTGGCATCATAGCAAGAGCCGTCTCAGCCCCAGTCTCTGCCCCGCCCCCACCAGCCCTTCACAGGCACCAATGTAATTGCTCTGAATCCAACTCCTTTCCCATCATGGCTCCTCACTTCTCCCAAGTCCAAATTCCTCAGCTAGCATTTAGAGCCTTATAAATTGGGCCTCAGTTTACCCTTCCAGTCTCTCATGACACAAAGTGGCTTAAACTCTCTTGTCCCTTTGCCTTTGCCAGGCTGTGACATATCCTCATATCCTTGTCTGGAACCACTGTAGACCCCATACCCATCCTTGGAAATCCTTTTCCTTTTCAGCTCCTCTCTGCCCACCCCCCCATCCTCACCTGGCTCTAGCAGTGAGTTGGAAGAGACCCCTATGATATCCTGGATCCTCTCTGGGAATTGGGAGGCTGCAGAGAGAGGCTGGGGGTTGTTCTTGGTCTCCCTCCAGTTGTCTGCAGAACCATCCTCTGAGGCTGGCCTAATTCCCTTCAGAGCCCCGCTCCCATCTTCAGGGTGGTGCTTAGGGAGCTGAGAGCCCAACGTTAATGCCTAAGAAAGTCGTGGGTGGATTAGAAAGCGAGGGGGATTAGGGCCAGGGCTGGTGGTTGATGCAGGAGCAGGGCCCCTCCTCTTGAGGAAGAGGAGGCTAATCCTGCTTAGCGACTCAAGAGCCAGTGGTGCTGGGGGTGGGGGGTTTCCTCCCATCCACTCAGGCTGCTCAGACCTGTCCATCCCACCAGGCCCCAGCCCAGACAGGCACAGCATGAAGACCCATCCACTCCCTCTGTCCTCCAAACTTTTGGTCCACTGGTGTCCCCCACACTGCCCCAGCCCTCTAAGCAACCCTATACCTTCTAATCCTGCTGTGCCCACCCAAACTGCCCTGCCTACGCACCCCCAAGTTTGATAACTCCCCACACCTCCACGAACTGAGCCATCTAACTGAGAGTCCCCATCCCTCCGCGCTGCCCAGAGCGTCCATGGTGAACGCTGCGGTGCGGCCCTGATCCTTCTTGAGGGCTGAGGCGGCTGTTCCTGCCACTGCTGGAGTGCTGGCTCCTGGTGACTCACCATCAAATTCCTCCCCTGGGAAGCTGCCTCCCCAATGATTATGTCCTCTCCCTGGGGGCAGTCCACAGATGGCTGGTCAATGCAGAGGACAAAGGTCTGGTCCCTTACCTCAGTCTGGGACAAGTCTGAAAGGCCATCTCAGCACCAGAGCTCCTGGTGGGCTTAGCGGAGGCTGCTGCTGCCTCCGCACCACAGTCAAGCTCTCCCTCTGTCCAGTCCTGCTCCCCACTACTTCATAGACACTGCCCCACAGCCCTGCCCCAGTAGGCCCCCTGCACACTCCCTCCCTGATCTCTGCAAGAAGTCACACCCGTCACTTTCTCTTTTAAGTCCCAAGGTCGAGGATGGAAGATTAGGTTGATCAGTGAAGGGCCTGGATTTGGAAACTCCTGACCTAGATGCCCAGCTCAGCCCACTCAGGACCTGCAGTTTCTCCCTTGGGGATTAATTCTCGGGCCCCTCTGGTTTCTGTGGACTTAGTGGGAAGGCAGGGCCTGCCCTGGAGACCAGTCTGGGATCCTGGCCTGACAGAGGAGGCAAATTCTGTCTGGGGAGCTGATTGAAGAAAGAGAAGGACCCTGATCAGAGTGCTTAATCTGAGGGGCGGGGGGATAGGCAGGCCACTTCCTGGGGGCCTGGTTTTAGAGGGAAGCAGAACTCTGCTTTGGGAGCACCATCTGAAGGAGAAGGAAAACCCCACATTAGGAGTTGAGTCTGAGGAAGCAGACTGGGCTCTCGACAAAGAGTACAGGCAGAACCCTACCTAGACTGCCTGCTCTGCGGGCCCTCCACCCATCGTCCATCTGGGTCTTCCCTTGCCAGGTTTGGCTCATTCTCCATGGGGTCAGCCAGCCAGTGTGGTGCCTAAATGTGGGAGGACTGGCTTTCTAAGTTAATGACAAGGATGTGTGAGAATAGGAAGGACTCCACTGCTTGGCCCCTCAGATCCTGAAGGCTTAAAGCAGTGGACATGGAGATAGACAACATCCTGGATGCAAGGCTTCTGAGAAATTCTGGTCCGAGGACAACTTGAGAGCAAGGACAGGGCGCTGGGCAGCTTGACCTCTGAGAGTCAGTTTGGGATGTGGGGGTCAGTTGAAGGGGACCACTCCTACTCTGTTCCCTATCTTTGATAGACAAATGCTAATGACATTACCAGCGATTGACCAGAAACAAATAAATAATTCAGTCTGGCCTGAAAATGGGAGAAAAGTACTTAAATGCTATTGACAAGCCAGTCCCTGGCCTCATTGCCTATGCAGGCTCAGGTCTCCACATCGACCATGTCCCCGGATTCCTTTAAACCCCACTGTGGGCAGCCTCAGGCCTCCCTCCCACCAACCTGGCCCAAGCTGAGTGTATAGAGGGTGATCGGAGGAGAGCAGGTGGAGGGTTAAGATTTGTGGCTAGAGGTACCCCCAGGAATGACATGGTCCCCAAGTCCTTCCCTGATCTCCAACCGCTTGCAGTGCCTTCTGTTCACAGGAAGGGTGTTCCTGGTCAGGCCCTCTCCAGCCCAGCCCAGCCCAGCCCCAGGTGTGCATACATTGGGGGCACAGGCGTGCACTCACACACACACACAGAGTCCAGCAGCTGCTGCATCCTCTTCTAGGACAAGAAGAGTGGTGATCCCTGGGGCAGCTGTCAGTCACAGTGCTCTCAGGGAATACAAACTCATTAAATGTTTCCCTGCCTTGTCACAGGGGCTCGAGTCCCCGAGTCAGGCCTGAGGAGGAAGAAGAAGAAAAAAAATTGCAGCTGATCCTTTAAAAGCACATCCTGTATTTCTGACCCTTAGAGAAGAGAAGGGGATTATAGAGGGTGGGGATTACCCGTGGAAGGGGCTCGCCGTGGGTTCCTCAGAATTTCCAGCTCCTGTAGCACACTGAGCTCCCCCAAGCAGCAACTCTGCGAAACAAAACCTGTCATGTTCTCCAGGAGCCTCCCTCTCTCTTCCTTAGCTGCCTGGGCCTGACTCCTCTTCATGGTGCCTTCTTAGGCATCATCTGGTCTCTTCAGGGAGAACTGTAGAGACCACTCTTCCTCTGACTCTCTCCCTGCTGCCAACAGAGTTGTTGAGCCTCCTCGGCCCCCTGGTTAGAGAATGGGGAGACTCAGAGACCCCAGGCCAGCAGGCAAACTGCCTCCTTGCTGGATGATTCCTAGCTGGACTCTGTAGTGGGGAATTAGGGAGGGTGGGCCGAGACCTAGGCTGGAGGTGCAGAATGCTCCCGTGGGTGGGAAGGGCCTGGGCCATAGAGCCCACTGCAGCCCAGCCCAGGAAGGAGTTCTAAAAGGGACTCTGCCCCTCTGTGAGCCCAACAATCTGCTCCTGAGTGTGGGCAGAGGCTCTGGTGGCCCCCACCACTGCCTGTCCCTGCTAGCCAGACTTATCTCTACACTCCTTTTGGAGACCAGACCCCCAGTTGGCAGTCTGTAGGTCTGGGGTTGGGGTCACCAGTCCTGCCCCCCTTCTGGTCTCCCTGTTGCCTGCCAGAACCCTGCCTCCACTAGGGCGTGGCTCCAAAACTTCCCTGAACCAGCCTCTCCCTTTTTACTCCCTCTCCATCAAAGTCCAAGGACTCCTCAGCTTTTCCATGCACACAACCTCCCCCCTGGCAGTGGGCTAAAAACACTTCATTCCTGTTCATCATCAATAAGGCTCTTCCTGGTGTCCCTTCCCTCACTGCCCTGAGACCCACTGGGAGTCATTTATCCAGATTGACTGGCTCTCCTCAGTGCAAACATTCGTAGGAGCATTAACAAGCCTAAACCTCAATTAGCCTTCAATTACTCAGGCCTCAGCCAAATTTTCTGTGATGGGGACAGGGGTCATGAGTGTGTTTGGGCATGTTGGGGCATTGCCCGGGTGGTGGTCCCCTCCTTCCTATTGGTCAACCCCTGCACCATGCATGACTCCTCCTATCCCAGCTAGTCTGCCCCCCCGCTCTCCCTCCTGCCCTACACCACCTTCTTTCCTTCCTTCTTACTCTTCTCTCCTGCCCTCTGTTCCTCCTCATCTCTCTTAAAAAACTATTATTCTTAAATGCATATAACTAATACATGGTTTGAAAAAACTCACTGTAAAAACATAATGCAGAAAAATACAAAAGAAAGCTAAATCCACCACCTGTTGGCCCCATTGCCAGTAATTGGGGATTTTCCTTCCTTCCAGATATTTTATTACATACATTTGCAAACCCCCCCAACACACAGTTTTAAGAGTTTTTTTTTTTTTTTTTTTTTTTTTTACAGAGGCAGAGATAGACAGGGACAGACAGACAGGAACGGAGAGAGATGAGAAGCATCAATCATCAGTTTCTCGTTGTGCGCGTTGCGACTTCTTAGTTGTTCATTGATTGCTTTCTCATATGTGCCTTGACCGTGGGCCTTCAGCAGACCGAGTAACCCCCTGCTGGAGCCAGCGACCCTGGGTCCAAGCTGGTGAGCTCTTTGCTCATGCCAGATGAGCCCACGCTCAAGCTGGCGACCTCGGGGTCTCGAACCTGGGTCCTTCCGCATCCCAGTCCGACACTCTATCCACTGCGCCACCACCTGGTCAGGCAAGAGTTTTTTTTTAACATAGGGACCCTACTATTCATACTGTTTAATGACCTACTCTATTCACTGAAGAATATACTAGCTGCATCTTTCCATGTCAGCACACACGGACCTATCTCCTCCTTCTTCCTAGGTACATAGTATTCCCTGGTATGACTGCAGCACATGGTATTTAGTCATCTTTTCTTTTTTTAATATTTTTATTTATTTATTCATTTTAGAGAGGAGAGGGAGAGACAGAGAGGGGGGGGGAGAGACAGAAGTGGGGGGAGGAGCAGGAAGCATCAACTCCCATATGTGCCTTGACCAGGCAAGCCCAGGGTTTTGAACCGGCGACCTCAGCATTTCCAGGTCGACGCTTTATCCACTGCGCCACCACAGGTCAGGCCTAGTCATCTTTTCTTGATGGACATTAAGTTGTTTCCAATATTTGACAAGTGTCATTGCAGTGACCACCTCTTCTTACACTGCTATGCACAGAGACCAGTGTTATTGTGGACAGATGTGTAGAATTGAAATTGTTTGGGAATACATATTTAAAATTTTGATAATTATTGCCAAAATGCCCTTCACCTCCAGAACCTCCAAGGTTGTGCCAATTTGTATTCATAAATCTCTGTTTCCCCTACTCTCATCAACATTGGGTATTATCTACAAAAAAAAATTTTTTTTTCAACCAAATAGGGAAAATGACATCTTGTTATTATATGTAGTTCTCATTTTCTTCACTTCCTTTTTCTCTTCCCCTCCCATTCACTCCCATGTCTAACTTCCTTCTCTTCCTCAATTCAATTCTCTTGCTCTCCCTCTCTCCTTCAGCTCTTCTTTTATTCCTGCTCCCTTCTTCTCCTCCACACCATCTTTCCGCTCTCTTCTCCACATCTTCTCATCCCTCTCCTTCCCTGTCTCCATCTCCCTCCTCCCTTGGGTACTACGGTGCTGGGGGGAGGGGCACCTAGAGAAGCTATTAGCTCTGCCCCCTAATACTCTGAGTCCCACTTGCCTCTTAACACCTCCCTGAGCCTGGGCCTCTAAGCCCCATCTCACTCTCGTCTCCCTCTAATCACTAAGGCTTATTTCTGATTTTCTGAAGTGACAAGGAACTGTGTTTGGGGGGAGGGAGGGCTGTCAGCCAGCATCTCCTAGGATTGAGGGAGGGAAGGATGCAGGAGGGAGGCTTGGCTCATGGGATGTAGAGTCTTTAGTGAGGCCCTCCTCACTCTATAGACCCAAATTCTCTAGCCCCTTCTGCTTTGGCTTATGGTGCACATACTTCCACCTCATGCTGTCGTTTAGGCTATTTTCTCTATAGTTTCTTTTCTGAAGGGGAAGTGACTCCCTAACTTCCTCCAAGAGAGCTCCTATGGACAGAGCCTCAGTACTCTATTGTCCCCCCTCCTTCTTCCTCCCCTGCCACCTCCTTGTTGCCCCCATCTGCCTCTGACCCACCCCTTTGATCCTGAAGGTGGGAAATGCCTTCACTGCTGCAGACCCCTTGTCTCCTGTTTCCTACCCCATGGAAATTCCAGTCTCCCTTCCCTTGTCTCAAATCCATTCCTCCAAGAGCTCAGTGAATCAGCATAAATTTAATTAAGGACAGCAGCAAATCTCTTGTCACTTTAAAGACATTTAACATTTAAAATATGTGCTGAGAATAGAGGTCTCAAGAGAGGTGGAAGGAGGAGGGCCAGGAGAAATTTCAGGGAGCTACTCTTGAGCCCCAGTTCTAGCCCGCTGTGTGACCCTGGATGGTCCCCTTGGTGTCTCTGAGCCTTTCCTCTTCAGCCCCCAGAACTTCTAAAAGGCCCAGCAGGAGTAGCTTGCTCCTGCTTGGAAGTCTCCTCCCTGCACTAATTTAATTATGTGGCCTAACTGGGCCCAGGCTGGGGAGGTGGTTAATGGCAGCTGCAGAGACAGTGAGTAATCAAGAATTAATTAAGCGTTTCTGGGGATTCCAGCGTTCAGGCCAGGGATTCCTGAGAGCTTGGCTATTGGCTGGGCCAGGTGTGGGGCCCCACCAGCTCCTCCCTGTCCCTTCCTCCTCAGGTGTGAGGGAGGCAGCAGGCCTTAGCTCCAGGAAGGCTCTGGGTACAGAGCTGCCCAGTTAGGCAGTCCCTGGTCAGTGTGATATGGAACCCCACAGGGACCAGCACTGACAGGCCAATCCAGGAGCCAGCAGCAGGGTGGGCTGTGTGGAACTGCACAGGTGCCCTGCCAGGGGGTCTGTCTGGACATTTCTATTAAGACCTCAACCTGTGTTGAGGTTAGGGCTCAGTCTAGGCTGGGCAGATAGCAAAGCAGATGTGCCTCTGGGCTTTGAAGTCAGGCAGCCCTGCTTCACTCTCAGCTTTACTACTTGTTAATGGTGCACCCTTACCTAGGAGCCCCACCGCCCACGCCCCACCCCCACCCCACTGCCCCACTGCCTTTCCCTCTGACCCAGTGCCTGACCCAGCTCTTCTGGAGCAGGTTTCCTCATATCATTCACGGTTCAGCTACCGCCCCACTACTTAAGAAGAACCACTCAGTTGAATTTACCTTTCCAGCTCCTAGTCACTATTACATCATTGTACCTTATTTTCTCTTCTTGTATTTCTTTACGTATTTCTTGTGTGCCTACCTGCCTCCTCTTGAATAAAGTTCAAAGTGGAGGCACAGAGAGGGTCGGTATGGCTCACAGCTGGATCCCCCGAACCCAGAACAGTACTGGGTCCGAGAAGGAAGAAGTCCCTCTGAATGGTTTCCTTAGCTGTAAAATGGGGTCACTGATACTCTGTAGGCTCTAAGGTTGTGAGGGGGTTGAAAGCATGGACTCAGGAAGCGCTGAGCGCCGCGCCTGGCCCAGACCTTGCCAATAATGGCGGTCATGACATGATCAATCAACATCGTCAAGCGTCGTCCTCGTCGTCGTCACCATCATCATCACTGGCGAATTTCATGTTCCAACCTCCCCGGCCCAAGGACAGGGCTGCGGGGTGGAAGGCGCCCGCCGACCCGCCGCGGGCCCCGCTCCTTCCCAGGCGCCCCCGCGCCGCCGGCGCTTTGAAGTCCCAATCCGGCAAATAGAGTCAATCAATTATGAAGGGAACAATCTGGCGGCCCCTCGGGGAGCGGCGGCCGAGCGATCCCGGGGGATTAGGCCGCAAATCGCGCTGAGCCTCCCTAAGTGACAGCGAGAGAATCGCGCGCGGCGGCGGCGGCGGCGGCGGGAGCGGGAGGGAGCGCGGCCGCTAACCCGATTATGCAGATCCGCGGGGGGCGCGGATTAGGCCGCGGGGGCGGCTTCGCCCTAAGCGGCTCGGGGATTTGGGAAAAGTTTACTCCGACGGAGGGGGCGGGGACTCCCCTGTCCCGCGGCCCGCACTGCGCACCAGCTGGGTGAATGGAGGCGAGGAGCCAAAGATGAGGCACGAGCCCACTGAGACATCACAGCCACACTTTTCTAGGCACACAATCACCAGGAAAAGTTATACACCAGGGCCCATAATAACCCAGGTACATAAACTCAGAAACACACACACACACAGGCTCACAATCACCTGCCCAAGCCACAAAAACACTCGGTAACACATAGGAAGGCATGCACACATATACGCAGGCTCAGCATCTTATGTTAGCCAGCCCGTGATTTCTCACACACTCAAGAAACACTGGAAGCACTGTCACAAGAGCCTGCACATAGATGCTCACAGACACACAATGTGTTCAGATGTGGTGCCTCCCTGCCATCCCAGCAGAAGCCTTCACGGACCCAGGACTAGATGTTAGCCACACAATAGACCACACAGACATATATATGGCCAGGTGCACAACCCCCACCTGTGCTCTCTGCAGACCTCCCTGCCCCTCTCCCCTGGAAAGGTCCTGACAAGCACGTGTGCTGCCTGTGAGCATGTATGTGTTTTTGAGTGTAAGCCTGCCAAAATGGCCCAGATTTCTGGAGGCTAGGCGTACTCTTGGGCTTCTGTGTCAGGAAGCCCAAGGTGGGGGGAAGTGAGGCATGGCATTGGCTTGAGAGATAGGCTGAGTCCCCCTGGTGACTCTAGATGGGGCTGGGGGTCTAAGGCTTTCCTCACCAGCTCCCCTGGGCCTGCTGCTTCCCTGAGGAACAGTCAGGGAGGAAGTTGGGGAGAGAGAATGGTAACTTCCCCTTACCTAACTAGGGAAAAGGAGCCGAGCCCAACTACAAGCCAACCCAAGGCAGGCTGTCAGGGGAGCCTCTCAGCCTCTTTTCCCCTATAAAGTGTTCAGAGTGTGTGATCAGTGTGTGTCCAGGGGACATACATGATTTTATGCTCAGTCTTTGTGCATGTCTATGGTAATACGCCACAGCCTGCCTTGGGCAGTGTGTGTTTGTGGTCATTGGTGTGTACAGTATATCCCTGGCCTCACACCTTTCACACAAACATCAGAGCTACACAAGGACTGTGGACACACACTGACCACAGACAGACACTCATCCTGGACACACAAAGTGACTGACCATGGATACACATGCTCTTCATACACACATATACATGTGTGTACATGCACATAGACACACAGGCCAAGCCTTATGAGAGAGACCAATCTTTGCATGGACAGTGGACACTAAATGGAGTCACCTCCTCAGTCCTTACAGCTGCTGCCAGGTAGCAGAGGGCAATTGTTGTGGCCTGGATGGTAACCCATCCCATGCCCTGGGCAGTGATAGAGTGACCCTGTGGCTGACTCAATCGATGCGGAAGAGGAGTCGGAGTTAATAAGTCTTTAGCAAGCAGGGCATTGGCTGCTGCCCCAGTCCCTGGGCTGTGTGTACATATGTGACTGTCTATCACACCCACCACTATCACTGGGAAGAGGGTGTGCATATGAGAGTCATCCTCAGAATCTGGGATCCACCTTAAGGTGGTCTGGGCTGGCCCCTGTGACCTGGTCGATGTGGGGAGTGGGGTTTTATGGTAGGATGAAGATGCGCTCTGGTACTTCAGGCTGCTGGGGTTGTAGGGGTATAGTCCTCTCCCTGTATAACAGTGGCCAAGCCCTAACCCTGATTGAGCCCGGTTCCCTCATAGGCCTTTGTGCTTCAGCCTTTCTGGTCCTGAATCCCTTGGAGAAGAAACTGGAGGAGTTGGACCGTCAAGAAGAAATTCTCCTGGGTATCTTTGACCCACTAGACAGAACATGCCAGCTGGCCTGCCCCGTGCCCAGTCTTGTCAAGGTGCCTGGCCTCCATAGAGCAGTCAGGCCCGATTTCATGCTCAGGGAGGATTCTCTGACGGCCAGTGGGGCACACTGACTAGTTGGCTGCAGGGAGGGCTTGGCCACAATCAGCAGCCAGGCTGTGAGGAAGGGCCCCGTAGGTAGAAGCCCACTGCAGGGGAGTACAGGGGGAGGCCTGCAGGTCCAGGGGGAATGAGAATGGGAAAAAGCACGCCCCTACACACACCCAGGGGACCTCCAGGTGGGGGACTCTGTGGCATATTGGTGGTCTTTTGGTGGGCTGGGTCCTTCTTCCCCACAGCCTGTCTTGGTTTTGATCCTGCTGCCCCATTAAATAGATATGTATTCTTGGACAAGGTACTTAGCCTTGTTATACCTCAGGCCTTATCTTTAAAATGGGGATAAAATAATACCTTCCTCGTAGGATCTATACAAAGGAAATGAAGCATGTAGAAGAGCGGCTAGCAGATAATCGGTGCTCAAACTGCAGGAACTTCTATTATTATTACTATTGTTAGCCCAGAAAAGGCAGACCGCAGAAAGAATCCAGCCAGTGATATGTTGATGCTCCCTCCACCAAAGGAGGGAGACTGTTGAGAAGGGAGAGCCTTGGAAGTCCCTACAATTTCCCTTCCTCTATTCAGGCTTATTACCTAGGAGAGCACAGAGAGGCTTGGGAGTCAGTCTGGGCAGCCTGCCCTGAGGGGAAGAGAGCCTAAACTCCCCTCTCCACCTCCTCCCTGCCCTACCCCTCCCGCCCCCAAGTACATGTGTATGAGGAGTGGGTGGGGAGAGGGGAGGCCAATCTGAAGTGTCTCAGTGGCTCAGTTGTTTCAGGCCAGAAGCCATTACCTTCCCGGAGAGAGAAGCCCAAGGCCCATCTGAGGCTGGGGGCAGGGCCAAGTGGGGTCCAGATTGAAGAGAGACTCCAGGTCTGCCTGGACCCTCCTTGCTTCCTTCTTTACCCTTCTCGGACCAGGTGAAGAGACAAAGTCCAACCTGCTCTTCTCTAGTTTGGCCATGTTCTGCACTGGCCCTTGGGGTAGGGGTGGGGACCAACAAAGAATAAGAGGTCCCTGCCCACAAATAACTCCATAATTGATAGCACCTATTATGTGTTGGGCCCCCCAACATCTTTTGTTTACTTTGTACTATCGATACAGCTAGAAGCCAGCAGGGACCTTTTTAAGAAAGTCATCCAATTATCTAGCTTGAAGCAAGACATGGCAGTGGGAATCAGAGGATTTCCATAATGGGGGGGTGCATGCAGGGGTGGCTGACTGGAGTGAAGGGGGGCTAGAGACCCTGCCAGGTTTGCACAGCAAATGTGCTGTCTTATGAAAATTGTCTGCCTATTTAGGGTGGAAGCATTCAATGTCTACCAAATTCCAGGCCCAGAATCCACTTGAACTCAAGGTGGTGATCTCTCGAGTCACCCCTAAGGTGAGTAAAGGGGGACGGAAATGAGCTTAAATCCTGGGCTTGGACCGTGTGCACATTCTTGTCCAGGAACAGAAGTGCCTAGTACACTCTTACAGCTGGCATCCCGAGTATCCTGGGAAGAGCCTTCCCTTCCTTTGCCAGGTGCTGTGGACCCTTCGAGTTGGGCCTGAACAGGTGTTCCTTCTGACTGATGCCACTGAGCCCTCTTCCACCCCATGCCCTTCCAGCTCCTGTTCCCTGCCTCTGCTGCTCTTTGTCTCTCTGCATCTCTATTTCTGTCTCCCTTTATCTGCCTCTGTCTCTCCATGGGCCTGTGAACCTGGTCTCTCTGACTCTGTGTCTCTATCTCTATGACTCTATCTCTGGCTCTTGCCTGTCACTCTTTGTCTCTGATTCTCTGTCTCTGTATCTACGTATTGCTCAGTCTGTCTCTCGGTCTCTGCTGCAGGCTTTTTTCACACTGGATAAGCCTCTCTGCAGCCCTATGAGGTCTTTATGCCCAGGTTCAAAGGCCCTGGTAGCACAGAGTTGAATGGAGAGGCGAAGTTGGCCTGCCCTGAGGCTGGGAGACAGGGCTACCGGGATGCTCAGTGTCCGATCTGGTGGGCTTTATCCTCCAGAACCTGCACTTGGACTCAGTATGAGTCAGGCCAGAGGCACCCTGAAAGCTTTTAAAGGCTTCAGATTGTTTCCAGTTTCATCTCTATTCAGACAGATAGCCAATCTCTCTGTACTTTCCCACATCCCTTTTCCTCCATATGTACCCCATGAAAGCATAGAGATGGATTTCAGAGTGAAAGAAACCCAGGTTCAAGTTCTGGATCTGTTCTTAACAAGCTCTACAATAATGAGTAAGCTTTTTTTTCCCTTTTTTTTCAGAAAGAGTCAGAGAGAGGGATAGATAAAGACAGACAGGAACAAAGAGAGATGAGAAGCATCAATCATCAGTTTTTCATTGCAACACCTTAGTTGTTCATTGATTGCTTTCTCATATGTGCCTTGACTATGGGCCTTCAGCAGACAGAGTAACCCCTTGCTCAAGCCAGCGACTTTGAGTCCAAGCTAGTGAGCTTTGCTCAAACCAGATGAGCCTGTGCTCAAGCTGGCAACCTCGGGGTCTTGAACCTGGGTCCTCCACATCCCAGTCCGACGCTCTATCCACTGTACCACCGCCTGGTCAGGCATGAGTAAGCTTATTTTTTTATTTTTTATTTTTTGTATTTTTCTGAAGTTGGAAACGGGGAGGCAGTCAGACTCCCACATGCACCCGACCAGGATCCACCCGATATGCCCACCAGGGGGCGATGCTCTGCCCATCTGGGGCGTTGCTCTGTTGCAACCAGGGCCATTCTAGCGCCTGAGGCAGAAGCCATGGAGCCATCCTCAGTGCCCAGGGCCAACTTTGCTCCAATGGAGCCTTGGTTGCGGGAGGGGAAGAGAGAGACAGAGAGGAAGGATAAGGGGAGGGGTGGAGAATCAGATGAGCGCTTCTCCTGTGTGCCCTGGCTGGGAATCGAACCCGGAACTCCTGCACGCCAGGCTGATGCTCTACCACTGAGCCAACTGGCCAGGGCGAGTAAGGTTTTTGGGGTTTTTTTTGTATTTTTCCGAAGCTGGAAACGGGGAGAGACAGTCAGACAGACTCCCGCATGCGCCCGACCGGGATCCACCTGGCACGCCCACCAGGGGCGACGCTCTGCCGTGACCAGAGCCACGCTAGCGCCTGGGGCAGAGGCCAAGGAGCCATCCCCAGCGCCTGGGCCATCCTTGCTCCAATGGAGCCTTGGCTGCGGGAGGGGAAGAGAGAGACAGAGAGGAAGGAGGGGGGGGTAGAGAAGCAAATGGGCGCTTCTCCTATGTGCCCTGGCCGGGAATCGAACCCGGGTCCCCCTCACGCCAGGCCGACGCTCTACCACTGAGCCAACCGGCCAGGGCCACGAGTAAGCTTTTTTTAAAAAAATAATTCTCTTCCAGCCAGCGACATCCTCCTTATCTGTTAAATGGGGATAGTGTCAATCTCTATCTCTCTCGATGTGATGAAGATAAAATCAGACTGTAGCCTGGCTTGTGGTGGTGCAGTGGCTAGAGCAGTGATGTGAGCTTGCTGGTTTGAAACCCTGGGCTTGCCTGATCAAGGCACATATAAGAAGCAATCAATGAACAACTAAAGTGAAGCAACTGTAAGTTGATACTTCTCGGTCTCCCTATTTCTCTCTCTCCTCTTCATAAAATCAATAAATAAAATAAAATTTAAAAAAAGGAATGGCCTGACCTGTGGTGGCGCAGTGGATAAAGCGTCGACCTGGAAATGCTGAGGTGGCCAGTTCAAAACCCTAGGCTTGCCTGGTCAAGGCACATATGGGAGTTGATGCTTCTAGCTCCTCCCCCTTCTCTCTCTCTCTCTGTCTCTCCCTCTCCTCTCTAAAATGAATAAATAAAAAAATTTAAAAATAAAAAAAAGGAATGATGTAAAATACTTACTACAGAGCCTGATCCAAGCACTGGAAGTCATTTTTATTGCATTTCCATGCTTATGTTTTCAGAGCCCAACATAGGCCTAGGCCAATAGGACTTTGGTTGAATGAACACAGATTTCTGTTTTCCTTTCTGGCTCCATTTCCTTCTGTCTTTCTCCACCTCTATGCTTGGAAAGGGTGGATTATAAGAGCTACCTGGGCACCCTCAATGAACTCAGCCTTGATCCTGGCTGTGCAAATGGTGACAGGCTCTGTAAACCACGATGAGATCTAAATGTGGGGTTTGGCTCCACAAATAGAGAGGGTCTTTGTGAAGTCCTGGGATCTGCAAATAGTAACATACTCTGCAAATTATGATAGAATCTGTAACAAGACAGGCTTAGAAACTAGTGATGGGATGTGCTCTGCAGATGTTAAACGGCTCTGCAAACACTGATGAGCTTGGCATATAATTTAAGGCTCTGCAAACAATGATAGACTCAGCAAACAATTAAGAGCCTTGTAAATAGGGACAGGCTCTGCAAATGGCAATGGGCTTTGCAAACAGTGATGGGAGTGGCAAGTTGTGATAGACCCTGGAAAAACTGAAAACTACTTCTTACCTGTAAAGGACAAGAAGGGACCTGTGGGTCCCTAAAGAGCAAGGCTCTCTCAGTACCATGGACAGCAAGATCCTTCTTCCCCTCCCAGCCCCAGCTAGAGCTCATCTGTGCATTTACTTCCTCACTGGTGTAGGGTGTGTGTTGAGGGAACGGGTGGGTGGGTGGAGAATGTACTGGAGAAGAAGTGGGACAACAAGAGGAATGAGGCTGTATCCACAACCTCAAGGCTTTTGGTAGGTTGAGAAAACAGATTTCTAAATAGCCAAATGGGGGGATTGTGTCTGTGTTGACAAATCTGTTCTCACCTCAGCTATTTGTGAGGTAGAAGGAGTCTTTCCACACCAGAAGCTCTTGGAATGCTAAAAGGGTGTTTAAACCATACTGGGTTTCCTGGGGGAACTGAGAAGTCAGCTTTGCAAAGCACATCTTGCAGGCTTCAGCCTACCTTAAATTCTAGCTGGCACCTGAATAGCTTTGTAGCAATTTAAATTTCTCTGTCCTTTCTAGTTCTGGCCACATTAACAGGCCTGTATCACAGGAAACAGTCACACCTCTCGGAGCACAGGGCCTAGGGAGGGCAGAAGCAAGAATCTGTTCTGGATGGGCTATGAGTAACAGTACTGAGAATCTGGATGGTGGTTGAGATTGGTATGATGAGGATGGTGACCATGGAGATGGAGAGAGCCTTAGAGGTGGGGTGCTGCTAATATGCTAATGGAGGTGGGAGAGAGCTGGGGTGCCGATTATAGGGGGGTGCTGGGGGAAATGATGTCAATAGTCAAAAGGTGGCAATACTGTGGGCAAAGAAAAATTTGGCCTGGGTTTGACTTCTGGTTCTGGCATTTGCTAGCTGTGTGAACTTAGGCAAGTTATTTAACTTTTCTGTGCCTCAGTTTCCTCCTCTATAAAACAGGGATAACAGTGCCTATGTCATAGAGTTGCCATAAGGATTAAGTGAGTTAATATATGTAAAATATTTAAGATGGTTCCTGGCACATGGTGATTCCTATGTAAATGATAGTGGCTATGACTATTAAGGAAGGCCGTGGAGATGGTGACGATGAGGGTGGAGTGGGTGGTGATGAAGTTGGTGATGGTGAGAATAGGGATTATAATAACAAGGGTAGAGCCTGACCTGTGGTGGTGCAGTGGATAAAGCATTGACCTGGAACGCTGAGGTCACCGGTTTGAAACCCTGGGCTTGCCTGGTCAAGGCACATATGGGAGTTGATGCTTCCTGCTCCTCCCCTTCTCTCTCTCTCTCTCCTCTCTGAAAATTGAATAAATAAAGTCTTTAAAAAAAACTTCAAAAAAATAAATAACAAGGGTACAATTTATGGAGAACTAACTGCATGCACTGCACTAGTCTAAGCACTTTATATGTAGCAACTTGTTTAATCATTATAACCTTATGAGGTAGCTAATATTGTCCCCATTTTAAAGATGATAAAACTCAGGCACAGAGGGGTTGCTGTAGTGATAGGAGGTAACACAGCTCGTAGTTGGAGCTGCTCCAAAGCCTATGCTCTCAACTACTTGCTGAGTGGTGATGCTGATGAAGTTGGGGACAGTGAGTGCTGTGTCCTGTGGAGGCCGGTAATGGAAGGGGCCTGGGTAGAGATGATGGTGACAACAGAGCTGCGGGATGGCAGCAGAAGAGGTACAGGAGCAGTGAAGCCCTGCCCTAAGAACTTTCACTGGCCAAGCTCCCAGCAGGGCTTGTGCCGCTGAGGGGGGCTTTGTGGGTTTCTCTGGGCGGGGCTAAGGGTTGCTGGGCTTCTGTAGGGCTCTGCTCTGAAAGCAGGTAAGAGAGCAGGCAGACTCTTGGCATGCACAGTGTGGCAAAGGGGTGAGCTGAGACTTCCCATTTACCCTCCACCCTTGCACCCCTTGGATTTGGCATTCTCTGACCCCATCGCTACAGGTCTTACAGCTCTCCGTCGGAGCCTGGCCTGCACTAATGCAGCAGGCAGAGGCGGGGAAACTCACATCATGGTACTGTCTGGGCCTTGCCTGCCTGGTGCCAGCAGCTCCGGCCTGCCTCCCGCTTGCTGCTGCGCTGAGGGGGAAAGCCTTTAATAGAGAATCCGCCTCTGCGCCGCCGCTGCCCGCCCGCTAGCCTGTCCCTATTATCAGCACCATCAACAGCGGCAAATGACACTCTCGGAATCTTGACTCCAATCTGATGCCTGGTCCCCGGGGCCGCGGAGAGGCGCAGGCCGACCAGGCTGGGGGGCTAAGGAAGGACTGCATGGTAATAGGATGTGGCCGCTGACGGTCTATTAGCAGCGCAGCAATTGCTGATGAGCCCCCTCCCAGCCCTTGGCATCCCTATCCCGGTTCAGCCAGGCACAGCAAGAGCCCTGGGAAGGAGGGGCTGCTGGGGCGGGGGGGGGGGGGGTGCTGGGCTAGGGCATCTTTAAACCCAAATACCAGGCTCCCTTGGGAAACCTGGGGGTAGGGTAAAGAAAGTTGAAGAAATGAGGCCAGTCAGATACTTCCTTTGACCATGTGTCTGGGGAGAAAGAAGAATAGGGAGCAAAGGGTTAGTCTGAGGCTGGGTGAGTTTACTCACGCTTATCTGAGAGCAGCCTGGGACTCCACATCTGGACATCTGAAATCAAGGTGTTTGCAGGGCCATCCTCAAGGAGCATCCTATTCGGCCTCCTTCTCTAGCCTCTTCTTGAATTCTCTCAGGCATGGGAAGCTCAGCACCTCTCAGGCCACCTGTCTCATTGCTTAGTGTTTCCTCATTTGGAGTCCTGATTGGCATTTCTTGGTGCCAGGGCCCTGAGACCTGTTAGGGGCACTCACCCACAACCAACACAACCTCATAGGATTTGGAGACAGAACGTCTATCTCAAGTCTTCTTATGCAGGTCCTCATTCCTCCTCATGGCCACAGATCTGGCCTTTGTGTAATGTTTGTGTGGAAAGGTTCTAAGAGTCTGGGGCTGGAGGCGGGTAGATGGGTGGACCCACCACAGGCAGAGGCAGGGGAGATAGTGGGCAAAGCCCTGGGTGAGTGCAGGACACTCAGGTCATAGCCCAGTTTGTCTGCTGGGTGACCATAGGAAGTTATACACTGCTTACCCTAGTCTGCCTCTCTGCCCCCCACCCCCACCCCCACCCCCAAAGGCCTTTGCTGGGAAAGGGAGATAATGAAGCCGGTTTTTCTCCCTCAGGGGGTAGGGCAGAAAAGTGCTCTGGGAGACAGAAATCATGCATTTGGGGCTAGATAATCTGTAGGTATGGTCTGATTAACAACTCTACCCATGCATATATAGCACCAAGAGGGTGAAGAAAGCTGAGGCTAAGAGTAGAAGTGAGCTTGCCCTTTCCTTGGGCCTGGCTGTCTGTGCTAGGGTTGGAGCATAGGGCTCTGTCTGCCCTGAAGGCTACCTAGCAGGCTAAGAGCTTGAGAACACTGGACTCCAGCCCAACAGGACAGGATTTCCCTCTGGGTTTCACAACAGGAGAGAGAAGCGGGGCCTGTCTGATCGAGCACCCCTGGGCCAGACAGATGCTTGAGGAGTGCAAAGGAGAGGAGCCCAAGACCTGGCTCACAACCATAGCCCTCCTCTGGCCCAGGTCTAGGCCTCTGACCACAGCACTGACCTCAACCTGTTCTGCCCACTGCCCCCACCATGGCCCATAGTCCAGAGGCTGCAGAAGTCCAAGCTGTTTGCCTCTGCTGAGTGCCTGCCCTCAATGCCCCAGCAGGGCCTGGCCATCCATCCAGGTGGCTGGACACTCAGGGCCGGATGTATATCAGTAAATGGCAGGCAGCAGGGGCACTGACTCCTGCTCATGAGTCCCTTGGTGTCCTCTATTTACTCTGCACCTTTCCTGCCCCCTTTGCTCTCCCCCAGTTCATCTGTGTCCTCACCTGTGCCATCCCTCTTTCCCCGTCATCTGTGTCCACCTCACCTGTACTGTTCACCATGTCCTCTCACTTGTGCCCCTTTGATCTGTCTTCCTCTATTCCCCACCAGGTTCCTCTCCCCTGGCCCTTCTCTTCAGTCCCTGGGGTACAGTCTTCCCCTCTCTGAGCCAATTTTCTGTGTTAGTCCCTCCTTCCCTCAGCCCCTTGGAGGCTAAAAAGCCAAGATTCAGCCTATGAAACTCCATCAAGCCTACAACTGTCCCAGCCAGGCCATCCCCTTCTCTAGTTAACTGCCAGTGGGTAATTGGGACCCTAAGGCAGAATAGGTTCTTTGACAAAACTGAGGGCTTCTGGAGGTGGGAGTTGAGAAGGGGAGGCCTTGTGTGGTTGAGGGGATCATAAGGATCCTGGTAGGGCACCCTGGGGAGAGGCGCAGTTCTGAAGGTCAGACAGCAGGGGGCGCCCAATGCTTTCTCTATTCTTGGGACCCATAGCTGGAATTGACCCATAGCTGTATTTACCCATAGCTGTAATAACCCACAGAAAGTGGTATACACCGTGGGTGGGAACTTAGAGGGCCCTCAGGAGAGGGTGAGTTTTGTCCAAGTCTAATTTGACCTTGTATTGTTAGCTTAAAAAAAAGAAATCTTACCTGTTCGCAGAACAACTCTATTTGAAAACTTGCAAGAGATGTATGTGGTTGGGGCTTTAGACCTCTGAAGAAAAGGGAGGTGGTAGAGGTGCTGTTATTCCTCTGAGGGCCACCTCCACTGTCCTCAACCCTCAGGGAGAGACTGGCATTCTACCTCTTAAATTGTCCCATTGGGGGAGATAGAGAGCTAAAGTGGCTCCCCAGCCCCGCCACGAGCACTCCCCTCTCACCCACAGGCAGTGTCCTCCCTCCACTGGACTATGGAGTCTACACTAGCTGGGGGTGGGACAAGCCCGTGGCATCCGCAACAGACCTGTCTGGTACTCAGTGTGCAGAGAAAAAGGTGGTTGAGTGGGGTGGGCCTTCCTTGAGTAACAGTGTGATTGTGTCTGTAACACTTTAATAAACACTGTGTGTGCACAGGTATCTGTATGTGTGTGTGTGTGTGTGTGTGTGTGTGTGAGAGAGAGAGAGAGAGAGAGAGAGAGAAAGAGAGAGAGAGGTTTATTTTTGTTCTTTTTTCTCAGTTAAATCTGAGACAGGTGCTGCAGTGCACACACACACACACACACACACACACACACACACACGGTCTGAGCCTGAGCCTGGGTGTGAGGTCAAACCAAATGTTTGTGACATTGACTTCCTTGGGCCCTATACCACTAGCCTCTTTGTCCTCAATGCTTAAAAGCTCATCATTAAAGTTTTTATCCTTAAGAGTAAAGGCACTACTTTAGACTTGAATAACACAATTTGGCTCTGGGACGGACAGCATGAGAGGCCTAGAAGTGGCTTGGAGAGGACCCAGGTATCTGGAGACAGAAGGTGGCAGGACAGACAGGGGTCTTTCAGAGAGCCCTGAGCCCTGGGGCAGGCAGGTCTCACCTTTCTGGGCCTCCCATTATGCTGGGAACTGGAACTGTGATCCTCAGTGTCACACCCTCCTCCCCCCCAAGCAGGCCATGGGAGGTTGGTAAATATCGTAATCAGATTAGTGGAGTGGAGACAGCAGAGGCTATGGTGGGAAAATGCTCTGGGCTAGCCTGACCCCCACCCCTCTCCTGGGAATCTAACCCTCTTGCCCTGCTCAACTCCTCCCCTGTGGGCCCCAAAGCCATCCTAGCTCCTCAGTGGCCTCTGCTGGCCTGGGTGACCCCACCTGGTATCTGGTTCTTTCTGGGTCTGGTGGACATTTCTGCATCTGTGGTCTCCTTAGCCCTGCTGGCCCCTTTCCTGAGGAAGCTAGCCCTCTGAGCTGCTTTTCTCTGACCACTGAGCCCAGCAGGGTCCCCTGCCCTACCTCTGGCTATGAAGATGTACTCACCTGTGAGACTGGGATGAAGCATCAGAATTTCAGGGTGATCACAGCCGGAGGGAGTATCTAGCGGGAGGTGTGGTTTTACTCAGGTTTGAGTCAATATAATTTTCATTTTTAGTCTTCTCCATAGCCAAGCTGAGTATAGGTCTGGGTACAAGGGATGCTGGTCAGCCTGGTCAGCTGGAATGCAATGGGGCAGAGATAGTCAGATGTATCCTGTGGAACAGGAGTCATATCAGGTCAGACTGGGAGGGGAAGGGCTAGGAGGACAGGGATTGTTGGTGTTCTATGGAGCCTGCAAGTGGAAGCTGGGGGGTAAGAGCTGGGGGCTGGGAGACTGGAGAGTTATAGTTGGGGGCTGAAAATCTAGAGAGTGGAGATTGGGAAGCTGAGGGCTTGGGAGTCTGGGAGTTGAAACCAAGGGTGAGAAATTAGGAGACAGAAAATTGGGAACTAAAATTTTTTGGTCTGGGATACTGAGG
Source organism: Saccopteryx bilineata (assembly GCF_036850765.1). NCBI lineage: Eukaryota > Metazoa > Chordata > Mammalia > Chiroptera > Emballonuridae > Saccopteryx > Saccopteryx bilineata. The sequence goes on along the minus strand of NC_089492.1, from coordinate 255,722,938 downwards.
ATGGGGATATAGGGGGACCGAGCATTTGAGATATTGGGGGATTTAGGGCCTGCAGGTTAAGGACCAAGGTGTTGGGGACGAGGTTATCAGGGCTGAAAAGTTTGGGGCTAAGGAAGTAGGCTGCCAGCAGAGCAGCAGCGAACAGGAGAGAAGGGAAGTAATGAAAACACATGCTCATGGACAGGGAGCGGTGTCCCTGGGTGGCCGAGAGGAAGTGCTGAAGGTCCCAGGCCAGGCCTCCTTCAGCCCTTATGGGTGAACTGGGGCCACTGGGCAGGCAGGGAGCCTCTGCTTTTCGGGCTGTCAGAGTGGGTTAGGCTTGAGGAATTGGTTCTCTGGATCATCTCCCGGGAGCCAGCCCCTCCTGGCAGCTTTGTTTGGTGAGAGCGCAGGGATTAGCGGGGCTGCCCCACACCACCTCCCTGCCGCCAGCTCCTGGTGCTTTCATCCCTGAAGGTCGCTAAAGCCTCAGTGCTTTGAGATTAGGCCCCACAAAGGGGCCCCTTGTGCTCCAGCCAAGCCTTGGGGGCAGGGCAGGAAGGGGGATCCCAAGAACTCAGAGTAGGCAAATCCTTCCCTCCCTCCTTAATGAATCATGAAGGTCCCCCTGGTCAAAGACCAAAGACCCCTCCCATCTCCCTACCCCCAGCTCAGATTGTGTCTCTAATGGAGCCTGATGAGGAGGTCTTTCGGGCCAATTACAGGTGACTCTTAGGCTTAGCCTACTACCCCCCCCCCAACATATCAACATCTACCTGAGGTCATCTCAGGGTGGGGATGGACAGGGGAGCAAGGCAGCAAGGGCTGGGAAGGGATAGTTCCAGCGGAGAGGCCAAAGCAGGTCTAGATCATAGACTGAGAAAGAACATCTGTCCAACCTGCTCACCGAGCAGATGGGGAGACCAACCAGGGCTGTGAAGAGGAAAGGGCTTTTCCTGGATCTCACCAAGTCGTTAGCAGAGCTGGGACAGGAATTAGGTGAGCTCCTCTTTTCATCCTGTGTCTGACCCAGGCCAGAGGTCTGCAGGTGTTATTGATGAGGAAAGGATAGTTTTATATTTCCCATACAAAAGAGAGATTTTAAAATCGTGGGTTCAAGCATAAAGTTGCCAGCTACTAATTGTGCCATATAAAGACACTAACGGGAAACTACCAACTGCTTGCTGTCAACATCATTTCATAAAAGCAAGGATGTGTTAGCGTCAAAAAGGTTAAAAGATATAATCCCAGAATAGAGAGGCTAGAGCTTCAAATTTAATAGATGTAGCTTTATGAACAACATTCTACAAAAACCTTCTTTTTCTCTTTACTCAGTGTTTGGGTGAAATGTCTTAGGACTCCTAGACCAGGTAGCTTTGGAGGGGATGCCTGCCCCAAGGGGCTGAGGGTTTTAGGTCCTAAGCACCCAAGTCTCCTAGATCTAGTTCTGCTACCCTTCTGCCAGAAGTAGTTGTTTCTAGTCTGGCACTAGAGAGAGTGGGGGAATTGGCCCTGAGACTGGGCTGCTCCTCAGGGGCTCTGCTAAGAGGGCAGGCCTCGCCCTGTCCCTCACCTTGTCCCTCTCATCACCAAAGAGACTTATGAAGAGGAGGGAGAGGGAGCAGGCCTGACTGCCGGTCGATAGAGAAAAATTTCTTTCTGTCCTCTTGCTCATAAAACGTTTGTGGTCAACATATTGCACAACATTCCCAGAGAGGCCACAAAAGGCAGTGCTGGGCTGGCAGGGTCAAATGAATCTCATGGAGCCCAGCCTGTGGGGCTGGGGTAGGGCAGGGCTCAGGGTAACTGGGGTGGTGGTATATGGGGTTAGCTTGAGGAATACCGAAGTGCTCAATAAATCTCTCGTGAGAAAGTGCCCATAGGAGAGGGCTGCCAATGAAATGGAAGGAACTGATAGTATTTATTAGCTGATACTTATGTGGCATTTACCACATACCAGGCACTATACTAAATGTCAACTCATTTAATTCTTATAGGAATCCTAGGGGGTTTGTACTGTTATTTCCTTTTTTTTTTTTTTAATTTTTAAAAAAATTTTATTTATTCATTTTTTAGAAAGGAGAGAGAGAGAGAGAGACAGGGGGGAGGAGCTGGAAGCATCAACTCCCATATGTGCCTTGACCAGGCAAGCCCAGGGTTTCGAACCGGCAACCTCAGCATTTCCAGGTCGACGCTTTATCCACTGCACCACCACAGGTCAGGCTCCCCCCTTTTTTTTTAAACAAATAAAAAAACAGGCAAAGAAGTTAAGTGACTTACCCAAGGTCATACAGCAAGTCAGTGGCAGAGTATGGATTTAAACGCAGGCTGTCTGGCTCCAGGGCCCATATATTTAATCACTGTGCATGTTGTACTGCTCTACTGTGGTCCTGAGTAAGGGTTGCCTCTGAGTCTCTGGCATCACCTGGCCATACCCTCCCTGCTTCCAGATGCTCCATGGTTTTCTTGGGGTTTGGAATCATTAAGAAGTATTTGTCATTTTGCAGACCCTGGGTAGAATGAAAGTGTCCCCTTGCCTAGTTGTGGTAGTTTTAAAATATGTCCACAAATTCTTTGACACTTCTTTTGAGTGGTGGAGCTTAATTCTTCTCTCCTTAAGTGTGAGTTGGACTTAGTGACTTGACTTGATTATAATAACAAGAACATAGCAGAGGTTAGGTTATAAAAAACTATAACTTCTATTTTGATCTCTCTCTCTTTCTTTCTCTCGCTCTCTCTCTCTCAGTTTCTTTTCTCTCTTGGATCCCGGCCACTCTATGAAGAAGTCCAGGCTATCCTGCTGAAGAGGCCAAATGGAGAAGAGCTGAGGCACCCCACATGACAGCCAGCACCAAGTGCTAGCCATGTGAATAAGCCTTCTTTTTTTTTTTTTTAATTAATTTATTTATTTATTCATTTTAGAGAGAGAGAGAGAAGAGACAGGGGGGAGGAGCTGGAAGCATCAACTCCCATATGCGCCTTGACCAGGCAAGCCCAGGGTTTCGAACCGGCGACCTCAGCATTTCCAGGTCGACGCTTTATCCACTGTGCCACCACAGGTCAGGCCTGAATAAGGCTTCTTGGTAGAGAACTCTTCAGACCCAATTATAGATAATGTAACCAATATAACCGCAACCCATGACAGAGCCCAAGCCAGAACCACTTAGTTAAGTTGAACCTGGATTCCTCACCTTCAGAAACTGTGGTGTAGTAAATGTTTGGTTTAAGCTACTTAAGTTTAGGGATAATTTGTTATGCAGCAATTGATAACTGATCCATTTGGCTTTTACCAAATACCAGGCATTGTCTGGAGTCTCACCATTAGAGCTTCACCTATTGGGGGATAAAGTCAGTTTCCTCTATGTCTCTCCCCAACCTTGAGATAAATAACATCTGGCTAATGCTGGTTTTCTGCATTAGACAATGGCTGGAGGACTCCTCCAAAATACTTAGGTAATACCATTCTAGGACTGATGTGTGGCCACTTAATCATTCTGAACTCACCCAGGCCAGGGTGGTCACCAAAAAGCAGTCTTGACAGAGTTATATGACATCACAGCTTTCTTACATGGTGTCTTGGCTTCCAGAAAGAAAAAAAAACCCTGCTTTAGTTGGTAGAAAAGGGACAAGGCTGCCATGGGGATAAGGGCTTGAGGAGAGCTGGGCACTGCTGAGAGTCAGAATTTAGCACAATATTATTATGCACATCTCAGTGTCAAGGTGTATCTGTGTGAGTGTGTGAGGACATGAGGTGGAAGATACTTGGATGTAAAAGTGTGTGCTGGTGGTTCTCATGTAGCTTGCTTGCACTTGTGCCCATGTGCATTTTTTTTTTTTTTTTGCATTTTTCCGAAGCTAGAAACAGGGAGGCAGTCAGACAGACTCCCGCATGCACCCGACCAGGATCCACCCGGTATGCCCACCAGGGGGCGATGCTCTGCCTCTCTGGGGCGTTGCTCTGTTGCATCCAGAGCCATTCTAGCACCTGAGGCAGAGGCCACAGAGCCATCCTCAGCGCCCGGGCAAACTTTGCTCCAATGGAGCCTCTGCTGTGGGAGGGGAAGAGAGAGACAGAGAGGAAGGAGAGGGGGAGGGGTGGAGAAGCAGATGGGCACTTCTCCTGTGTGCCCTGGCCGGGAATCGAACCCGGGACTCTTGCACGCCAGGCCGATGCTCTACCACTGAGCCACCGGCCAGGGCTCCCATGTGCATTTGATTTGTGGATTTCTGGGTGAGAAGGAGTGTCTATACCACTATATGTCTATGTGTACCTGGGACACTGTATGTATATGTGTATGAAAATCTGTGTACCTACCTTATGCTTTATCAGAGTGGGGCCCTGCACAGTTTGGTCAATGTGTCTGTGTTTGCTGCAATTGGAATATGTGCCTGTGTGGCTGGCTTTTCACAGGCAGGTACCCGTGCTGGGAGGGCCTGGGCTGTGGTACATAAAGGGTTAAGGGAAACAGGCGCCACCATAACTCTTAATCATAGCTTTGCAAGCTTAGCCAGTGCCCCTGTTGAAAAATGTTTCAAAAAGCAAAATAAATGATCTTTTAGTTACAGAAGTATTGATTTTGCCCACATCTAGTAATAAAGAGCAAGTCACCTGTAGCTAAAACTCTTGTAAAATATATTTTATACTCTAATAGTCTGCAGATAGAGTCACCCGCTGAGCACAGATGACAAATCTCCCCAGCGAGGCCTGCGCCCCCCATATTTCACGTCAGGGACGCAGTGGTGGCGCAGGCAGCGACAGAGCTAGGCCTCCCTGCGGCTGAAGACACAGCCTGGTTGGCCAGAGGAAAAGGAAAAAGCCAGGTTCCTGGCATATGGTCCATTCCCCCGCCCCCCACCTGGGCTCTTACCATCAACCTGGGTTCTGGTGGAGGTTTAAGACCTCCCCCCCTGCAGAAGAATGCCCTCCCCTATATCTAGGTCCCTCAGAAGGTGCTCCCTTAGGCTCTCAGAGCAGGGCTATATCTCTCCCCACCACCTAGCTTTGGAGGCTGACAGTTTGGGAATGTTCTGGCTGGATCTAAGAGAAGAGTAAACAAGGGGGTGAGGGCTCCTTCCTGTTTTGAAGCCCAGTTACCCTAGGTGTGAAGAGACACATTAACACATGTACCAGACACTTGCCTCTCCCAGGCCTCCAATACACACAAAGGGACACAATTAGCCCCCAAAGCACACATACTTGGAGCAACCTCCAAGTATATTCAGAGAGACACACTTGACGTGCCTTACCTGTGCAAATGCACCCATGTGCAACCCTTGGCTTTACGCATGCACCCAGACACATGCTCAGGAGCTCACCTAGTGCACAGCCAGGCCCTTCACATACACCTGCCATGTATCTAAAGAACCAGACCATATCCACTCTACCCAGAGAATTCTCTCAAAAATAGACTTCTGTCTGAAATGACCAAATGGGAATCTGAATGTGTAACATGCTCTTCTCCCTCATTACATATCGGGAAGTGGGGAATCTGGTCAAACACACAACCACTTGCACATGCAGCTCTCCCCACCCACTGTTTGGAGGAGTGCGAAGCAGCCAGAGACAAGCCCAGGCCTGGGAATTCACACCTGGTTCCAGTCCCTCCTCTGCCCTGACCCTGCTGTGTGGCCCCAACAAGTCCCTGTATTTCTCTGAGCCTCCCTTTGAATGGGGCCCTGCCTTTCCCTCGGGCATTCATAGCCTCCCCTCAGATTAGGTCCACCTGATTCACTATGTCACTTCATCCTTAGAGAAGCTAGAGAGTGTCCTCCCACCTCCATAACCACCCAGATGAACTTGAGCCACCCTCCCTTCTACAGTGAAGGTTACCTAGAGACCAAAGTGGTCAGAGGAAACTCGATCTGTTCAAAGGCACAGTGGGAGAAACCCCTTCCCCAAAACTGGAAATAAATAAGGTTTTCCAGCCCCTGACGGCAAGGGGAGGTGAGGGTGGAGAGTAGAAGTTGGCGGCGGCGGGGTGAGGTGGGGGTAGTGGGGGTGGTGTTGCGCGCTGGGAGTAAGAAGTTAAGGGGATAAGTCAGGTAGTACGGGGGGAAAGGCTGAGAGATGATGGGAGGGGGCCAGGAGCACGAGGGGATTTAGGGAGTGGTGAGCACGGGAGCCCATCGGAGGGAGGGGACAGAGCAGGTAGCTGCCTGGCGCTGGGGTTGGGGCGGGGGTTGGGGGAGGGCTTTTTAAGCAGCGGCCGCGCTAATAACCTGTCCAGGAGATGGCTCGTGGCAAATTGCTTTGTTAGTCTTGTCAGCGCGGCCGGGGCCGCCGTCAGCGCGCGCCATGGATCAAGATGATGAATCGCCACGGACCGCGCAGATGCGGGCGGCCCGCGGCCCTGCCCGGGGGTGGGGGTGGGAGTGGGGGTGGGGTGGGGTGGAGGGAGCCGCGGGGGGCCGGGCCGCCGCTATTAACTCTCGAATTAGCTTTAAGCCTCCCACCACCTAGCCAGTGCCTCCCGAAGCGCCAGCCGCGAGGGCAGGAGCGGGCCCGGACTGAAGAGTTAGACCGGCGCCCACCACCCCGAACCAGGACTCAGAGGAGAGTGGGCCTCGGGGAATGAGCGTGGAGCGGCACTATTCATGTCTCCTAGCAATCCTCTACGTTTGCAGCCGGCCGTCCTCGCAGTTCAAGGGTATTTCCTGCCCGGCAGGGGGCGTCTAGAGTGGCCCCATCGGGGCATCTGCCCCTCCCCGCTAGCGCAGTGAGTGGCCAAAGAGGCTGCGAGTTCTCTTCCAGAGAGTGTGTATGGGGCGAAGGCAGGGGCAGAGAGGGGATGGAAGGGCTAGGTTTGGCATTGCTACTCTAAACCGAGTCCAGAACCCCAGAAAGGCAGGGCTGGGGCCTGCCCTGGGACTTTAGGGGAACCGCGGACCGTCACTTCTCAGGTCCTTCTGCACAGATGGCTGGGACGGGAGGTGTCGGAGTTCCCAGGCCTGCCTGAAGCCTCGTGAGCATCCGTTTTTCCCAAGTACCCAAGTTAACTCATCCCTTGCCTACCCATCACCTCCAATTTTTTTTTCCATCACCTCCAATTTTGAAATGTCTTCCCAATGCCTCTTCCCACCCTCAATCCACATAGTCTCGGTCCATGTTCACATAGACTCATAGAGCATATTTAAACGTGTACACACGTTACACACAAATATAAGAGTATATACACATAATTACTCATATACAGGTAACTCGGAGGATAATGAATTTGCACAAGCATACAAACACATCCTGAAATGCACCACTGCCTCTGCTCCAGGGCCCAGCAGCCCAGGAAAATCTATTGGGGGCAGGTTTGCAACCAGTCTGGGTATGCCTTGTTTTTAAGCCCTTTGAAGGTGTCAGCTTCAGCCCCGGGGCGACGGGTGGGGAAGCTCGGGGAGCAGGCTGAGAAGGGAGGCCCTGAATCATTTCCACTTCTTAACATCTGTCTAGATGGCACCATCAGAATCATTTTGTTAAGTCAGTAAAACCCACCCACATTGTGGCACGCCAAACTCCCTAAAGGACACCTTTTTACCCCTCCTACACTGTTATTCTCTCTTTCCATCTCAGCAGGTGCCAGGAATTTTGCATCCCCCTCTAGATTAGTATCCATAATCAACCCGGAGCCCAGCACTGTGTTGCAATATCTGTGGAAGTGCACCGGGGTGGGAATGTGGCTCTCTAGCTATCATAGGGGCTGCTTCAAGTGTCTGGCAATTCTAGTCTGTGGGGGCCCAGTGAGTACCACAGGCTCAGGGCATACTGATCACCCAGCCATCACCTCCAGATTTCTGAGGCTGGGACAGCTGGCACTGGCAGGAACCTGAGATAGGAAGCAAGCAAGGATTTCTTCAGCTGGCCTCAGAATCTGTGTGGCAGACAAGATCCTTCAAAGAGAAGCTGCCGAGTTGGGCCCTCTGCCCCACAGCCTGGAGCTCTCAGTAGCCCTTTAGTTCACCGGCAAAGCCTGCGCTATCCTCAACAGTCCTGCCCCCACCTCCAAGTCAGGCCCAGGCTGGGTTGGGATCCTCACCTCTCCAGTCTGTCCAGTAGCCTCCGTCCTGGAACTGGCAAGAATTTGGGAGGGATGTGTTGGTGTTGGGCCCCTGAGCAAAGAATGATGAGACTCCCTCCTGCTAGAAAGGGAGCACCAAGTGAAGCTGGATTCCTCTTGGGGGTGGGCATGCCCTTGGTAAACCCTGCTGGCACCACCAAGTAGAGATGGCTAGGGGGCAGGGAGAAGCTCCACATCTGTGCTACCATGGAAGGGACTTCAGTGATTCCTGCTTTGTTTGTGTGTCTCTAAATGTGACCCAACACATGTGTACCTGTATCCTTGTCTGTGTATGTAACTGAATGACTGAGGATGTGTGTGTGCGTGTGTGCATGTGTGTTATGATTTTCTCTGGGATGATCCATGTACATGTTTGTGTGTGGAGGGCAGCCGGGTGGGGGTGCAGCGTCCTTGCCACCATTTCTCCAGCATTTTGAGTGCTCTGCTGCTGTCCTGATCCTCTAAGCCAGAGACAGCTTTCGCTGTCCTTTCCCTTCCCTTCCTTTCCTTCCTCTTCCTTTTCTTTCCCTTCCCTTCCCTTCTTTTTCTCTTCCCCCTTCCCTTTCTTTCCTTTCCCTTCCTTTTCCTTCTTTTCCCCTTCCCCATTCCCTTCCCTTTTTTTTCTCTTCCCCTTCCCTTCCCTTCCTTTTCCCTTACGTTCCTCCCCCCCTTCCCTTCCCTCCTCTCTGCTCCCCTTCCTCACAGGGCTGGATTTCTGAAGGGAAATTAAAAGGTTCTTTAAAGCCCCTACCTCCACCTTTCTTGTCCTTTTAAATGGAGCCTAAACGGTTTTGCTTTAGCAGAAAAAAAATCTTTTCTGGAGCTTTGGGGTGGGGGTGGGGGATCCTGGTGGGAGAGAGGGTCTAAGCAGCCTAATCCTCTTACTGCCCCCTCCTCTCTCCGCCCTTCTGAGGCCCACCACTCCCCACCCGCCCTGAGGCACTCGGCCCCTAACTCTGCCTGGGGATCGACCCTCAACTCTGTCTTGTCCATGGACCTTTCTGCTCCCCCCAGGCCCAAATTCCTGACCTCCTTGACCCAAGCCAGGTCTCGAAAACCTACTGCCAGCATTGTCTAGTCAACATCTCCCACCTCTCCATGCCTTCACCCCTAAGCAAACAGCTCAGCTCCCGGGAGCTTCACATACAGACTGGAGGGAATGTCAGAACCCAGGTCCAGCTTGCCCTGACCCAAAGTGTGCTCACCCTGTGTCCATTCTGTACCCAGCTACCTGATTCATAACCACACTTGAACTTACAATTGCACAATAATTGGTTATACACACAAAAAGGACTTTCGGTCATATGAGGCTGCACAGATACACATGAACTTATGGTCACAGGAGCACTAACTCGCAAGGACTCACTCCACATGTAACTCAGAGTTGATGCCACTGTGGCCAAAGGCAGGCCACACAGAATCACAGCCATACAGGGACACACACCATATGCACCCCACACACTGCAACACAGCTAGCTAAACACCTCTCCAGTCACCACCACACAGCCACACACACAGCCTCAGACAGTCACTTATCACTTTACACTCCACCCCTGCAGTGTGGGCATTAACCTGACCCTCTTGCATACTCTCAAGAGGTGGCATTCATCACCGCATGGCCCCAGAGCCAGCTCTAGAATGTTGTCTTCTTGTGAACCTGTGAACTGGTCCTGCCTGGAGTTAGTGGGCCACTGGTAGGAACTCGAGGGCCACAGGCTGGGATTTTCCCCTTGTGGACCAGGCACCGTGAGTCTGTCCCCTTTGAGACAGGTGTGTGTGTTGCCCGGGAAGCTGAGTGTCACATCTTCAGCCTCTCCTGAGGCCTCCAGCTGTCAGACAGGTAACCAGCTGCCGGGAGCGCCATCCTGTGTATGGGCTAAATGTATGGGCTAAGAGCTCTGATTTTGGTTTGTGGGGTGCTGTGGTGGCGCGAAGGTGGCAGGGCTGTGGCTGGCGTGGGACTGATACGGAGAGGGGGTGTGTGCGCGCGCAGCTCGGGACCAATCTCGGAGGAATGGCGGGGTGGGAGTCATGGAGTTCCATGCTATCGTTATGGACCCCAATGGTAAACCCCAATCCCCCAGCCACGGGTAAGGCCTTGGAAGGGGAAGGTTTCTTAAGTTCCCTCTTAGCCCCAGAGATAAGCCTGCAGCTTCTGCAGACCCGAGATAGGCAGAGATACCGGCCGGGAGAACGTGAGACTGAGATTTTGAGGAAATGACAGACGTTGGAGGGGCCCAAAGACTTACCAACAGTGGCACCCTGGCAGCGTAGGCCGAAAGCAGCTCCGCGGCACCCGCGGGGCGGGCCGGGGGCGGGAGCGGCGCGTGATTGGCAGCCACCAGGGCCAGTAGGGAGCTCGTGGGCCCGCGCCCGGCACCCGGGAAATGCTGTTTAAAACTCCAGTCCTGGGCTCGGCTGGCGTAGATGGCAGCGGCGACGGCGGAGCGAGCCGGGGAGACCAGGTGCGAGCGGGCGGGGTCAGCAGGGCGGAACCGGGAGGGGCGCTGGGGCCGGGAGGCCGCGGGCCGAGCGCTCGGGGGACCGCCTTCCCTCTTGCGGTCTTGCAGTCGAGTGCTCGCTAGAAGGACCGGAAAGTTTGCTTGGGACCGGGGACTTGGAGACTCACAGGCTGCGCAGAGACAGAGGAGGCGGAGGGGAAGGCCGGAGAGACAAAGTAAGGGGGACGCAGAGCGATGCAAACAGGGAGAGGTAGCGGGAACAACACCCAGGGTAGAAAACGGAGTCAGAGAGAGCAAGTGACCCCGAGCCAGAAAGAGCTCAGAATTCGAAATTCCCAGGCAGACAAGACGGAGAGCCGCGGGCAGAAACGCGGCGAGGCGGGGACGGAAGCCTCGGTCCGCGGAGACACGGGCACCCGCAGAGGACGCTTCGGATCCGCCACGGTTTTGCCTCATTTGGAAGATATTACTTCGCCCCTGAAAAAAAATAAACCCAGAAAAGGTTTGGATATTGAGCGGAGACAAATCCTTTCGGTTTGGAGGGGTGGGTAGGGGGTGGCCGGGGTAATGCGGAACAGATGCGGCCCGGGGCGCGGTGCAGCCCGGGGCCGGGGCTGGGTAGGAGGCGCGGCCCGCCGCCCGGGTCCCGCCTCGGAGCGCAGGGGCCGCCCGTGCCTCCCTAGCTCCCGCGTTGACACGGTTCAGAGAACCCCATGGTGCCCGGGGCATTGCCCGGGACCCGTCTCGGGTCCCGCCCGCGCCGCTCCGTCCCAAACTCAGCCGCCGACGAATGCACCTTTTCTCTCGGTTTGTAATTCCACAAGAATTCTCCGGTTGAGGGTGGTTCAGCTCTCAGCCAGCCTATGTTCTCGTAAACGGGGCCTCGGGCTAGAGTCCCCCAGGTGGGTGTTTGGAGACCAGTGGACCTAGCACCCTGGAATTCGTTTTGCGCCCCGCAGCCTCGGCTGGCGTGGGTCAGGGGAGCTCCCGTGGAAATGCTCCGGCTGGGGTCAGTCCTGGGGCCGCTCTCGCGGCGCACGGGGTGGAGCAGTCGACGGACGGAGAACTCAGGGTCTCTGCTCTGGACTTCCCACCCCGGGTGGCCGTGACCCGCTCCTGGACGGGGACAATCAGTACCCCAGACACTGCTGGCTGAACTCTCTCTCCCATCGGAAGTTCCCGGCCTGTGCGCAGTGCCCGCGCACACCCTGGTGGTGTGCATAGGGGGCCTGCACGAAACTTCTCCAAAATCGTCCTAAATCAGGGGCCCGCGCTTTCTTGGGTTCTGGTCGGGGAGGCGGACTCCTCAGTGTTGTGACTTGGCCGACTTGGGAGTCCGGATTGAGGCTGGGATCCGCGGCCATTTCGACCCTTTTCCCTTGTTTGGAACCGCCCCAAGCAGAGAAACCGCGGGACCTTGAGCGGCGCCTCAGGGCCGGTTCCACGCGGAGCATGGGGCGGCCTTTTTCGTTTTTTGCAGTCTGCAGAGGCCCTGGCCAGCCGGGAGGGCGCTGGTTTTCTGGGTGGTTCGGGTTTCAGGACGTCGGGGAGAGAGGAGGGCTTTACTGACTCGATGGGCCTTCGGGGACAGAGGCTGTTTGCGTTGCGGAGGTTGTTCCTTTGGCAACCACGGAAACTGCAGGCTCCCAATTCGTCGCGGCGATGGCGGTGGTGTCTCTTCCCTCACCTGAGTTCAGGATGCTGTGCGCTGCAGGCGGGTTGGCCGCGCCGGGGTCTTCTTAGGAAGACCTGTCGCCTATTAATTTTAGGTGGGGTGAGAGTTGTTTTCAGGGGTTTTTTTTTTGTGTGTGTGAATTCGCATTTAATTTCTCCGTTTTGCAAGCTGTCCCCCAAAGGGGAAGGCATTCTGACCTACAGATTGGTAAATTTAGTTTCTACCTTCCCTCACCGCGAACCATCTGGGCGTGTGTGTGTGTGTGTGTGTGTGTGTGTGTGTGTGTGTGTAGGCGGTCAGGAAAAAAAATCGAATTTGCTGCCTAGTGAGAGCAAATTATCCGGATAATTGGCTCAAATTCTTCTCCTCTGTGGCTGGGATAGACACAGTCTTTGTACAAACAGCAGGGAATCGCTACTCAGGAGGAGGTAAACACCTTCCCCCAGCCCCACAGACCTTAGGGGTGAGGACCCCTGCAAGGACTTGGGAACTTGACTGCAGCCGCTGAGACCCTGCCTGGAAACTGGAGCAGAAGGGCCAAGGTGCAGAGGAGTGGAAACCCGCCCCGGGCGAAGGCAGACAGGGAGGGAGCACTCTGGCCTCGGGACGGGCTCTGCCTGATGGCAGGCTTTCGGGTCAGCTTCGAGGGCGATGGGTGAGTGTCTGGGGACGCCTGACCTTGTGTCCCCACTACTGTTACATGTGGGATCCCGTGTGGTGAAAAAATTAAGTCGCTTTTCTGCTCCCATATAAACATAACTTGCACTGGGGACTCCACCCTCGCACTCCCATTCCTACTCACATGCTGCCTAGTGGATCTGGAGCAGGAAACAAAGTTTCTAGGGGATCCTGGACTGACAGTACTCCGGCCAGGTCAGGCCAGGAACCGAGCATCCTTCACAGCCCTCTGCGGGTGGATGGGGTTTAGCAGTCGGAGAACCTGAACCCATCCGTAGGTTTTGGGGGAACTGGGAGAACCTGGAGGGGCACAGTCCCACCTTTGAGCTAACTCTGGACACATAATTTTAGGCCGCCTAGATTGATGAACACACTAGGACACACGGATACACATGCTGACCACCACATATTGCCCAATGCATGGTTTAATCACTGGACTATGGGTAGCTCACTCAGGCACACCGGGCTGAAAAGTAACACTGGTAGAGGCACGTAAAGGCACAAAAGCAAATCTGCTGGATACATACTCACAAATCCTTCTAATAGACACAAGTTAAATGCACACGGAGACAACCCTCCGGGCACTTCTGGGAGGCTAACAGCCCCACCTCTCGCACTGGCCCCGCACAGCCCCAAAGCCCGCGCGTCTGCAACTCCAGCCTGGCCTCTGCGCTCCTCAGTCCCGCAGCTCTCTCCTGGCCTCGCCGCTCACTCCCCCTGTCGGGTCCCAAGTCTTCAAGGAGCCAGCCCCACTACCCCCCCCCCCACCCGTTCCCATTCCCCTCCCCTACCCCTCCCCTTGGTCCCGCTCGGCCGCCCCGCGGTGCCCATGTAAATGACAGCAATAAATATCTAATCAAGGCCCGGGGCGACGCCGCCACTGCCCGCCGAAGCCCATTACCGAGCGGGCTGGCGGGGTAGGGAGGGGTACCGGGAGGGCGCCCTAGTTTACGACGGAGCTTGTGGTCTGGTCTGGACGTTCGTCTTGCACTAAGTAACCCTCATCTCTGAACTTGGGTAAGTTAATGCTCTTCCTTCGCCTCAGTTTCCCCTTTGGTAAGAATGGCACCGGGCTGAGTTCCGTTATCCTGTCCGGTCCTCCCGCCACGCAGCGATCTCTTTCCTTCTTCGGGGGACTGACTACCTATGTGACTCGGCCCCCGTGCTGCCGGATGGGCGATGTCTCCGCTCGCACGGACCCGGGGTCCCAGCTCTGGCCCCGAATGCTCCTGTGACGTTAGCCAGCGTTCCGGCAGCGGCAAAGGGCCGAGTACTCGAGACCCGCAGTCGCCACGCGGAGTGCGTGTCCCAGACGGGGTCGCTCCTTGCGGCCGGTCTGCCGGCCGCTGCGTGTGCGGCCTCAGTGCGTCCCAAGGTCAACGTGGCTGCCCGGCCCCGCGGCCCTTTCCAGCCTCCACAGCGCTGTCCGCCAAGGTGTGTTCGCATTTCCGCTGCCGCCGGGCCCTGTGTCTGTCCGTGAGTCTGTCCGCGCGCAAGGCGGGAAACTGGCTCTTGGACCCGCACCGCATGCTCTTCCCCGAGTCCCTCCGGCCGCGCGAGGCTCACCCGGGCCTGGAGCTGCGGCTCCGCGGGGACCCCGCAGTCCCTGCTCCCCGGCGCTGCCCGGCCTGGGCCCGGGTGAGCCTGGAGTGACCCGCTTGTTCCTGCGGGCCCACCCGGCCGGGGTGAACCGGGCGAGCGAAGCTGCCTCCTCCGTGCTGGCGAGCGGCCTCGAACGTGCCGGTGGCTCCTCCTGTCCCCGCTCCGGCCCGGCTCCCGCGGAATAGCCCCGTCTCCGTCCCGGGCGCTCTAGCTGCATCTCTGCTGGAAAGGAAGAGGAGAATCAAGTAATTACGTACCCCGACATCTACTCCCGGGGCCCGTGGTCAGGCCTCCTTAAAGAGCTGATGCTGGACAGGGTTCGATGAAAAACAACAAAAAGTGGCCTCTCTCCTCGTCTCTCTCTCCCCCCTGCCGCATTTCACTTCCTGGAAAAAATATTAACTCCAGCCGCCTGATTTCTTTGCATCCCCCATCCCCCAAATTAAGGATCTTGAAAACCCGAAGACTTAGGAGGAGGGGCCTCCCTCAGTCTCGGCCCATTAGCCTGCGGGGGGCTAATTACCCCAATTAGCGGCTGATTTATAATTAATGGCTCGGACCGAGGGATAATTGGATGTTAATGGATAACAGTTTGTGTAGGAAACTAAGCGCCCGGGCTCCTCAAGAGGGCCATGGGGGTGGGATCTTCCCTGAGACCCACGCGGACCCCGGTGCCCTACCCGCTGGCGCCCCTCCCCCTCTTCTTCATCCCTGAACCGAGACGGGAGATGAGACTCTCCTTTGAGGAATTGAGCTCCAGGTGCCCGGAGTCTAGCACTCCGTCTGATCTGGCCTTTGCTAAACCACTCGCCCTGAAGCTCACCTGTCTCAGGTCCTTGGCTCCAACTCCAGGAACACTCTGGGGGCCCTTAGCTGATCTGGAAGGGGAATGCTAGAGATTCTGGACCTCAACCACAGCTCATTTCCTCCGCTTATGGATCAGGCAATGTGGGCTTAATGTTAGCAATGTGGGGGCTCAGGGTGCCTGTATTAAATGCCACTGGGACATTGATGGGGCATGACCTAGGTGAGAGCAGTGGGCAAGGGTCAGGGCTCAGTCTGTGTCAAGGTCAGGGCTGCAGCTTTGACCAGGAGGTGGCTTGACTATTCCTGGTGACATGGGTTCTTCTCTGCTAGGGTAGAATAGAGTAGGGCAGGCAGGGTGAGGAGGAGATTGGCACACTCAGCTTTGGACTCTGCTGCCATTCACACATTTCCCAGAGGTAGTCTGCCCTCATTCAGGGCGTCTGACTATCTGCATTTTCCCTGGAATCTGAGCCCTAGAGATGGAACTTATTACACTATCCCAGAGTCCATTGCCTGACAAAAAATGGTGGCTCTATCTTTCTTTCTAAAATAAATGTCTAATGTTCCCGTGCTGGGTTTAAAGCACTGGCTCTGAAGCCAGACTCTGCCCGGCAGAAGGTGAGGTTAGGTGAGCACTGAGCTCACACTTTGGAGTTAGAGTCCCTGGATTCCATCTTGGCTCAGCAGCTTAGCTGTGTAGCAAGTGACTTTACCTCTCTGGGTCTCAGTGTTTTATCAATCAAATGGGAATTATGAGACAATTGTGAAGATTAAATGAGATTCTACCTGTCAGGTCTCTATCAGGATGCTGGCAAACTAAAAACTAGTTATATTTTAGGCAAATGGGCAACTACAATTTGGTGAGATAATGCTATAATAGAAGTTCAAAGAAGTCAGCTGACAGCCTGGGGTATCAAGGGAGGCTTCCTGGAGAAGAGGGTTCCTAAACATAGTGTGTGGGGTCAGGAGTTCTCCAGGTAATGCTGGTGGAGGGACAATATTCCCAGAAGAGGAGGCAATAATATGGTGACTTGGGGTAGCTCTATCTCAGTGGTGTGGGGGAAGGTGATGGTGCAGTGTTTTACAAGTGAGCAGGAGGGAAGAAAGTAGAGATGACTAATTTGGAAATGCCTTTCAAGAAATTTGGATTTGAAGGGGCCAGAGATAACTCATCTGAGAGATGGGCTTGTTTGTTTTAAATGGAGGAGCAAGAGGGTCAAATGTTCACAGACAGAGTAGCGGGACAGAGGTTTGCAACCTAAGGGGATGAGGATCTGAGGGAGGTGAATGTGCTTCAGACTCCCCAGCTCTTAGACACCCAGAACTAAGTGATGCCACATTGCCAGCCGTTAGCCCTTATACGTGTCTAGACTGTACCCTTGATTATTCTTTGTGGCCCTGCTGGCACATTGAATCACTGAATTGTTGGTGCCCTCACCCACCCCCCAAGGGGCATGGCTGAGTATGATCTGGTCCCTGGCAAGGGGAAGAAGATGCTTCCTGCAATTTGAAAGCCTAATAATACTCACAGTGGAGTTTTAGGGAGGTTGGAGTGCCCCGAGAATGGATCTGGGCTCTTGGAGTTCCTGTAAAATAAATAGCATCTGAGTGGATGCAGCTGGTATACACTCATCTCTAGTTCACCCCCAGACCTTGTGCCTGCAGCACCCTTGGTCAAGGTAAGGCAGAGACCTAGGTACCCCCTTACATTATGTGCTCCCATTGCTGATTCTTTACAATTTAGGACTAAAGGCTGATGTGGGAATAGGGGTACTTATTGGGAAGGGGACACCACCTTCACTATTCCCAAACAGCCAAGGGTGACTCATTTTCCTTAAGCCTCAATTCCTTATCTGTAAAATGGAGAGAATAACTATAGTTAAGTATCTGGCATGTGCCAGGGACAGGCTTCTCTCAAAATCTTGGGCCCACTAGCTCAGAGCTGGAAGAATTCTAGGTCATCTTGTTCAGCTACTCCCAACACACAAACACACACAAAGGAATCTCTCCTCGTCAGCCTCCTCCACATGTCCAGCCAGCTTGGGATAGCACCCTTCTCATGATGGAGCTTTCTTTCCCTCCTGGGGCAGCAACTGGGTCAGTGTCATAGCAGAAGTCAGAGATGGAAGGACCCTTGCCAATATAACATAGCAGTCTAGGGTTGGGGCAAGTGCTCTGACCTGGTGCTCCTGGCTTCATGTGTTCTTGTTCTACCTGCTGAGCAAAAGTCCTTTTGGTCTCTAAACTGCTGGGTAAGAGGGACAGCTTCAGGAACTTCTTCCCCCAGAGGGTCACTGGGGAACATCCAGGGCTGAAGGGGCAGCAGCATTTCTCAGGGAAGGAAGTCCATGACAACAGTTTACCTCCTATCCCTACTGCTGCCCTTGACATCACGGCTAGTCCTCACCAGGGCTTATCTCTAGACCACATTCTGGAAATAAATACCAGATAGGTCCTCATGACCTGGGGTTCTCATTCTGCCTCTACCACTGAGTCACTGTGGGACCATGGGCAGGTGACTTCACCTTTCTGGGTCTCAGTTTTCCATTCATATAATGGGTATAGTAATTCCTTTCTAGTAAGGTTTTGTTGAGTGAATAGTAGGTGGCTTGGCTCATGGTAAATGTTCAATTAAAGGGAACTGTCACTGTTAATGAGATAATATATGTCTGACTATGTTTGGAACAGAGTAAGCAAGTCCCTCAGAGAATGTTGGTTCTTTCCCCCTCTGCTTCCTTTCCTTTCCTTTCCTTTCCTTTCCTTTCCTTTCCTTTCCTTTCCTTTCCTTCCTCTTCCCCTTCCCCTCCCCTCCCCCTCCCTCTCCTCCTCCCCCTCCCCCTCCCTTCCCTTCTTTTTTCTTTCCTTCCCCTTCCCCTTCCCCTTCCCCTTCCCCTCCCCCTCCCTTCCCCTCCCTTCCCTTCCTTTCCCTTCCTTTTCCTTTCCTTCCCTTTCCACAGGATTGTTTGCCTTGTTCCCCACTATGTGCAGGAATGAGGAGAAACAGAGGAGTTAAAAGTTCAGAAAAGGAGAGGAAGAGGTGGAGAGATGGGGTAGGCTTATGGAGTGGCTGAGCCCTGTGTGACCAAAGGAAGGGTCTACTTTCCTTTTAATCAAAGACGCCTTGTGTGTGGTTTCCTAGCATTGCTGCTGTTAATTTATAAAAAATGCCCCCTAATAAAATTCTGCTTGATTCTTCGATTGGCTGGGCATTAGGCCGCAGCCAGCAGCGACGCGGGGACATAACGGATGCATTTGCAGATTTGGAAAATTAAAGCCATCTATATGGTGCCTGTGGCGGGAGATCCGCCGATCTGCTTGCTTAATGAAATATAAAGATTCTTTTAACCAATGTAAGCACAATTCGACAGCTTGTGAAACGCGGCCGCACCATGATGGATGGCTCTCCTGGCTTGCCAGGAATTGCAGGGCGGCACCTTTTAAATATATAATTGATTCTGTTTGGAGTGTGCAGTGGGCTGAGCCCACGCAGGGCCCGGCCTGGGGCCAGGAGTGCAGGGCCCTGTTTAGAGGCTCCTACAGGCCTGGGCAACTCTTGGCCTCCCTGTTAGTCCCACAGCACTCAGAACTAGATGTGGTTGGGGCTCCACCTGCTGGGCCTGGCTGAGGACCCCAGGGGCAGGTCTGGACTGTCCCATTTGCTGGAAAAAGGTTCACTGGACAGGGTTCCACCCCAAACCAGGCTTATAGTCCTGGAGACAGAGGAGATGGTAGGACCAGGGCTCTGAGTGTTCATTCTGCCCCAAGGATCATACTTGGCTGTGGTGACTTCACCTCCCTCACCACCTCTTAGCCTGTGGTTCTTTCTCATCCATTCAACATTTATTATTTACTAAGCACTGGCTATGTACCAGGCTCTGTGCTAGTGTTGCAGAAACAAAAAATGGGCAAGATAAATCTATTTTCTCTGTGTTGATCGGTCTTTCTATCTCGCTGCACCAATTCCATTTCTTTGCTTTTTTTCTTTTTGTATTTCTCATTTGTTCTCAGATATTTTTAGGGCCACATGACTTTCAAGGGTACCATTTACTACTGTATGCTCCTCTAGTCACACACACACCCAGAGACCCGCAGCTATGCACACCCGTAGAGGTAGAAATAACCTCAGATACCTACATAAGCACAAGTGCTCACATAGTTACATGGCCAGTTGCAGTGACGCTGTGTACATACATGGTCATACATGAGCAGTGAGATGAGCTGCAGACATACCACATGTATCCATCTCAAATGGTAAGTAGCTTCCCCAGACAAGGGCCCCTCTGGGGCCTCAGAGGAGACCTGGGGCTCTGATTTCCACCTGGAGTGAGGAAGAGAAGTGTGAGGCTGGAGAGAAAGAAGCTCAGCTGAAGAGGTGTTTGGGCTCACACACATCCTCATCTCACAACAGATGTGCACACACACACACATGTACCCACAGGCATACACACCAGGGGAAATGTGCTTTTTCTTTGCTGTTGTCCTATTGCCTTGGATCAAATCAGAGATGGCAGACATCAGGGAACGGAACCTATTGGCGTAAGAGCCTGGGTGACTAGGGTTAGGACACACTAGCTGGTGGGAAGAACTCACCTGTGGAAACCTGTTTCACCACTTCCTAGCATCCTGGCCTTTAGCAAATTACCCAGTCTTTCTCACCTTCCATTTCAGCATCTGTAGGATGAGGGTAATAATAGTCCCTACCTCCTAGGGTGTTGGTAGGATTGATGGAGATGTCTGATATATCTTAATAAATAGCTGTTATTATTAATTAATTCATCCGATCCTCATCTCTTGAGCCTGCGTCTGTGCCAGATCCTATGATTTGGGCTGGGGTGGGGAGTCCAGAATGCATCAGATACACTTGGGGAGCTCTGTCTTGTGAGGAAGAAAGAAGTGTCATCACACTACTCTAACTCATGTGCTAGAATTAAGAAAATCCATGGAGGGTGCTTTGTGTTCAGTAAATGGTAGCTATTACTATTGTTGTTGTTGTTATCAGCATCATTTCTGTGATCTGAGTGTAGCGATCTGGAGCCTGGAACAAGGAGAGATGCCTTTGTAGAGATGAGTTAGAGAAGGCCCCATTTCCTGGGAGGTATCAGTTGAACTAGGCCTTGATGGAGAGGGAAGAATTGGTCAGGTGAAGGGGGAGGGAGGGACATGGTATTTCAGGTTGGGGTCCCAGCAGGAGCAAAGGCATGGAGGTGAAAAGAAGGAGCGGCAGGTAATCTGGTATTGCTGGGGACTGGGGGAGGGGAGGGCACCAGGCTGAGGGGTGTGGGCAGAGGGCTGACTGGGAAGGTCTTGGAGACTTTTAGAGAGTCATAGGGTTTGGGGAGTTGTGGGGCCCAGAGAGGTACCTCTCCTGGCTTCAGTTAATAAAGACTTGTCATGCATCAAAAACAGCGGGATCAGCAATAATTAAGTCAATTAAAATGTCACCACATTAACAACAGCGAGTTTTAAAGCAACAAAGCCCTAGAGTTTGGTGGGGGAAGGGCATTCCAGCTCAGTAGGGGTGGGGAAAGGGATAGATAAAATTACTTCTAAACTTTGTTACCTCTTCCCCATCCGGAGCTTGTGACATGTTTGGAGCCTGGCTCCATCCCCATGTCCTTGGAACACATGGACAACCCTCCCCATCACCACCCTCAAAAAAAGGAAAGAAAGGATACGGATGTGAAAATCACCTGTAATCCCATCTGCGCTCTCCCTGAGATAACCTCTGTTAACATTTCAAGGTATAGCCTTCCAGACTTTTTCCTATGCATTTTTATACATACATTACAAAAATGGGATCACATCATGCATACCGTTACCTATTTCTTCCACTCAACGCTATTATTGTGAGCATCAGCACATACAGATACACATCATTGTTTTAAGCTGTGGCACCGTATTCCATTGCTGGCATGACTGTCCTCTCATCTACTGAACTAATCCTCTCTCTGTGGACAGTGAGGTTTCCAATTGTTTGCCATCATAAGCAGAGCCGTGATAAATATTCCTGTACACATATCTCTGCATCCTTGAAGGAGAAATTTCTGGAAATGGAATTGTTGCATCAAGTGATGCTCTCTCTAGAGTCTTCTGATGCAGGAACTAAAGAGCTCTTTTGTCGGCAAGGTAGGGAAAGGCCATTTCCCACTCCCCTAGATAATGCTGGGTAATGATTTTTCTTCATACTTTCTAATCTGGTTGGTGAAAAAATTTTATGATTTCTATTTTTATTTCTTTGATTACTAGTAAGGCTGTGCTTTTCTGTCCTATGTCAGATGGCTATTTGTGTTTCTTGTTAAATACGTTGTCTCTTCATTTACTTAGCCATCTTTTATTAAAGGTGACCATGTTTTTGTCTCTATAGAAGAGCTCTTTGTGTATTATAAAGTCTCTTTTATTTTAATTTGAGCTATAATTTTTTTAAATCAATTTTGCTATGTTAATATTATGGCAAAATTTTTTCCAGGTTTATTGTTTATGGTATATTTTATTATTCTATTATACAATGTTTAAACACATCATGTTACTATTTCTATTGTTCTTTTCTCTTAGGCTTCTGACTTTGGGGGTCATATTTATGGTGCGGAGAGTGGGGTTTTTGTAAGTAAATGTTTTGGTAGCTGTTATGTATGAGCATTGACTTAGAAATCTGTAAATCTATCCCTCAGCTCCCAACTCAATATTCTTACTTGGAAGTTGGAGCCATGTCTCACACTCACCATGTTCCCTCAAAGCCTTGATTTCCATTTCCCACCCCCCACCCCCGCCCAGACCTGCTTCTTCCTCAATAGTCCTGATTCAGGAAATGACCCATCTTCACTCCGTTGCTCAGGGCAAAAGCTTGAGTCATCTTTTTTTTATTTTGTCCTTTATCCCTCATTCCTTATAACTAACCTACCAGCAGTCATGTTGGTTCTGTCTTCAAAATATGTCATGACTCTGGCCCCTTCTCACCTGCTCCACCCCACCACCCTGCAAGAACTATCCACAGGCACCTGTGTTGGTTGCTGGCCGGGACTTCTGCAGGGGCTTGGCCTCCCTGCTCTTCTTCTTGACCTTCTGCAGTCTGTTCTCCATATGGCAGCACAGCCACAGTGAGCTTTTAACAACAAACCTCATCATGTCACTGCCTATTCAAGACCCTCCAGGAGCTTCCATCACACTCAGGATAAAATTCAAACTCCTTACAACGGGCCATTAGTGGTCTGGGATCTGGCCTGCTTCTCTCCCTCCAGTCTCTCTTCCACTAGCTCCCTCCCTCTCTGGGCTCCAGCTCCCCTGGTTTTCTTGCTGTTCCAAACACACTGAGCTGTTTGTGCCTCAGGGCCTTTTTCCTTGCTGTACCTTCCACCTTGAAAGCCTTTCCCCCAAAGTTGCTCATGGCTTACTTTAAATATCAGCCCTTTCCTGACATGTTCTAAAATAATATTGCTTTTTTTTTTTGTTATTCTCCTCCTCTGCCTTATTTTTCTTGAGAGTGCTATTCCTGTCTGACATTATTACATACTTATATATTTATTTGTTGTTATATAGCCCTCCTCCCTTGGAATGTAAATTACACTAAGACAGAGTCTTTGCTTGGTACTTAATAGGTGGGAGCTAAATAAATGTTTGTTGAATGAATATGTGTAATATGTGAATGTGTGTGTGTAATATTTGTGTATAGATATATCTGCTATGTGGATAGCTACCTGTGAGAATGTCTGTGTTTGGAACTGTAGGAATAATGATATTGAATTTGTGACTGTTGTTGAGTTTGTGTGTGAATATGACTGCTTCTGTGAATGCCTTGCTAAGGATATCTGTGTATATGCGTTTGTGCATGAAAGATGCGTGTGCTTGTCTGTGTGTATAAGCACACACAGGCTGCAGATGTTTGGTTCTGGATAGCCTTTGTCTATTTGAGGGTATGGAGCTGGGACACCTGAGTGCATTCCCCCTCTTATCAAATGGACCTGCTGTTGCCTCAATCTTTCCTTCTCCCACCACACCCAAGAAACAGGAAACACTTTTGTGTCTTTGGACCATATTGCAAAAATGACATTTCAGGCTGATGCAGAGTGGGTACTCAGATGAGGACTTTGAAGGTCTGCAGGAGGCTTGGGGCTGATGGCACCGTGGCAGCCTACACTGATCTGACCACATCAATAGGAGGGATGTGTTCTCTGATGATCTGGCCATTAAAGAATGAGGCTGAAGCACTGTTCACAGTGGCCAAGACATGGAAACAACCAAAAAGCCCTTCAA
Organism: Saccopteryx bilineata; assembly: GCF_036850765.1. NCBI lineage: Eukaryota > Metazoa > Chordata > Mammalia > Chiroptera > Emballonuridae > Saccopteryx > Saccopteryx bilineata. The sequence goes on along the minus strand of NC_089492.1, from coordinate 255,699,443 downwards.
TAGAAGACTGGATAAAGAAGATGTGGCACATATACACTATGGAATACTACTCAGCCATAAGAAATGATGACATCAGATCATTTACAGCAAAATGGTGGGATCTTGATAACATTATAAGGAGTGAAATAAGCAAATCAGAAAAAAACAAGAACTACATGATTCCATACATTGGTGGAACATAAAAATGAGACTAAGACACATGGACAAGAGTGTGGTGGTTACCAAGGGTGGGGGGGAGGGAGGACATGAGAGGGAGGGAGGGAGAGAGTTAGGGGGAGGGGGAGGGGCACAGAGAACTAGATAGAGGGTGACGGAGGACAATCTGACTTTGGGCGAGGGGTTTGCAACATAATTTGATGACAAAATAACATAGACATGTTTTCTTTGAATATATGTACCCTGATTTATTAATGTCATCCCATTACCATTAATAAAAATTTATTTAAAAAAAAAAAAAAAAAAGAATGAGGCTGAAGCAATGTGGGGTTGGAAAGGCCCCGACTGGCTGTGTGGTTTTGATATGTCCCTGCTCTTTCTTTAGGCTTCAGTAGATTCATCTGTAAATGGGGTTCACTGTTCTTGTTTGCTTGCTTTTTGGGAATATGGTGAAAATAGAGGGAGGTAATGGCAGTGAGTGTATAACAGGTGTAACAATAGCGTTCTTATGTCTGTGCAGCACATTAGGGTTTTAATCCACTATCTCATCAGAGCAAATGCCTTAATGTCCCCAATCCAGCTTTGGACTTGGCCCCATGTGGGCCTCAGTGGATGTTTGTTGAATAAATCAATGAATGTTCAAATGAGTAAGTGACTGGGTGGGTAAGTGGGGAGATGGTTGTATAAAACAGCAAGTGGATTGATAAATCACAATGAGTCACATTTCTGAACACATGTTGTGTGTCAGGCACTATTGTAAAGACTTCTCTTAATCCTTCCAACAACCTCATGAGTTAAGTACAGTACTATTATTAACCCAACTTACAGATGGAGGAACTGAGGGTCAGAGAAGTGACTTGACTTAACTTCTGGAGCCCAGGCAGTCTGACTCTAGAGTCTAGAGCATTAATCCCTGCACAAGCTCTGCTGAGTGAATCAATGAATGAGTGGGTAAATGAAGAACCCTCACACTCTTATGAGGAGGCAGAAGCTCTTAGGGGTGAGGTGGCATCCAAGGTCTGGGCTGGGGATGGCATCTCCCCCAGAGTAGTGTGTGACGCCCTGCCTTATGTCACCTCTCCTTCTTCCCTGTCTGCAGGCACATGCCGCAATGCAGCACTACGGGGTGAACGGCTACTCACTGCACGCCATGAACTCACTCAGTGCCATGTACAACCTGCACCAGCAGGCGGCCCAGCAGGCCCAGCACGCCCCTGACTACCGGCCTTCAGTGCACGCACTGACGCTGGCTGAGCGCCTGGCTGGTAAGCGCTGTGGGGATGGGACTCTGGGGACAGGACTAGGAGGGTTGGGGGTGGAAGGAAGGTCTGGGTGAGGAGGCTCTGGAAGTGGAGATGGGAAGGAGGGAGTACTGGGAAAGTTTCTTCTGGGAGGTTCAAGAAGATCCAGATCACTTAGCAACACAGCAATGTCAATTCAAAATACAGCTGTGGCTATCCAGAGCACCACTTGTTGCCAGCGCTGTATTGGGCATTGGAGCTGCCTTATGCCTTCATACTCTGTCAATAACCCTGTAGGATTCATCGCCTATCTCGTAGATGAAGAGACTTAGGTAGGAGGGTAAGGGAATAGCCCAGAATTTCATAGCTGGGAAGTAGCTGGAGTGCCCAGGGGAGGATATTTCAGGCACAAGGAGTCATATAAATAATAAAGACTCTCATGTTCTATACACCCATGTGCCATCTACTGTGAGGCTCTCTCTTTCTTTCTGCATCAAACTGTTCAATCCCGATGAGGAGAGGTTATTATTTCCATTTTATGGACAAGGAAACTGAGGATCATAGAGATTAAATTTAGGCAGGGGTGGGGTGAAGGGTTGGAACATAGCATTATGGCTAAAAAGAACTTTGAAGTCACAGATTTGCAGTCATAGTGGGGTCTGCCCACTCACTTTTTTTCGAAGCCTTAGTTTCACTCCTTTATAAACAGAGGCAATGGCAGTGATTACCCATGAGATGTTTGGGAAGTTATCTGAGATAACTTATTCAAAATATTCAACAGAAACTGGTCAGTGCTCAGAGGTCATTATTACCCAAGTCCCAAGATAAGTTCCCGTGAAGGAACTGCAGGTAGTTCTCTGATGACTCCTGGTTTAGCTGATTGTTTCCCTGTCCTGAAAGCCTCCTAGTGGGCATAGGAAGGATTTGGTGGCATAAATGAGGACTGTGATTTTTTTTTTTACAGAGACAGAGAGAGAGAGTCAGAGAGAGGGATAGATAGGGACAGACAGACAGAAACGGAGAAAGATGAGAAGCATCAATCATCAGTTTTTTGTTGCAGTTCCTTAGCTGTACATTGATTGCTTTCCCATATGTGCCTTGACCGTGGGCCTTCAGCAGACTGAGTGACCCTTTGCTCGAGCCAGCGACCTTGGGTCCAAACTGGTGAGCTTTGCTCAAACCAGATGAATGAGCCCACGCTCAAGCTGGCGACCTTGGGGTCTCGAACCTGGGTCCTCCACATCCCAGCCCGACGCTCTATACACTGTGCCACCACCTGGTCAGGCGAGGACTGTGATTTAATGGGAAGTGTTGTCATCCTCCCTTTTGGTCCTAAGGCAAACCTTAAGGAGCTGTTGACTATATGTAGGCCCAGCTCTGTGCCAGGCAGTCCTCAGAGGATTTTTGGGCACCCCTAAGGAGACCAGACATTGACTCATTAGTGGGCATGGCAGAAAGAATGTGGCCAGGATAAAATGGTGGGGTTGTTCAGACCAGAATAATCAGCTGGTATAGTCAGGGAGGGCTTCCTGGAGGTCATGGAGCAGGAGCCAGACCTTAAAAAGTTAAGGAGGGGGAACTAATGTGAGCATAGGCATAGAAATGGGATGGAATATGAGGACACTGTCTACATAGAGGTGTGGGCTTGGAATGGTGGGTGGGCAGCCACTACCACTCCTTTAGATGCTGCCAGGTCTCTGGACAGGACTTAGTGCATAGAACTGAGCCTCTGGTCACCTTCTGCAGAGAGGGGTGGGGTTATTAGCTTCCAATGTGGGAGGGTGGGTGCAGTCCTGTCCTGACTTTGGATACTTTTTTGATGTGGAGTGAATCTCCTGTGCCCAACCTGGTGATGACATCAGTTCCTGACTGTGTTCCTGGACCAAGAAAGGAGGAGTCAGGGACAGAGATTCACCTCTGCTGGGGGAGGGGTGCCCAGGAACTGGAGGATTCGGCACTCCCCCCCAGTTCTCTAGTTCTTTTTTTTAGAAGTGGGTGGGGGCCCTGGCCGGTTGGCTCAGCGGTAGAGCGTCGGCCTGGCGTGCGGGGGACCCAGGTTCAATTCCCGGCCAGGGCACACAGGAGAAGCGCCCATCTGCTTCTCCACCCCCCCCCCTTCCTCTCTGTCTCTCTCTTCCCCTCCCGCAGCCAAGGCTCCATTGGAGCAAAGATGGCCCGGGCGCTGGGGATGGCTCCTTGGCCTCTGCCCCAGGTGCTAGAGTGGCTCTGGTCGCGGCAGAGCCACGCCCCCTGGTGGGCAGAGCTTCGCCCCTGGTGGGCGTGCCGGGTGGATCCCGGTCGGGCGCATGCGGGAGTCTGTCTCTCCCCGTTTCCAGCTTCAGAAAAAAAATACAAAAAAAAAAAAAAAGAAGTGGGTGGGAAGGAAGGAGAGATAGGAAGTGAGAAAGATGAGAAACATCAACTCGTAGTTGTACCACTTTAGTTGTTTATTGATTGCTTCTCATATGTGTCTTTTTTTTTTTTTTTTTTTTTTTTAGGGGGTATTTTTCCGAAGTTAGAAGCAGGCAGTCAGACAGACTCCCTCCCGCATGTGCCCGACTGGGATCCACCCAGCATGCTCACCAGGGGGCAATGCTCTGCCCATCCGGGGTGTTGCTCCGTTGTGGCTGGAGCCATTCTAGCACCTGAGGAGGAGGCCACAAGCCGTCCTCAGTGCCCGGGCCAATTTTGTTCCAATGGAGCCTTTGGCTGCAAGAGGGGAAGAGAGAAATAGAGAGGAAGGAGAGGGGAAAGGGTGGAGAAGCAGATGGGCGCTTCTCCTGTGTGCCCTGACTGGGAATTGAACCTGGGACTTCCACATGCCGGGCCGATGCTCTACCACTGAGCCAACTGGCCAGGGCTCTCATATTTGTCTTGACCAGGTGCTCCAGTCAAGCCAGAGACCTTTGGGTTCAGGCCAGCAACCATGGGATCATGTCAATGATCCCATGCTCAAGCCGGAGATCCTGTGCTCAAACTGGTGAGGCTGTGCTCAAGTCAGATGAGCAAGCACTCAAACAGGCAACTTTGGGGTTTTGAATCTGGGACCTCAGTGTCCCAGGTCGATGCTTTATCCACTGCGTTACCACTGGTGAGGCCAAATTCTCTAGTTCTTAAGTGGGAGAGACATGAGCTCCAGATAGCATTTGTGTAGAGGCCTTGCCTTCCAGCTGGAGGTTTTGCCAGGCCTCTCAGGCTGCAATCACCCACCTCTTATAGTCCCTAAACCAGAGACAGGATGCTGAGCTGTTGTTTCCCCAACCAGGGCTTGGCTTACGGGGGTCTCCACTCCCTCTCCTACCCCAGGGTGACCAGCATAGCTCAGGGCTCAGTCCAGGCTGCTATTAGTGTCAGTTAGTGAGGGGTTCAGGGGTTCCTTTTCAAACTGAAGAAGAAGCGGCCCAAAGTCTGAGGCTTCCTAGACATCCAGAGTGTTGTGCATGATATCCCAGTTCCTGTAGTGCAAAGGCTGACATGGCTCAGGTTCCCTTCAGGATCCACTTGTAGGTGATGTGAGGCAGGGGGAGAGAGGTTACTTTCCTTCCTCTAGGAACTAGTCAAAAAGTGCTGGAGACTAGACACCAACCTTAGGCAGACATCTATCCTGGGTGGTTTTCTTAAATCAATAGTATAACAACCCTATCTCCCCTCCAAGCCTGCAGCAGTTTGATCCTGGCTTCTATCCTTTCCTCCCTGAGGAAACAGCCAGAAGGATCGAGACTGGGTGCAACCAGCCTTTCCTGTGCTCTCTGGGCCTTGTCCGAGTCAGGCTTTCTGTTGATGAGACAGAAGAGCAGAAGCCTCAGGTTCTACCATGAGAGACTCACAAGCTAACCAGGTTGGCGAGATTCATATGCAACAGAGATAGAGTCAAGTGCCAGGGAGTACTGTCTACCCAGCAGACCTCTCCAAACTAGACCTTGCAGAAAAGTCCCAGCTCACAACCTGGCTTCTCATGGTCAGGAACCAGTGTTCTATTGGTATCCAGTTTTTAAGGCTCATTGGATATAAGAGCCTTTGTGATAGGGACTTACATATTATTAGTATGATGTAGACTCAGAATATTATATCCAAAGTATCTGGGAACTCAAAGGATCTCAGGACAATACCCACCCACCACAAACCAAATAAGCAAGACCCCCACCATCACATTCCTGACATCTTTTCATGGAGATGAGTTAGACCACTGTGGACTTGATAGTGAATGATGGGGTGGTACAATCTTGAAAACCCAGACCTATCGAGAGAGGATGGGTGATTTCCAAAGGGAAAGGGCCGGGGTCCAGCACTGGCAGGAACCTGGGTGTCCACAGTGGGTCAGAGCAGGGTAAGATTTAAAACCCATTTCCCATAATTAAATGGGCCCCCTCTCCTTGCCCTCCAACGGCTGTACATTTCAAGACATCATCTTAGAGGCCCGTTATGGCTCCCAGCACCGCAAACAGCGTCGCAGTCGCACGGCGTTCACTGCTCAGCAGCTCGAGGCCCTGGAAAAGACCTTTCAGAAGACTCATTACCCGGATGTGGTGATGCGCGAGAGGCTGGCCATGTGCACCAACCTGCCTGAGGCTCGGGTGCAGGTAAGGCCCCACTCCTCTAACTAGACCTTGCAGACAAGCACCAGCCCATCAGTCTGGCTTCCTGTTGTCTGGGAGCCAGCTGTTCAGCCCTCAGTGCCAAAGTGTAACTGCTGTCTCCATGAACACCTTCAGTGACGGCAGGGGAATTTTGAAAGTGTTTCCTACAGAGGCAGGCAATGTAACCACGCACATGTCCTTCCAGAGCACCCCGCTCTACAATTCTACTTCTTTCTTTCCCCTCCTACCATCCTCTCCCTGTCCCAGGTGTGGTTTAAGAACCGTAGGGCCAAGTTCCGGAAGAAGCAGCGCAGCCTGCAGAAAGAACAGCTCCAGAAGCAGAAGGAGGCTGAGGGCTCCCATGGGGAAGGCAAGACTGAGGCCCCAACCCCAGACAGCCAGCTGGAGACCGACCAGCCCCCTAGCCTGCCCAGCGGTGACCCCCCTGCTGAGATGCACCTGAGCCTGTCTGAGCAGTCGGCCAGTGAGTCAGCCCCTGAGGACCAGCCAGACCGGGAGGAGGACCCCAAAACTGAGAAGAGCCCTGGGGCTGACAGCAAGGGACTGGGCTGCAAGAGGGGCAGCCCTAAGGCAGGTGAGGCCGGGCGGGTGCTGTGAGTGGGCTGGGGGCCCACCCAGGGGACAATAGCTAGATCTAGCCGGGCAGGGACCTGCGTATATAAGGCGGGCCAGAGCAAGGGGTAGAGTCAGCCTTTAACACCTGGTGCTCAGGCATGCCCCATTTAAAAGAACTCAGCCATAGCAGGCCTAAGCCAGGTGGTCACCCCGTAGTTGTTGAATCCTGGGAAGGTCCTAGGGGCCCTGGGGGAGGGGCTGAGTGGCAGGGGAGGAGTACTTGGAGAACTCAGAGCAAAAGCTATTTATCAACCATTTTGGAAACACTCTGTTATATTAATAATTAGTATAGATGTACCCGTGCATATTGGGCAAATACCATATTGGTACTAGAGAGTCCTACAGGCAGCAGAGAATTGGAGGTGTGCTTTTGAAGGAACAGAGCTCTGACATGAGATGTATCTTGGACGCAAACCCTAAGCCCAGTCAGGGAGGATGGGCTCTGAGCTGAGAGCTAGAAGGGGTTGGGAGCCACTGATAGGAAAGGGGAAGGAGAGGTGATGAAAATAAAAGGACTCTTCCCAAGAAGAGAAATTTTCCGCTTGAAAATAAAAAGACTCTTCCCAAGAAGTCACACCTGGAGGCTTGGCACGGTCCCTCGGGCTCCTGCAGGAAGCCTGGGTTCCTCCCTCCAAGGACTCCGAGGGATGCTTCAGGGGTGCCTTGGCTGACATGGGGGAATCTGGTTTCAACCAAAGCCTGTTTTGTCATCAGTGCCAAGGGGTTGAGAAGACTGGGAGCCCCTCCTGGCAGAACAATGCCCAAGTTCTGAGTCCTTGGTTCTCTGCTTGCAGATTCCCCGGGCAGCCTGGCCCTGGCTCCTGCAGCCCCAGGGGGCAGCCTTCTGGGCCCCTCCCATTCCTACTCCTCATCCCCGCTGAGCCTTTTCCGGCTGCAGGAGCAATTCCGCCAGCACATGGCGGCCACCAACAACCTGGTACACTACTCATCCTTCGAAGTGGGGGGCCCGGCCCCTGCTGCCGCTGCAGCTGCCGCCGCCGTGCCCTACCTGGGTGTCAACATGGCCCCCCTGGGTTCACTGCACTGCCAGTCATACTACCAGTCCCTGTCAGCAGCTGCGGCTGCCCATCAGGGCGTGTGGGGTTCCCCACTGCTGCCCGCACCCCCAGCAGGCCTGGCACCTGCCTCAGCTGCCCTGAACAGTAAAACCACGAGCATCGAGAACCTGCGACTTCGGGCCAAGCAGCATGCAGCCTCCCTGGGACTCGATACGCTGCCCAACTGACTGCTGGCCACCAACCCAGCCGGGGTCTTGAGTGCCCCCCTCCCAGCCCCATGGTATTCCCCAGATGGCTCTCAAGGAGTTAACTCAATGAGCCCAGGGATCCTGGGCCTGGAATCCTGCTCCATGTCCCCTCCCCCAGAGTCCTAGCCCTAGGTGAAACCCATACCTACACACCCTCTGCATGGCCCTGCTTGGATCCCACGGAGGCTAATGGGAGGAGGCCAGAGGCTCGGGGAGTGAGAGGCTCTCACTGGCTAGATCCCCACCTCAGTGGTGCCTCCTCCCTTTCCTCCCTCCCTCCCGTCCTGTCCCTTCTACCCCCTAGTAAGTTGATGTGTGGAATGTGAGATATAAATATAAATATATAAAACTATATTTTCAGGCACTTGCCTGTCCCAGGCCCCTGCCTGCTCCTGCCACCCTTGTCTCTACCTACAACTCCCATTTCTCACTCTGGCTTTCCCCTCTCTCTGTCTCCTTCTTCCCTGACCTCTCCCTGCCTCTGTTCTGTTCCCTACGTCTCTCCCTCCAGTTTCTGCCTTCCCCCTCTGGATCTTTCTCCATGGCTCTTCTCCCCATCCCGTCTTCCTCTAGTGCTGGCTGTGTTGGTGTCATCAAATCCCAAGCTATGTTTTGTTTGGGGTTGTGGCTTTTTAGTTTTAGTAATGTTGCTTCCCTGTCCACTTCTTCTCTGCCTGCCTGTCTCCTCCCCCACCAGCACCTTCTCTGAGCAGCTGTTCCTTTCCTCCCCAGTGAGGTGATTAGGCCAAGCTGGAGACCCTGTAGCCACTGGAGCTATAGGCAGGAGATAACACTGGTCCCCACACCCACTATCCCTTGGGTCTGGCATCTGGAAAGGCTGGTGACTCATGTTCTCTTTCCTCTCTTTTCTCAACTTTGAGGCCCCATACCTAAGATAGAGAAATAAGGGAGTGGAGGCAAGAGTCAGGCTGAGGCAGGCATTTAGACCTCCAGGACAGAGGCCTGCTGCCCCTATTGTTCAGGATGGACCTCAAGGCTCTAGCCCTCTCTTTGGTGAGACTTCCCTGGTGGAAAGACGTGGAAGGGGAAGGGCTGCTCTCAGAAAGAGGTCGTACTCCTCTGCCACAACCTGGCCTCCAGGTCCAGCAGTTAGTGTCCATTGCAGGCATGCGTCTGAGCCAGGAAGGGAGGTTGAACTCTAGCTCCTGATCATGGTGAGTGCAAACCACACAGCAGTGCGAAGTCTCAGGCTTCTGCTGGCATTCTGTCCCAGAGCTGATTGTTGAAGTGAGGGCTTCTGTTCAGGTAGTCCTTGGCACAGAAAGGTGTATGACTGGGAACCCAGGTCAGTATACTCCCTTTCAAAGTAATGTGACCCTGAGCCAGCTCATAGCCTCTCTGGACCCGTGTCCTCATCTGGCTTAGATGGACTGTCCTGTCCTTCCAGCACTAAATACTCTGCATGTCTGTGCTCAGAAGTTTTTAGTTAAACTCACAACCAGAAAATAACAATGTATAAATTAGAAAATTACTCATCCTGCCCAGCCTCCAAATGGGCACAGCCATAGTCTCTGAGCCTCAGTTTTCCAATCAGTATTATGGGTCCCTTTAAATTGAGACTATCTGGATTTGATCCTGGTTTTCTTTTTTTTTTAACTTTTTTTTTCTCTTTTTTTTAATTTTTTTTATTTTTCTGAACTTGGAAACGGGGAGGCAGTCAGACAGACTCCCGCATGCGCCCAACCAGGATCCACCCGGCATGCCCAGCCATGGGGTGGGGGGCAATGCTCCACCCACCTGGGGCGTCACTCAATTGCAACCAGAGCCGTTCTAGCGCCTGAGGCAGAGGCCATAGAGCCATCCTCAGTGCCGGGCCAACTTTGCTCCAATGAAGCCTTGGCTGCGGGAGGGGAAGAGAGAGACAGAGAGGAAGGAGAGGGGGAGGGGTGGAGAAGCAGATGGGTGCTTCTCCTGTGTGCCCTGGCCAGGAATTGAACCTGGGACTCCTGCAGGCCAGGCCAATGCTCTACCACTGAGCCAACTGGCCAGGGCCGATCCTGGTTTTCTTGAGTTCCAGTGATGGCCTTTGTGGTCACCCCATTTCTATGCCTTCACAGTCTCAGGGGCTCAGGGCAGGGCTTAGGACTGGCTTGCATAGAGGTCAACCCTCTGTGGTTCACCACTGAGCTCTCCACCTCCTGTTTGGAGAAGTTGCATCTGAAATTCCTAAGGCTTGTCTCCTCTCCCAGTGGGGGTCTATTGACGTCTCAGTAAGATTGATCTGTAGAACGGTTGATGACCATCATCTTTGAGGGGTTGCCTGAAGCAAATGGAGAAGGCTTTGATAGGAAAAAAAAAAGAGAGGGGCATGGTAGCCTGGTCCAGGAAAGCTGTTTGAACAAACCAATGGACTGAAACTAAGTAGACAACTGGAAAGGTGTGACTTCCTTCATGAGAGGCGGCTCAGGACCTTGAATCCAGGCTAAAGCCTCACCTCCATAGCAGATGAGGGTTTCTAAACAGAGGCTCAGATGAAGCAGGATCTGGGATATGGAATTTGGAAGGTTAATCCAATGGCCACAGGAGCACCAGAGGAGGAGGCAGGGGGACAGGCGGGTGGCAGAGACTCTAGAAGACAGAAGGAATTTTTGATTTGTCTTCTGAGATCAGATCTAGGAAGGTCTGATTTTGTACCAAACAAAATCTTATCTGGGCCTGACCTGTGGTGGCGCAGTGGATAAAGCATCGACCTGGAAATGCTGAGGTCGCTGGTTCGAAACCCTGGGTTTGCCTGGTCAAGGCACATATGGGAGTTGATGCTTCCAGCTCCTCCCCCCTTCTCTCTCTCTGTCTCTCTCTCTCCCTCTCTCTCTCCTCTGTAAAAATGAATAAATAAAAAATTAAAAATTAAAAAAAAAAAGAAAAAAAAAATCTTATCTGGACCAGGCATAGCAACTGAAGCCTTTTGCTTGTCCCTACATGCAAATGACTATCACAGGGCCTTGGAATACAACAGTTCTAAACATCACCTCTTCCAGGCAGCCTCCCCTGACCTCCTAAAGGGCAAGTCCATCCCAGGGTCATGTTCTGTCACAGCTGGAGCCAGGCCCACCTAACATTTAGCTCAGCTTCCCTCACATCTTTGTCAACACTTCCTCATTCAATTGACCTAATTCTACCAGCCCAGGGAAGTGTATGTGGCCCCCGAGCCTGGGAAGATCACCTAGTTTAGGGGGCCAGCCGCAGTTACTGAAAGCAGCTAGAGGGTGAGAGGAGAGAGCACCAATGGTCTCCTACAGGATCAGAGGGTATGGGCTTGGGGTGGCCCCCTGCCTCTGAGACTGAAGCTGAAACCTCTCTCCCAGGTCGGCTGGGTCTCCCTGAGGCCGGAGCTCTGGAAAAACTCATTCCTCACTTGTCCCTTCTATTTGAAGTCCCCATTTCCCTGCTTCCTCACTTCCTCAGAGCATGGTCCAAAGGGGCCTGGACCCCCACCCAACTCCATGGCCGGGAGGCTGTACAGACTGCTTTCCAAACCAGCTGTTTTGTAACCATTTGTGCTTAGAGGTTGTGCCAGCCTGTGGCAAAAAACAAACAAACAACCCACTGTGTACTGTATTTATTTATTCTGTTAGTTGAAAAAGCAAGATGCCCCCTGCGTAGTGCAGCATGACACTCTGTCCCGTGTATCAGTCCGTCCGTCTAACTTCCTGTGACGTTGTGACCTATTCTTTGTCCTACTTGGCTAATAAAAGAGAATCTGGCAGCACAGCCTTTGGTCCAGGTCCATTCCCAGAGATGCCTGCAGTGGGCTGAGCAGTTGGTGTCTCAAGGTCTGCTCACTGTCCAGTTCTGTGGCCTGCCTCATGATTGGCCACTTCTGCATCAGCCCTGGAGCTCTCTCCATGACCCTGACCAACCCGCAGCTGGCGCAGCATGCTGGAGCGGTCGCGGGAGCAGTGGGAAAGGGTGAGGAAGGAAGGGTTCCATCTACTCTGGGCTGCATGGACCTCACTCAAGCACACATGGCAGGGTGGCCAGGGTCAGGGGAACCTGGGGGTTTTAGGGCCACCTAGGGGGTGGATCTGTAGAATGGAGAGGGCAGAGGGTTCTATGAGAAACAGCAAGTAATCCAGGGCTAAATAAATGGACATGACAGAAAGGCACAATTGGATCTAAAGGCTAAAGGCAGAGCTATTCTCAAATGGGATGGGTGACCTCTGGATGGAGTGCTTTGTCCTCAAGGATGAGGAAGTGGAAAAGGAAGAAGGGGTTTCTGTGCCTGACCAGTGGTGGCACAGTGGTTAGAGTGTCAACCTAGGACACTGAGGTCCCAGGTTTGAAACCCCAAGGTTGCCAGCAGGCTCACCAGCTTGAGTGCACTGGATCACTCTTTTGAGCGTGGAATCATTGACATGGTCCCTGATCTCTGGCTTGAGCCTAAAGGTTTCTGCCTTATGCCCAAGGTCCCTGGCTTGAGCAAGGGGTCACTGGATCAGCTGGAGAACCCCAGGTCAAGGCATGTACGAGAAGCAATCAATGAACAACTAAAGTGACACAACTATGGATTGACGCTTCTCATCTTTCTCCCTTCCTGTCTCTATCTCTCTTTCTCTCAAAAAAAGAAAAAAGAAAAAAAGGGGGGGGTTGCTAAGGGTGACAGCATGGATTCAAAATTTATGAGGGTCACTCCAGGTCAGGGTGAGTGTGTGTGTGTGTGTGTGTGTGTGTGTGAAAGAGAGAGATTTTAGCCTCTATGTCTATATGTACACTTGAACCTGTGCCATGAATTTGTAAGTGTCTGCTTGCATTTGTGTGTGTGTGCATATGCGTGCTCATGCACAAGTAAGACAGAGACAAGGAGGCTGGGAAACTATAATCGGCAATGGCTACAAAAAAGGGTACGACTAAGCAGTTCTTCTTGTGGACTCTCAGTCCCTTCTGCATTTCAAGGAAAAGATGACAGGCAATCTCTTCTCAGCCTTTGCCACCCTTCCCCCAGGGTTCTACAGCAGTGGTCCCCAACCCCCGGGGCCACAGACCAGTACCGGTCTGTGGGCCATTTGGTACCAGTCCGCAGAGAAAGAATAAATAACTTACATTATTTCCGTTTTATTTATATTTAAGTCTGAATGATGTTTTATTTTTTAAAAATGACCAGGTTCCCTCTGTTACATCCATCTAAGACTCACTCTTGATGCTTGTCTCGGTCACGTGATACATTTATCCGTCCCACCCTAAAAGCTGGTCCATGAAAATATTTTCTGACATTAAACCGGTTCGTGGCCCAAAAAAGATTGGGGACCACTGTTCTAGAGCATCTGTACAGGGAGGGCCTCTGTGCCAGCTTCAGGCTGGGGTTGGGGAGGGGTCACTGTCACTTCTGAGGATTTCCTGGTAGGAGAACCCTAGAAGTCTGAATATGGTGCAGAGAGCTGCTTGCTGGATTTCCCAGGGGCAGTGGCAGACTCCAGGAGATGCATTCCTCTCTCCCCTGTGGGGCCGAGGATTAGGGCGGGAACACCCCCCTTCACCTTGCCGTCCCACCTCTCTGTCAGGGATTGGCAGATCAAATGTCTGCCCCAAACTCCCACTGCTGGGCCGCTGCTTACCTCCTACTATGGTGCACACCCTTCCTGGTGGAGAGGCAGCCAGGTAACCCTGCAGTTCTAATTACTTATACATATTCAGCACTTACTGAGCACCTACTGTTTGCCTGTTCCTGTGCTGAGTACAAAAAAACAAGTAAGAAAATCATGGTCCTTGCTCTCAAGATAGTTACAACAGAGGGCATCTTGAGGTTTAAAAAATAGAGAACTATGGGAGGATAGAAGAGGGGTCCCCTAGCTCAACCTGCGGAAGCCAAGAAGATCTTTGAGGAGGGAGACTTTTGAGCTGAGTCACATAGGTCCAGTGTTTAAGAGCAGGGCAAGAGAAAAGGGTGCCCTGGGAGAGGCGTGGCACACAGCGCTACAGCACCCAAGCAGCTGGGTGAACACCTGCACCCTGGAGCAGCAGGGCGTCGTCTGGGTGGGGCTTCAGGATGGTGGGGGTTGTCTAGAGATGAGGATGGAAAAGGAAGCTGAGCTGGGCACTTGGACTCAAGCCTGAGGGCCTGGGGGGCCCATTGGGAAGCTATTTCCAGTGAGGAATGAGATGGTCAGACTTGCATTTTAGTAAATCCCACCCCTGTCCCATACATATGCGGCATGGTGATTCATGAAAAGGCGGAGAAACCAGAGAGCAGGCCATTGTCATGTCCTGGGGAGAGGAAGGTGGCATCAATGTGGACTAGGGAAAGAGGCTGGGGAGAAGGGGCCATACTGACTAGAGATTTAGAAAGTAGAATTAAGGTGGTGACTGCAGGCATGGGAGGGTGTCAAGGGTGCTCTTGAGTCTCTAGCTTGACAATACGTAGGTGGGACCCTTGGGCTGGGGTGAGTGTGAGGGGATAAGTCTGAGCTCAGGCTGGTCTTGTTTGCTGCATTGGGGGAGACTTTAACTTATTCAAGGGAAGATGTTGGGACGTACTGGATCAGCACTGCTGGCTTAGATCTTGTACTTACGTAGCACTCTCTCTGTGCCTTTCACTTTACAAATATTAAGTCACTTAATCCTCAAACAACTCTGTGTGGTAGGTACTATTATTATCCCCATTTTATAGATGAGGAAACTGAGGTCCTGAGAAGTTAAGTAACATGCTCAACACCACACAGCTAGTAATGGGTGACCCAAGGTATGAACTCGGCTAACCTCAGAATCCATGCTCTTAACTTTGGTGGTGTCAGCAGAAACATGGAGAATGAAGCCATATTACTCAGTGAGTCTACCCTGGGAAATGCTGAAGATGGGACCTCAGGGAAATACCGACTAGGAAGCAAGGAAGATTCTATCATGGAGCTGGGACAAGTTACTATGGGCAAATAACTACCCCTCTCTGGTCCTCAGTTTTCTCTTCTGTTGAGTGGGCGTCATTAACCATGTCCAGCCTGCTTCCTGGGAGGCTCAGGGGAGATAAGGAGAAAGGCATGGAGGATCGAAGGGGCTGAGTGGCTATGTGTCTAGCGTGTTGTGTATACTCAGACAGACAGCCCATGGTAGGCGAGATGAGAAAGGCAGGGGACTCCTTGGAACATCTCTCCAAATCCTCCTGTTCTTAGGCCTTGACCTCAGTGTTCTTTCAGTCCAGGGGTCTGGGGAAGGGGCACAGATGAGAGGGTCGTGTGTGTGTGTGTGTGTGGGGGGGGGAATGGACCCCTTCAGGGCCAGTAGAGCTGGGCCCACTCCTCCCTCCTCTTTCCCACAGAACTGCCCAGGGCTGGAAGTCTTCCCCACCCCCTCAATCTCCCATTCACCTCTCTCTTCTGGGAAA
Source organism: Saccopteryx bilineata (assembly GCF_036850765.1). NCBI lineage: Eukaryota > Metazoa > Chordata > Mammalia > Chiroptera > Emballonuridae > Saccopteryx > Saccopteryx bilineata. Next base: position 255,684,233 of record NC_089492.1, on the reverse strand, counting down.
GCCGATTAGAAGGTGGCCTCCAGCCCGCCCCCCTGACAAGTTTGTCTAAACTTCCAACAAAGAGGGAGGTTGCAGAAGGAGGGCCCTGCGCGGGAACCTGACACCACTGGCCCGGGTCACCCAGCCGCCTAGGAGGCAGCTCTCTGGTTCTGACCACCTAACACAAGCAGGGATGTCTCTGAGAGGGGACCTGACCCCATGAAGGCCTGGGGCTGGGCCAGGGCAGGCTAGGGGACATCTTGACGTGGGAACCCCTCACAACTGGGAAGGCAGCACAGACCAGCACCCAGGAGGGTGGTTAGAGGTGTGCTTACATTGTCCCATACACTTCCACACACTCCCAATTACACACATACCCTCCCCACTTCACAACCCCCCCACACCCACACACATCCTTTCTCTCTTACACACACGGGCCATGCTGACTTCTGCACTGGACCACACAATCTCTGTCTGTCTGTCTCTCCTGCTCATATACACACCCCCACACACAAGCCCTCAGAGACACAGCTCATGGTCTGTCGCACATACACTCGCCCCACCCCTAAGATGAGCATTCTCCCTGCCTTACACTCCAGACAGCACCCCCGCCCAACACTTAGGTAGTGGCACCAATTCCCCTCTTCATATGGGCCTCTCCAGCCACACTGCCAACTCAGTGCCAGAGATACTGCATGATTCCTGCCTCGTGCCTGCTGAAGATGCTATCCAAATACCCACGCGCGGCTCAGACCCAGTCCTAGCTGCCACTTCAACAGCCATGTCACCTGATCCACACATCTACCCCCATACACTGTTCTCCCTCTTGGGGCCACCTTCATGGGCATGTGACCTGTGCAGTCACATAGGACCCTGGGCCCAAGCCCCATAATGGTCTGACATCTCCATCTTGAAATCCTTAATTAATTAACAAAAAGTCCTGCATTTTCATTTTGGACTGGATTCCACAAATTGTGTTAGCTGGTCTCACTCCTTCATTACAACTTCCCTCCACTCACTCAGTCCTTCTGTTGCTTCAGAGACTCCAGAAAGGTTGGCTTCTCCCACCTGTCCAAATGCCTCCCCTTCCTCTTATAGCTGAGACTGCCCCGTCAGCCCCATCCCTCACTTGGCAGCTGAACGTGATGGGTGGAGGAAACGTCTAAGAGCATGCTACACTTTTATACACCTCTTCCTAGTGTGACCTTGGGGCTCAGTGTCACCATCAATAAAATGGGCTCATGACAACATGTACTTCAGGGTTTTTTTGTGAGAATTAAATAAGATAACATTTGGACAATACTTAGCACAAAGCTTGGCATTTAGTAAATGCTCAATGCATGTTTGCTGTTATTGTTATAATTACACTGTTATTAGTGCTGGTAAACAATAGACTTAGCCCCAGCCTTAAAGACAGAGATTATGGGAATAATCGCACATCCATAAATGTAAAACAGCGGGGTGAATGAGCAGCATGTCTTTCTGACCACACGGGGCTTAAAGCTAACAGGAGAGACAATCTGAAGCTGGGGTCAGGGGTCAGTCTAGGGCAGGTCACTGCTCTGTGAGGGGTTCAGAATGGATCCAGGGTCAAAGATTTGTGTGTGGCTGGGATCAGGGATCAGTTGGGGCCAGGGTTAGGGTTCAGTCTAGGGCAAGTCACAGCTCAATTAGATGTCAGAGCTGGGGCTCAGAATGAGGCCAGGGCTGCCTGACCTGTGGTGGCACAGTGGATAGAGCATCGACCTGGAATGCTGAGGTCGCCAGTTAAAACCTTGGACTTGCTCGGTCAAGGCACATACAACAAGCAAGCAAGAAACAACTAAAGTGAAGCAACTATGAGTGATACTTCTCACTCCACCACCCTTTCCCCTCTTTCTGTAGAATCAATAAATAAAATCTAAAAAAAAAAAAAAAAAAAAAAGAAAGAAAGAAATAGGGCCAGGGCTGAGCTAAGTCTGTGACTGGTGCCCAGTCAGTTTCATTTCTAGCATTAACTCACTGTGGGGCTGCTAGGCTTCTGTGAACCTGTTGATCATCTGCAAAATGGGGAGATCTCTGCCTACCCCCAGGCTTGTGGGAATTGAGTGAGTAACAGAAGTGGAAGATTAAACTTCTGCAGCAACTGCTAATGCCCCAGGCTTGGCCCCCTAGGGCTCTCCTGCCCGCCCTGCCAGGGAGGCCTCACCATAATCACCTACATTTCCAGGGTGGAAAACCACCACCTCAGCCTGGGAGCCTTTCCAAGAGGAGCCTGGAGATTTAGAAAAGCCCTTTGAACAACAAAAGCCACAGGAGCAATATTTCCTCTGGGGGTTGACTGCCCAGTGGCTCTTTTATCTTAGCAACCAGACTTGAAGAGCCATTCTTGGAAAGAGTTTGTGTGGGGCGTGTGTGGGTGTGCATGAATGTGAGTGTGTGCACACAACGCTGCCCTTTGTTGCTGTCCCCACTGAGCAGGCTGGCAGGCCCGGAAGCCGGGGTTCTTCATAGTCGCCCCATCTTTCCCCTTGCCTCCACACAGATGTCCTGGGCAGTCAGCAGGGAGGGGATGCTTTTTTTTCCACACTGTTCTGGGGTGTCCAACCAAACTGGACTCTCACCATACCTTTTCCCCTCTGCCTTTGCTCTTGCTTATCCCTCCTTCTGGGAAAAGCCTAGTCATTCTTCAGATCCCACCCACATGACACCCTCTCCAGGAAGCCTTGCTTGATTACTCTAGGGGAGTGAAAGTCCCATCTCTTTGCGCTTCTTGGCCACTGTGTACAGTTCTTATCCACACCCAGATGGAGCTCCCTGGACGGGACCTGGCACGGCCCAGAGCCTGGCTCAGAGTTGCTGTTGAACTGATACCATACTTGTTCAATTGAAGTGGAGGAGCAGTGTGAGGGCCATGCTCTGTCTAGGACCTCGGGATCCTGGTCCCTGTCTGGCCTTGCTGTGTGGCCCTGGCTTTTGCTGGGCCTCTGTTTCCTATGCAGAGGACGGAGGGTAGTCCATTCAGGCTACCTGCCTGTCTTGGACAGCCTTGATTTCTGAATGCCCTACTAGGGGTTTGATCCTGTGTAAGATTTGCCCCCCAGTTTCCTCAATTGTTCCGCTAGGATCTCTTCCCATGTGGGGCACACCCAGTTGTGGGTGCAGATGTGGTCTAGAGCCACTTGTGGCAAAAGCCTAACAGTGGCTAAAGGAAGTAGGATGAAAGGGCCTTCAGGGATAGCACCCCAGGAGGAGTGAGCACCCTCTGGCCATGAAGAGCCTCTCCTTTTTTGGTCTGTCTCATTTCTGGCCTCCTTTAGAGATGAAGCCATGGTACAGCCCCCCTATCTCTTCCTGCGGGCCTGGTTCTGTCCTGGCACAAGCTTTAGCTCCCTCCTTTCAGTCTTGAGCGCCGATGTCCAGAGTTTAGGGACCACACATAGTCTTTGTGAGGTGGTGTGAGGCGCCTCAGTCGAGGTTTATTGAGCACCGTCGGTTTATTGAGCACCGTCTATCTGCCAGACAAGTCGGGACACTGGGGATACAGTACTGAAGGAGACAGCCCTGGGCCCCAGGCACTTAGTGCTGCTGCAGAGACAACAAATAGATAAGCAGTGAAACAGATATGTTTGGGGTGCTGACTAAAGGCTAAAAAAAAAAAAACTAAAATAGGGACTGGGGTCAGGTGTCAGTTGAGGAGACAGATGGAATGACTAGACCATGAGTTTGGACAGAGATGACCAGACAGATCTACAGAAAGGTGGACAGAGGTGAGGAGAGAGGTTGGTGCAGGCCTGGAGGCAGGACTGAAGGCTCCCAAGGGAGAGGGAGCAGGGAAGGGAAGCATCTATTAAACTGATGACTCCAGGCCCTAATCCTGTGCCAGGCCTAGGTGGGTAGTTGTCTATGTGAGGGGGGGGGGTAGAGTGGAGAGCACCCCTGCTGGGGTGTAATTTCACGCTGAAGGGCCTGATGGGCATCCCAGGGACTGATCCTTTCTGGATCAGAAAACCCACTTCCCTTTGTCACATGCAGGGCGATTAATGCCTTAACCCTTTGTGGGCTGGCCCCCACCCCACCTCACCTCCAGCTCACTGGGACCTGCCCAGAGCCCCTTGCTTCTGGACCAGCCAACTCTTGGACTATGTCATGTGTGCAGGGAGGGAGAAGCTGTACCCGAGGAAAGCCAGGGGAGGGATTCTTAGACAACTTGTCCACATCCTTGTTTCCAGCTCCTCCAAGCCCTTGTGCCCCCAGAAAAGTGAGCTTTCCACCTCATCTGCAGGTTCTCTCTCTCTCTCTCTTTTTTGTGACAGAGACAGAGAGAGTCAGAGAGAGGGACAGATAGGGATAGACAGACAAGAAGCATCAATTCCTCGTTGCGGCTCCCTAATTGTTCATTGATTACTTTCTCATATGTGCCTTGACTGGGGCCACAGCAGACCGAGTGACCCCTTGCTCGAGCCAGTGATCCTGGCTTCAAGCTGGTGAGCCTTGCTCAAACCAAATGAGCCTGCACTCAAGCTGGTGACCTCGGGGTCTTGAACCTGGGTCCTCCGCATCCCAGTCCGACGCTCTATCCACTGCACCTCCGCCTGGTCAGGCTGCAGGTTCTCTTATAGCTCAGTTCAAGTCTAGTCTCCTTCAGGAACCCTGGGGTCAAACCTAATCTACCACTAGAGCCTCCTGCATGTCTTGTGATGGTGTGCTTACTGCTTTCCAGTGGAGCCCCTCCCACTGGCAATAAGCAATAAAGCCATAACTTCCTAGTCCCTCTGACCTCTCAATGCAGAATGAACATTGGCTGTGCCAGGAGGCTAGGTCCCCAAAACGCTCACAAGCTATGCCTCCAGTAATACCCTAGCGACATCCTGGCCATGTTGTCCAATGGCGGCATCCCAGGCCTCAGCCGGTCATCACAGTCCACCCTGCATCCATGCCCTCTCTTGCTCATGTTGTTGCAGGAAAGCAACCCAGTGGAGGATAGACACTCAGATAACTTTATAAGAGGAAAAGAGAATTTATTAAAAAGCCAGCGGAGCCCTGACTGGGTAGCTCGGTTGGTTAGACCACCGTTCTGAAGCACAGAGGTTGCCAGTTCAATCCCCAGTCAAGGCACCTACAGGAACAGCTTGATGTTCCTGTCTCTCTCTCTCTCTCCATTCCTCTCTCTCTCAAATCAATAAAATAAACATTAAAATAAAAAAAAGATAAAAAAGAAGCCAGCAGAGCATGTGGGGCTGTGGCTCCAAAGACACATGCTCCCCCAAATTAGATTTTTTACATCTTATATACTCTTTTCAGAACACAAGTTCACATACATGGGTCTCGTGATCCCTTTGTCTAAGGTACACATGTCAGTCACACAATTTCAGGATGCGAGGAGGTTTAAGTGATGTCAGAGAATAAGCGTTGGAAATCGCCCATTAAGGTCTTAAAACTTTTAAGAAAAGGGGAAGGAAGGGGCCATTTAGATCTCCCTTCTCCCCTGAGTTCCTCATTGCTTCTCTTCCTCCTCAGTGAATAGGAGGGGAGGGTCTGATTTCTCCTTCTTTCTTTCAAACTTTCTAGTAGGAAAAATCTCTCCATTAGCAAAATAATAGCCCTTCCCAAGCAGGAAGACAATCTGTAACTTCACTGACCATTTTTAGCTGGTGTTGCCTAGCCCTCATTGTAAATCACATACAAGTATAAAAATCGTATTTATAAAATTATTTGGCCAACATTTTACCCCTTTTGCTTGCTTTGCTATCTACACCACAGGCATTCCAACGCAGGGAATGAAGTACATTACAGTAACAGTACAAGTCATACAATCACAAAGGTGTCCTTTATAAAATCTCTCGGAACGCTTGGCCTAAAACATAAAATGTCCTTGAAGCTTCTTGGTTCAAGGGAGGGGGGGGGGCTTCCTTCCTTAATGTCCTCTCTGCTTCTGTTCAAAGACACCTCAGGAAGTTGTCTTACCTTCTCTGGCCCTTGCCCTCACTCCTAACCTAACTTCATTGCCTCTGCCATTGGTTCCTGCTGTCTTCCCCTCCCAAGCTCCCCTGAGATGGGGGAGAGGGGCAGGACCAGGCTGAACCCCCTCTGAGTTCCCTGGGTCCCTAAAACCCCAGCCCCATTAAAAGAACGCCCCTAAATGTTATTTACACTTCGGAATCTTAAAAACCATTAACAAAAGCCACTTAATTCAATTATCCTCCCAGCTTGCTCGGTTCTCAGTGCGGTTCTTAGCGCTGAGCCCGGGCCTCCCCTTGTTGCCCCCTCCCTCTGCCCACCCCCCCACTGTCATTGTGTCGGGCTAATGAGGTAAACTGAAGCGAGCCCTGTCCCCCCTGACAGGTTTATGAGAATTTAATAAAGCGTGGCCGGGACCAAATGAGTTGCCTCAGCCTCGGAGAGCTCATTGTCTTCGGCGTCAGCGTTTTTGACTCAGGCTGCCCCCTCCCCCACCTGGCTCTTGCCTGGCTCAGCCCTCGCCCCCCTCCCCTTCCTCCAGGCCCTGGTGCCTCCCAAGGTGAGCCTGAGGCCCGTGGGCTTGGCAGAGGCCAGCCTGGCCCTGCAGGCACAAGGCACCCAGGCTGTACCCTGGGTGCGGCAGAAACTGAATTGGTCAGTGTGCCTGGGAGGAGCTGTATGGTCTCCTACACAGGCCAGACCCCAGGGATGTACCAAGACCTCTAGGACTTCTGCTTCCTGACCCCCGCTGCCTCTGTGCTGCTGTTTCACAGGGCTGTTGCTTACCTGGGGCTGAGGTCTGGCTGGTGTCCCTGTGAGCATGACTCATTTTTTCTTACCTATTTGGAATGACCAGCCAGAGTAAGCTCCCAGGGCAAGGGGGCGTCGTCTCCTGCTGGGGCACAGGGTGGGGACATAGGGACACAGTGATGGCCTGGTCCCACACTCTTCCTGGGTGGTCATCTTCTCCTCACATTTTCCCTGAAAGGTGACAAGGGGCGGAGCACAGCCCAGTGAGCACAGAGGCTTGCCCAAGGTTCCACAGCAGTCAGAAGAGCAGCTGGAGAAGCTCCCAGCCTCGAGGCCCCCAGACACACAAGGTCGGCGGGAAGGCCCCCTCGAGGGCACCGGGGCTCCTGGAGAAGGCCCAGCTGTCCTTCCTTTATCATGTACTGGACAGCCTAGAACAGGCCTTTCTCTGCCAGGCTTCTTAGGGGTCCAATGTCCAGGAGTTTCTGAACCATTTAAGGACCCAGAATTCCTTCTCTCTCCCTCAAAAGTGGCTCCAGGAGTTATTTCTTCTCAGGCTGGAGCCTGGCCTGACAAGGGAGGCTCATCTGAAAGGTCCTTAAGCCAATGGGGTGCTGGGGGGAACAAGTCCTAGGTATCAAGACTCAGTCTGTGACCATGATGAAAGTCCAGTCTTTGTCCAGGGTCAGGGATCAATGTATGGAACAGGGTTGGAGTCCTGGTTCAGACCCGATACAGGGACAGGCTCAGTCTCACAATCAGGGCTCAGTGTATGATTAGGGTCAGAGTTCAGTTTGTGACCAGAATAAGGGCTGATATGTGTCTAGGATAAAGGCTTAGTCTGAGTCCAGGTCAGGGTTGAATCCTGGATAAAGTTCAGGGTTCAGTCTATGGACTGAGTCAGAACTCAGTCTAAGATCAGGATCAGGGTTCAGTGTATGGACCAGGCGGGGTCAGGGCTCAGAGTGTGACCAGGATCAAGCTCATGCCAGGACTCAGGACGGACTTGGGAGAAGGTTCAGTCTATGGCCCGGCTCCAGAATTACCTGTGACCTTGATAAAGGTTAAGTCTGTGTCTAGGGTCAGGGCTCCCTCTGTGATAAGGTCAAGTCCCAGGGTTGCAGGTCTCATTTAGTAATTTAGGTGACTTACCCAGTCCCCTGCAAGTACCCCCAACTCCCTCTCCTTCCATTCCGCAGGGCCTTGACCCTCAGAAGAAAAAAAGGCCAAGTTGTGCAAGCTGTTTGGGCTGAGTGGTCTCTATCCCCTGTCATGTACCCAGGCTGCCCTCTAGTGGCACTCCCTAGCAGTGCCGATTTCCTCAGGTTTGGCCCATTTCTGGCCATTACCTTACTTTGGGGACCCTGGCCTTCAGGCATGTCCATCAATGCCTATCTAGCCAGCTCTACATTCCTGTATCCTCCAACCTCCTCACAAAGAGGTAGAAAGCAAGAATTGGCCAGGGGACTCCCACACACAAAGGGAGCTTTTCTCCTTTCCTGTCCAGAATTGAGCATCTTAATAATGTTCTACTACAAGGCACCTAGACTCTCAGCTGTGGGGATAACGTTCACATTATTTATCATTCAACAAATATTTATTGAGCACCTACCTTGTGCCATGTAGGCACTGAGTGCATAGCAGTGAATAAGAAGTTGCAACCCCTTGGAGCTCCCTACTCTCCAACTCCTAGTCCACATACCTTATCAGCAAGGCACAGGCATCAGCAGAAGGGTGGCTGAGATTCAGAATGGGCAACTTGGGGTACCTTACCTCCCCTAGACTCAGAGGTTAGACTAGTCTAGATTCTGGGTTCTGTTTTCATCTCTCCCTGTATGCCTCATCTGGACTCATGGCTTAGCACCACCCCGATGCCAATGGCTCCTGAATCTGCATCCTCTCTGCTGTCTTTCCAGAACTCAGGACATGACTCCAGCTCCTATGGGGAGCTCCACTGGGCTAACAGACCTTATATCTTACCACAACCCTTGTTTTTCCTTCACCCTATGCCCAGCTGCTCGAACCAAAATGCTAGACCTTCCTCCCAGATTCTTTTTGTACCCTCCCCTTAAACTCCCTGAACAGGGAGACCTCAAATAAAAATGGGTGTAGAACCCGCCCACTTCACAGCCTCCACTCCATTCCCGGCCTCTAGCGTACGTCTCAGTGCAATAACCTCCTAACCCACCGTCCTCCTCTTGCCCCTCAACACTCTATTTTCCACACAGCAGGCAGAGCGATCTTTACAATCATAAATCAGATCATGTCACTTCCCTGCTTAAAACCCTCGAGTGGCTCCCATCTTACCAAGAATAAAATCCCAACTCCTCACCCTGGTTTACTCAGCTTTATATGAGCTAGGAGGCAATACGCTCCTTCCCCACCCTCGCCAACTTCATCTTCCACCTTTGTCTCTACGGCCCCTTTTTCTTGACCTGACACGTGGAGGCCAAGTTCATTCTCACTTTAGGGCTTCTGCACTGGCTGCACTGCCCGAGAGGGACCTGAAGAAATGTGAGAAGAGGATGCCCCTGGTGGGGCAGGCCTGGAGAGATGGGGGGTGGTTTGCTGGGGTGGCTCATTGGAAAGTGAGCCCTGGGGTAGAGAGAATATCTCCTTGTGTGCCTATGAAGAGGAGGGAACACAGATAGGACAAATGACCCTCAGCTGGGGGTGGCAGTGTGACACTTCAAGGAGCCAATGTCTCCCCCTCCCCGCACTTCACTCCCATTCCATTCACTCACACCATCTCTCTGTGGCCACTGCCTTGAGCTCTTGTTTCCTGTTGACTCTTCCTCCTCAGCAGCCAGGCTTGCAGACAGGATCTGGAAGTCTTCTTGTGGGGGGAGAAGAGGAAGAGAATGTGCAGTTTCAGGCCTCTGCCAGCAGGTGGGAGACAGGTTTGGGCTGGACTTGCATTCCAGGGCTAGAATCTGGGGTGTCTACTCCTAGGAACATAGGAGAAGGGTGAGCCAGACCACACTCCAAGCCAGCATCAACAGTGGCCCCTCTCACCTCCTACTCTACCGAGGCAGCAGGTGGCATCTGAGGCTACAGACCAGTGAACCAGAAGAGACAGAGACAGGACTGGAGCCTGGGGAGGCAGCCTTCCACACACACACACACACACACACACACACACACACACACACACATTTTCTCTCTCTCTCTCTCTCTCTCTCTCTCTCTCTTTCTTTCTCGCAAGAGGTCATCAGCTCAGGGGCTGGATGTTTCAAAGGTTAGGGCCCACTGACCCATGTGAATTAATAGAGATGACCTGCTCAGCACCCACTGAGATAGTTTCACTCTGCTCCAGGTCAATGGGAGGGGGAGACAGCAGGAGAGGAAGAGGCAGAGGCAGAGGCAGAGAGGGGCCAGAGGAAGAAAGACAGAGCTGCAGGGCTGGTGGAAAGAGCCTGGGCCCAAGTAGAAGAGCAGCAAAGCCCATTCTGGAAATAGAAAGGGATGCTTGACGAAGCCAACAACAGCAGGTGGGCAGGGAGTCCTGGTCAGCAAGGACGACCACGCTCAAGCTGGTGACCTACGCTCAAGCTGGCAAACCTGTACCTAGTGTGTGTCACCATCACTGGGCACTACTGGCCTGGGTCCCTGCAGTGAGAGGAGGCCCAGAGTTTCAGTGTCTTCCTTCTAGCCCCCAGTCCCCTTGTTTCTTCTTGTGAGGCAGCTTCGATCCCTCTACCAGATGCCCTCACCCACCTAAACAGAACACAGACCCAGACTCCGCAAGTCCAGATGGGCCAGGAGAAAGGTCTAGGACAGGGGTCCCCAAACTTTTTACAGAGGGGGCCAGTTCACTGTCCCTCAGACCATTGGAGGGCCGGACTATAAAAAAAACTATGAACAAATCCCTATGCACACTGCACATATCTTATTTTAAACTAAAAAAAACAAAACGGGAACAAATACAATATTTAAAATAAAGAACAAGTAAATTTAAATCAACAAACTGACCAGTATTTCAATGGGAACTATGCTCCTCTCACTGACCACCAATGAAAGAGGTGCCCCTTCCAGAAGTGCGGCGGGGGCCGGATAAATGGCCTCAGGGGGCCGCATGTGGCCCGCGGGCCGTAGTTTGGGGACCCCTGGTCTAGGATTTGCATCGCCCTGGGGAGCCCTTCTTTCCTCACCACTCTTGCTGGTGACCCAGCCCTCAATCACCAACACACACTCCCACATGCATGTGTGACGTTAGTGTCACTCACACTCCCCATCTCACACACAGCTATACAATCTCACCCACAGGTGCACTCGTATATTCATCCAGCCCCCAGCCTGACACATCTGTCTCCACGGATGTTCGCAGGCATCTCCAGTCTCAGTCTTCCGTTCACACTCACACACTCCTTTCCCCTGGGGCCCCCTTCCAGGTTTCCAAGAGGATGGGAGGAGCCCAGAATCCAGGAGCCGGCAGTCAGGCCCTCCCTTCAGGGCTGCACAACACAGACGACTTGTCTCCAAAGCTGGTTTATTGAGGAGGGAGTACAGAGGGGATGCACAGCGAGAGGCCGCTCACCGTTCACCCCTGCTGGGGCCCCCGCTCAGCTCCCCCTGCTCTACTCAGGCAGAAAGTGTGCAGTGTGCTCAACCCAGGTCTACCTTAAGCACTGTCCTGGCTCAACTCAGAGACCCCACCACCACCACCCCACCCCTGGTCTTAAAAGGTCATGGGGTGGAGACAAAGAGGGCAGGGAGGAACGGAAGAGGCAGCTAGTAACCTTTCACAGTGCACAGGGACAAGAGACAAGCCTGGGCTGGTAATCCTCCCCTTCTCTCCCCCTTCGTCCCACCCCTTGGGGATATGGGCCTTGCTGGTAGTTAGTCCCTCTCAGAGTGGCTCCCTTCACAGTGCCCAAATGTCATGGGTGGTGGTGGTGTTAGGGTCTCCAGGTCTAGGTGCCCAGTTTCATCGAGTCCCGGGAGTGAAGTGATGTAGGGCAGGCAGCCCCCACCTAAAGGGCCAAGGAGCTGTTCCCTCCTGGAGGTGGGGGACATGTTTTGACACATTCTCCCCTTCAAAAGTTCTAGAGATGGGACAGATGGGGCCACCTGTGTCCTCACTCGACCCTTACGAAATTGTACTTTTTCCTGTCTTCTCTTTTTCCTTCTCCTCCTCCTCCTCTTTTTTCTTACATGGCACTGAACGAAGGGACCCCGGCCAGGGGAGGCCAGGAGGGCCCAGGCCGCTAGGGGGCAGCGCGCTCCGGGGGCAGGTTGAGCCGGACCCCTTCTGTGCACGGTGCGTAGGCAGCTGCGGGCACCGGAGCGTCCAGGGCGGTGGGCCCCGGGCCGGGGCTGGAACGGCGGGAGGACGCGGCCGAGGCGGCGGGGCTGAGCTGCACCGCTGTGGTCTCCTGCGCCGTGCGCTCGCTGCTCTCCATCTCCAGCGCCACCGACCCAGTGCCGCCGCCGCCGCCCTGTGCCGGGCCCTTGGCTGCCTTCGAGCGCGGGCGAGACATGGGGCCCCGGCGGCTACACGCGCAGCAGGCCGCGAAGAAGCCGAACGCCACCACCAGCAGCGTCGGCCCCACAACCAGCGGCGCGTTGTGTCCCGGCAGGAAGGAGGCGAAGGCACCCACCAGAGTCACGTTCACGCCCGCCAGCAGCAAGCACAGACCGCAGGCGCAGCACAGCGCGGGCGACGGCAGGCCGGGCAGCCAGCCCTGGGCGCGCCCCGCAGGCGCCCGAGCAGCGGGTCCCAGGTTCTTTCCTTTGGGTGGCATCGGACTGGGGACGTGTGCACTCATCAGGCTCCCTCCTGTCGCTGGCCCCGACCAGCCCCCATGTCATCTGGGCACAGAGTTCCCCGAGTTCCCAGTCGTCCTGTGGGCACAGAGAGGAAGGGTTCAGCAGGGTTTATCAACTTCCAATACCACTCTCAGTTCTGGGGCTACATTCAGTGCCTGGGAGTGCAGAGGTCATCTTAGCCAGCCCCCTGCCCCTGCATCTGGGAAGCAACAACCCACCCAGTATGGGAAAAGTCTGCCTATTGTTTCCCTACCCAGTCCCTGTGGTCCCTCCCGCTTTTTTTTTTTTTTTTTTTTTTTTTTTTGAGAGAGAGAGAGAAACAGGAAGAGAGATGAGAAGCATCAACTCATAGATGTGGCACTTTAGTTGTTCATTGATTGCTTCTCATACAGTGCCTTGACCTGGGGGCTCCAGACAAGCCAGTGATCCCTTGCTGAAGCCAGCAACCTTGGGCTTCAAGCCAACGACCATGGGATCATGTCTGTGATCCCATGCTCAAGCCCAAGCAGGTGACCCACGCTCAAGCTGGCAAACCTATGCTGAATGCCTGTGCTGAAGCCAGCAACCTAGGGGTTTTGAACGTGGTCTCTAATTTTTTTCATCCTCCTACCCTCCCTCCTCTAGACAGACAAGGCCCCACCACCTCTCCTCCTCCAGGAAGATTTGTTGGGTTAATTAAATTGAATGGATGGCTTTAAAGTGCAGAAATGAAAACATTATCAGTAGTCTTTATTAGAGGGCAGATCACTCTTGGGATTTAGACAACTCCTCTCCCCTCAAGTGATAGAGGGCCTTATAAATCATCTGGTGTAGCCCCTCCTTGTCCAGATGAAGAGGTCTAGCGATTTACTCAAGATCCAGGACCAGAATATGACCTGCCTCCTGGCTTGCATGTCCCCACCTTAGACTCTGGTAGGACATTAACTTTCCTGAACATCTGATGAGGCCCTGGAGTAAGTGACCACGTGAAAGTGAGGAGCTCCTAATGTTTCAGCTGGCCAGTGAGGTTGGATTTGGCTGGAGCAGACCCAAGGTCACAGGTTCTTTCTAGACTGGGAATTCTATTAGATTCCAATCCTATCTCTGTCCTGCCTTGCCCCCCCCCCCCCCCACACACACACACACTTCTCTGCCTCCAGGATTCTACTGTTGAACCTGGACTCTCAGGCCTGATTACTGGATGCTTTGGAATTTCTTTCTAGGATTATCTAGTAGTATCTGGGCTCTATCCCTGAATTCTAGAATTCTGGGAAAGCATGCAGCTGAAGCAAGAGTAAGGTAATCAGAGTGTAGGGATTTAAGATTCCTATTGAGCTTGACCTGTGGTGGCTCAGTGCATAAAGCATTGACCTGGAATACTGAGGTTGCTCGTACAAAACCCTGGGCTTGCCTGGTCAAGGCACAACACATATCAGAAGCAACTATGAGTTGATGCTTCCCACTCCTTCCCCTCATTTTTCTCTCTTTCTCCTTCCCCCTTTTTTCTCTAAAAATCAATAAATAAAATCTTTTTTAAAAAGACTCCTGCCTGACCAGGCGGTGGCGCAGTAGATAGAGCATCGGACTGGGATGCCGAGGACCCAGGTTCAAGACCCCGAGGTCACCAGCTTGAGTGCGGGCTCATCTGGTTTGAGCAAAAGCTCACCAGCTTGGACCCAAGGTCACTGGCTCGAGCAAGGGGTTACTCAGTCTGCTGAAGGCCCGCGGTCAAGGCACATATGAGAAAGCAATCAATGAACAACTAAGAAGTCACAACGCGCAACAAAAAACTAATGATTGATGCTTCTCATCTCTCTCCCTTCCTGCCTGTCTGTCCCTGTCTATCCCTCTTTCTGACTCTCTGTCTCTGAAAAAAAAAAAGACTCCTATTGAGAATTCTGTTCTATAATATGAAGTCACAGGAAGACCCTCAAAGGATAATGCGATCACAACTATGGAGCTAATCAGATAGTGCCACAGGTGGGAGCAAAGCATGCAAGATAAGTGACGGAGCATGGCCTGGACAAGTAGCCTGTCTATGCTTCAGTGTTAACACCTGTCACGTGGGACTAATAAGAGAACCTGCCTCATAGAGTATAGTAATAACTAAATGCTATAAGCTAAGTCAAGGGCTTACAACAGAGCCTGGGATGTAGTGAGAGTTCAATAAGTGTTAGCCATGTTGTCATTGCAGTAGTTGATAGAGAAGGGGGCTATAAGTTCTCAGATCTGGGAGGTTGGTCTTATCTGGTTTGCATATAGAATAGTTGGTTTGTCCCTCAGGGGGAAGTGTCCTAGGAACAGACCCTGAGTTGTCCTTGTGGGTGTCCAAAGCCTGTACTCAGTAGTGTTGGAGAGAATTTAATGACTTGTAAGTGAAAATGAGGGCAGGTGCCAGAGGGACACAGCCCAGGTCCTCATTCTGGACATAGGTTTGTATCAGCCTGGCCCAAGCAGATCAGACAGCCTGAAGGGGCCACCTCCACGCCTGCCCACATCTGATGACTCCAGGGCCCCCTTCCCCGGGCTCCATAGTGAAAGGTGGCAATACTCCTGGGATTCTAGCCAGAAGCACCTGGTTGACACACTAAACTGGCAGGAACTCAGAAATCCCCAAATCTTGGCAAAGAAAGCATGTGTTGACCCTTGAGGGCATTTACAGATCACAGATTCCTCAGGAAGCTTCACATTTGCATGAACATTGGCTCCCTAACTTGCAGCTGTTGATTCTGCCAGGCAGGAATAGTAACCTTTGAAGGGGTACAGCAATTTCCCACTTGGAAAGCACTTCACATTCAAGACATCACTGAATGGTCCAACTGCTTGATACTTATTAGCAGCCACATTTCACCACTGAGGAATCGGGGGCTCAGAGAGGAAAGTAGAGCTGGGCTCCCATGACTGCACTAAAAGACAAGACATTCTGCCTGACCTGTGGTGGCGCAGTGGATAAAGCGTCGACCTGGAAATGCTGAGGTTGCCGGTTCGAAACCCTGGGCTTGCCTGGTCAAGGCACATATGGGAGTTGATGCTTCCAGCTCCTCCCCCCTTCTCTCTCTCTCTGTCTCTCTCCTCTCTCTCTCTCTGTCTTTCCCTTTCCTCTCTAAAATGAATAAATAAAAAATTTAAAAAAAAAACAAACAAAAAAAAACCAAAACCTTTAAAAAAAAAAAAAAAAAAAAAAAAAAAAGACATTCTGAGACCAGAATCAGAGAACACATGGTCTGGTTCACACTCTGTGAAATCCTGTTTCATCTCAAAGAGAAGGGTTTGCTCTCCTTGGGGTTGATGTGAATGTAAATCCCAACCTTCCTGTCGTCTTCAGTGATAGATACGTGAATTCCAAACTGCCCTTTTGCTGTTCCACTTGGCTGCCTGACCCCACCCTTAATTACCGGACAATTGCCCCGGGACAAAGGAATTCCAGGAAGCTGGTCAATCACCCCAAAGAGGAGTATTCCAGAAAGCCGAACATACCAGCACACCCTTGCTCAAGGCTACCCCCGACCCTATAAAGTTTTACCTCAGTCTGTTTTGGGGGCCCTTCTTCCCAAAGTGCCCCGGCAGGTCTTTCTCCTTTAATAAAGCCTGCATATCTGATGTTCCAGTGCCGTCTCATTCTTACACTCAGGAGGGACTGTGAAATTCCCCAACCCCTCTCCCTGCGTTTGCAAGCTCTTCCTCTTCTTGTGAATATCCACCATTACCTGCCAAAGGCAGGTGTTTCCTCCTGCAGGGAAGGCTCAGTCTGAGGCTGATGGAGGGAGTCCCTGATGGAAGGGATGGAGTCTGGCCCTTCACCTCATCTTACATCAGACTTCTGAAGGCTGACACTGGGTTAGAGAAGAGGAGGCCCTAGGTGGTTGGAGGGTCCAAGGCTCTTGTTTCTTTTCCCTTATAGGGAAGGCTGTTTGTCTTTGAGTTTCAGTAGTTTTACTATGATGTGCTGAAGTGCGATTTTTGTTTTTTTCCTTCTTAGGCTTCTACAATCTGTGGCTTGATTCTCGTTACCACCTCAGTTTTGGAATATTTTCAGTCATTACCTTTCCCCCATTCCCTCTCTCTTCTCTTTCTGGTACCCTAATTGTGTATATGTTTGTTGGGAAGATAAAACATATTATGCTCACTTTGTTAAAGATGGCGCTGCCCACGTGGAGGCTGTCGCCCAGGTGATATTAATGTGTGTTGGGGGCGGGCTGTGGGCAGGCAGAATCCTTGTAGCCTGGGGCTTGGTTTTAGGACTAAGCCTTTCCCACCCTTTTTGATGTGGGGTGGTGCAATCCCATTATGCCCCAGATAAGTGACTTTGTATTAGAGACTTCCCTATTTTGTATATTGGATTAAAGGTTTGGATTTCTACACTATAAAATGGGGGCAGAATGGGAGCTTGTGCTCTTGGTTCCTGAGATTAACATTAGAGGAGAGAGCAGAGAGGAGAGCAGAGAAAGGCCACGTGGAAGAGGCCAGGAGAAGCAGCCAAGATGGCAGAGTGTTGAGTGAGAAGCCAGTTTGTGCAGAGTTTGTGCAGGGAGAAGGAAGGAGATGGGGAACAGAGGTGAATAAGTCTGGTGAGCTAGAAACCTTTGATTCTAGGAAACTCGGATAAGTCAGTAGCTTTGGAAGCACTGAATGTGAGTGTGTTTTGGAGCCCAGTGTGTGTTTTTTACTTGCCTGCTGGGTGCAAGCTAGGATTAAAGATGATGGCCCATCAGTTTTTGGCTCCATTGTTTCTTTACCGACTGTCCGAATCCAATGCAAACCTGCATGGGCCAGGCTGCTGTGATAGTGGCCATGGCTTCTGGCTTTACAATGTTCAACCATTTGATATGATCCTACATGTCTCTTATACTCTGTTCTGCATTTTCTAGGTTTTTTTTTTTTTTTTTTTTTTTTAAGTGAGAGGAGGGGAGGCGGAGAGACAGACTCCTGCATGCATCCTGACTGGGATCTACCTGGCAAGCCCACTAGGGGGCAATGCTCTGCCCATATGGGTCATTGCTCCATTGCTCAGCAACTGAGTTCTTTTTAGCACCTGAGGTGGAGGCTATGGAGCCATCCTCACTGCCTGGGAGCCAGCTTGCTCTAATGGAGCCATGGCTGCAGGATGGGAAGAGAGAGAGAGAAGTGATAGGGGGCAGGGTAGAGAAGCAGATGGGTGCTTCTCCTGTGTGCCCAGACTGAGAATTGAACCTGAGACGTCCACATGCAGGGCCGAAGCTCTACCACTGAGCCAACAGGCCAGGGCCATTTTCTAGCTTTTTAATTCTTTCTCTGTTTCTGTCTGGTTATTTTTCTACTTATCCATCATTAAGTTCACTAATCCTTTCTTCACCTTTGTCTTCTGTAAAGCCAGAAGCCAGGGCCAGGCCCACCACAGCAGCCCGGCCCATGCAGGTTCGCATTGGATTCGGACAGTCGGTAAAGAAACAATGGAGCCAAAACTGATGGGCTGTCATCTTTAATTCTAGCTTGCACCCAGCGGGCAAGTAAAAATACACACTGGGCTCCAAAACCCACTCACATTCAGTGCTCACAAAGCTACTGACTTATCCGAGTTTCCTAGAATCAAAGGTTTCTAGCTCACCAGACTTATTCACCTCTGTTCCCCATCTCCTTCCTTATCCCAGATACAAACTCTACACAAACTGGCATCTCACTCAGCACTCCGCCATCTTGGCTGCTTCTCCTGGCCTCCTCCACGTGGCCTCCTTCTGCTCTCTGCTCTGCTCTCTCTGCTCTCTCATGCTAATCATCCCAGGAACCAAGAGCAGCAAGCTCTTGTTCTGCCCCCATTTTATAGTGTAGAAATCCAAACCTTTAATCCAATATACAAAACAGGGAAGTCTCTAATACAAAGTCACTTCTCTGAGGCATGATTGGATTGTACCGCCCTACATCAAAAAGGGTAGGAAAGGCTTAATCCCAAAACCAAGCCCCAGGCTACAAGGATTCTGCCTGTCTTTTGCCCACCCCAACACACATTAATATCACCTGGGCGACGGCCTCCTCGTGGGCAGCACCGTCTTTGACAAAGTGAGCATAATATATTTTATCTGCCCAACATCTTTTCTGCTGTAAAATCCATCTATTTAGTTCTTAATTTCAGTAACTTTTCAGTTCTAGAATTGCCACTTGAGCCTGACCATGGATGTGGTGGCATAGTGGGTAGAGTGTCAACCTGGGATGCTGATGACTCCAGTTTGAAACCCTGAGGTCACTGGCTTGAGTGCAGGCTTATTAGTTTGAGTGCAGGCTCACTAGCTTGAGCAAGAAGTTGCTGGCTTAAGCATGGGATCATAGACATGACTCCATGGTTGCTGGCTTGAGCCCAAGGTCTCTGGCTTGAGCAAGGGGTCACTGGCTCAGCTGGAGCCCCCTGGTCAAGACACAGATGAGAAGGCAATAAATGAACAACTCAAGTGCTGCAACAAGTTGATACCTTTTATCTCTTTTCCTGTCTGTCTCTTTGACTCTCTTGCAAAAAAAAGAACTGCCACTTAATTATTTCTCAAAGATTCCTTTTTTTTTTTTTTTTTCCTGCTCTGGCTGGATAACTTGGTTGGTTAGAGCATCATCCTGAAGCACAAAGGTTGCTGATTTGATGCCTGGTCAGGGCACACACAGGAACAGATCATTGTTCCCTATCTCTCTCTCCCTTCTTTTCTCTCTAAAATCAATAAAAAACATTAAAATAAAAAAGATTCCAGTTTTTGCTGACGATGCTCATCTATTTTCATGAATGTATTAACTCTTTGAAGTCCATGTCTGAAAACTCCAACATCTGGATCGCTTGTTTCTATTGTTTGCTTTATTGTTCTTGGTTTTTGGTCATTTAGTCTTACCTCTTAGAATGCTAAATGATTTTTTAGTAAATGCCCAACGTTGTAGAGAAAACATGAGGCTCTCAAGAAGATTCACTTTTGCTTCTGACAGGCAACTAAAGAAGGGATAGGCCGCCTTAACCCAGTCTGGGATTGCATGGACGGGGCGCTGTGCTTCTGTCTTCCTGAGTCTGGTTTCTATATGGTTAACGAGTATCTGAGAGGACAGCCCTTTGCCTCCCCAACTAAAAGCTGAAGGTTGAAAAGACAAAAAACAGGTCCTCTTTTCTTTTAATTCCTAGATTCTGACTTTGACTTCCCAACTCCATGGCTACTGCCTCTACAAACTGCAAAGTGCCATAAGGGAAAAAGTGAAACCAAGTATTACTTCCTTTCTCTCCAAGATCTTTGCCCCTCAAGTCTTTACTGCCTTGGTAGTTTTTCCCATGTCCTTAAACAGAATTCTTAAATGTTTTATCTAGAATTTTTAGTTATCCTCAGTGAATGAGTTGGTCTAATATAAGCTAGTTTATTTTAGCCAGAAGCAAGTCTAGGTGAGAATCTGAAATTAGCACTTTCAGATGGCTAAATTAATTGTGCTATGCTGAACACTTTCAGTAACATGAGATTTAGTATTACTGTTATATTCTCATTTTATAGATATTGAGACACAGGAAGAATAAACTCACCCAAGACCATTAAGTAGCAGTGGTGGTGCCAGGATTTGAAACCCAGTGTCCCAATCCCAAAGCCTGAGCTCTCAGATGAGCACATTGCTGCTTTGCTAAATGCTTGTCCAAAGACTGCAGCACAGAGCCTAGGTCTTCTCAGGGCTCTGGAGATAATCTTCTGTAATTAGCACTTACAGTGCTCAACTGTCAACAGCACAGGAGGCGGCAGGGTGTGTCCTGTGTGTCTCTCCAGAAGGTAAAGTCACGTTGCTCTTTCTTGGTTTAGCACACTAAGCTCAACGAAAGCAAATGCCTGCCCAGGGGCTGAGCTTCCAAGTGCTAATTGCCGATGAATGATTCTTATCTGCTCCTGGTTGGCAGAACTGACTCTGGAAGACAAAACTACTTCCAGAGTCTCTGTCCCAGACAGAGAAAGGGCTAAGGGCCCTTTCTGCCTCCACCCCGATTAATTGAAACCTGGGGTACCCAGGGGTGAGGTGTTGAGGTCGCTCAGCTGCTGCAATTCAATCGGTGCCATCACTTCCCCCTGGAGGACTGTGGCTCTCCAGCTGGGGCTGTTGCAGTACCGGATACTCTTTCGCTGTGGGAACTCTGGCTAGCTTTGGTGTGTCACTGGTGCTGTTCACTAAATCTTTCTGGTTCTTCCCCTGTTCTGAACACGTTAAGATTGCACTTCCTGCCTGACCTGTGGTGGCGCAGTGGATAGAGCTTCGACCTGGAACGCTGAGGTCGCTGGTTCAAAACCCTGAGCTTGCCTGGTCAAGGCACATATGGGAGTTGATGCTTTCTGCTCCTCCCTTCTCTCTATCTCTCTCTCTCTCTCTCCTCTCTAAAATGAATAAATAAAGTTAAAATAAAATAAAATTATAAAGATTGCACTTCCTGACCAATTTGTGATTAGGTGGGGACATGTGACTAGTTGTGGCCAATGACTTGTGACCTGTCACTTCCAGGTTGGAGTACTGTATTTAATTTTGGAAGCAGGACCCTCCCACTGATGCTATTGCTATCCCAAAACCTTCCAGCTCTTTGTACTTCATCCCAAACCCAGCCCTTAATCGGATTGCCTGAGCAGGGGTGAAGGTCATTGCTCTGAATCCTGAGTTGTTAGGACTGGAGACCTTGTCTTCAGTGAGCACTCCAAGCTGCTGAAGCTATAGAGGTCACCTGGTTCAATCCCTTCACTTACAGATGGGGTAAACCAAGGCCTGGAGTGGGGGGAAATCATGGAGGAAGTTCGTGGCCACTGCTATTAAGCTGCCCATGACCTTGATCAAGCAGTCACCCTCCCTGCTGCCCTGCCTCTGGCAAGGGAGGCCTTGTGGTCTCTATTTGGGAGTCTATGCCAGAGGTGGACACTCAAGCTTGGGCCTCAGATGACCAGGGCTCTTGATTTCTGTCTGGATGGGCAATTTTGCAGTTTGGGACCCCTTTTGGGGATGCAGCTATCTGAATGTAAGGGAAAGTTTTCCTTTTTAGATTTTATTTATTCATTTTTATAGAGAGAGGAGAGAGAGAAGAAAGAGAGAAGGGAGAAGGAGCAGGAAGCATCAACTCCCATATGTTCCTTGACCAGGCAAGCCCAGGGTTTTGAACTGGCAACCTCAGTGTTCCAGGTTGATGCTTTATCCACTGCGCCACCACAGGTCAGGCTTAAGGGAAAGTTTTAACTAAGTTCTTGTCTCTAAACTTGTCATCCTGCTGCCCAACTCTCAACTATCTGTGGTTTGTGAACGTGGAAATGGGAACCTGTTCAGAAATTACTGCCAATGTATCAAAGGGGCTGAGAGAGTGGTACATTTCTCTGTAATATGGCTGGTCTTTGCTTGGGGATGGGATTAAGTCATTCCCCTGGGAAACAGGCTGCTAAACAGGGCTAAGCCCTTTTCCTGTGCTGAGACATTTACTCTGCACTGCAACCCCATGAGCTGCTGCCGTCCTGACCAGGTTCACAGTGATGAACCCGAGGCTGAGAGAGGTGAGGGAACTTTCCTAGTGTCCTCAGCTGCAATAGGCAAAGCTGGGATTCAAACCTTGTTTTGTCAGATTAAAGAGCCCATGTTGTTTCTGCTACATGAGAATTTCTGCTCACTACAAGATATAGAGATGTTTGATTATTAAAAATATATAATAATTGCCTGACCAGGCGGTGGTGCAGTGGATAGAGTGTCGGACTGGGATGAGGAGGATCCAGGTTCGAGACCCTGAGGTCGCCAGCTTGAGCGCGGGCTCATCTGGTTTGAGCAAAGCTTACCAGCTTGGACCCAAGGTCGCTGACTCGAGCAAGGGGTTACTCAGTCTGCTGTAGCCCCATGGTCAAGGCACATATGAGAAAGCAATCAATGAACAACTAAGGTGTTGCAATGAAAACTGATGATTGATGCTTCTCATCTCTCTCCGTTCCTGTCTGTCTGTCCCTATCTATCCCTCTCTCCGACTCTCTCTCTGTCTCTGTAAAAAATAATAATAATAAATATATATATATATATATATATATATATATATATATATATATATATATATATATATATAAATTGATTATTATCCAGCAAACCATCAATAAGTTTGGGGCCCAAGAAGCAGGGGCTGCAGCAGGTAAAGTAGATGGAGGCAAGAGCACCTGGGGAGGGGTCTGTCTGAGGCCCCTCGAGGTGTGTCTGCCCTGCCCCAGCCCAGTCCATGGACCTGGGATGTCTGTGGTGTAGTTGCTTGACCAGGCGCAGCTGCCAGGCCTCCTGGCCACAGGAAGCTGCTCCAAGGGCCCAAGAACCTCTGGGTGACATCAGCCATCAGATATCCGCCACTAGTCCCAGTACCCTGTCTTCTAAGCATGATCGAGGGACTTGTATGTGCAGTCTGAACTTTCTGTCTCTTACTATGAACCCCTTCTGTTTCCCTTAATCTTAGTCATTTGTTCCCCCTCAGTCCCTGGAAGTCCAGGCCATCCTCCTCCCATGACCCCCTCCACAGCCCCAGTGCTTTCTCTATCCCCAACCCCTTCCTCACTGCACCCCATCTTTAGGGAACCTCCCACATCACCATTACTCACTGCTGGCTTATTATCAAAGCTCTCAGCTTCTGCCAACTGAACTCTGCCGCCCCAGAGCCCGGAGAGCTGCTACCACTTCCACTCCAGCCTATTCCACAGGCCCCTCCCTACCCCAAGGTACAGATAGGGGCGTGCACATGCGCGCGCACACACACACACACCACAGGCATATGCTGGAAACAAAGGCTTGAAGATGAAGTCTAAAGGTGTGGCTTCCCAGCTCCTGCATCTGAATCTTGGGCCCCATCATCCTCATCCCTGCGTCCATGTGCATGTTTAAACACATACACGCCTGACCTGTGGTGGCGCAGTAGATAAAGCGTCGACCTGGAAATGCTGAGGTTGCCGGTTCAAAACCCTGGGCTTGCCTGGTCAAGGCACATATGGGAGTTGATGCTTCCTGCTCCTCCCTTCTCTCTCTCTCATTCTCTCTCTCTCTCTTTCTCTCTCTCTCCTTCCTAAAAATGAATAAATAAAGTCTTTAAAAAAATTAAAAAAAAACAACACATACACATATACGCATGCACAGCACACATGAGCACTAGGAACCAGATGCGCACAGAAATATAAACACAGATGCATTACACACTGAAAATTGCAGACATAGGCCAACAAGCAGACACTGTCTCAGTTGCTGCCCAGCAGAGGTACCTCTGGAGACTCTGACTCCTCTTTGCTGGGAATGTGGGGCTGGAGGGGAAAGGGAGCTGCTCTGGTAGTGAGGAGAGTGGGAACCCTGGGAGAGGTGATGAGGGGGCAGAGACCATTCCAGCTGCTCTGATGGTGCCCTCCCATTTCCAGTGGGTTCTGTGCCTGCAACAGGCATGTGCTCACAGTTCCTCTCACTGGGGCTCAGTCTGGTTGAGTTTGGTCTAGATCAGTGGTTTTCAACAGCTGGTCCATGAACCGGGTGCAGGTCTGCCAGCAATCTTGAGCCTGTCCATGAAAGAGTTAGCCACCTTGATGTTACACCTGGTGGACTGACATCAGTTCGTGACCTGGCAGCTGAAAACCACTGGTCTAGATGGTCCCTGCAGGCCCTGGCTTCTGGGCTAGCTGAGGCCCCAGTAACACAGGCCTCCTCTGCAGCTATCGAGCTCTGTGTTCATGAAACCATCTCTGTACCCAGCAAGGTGAGCTGCCCCTGGCTGCCCTGGGCCTCCTGCTCTCGCCTGGTCCTCTCTGGTGCTTTCAGACTTGCCCACCAGACTCCTTGAGTCACAGCTCCAGCCGGGGCCATGTCTGTGGCCAGGCTTGGATCCCAGACTCAGCATGGGCTTAAGCTGCTACTCCATGAAACTTAGCTGCCTGGAGCCAGAGGGAGGGGACTGCAGACTGGCTGGAGTGGAACTGCCATCCTGCCTACCTCTTCCGCAGGCTTTGGGACCAGCTCTTCCCCCTCCAGCCCAAAGTCCTACCTGCCCCTGAGGGGCTTCAGCATCCTTTGTATAACCGCCCCATCCTGAGCCCCTGTAGATCCTTGGCTCCTCATCTCCAGTGCCCAATGCTCCATTCCACTCAGCTATCCTGCCTCTCATCACCGGGGGACCTCATTGCCCTTGTCATCACTCTGAACCATTCCACCTCTGAGAAACCCAGACATCCTACTCTTGACCAGACCCTGTTGCTACCACTATGGTAACATGTACAGCACTTACTACTGTCAAACACTGTTCTATTAACTCATGTGAGTCTTGTGACAACCCTATAGGGCAGGGGTCCCCAAACTTTTTACACAGGGGGCCAATTCACTGTCCCTCAGACCGTTGGAGGGCCGGACTATAAAAAAAACTATGAACAAATCCCTATGCATACTGCACAAATCTTATTTTAAAGTACAAAAACAAAATGGGAGCAAATACAATATTTAAAATAAAGAACAAGTAAATTTAAATCAACAAACTGACCAGTATTTCAATGGGAACTATGCTCCTCTCACTGACCACCAATGAAAGAGGTGCCCCTTCAGTAAGTGCGGTGGGGGCCGGATAAATGGACTCAGGGGGCTGCATGTGGCCCGCGGGGCCGTAGTTTGGGGACCCCTGCTATAGGGAGATGCTATTGCCAGCTCTATTTTCAGATAGGGACACAGAGGCTCAGAGAGGTTGATTGACATGGTGATAATATGGGGTAGAGCTGGGACTCAAACCCAGGCTGTGTGTCTTCTAAGCCTGTGCGTGCCACCACGGCACTGCAGTGCCTCTGGCTGTAACTGTTCCATGAGCTGATGCGATCCTGGAACTCTCCACATTTTCTTCATGGGCCTCTTTCCTCTGCTTCTTTCTGCATCTACCGAGAACCCGCACCTCCCTACTTCAGTTACTCTTTGCAACTTACCTTGTCTTGCAACTTAATTTGCTGCCTGCAAAGCCTCAACCCTGCTTCGTAGGCGAAGAGAAAATCATGAGCTGAGTAGCACAGGCCCTCTGTGTCCTCACGTCTCTGGCAGGTCTCAGCCCTCAAGGCTCCCAGAAACTTCCCCCTTCCTGGTTGATGCTCATCAACCCCTCTCACCTGCCTGCACCTCCTCCTGGAGGCACCCAAGCCTCTCCCTGTTAAAACAAAACCAAACCCTTCTGCAATCCCATATCTGCCTCTTGACCCTTCTTGAAAGTGCTGTCTACACTCCCTACTTTACCCCCTTCCCAATTGTCAATCCACCCAAGTCTGTTTCTGTCCCATCACTAGGCTCTCTCCAAGGCCACCTCCTTGTGCTGAATTCAGTGAACGCTGTTCAATCCTTAGCTAACTTGACCTTTTTACAGCTTTGACCCCGCTGAATGCTCCCTCCTGGAAACATTCTCTTCCTCTTGGAAACAGGCTCCTTACATTTCATTTTCTCTTACAAAGCCCAGACTCCCAGCCAGAAATCCAGGTTTCATCCTTGCTCCTCCTTCTCCCTCAGGCTTTCCTCCAAGCTTTTCTAGTCCAATCCACCACCAACCAAGCCCTGCAGACTCTTCCCTCCAGGTGTCTCTAGAATCCAGCCCTTCCTCTCTGGTCTCACTGCTACCCTCTTCTCCATTCCCCCTACTGGTTAAAATCGAAGCCCTGGATTCCTCCAGGTGGCCCTTGTGATTATGTGGGAGTGGAGCTGAACTCACCAGGTGTGGTCTTGTGAACACGCTGCTCCCTGGGCCTGAACCTTGTGTTGACTCTGCCTTCACCTTGCTAACTTCCACTCAACCACCCTAGTGCAGCCGTGACATCACTCCCTTCGGGAAGTTTTCCCTAACCCCCCAAACTGGCAGGAAACTGGTGACTCCTGCGTCTAGGTCTGCATCCCTCAGTGGTCTTCCATGAGGACCAGGATTATATCTACCTTGCAGCCGGGTCTCCGGGTCCCAGGGGCAGTGCCTGAGTCTTCCAGGGGTCCAGAGAATATTGGTTAAATAAATGGTGACAGGTGATGTGTCTCCTGTCTTCCTGGCTTCATCTGTCTCTTGGTTTTGAAGTTGCTCTGTGGCCACATCTCTCCGATTCCCTTCTCACTTTGGGCCTGAGAGGGTGTGGTGGATCGCTGGGTGGGGATTGGAGGTGGATTCTAGGGCAGATTCTTATTGAGTTAGAGGGGAGAGATCAAGGTAGAGAGCAGAGTGGGCTCAACCAAGACAGCAACTCTGGCTGTGTGTCTCCCCTTCTGTTTCCCACTCTGTCTTTCTCATCTCACGTCTCAAGGCTTACAGGTTCCTGACCTCTTGTCTAGGGACTACTCAGTTCCTCTGGGGTTTAGGACTGGATGGAGTCTCTCCCCCATTCCTTAAAACGTTCTGCCCTCACTCTTCTCCCCTTCCTCTCATCTCTTTGCCCTCCCACCGGCCTCTTCCAACTTGTGGCTTTCACTTGCCTGAGCTAGTCGGTGGCCCCCTGAGCGCCCAGGGCCAGCAAGAGGAAGGAATCCTGAGAGATCAGGGAGAAGGCGGTGCGCCGACTTGGGGTGGGGGAGGATGGCGGGCTGGTCACCCTTACTCACCCGCCTGGCTGTTCGGAGATCCGGGGCTCCGTGGGTGGGCGGGGGCGGTGGGGCCCCCGGAGCAGCCCCTGGCCCCACCGGCGGGGGCGGGCGGGCGGGAGGGCCACACGCAGAGGTGTGCGCACGGCTGGTGGCCGTATTCCAGCGCTGTCCTGCCCCTCGGCTCCCCTCTGACCCCAGGAGGAGCAGCGATCTCACCAAGTATCCTGCCTCCCCCTTCGAACTGCCTTCTCTCCTCCCTCTTCGGTTTTGTGGGTTTCAAGCCCCCTGGCGAGAACACCCGGCGCCCACGCGCTCCAGTCTGGACTTTCTGAGTCCACGGTGGACACGCTGCCGCTCACTACAGCGAGGGGCATGCAAGTCGCACTGGCTCTGCCTTTAGCCTCAAACGGATCCCCCTCCTTCCCTGGAGGGGGTGGGGATGGAGCTGTGGGAGCAGGGAGATTTTTCCAGGGATGGTGCTGGTTCTGTTGGCAATCACCCTTCCCCAATCACCCTCCACCAATCCTGCCCTAGAAAGGGGTGTGGCCACCAGCTTCTTAAGGAGCTTTGTCTCCTGGGGGGATTGGGAAGGGGCCCTTGGGGTTGAAGGATGAGAAGGGGGTGCCAGGCCCGAGGTCCACACCACCTGGACTGTGTTAGAGAGGGCTGGGTGGCCATCCAAGGTGCAGACTTTCAGACCCTGGAGTGTCTGCAGCTTCCCCCTTCATTCATCCACCCATCCATTCACAAACACTCCCTGATGTGAACAGGCGGTGGGTGCCTTGCCTTCCATCTTGACAGTGGCCCTGTAGGGTGGTGCTGTCCTAATCCTCCATTTGCAGATGAGGAAACTGAGGTACAGGCCCCACAGCGTCTTGCCCACCCCCTGGGGCTAGAGCCAGGATGTGAGTTTTCCCCAGACTCCATCCCCAGCCTGGTCTGTCCCCGAAGGTTGGCCCAGCAGGGGTGTGACATCTAGAGGCTGCCTGGACCAGGCACTCCCTGGCTTTGGTTGTTTTCAACTCCCCGCCAGCGACCTGCAGGGCACAGCCACAGTGGAGGTCAGAACAGGGTTATTGGACAGAACTGATTTAGTTTATTGAACAGACCGCTGGCAGAGTGGGTTTGAGGACCTGTCTCATTTATACCCTCTCCAGTGCATAATACTGGAGGGTTCGAGAGCTGCTCAGGGGTGAGAAGGCACTTCCCCTTAACTCTACTCACCACACCACCCCTGTCCCTCTGGCCCAACCTCACCTTATTCCAAAGCATGGATGGGGGAAGGTGTGTGTTTCCACATGGGCTGCTCCTGTGACCAGTTGAGGGGGGGAGGGTACCCAGAGTGGAGAAACACTTGGGGAGGGGGTATTTGGACATTCACCTACACTTGGGGGAAATGATTGAAGTAGCCCATGGCAGGGGGAGAATGAGGAACCAGAGGCAGGCCTCAAGAACTTGCATTTTCCTCCTCTGCTCCTCCTTCCTGCCTGCTCTTGCCCCTTCTCCTTTCACTCACCCTCATTGTCATCAACAGGAACTCAGGCCCGGTGGCCCCTCCTTGACCAACAAGGAACCCTCCTCCTGTTCAGGGTGAGCAGGAACCTCACCCTGCTTCTTTCCAATGGACATAGTTCTTGCCTTTCTGTGTGTTCATTCTTTTTTTAGATTTTATTTATTTTAAAGAGAGGAGACAGAGAGAGAGAGAGAGAGAGAGAAGGGAGGGAGGAGCAGAAAGCATCAACTCCCATATGTGCCTTGACCAGGGAAGCCCGGGGTTTTGAACCGGTGACCTCAGTGTTCCAAGTTGATGCTTTTACCCACTGAGCCACCGCAGGTCAGGCTCATTCTTTAATTTATTCCACTCTGATCTTCAACCCAGCTCGGTGAGCCTTTGGGGATACCATAGCCCTGCCTTGGGGACATCATGTCTGGGGAGGGTTGACGGAAGGCTGGTGTGGGGACCACCCTCCCCACAGCTCAGGCTTCATTGCCTTGCTCCCACCTCCTCCACCCTGGGCACATTTTGGGGGTGCTGGTGATGACTGAGGATAGACAGGAGGAGGGTTCTTGTTGGTCAAGGAGGGGCCACCGGGCCTGAGTTCCTGTTGATGACAATGAGAGTGAGTGAAAGGAGAAGGGGCAGGAGCAGGCAGGAAGGAGGAGCAAAGGAGGAAAATGCAAGGAGGGGAGTCGACTACCCTGAGGCTAGAAGAACCAAATGATTCACAACTGGCCAGAGTATGTAAAATTGAACCCTTCATGGAGGTCTATCCTTCCGTGGTCAGGGAGTTGGCCCCTGTGGCCTCTGCAGAGAACAGCAGAGGGGGCTTTGGGTGGGGAGAGAGCAGAGACTGCGGTGCGAGGCCTGGCTCCACAATCTCTCACCGTGGGACTCAATGAGTCTGCTTCCTGTGGGATCTCAGCTTCCCCATCTGTACAGAGAGACGGTCGCTTCCACTTTTGGTTGGGTTTTCTAACAACCATTGGGTAGCTTCTGTATGCCCAGCCCTCTGTCCCCTATTCTCAAAAGGGGGAAATAGACAAGGGCCACTCAGAGTGATGTGGGCTGTGCTGGAATGAGCCCAGGGGTGGTAGGAGCAAAGTAAAATCAGGGGAGGCTTCCAAGAGGAGGTGCCACCTGCACTGATCTTTCAAGAATGGAGACTCTTTCTAGCTTTGTCTTCTGCTCAACAAACCAGGACAGAGGCCACAAGGAGCACGTGCCTCTGAAGCTATCATGAAGGCGCAGGTGTATGAAGAGCAGTGTGGACGGAGGAATTGTTTCCTGCACAGCCACAGGTACCTGTGCCGGGTCCTCTTCACCCCGAACCCTGTGGGTGCGTGGGGCCTGGATGTGGCTCTCTAGAGAAATCCTGGGGGATGGTTTTTCTATTAAATTTAAGCCATTGACCACCTACTGTGTGTCCTGATGGTGACTGGAAGAAGGCAACATATAGTAGGTATGTTGCCTAAAATAAGATTAATAATTGGTTTATGAAAAAGAAGACTTCAACTTGCCTAGCGACTGTTGGGAGGGAGACACAGGCTGGTGGAAGAGAACCAGGAGGGTACCATGGTTAAGGGGATTCTTGGAACCAGGCCTTTAAAGGTGGGGGGTTGATAGGCAGAGAGGAGCAGCAGGGCCTCCAGGAGAATATAAGCCAAAGCTTGGAGGCTGGAATATGTTTAGTTGTTTAGAGGCAGTGAGAGGGTTGGGGGGGTGAGGGACAAGGAAGACTAGAGGTCTTGTTTGGAGTCAAATACCAAGAGTCTCAGAGGTGGGGGGCTCAGCTCAGGAGCCACCTCCTCCTGGAAGCCTCCTGTCATACAGTGACCATTTTGTTTGTCTAGGATACCCCTACCCTCTGCCCTCCCCCCCTCCCGCCAATCTGGTTCACTGCTGCTAAGGTCCCTGAGGAGTTGTCCAGAGTTTTTTGTTTTTTTAATTTTATTTATTTATTTATTTATTTATTTGTATTTTTCTGAAGTTGGAAACGGGGAGGCAGTCAGACAGACTCCTGCATGCGCCTGGCAGGATTCCACCCAGCATGCCCACCAGGGGGCGATGCTCTGCCCATCTGGGGCGTGGCTCTGTTGCGACCAGAGCCATTCTATCGCCTGAGGCAGAGGCCACAGAGCCATCCTCAGCGCCTGGACCAACTTTGCTCCAATGGAGCCTCGGCTGTGGGAGGGGAAGAGAGAGACAGAGAGGAAGGAGAGGGGGAGGGGTGGAGAAGCAGATGGGCGCTTCTCCTGTGTGCACTGGCCAGGAATCGAACCCGGGACTCCTGCACACCAGGCTGACGCTCTACCACTGAGCCAACCGGCCAGGGCCCCAGAGTTTTGATATTCCAAAAATAATCTGATCCAGTCAGTGAGCACTAAAGACCCCAGGGCCAGGCCTTGGGGCTGAAGGGCTCAACCAGGACCCTGTCTGTGGTTCCTGTGGGCCTGTGGCTCATTTCTATAGCCAAGGTGGCGTAAGGGATTTGAGGTATCCCTGTACCCTAAATTCCAGAGAAACCAGTCATTAAATCAGAAAGGGAAAGAAGCTGAGCCTCAGTCCAGAGAGAAAATCCAGGTCAAGAGCCTGGAAAAAGGTC
Source organism: Saccopteryx bilineata (assembly GCF_036850765.1). NCBI lineage: Eukaryota > Metazoa > Chordata > Mammalia > Chiroptera > Emballonuridae > Saccopteryx > Saccopteryx bilineata. The sequence goes on along the minus strand of NC_089492.1, from coordinate 255,653,196 downwards.
CCCTGTGGGGCTTTCAGTGACAAGTTGCTTCAGCACCCCCCCTCCCCCACTCCATGGATTCTGTTGCCAAGAGCCTTGGCTAAGTGAGTGCAGGTCTGGCATCTCCAGGGCCTGGTTCATCTCTGGTTTGGTTCCAGGAGGGCTCTGAAATCGAAGTGGTGGGCAGGAAGGGAGGGCAGGGCAGGGCAGGGGCAGCCCCCGGCCCTGACATCAGCCCTCCCCGGTGCCCCGGCCCCCTGGCTTCAGCTTCTCCAAGGTTCTGCTCACAGTGGACAGGGTGCTGCGGACTCCTGGGGGAGAGACCAGGACAGGGCTGCCTGAGTAGACAGATCTCTGGGTCAGAGCAACCCAAAGGGCCTCAGGGGCAGAGTGGGGTAGACTAGGGAGAGAGGGGAGTCCCAAGAGGCAGTTTCAGCCTCCTGTACAGAGGCATGGATGTTTCAGAATGACCCTCACAGAGGACAGCAGCCTGGCGTGGGGTCGGAGGCAGGACTCGGGCTGACTGCCTGGTCTAAGTTCTGGCCTCGCTACTTCCAAGCTGTGTCACTTAATTTTCCTGTGCCCCATATATAAAGTGGGGCTAATTATAGTACCCTCCTCACATGGTTGTTCTGAGAATGGAACAAATTAATACATGTAAAATACTTGGAACAGTGTCTGGCACAGGACTCTTTGCCCTGAGTGGGCATTCTTCAGCTGGTGGCACACCCTGCGGGCTGGGGCTCTTTGAGAAAGTTCGGCTGGCCGTGTACTTTACAGTGTGTGGGGGATGGAGGGGAGGGCAAGGGAAGTGAGGTGCCCTCTGTCCCACTTTCTGTGCTGGGCAGGACAGAGAGGCCCTGGGGACAAAGAAGAGGAGCTTGGAGCAAGAAAGGTGTTGACTAAACACATGGAAGAACTACCCAGCTCTCCGGGCTCTCTGGGACTGGGGAGGCCCCTTCTGCATATCCCTTGAGGTTTCTTGTAGGTCCCATTGAGTTAGATGCTCAGCCAGAGAAGAAAGGTGGAAGATGGATTCTGGAATTTCTGGAACTTACCCTCTTTATTGCCATTGGCATTGGAACTTCCTTCCCCATGATCTGGTCCTGGATGGGGCTGGACTCTCAGGTTCCCTGCAGGATGAGACCACCCCAAGCCCCTAGTTACTAAACCATTCTCAAATCAAGTCCAGCTTTGGTAAGGGAAGTCTTTTCTGCTAAGCTCCATTCCTGCTGCTGTGTTTGCTCCACTGCATTCCTTTAGGTTTCCCACATGATCTGGGCTGGTGTGTGAGGGGGTGGGGGGGTGGAGAATGGGGGTCGGAAAATATGGGCCCTTGAAGGAGAAGATGGAAGATTATTTTAAGGAGATGGGGGTCTGGGGAGAACTGGGCACATGTAAAGCCGCACAGGATTAATGGAGAGGGGTGCGTGTATGTGAGGAGGTGAGGTGAATTGGGGTGCTACACAGGGTCTTGAGGGAGACAGAAGGTCTTTATGGTGGCTCAGGGATGAAGTGGGGCGATCTGGAGATCTTGGAGGTTTGGGGAAGATGGAAAACCTATCAAGGGAAATGGGAGTTTCAGGTGCTCTGAGCTGGTTCAGGCACTTTTGCTGCAGGATGGAGGCTGCTGTATTGTAGTCATAGCAACACCAGCACCACACACTCAAGCCCACGTGTGTGTGTGCATACACACACACATACATACACACACCCCAACTCCAATACATACATAGCCACAGTCACACATGTGGGCTGTGTTCCCCCACACAGTGGGCCACAGACTCACACACAGGGGATCTCACAGTCTTCGGCAGAGACTACTGAGGGCCATGGGAAGACTCACCTATGTTAGGCAGGATGTGGTCCAGGTTGAACCGAGCCTTCAGGAAGGGGTAGGCCAAGATAAGGAGCCCTGGAGCAGGAGACATGAGGGGTCTCTGTGATGGGGCAGGACCTGGTGAGTGGGAGCTGTATGAAGCTGTGGGCGGGCTGTGAGCCTGGGTGGTTTATGAGGGTGATACTGGGTGAGCATGAAGGGGCACGAGTGTGCAGGCTGGGACTGTGGGTGTGTAAATGTGACCCTGTGAGTATGTGCATGGGGGCCACTCCCTGACAGCCAAGAGGGGCAGAGAACAGTGGGGAAGGGGCTACAGGCTCTGTCGGCCCAGGCTCCTGCCTCCCTTCACCCAATGGGCCCAGCTGCCACCACTACTACCAGCTCTCCCCCACCCGACCCTCCTCTAGGGCCCCCAGAGTGGGACTGAGGGGCTCCTATGGCTTGTTCCTTTTCACCCAGACCTGGGGACGAGGTCGCAGGAGAGTGGGTCCTGCCCTGCCACCCCACTCTGGCGTTGGCCAGGGTCTGCGGGTACAGGCACCCAGAGCCCACGGACCTAGTGCTTCTGGTGCTGTTTTTGGCCCGGGGTGGTGGAGTGGGACCCGGGATGCTACTCAGCATTGCTGTGGGGACAGCAATGTGACTGGCCCAGATAGACAGATGCACAGATGCCTGGACAGACAGATCTGCTGCTGAGACATGCTGGGAAAATAAAGGAAACCCTTTGTCTGATCTTCATCCTGTCTTGGCTCCAGGAACTCTGTCCCCTTTTACCTGCTCCCATCAACCCACATCCAGCAGGCTGATGAATCCCACCACAAACCTGAGAGCCCAGGCCGGAGACTGGGGAGCCATCGGGGGAGCAGCCAGAGAGGAGAGTGACACCACTCTCTCTTTCCCATCTCCGCTCTGGCAGTCCATGGAGGGTACCTCACCCAACATTCCTCTCCCTCCCCGTACCCCCCAAAGCCGCCTCGCTCACACCTCTAGCTTCCACCCCCCACAACCAATTCCTGTTGTCCCAGCCCTTCCCTCCGTTTCCTGTTCTCCGGCCCATGCCCATGCCCTCTCTGAGCCCAGCACCAACTCACCCAGGCCAGCGGCGCCAATGAAGATACCACCCAAGGCAGCTGCAGCTTTGGACACGGAGACGCCGATGATGATGCTGCCGGCCACCAGGCCCAGGGCCACGCAGGCCAGCTGCAGACAGCCGAAGTCCCTGCTGCTGATGGGGACGTCCATGCGGACCTGCCCAGGGGACCGTGTCCAGCCAGTACAGCCTGCCCCCAGAAGGATCCCGGAGGCCTTGGTCCTCTTGGTTGTCCCTTGTTGGAGCTTTAGGGAGGGAGTTTCTGGGCAGTTAGATTCTGGTCTTGTAACCCTTCGATTTATCTGCAACCCTATCCCACAGCTCTCCTTGGTGTCCCCCCACCCCACCTTGACCTAAGATCTCTTCCAGGTCACCCCAGCTAACTGCTTCTTCCCCAAGGGCCCCTGAAGCTGGAAACCACTTTGGGGACTCCTGCCTAGCCACATCTGGCTGTGGCCACCATAGTTCTGGAGAGCCTGGCCTGCCCCACAGGGCCCTCCCCTGCCAACCCCCTCTTGGGAGAGCTCAGCCCGTGTTCCCCTGCCTGGGACATCCTGCCCCAGCTCCCTGGAGCCTGTTCAGCTACCACTGAGCCTTGGCCTATTAAAATTTAAAGGAGTGGGGGAGGTTGGTCCAAGGGCCAGGTTCCTCTGAGATGCAGGCAGCAGGGAGGTGCTGAGTTATTCATGAGGTTGCAACGTGAGCTGCTGCTTGGGTCCCAGAGGCCCAGGAGGGCAGTCAGCCCAGGTTCCACTGCTGGTCCCAATGGGGCAGGAGGAGCCACTGGCTTCATGTGAGGTTTGGTAGCCAGGGATGTGAGGAGGCTCCCCGGCCACGTGCTCAGGACCCTCTACTGTATCTTTTGCTTGGAGATGCACCTGGGGTCTCTGCTTGGGGACTTGAGTCAGAGCTATGGAAGGAGACCTGTAGGAGACTCAAGATATAGGAACACCAGCTAGGACAGGAGGAGGAGTGAAGTTCTGTCAAATCCACTATGTATCCCTGCTCCTCCCTCCCTCCCTCCCTCCCTCCCTCCCTCCCTCCCTCCCTCCCTCCCTCCCCATCCTGCATCCTCCGGCTCCCAGCCAGGGCGGAAGGGTCCTAGTTTGAGACTGCCCTTCTTCTCAGTTAGGCTTGGTACCCACAGTACCCACATCCCTTTAGTTTTTAGGGGGCTGAGAGGGTGAGCCCTCTAGCCTCCGGGGAACTCTGGCTGAGGGCAGATAGGGAAGAACGGTGGAGGGGACCATGGGGGAGGAGGAAGCACTAATGGGCTAGGGCTGGGAGGGGAATGGGAATTGGAGTCAGACTAAGTGGAGGCTCAGTGTCTGTGGCCTGGGTCAAGAGACTGGAACATGGCTTGCCCCTCCTGACCTCTGGCCTGGGCCTCTCTGCCCAGCCCATCTGGTCTCTCCGTAGGACCCACCAACTTGAGGCCAGGCAGCACTCACCCAGCGCAGCCAGCCCTGTCACACGCCCCTGTTCTAGCCCTCATCACTAATTTCATCCTCTGGCCGCAAAAGGATCAGGGCCACTCTGGTCCCAGAATATGGCTCTGGCCTTGGCCCTGCACCTAGACACCTAGGCATCGTCCCCAGGGTGCCATCACTGGCCCCACTGGCTTCTCTTTGCATTCCCCATCTCTCCCCACCCCATCTGCTGTCTGGCACAGCTGGGCCCATGGCCTTTGCCTCCAAGGCTGCTCCCTGACTTCACCCCTCCTCTTCCCCCCTGCTGTCCTCCTCCTGAGTGTCTGCCTCATCCCTACAGTCAGGAGAACACTTCCTCATCCTGCAGGACCATGCTCAGCCAGCCTTAACTTTGTGAAGCCATTTCCCATGGTGCCTGAGTGGGTGGGCTGCCTATCGCTGCTGCCACGTCCCAAAGTGCCCACCGTGAGCCCTCATTCACTCTGTGTCCGCTCAGCAGACTGTGGTCCTCTTGAGGGCAGCTGCAGGGAGTGAGCCCCACACAACACCATGCCTAGAGGGGACCTGGGTTAGGCTTCTGGACACAAGGCAGAGCTCAGGGAAGGTTTGGACCCTCATACTCCTCTCAGGTTGGCAAAGAGGAGGGCTGAGAGCGCTGTGGGCGTGGTGAGGATGGGAGCCTAGGAAGGCCAGGGTCACCCAACTGAGCTTCAGCTGAAGGAAGGCACTGCCCAGAGGTTGGGGAGAGGCCCGGGTTGGGACAGGTGTGATCTCAAAGGGTGTGTAGAGAGGAGTGGTGCCTACAGAGCACCGATGGGCCCCCGGGCTGGATCCTGGCCCATAAGAGAAAGCCCTTGGAGGTGGACATTCCCCAGCCATGACCACTGCTGCCAACATCCTTGTGCCTCTTACCAGGATGAAGTCTGATTATTCTTCTAATTAGGCATCAAATGACAGACCATGTCTCTGTTACACGTAAGTGATCCCCCACAGACTAGTTTTAGAAGGAGCAGTCAAAATAATTGTCCATGAAAATATGTTCCTGAGATGTTGAGCTTTGGAAATCTGAACACTCTCCGCAGAGCCATCATTTCCATGATGTGTCTGCATAGCCCCAGATGGGCGGGGCTTGTGCTGGCTGTTCTCACAGTGTAAGGCTGAGGGTGGTGCTCCTGCACCTGCAGCGGAACAGAGGCTCTTGGGCCATGTCTTCCACGTCGCCCTGTGGGACTTGGGCCAGCCACACCATCTGCCTAAGCTTTACATTGCTCATCTTGTGAATGGGATTGGGAATAACAGATACTGGAGTCAGGGTTGCCTGTGCATTGTGAGTTTCAGATTCCAGAAGAACTCTCTGCCCTTTAGAAACTGGAGACCAAATTCCAAATTAGAGTTTTTCTTTGGCATTGTTAAATCCTCCAGGGCACAAATCAGAGGCTAAAATACGGAGGAGAGACACATTAAGCCATTGTCAGTTACAAGATCACAGAACCACAGAACCATGCCAGCTCCTTTCTAGAACAGATGAGGAAACTGAGATGTGGGAGTGGAAAGATTGTCCCAGAGTCTCTGATAAGACATTGGTGTCCAGATTCCCCTCTCAACTGTGAAGTACTCTAGCACAGTGGTCGGCAAACTCATTAGTCAACAGAGCCAAATATCAACAGTACAACGATTGAAATTTCTTTTGAGAGCCAAATTTTTAAAACTTAAACTATATAGGTAGGTACATTCCTTATTGAGGTAGCGCCCACATGTGGTATTTTGTGGAAGAGCCACACTCAAGGGGCCAAAGAGCTGCAGTTTGCTGACCAGGGCTCAGGCATATTTCTGCCCCTGAATTTCTAAATTATTTTGAGATGGGAGGAATTGGCAACCATGCCATCAGAGGGAGACACTATATTCAGAAGAATCAGTCCAGGCCTGCATCTTTTCCCTCGTCACTGGAGAGCATCTTTAAGAGCTACTCAGAACTTCTGTGATGCGTGCTCCTCCGTTGATTACATATGGAGAGAAGTCTTGCCAGTTCTTATCTCCTTATAGGCTGTATCATCTCTGCAAAAGGAAATATATATTTATCCTTGGGCGATGAAAGCGCAAGGCACTAGAGCTAGATTCACTCACTGCCCCCACCCCGCAAGCATCAGAGTCATCCTCCCTGAAGCCTGGGTCCTCCAGGCTGCAGACTCAGGGTGTGGCTAGGCCATTGGGTCACTGCTGAGTTCTGTCACACAGTCTGTTTCTTTGTCTCCAGGTGAGGTGAAGACTGGAGAGTCTGCCTTTGAGTATTTCCTTCCTAGATCCAAAGGTGGCATAGGGGTAAGGAGGAGGAATGGGCAAAAGGCCTCAGTCTGGTTTAGTTCTGTTTATTTTCCTTGAGGGGTGAGTACCCTACAAAAGAGCATGATTAATTCACTGATCCCCTGGGGGACCAACAGCTTACTGGGCTGTTTGGAAGCTGAAGTCGGGAGGCAGCTTCCAAGGCAACTGCTGCCATGGCAACAAGAGTGCCAGCCATGGGGGAAATTTGCTCCTTCATCCCTTCCAGATCTAAGTAGCTGGAGCAGTTGGCATGGGACCCAGGCACTGCTGTTCATGGCGCTAGGTTTGGTGAGGGGGAGTCAGCCAGGAGGGAGGAGGGGTCCCAGAGCTCAGAACGATAGATACCTGGAGGGACAAAGATTTGATCCCTTTGCCCGGGCCCCAGATGGGGCTCATAGAGAAACCTTCAGGTCCTGCTTGAATCAGGATAGGCTGGGGCTCAGGCCTGGGTCTGGGACACTGCATTGTCTGGGACCAGCTCTCTCCTAAGGTTCAAGCCAAGTGTAAAACTTAGAGCCTGGGGCCTGACCAGGCGGTGGCACAGTGGATGGAGTGTTGGGCTGGGATGCGGAAGGACCTAGGTTCGAGACCCCGAGGTCGCCAGCTTGAGTGCGGGCTCATCTGGTTTGAGCAAAAGCTCACCAGCTTGGGCCCAAGGTCGCTGGCTTGGGCAAGGGGTTACTCGGTCTGCTGTCGCCCCCCCACCCCCGTCAAGGCATATGTGAGAGATCGATCAATGAACAACTAAGAACCGCAATGAAGAATTGATGTTTCTCATCTCTCTCCCTTCCTGTCTGTCTGTCCCTATCTGTCCCTCTCTCTGTCTTTGCCAAAAAAACCCCAAAATAACAAAACAAAAAAAAACTTAGAGCCTGGGGACCGGCTGCCCCAGCTCCAGGCCCCGCACCTCCCTCAGTGTGTCTGTCACACCTGCCTCAGCCTAGCGGGGACAGGCACAGGCCTGGTCCTCAGGAGGGGTAAGGCATTTCCTTAGGCTGCTTAGTGAACAGTGGCAGAGGACGGACTAGGACCCAGGGACCCTGCTTCTACAGCTGCCCTGTGGGGCAGGGACCCCACCCCAGAGGGCCAGAGCAGCCTTTCAGCAGAAGGATCCCACAAAGGGCCAGAGGCCAGGTCCATGTGGAAAGCCCAGTCCTCTCTCCACCCACATAAACCAGGGAAAGAGGGTAAGCTCATCTCCATCACTGGGACCTAATTGAGTAATTCTGCCCCAGGAGGTAATAATAAAAATAACCAAAACTATCATAGCTAACAATTACTGAGTTCTTACAGCCTGTGCCTGGAACTGCCCTAAACACTTTACAATTATAACTTGTTATTTTCACAACAGCCTGCCCAATTTTTGGTTAAAGAAACCAAGATCCTAAGAGATTGAGTAACTTGCCCAAGGCCCAAAGCTAGTAAGTGGCAGAGCTGGGATTTGAACCCCAGGCAGCACAACTCTGGGTCCCAAGTCTCTCTGGAAAGAATTCTAATTCCACCTTCTTAGTTGTACAGTTTCAGGCAAACTATGTTTTCCTTTTTCTGCTTGATTTCTCATGTTAAATAGGGTAAAATAATAGTACCTTACCGCATAGGACTGCTGTGAGAATTAAATGAGATAATGCCTATAAGCTTCTCAGAAAGAATCTGTTACTTAGTAACTGCACACTAATGCTAACAAAACCAGAATAGGCACAGTAGCATTTATGCAGAGGAGGACGGGAGGGGCCTTGCTAGGCAGACTGGGGGCAGGGTGGGGTAGAGGACACAGCCTGAGCAAAGGCATAGAGGCAGGAGAGGCCAGCTGGAGCTGCGTGCAGGGCAGGGTGGGTGTGGGGAGTTCTTGGTCCAGGAAGACCCTGGAAGTTACATCCCTGTGGGCCAACCTGAGGGACTGACCAGGCTGGGGTTGGACTCCGGAGGCAAATCTTATACCCTTGTTCCAAGTCCTCAGGGACTGGGAGACTTTGGGCCAAAAGGCTCAGATTCTACAGGCCTGATGTTCTGTCTAGCCCGCCCCGCTCTGGGCCGATGAAGACGGGATGTGAGGGTGGTAAGGGTTCCTGCAGAGGAAAGACTGCCAACAGACAGCACGTCATCTCCGACATGGAGGCATTCATAGTCCAGGACATGTGGTGGCTGGCCCATCCCCTGCCCCCAGAGTGAAGAGCCCCGGACCCCAGCTCCCGCTCTGGTCTCCCTGGGGTGCAAAGCTGCCAGGACACCCAGGCCACTGCCCTGACACTCAGACCTCCCTCTTGATACCTCCTTGGGAACCTAAAAAGGCTTGTCCTGCCGTACCCGTTCCCAGCCTGGATCTGAGGATTACACGGGACAAACGCGCATGAAAGCCCCTCCATGATCACCACGCAGGCTGTGGTGTGAGGCACCACGTTCCTCTGAGGCCAACTCTAGCAGGACAAGTGCAGTCCCTGGCGCACAATGGACCTCACGAAGGGCTCAGAGCTGCTTAGGCAGGGGAGCTTTGTTCCCACTGTGTGGGTGGGCTGTGTACAGGGCACATCTGTTAAAGCCTGTCTTGAAGCCACTTTTGTGATGGTTGTTGACACCGCCTCTTTTACTTGATGGGGAGATCGTAAGAGGCAAAGGCTGTTTCTTACTCATTTCTGGGGCTTGGCACAGACCAGGAGCTTGACAAATGTTTGATGAATTTCATTTCCTTACCTAGAAAAGAAAAGCAATCCTATCTCCACCTTGTTTTGCGAATCCAATGAGGTGCTGTATCTAGAGGTCCCGACGGGGGCGCCTTCTCCCCAACGGGCAGGGCTCAGCTCCTCAGAAGGCCCATTTCTTCAGGTGTGCAAGTGAAAAAAGGACTGCCAGGAAGGCCACATCTACAATTTAAGTTTTATTAAAACAAGCATCTTGTATAAACATCTGAGATATGCTAATTTTCTGTAGGTAACTCAGCAGCTCAGCTTATCTGATGCTAGGTTTTCGCCTTCATGCTCCGGCAGGCACAGACCGCTCAGACCAGGGCAGCTGGACTGCCTTGCATCCCGGCTCTACTCTACTTCATGGACCCAGAACTCCTTAACTGCCCCAGGCCTGTGCTGCCTTCCACACTAAGCCTGAGCGATGCAGCAGCAGACTGGGCCTCATACTGGGAATAGTTTAAAACCAGATAAAATAATAGGATTAAGGTGATTAACACCTTTCAAATGCATGCGTTAAGAAAAAGAGCGAGCTTTGCCTGCTCTGACAAGTCCATGGGCTTGCAGTGGGCGTTTAAACTCCCATCTTTGCTGGAAGAGCATGGTCAAGAATAAAAACAAACATTTTTAAAAACAAAGTAACACTGACTTTAGTAGCAATCCCAAACGAGGAGGAGGATGATAAATGAGGGACACACTTCGGTCACGGCAAAGAAAGATTATGTGCTTCTCTGTGCTGCAGACTGGAAGACTGGGCTGGCTTCCGGAATGCAGTCTCTCTGCCCTTCCCTGAATTGAGGGGATGGCTTTACTCAGCCCAGGGGGAGGACATCCAGAGGACAGAGGAAGGTGGAAGGACCGACTGAGGGGGTGACAGGGAAGAGCCTCTGTCAGCTGCCGCTTCTCAAGGCTGGCTCCCTGAAGGCTGCCGCCCCAGCGCCTGCCGCCCATTCACCATTCACGAGAGCAGGCTGGATCCAGGATCTGCAGGCGGTGAGCAGGTGGGCAGGAGCCCAGCAGAGATGTCCCAGCCTCAGGCGATTATGCAAAGTGACAAGTGATTGCTTTCCTTTTCAAAGACAACCCCTTTGGAAAAAAGCTTTTTCCTTGAGGTCTCGAGGGAAATGGGGGGTTGGGTGGGAACCTCAGGGCCACAGTGGATGAGGAAGCCTGATCGCTGCCTCACAGGTTCCCAACGGCCAACACCTAGACAGACCTAGGGCCTGAAAGGTGTGACCAGAGTCTGTCAGAGAGCCGCGGGTGTTGGGCACAGTCCCTCGAGTTCCTCGTCTCCATCTCCACTGCGGCCTGCCTGGGCCAGGGCCCTCCGACGAGCCAGGCGTGACTTGGAGGGAGGGGAAAGCCTCACAGAGCAGAAACCCTGGGCCAGTGCCTGTGACTCCTCTGCCAGTTCATTCTCCTCGTGCTGAGACAGCTGGCGGTTAAGGGCAATGGCCTCCGCCGCGAAGAGCGTCAGGTCCGTTGTGCTGCTATTTCTGCAGGGACAGAAGGAAAAGCAGAGAAGAGAGGTTGGCAGGACTCAGCGGCCTCAGCCAGGCCAGCTCCTTGACACCCCCACCAACTGCTACAGCTCCTACTCCCACCGGGTTTTTCTGAGCTGGCTGTTCTCTCCAAAGTCGTTCTTGCGTGGGTTTGGAATCTGACTTAACTGAGGTCGCAATGGCTTTGAACCTCAATGACTGTTCCTGGACTATAGAGGAACAAATACTTCTTTCACTCGGAGTACCCTCCTCTCAGCCCCACGGCTCTGCACAGAGCTCTATCAGAGGAAGGAGCCTCAGCCCGTGAAACCCACCCACGTATATCCCTCTCCCTGGTCAAGGCAGGGAGCTCCAAGAGCAGGGGCTGTGCCTTTGTGTCGGGGTCCCAGAAGCCAGCTCGAGGCAGGCACAGAACAGGCCCTTTGAGTCTGCTGAATAAATCTGCTAAGGTGGATCTGAGGTTTGGAGCTGCAAGGCATCTGGATGCAGCTCTAGAGAATCAGGTAGGAACCCAAGCTGGGCAGTAGCATTCTCTCTCAAATGAATGGAGATTAGAAAGGTGTAAGACTTCCCTGTGTAACGTAGGAACTGTCCATGAGGTTGGTTCCTGGAGGGGTTCCCACAATGCTTCAGCCCTGGCCTCGCGGGAATAGGGCAGTGTCACTAAGTGTTAAAAGGCACTAAAGTCAAACAGATCCGGGTTCACAGTCCAACTCCCACGACAACTGTGTGGCCCTGAGCAAGTTAATCATGAAGATTATGAGTATAATCTACATAAAACCCTTTGAACAGTATCTGGCATGTGGTATTTTCTATACCGTGGCCATTATTATTATTGTTTGTCTAGTAGTATATATATCAGAACTGATCCCACTGTCTAACGTGTCCCTGATTCCTGCTACTTTCCCAAAGCACGCAACAGAAGGAAACCTTGGGGTAATAACTCATAGATAAGGTCTGTTTGGGGGCTGCAAATGGTGATTTCCAGTTAGGATTCACGTGTTTATGCAAAAACAGTTTTCTCCTGTACACAGCACAGGAAGGGGCCTTGAAGTTGCTGGAGGCCTGGGAAGCCATCCTGGTGGAAGAAGAGAGGGAGACATTTACTGCAGGAGGTAGAGAGGAAGAGAAACAGGGCGAAGGCAGGCCAGCAGCCACTTCAGGAGGAAGATACCTGAGCCTAGAGATGGGTTCCCTATCCCCCACCTCCATCCCAATGTGGCTGAGAGCTTGAGAGAAGTCAAAGCCAAAGAAGGAAGGCTGCTGCGTATGGTGGAAGCATTTACCTCTGGAGGACTTGCGGCGTGGGGAGTCCCCTTTCTGGAGCTTGCTAGAATGGGAAGGACAGATGTGTGGGTAAGCGCTGCTCCTCCTTCAGGAGCTGCCCCACCCACGCTCTGGCCCAGCACAAGGACTTGGCCAGGCTTGTCTACAGGGTCAGATCTTCCAAGGAGAGAGCAAGCAAGGAACAGCCCTCAACCCAGCTGCCTCTCCATGGAGAGCCCTCTCCTTGTCTGGCAAAGTCTTAATCATCCTCTAAGACCCAGCTTTAGGGTCCCTTCCCCTGTGTGGCATTCCCCCTTCCCTGCCACCTCCCAACCCCTGCCTGTTCTGAGCAGAGGTGGGTCATTGTTCGTTGGTGCCCCAAGCATCTGCCACATTATCCTGTCATTCATTCCCTTGCTCCCTCTCTTCTCTAGAACGTGGATGCAGGGACTGGGTCTAACTCATCCCACTCTGACCAGCAACTGACATAGAGGCACTCAGTAAAGACAGCAACTCTTGAGTGGCACTTGGATTGGGTCCCCAACTGCAACATGGGACTGTTGGGGCTACTGAGGCTGGCTAGGGCCAGGCACACCAAGGAGACAGTGATTCACAAGAGGTCTGGCAGACCTCCTGATGGGGTAGAAGTCAGGTCCCATGACTAACTAAGGAGGATGGTTAAAAGTGTTTTCTAGTGAGGACTTGGATCCTTAGTCTGGTGAAGCCAGACCCTTTTAGGCAAGCCAGACCCAGACCACAGAACCACACACGTATGTACCCCTAATGGAGCCACACAGCAGGCAGGACAGCAAGGCCTCACTTCTGGGTACTCTCAGCTAGTGATCTTTTTGTACATGGGGACAGACTAGAGGCCCCCGTGACAACACCAGGCTGCTTCCTGGGCTCCGTGCCTCTGCCAATAGTGGGACGCATGTGCCGAGTCCCCGAGGCCTGTTTGTTCCTGAGAAGCATGGGTCAGCTAGGGCCTTAGTCTGTGACCAAGGCTAGAGCTAAGTCTATGACCAGAATGGGACTCAGTCTGGGGCTGGCTTAGGAGTCAGTTCACGCTATGTGTATAGGAACTAAAACTGCTGCACAATCTGCCCCCAGCTGAGCTCAGCCACCCAGGTATGAGAGATTCCTCAGGGCCATGCTGCAGGCCACGCCTCCCACGGTCACTCACCCCCTGCACCCACGGGTGCTGCAGAACTTGGGCAGCGCTCAGCCTCTGCTTTGCATCTCGAACCAGGAGCTTAGAGATGAGGTCTTTGGCCTCACTGGAGATGTGTGCCCAGTCCTTGTCAGGAAACTCGTACTTGCCTTCCTGGATGCTCTCAAACAGCTTGCTCTAGGTAAAGAAGATTCCTCTTGAGATGGCACTGGCCCAGGATGGGCAGGATGTGCCTGTCATTGATCTGGACACTCTCATTCCATACTCTCGCCCTAAATCCACAAATGACACAGAATGCCCTTGGCAGGCAGGATGGCTGTGGTATCTGGCAGGCTGGGTGGTAATGTGTGGGAAATATCAACAACAGAGCAAAGCCTGGATCCCTACAGGGAACTCAGGAATGGGCTCCTGGTAACCTCTCAGGTCTCATCTCCCACCACTATTAGCCTTATACAGGGGCTCCTTGGGTTCCTATGACAGTGACGTAACCCAAATTTTGATGTAAATCAAAACACGCCTTGGCCCTGACCGGTTGGCTCAGTGGTAGAGTGTTGGCCTGGCGTGCAGGAGTCCTGGGTTCGATTCCTGGCCAGGGCACACAGGAGAAGTGCCCACCTGCTTCTCCACCCCTCCCCCTCTCCTTCTTCTCTGTCTCTCTCTTCCTCTCCCGCAGCCAAGGCTCCATTGGAGCAAAGTTGGCCCGGGCACTGAGGATGGCTCCGTGGCCTCTGCCTCAGGCGCTAGAGTGGCTCTGATCGCAACAGAGCGACGCCCCAGATGGGCAGAGCATCGCCCCCTGGTGGGCGTGCCGGGTGGATCCCGGTCGGGCACATGCGGGAGTCTGTCTGCCTCCCCGTTTCCAGCTTCAGAAAAATACAAAAAAAAACCCCAACAAAAAACCACACCCTAACCTAAGTTACTTACCTATCCTAAAGTTATAAAATCATAATCTAGAACGTAAAAACACAACCAAGCCACAGAAATAGGAAAAGGACATAAATATACTGTACTATAGTAACAGAAAAAAATGACAAAAAATTAGTGTAAAAAAATGTACAATGCTAATGGCATAAGTCAAAACACTCCCATCTCAATTTTTAAAAGTTTTTTATGGCAGTAGGCGTTGTAAACTCAAAACGCTATATGTCGATACTGTTGTAACCTGAGGACTAACCCCCTGTACTCCCACTCTTCTTCCCTCTGCACACTCAGCTGTTGACAAGCTCTGTGTCTGTGCTTGTGCAGTTCTCCTACTTGGTCCTCTTCCTCTGAAGCTAGACTCATCTCTTCAGACTCAGTTCTGGGTATGATCTTCTCTAACACCCTCCCCTGAACTGCTGGCTGGGCTAAGTGCCCAGTTATCTCCATTTCACCTTGTGGCTGCCCTTGGACACAAGAGGAAGGGGCACTATGTACTCCTTTCTAGGTCAGGAACAAGTCCCAAACCCAGTCCTGTGTGGCATCCCACAACCACGCTGCTCTCCAGCCAGCCTCTGCAATGGGTTCTGGGATTGTGCTCACCTGGCATACTCTGCAGACCTCTCCCCGGTCCCAGCCACAGTCAGCCCCACAGTGACCTACAAAGGGGGGGTAGCCACTCAGCATGATGTAGAGGACAACACCCAGGCTCCACAGGTCACAGCGCTTGTCGTAAAATGTGGCCTCATCCGTGAAGACCTCCACCACCTCCGGGGCCATGTATTCTGCTGAGCCGCACTGTGAGGGCCAGGGTCGGGGAGGGCGAAGTGGCAGAGAAGAGTAAGACTTAGTCACAGGGAGAGGGGATGGCAAAGAGCAGAATGTAATGGGACTTAAGCAAAAGCACAGACTTGTAGAGCAAGAAGCCATAAAACCAGCCAGCCAGAGAGCTCGCCTGATGCCACCAGGGAACTTAGAAAAGCTGGGCCAAATGAGCATTTGGAAACGGAGTCCTGTCATTCCCTGTGGTCCACCTGACTAGTTCCAGGTCACCTCCTTATCTTCTCAGGTCCTGCTCCAGTAGGCAGAGACCCTGGTCAAGAAGCTCCAGGAACCTCTCCCTGCCTCAGCTCTCTGCACATAGCCACTTAACGTACAGGTACTGCTGTGCAGCAGGAGCACGGCTGTGGGAGGGACATCTGTGGAGAGCAATTCTTTCTTTTTTTTTAAAGCATATTAACCACTCATTTATTACACTGGCAGAGAAAATGTTATGTTTGATTTTCTAAAATAAACACCTTTTCAAAAGAAACATATAGCTAGTTGTAAAACATGCTTTTATATCAAATGAACTATTAAAAAGTATATTTTCTTCTCATAATCTTAGATAAAAATAAGAACAATCTACGATTAATGACTCTTGACTCATAAATGTTTGAACCAGAGACAAATTATACCTACTAGACTTTAATAACTATGATTATCATAATGAACTCTCAGTTCACAAGAACTAATAAATGTGTTTTTTTAATTGAATTTTATTGAGGTGACACTGGTTAACATAGTTATACAGGTTTCCGGTGCCCAATTCTACAACACATCTCTGTGCACGGTATTGTGTGTTCCCCCTGCAAGTCAAGTTTGTGTCCATCACCATCTAGCCCCCGCTGCCCTCCTCTCCCACCCGCCCCTTCTTGCAATCACCACACTGTTATCCCATCTATAGATGGAAGACCAGGCACCAGAACCGGACAGGGGTCTGCTGAACCACATCAGTGGCAAACCTAGGCCCCAGGATTCTTTCCTCCCATCCTTCAGAGAAAACGGTGATAAAAGTAAAGAATTCTTTTTGTTCCCCTCTTCATTACTTCAGGTTCACCAAGAGACACACACCCCCACCTCCAACACACACAACTAATTTGATGCAAAGATGGTAAGTGGAGAAAGGACATTTTCTTTGTTATTGGCAATTAGAGTTAATGACTTTGAAAACAAGGTAGCTCAGTGTCATAAAAGCTAATATACAAACATTTCTAATAATGTTGCTTAGAATAAGACATGGGCATAATCAAATGCATGTATTAAAAAGAGGTTATGAGCAAAATTCACTTATAAGCAAGCAAATCTCAAAAGAGATCATTATTATATTATAGTATACCAAGTATGTAGAGACGTCTTAGGAAGAATAGCTCCCAGCAGCACCATCTGGGCATGAAGTGTGAAGTGAGAGAAGCAACAGGACAACTTAGCCAAGTAAGCTTATGTGCAGAGAGCCTGAGAGCTCAGTTCTCGTCCCAGAGAGACTGCACTCACCATCTTCCCACACAGGGCAACGTGCCACAACTTCGGCAGTGGGAAGAGGACTCTCAGAGCTATCACACGCTCATATGCCAAAGGGCTGGCCCGGGAACGGTGTCTGTCTTCACCTGGGGCAGGACCCAGGGCTCAGCCTGTTCTTATATATATAATGTGTCTCATCATTGGCAGAGGACCCAACCCAAGCTAAAAGATCTAATGTTAGTTTCATTATCAACTGAGCACTGGGGCAGGGAGGTCGTTATCAGTATAAAGCAGTGAGCCAAATGACAGCTCAGGCGGCAGGAAGAGATATAGATAACGCTCGTTTTTCCCTCCGTTCTGGACCCCAGAGCTTTGGGTCACGGGCACGCCAAATGCATAGAGGCTCAGAAGGAGGTGGCACAGGGTGCCCAGCCATACATACTGGAGTGGTCAGCTCTGGTGTAGTGATGGGGGTATAGGAGTTGTTCAGTTTCACTCCACTGCCCAAGTCAAAGTCACAGATTTTCACTGGAGACACCTGAAAAGGAAAGCAGACGGCAAAATTACAAGTATAAGAAACCAAAGGGCACGAGGAGACCAAGGTGACCATGTGGGTGCATAGTTATGTGGCTGCCACACTGAGACCCGGCTTTACCCATCAGGCCTTGTTTACTCTTCTTGAGTTAATTAGAAATCTGAGGATTTATAAGGTGTCCCCTTCCCCATGTTCTTTCCATATTTCCCGACAAGAGAAAAATGTGTGTACTACATGGTTCAGATACTGTGAAGTTAGTATAAAACAAGTAGCAAACCTGTGGAACTCTTGCTGACAAAGGTGTAGGGTGCAACACTGAAGTTAGAGAAGTTAGTATGTATTCCTTAGACAGTCCTTGCAGACCATTTGGTGGAGGACAAAGGAGTTATGTGTAAAACCCCTGACCACCTCAGATGGCTTAGAGTGACCAACTTGTCTTTGCTTGCTGGGGACTTTGTCGGTTTAAGCACTGTACGTCCTGCATTTCAGGAAACTCCTCAGGCCAGAGTAAACTGGGATAGCTGGTCACTCCGGTGGCATCAACATAGCAGCCAAACCCACCAGAACTGGATGTTACTTCTGAGACCACAGACAGCATGAGTTACCTCTGGAGCAATCAGCAGGGCAGTTTGTGAGCACGCATGAGAATGGCCTGCCTGGCGAAAGCAGCAGTGGTGAGTCAGAAATGCTCAGACCTGCTGCGGGAGCCTGGCTGGGCAAGTCTCAGCTGCTCCTTCTTTCCTCCCTCTTTGCCTCTTTTATTTCTCTTACATTCTTTCTTCTTTTCTTTTTCCACTTAGCCTCTCTTCTTCATTGTGATTATATCCGCATATAAGTTACACTTAAAAATGGTTTAATGGCCTGACTAGGCGGTGGTGCAGTGGATAGAGCGTCGGACTGGGATGCGGAAGACCCAGTTCGAGACCCCGAGGTAGCCAGCTTGAGCGCGGGCTCATCTGGTTTGAGCAAAGCTCACCAGCTTGAACCCAAGGTCGCTGGCTTGAGCAAGGGGTCACTTGGTCCGTTGTAGCCGCCGCCTCCCCCCCCCCCCCGTCAAGACACATATGAGAAATCAATCAATGAACTAAGGTGTCCCAACAAAGAATTGATGCTTCTCATCTCTCTCCCTTCCTGTCTGTCCCTATCTGTCCCTCTGTCTGACTCTGTCACATACCCAAAAAAATGGTTTAATGGCATATTTTTGTTATTTATATATAAATTAAGTGTACAACTCAGTGGTATATATAAATTAAGTGTACAACTCTGTTTGCAAAACTTTTCCATGATCCCAAACAGGAACTTACCCATTAAGCAGTAAGTCCATTTGCCCCACTC
Organism: Saccopteryx bilineata; assembly: GCF_036850765.1. Lineage (NCBI taxonomy): Eukaryota > Metazoa > Chordata > Mammalia > Chiroptera > Emballonuridae > Saccopteryx > Saccopteryx bilineata. The sequence goes on along the minus strand of NC_089492.1, from coordinate 255,634,850 downwards.
TCCAGACCCAGTAACATCTAATCTACTTTCCATCTCTATGACTTTATCCCAGATATTGCATATAAGTGGAATCATATAACCTTTGTTCTTTTATATCTGGGTCATTTCACTTATCATAATGTTTTCAAGGCTCACTCATGTTGTAGCCATGTATGAGAACTTCATTCTGTTTTATGGTTGAATAATATTCCATTGTATGTATATACCCACATTCTATTGATGGACACTTGGGTTTCTTCCAGCTTTTGGCTATTGTGAATAATGCTGCAATGAACACTGGTGTTCAAGTTTCTGTCTTCAGTTCTTTTGGGTATACACACAGGTGCAGAACTGCTGAGTGCTATGGTAACCCTATGTTTAGCTTTTTGAGGAACTAACAAACTGTTTTTGACAGTGGCTGCACCATTTACATTCTCATCAGCAATACACAAGGGTTCCAATTTCTCCATATCCTCATCAACACTTGTTACTTTCCATTTCTTTTATTATAACTATCCTAGTAGGTGAGAGGTGGTATCTCATTGCATTTCCCTAATGACTGACGATGTTGAGTATTTTTTTATGTGCTCATTGGCTATTTGTATATCTTCTTTGGAGAAACGTCTATTCCAGACTTTTGCCTGTTTTTTAACTGGACTGTTGTTTTTTTTAAAAATTTATTTATTCATTTTAGAGGAAACAGAGAGAGAGAGAGAAGGGGGGAGGAGCAGGGAGTGTCAACTCTCACACGTGCCTTGACCAGGCAAGTCCAGGGTTTTGAACTGGCGACCTCAGCATTCCAGGTCGATGCTTGATCCACTGTGCCATCACAGGTCAGGCCAGATTGTCTTTTTGATGTTAGAAGTTGTGTTTTTTTTTTAAGATTCTACTTATTCCTTTTAGGAAGGGAGGAGAAGAGAGAGGAAGAAGAGAGAGAAAGGGGGGAGGAGGAGGAAGTATCAACTACCATATGTGCCTTGACCAGGCAAGCCCAGGGTTTTGAACCAGTGACCTCAGCGTTCCAGGTCGACACTTTATCCTCTGTGCCACCACAGGTCAGGCTAAAAGTTCTTTATATATTTTGGATATTAAACTCATCAGATACATGATTTGCAATTTTTTTTCTCATACTATGGGTTATCCTTTTATTTTCTTTTTAAAATTTTTATTTATTATTATTTTTGTTTGTTTTTGTATTTTTCCAAAGTGAGAAGCAGGGGTGGGAGGAGGCAGAAACACTCCCGCATGTGCCCGACCAGGATCCACCCGGCATGCCCACCAGGGGGTGATGCTCTGCCCCTCTGGGGCATTGCTCTACTACAATTGGAGCCATTCTAGCACCTGAGGCCAAGGCAGTCGAGCCATCCTTAGCGCCCAGGCCACCTTTGCTCCAATGGAGCCTTAGCTGCGGGAGGGGAAGAAAGAGATAAAGAGAAAGGAGAGAGGAAAGATGGAGAAGCAGATGGTGCTTCTCCTGTGTGCCCTGGCCAGGAATCAAACCTGGGACTTCCACACGCGGGGCCAACACTCTACCACTGAGCCAATCAGCCAGGCCTCTTTCTTTTTAAAAATTTTTTATTGAATCTATTGGGTCAACATTGCTTAATCAAATTATATAGGTTTCAAGTGTAAAATTCTATAATACGTCATCTGTATATTGTATTGTGTGTTTACCATGCAAAGTCAAATCCTTCCAACACCATTTATCCCCCACTTTATTCTATTTTTTTTTTTTTTTTTTTTAGAGGCAGAGATAGACAGGGACAGACAGACAGGAACAGAGAGAGATGAGAAGCATCAATCATCAGTTTCTCGTTGCGCCTTGCGACTTCTTAGTTGTTCATTGATTGCTTTCTCACACGTGCCTTGACCACGGGCCTTCAGCAGACCGAGTAACCCCCTGCTGGAGCCAGCGACCTTGGGTCCAAGCTGGCGAGCTCTTTGCTCAAGCCAGATGAGCCCGCGCGCGACCTCTGGGGTCTCGAACCTGGGTACTTCCGCATCCCAGTCCGACGCTCTATCCACTGCGCCACCGCCTGGTCAGGCTATTCTATTTTTTTTGATAATGTCTTTTGACTCTCAGTCTTCCTTAATTTTATTTTTCAGCCATAGCAAAGGGGCAACAAATTGGTGCCATGAAGATCAAATGAAACAAAGGGCATGAAAGCACATTGTAAACAGGTAATTTAACAGGAGTTCAGAGTGCCCAGGGAATTCTGGGTCAGGCTGCCTGAGTTCTAATCTATATTTTACTGTTTAGCAGCTGAATGACTTTGGGCAAGTTTCTGAATCCAAGTTTCGGTTTCCTCATTCAGAAAATGAAGATAATGATAATATCTACTTCATGAGATTTTATAAATACTAAACAAAGTGCTGGCACATGGTAAGCACTCAAAAAATGTTAACTATAATTACCATTAATAATCATTATGATAATAATGTGGATTATATAGTTTAATGCTAGAGCCACTGATAGGAAGGCACAAGATCTTACTGGAGCTAATACATTACTATTCCCTACAAGAGTTTTAAGTACCAAGTTGACTCATATATTCACTCATAGCTATTCCTTATTTATGAACCATCCCTTAATTTAGACAAAGACAACTGTGTTCATGCACACACACACAAACTATTAATGTAGGCCATCAAAACACCAGGGCCTAATCCCTCCTAACAAACACAGAATTTGTCAAATTCATACATGCTTATGTAAATGCAAACACTTTCATTTACTAGATTGAGTTAAGGGAAAGTTTTAAAAAGACAGCATTTGTTCAACACTAAGTATAAATGTTTTCTTTTAATGGGCAACATAAATAGAAACAGAAACCCTTTTTAAGAACCTGCTTCCTAATGATGACTTCTAGTGGCATATATACCATAAACATCATTTACAGGTGAAGATTTGCTTCATATAAGATTGAGTTGTTGTTTATGACTCCCAGCAACTACCCTAAAGGAAGGTGCATTGGACTAGAAAACATTCATTTTGTGTGGGTCTCATATATTTTCTAAACTCTCAGGCTTACACCGATCGCACTGCTGAAAACAGCAAAGAAGGATTAATCCTACTTGAAATATAGAAACACCACTACACACTGGATATAACATACTCACGTGTCCATAATAGTCAGTTTAAGTTGGTCCCAGAGGCCAACGGAACTACTAACAAGCTACATCGAAAGCAAGGTGGCTTCCCACATCAGGGTAAAAACTGTAACATCCTAAATGGGGCCCTAAGTACCTTTTCTGAAGATTCACACAATATATTTTCTGGCTTTAGATCACGGTGTGCAATGCCTGAAATGACAAAGAGCAAGGAGATGGTTAACATATGCACATAATTATCAAACACTCCACACACAATTAATTTTTTCCAAATGCTGTTGTTCGCAGATTAATTCCCAATTATGGTACATTAAAAAGTCAACGAGCTGCAGGAGGCAGAAGTAACCAGAGACAAACCAAAAGCACAGTTGAAGCTGCAAGTTCTTTTGAAGGAGAAGCTTTAGAAGTCTGGCAGGGATGAGAAGGGCTAAATGAATCCCAGCCAGCCTACTTCTCAGCACTGCAGGGACAACCAAGAATAAGAAGCCTAATAGGAAGCAGAGCAGAAGGCTCTGCAAATGGCCATGCTTGGAACAGCAATGCAGAAATAATGAGTGCCTTGTTTAAGAGCATCTCAAGGGGCTGAGACTGCTCTACCTCATTTCTTCTTGTGTGGCCGATTAAAAAAAAAAGATTCCTTCAATGAGACTTCCTTAATTCAGAGGATCAAGTGTTAGTGAACAAATTCCCCAAAGCTTGTCCAATTCCCTTCTCTCCTGCTCTGCATATCCAAGACAGTCCTACCAGAAGCACAGCAGCGACTGCTTTGGTCGATGGGTCCTGTTCTTCAGATAAGCCCCTGTCTCCCTGCATTTTGGCCAGCCCTGAAGGAGAATGCAGATAGCAGGTGACCACATGAGGGGTTAAAAGCTGCTGACCTGGCCAAGAGGACACCCGTGGGAAAACCACCTTCTAATCAAGACAGAAACAAAGAACCAACTCAGAGGGCCATGGAGTTTTAGTGGTGGATCTGGATACTCCCATTCCTCTTTCCTCCTGCAGAATGTATGAGGCAGAGACAGAGGGGCCACCAGGCTGAGCAAAAGCTGAGTAGCTACTTCTTGGAAGTACTGGAAAGCAGCAGAGGATTCTTGGGTAAGCGGGAAAAGCAGAGTCTGCTTTACTGAAACTCCCTGGATGATCAGTATCTCAGGCAGCCCTCCAACTCCCTCGTAGGTGACAGAGGCCCAGCCCACTGGAGACCCTTCACTGGAGGAAAAACCTGAGCTCCAGCAGGCTCAGTGACTTCATCAGTCACCTAATTGAATGAGAACCCAGAGCAACTCAGTCCAGGCTGCACAAATTGAGTCAGGCTACAGCTCGCCGCACTAAAAGTGAAAGATATTTTCCATTACAGCAAGTGCTCCCACAGAAGGATCATGAGCCACTCATGGAGCCTTGCTCTCCAAATAGGTGCTGATGGCCCAGTCGTCCCCCAGCCCGAGCACTGAGAGCCATGTGTAATAATAGGCCTGCCTCTGTGAGCACACCAGCCATCGAGCTGCTCCGGTTCATTTCCCAGAGGTTAAGCAGCAGTGTGTCCAGTATTTAAAAGTATGGAACTTGTTTCCAGGCTGGCCCATTCTTGCCCAATTCATCTTCCCAGTGTGAAGTTATTTAGAAAACAGCTAAGTTCAGCTGGAAATCGTTTTTCATCCCCTCCAACTTCTAGGCACATGGGCAGCTGGCCAGCTAGATGTTAACAAGCACTTCAGAACTCCTCAGACACCACCAGCCTCTGTTCCCTTTAGTGCATTCTTGTAATAAATAAATAAATAAATAAAAAATAAAACCGCCTTTACCCTCCTCTAAGGTATGGATCTTGTAAAAAGCGTGACCCACTTTTGCAATCTACAGAGGCAGCTTGGGGAGCAGTTGTAAATCTTTGTCAGGCAGGTGTTACCTACATGCATCCCAGCTCTCAGAAACAGAAGCACTGCTATTCATCATGCTATGGAAAGTACAGACACCCCCTTCTAGGAATTTTCATCCCATGTACCAGTCAGGCCCCCAACATGGGCACTGTCAGTTTGCAGATCTCTCTCCAGCCACTGGAGGAAACGAGGTAGAATCAGTGAACCTGAACCTCCCGCATCCAGGCCACACCAGTCTGCACTGTGTTGCTGGCACAAGGTGGGGTGCCTGAACAGGATGCCTACAAGTGGTCCTGCGCATTCACAACCAGGGGGGCTGGCCTATATCCACAAGTGAAGGGAGCAGAGCTAGGTCACAAATTATTCGCTCTACCCCACACCCAGCAGAATGCTTTAAGGGAATTAATATTAAGAATAAGAATGCTTTCTGCCAGGTGGGGATAAGGATGGAGAAAATAACACTATGGTACACATATACAATACACATACAGACCACACACAATTATGTAAGCCAGTAGGTACAGAGGAAAGGCTTAGAATAGTGCATAGCACATAACAACAGCTATCTAAGTGTTAATCGCTGTTGGTGATATGTCTCTCTTAATTCTCACTATACTCGGTGGGGTAGGCATTATTACTAAGGGAGCACATAACCAGTAAAAAGGTAAAAACAGATTCATTTTTTCCATGGGACTGTTGTTTGGCAAATTTAAAAAATCTATATAGTAATTAAACATATTTATGGAAATGCAAAAACACCCAATTTACAAACATATTTAATTTACTACAAAAGTTCTTTAAGAATTAGTCTTAAATAAGGACTGTAAACCAAAGTGTAATTCAAACAACAGCAATCTTGCCCTTTACCACTGTAAGGTTTAAGAGGTACCTTGAACTTATCATGTTAATAGAAAAATGCATTTCCCATTTATTGTGAACAAGATATAAAACTACACATATATAATACTATCATGCCAACATAGGTCATGTATTCTGAAAGGCTAGAAAGAATAACATCCCAATATTTAGAGTAGAATGGTTATATCCACATCCACACACTCACATATACCTTAAACAACATAAAATTTGTTTTCTTCCCTGTTTCCTTCTGTAATCCTTATCATTCTCAACAGCTCCATATCTACCCACCATTCACTTCAGAAATATGAGAGCCACCCTGGTTTCCCTTCTCAACCTCATGGGCAGGCCTGCCTTTCTCCCTTGGTCCCCAGAGGCTGGTCACCCAGCCCACCCACCACGGCAGAGGCCTGGCTCACCTTTGGTGTGCAGGAAGTCAAGGGCAGCAGCAACATCCTGCACCACTTGACTGGCTTCTCGCTCATTGAAGTGCTTCCGCTTCTGGATGTGGGCCAGGATGGAGCCTGGGAAGCAGAGGGGACACAGGGTGATTGATGCCTTTTCAGGCTCTATTAAGTATAATTTCTCAGAGGCCAAGTTTCCACAAGTTTGAGGTGGGGATATTGGCTTATTCATTTCTGAATATCTAGCACCAAGTGTGGTTCCTAGCACAGAGGAGATACCAACACAACACTGTACTGAACAGAATTGAACTGCTACCTTCCACCTGTCTATGATGAGTACAGAAGGAAGTGAGAACAATATTTATATGGCCAAAAGGTATAAATGACATTTGGCTTCTGGAATCAGAACTAAAAATTGAATCCATCTCAAGTTGGGAGTCTCTCTGTAGGAACTTTTCCCCCTTTGCCTCTGATCTCAGATAAAAACGAGAGCACAGCCTACAAACAGAAATTCTACAACCTCACAGGATATGTAAAGGTCCAGAAAAAGAGAAAAAACTGCTTTCCTCCTGAACTTTCCCTATTATTATTATTATTGACAACTTGTTTGAGAAGTCTCTGGGATATATGATGGATGATCATCACCCTGGGCCTTAATCAGAAGTTCAAACACATACTCAACAGTAAGTACCTCCTTGCAATTTCTCAAAGGCTAAAAAAGTTTTGTGGGCTAACATTTATTGAGCAGTTACTATGTGCCAAGCACTGTGCAATACTTTTAAAGTAGATTATCTTAGCTTCACCACAACTGTACAAAATGTATAAAATATAGTTATCCCCATTTTATAGATGGGGCACCTGAAGCCAAGAGCAACTTGCTTACGATCATACACCAGTAAGTGTTGGCATCACAACCTGTGCAGATTTCCCCTTAGGGGGACCTGTGGCCTGAATGCTTGAGAATGGGGTGCCCTGAGCCAACCATACTCCCTTTACCCACTGGGTCTGGCCTCAATAGAGCTGCGTTCTGAGTGCTATAGTTACAGATGACCCCAGCTGTGTCTAGCATTTCAAATATGTAATTCACAATCCTAGTGTTGCTGGGTGGGGCAGGGCAGGCACAGGCATGAACATATGGTTTGGCTCCATGTGGTCTATGCTCACGATTGGAAGCCTGTATTTCTGGGCTGAAGGTGTCATCCTTGTGTCTTAAAAATAGTACATGTTTATTTATTATCTCTGGTTTTGGGCATGGACAGGGGATAAAAGATCTTTCACTTGCCAGATTAAACTATCAAGGGATCCCAACATGCTAGGAAACATTCCGAGAAAACCAGCTCTTGGCTAGGTCTCAGTTTTGCTTTATTGCAGTGATTTTCCTATTTCCAAATTTGTCACAAAGGAAGGTGGAGTGTAACATTTTACATACTTCTCATCTAGTCCCCACCACACCCAACTGTTTTAATAATATTAACTGCTGACAATTATTGAACCCTTAGTGCCTACCAGGCACTGTGCTAAGCATTTCATATCAATTATTTCATTTAACCATCACAGCAATCCAAGGAAGTAGGTGCTGTCATTATCCCTATTTCACAGATAAGAAAACACCCTTTGGAAAGGTTAAACGGCTTGCCTAAGGTCACTCAGCTAGTAAGTGATGGAGCTAGACTTCAACTTAGCTTTGCTGGTTTCTAAAGCACAGTCCTTAAACACCAAGCCCCTTGTGTAGCCTCCTACTCAGCTCCAGATATCCTCCCTAACCTTCACCTTGCAAATGTGTCCTAGGGCAGAGTGAGTGACGGGGAGGACAAGGGCTTCTCTGTTCTCTCTGTCAGAACAGTAACTTCAATATACATCCTGGGGATTACGTATGTAGGTGATGACAGTACTGGTAATGGTCAAGAGTGGCACCTTCGTCTTTCTATGTGAAGGATGGCATATTTTCAGGCCTCCTCTCTATCCTGGGTCTGTGTCAACAATGGGACCCTCCTCTCTCCTGGTGAGTCTTTCTGGACTTCACAATGTATATTAGAGCTTCCACCCCACAATTAATTCAGTTAAATGGTGAACATGTCAAAACACGGACTGATAAATTGATGTCTACAGGTATCTATATATGAGCCCTATTATAATGAGAAAGCATTTATAGAATGCCCACACAGGTGACATTCTAAGCTCTGCAAAATGCTAATTATCATCCTTCCCTCCGGCCTCCCTTCTCCCAAATCAAGGGCAGTTTTAAGTCCTTCATCCGTTTTATTAGCTTGACTCGTTTTAGAAGTCTCTGGGATTCATGATGGATGATCACCACCCTGGGTCTTAATCAGAAGTCCAAACACATACTCAATAGTAAGTACCTCCTTGCAATTTCTCAAAGACCAAGTAAAACCTTGTGTCATCTTCAAAGAACTCGATCAGCTCCAAAATGTTTCTTAAATAGGGAAAAACAGGAGAAAAAGGAAAAGGAGAAATGGTATTATATATTAAAGCCCATTTACAAATATACAATGAAAAATAATAGCAACGCCCTATAACAGGGCAGAAACCAACCTGAAATCAGAATGCTTATTAAAGACCCATGTTTGAAAAGTAGCCAATGGTGTTAGCAAGACTCAGGTCACCTTATCTTTCCATAATGTTTAGTCTCTGGTGTTTTCACCAAGTCGGTGCTGTCAAACCCCAACCCTAAAACCCACTAGGTAGAGTTATAAAAAAGTCCCAGTCACATTAAACTGAATAAAATCTGCAGCCGACTGGAAGCAATTGCGGCTAATAACACTGAATAGTAGGTGTGTGTCCTGGAGGCAAGCAGCAAATAATTACTTGCCCTCCCTCTTGCCCATAAATCACGGGGCAGTATTTACATTGCCTGGAGAAAATGGAAACATCTGTCAAATAGACTTGGGGCCTAACGTGGGCACCGCTAGACCCTAACTGCTAAGCGCTGCTTAATGAAACGGCCGTGTTCCCGGCCACCGTAGCACTTGTGGCCTTCCCCGGTGAGCACTCTCTGTCTGCCTGAGCATTACGGTGCTCTGCCAACAAGGTCGTCTTGTAACTCAGTAGGGAAGCCACCAGCCTGGATATTGGAGGTGTTGGGGGCTTTTTTCTTTTAAAGAATGAAATAAACCAAGTAGAGTCTCTAATGCTGAACTCAGAAGCTGCAGGCTGAAAATAAAAATCTGTCCCTCATAAAAAAATGCTGACCACTTTGGGAGATACGAGGCTTTTACTAGTGTGAAGGCGTCCAAATAAGATGGCCAAAATGGCCTAATTTGAAAGAAGATTGTAGAGGCAGTGCCTGGAGTTAAATCAACAGCAGCGCCCATCCTCCAAGCTTAATGACAAAGCCATCAATACCGGGCCACTGGCTCCCTGCTGACCCTGCCATGGAGGGAAAGAGTGGGGGAAGCTCTTAGAGGTGACCCTGATTTAAAGCCACAGCGGGAGAGCCACTCATTTGGAGCTGGTGGTGAGCAGGCTAAGAAGGGGCTATAGAGCACCTTGGCCCAGTTATCAGGCACAGAGGGTAAGACCAGGTCATAGGACCCTCAGTAGTAGCTGCACATATGTGACTGTTCTAGGAACAGAAAACAGCAGCAAATATTTTTTTTTAATTTTTTTATTTATTCATTTTAGAGAGGATAGAGAGAGAGGAGAGACAGAAGGGGGGGGGGAGGAGCTGGAAGCATCAACTCCCCTATGTGCCTTGACCAGGCAAGCCCAGGGCTTCGAACCGGCAACCTCAGCATTTCCAGGTCGACGCTTTATCCACTGTGCCACCACAGGTCAGGCGCAAATATTCTTAATAGTGCTCATCATTCTCATCTATTAACCAAAGCAGGTTCCTAAATGTTTCCAGTAGGCAACACTCAGTCAGCCTAGTTTTCACAGGTATTTAAAAGAAACAAAACCTCATTTTTTTCCTCAGGCACTAATTCAGATTGCTTAGTACTCTAATATGCCTGGCCAGCTGATATTTATAATATTTCAGCCTGAACAGGAGATAGCTTCTTTGCTGCTGTTATTTCTCCTCTCTTTTTATCTTTTTAAAAAAAATTTTCCATTGATTTGAGAGAGAGAGAGAGTCAACTCATCCACTTAGTTGTTCCATTTAGTCGTGCATTCCTTGGTTCTTCTTGTATATGCTCTTACTGGGGACCAAGATGACACTATTTACTGAGCCACCTGGCCAGGGCATCTCTTTTTTTTAAACACCAAAAGATGGAAGGAGTTATACACAGTTGAGGGGGAAAGAGTGAGAACTGGGGTCAGGAGACGGTAAGAAATAACCTCCTTTAGGCCACCAAGCATCCCCCGAGAAAAGCAGCAAGTAATCGGACACTATACTCACTTATTTCCTTGACACTGATAAAGTGTCTCCACCTCTCGAAACACCCTACTCCGACTGTGCCCTGCTTGTTTTTCGATGATCTGTGGGAAGAATAACATCTGTCAAATATACTCACCTGACCTCAAAACATCCCTCAGCAGGAGCCCTCTGGCAGAACGAAGGCCAAATCTAGCCCAAATCAGTTTCCAGCACAAGTCTGAAGTAGGCCTTGGTGACTTAGGCACTGTGGCTCTGTCAGCAAAGCAGCAGACTGGCCCGAGGGCTTCCCAGCCTGGCTGGGCCTGTTGGACTCTGGCTGAGTCCAACACCATGGACGCCTCTGAGGGCTCTACCCAGCAGCCCAGGGGAGACTGAGGCAGCCAGAGAAACAAAGAGCTACCTCTACCCAACTCTTCCTCCAAGGATATTTCTTTCTGCTTTTTGAATAAGAATTTACAAGCTTTACCGAAGGATCTCCCAGTGCTGGAGGAAGAGCAATGGGGATGAAGGAAGCTTTCAAAGAACAGGAGAGACATGAGACACAGGCAGAACTGCTAAAATCCAAGAATTCCTAAGCCAGGGTCCATCTTTGCCAAAAGATGCCAGGGAACATGGAGGAAGGACTCGGTTTTTCTCTTGTGACCCAACTTTGAAGAAATAGGTCTGTCATCCAAAAATGTATTTAGATCTTTGAAAATCAATTGACATTTGTAGTTTTTACCACACTTAAGGCATATTTTTAAAAATTACTTGTAATTTATACTGCTCTATTTCAAAAAAGGAATTGAGGTAGTGTTTTTGTTACCATAAGAAGCAATATTCCAGCAAAAAGGAACATGGCTTAGCAGAAGTGTTCTCCTTTATAAATCCACAGCTGAGAGTATAGCCAGTTGGTTAAAAAAAGAAACACTTCTTTCAGGAGTCAATATGGCTGAGCTTGCCCATGCGAGGCAGTGCTTAGACCTGGTGGCTGAGGTGGATGATTGGAAATAAGTTTGAATGCCCCCTTGGATTTAATAAGACCTTGTTTCTAGATTAGTGGTTCTAAAACTTTGGCGGGTATGAGAATGACTTGGAAACTTGGTAGAACTACCAAGACCATGATGCAGGGACCACAATGTGAGAACCACTGCTCTAGATCCAGCTCTTCTTCCACAGGAAGTCAGCAAATGAAAGCACAGAGGGATGAACTGACCCAGTTCAAGGTCACACAGGTAGAACAGCTGGGTGCACCGTCCTCATTAATATGTACAGACATCGTTGTACAGCATTTGTAACCGTAAACTGTTTCTACTGACACCAGTTCATTTTTATTTTCATCTTCATAACCAACCCATGAGACAGGAAGGGAAGGTATTATTATTTTCACTTTAGAGATGTGGTAACTGAAGCTTAAGTAGGTTCAGTGACTTTCCCAAAGTCAAATAGTAGTGTTTGTCAAAACAGATTCAGGTAGGTCATCTAATTCCAAATCTGCTCCCTGAAGCTAACTTCATTTGTCAGATTAATAAGAAGTAGCTTACTATGAGCTAGGTATTGTTTTAAGCACTTTACACATATTAACTCTTTTAATCCTCACGGTAATACTATGTAAGTTTTATTATTACATTTACTTTACAGATGAGAAAACTGATAAGTAGCTTGCCTAATGTTACATAGCAAGTAGAGAAGCCAACATTTGAATCCTGTGAGTACAGCTTTGGACCCCAGTTCTTATTGAGCCACCGTATTATTGAGCCACCATATTGGGGGCTATAAAATTATTCAGTTGAGGACAATGTGAAGTAACACCTGGCATCCAGAGGAGACACTCACTTTGACAGCATATTCTTTGCCATTCTGCAGGCTCACGGCACCTTGAACTTTGGCATAGGCTCCCTCTCCAAGCAGTTCAGAGGTCAGCTTGTACATATCTAGAGAAGAAACAGATGAAGGAATAACAACATGAGTCACCCTTTTCATGTTAAGATGCACTCAGCATCCTCGGTCTGATGACACAGGCACACAATGACTCCTCAGCACAGTGACGGCAAGACCACTAGCTTTCCCAGCTGTCTCAGGACTCAGTTTCTCAACAACTAGACCTGTTCCCCATTTTAGAGATGAAGTTCGTGAAAGGGTTTCAATTTGGCACACCTACTTACTGAGTACCTACTATGTGTCAGGCAATATATGAGACTCATAATAGGGACAGAGGAATAAAATCTAGTCCCTGCCCTTTGAGGGTCACAGTTCAATGGGGAAGGCAGACATGTACACAAGTGACCCCAGAAAAAGCAAGAGAGAGAAAAGTACTATCATAGAGAGACAAGACACAGTAACGGAGCCAGGGAAGGGAAAGATTACATCTATCTGTTCAGTGAATCTGGGGGATCCTCATAGAAGGGGTGTAATTTGAATGGACATAATGCATTCATTTACTCATTTGCTGAATACCCACACTATGTGCCCAACTCTGTGTTAGGCATTAGTGATACAAAGGGGAATAAAACACTTTTATTTTATACCAAACACAAAGGTACTCATTGGAGGTTTTTGAGAAGTTTCCAGAAGTCATCCACAGGAAACAGGAGACAAGACATAAATGCAAATGGATACCATGAGGTTTTTAGGGGCTGAGTCAGAGCGGTTCTAACAGAGTAATAGGCTTGGGTTGAAACATCATTTAGGTGACCTGCCCAAGCTCACAAAAGCACAAACTCTTTGAGCCCTTCCAAAGGAAACCACAGCTCCATCATGGCCTCTGCTGAGCTGACCTCCTCTCCCTTGGCCTCCATTCCCTCACTCTTTCCTCGTGAGGCGGACTAGCACTTGAACCCACAGACTGAGCGGAACATATTTTAACTATGAAATTAGATTTTTTATCACCCTGAGTTATAAGAAGCCCTATAATTACACAAGTCATCCTTGATTAATAAGAAATACTCTGTTCATTGAAAGAGCAAGGCCTATTGATTTGGAAACTATTCTAAAATCTTTGGGACTTTTGTCCATCCCTTCTCGCCTTATCCCCTCCACCTCATACACACACCACCCACTGCTTGAGTTAGAGACAAACAAACAGACAAAACCCTGCACTAAGTACCTTCTTGGTTTTATCACGGTTTTTTGGTCGTGAAGCTGTTTGTAAGAATATATACTGTTGCACCTCTATGTTTATCGCAGCATTATTTACAATAGCCAAGATTTAGAAGCAGCTTAAGTGCTCATCAATAGATGAGTGGATAAAAAAGTTGTGGTAGTGCCTGACCAGGCGGTGGCGCAGTGAATAGAACGCTGGACTGGGATGCAGAGGACCCATGTTCGAGGACCCAAGGTCACCAGCTTAAGCGCAGGCTCATCTGGTTTGAGCAAGGCTCACTAGTTTGGAACCAAGGTTGTTAGCTTGAGCAAGGAGTTACTCGTTCTGCTGAAGGCCCTCAGTCAAGGCACATATGAGAAAGCAATCAATGAACAACTAAGGTGTCGCAACGAAAAACTGATGATTGATGCTTCTCATCTCTCTCCGTTCCTGTCTGTCTGTCCCTATCTATCCCTCTCTCTGACTCTTTCTCTGTCTCTGTAAAAAAAAAAAAAAAAAAGCTGTGGTAGCACTGGCAGGCTGGCTCAGGGGTACAGTGTCAGCCCAGCGTGTGGATATTCTGGGTTTGATTCCTGGTCAGGGCACACAGAAGAAGCAACCATCTGCTTCCCCCAACCTCTTCTCTCTCTTGACCCTTCTGCAGCCATGGCTCTATTGGTTCAAGCACATTGGCCCTGGGCACTGAGGATAGCTCCTCAGTTGCTAAAAATAGCTCGGTTGCGAGAATGACCCCAGATAGCAGAGCATTTGGTCCCAGATAGAGGTTGCTGGGTGTATCCCAGTTGGGGCACATGCGGGAGTCTATCTCTGTATCTCTCCTCCTCTCACTTGGAAAGAAGGAAAAAAAAGCTGTGGTACATTTACACAATGGAATACTACTCAGCTATAAAAAAGATGGGCACTGGCCGGTTGGCTCAGTGGTAGAGCATTGGCCTGGCATGCAGGAGTCTCGGGTTTGATTCCCGGCCAGGGCACACAGGAGAAGCGCCCATCTGCTTCTCCACCCCTCCCCCTCTCCTTCCTCTCTGTCTCTCTCTTCCCCTCCCACAGCCAAGGCTCCATTGGAGCAAAGTTTGCCCAGGCACCGGGGATGGCTCTATGGCCTCTGCCTCAGATGCTAGAATGGCTCTGGTTGCAATGGAGCAACGCCACAGATGGGCAGAGCATCACCCCCTGGTGGGCGTGTCGGGTGGATCCCGGTTGGGTGCATCCGGGAATCTGACTGCTTTCTCGTTTCCAACTACAGAAAAATACAAAAAAAAAAAAAAAAAGATGGAAACTTTACCTTTTGCAATAGCATGGATGGACCTGGACAGTATTATGCTAAGTGAAATAAGCCAGTCAGAGAAAGACAAGTACCATATGATTTCACTTATATGTG
This sequence comes from Saccopteryx bilineata, assembly GCF_036850765.1. Classification (NCBI taxonomy): domain Eukaryota; kingdom Metazoa; phylum Chordata; class Mammalia; order Chiroptera; family Emballonuridae; genus Saccopteryx; species Saccopteryx bilineata. The sequence goes on along the minus strand of NC_089492.1, from coordinate 255,619,825 downwards.
GAATCTAATAAACAAAACAAAACAAATGAACAAAACAGAAACAGACTCATGCATACAGAAAACAGAATGACAGCTGTCAGAGGGGAGAGGAGTTGGAAGGCTTGCTAAAAAGGTTAAGCAACCCCCCCAATAAAAAACCCTATAAAGACACATGCAGCCCCATGTTTATTGCAGCATTGTTCACAGTGGCCAGGACATGGAAACAACCAAAAAGCCCATCAATAGATGACTGGATAAAGAAGATGTGGCACATATACACTATGGAATACTACTCAGCCATAAGAAATGATGACATCGGAACATTTACAGCAAAATGGTGGGATCTTGATAACATGATACGAAGCGAAATAAGTAAATCAGAAAAAAACAGGAACTGTATTATTCCATACGTAGGTGGGACATAATAGTGAAACTAAGAGACATTGATAAGAGTGTGGTGGTTACGGGGGGGAGGGGGGAATGGGAGAGGGATAGGGGGTGGGAGGGGCACAAAGAAAACAAGATAGAAGGTGACAGAGGACAATCTGACTTTGGGTGGTGGGTATGCAACATAATTGAAAGACAAGATAACCTGGACTTGTTATCTTTGAATATATGTATCCTGATTTATTGATGTCACCCCATTAAAAAAATAAAATTATAAAATAAAAAAAAAAAACAAAAAACAAAAAAAAAAACCCTAGACAGCAGCAGTATGGTGACTATGAGAGGGAAAAGGGGGAGGTAGAAGAGGGTAAAGGGGGAAAATGGTGATGAAAAGCAACTTGATTTTGGATGGTGAACACATAATACAATATACAGATGATATATTTATATTACAGAATTATATAATACAACTTTACAATTTTATTAACCAATATCACCCCAATAAATTTAATACAAAAATTTTTTTTTTCTTTCTGTAGTCCTCTGAAGCGGGAAACGGGGAGAGACAGTCAGACAGACTCCCGCATGTGCCCGACCGGGATCCACCCGGCACGCCCACCAGGGGGCGACGCTCTGCCCACCAGGGGGCGATGCTCTGCCCTCCTGGGCGTCGCTCTGTCGCGACCAGAGCCACTCCAGCGCCTGGGGCAGAAGCCAAGGAGCCATCCCCAGCACCCGGGCCATCCTTGCTCCAATGGAGCCTCGCTGCGGGAGGGGAAGAGAGAGACAGAGAGGAAGGAGAGGGGGAAGGGTGGAGAAGCAGATGGGCGCTTCTCCTGTGTGCCCTGGCCGGGAATCGAACCCAAGACTCCTGCACGCCAGGCCGACGCTCTACCACTGAGCCAACGGGCCAGGGCCTAATACAAATTTTTTTTTTTTGTATTTTTCTGAAGCTGGAAACGGGGAGAGACAGTCAGACAGACTCCCGCATGTGCCCGACCGGGATCCACCCGGCACGCCCACCAGGGGGCGACGCTCTGCCCACCAGGGGGAGATGCTCTGCCCACCAGGGGGCGTCGCTCTGTTGCAACCAGAGCCACTCTAGCACCTGGGGCAGAGGCCAAGGAGCCATCCCCAGCGCCCGGGCCATCTTTGCTCCAATGGAGCCTCGGCTGTGGGAGGGGAAGAGAGAGACAGAGAGGAAGGGGAGGGGGAGGGGTAGAGAAGCAGATGGGCGCCTCTCCTGTGTGCCCTGGCCGGGAATCGAACCTGGGACTTCCGCACGCCAGGCTGACGCTCTACCACTGAGCCAACCGGCCAGGGCTACAAATTTTTTAAAAGAAAAAAATACATGCTGTCATTTCTAAGTATTTTAAATAACATGCTTAACCCATAGTGAATATTTTTACATATGTCAGGATAGGTTGGAGTTGGAGGTCCACTTGTTACTAGAACTACTCAACAAAACAATCAATTCATTAGTATTATATATCTGCAGTATTGGAAAGAGAGACCATGAGGGGAAGCTACTTCAGGTTTCACAAAAGAAACAAAATAGATGAAGGGACATGTCACTCCTAGGAGTGGCTACTAATCCTTTTTGTCCTTTGCAGAGAGTACATTGATTTACTTCATGCCATCACATGCCCAGTGATAACGGGACCAGCACTGAGCCTTGTGCCTCACATAGTGTTCAAAATGTTTGATAACCAACACTGGTCCTCTGAACACAACATTCACTCTTAAAATGTTGTCAAACTCATACAACACAAGCAGCTTCAATCTCTTGGAGTCAAGTTCTCTACTTATAGAAGACTGAAGTTTCATGTGCAGCCATGTACCTCTCTTCCTCTTACATGGTTGTCCTACCTCTCAGCAGTCCCTCCAGGAACAGCTGAGGGAAAGAGCACATCTGAAAGGGGTTGAAACACACCAGGCAATCTCACTCCACCTACAGCCTGACACACTGGTCTTTCTGTCCCTTAACCACTCAGAGGAGGCCTGTGATCATCCAGGTCTTTTCCAGCTCTGCTGTCTCTCTCTCATTCACTCCTTTGTGTAGACTCTTGCACCGTATCTTTCATTCTTATCACACACATGACCGTGAGATGACACATATCCTGTGATCTAGCCCCACAGACTTTCAGGATGCTCCTCCCAGGCTTGGGGTGCCACAGGCCCTGATCTAAGAGAGTTGTGTGACCAACCTTCAAACTTTCCGGGCAAGGAATCAGTGGCCCGGGCCTTTCGCTTCTTCTTCTTCCTCTTGTCACTTTCTGCAATGGGAAGGGGTTCACTGCTGCCCATCTCTAGAATAAAAGTGGAGATATAAAGAAATATCACTATACTGATCAAGCTGTAAGTTCACCCAGGAGGGGGGGAAAAGGAGGGTGGGAGAGACCCAGGAGCTTTACATTGATGGTTTTTAAATATTTGTGAGGACTATTGATTTGTTTTGACCCAGGAGGCAAAACTAAAGGCAAAACCATTATAGGAGATCATTAACTGTGGAAAGAAACTCAGACAGAGAGGCTAGATTAAAAGAGGAGAGCAGAAGCCTGCTTTGACCAAGCTCATTAGCACATGGATTTAGATCTGCCACCAGTCTAACTATAGTCTCCAAACAGAACAATGAATCCATCAGCAGAATCCCACCTGTGACACCACCAGTTTCAGACCAGAAAGACAGGAAGGGGGGTAGGGTTGGGAGGGGGGTCTATACAAATAAAATCATATGATTAGTAACATCCTGTGTGGATGTGCACAGGGATTCAAAGGCCTTCAGTGGAGACTGCTTCTGTGACAGTACAATAGGGCAGGGGGTGGGTCTGAGGATTAGATTACTTCACGCTGAAGGGCGCAGACGAGAGCCAATGGAGCCACAGCATACTCTTCTTTCCTCTGCTCCTTATTTGAGAGGATGCAGGTAGGGTCCATCCAGAAGTCTGCAGCTGACAGGTCTACACCAGGCTGCTGGATGAGCTCATTTACTGCAAAAGCATTCTCTCTCATTGGCAAGCACCAGGAGCCCCTTGTTAAAGGGAAGATTTGGGAGGCAGATACTTGGACATTGGACAGATTGGGCAGTAAAAGTAGGGGTAGAAAGAATAAGCAAGAGACTGAGAAGGTGAAAGAGAAAGGAGGAAAAATGAGCCAGTACCCAATCATAGTACTGTTTCTAAGACACTCTATCTAGTAAGGGCCTTCCCCTGGTAAAGATAAATTACTTATAGAACATGTCATGCCCCTGATCCAGAGTGGAGCCTTAATACTCTTTGCCTGCAGTTAGAAATAATAAGATTTCTCTGAAGTCTCTGGGTCTAAATCCCCACCAGGGTGATTAAACCTTTACATCCTTCTAAAATAGAGGCACTCGAGTGCTGACGGGGCATACAATGTGAGAGACTTTTAGACCAACCTTCAATAAACACAGGCTCTGGGTTGCTGGATTTTTTTTTTCTGGGAGATTTTGAAATGCAAGCTGGCTCTTTGCCCATTGAGGGAAAAGGCCCACTCTCTTCTCAGAGGACTCCAGCTGAACACGCTCAGAGAAATGGCAAGTCTGCTCAGGAAGATTGATTAGAGCCGATGCACGTCTTCTATGCACTGTTCTCAGAAGCAAGTACACACGGCCGTTAGGAGAAAGCACACAGAACAACAGCCCTTTTCGACAGCCCAGTCCAGAAAGCATGGTTAGGCAGCCAGTGTTTGACAGTTCAATGCAGGCGCATTCTTCCTTCTATTTTTAGGATCTGATGGCAGCAGACTTTCAATTATACTTTACAGAACAGATAAACACATGGATAAGAAGAATCCACAGAAAATCTCAAAATATTCCTCTAGCCAACAGCTTCAAGCACAAGACATATCTTGTGCACCACGCTATGAACTCAAAAAATTAAATATCAGCCTGACCAGGTGGTGGTGCAGTGGATAGAGCGTCGGACTGGGATGCGGAAGGACCCAGGTTTGAGACCCTGAGGTCGCCAGCTTGAGCACGGGCTCATCTGGCTTGAGCAAAGAGCTCACCAGCTTAGACCCAAGGTCGCTGGCTCCAGCAGGGGGTTACTCGGTCTGCTGAAGGCCCATGGTCAAGGCACATGTGAGAAAGCAATCAATGAACAACTAAGAAGTCGCAATGCGCAACGAGAAACTGATGATTGATGCTTCTCATCTCTCTCCGTTCCTGTCTGTCTGTCCCTGTCTATCTCTGCCTCTGTAAAAAAAAAAAAAAAAAAAAAAAATTAAATATCAGCATCCAAATATCCACCCTCACCAACATATATTAAAAAGAATAAAGCTGCTTAACATAGTGAGAAATTCTACAGAAATAAAACACAGGGTCACTCATTTTCAAGAGCTTAGGGAGTGGACACTGACCATTGGGAAGCAAGCTAAGGAGTGACCGTTGTCTTGCTTGCTCTGCCTCTATGTGCAGTCCAGTGTCAACCCTTGTCCCCATCTCTTTTCTCACCAGCACTGCAAGCCAAGTGCAGAGAGGACTGATTTTGGATTCACTTCTGTTTCTCCTTCCCCTGCCCACACTGTGATGGAAGGCCTAAGGACAAGCAAAACAGGCAAGCAATGCAGAGGAGGAGCGAGAGGGCTGGCGGCATTAATTCACAAGGGATACTCAGACATACTTATGACTAGCTAGAAAACCCTGTTAGCCACAATTTATACTTGGTTTTTACCACAGAAGGGCTGAGGGAGCCTCTTGTGGAAGAAGCATACCTCTGAGCACTGCCACACACTCAATATTAGATTTTATGGCTTCACACACAAAAAGATGGAGTACCTGGTCTATCCTTCATGGATTTCATTGGAAGAGGGTACGCCAAAGGGACAAATGGTTAAGACTTTCCTTGGAAAAAGAACTTGTTGAAGGAGAGTTGTTTTTGAAACTAGGAAGAAAAAAATGTAGGAAGACAGTGAAGTGAAAAAACATGCTTAACTTCCCTGTTTACACTGGGGGAGAGGGAGGGGGAAGGGAGAGGTGTCATTATCTTACCAAGGGGTTGATAGTTTCCTCCCTGGAACCTGTCCATACTCTCTATTTTATCAAAACAGTCCACTTGCAGAGTCTGTGAGGCCTTAATTTATTATGCAAGCAATCACTTGATAAAAGCTTCTTCAGAGGGCAAGGTTCTATAATCAAGCAGGTCCTTGGCTCACCCACTTCCCTTAGCCTAAGAATTCTTCTCAGCCATTCAAACCCATATTGAAAGTCTCCTTCCCTTTGAATGAGTTCAAGTTTTGTAAAAACAGTTAGGCACTATGCAAATAGATGGTATTATTGCACAGAACTAGACTCTAGTGCTTCATACTCAGCTCCCAAACACCCTGCTGTAAACTCTTATTACAGCACTAATTGTACGTGGCCTTGACATCTCCCCAAGTTTCTAAAGGCCAGGACTGTCACCTGTTCTACTCTGCATCTAGTATAGGTCAGACATATATGAGCCATCAGTGGACATGCACTGGAATTAAAATGATGCATATATACTAGGTGTTAGGAACAGTGCATGTCCCCCAGGCCCTCCAAGTATCAAATGTACACACAGAAAGAAATTTGGGCACACCTTTGCCCTGTAGACAACACTGAGTAAAGCTATTCATTTTATGAATTCCCTCATAAACTTCCTTTTAAAAAGAGCACTGTAACCCAAAAGGTTTTTAACTTTCTAGCAAGAAGTCTGGAGCTTGCTGTAGAATTGGGCAACATGTCTGTTATTACAGAGAAATAAGCACTTCTTTTATGTTTTCAGACTGTAAGAGCTGGAGGCTCCCAGCACTTCCAGTGCCTCCTGCCCTTGCCTTCGTCTTGGGCAGGATCAGTGGTCCACTATTGGTGTACTGGGGAAGGTGGATCTGGAAAGGAAGCACACTGCTGATAGGGAAGGCACATGGGCTTGGCATCAGGAGACCAAACAGAGTCCTGGTTCAGATAGTAGCAGACATAGCACCACGGCTAAGTTAATTTGCCTCTGAGTTTCCTCAACTACAGAATAGGTTTAAAAATAATACCTGCCTTTTCCAGCAATCCTGTGAGGAACCAATGATATACTTACTATAAACATGCTTCAAAAAACATACATGTAGCCTGACCAGGTGGTGGCGCAGTGAATAGAGCATCAGACTGGGATGCAGAAGGACCCAGGTTCGAGACCCCGAGGTCGCCAGCTTGAGCGCGGGCTCATCTGGCTTGAGCAAAAAGCTCACCAGCTTGGACCCAAGGTCGCTGGCTCCAGCAAGGGGTTACTCGATCTGCTGAAGGCCTGCGGTCAAGGCACATATGAGAAAGCAATCAATGAACAACTAAGAAGTCGCAACGCGCAACGAAAAACTAATGATTGATGCTTCTCATCTCTCTCCGTTCCTGTCTGTCTGTCCTTGTCTATCTCTGCCTCTGTAAAAAACAAACAAACAAAAAAAAACCATACATGTATACACACACAACAGTGTAGCAGAGAGATGATACAGAAATACACAAAAATGTTACTATTACTACAATTTGAAAGAGTACATACTATGTGCCAGACACCAAGTCAGGCATTTACATACTTTAACTCTTACAATAATACTAAAAGGTAAATATTTTACCATATTTCAAGCAAGGAAACTGAGACTAAGAGGTTAAATTATTTACCAAATGCCAACCATCTAATTAGTGGTCCTAGGATTCAAACTCAATGCTGCCCTCCCAAGTCCAGGTCATTTCTAACCTGTAGTAGTTTTCTCTGAATGCTGGGGTGATTTTTACTTTCTTCATATTTTTCAGTATTCTCCAAATTGTACACAATAAAATTTATTACTTTTTATGCTATTATTATTTCAGTCACTTTTTTTTTGTAAACGAGAGAGAGAGACACACAGAGAGACAGGAAGGGAGAAGGATTAGAAACATCAACTTGTAGTTGCATTACTTCAGTTGTTCATTGATTGCTTCTCATATGTGCTTTGACTGGGGGGCTCTAGGTGAGCCCCCTTGCTCAAGCCAGAGAACTTGGCCTTCAAACCAGTGACCTTTGGGCTCAAGCCAGTGACTATGGGGTAGTGTCTATGATCCCATGCTCAAGCCGGTGACCCCACACTCAAGCTAGTGAGCCTGCACTCCAGCCAGATGAGCCCACACTAAGCCGGTGACTTCGGCGTTTCGAACCAGGGTCCTCAGTGCCCCAGGTCGACGCTCTATCCAATGTACCATGACCTGGTCAGGCTACATTTTATTTTTCTTTTCTTTTCTATACTTTCTTTATTCATTTTAAAGAGAAGGGGGGGGGAGGAGCAGGCAGCATCAACTCCCATATGTCCCTTGACCTGGCAGCCCAGGGTTTCAAACTGGTGACTTCATCATTCCAGGTCGATGCTTTTCACTGTGCCACCACAGGTCAGGCCACATTTTATTTTTCAATAAAATACAAATTTTTCTCCAATGCACATTGACATTTAGAATCTGATTATACATTTTAAAAAACCTTATCTAGATTTCTCCGTATCAGAATTCTACATTTGGTGAAGAAAAATGTTTTAGGAATACAGTGCCTTGAAGACATTTTATAATCTTAAAAAAGAACAAGCCTGACCTGTGGTGGCGCAGTGGATAAAGCATCGACCTGGAAATGCTGAGGTCGCCGGTTCGAAACCCTGGGCTTGCCTGGTCAAGGCACATATGGGAGTTGATGCTTCCAGCTCCTCCCCCTTCTCTCTGTCTCTCCTCTCTCTCTCTGTCTCTCCTCTCTAAAATGAATTAAAAAAAAAAAAAGAACAAATACTATTTTAAAATTTATCTTTTCAATGCTATTTTTATTTTTAAATTATTATTATTTTTAAAGATTTTATTTATTGATTTTAGAGAGAGGAGAGAGAGAAGGGGAGAGAAGTGGGTAGCATCAATTTGTAGTAATAGTTGCTTATCATATGTGCCTTGACTTGGCAAGCCCAGGGTTTCAAACCAGTGACCTCAGCATTCCAGGTCGACGCTTTATCCACTGCGCCGCCACAGGTCTCCAATGCTATTTTTTAAAAGGAAAAATGTAAAAATAAAACAGTAGATTGGATATTCAAGTCTGAGAGACACCCAGTTTAAATCCTGGCTCTCTGCATGAGCTTTGGCAAGTTGCTTAGCTTCTCTGAGTATGAGCACCTTCATATACAAAATGAGATCACAGTAAGGCCTGGGCTGCTTACATCACAAGGCTGTTGTGAGGATCAAATAAGAACCTAGAAGTGAAAGCATTATTGACTTATTAATTCCCCCTATACTGCATTTACAGAGCACCTACTAACTGTCCAATACAGGACAGTGAGAATACAAGAGAAGACATATTTTCTGTCCTTATGGAATTTAAACCACAAACATATAAAACAATTTCTATACAATGGGAAAAGTGCTGTGACAGGGCATATCAGGTGCTATGGAGCAGAAGAGAGGCATCTAACTCAGTCTGGGAGGGACAGCTAAGGACTCATCCTGAAGGATGACTCAGAACTGGCCAGGGTAGGGGCTGGGGAGAGAGACAGAGGAAGTGCATGTGCCATGGCCGGAAGGAGAGGCAGCACGGCTGGTCAGCACCGCTGTAAATGGTCAGGCTAGCTGGGGCAGAGTATGCGGGGAGTGATGGCAAACTGGCTGAAGGGGTAAGCAGAAGCAGAGCATATGTGGTCTCACTATCATAGTATTATCATCATCATCAATCATAATAAATGTTTCTATTTCTAGGCATAAGTTTATCTTGTTTCCTCCATTAACATAAGAGTAGGAATGCACTTTCTTCTTTCTTTGTAAAATCTGTTAATCAACAAGTATTGATTTTACTGCTAGCATAACGGCTGTTAAAGATACAGATCCAACAACCAACCTAGCTCCTGCATGCGGAGAGGGCCTCAGAGAACTCACAAAGCAGATGAGGAGTCTCACCAGGCGGGACTACAAAGGCAACAGATATTCCTGACATGCAAGTACTGATCCACTGCTCTTCCCATAGCTAACCCCAAGGCCCACCTTTTGAAAGAACTGTATCATTTCTCCGTGAAGTCTTATGAGCCACAGTGGCTCCACAGTCACCAGCTCTGTTCTCCATATTTTGGTAGAGCTGACAAAGAACTAACCAGTTCCTACATCTGGTATGTGATATTAGATGATCGTTTTCCCACATCCCACAAAGAACGAGACTTTGCTAACAGTTGGGCTAGCTCGGCTCATGCTCCTCTGCCAGTCATGCTACTGTTCAAAGTAGCACTCACTCCTCTTCCCATTCTGTAAGACTTATTTCCCTCAGTCACAAGAGCTTTCTAGAGAAGGAATAGAGGTGACAGCAAGCTGATGAGTATAATTATTGATTCAACAGTTTTCTCAGTTATCAGCTGGCTGAGAGCCCCCAAACAAATGGAAACAGAAAACAAAAGAAAACTGAGGCAATGAAAGGAAGGGGGATGGACACTCTTAAGGAACAGGCCAAGACTAAGAAATGTGAGGCAGAGGAGGAGTCGATTAGGAGAGGCCTGGAGAGACTGAGCCCAGAACATTTTTTCTCTGAAGCAGTATAATAGCAGTTAAAATAAACCTACTACTACAAGTAGTTATGGCACACATGCTTATATGGTGCTTACAATATACAGGCAATGTTCTAAGCACTTTACAAATACCACATTTTATATATACTAACTTCTATAACCTTCACAACTCTATGAGGTAAGTATAATTACGGCCACATTTTACAGATGAAGAAACTGAGGAACAAAGAGATTAAGTAATTTGCCTATGGTCACACAGTTAGTAAGTGGCAGAGCAAAGATTTAAATCTAGATAGTCTGGCTTAGAATTCAAACTAAACTATTACATTATATTTAAACATTAATGCTGAAAGGCAGCCAGTTATCCAGATATCAATAAGAATTTTTTTTTTTTAGAAACCTTAAACCTTAACCAGAGATTCCTTACTGATGTGCTGCTATGAATAAGATAGTGACACTCACATCAGGCTGAACAGTATCACTTTCTGTCTTTTTTCTTTTTTAGTGACAGAGACAGAGAGATAAAGAGACAGAGAGAGGGACAGATAAGGACAGACAGACAGGGAGGGAGATGAGAAGCATCAATTCTTTGTTGCGGCACCTTAGTTGTTCATTGACTGCTTTCTCATATGTGCCTTGACCGAGGGGCTACAGCAGACCAAGTGATCCCTTGCTCAAGCCAGCAACCTTTGGCTCAAGCTGGTGAGTCCTGCTCAATCTAGATGAGCCTGCGCTCACGCTGATGACTTTGGGGTTTAGAACCTGTGTCCTCTGCATCCTGGTCCAATGCTCTATACACTGTGCCACCACCTGGTCAGGCTGAACAGTATCACTTTCTATGCAGGCTATGACGTCAAAAAGGTTGGGTCAGCATTGCTCTAGCTAATATAAATACAAGGGCATGATTACCACTTTATCATTATTGTATTAATCTGAAGGCTAATTTATCAGAAGTTTCTTCTTGCTCTGAGATAGCTTTGTATTTTGTGTTTTGGCACATTATGTCAGATGAGCTACAAACCCACCCAACCAGATTATTTCATGGCAGTTCTTGTATCAAGTACAAGGCCACATTCTTTTCCTGCCAGACCTATTAGATGGCTGATTTGGTTTCTGATGATATCATTACAACATAGGGGACAAGGTCACAGATAATGGTTAACTCAAACAGAAGCTAGTCAAACTTAGTGCATGATGGATGAGAGGAGCCACCTGTGAAATCAGCTCAATCAAATGACAGTCTGTACGTGTGATTCCAGGGCTAAGGTATTTCACAGGTTTTCCCCATGAGTCCTGTGTATAGTAAGGCTGGGAAGCATTATGCAGATTGCAGTGTCTCACTCAACTACAGTAAAGAAATCTGAGGCCTGCCAGGTGCCAGCAGGGTGGTGATTCACAACAGGCCTCAAACAGGGCTAGGATAGTAAGATTTTCGGAGGCAAAAGGTCTAGATTCAGGTCCATCTTCTTCCCCTGCTCTGATTCTGGGATCACAAGCAGCCTTCAGATCTGTCACTGCATCTTCTGGTAGAAGGGATGACAAGAGAAAGGGCAGGAAGTGTAAAGAAAGTATATGTTTAAGAAATGCCAAGCAGGACAACAGAATCACCATATGATCCAGCAATTCCACTTCTGGGTATTTAGCTGAAGAAAACAAAAACACTAACTTGAAAAGGTATATGTACCCCCATATTCAATGCAATATTTACATTATTTACAACAGCCAAGATATGGAAACAACTTAAATGTCCATCAATAAGTAAATGGATAAAAGAAATGTCATACACACACACACACACACACACACACACACGAATATTGTTCAGACATAAGAAGAATAAAATCTTGCCACTTGTGACAACATGGATAGACATTGAGGGCATTATGCTAAGTGAAATAAGTCAGAGAAAGACAAATACAACATAATCTCACTCATATGTGAAATCAAAAAAATTATTCAATAGAACAAAAGAACAAAGCTACCGCAGAGATACAGGGAACAAACTGGTGGTTGCCAGAGGTGGGCAGTAGGGGAGTAGGTGAAATGAATAACAGGAGTCAGAAGGTAGGAATGTGCAGTTATAAAATAAGTAAGTCATGGGAATGTAATGTATAGCTAGGTGACTATAGTTAGTAATACTGTACTGTATATTTGAAAGTTGCTAAAAGAGTAGATTTTTATCACAAGAAAAAATAATTCTGTAACTATATATGGTGACAGATGTCAGCTTGGCTTACTGGGGTGATCACTTCACAATACAGGGTTGGGCAAAGGTAGGTTTACAGTTGTAAGTATGTAAAACACAGAGTTAATAAAGCTATTAAACTAATCATAACCAGCATGTCTTTTTCCATATGAACAACTGTAAACTTACTTTTGTCCCACACTGTTTATACAAATATTGAATCATTTGTATACCTGAAACATATGTCGATTGTATCCTTATTTAAAAAATAAAGTAATAAGCAGGAGTAAAAGATTGGATTTATGTGAGCAGGATAGGATAAAAAGCTGAAAAAGGCAAGCTGAAGTCAGGTTCCCCTGCAGCTTATGGCCTACAAGGCCCTCCCACATTTGGCCCCTCTCTACATTCCAGCTTCACTAATAGTAACTCTCTCGAGTAACAATGACCACTGGATAGTTCAGCTTGCAATTCAAACATCCCATGCATGCTTTTCCTCAATATCACGGTACTTTGGTAGGCAGAATTGCTTTATGAGCATTTGTATTTTGTTACACAAAATATTTATATTAAAAAGATGTATACTCGGCCTGACCTGTGGTGGCGCAGTGGATAAAGCGTCGACCTGGAAATGCTGAGGTCACTGGTTCGAAACCCTGGGCTTGCCTGGTCAAGGCACATATGGGAGTTGATGCTTCCAGCTCCTCCCCCTTCTCTCTCTCTCTCTCTCTCTCTGTCTCTCCCTCTCCTCTCTAAAATGAATAATAAAAAAAAAGAGTGAGAAAAAAAAAAGATGTATACTCAAGGGTTGAGATTCAAAAAAATTAATTTTTCTTATTGTTTAATCAAGGACAGTCTTTTTTTTTAATAAAGTTTCTACTTATAGATTTTACAGAAGGAGGAAAGAATGAGACAGGGAGCGAGAAGTATTAATTCATAGTTGCTTCACTTTAGTTGTTCATTGCTTGACCAGTTAAGCCCAGGGTTTTGAACCAGCGACCTCAGCATTCTAGGTTGTCACTCTATCTATTATGCCACCACAGGCCTGGCTGGAGGACATTCTTAAGTGAAAATGGAGGTTTAAAAAAAAAACCCAAGTGTGTAGCAGTGAGAACACAAAGACTGCTAGTATATTTCGGTGCCACTGACTTGATTTGTGCTAAGGCACAGGCAGTCTTGTCCACTGCTGCTTGGTAGCAACAGACAATGTCTTGGTATTATTATGAAAATAGTTTTGACCTTATAGATACTCCTAAAGGGTTTCTAGAGCCCGCAAGGCTTGCAGAGCACACTTGTGAACCACTGCTCCTCACAGCAGGAGGGACTAGGCACAGCTGGATTAGGGCCATAAGACTGCCTGTGATGTGCAGAACAAACTGGACGTTAAGAGGGACTGGAGGCTGGAGTAAACCTGCTGCAACAACCCATAGGAAGGCAAGGAAGGTCTATACCTAAGGCAGAAAAGAAGAGAAAGAAGCAGAACTGATCCTGCTGAACAATAGGAGATGGAGTCAAAGATTACTACTACCCTCCGTGTCTAATCCCTCTATCCCTACGGCCTAGTATGCAGCCAGGCACATAGGAGGCCCTCAATATATGTTAATTAATGAAAGTCACATAACCCTAAGAGCAACAGGATCATCAAAGAAGGGAGAATAGAATTCAGGAAGGGAAGCTTGTTGAGGTTGGGGACCCATGGAAGACAGTGTGTCACTGGGAAGCTTCAGATGAAGGATGACACAGCAGCACAGCATGAAAACTCCCCAATCGGGCTAAGACCATCCTCACCCAGACCTCATCTGACCCAATCTACAAATGAGGCATTATTTATAACTGCCAGGCCTGATAAAACCTCAGATTAGCATGCTATATAGAACACTTTAAAATGTCACCATATATGTCACATAAAAGTTAAAAAAAAAAACCCAAAACCTGAAAAGATACATCTCAAGCTATTTTAACAATGGTTACTTTGGGAGAATAAAATTGGGTGGGTACAGAATTTTACTTTTCATACTTCTGTTGTATTTTGTTTTGTTACAATATAGTTGTTTTATAATGAAAAGTAAATAAATATTTTACTTAATGCATAATTTTCCTTATGAGCCTCTCTGCCATTTTATTTTGTAGAAATGTGTTCCTCCCTATTAAGTAACTGTCCTAGGCATGCCAGCCAGCCCAGCTAATCCTGGCTGCCCAAATGAATACTGAAACCTCTGACCCACTCCTTCCTCTGGAAATAGAAAATTTGAACCTGAAGCAGTATAAAAGTCTAAGTAAAATGCATATCCAATCTTACCTGTAGGTTTGCCCAACTTTTAGAACACAAATCCTCTATAAACTTGAAATTCCAAATAAAATAATGCTTCTGACAAGGGGTTGCTGTTTTCCAGCCACGGAAGTGATTCAACAGTCTCTGTATGTAGCAGACATTCTTCAGTTCTCTGCTTCAGTTCAGCCTCTGCTTCATCACATCTGGCATGAAAATCTTCAAAAAGCAGAAGTAGGAAGGATATCAAAATGCTGACTGCTTTAAAAGAACCAAAGACGATAAAGATCAACCTAAGTGTTCCCCAAACCTATGTGCTATACCAGTAAGTAGATACATACAAGATTCCCCCAGTCTTTAAAATCAGACATTTGAGGATTTGAAAATGTTGAAATTGAGTGTTTGATGACTTAACAAGTGTCTGAGTAAAAGTTTTTAGAATCTGTTTCCACTGTGGAATTCCAGTACCAAAGACATACTGGACCTGGATGACAGATCTGGACACCTCTGTTTGCTCAGGAGTATCATGCAGAGGGTAAAAGCTGACACTTCTCGGTTGTCCAAGTGTCACAGGCAGGAGGCAACAGGGCCAGAAAGGTAAAGCACATGCTGAGAACAGCAGGTGGTATGAAAAAGAACAAGGGTTTATGTTAAACGCATAATCAGCACTAGTTTTCTATCTGTCAGCTTCATTTTCTGTCCACTGCTATTTTTTTTTTTTTTTTTTTTTTTTACAGAGACAGAGAGAGAGAGAGGGATAGACAGATAGGAACTGAGAGATGAGAAGCATCAATCATTAGTTTTTCGTTGCGCGTTGCGACTTCTTAGTTGTTCATTGATTGCTTTCTCATTTCTCATATGTGCCTTGACCGCGGGCCTTCAGCAGACTGAGTAACCCCTTGCTGGAGCCAGCGCCCCTGGGTCCAAGCTGGTGAGCTTTTGCTCAAGCCAGATGAGCCCGTGCTCAAGCTTGCAACCTCGGGGTCTCGAACCTGGGTCCTTCCACATCCCAGTCCAACGCTCTATCCACTGCGCCACCGCCTGGTCGGGCTGTCCACTGCTATTTTTAATCTCGTGGCTCTAGTTATCTTGTGTCAAAGTAGATTTGTGAGTTTCTCTACAACACAAATGTGTACTTCTCCTTTTCCCAATGGAAAAGCTCTGCAAATGCAGATTAAATCTGAATTCTGAGAACCTTGTGCCAAAATTTCTAAAAAGGTTTTCTAACTGGAAGCGGATGTGTTTTACCATTTCCTCAAATCAGGTGCCCCTAGCTGAACTCATCTCCAGCCCCATCCTTCCTCTTTTCCCTTCTCCATCAGATTATATCATTCTGCCAGTCGCCCAGCAACAGAACCTCTCATGTCTCTTTCTCTTCCAATCTCATAAACTCCAAATATTCATATTGTCAGACTTTCCTTCAGCCCGCTACACAGCTCTTTGAAGAATTGTACCTATTCTTTTTTCAAGGCCTTTCACAAATTACAGAAGCAGCTCCTAACTCTTTTACACTTCATCCAGCATTTAGCTGAACCCACAATATGCTATTAGAACATTATAAGGTAGCTATCCACATGGATATGTGGCTCTCCCACTAGGCCATAAGTTCTCCAAAGGCAGGGGCATTATCTTTTTCATCTATGTATTTCCAGCATTTAACAGTATCTAGAACCAAAACAGGGATCTAGTAAATATCTGAATGAAATTACTTCATCCACTAAATATTTCTTTATTGTCCAATAGAGAATGTTATCACACAGAATAACCCTTCCTATTATATTTTTATTCCTAAACAAATCTCTGTGGCCCAAGGAAACTATTTCCAGGGCCCAAAGAAGCTCAGGTTATACTCTTTCTCCTATGGCCCCAACACTTTCAAAGACAATTTTGAATTCCACCTCTTTGCCTTTAGTCTTTATTTTTTTATTTGAGAGAGAGAGAGAGAGAGAGAAAGAGAGGGAGATAGGGAGAGCAATGAGAAACATCAGTTCCTCACTGAGGCACCTTAGTTGTTCATTGATTGCTTTCTCACATGTGCCTTGATCAGGGGACTCCAGCAAAGCAAGTGACCCCTTGCTCAAGCCAGTGACCTTGGGCTTTAAGCCAGTGATCTTTGGGCTCAAGCCAGTGACCATGGGGTTATATCTATGATCTCACGCTTAAGCTGGTGACTCCACACTCAAGCTGGTGAGCCTGTACTCAAGCCGATGAGTCCGTACTCAAGCTGGCAACCCTGGGGTTTCAAACCTGGGGCCTCAGCATTCCAGGCCACACTCTATCCACTGTGCAACCACCTGGTCAGGTTCTTTGTCTTTCGTCTTACCACAGTATTAAACTCCTTGGTCCCTTCTTGTTGTCTATCGTAGGGGTTGGCAAATTTGGCTGTAAACCGTCAAATAGTAACTATTTTAGAGTTTGTGTATTAGATGGTCTCTGTCACAACTATTCAATTTTGCCTTTGTAGGGAAAGAGCAGCCATAGATAACATGTAAATGAGTGATTATGGCTGAATTTCAATAAATATTTATGGATACTGAAATCTGAATTTTCATGACACAAAATATTAATCTTCTTTTGATTCCCCATCCCCTTAACCATTTAAAAACGTAAACCACATTCTTACCTTGTGGTCTGTATGAAAACTGGTAGTGAGCCAGAAATGGCCTGCAGGCAAGTTTGCCAACCCAGCTATTTCCCTTCCTTACAACTCCATTCCTCTACATACACAGATACACATACACACACCCTGTTCCACCTTTAGCAGTCTATCATAAAAATAACCCTCAGACTTCCTTTTACAGACTTTGTGCTATTCTGCTGTTTGGAGCCACTCTAGGGCTGGGAGGTAGGAAGCACTTGGGCTTTTGAGCCATTAGGGCCCAGATTCTGATTTTGGTCTTACCATATACTAGTAAGGTAGCCTTGGACATAATACTTAACTCCTCTGTGCTTTACTCTCATCTTCTATAAAATGGGGGCAATAACATTTACATCACAGAGTTGTTGTGAAAATTAAATGAGCTAATATAGGTCCAGTTCATGGCACAGTGCCTGACATATACTGTAGTATGTGCTAAATAAATAGTAACTATTAGTCAAGCTTGGGATATGGCTTGCCAGATCAGTTGTGGTCAAAGTACTCTGTAAACCACAGTTAGACAACATGAGGGAATAAACTATTAGCAAAGTACAAAGGCTAAGAGATAGAATGTGGAGGTTTTCAGATACATGATGCAGGCTCTAAGTGCTTGGTTGGCCCTGATTTCTTCTGGCAACATTCTAAATTTCTTTGAGCCTCTTTTCCTCCTGAACAAGAACTTCTGATTCTCATATTGCCTGCATCTTCTTAGCATTCTTTACCAAATACCCAGATGAGCCCTGGAATCCTTTTCTTATTCTTGTACCTCTTGTTGGCATAGGGCTGAGGAAGGGTGAACGTAGCCAGACCAAACCAACACAGATTGGCCTGCTGCTGGGTCTTATACAGGTTGGGGACCCAATTCTCTCTTAATTCTTTATAAAGTTCCTGCTGTAGAGGGAATAAAAGTTCTCCAGAGCCCAAGAACTAGTTTTTCTATAGAAGTCTTAGAGCAAAAAAGACACAAACAAACAAACAAAAAAATAAGTATATAAATAAGGGATCCATCATATCACTTTCAAGACAGAAAACGTCAGTGGTGGACAAATAAGATTAAGGCTGTGGTATCCCTGTCCATGGTCCAAAAAGCCAGATTTGAGCCTGTCGCTTCCTTGCTCAAATGCTGTATGTGCTGCTTCTGGAACCCCAAGCTTCTGTGCTGTCACTCAGGGCCTCCACA
The DNA here is from genome assembly GCF_036850765.1 of Saccopteryx bilineata. NCBI lineage: Eukaryota > Metazoa > Chordata > Mammalia > Chiroptera > Emballonuridae > Saccopteryx > Saccopteryx bilineata. The sequence goes on along the minus strand of NC_089492.1, from coordinate 255,601,674 downwards.
ACTTGTTCCAGAGCGTCCATCTTGCATTATGACTTACTGCTCCTCTACAGAAGTCTTGACCTACAGTTCAGGCAAAATAGACTGTTCCTAGTGAACTGCCCTCAACAAGTTCCAGTTTCCCATGCTTGGGCAAAATTTTAATTCAACATCTCCCCCTAGACTGTGAGCAAGGGGCAGGGTGGAAACTATGTCTAATTCATTTCCAGGTCCCTATACCTAACATAGGGCCTGGCACGAGGCAAACAATAAATGTGAATAAATGAAGAGAAAGAAACATCTGAAGTTTTTCTTGCCTTAAACTGCTTTAGTTGGACTTTTATTAGCAGACTAAGTAAGCACAGTCTGGGTTATTGCCAAGAAGTAGAAAAAAACTGAAGAGAAAGAAAAGAAGCATGACCAATGGGATCCAAGCAACGGAAAATAGGTTTTAAGAGTGAGGTAAAAGAAACCAAGGCTGTTTAGCCTGGAGAAGAGAAGATGAAGCCTAACTCAATTCTGGCTTTAAGTACACAAAAGGTTCTCATGAGAAAATCTTGACCTCATCTTCCCTTTATAATCAGAAGAAACTTTTCCATATTCATGAAAAATGAAACAAGAAAAAATGGCTTAAGTTAATGCTAGGATTTAAGGAGGAGAGGAAGAAAAACCAAATTAGGCACCACTTTTCCAGAGATACCGTTATTGTACTTTTTGGTAAGTGAACTGGAAGGTCTTGCTTAGCACTTTTGTTGAAGGCTGTGCAAAAGGGAATAAGTATGTGGCTCTGTTCCTGTTTCCTGTGGAGAGAGGTGGATAACCACAAGTCAGGTAAAATTTTCTAATGGGCCAAAAGACTTTGTATTGACCCTTTTCATACAGGAACTTTTCTACATGTCATGCTTCGTAATCCTGTGATGAACAATCTAGTATTTCAAAGTTTCCTGATGGGGCAATAGGAAGAAAGAGAAGGCAACAGTGTCAGAGTAAGACAGTAGGGAAAATGCCCTAATAAGTAAAGATTCTATAAAAACAATGTCTAACTGGGCATAAATAATAATTGTTAATATTATTGCCATTAAAGCTAATGTTCACTAAACACCTATACCAGGCACTGTGCTAAATGCTTAATATTCAAGGGTCCCCAAACTTTTTACACAGGGGGCCAGTTCACTGTCCCTCAGACCATTGGAGGGCTCCCACATACAGTGCTCCTCTCACTGACCACCAATGAGAGAGGTGCCTCTTCTGGAAGTGCGGCGGGAGCCGGGAGCCGGATAAATGGCCTCAGGGGGCCGCATTGCAGCCCACGGGCCGTAGTTTGGGGACGCCTGAAAGTTATCTCAATCCTCACAACAACCCCATGAGATAGGTAATATCTGTATTCCCATTTCACATCCACTTTACAGATGAAAGAACTGAGACCCAGGAAGGTTAAATAACTTGCCAAAGTCACATAGCTAGCAAGTGATAGAGCCAGGGCTAAAACCCAGGCAGAGTCTACATACCTAACTACTATCTCACTATAAGAAGGATGAGAAGCTAGAATTTAAACCTTAGTTTCTCTGAATCCAGATTCACATTTTCAGCTACTTCCTTATACTGCCCGAGGCCAGGAAGAGCAACTTCTTAACACATGACATTAGCAAGAAAAGAGAGCTCAGAAGTGAACCCAAAAAACCCCCATATTACAGAGAAAGAAGCTGAGATTGTGGACTCACAGATGATAATGAGTTAGAGCCAGGACTTGAATGCCAGCCTCTTGATTCCAAGTACTATATAGTACTCTTTCCTCTATTATACATTCTTGTTGAATTTGAGGGTAAGAAAATGAAGGAATAGTATGTTCCAAATGAGTCCCTCCCTGGACACTTTTTTTTTTTTTTTTTTTTTTCAGAGAGAGAGAGAGTCAGAGAGAGGGGCAGACAGACAGGAATGGAGAAAGAGATGAGAAGCATCAATCATCAGTTTTTCGTTGCGACACCTTAGTTGTTCATTGATTGCTTTCTCATATGTGCCTTGACTGCGGGCCTTCAGCAGACTGAGTAACCCCTTGCTCGAGCCAGCGACCTTGGGTCCAAGCTGGTGAGTTTTTCTCAAACCAGATGAGCCTGTGCTCAAGCTGGCGACCTTGGAGTCTCAAACCTGGGTCCTCCGCATCCCAGTCCGACGCTCTATCCACTGCGCCACTGCCTGGTCAGGCCTCCCTGGACACTTTTTTAATGAATAGCTAATCTCACATTAGCACCTATGCCTGAACTACAAGGCTGCCAGAAGCCTCTATGAACTGGTTCTAAGATCCTACTAGCTAAGAACAGAAATACACGGATTTATGGTACTACAGGAGCTGCCATAATGCTCATATATTAAAACAATCAAGCAGCCCTAGACCAGGCATTTTCCATGTAGGTCAATCTTTCCCAGTTTAACCTGAACTGAACTATTCCAACAGCGTTCTCACTGATGTTCCCGTTCTGGGACCTCTTTGTTTTAGTCTAGCCTCCATTCTGCAGCCAAGGTAAACAGCGCCCTAGTCATGGCCTGTGGAGCCTTGTAGCACAACGGAAGAAAGAATATAGGTCTTTGAATCTAATACTTGTAGGGGTGGACTGAGCTCTGATACTTCCTAGCCACTTGACCTTGGGCAAGTCATTTTAATCTTTCGGAGATCTGGTTTTTTCATTTTTAAATTGGGGATAAATATCCCCATATTACGGGATTGTGAGGATTAATTAAATTACAGTGTCTAAAGCATCTAACATATTGCAAGCCACAAAGCAGAGCAGGCACTCGGTAATGTCAGTGTTCTTCCCACTCCCTTTTCTACATTTTGGGCACAAACCACCACTTCAGCTTATTTTCACTCCTCAGCAAATCCATTCCTCTTTCCCAAAACACACACACACATTCATTTCATTTCTACTTCTAGGCCTCTGATCAAGCAGCTCCTTTCTCACAGGAATTAACTTTCTCTAAGGCTCAACATAAATTTTTCACCTTTAGGAATCCTTCTCTGGACCCCCTTTGGTCGTGTTGGGATTGATTTCTCCTTCTCCCAAACTCCCACTTTGTTTACATTCTTTTACTGCATTTACCACAGTCAGTCTGATTTCAGTTATTTATGTCCTTATCTATCTTCCCAACTACACTGGAGGGAGAAGGCTCTATGAAGACAGTTACTTAAAGGAGGACAGGAAATGTGAGGTTTTCCTGTGTATAGTTCTCAATAGCAGGGTCTTGTACTTGCAAGACTTCAATATTTGTCTATCAAATGGAATCTTGCCACCCTTGACTGGGAATCTTTAAAGAAAGGTTCTGGACTAAGTTTACTTTAAAACTCTACATTTATCGCCTGACTTGATAAACATGCAATTTTAAAAGTATACTAATGTTCCTAAACTAAGATCCTCTAATACCCATGTCAGCTTGCTTCATTCCTTTCAACACACTCTGGATTGCTCCCATGAATCCTTCCAGGATATAACTGGGAGGACAGCACTCTTTCACAGGTAGGGGGACTTGGGAGCAGGCTCTTTGGAGAACTGTTCCACTCAGCTGGTTATGGGATGACTGCCATTAAAACCATATTAAAAACCAGAGTTGTGTCGCCTGACCAGGCAGTGGTGCAGTGGATAGAGCATCAGACTGGGATGCAGAGGACCCAAGTTTGAGACCCCGAGGTCGCCAGCTTGAGCGCGGGCTCATCTGGTTTGAGCAAAAGCTCACCAGCTTGGACCCAAGGTCGCTGGCTCGAGCAAGGGGTTACTCGGTCTGCTGAAGCCCCACAATCAAGGCACATATGAGAAAGCAATCAATGAACAACTAAGATGTTGCAATGCACAACGAAAAACCAATGATTGATGCTTCTCATCTCTCTGTTCCTGTCTGTCTGTCCCTGTCTATCCCTCTCTGACTCTCTGTCTCTGTAAAACAAACAAACAAACAAAAAAAAAACAGAGTTGTAGAATCCTAAGTAGATCTGAATAATTTCTACCTGCTTGTTTCCAAATTTATAAAATAAGAATTTTGAGATGTTACATACATGGTGGAGCAAAAGCAGGTTTTACAGTTGTTCACATTGAAAATAATATAATAAAATAAGTAATAATACAAGAATAAACTCTGTGTTTCAAGTAGTCACAACTATTAACCTACTTTTGCCCCACCCTGTATAAAGCACTTACCAGTAAATAGTATCTGTCACATAGTAAGCACTCAATAAATGTTAGCTATATTAATAGTTAGACTGGAAAAAACAAAGAGCCAGGACTTCTTGCTTCCAGTCTATTTCCACCACTTACTGATTCTTTGTGCAATCCTGATCTGGGCCTTTCCGTTTGTGTAAAAGTAAAGAGGTAGAACCAGATGGTTCCTTTGCCCCTTCTACTTTCAATGATGTATATTTTTCTTGAACAACAAAGAGCCTTTTCTGTTCCATATGCTGAAGCTGTTGTCAAGGAAAAATATGAATGTGTAGCTGCTGGTCCCAGATGGAAGGGGCCAAGGCCAAGGACAGGACAACTGTTTAGTAAAACACCTGTGCGCTTTCCCGTTTGTGAACTGTATCATACTCAATGCAGGTCCCTGAAGAGAGCACCACCTCCCTTCCAACAAAACTCACAGCAAAGTCAAGACAAGAGCCTGAAAACAACAGCAGCAAAGAAGAATTCTTTCTTGTGCAGAATACCTGCACTTTCTTGCCACTGAGGTCTGTAATTAGGGCATAATCAGTCTATACCAGGGGCTCTCCTTAGGCACAAAGGGAAGGAAAACCACAGAGGCCCACTCTGAACCTGAAAGCTCATAGAACAAAAACCAAAGCGAGTAAATAAAAAATTTCACTGACTCATCCAACCCACAAACACTACAGAGGCCTACTATGTGCCCAGCAGAGGAGGGATGAAACAGATATAGTCACTTGCCACCAATGCACTCAGAGTGCATCTGAAATGATGTACCCCAAGGCAGAGAGTGAACAGTGCTATATTCGAGCTGTGTCCTTTGCTACAGAAGATGAGAAGGGGCAACTAATCCAGCAGGGGCTTTAGAGAAGTGTCACTGACAGATCACATGAGACATGGGCCTTGAAAGATGAGAAGGAGCAGGGAACTTCTGAAAGCGGGAATATAAGCAAAGGAAAAATGCATGGAGCGTTTGAATAAGAAAAAGTAGTTTGTTTTGAGTGGGTCACAGGGAGGTTAGTCCAAACTCTATATAGTAGGCAATGAAGCTCACCAAGGTTTCTGAGTAGAGATAGAAAATGATGAGAACAGCCTGACCTGTGGTGGCGCAGTGGATAAAAGCGTCGACCTGGAAATGCTGAGGTCGCCGGTTCGAAACCCTGGGCTTGCCTGGTCAAGGCACATGTGGGAGTTGATGCCTCCAGCTCCTCCCCCCTCTCTCTCTGTCCTCTCTCTCCTCTCTAAAATGAATAAATAAAAAATAAAAAAAGAAAAAAAAAGAAAATGATGAGAACAGTGTCTCAGGAAGATCATATGAGCACCCATAAAGAGGATGCAAAAGGAATCAAGTTACTAGATTACTATGCACTTCGGAAGCATGTGCTGGAATCCATCAGCTCCTGTTCACAGAGTTTCTGCCGTGGTACAGCTTCATGCAATCTGACTTCAAGAGATGATCGCTTGCCAGGCACTCTAACTGTTAAAATCTTCTAGAGAACTAAAACAGGCTTCCAATCCAAGTCAAGAACCCAATTTCCGGCCCTGGCCGGTTGGCTCAGCAGTAGAGCGTCGGCCTAGCGTGCGGAGGACCCAGGTTCGATTCCCGGCCAGGGCACACAGGAGAAGCGCCCATTTGCTTCTCCACCCCTCCGCCGCACTTTCCTCTCTGTCTCTCTCTTCCCCTCCCGCAGCCAAGGCTCCATTGGAGCAAAGATGGCCCGGGCGCTGGGGATGGCCCTGTGGCCTCTGCCTCAGGCGCTGGAGTGGCTCTGGTCGCAACATGGCGACGCCCAGGATGGGCAGAGCATCGCCCCCTGATGGGCAGAGCGTCGCCCCCTGGTGGGCGTGCAGGGTGGATCCCGGTCGGGCGCATGCGGGAGTCTGTCTGACTGTCTCTCCCTGTTTCCAGCTTTAGAAAAATGGAAGAAAAAAAAAAGAAAAAAGAAAAAAAAAAAGAACCCAATTTCCCTCTGGATCTCTGTGAGGGAAGAACTGATGTGGAATAAGTTGGAAACGTGGGGTGTGCAGGTCTTCAGCGGGTCCAGCTCCATATAAAAACCCAACCCTGGTTCTCTACTTTACATCACTTACAGCTTAGCCCCTGTTAGAGAAGCTGATGCTAATGGTAGTGGGGCTGAAAGCACCTGGCTGATGGCTGAAGAGCTCATGAGACAATATAGATCAACTGCCCAGCATGTCATTCGGCACGTTGGCAATGGTTAATAAGCATCAGTTCTCTTCCCATTCTGCAAGGTCGGTTCCACCTAAAAATCCCATCAAGACTTCAGGAGGACTCAGGTCACCTTGTCTCCCAGCAAGGCCTCTCCAAAGTGACCTAATTCACATAACTCACACCTATTTCATGACAGGTGGCATACTAGGTGACATGTAATTTTATTCAACTTTCACAATGACCCTACTTTGCCCTTTTTATATAGGAGAAATTAAAGCCCTGAGAGGGTAAATGACTTGCCTGAGGACGCACGGATAGGAAGTGGCAGAGGTAGGATCTGAACCCAGGACTGCCTGACCCAGAACCAAGCACTTTCAACACTTCATTCCTGTCACCCGTGCTGGCCCAGCTACTGACAGGAAGCCTGGAAACTCCCTCCTTAAGGACAGAGATCACACCTGACACTATTCTCTCCTCACTGTACAGCGACCCACACAGCGCATGTCAGGAGCTTTAAAATGAAAACAGTTAACTTTAAAATAATGTACTACAAAACAGGAGGAGTTCCTCACAGAGAAAACTATTCACGATGTTGGACTGCCTGACACTTGAACTCAGCCATACAGTCTGGCAGGGGCTCCGTCTCAGACCGAGTTCCGACGTACGGCACCTGTCACGACCTAAGCTCTGACCGGGGATACACGCCGTGCCCTGAGCTCGTCACAGACGGAGCCCTGAGAAGACGGAGCCTCAAAGAAACGTCCCCTTGGCTGACGCCACAGCAGAAGGGAGTAGTGACCTCGGGCTGTTGTGAAGGCCCTCATTTCTCCGTCCCGGGGCACAGACTCAAGAGATGTGCCGCTCCCGCCCCAAACCTTGTTTCACTCGCAGAGATACCTCAATGCCTGGTGTTCCCCTCAGTGGACTCGTTACTGGGTTGGTCTCGCGCTCCCACCTGCAGATCGCTCCGCCAAGAAACACGAAAGAGGCGGTACTAAACCTGAGGGGCGGGCCCGGCGGAGGAGGAGCGCGAGGGGGCGGACCTGCGCCTGCTCCCTGATGGCTCCGCCCAGGGAGAGGGTGGGGCGAGAAGAGTAAACGGCGCAGGCGGGATAGGGGGCAGGCGGGAGATTGCTGGTACGGGGGTGGGGCTTAGGTTCTTTGATGCTCTTTTCCTAGTGAAGGTCGGGAAGCCAGGGAAGCGCTAGAAGGGAGGAGGCCAGGAAACAGCAGGTGTAATTAACATTTACCAAGAGCTTCTGCATGCCAGGAAGGAATTTTTAAAATGTCTTTAACATACGGGGATATGCTGTCAGTCTTACAAGGTTTGAGTGCCTATAATTTCACCATGAGAATTTCTTCTTGAGTAAAGCATTCCTCCAGTCGTTCAAAATAAAAAGAATTAAAAGTTCATTTCTAGGAGAAAATCAACTGCAAAAACCATTCCCCAGTCCTCTCCCAGGATGCAAATGTGATGAGGTAATGAGAGTGCTGACTTGGGTTTGATTCAGGTTCTGACTCGAGTGTGTTTCCTGTTGTGAAATGCAAGTAAATAACCAACCCTTCCCTGCCTGTCTCAGGATTGTTGTGAGAGTTTGGTAAGCAATGCTTGTTAAAGAGCCCCTTAGGACTTCTTTCCCTGTCATCCATTTGAAAAACATTTGTTCCCTTTCCCCTTCTGGACTCAGTCTTCTCATCTGTATAATGGAAGGAGGTCTGGAACATTAGAGAACATTCACAGCTTTGCTAGAATTCCTATTCTAGGTAAAGGCTGGAGCAGGGATTCTTCTCCCAAGTGTCTGTATTCAGTCACTTCCAGAATCCTTCAGTCCAACCTGAAGTCCCCTGTATATCTGATTTCTGCTACCATCACTTTCTGGGCCCATCCAAGTTTCATGTCCTCAGAGGCCATGCTGGCCTGTTCCCATTCTGTTCCCTGAATGTCCTTATAACCAGCTGCTCCTGAGCCACTCAGGCCCATGTTCTAATCCAGGTTCTCAAAATTGTTATGTATCCCCTATGGCAAAAAAGTTCAGTTAATACCAGAAAGGACTCTGGGGAACTCAGGAAGGGCTCAAGAAGGGCTCCCTCAAAGCATGTGGAGTTCCAGCCATGCTTGTGGCTCCCTTCACCACATGCTACCTACAGGTCCTGGAGAAGTGGCAGTGGCAGCAGGAAACCTCAAAGAGGCCACAGGTTCATGAGGGCCAAGGGTGGTAGGGCAGCCTTTACTCATTTGCACCAAGGTGTGGGGAGAATGGCTTTTTCTTTCTTTCTTTCTTCTTTTTCTCTTTATTTTCTTTCTTTCTTTCTTCTTTTTCTTCCTTCCTTTCTTCTTTCTTTTCTTTTGTGACAGAAAGAGGGGGTGAGTGGGACAGATAGGGACAGACAGACAGGAAGGGAGAAAGATGAGGAGCATCAATTCTTCGTTGCAGCACCTTAGTTGTTCATTGTTTGCTTTCTCATTAGTGCCTTGATGGGGGGGGGGGACTAGAGCAGAGTGAGTGACCCCTTGCTCAAGCCAGCAACCTTGGGCTTCAAGCCAGCGACCTTTGGGCTCAAGCCAGCAACCATAGGGTCATGCCTATGATCCCAGCCTCTAGCCAGTGACCCATGCTCAAGCTGGTAAGCCTGTGCTCAAGCCAGCAACCTCAGGGTTTAGAACCTGGGTCCTCTGAGTCCCAGTCGGATGCTCTATACACTGCGCCACTGCCTGGTCAGACTGGCTTGCTTTCTTATTCCCTGTTCCAAATAGTTTTGTGGATCCAGGAAAACAAAGCCTTCCACAGCCTGGCTGCTCAACCAAACTGTTCCTCTACTCCTAATACATTGTCTCTCCCTTTACCGTCTTCTGCCAAGTTTTGCCCTATGTAAGGGGGAGGGGACTCTTTTCTCTCTTCTGTATCCTCCTTCCTCTCTACCTCTGTCTTCTCTAAGCATTCCTCTCTGAATTTCTCAAAGCAGTTTTGTGAGAGCTTGTAAGGAACAGGCCTTATCTACCCTCACTGCCATGGTATATTTCAAAACAACTATGATCCCAGAACCTGAACTTTCTAAGAGTCTGAGCTGTAGTTGAGGAGGTGTGAGTGATCTGTCATAGGAAATGTGCAAGAAGAGCCACCTGTTAGAAAGCTGAAGTGGGGCCTCTTTGGTGAGCTAGAAGAAGGGGCAGCATAGTGGAGGTCTTTTAGATCATAGAGCGATGAAAGGAGGTATACTGGGTACCAAGAAGGGAGCTAGGCAGCTAGCCAAAGAGATTTGATTTAACAAGCTATTATATGTCAAGCATTTAGAACTGTACCTGACACATAGTATTAGTTATTATTGCTATTATTGTGAATGATTCAGAGATTGCAAAAACTGAACCTTAGAATCAGAATCAATCATTTCCTCGCTCCCACTCCTGGTCATGAAATAGAGGAAACTGAGGTCTGGAGGGGCCTGCCATAGTTCCAGTCTGGGCTAAGACTGTAACCTAGGCCTCTGACTTCTAGGAGAGCAGCTGCACAAAGCCAGCCTGTCTCCTTCTTAGGTAGAGGAGAGAGCTCTACTTAAGTGAGCTATTTTCAACTCATCTGGGAAGTTGAGAGTAAGGAGCAGTGGAATGAAGGCAAGACTTGAGCTTAGAGACTCCAGTGTCTCCTGGGGAATAAGCTCAGGAATCAGCCCTATGTCCTGCTCTCCCCAACAAACTGCCTTTTCTTGAGGAGGGCTTCCTCTGCTGTGACTAGGGTTAGGACTGTGTTTCTGCCCCGTTCCTTAATCGGTTAACTCCAATAAACCACCCAGATTAAGGGGGTGAGAACAGCCAGTGCCAGGTGATCTGAGCTGAAACAAGAAAAGACTCTCCCAAGAGACTGAGTTTCCTGAAGGTAAGGGTCAGTCTTCCCAACTCCTAGGATCCTAGCCTTGCCCAGAAATCCTAGATCCAGAGTTCCCAGAACCCTGGGAAAATCTTGGTGTCTCCACCCTGGAGAGCTGGGCCAGACATGACCATCCCAGCCAGCACTCCACATGGCCCAGGACCAAAAAAGCCCTCCCTGTCTGTCCCCTTCTGGCACAGTTCCTTCCACTGCCTGCCCAGGAGCCATGTGGCACCCAGACCACAGATTCCCACCAGTGCTGCTTTAGTTTGTCTCCTTTATTTTACCAAAAATAACAATAAAGTCTTCCCTCTGTTTCACAAAAATAGATATCCCCCCTTCTTTCCCACCCTACCCACCCCCTTCTGCAATCAACACCGGCCACAGCCTAGAATCCATCTTCCAATCCACAGCTCTCCCTGGGGAAATCTTTGAACATCATCCCTCCACCTCACCCCACCCCAATCCAGAGCCTTTGGGAACGTCTCTGGAGGCAGCTGTCCCAGGTCCAGCTGGCTGCCTCCAGGAGTCCCATCTGTTTCCCCAGAGATCAGGCAGCTGCTGGGCCATGGAGAGAGGGGCATGATTTTGGAGGCTTGGCCAGCAGATAACCCTAGCAGACCTGAGGGACAGTGGGGCACTCTGGCATTAGGCTAGAAATCCCTGCTCAAAGCAGAAACAGTTGTATCCTGGAGAGGGGCTGTCAAACCCTCTTTTCATGTGCTTCTCATTTCTCAATGTAGCAATCCACAGGCCCCACGGTGGGACTCAGAGCCCTGGTTTCTACTCCAGCTTCACAAAGCCTTTCTGTGAAGCCTAGGACAGTTTCTCCCTCTTCTCCTCCTGGCTTCAGTTTCCTCTTATATACGTGGAAGATTCTGTGAACGAAACTAGATAATCCTCAGGTTGTTTCTGGATCTCCATCTTGGCCTCTGGGAGGTAGGGCCTTGTCCCTACCTAATTTCCCCATCTGTAGGTCTGGGCATGGGGGTGCTGAGTAATGGAGTACTGAATGAACATTCTAGTTTCTCTGTGAGCAGCGAGGCTCTGAGAGCCAACCCACTGGAATGTCTCAGGATAGATGGGAAGGAGGCAAGTACTTGCAGGAAGAGTCCATTCACTAGCCACGTGGCCCTCAATGTCCTGGAATGGGGACAAGACTCAAGAATTTCCCAACTCAAGTTCCACTAGATCCTTGGGTTGGATGATTATTCTGTGCTGGGTTTCAGACCCTGGAAACCAAATTTATAAATTCTAGGAGCTAGATTGGAATATGTGATTCCCAATTTAAGAACCAGAGGACCAGTGTGGACAAGAAGGGACCACCCCCAACCACCAGAGGCTGTCTATAATCAGGCCCTTTTGGAGGCAGAGGAATGAGTGAAATGACAGCTGATGGGCATCTCTGGCTGAGTAATTGAAACCCCTGTCTGTGGTGGGCCAGGGATTGAGGTGCCCAGGGCAAGGCTCCCCTTCCTACCTGCTCTCTAGAATTCAGGCTGATGGAAGAGGGTAGACTAGAAGATTCAAACATAGAGCTGCATCCATCTACAACCACATTTTGTATACTTACACACGTTGTTGGATGCACAGAGTGGGGACAGTGAACTGTCATCACTCCTACAGTGGTCATAGCCTGATGGTCCCAATTCCTCCACCCTCCTTCCCTCATTCCTTTGTTCCTTCCATCAATCCATTTGCCTAACATTTATGAGGTTCTACTATGTGCCAGGGAGGGTCTAAGGTGGCTAGCTCTCGCAGATACATCCTATAGTCAAAATCACACACATACACACACACACATACACACAGTCATCTGTGCTCACTCACACACAGCCTGTTCACTCTCTTGTACCTTTCTTGCCATCACCTCAACTGCATCCACAGTGCCCAGATAGCCTTGGGAACCACCACAGAAAGGTGACTACAGAAAGGAGTGGAAAACTAGTCTACCCCGCCTCCAGACTTCATGTTGGAGGTTTAGCTCCCCCTTTCCTTCTGTTTGCCCACCTTTAAATTCTCCCCTTCTCCACTCACAAGCAGTCAGGGGAACATGTGGGCAGACTCCTAAGAACCAGAAGTCCAGGGGCTTTGGGTGTGTGGAGGGGTCCCAGAGCCTTCAAGTTCCTTTGCCACCAGACTCCCGAGGTTCCCCTCCCCTAGCCACTCTATGTTCAGATGATCTGACGAGCAATAATGTCCAGGCCTGGGCTCAGTGACAGATCCGCTCTGTCATCTCTCTCTGTAGAGACACAAGGTTGGGGGGTGGGGAGGGGATGGAGAGTTAATCAAAACTCAACCTGCCAGGCAACCCCTTCGCAAACCGTAGGGACTGGCTGCTCTTCTCCCTGAACCTGGCCCCTTTCCAACCCCACCCCAACTCCAGGCTGCAGATCTGGGTTTGTAAACTGACATTTGAACGAATTCTCTATGAAAGTACAGAGGGATTGTTAAATGAATTGCCTTGCCCTAATTTATCCCCTTAGGTATTGGATGTTCTTAAAGCAGGTAGCCTTTGGATCTGAAAACTCAGAGGCTGGCCCTGGTGGGCGAGAGTAGTAGGGGCTTGGCCTCACCAGTGGCTCCAGCTCCCGCTGGTCCACGAGGCTGAATTCGCGGATGAAATAGTAGAAGTGCTTGTAGCAGGTGTTGACATGCGCCTCAGCTCCCATGCTGAGGATGCTGTCGAAGTGGTGGATGTAAACGTGGACAAAGACGCGGAAGAGGCGGGTCAGGATCTTGGTGCAGACCTGCTGAAAGTTCTTGGGAAAGGGAACTCCTACGGGGACAGGGATGGGCAGAAGGTGGGGGCAGGATCAAAATCCTGGTATGGAACTCTGCCCAGCCCCGTCCTCCCACATACAGGCAGCCTTTGCCCACGATGGCCTCTTCCCTAGCACACTTCCCTGTGGGAGACAGACAGAGATCATGATTTGTTTTCCCCATACTTTCCTTTATAATGAAGCACAAATCTGACTTTGCCTTTCTTCTACTGAAATACAAATCATCTTCCACATTTTCCCATGACTCTGAGCAGGACTCAGCCACTTGGTTGGGGGTCACTGACCAACCTTTCTTAGAGTATGATGAAAGAAAGTAGTTCTCAGACTCTCCCCAGAAATATATGTATCTATAGATGCTCTCACATGACACCCTTACATACAGTTCCAAGGGGAGTTTATCAACATCTGGGGTCCATTTTTAAAAACATGGGCCTTCATGATTAAGCCCTAACTTCTCAGCATGGTGCCTGCTCAGGCCTTTTAGGATCCTGACCTCCCTCTCCAGCCCCATCCTGACTCCTTCCTCTTTGCAACATTCACAATGCAGTCCCAGACCCCTAACCCTGGGGATTACTAAATCTTCAAGAACTAGTTCAGATATCTCTCATTCCTTCAAATACTCAATAACACTTTCACTTTCATCTGTGAGCCAGGGCCTGTGCTGAGCCCTCTGCACCTTTTGCCTGGTATAATGGGTATGACAGCCATTCTAGATGAGATAAAATGAAGGTGTGGAAAGGTAGAGCTACTTGCCTGAGGCTACGTAACTCTCAGCACAGACTGGAGGCAGGTTTCAAACCCTCTTTGCATTGCCCTGCAGCACCTCTCTGAGATAAATGCCACAGACCCTGCTCAAGAAAAGCTCCAGGACCTATGTAAAAGATAGTTTTGCACAGCCCCCCATACTCAGGGTGGAGATCTTAGTGGCCATGCCCTCTTTGCCATCCCAGGGTTAAGACATAGCCATCTGGGGTCTCAGAGGCCTGGGGGTTAAGGCTAGAAGGGAATGAGAGTTCAGACACAGGCCCACACTGGCCTGCCCCTTTCCATAGATCCCTTCCCCTTCCTCACTGCTCTCAGAAAGGGTTGAGCCCTGCCTTCCCATGCACCCTTTCAGGCCCAGCCCAGGTCCTTCAGACTTGTCCTGCCCATCTAGACACTTTGGGCCCAGGCCTCAAGAGACCTCAGCAGCAGTTCTGAATCCCTCCTGATTTAATGCACTTTCCCTCACCTGGCCTCAGTTTCCTCCTGTATGAAATGATAGCGCAGGAAATGACAGGCCACCAGCTGGGGAGGAGGAGCCTCAGGCATTGAATTGTGACTCACTGCTGGCTTCCCTCAGCATTCAGGTTTCTCCCCTCTGGGCTTGACCACCTGCCTCACCAGTCTCTGATTCCCTTTGCTTTAACAGGGGTGAGGCCAGGCGGGGGTGGATCTGCTGTGATGGACACAGTGTCATGCCAACATCTCTTTTGATGCCCTTGGGTGGGGAAGCAGGGCAAGGATGACATCACTCATCTCCCAGACCCACCCTCACCCGCCTGGGCTGCCCAGTGAATTAAGAAAAGGCTCCATGGCTTGGGCCTGACAAGGGAAAACTCTGCCCTATGAGACCCCTGAGCTGGAGATACCATCAGGCACACCCAATCCGCACCCGCTTCCCTTCCGGAGGCCAGGGGTCAAAGGGAACTCCCTGCAGGCTGCAAGTCTGGTTCGCTCAAGCAGGGTAACCTTGAGGCACCTCTTCTGGAAGTTTCTGAGAATCACAGTCGTCTTGCCAGGATGGTCCCTAGAGAAGCACTCAAGCTTTAAACAAGCGCCTCAAACTGGGAGTCAGGCAGGCAAAGCTTGAGATATCTGATCTTGAGTAGACAATGAAACTCTCTGAGCCTGTTTCCTCTTCTACAAAATGGGGATGAAAATTACAAACCTCTCCCCCCATCCCCACTCCCAGAATCGCTTTATCAAACTAAATGCTCCATCTGTGAAATGGGCTCTGGTAGCTCCCTCCCTCCCTGGCCTGGCCCGACTTGCCTGCCAGGTGGCACTCACCAACGCGAGTGGGAAAGACATCCTCATCATTGATGAGACTCTCGATCCAGTCCATGAGCAAGGCCATGTAGCGTGGTGCGGAGAGCTTGGCTGGCCTCCGGTACTGGCGCTCGTCCTGCCAGCGGTACTCGTAGCGGGGACCTCCGGCCATCACCGGGCAGCTGGTCTCGCTGCAGCGCTCAGCCATGGTGCCATAGATGAGGTTGATGCGGTTGAAGAAGTCCACCACGTGCACGGCGATCCAGTCATCAATATTCTCGCCCAGGGGCAGCCTCACCACACTGCGCAGGTCCAGGCCAGACTTGAGCGATGCCTGTGCCTTCTTATATAGCTCAAAGCGCTGTGTGCCTGGCTCAAAGCGCTTCCGCGGCCTGAATGTCTTGTCCTTGGCAAACACCTGCTTCAGGCACAGCGCCATGGCCAGGCTGGACTGAGGGACAAGTGTCCAGGGGAAGGACCTGCAGATGCCCTGTCAGGGCCAAGGACATGGGAGAGCACGGTGGTCAGGTCCTTACCAAATGTGCTTTGACTTCCCAACACATCATTTCCCTCTCACTTCTCAGCTTTTGGCCCACCTCTGCAGCCTCTGCCTGGATTCTAAATCCTCCTCATCCCCTTGGTTCAGCACCCCTGCCCTATTTCCAGGCTGCCCTATCTCCCCCTGCTAAGCGCCACATCCCTGCTATCTTATTTAGTTTCCTCTCCACATTCATTGCATCTCACAGAGGGGCTGAGCCTTGGCTCCGAACAGGTGCTCCTCAGACTTGCTGTTGACCAGCAGAGAGGTGGCAGAGGCTTCCTGCAGTACCTCCTGAAGGCAGGGTCTGGGACAAGATGACCTCTGGGAGCCCCACAGGCCAGCTAGTGCAGCGTGGGAGAGCCTGGCTGCACATTGTGCTAGGAATAGGGGAGGAGGGACCCCGCCTTCGGCTTCCTCTGGGATATCTCATAGTCCATCCGGCCACCGGGGATTCCCAGGGAGCAGGAGGGACTTTTCTACCAAAAATGTCCTTTCCTTTTATTGCCCTGAAAGAGGAAAGGGCTCTCATATGGCCAGCTGTGAGTGTAGCTGCAGGCGCTAGAGAAAAGGGGGAGGTGTTAATTCTAGAAGGGCACCACTTCCTCCAACACTGGCTGGAAATCCTTCCTCCTTCCCCCCAAGCCAGCCTCTTCTAGGCGGAAACCCCAACATGCACTGGCCCCTCCCTCTGCACCTGACACTATCAATAGACATTCCTAGAGCACTCACTATATGCCTAGAATTGGGAGGTACAGTTGGATCCACCCAGCTGGGACCATCTAGAATTCAGATAAATTTGCTCTGCCTTTTAGAACTGAAGGATCCCAGACTCAGAACAGACTTTGGGGACAGCAATCAGAGCCCCAAGCTTGAAGGCAGAAGTCCTAGGTTCTAAGCCCAGCACCACCATGACTGTAGCAGGCATGGACTTGGCCATACAACTTCGTGAGTCACTCCATTACAGGCCAGGTTTCTGGTACTCTTAGGGTAGACTCTCATCTCCTATGAGTGTGTGAGCCCTTGGGAAATGCAGGTCCAGGTACCTACTGAAACTAGAACTTAGCCACAAACTGAGCACTGGCCGTGACCCCAGACTGAGCACTAAGGCTGAGTATATACCATGCACTGAGCTCTGGCTCCAGGTTGAACTCTTACCTAGCCTTGACCCTCGTCAATGGGAATGCTGACCCTAGCCTTAGACTGATGCTTGAATATAGCCACAAACAAAGGCTGGCCTTGACTTCAGAGCTGACACTGGAACATTTTCCTTTTTCGTGTCTCTAGTAATACTGGGACAGGATTGGAGAAGGAGGATGAGAACAACATGACCAAAGGCACAGTATTTATGGACTGGGGGAGGTGCCATGTCAGGCAATAATCAATCTAGTGGAAAAGTTTGGAACAGGGTTCTTGATTGTACCCACAACAAGCAGACCAGGAGGGGAACAGTCAAGTAAAATGAAAGGAATTTGGAGAGTAGGGGTAGGTCTTCCAGCAGGATCTTGTCTTCTTGAAAAAAACATCAAAGATGTGGCAGGTCATCTCATCCATCCTGGGCCCCTTGCCTTCTCATCCAAAGAAGTCTCCAGTGAGGGACTTGAGTTTCCTGACCTGACTTCCATGCTTCACTTGCCACCTGTATTCTAAACTCTGCTTGGGCCAGGGGCTTCCAAAATCTCCCACATTGCAATTAGGTGGGCTCCCTAGGCTCTTCACCTTCACCCAGCCCCTTTTACTGACGGTTACCAACAGACCCTCACCCTGGCATTCGACACCTTACCCTACTTTTCCTGCCTCACTTCCCTATATCAACCACCTTGCAGATCCCTGAACACTACCTTTGCTACCATCCCCTTCCTGCCTCTAAGTTTTCTTACACTGGTCCCTTTGCCTGACTACACATGGTCTGACTGAATGCTACCTCCTCCCACAACCCTATCTAATAAACAAACCCAGACCTCTTTTTCCTTGAGTGGAGGCTGCTCTTTGGCCATTGCTGTCTCCAGCCTCCCCCCACTACCCCCACCCCCACCCTGACCCCAGCCTATGTCAGGGCCTGGCACATAGTCAATGCTCAGGCTTTAAGGAAAGCTCCGAATCAAGAATCTTAGGGTTGAAATAACCCTGAGAAATCATCTGGCTCAACCCACTTCTTGTAAAAGTAGGGAGACTGAGGCCCCAGAAAGGGGACTTGAAGAGTGTGTGTTCACATAGCAAGTTACAGGCAGAAGATCTCCAATGACAGAACAGGGAACTGGGATAAGGTGGGGCTCAGCCCAAGACAAAAAGACCATTTTCCAGCATTGGCTGCACTAGCGAGTTGTTGGTCCGGTGGAGATAAGGGGAAAGGTGGGGAAGTGGAAGGAGAAGGGAAGTATCTTCACACCAATTAGACCAATCTAATTCCTGTTCTAACATGCTGAGCCTTCTTCACTGCCCCCACAGCAACTTGGGTGTCCTGACCAGTGAGCTAGAGTCTCACCTTCCTGCTGTAGAATTTCAAGACCTGAGTTTTTTCCCAGGGAAGTGTAAGCTTGGCAGCGGAGGGAGGAGGGGGGGTGATGGATAGGTGCCCTTCTATCTATGCCACTTGTTTCTCTTCACTTCCCACTTCCATGCCCTCCCCGAGTTTCTGTCCCTCACAGAACCTTGGTTCCCCCCTTGAACCAAGGCTTTTGCCTCTAACTCTGGGTGTCCTCTTACTCCTAAAGTGGTCAGTGATGGCTCACACCCTGGGTGGGTATCTGGGCTCCCCAAATGAAGAGCACAGAGTGGCCCTTCCTGTTTCTGACACTTAGCCCCCTGCAGAGGCTACACCTGCTATCCCTCAGGCCGGCCCCAGTTTGAACCTAGAATCCAGCCTAGAACTCTGATGTGCGCGCACGCGCGCGTGTGTGCTACAGGGCAGAGATCCAAAAGAAAAGTAGAGGTGGGGATTCCGAGTCTGCGTTGTCCCTTCAACACTCGGCCACCCAAACCCACCGTTTGGCCGTCCGTCTCCGGCCACGGCTCTCCAGCCAGGGCTGTCAGGACAGACTGGTCGTAGGACCCAGAGGTGCAGGCCAGATAGTTCCGCTCCCGAAGACACGCCCCCGTGTACACACACACACACACACACACACACACACACACACCGCCCCCCCAACGCCGACTTTAGTCCCTCTGATTCTCGGACCCGGACCCAGGGCTCTGGCCAGCCCGCTTTCGGGCAGAGGTCACCTCCGGATGGTGCCACGCCGGGACAGCCGAGGAAATGAAAGTGGAAGCAAGGCTGGTTCGTGTTCGCGGCGGGGTCGCGCGGGGCGCGGCGCTCACTCACGGGGTTCGCCTCGATGAGTTAATGGGAGTCCTTGTCCGGCCGCGAGTCACATCCCCAACGCGCTGGGTCGCTTCCTTTTACCGGTCCTCCCGTTCTGCGGATTCTCTTGCCTGTTCACGGGCCTGCCCTGCCGGGCCGCGGCCGCCCTATCGCCCCCGAGGCGGCGCCAGCTCCGCCCCGGCCTTCCCGGCCCCGCCACGCTGCGGCCAAGGGGCGGGGAAGGGGCGGGGAGTGGGGACCCCCCACCTCAATGCACAAACAAACTCTATGTCGCCTTTCCGGAAAGTCCATATTGTGCCCCAGCTTCTCGCTGGACAAAGGACTAGACTTTACCAAAGAGGCAGCCTCAGCTTTCTCTACTGTAAAATGGGGACAAGTTGAGCTTCTGTCTGGAGCAGAAACAAAAGCGCTACTAGATAGATGGTGGTGGTTTTCTTGCTCTTCCAGAATCCTGTGTGTTTCACTTGTGGCTGAACTCAATAAAGGATCAGTTCTGCCCTATACACTTCATATCCTCAGCTCTTGGCGTAGTGTCTAGCACACAGCAGGCATTTAATATCAATTTGCGGAATGAATGAACGAATGAATGAATGAACAAAAATGTCTTTGGACTGATGAGTGAGTCCCCCCACACCCCCAACACACACACCTGCACTGAAAGGACTGGCCCTGAAGAATGATCAGATCACAGACTTTCACCTCCCCCTACAGTGCTGGGGTCCTTGCTTAGATTGGTCTGATTCTCCTCACTCCTTACCTGAAACCACCTCATTCCCACCACCAGACATTTGTTCTATCTGTTCCCATTTGGAATACCTTCTTTCCCTCCTTCCTTCCAACCAAATCCAAACCCTTCAAGACCTGATCTGGGCCCTGGCTGGGTAGCTCAGTTGGTTTAAGTGTCATGCCAAGGTTATGGCAAGGTTACAGGCTCAGTCCCCAGTCAGCATACATACAAGAATCAACCAATGAATGCACAAATAAGTGGAACAAAAAATTGACGTCTCTTTCTCTCTCTCTCTATATCAAATCAATTAAAAAAAAAAAAAAGACCTGATTTGCTCTCCCTACTTTTCTACCTGGGTTCTTCCCTTGAGGGCAGACAGATATTTCACACAAGCACCCATTCACACTGTGGACCCCAGATCCAGGGACCGGGTAGCTGTTTTGGGATGGGAGGGAAAGTTGGAGGCCTTCTAGAGCGGGAGGGCCAAGGCAGACTGATAGGCTGCGGAAGTCACCCTGGTGGGGTGCAGGAAGTGAGTAGGCAGGAGTAAGAAGGAGCTGGCGGCTGGAGGAAGGAATTAACTGTGGCACAGATGCTTCCTGGGTTCCCCTTGTGCTTCGATCTTCTGCTTGCTCGAATGCATGAGAACACGCTGGATCTTGAAGAATCCCAGCACACAGAACTGAAGATTCTTTACCCAGGTGTAAAGTTCATTTTCTGTACCTCCATCTGGGTTTCCTGCTATGTGGGTCCTTAACTCTGCCTCAAACCCTTATAAACATTTGCATGCTTTAGTATGTGCAAAAGAGATTAAAATCTAGTCCTTCATTTGTTTGATACCCTAATCAATAGCCTTTATTAAGCATGGCTCTGTGCATTGAGAGCAGGGCATCAGGTGAGGAAGCTGGTCTCGTCCCTGACTTCAGCTGACAACAGGTCAGCAAGGGGGACAACTCAGAGAGTTAACACAAGGTCAGAGTTCAGTCATCCAGAAGTGAGAACATAGTTACAGATTGATGGGGAGCAATTTGTGATAGTGAGTTAACTGCAGGAAACACATGGAACACCCAAATTGGGTACTTTGAGGAGAGTTTAAAGAAGGCACTATTGCCTGACCTTTGGTGGCGCAGTAGATAAAGGCATCGTCCTGGACCGCTGGTCAGTGGTTCGAAACCCAGGGCTTGCCTAACCATGTGGTGGCGCAGTGGATAGAGTATCAGACTGAGACGTGGAAGACCCAGGTTCGAAACCCTAAGGTCGCCGGCTTGAGCATGGGATCATAGATATGACCCCATGGTCACTGGCTTGAGCCCAAAGGTTGCTGACTTGAGCAAGGGCTGACTCGCTCTGCTGTAGCCCCCTGGTCACGGCACATATGAGAAAGCAATCAATGAACAACTAAGGAGCTGCAGCTAAGAATTGATGCTTCTCATCTCTCTCCCTTCCTGTCTGTCTGTCCCTCTCTCTGGTCTGTCTCTGTCAAAAAAAAAAGAAACCCTGGGCTTGCCCAGTCAAGGCACGTACAACAAACAAGCAATGAACAACTAAAGTGAAGCAATGATGATAAGTCGATACTTCTTGCTCCTCCCACCCACCTCTCTCTGTAAAATTAATAAATAAAATCTTTATTTTAAAATGGCACTATTTAGAGGTGTAGTCAAGGTGTAGGGAAACCACATGGATAGTGTTATCACCAAAGGGCCAGCTAGAGCAACCCTTCAATGTCCACTCTAGGCTGAAGCTGTCACCCTAGCTTCATGGATGTTGGGAGGGACTAGTCAAAGTCAGAGCTATAAGGAAGGGGCTACTGTGGGCTAAGTTTGAGGGGCACACCCAGCCCACAGCAATCATACTGCAAAGGACTGGGAGTCTATAGGGGCCTCCTCCACCTCCCTTCCTCTGATTTCTGGCCAGGTTTCACCATTGGCCAACTCCTACTCTTGGAGCCAAAGACAGGGAACCTGTTGATTCAGCCACAGAAATCAGCCTCCTGGGGCCTAGAGCTGGGCTGAGGAGGGTGGAGAGTGTATCTGGGAGCAATGGAAGGTACTTGGCTCGTGGGCTCAGAGACTTTGACTTAAAAGGAAACAGAAACTGCTTTGTGCTCTTATCATTCAGTTCTAAATATTTCAAAGTTCATTGTCATTTCCTCTTTAACCCATGGATGATTTAGAAGTTTTTTAGTTTCTCAGCCTATGGGAGGTTTATGTTTCTCGTGTTGACCTCTAATTATATTGCATTGTGGTTGGAGATCATGGTCTGCAAGATGCTGGAATGTGATGTGACTTCTTCTGTGGCTTTATACATGGTCATTTGCTGTACCTCCAGCTGGGTTTTATAGAATAGGCAGGAGTTTGACTGGTGAAGAGTGAAAAGTCCAGAATCTTACTTTGTGGGAAATATAGCTGATCCATTTAGAAGGAACTTCAGAAGTTGCCAGCCCACCTACAGAGCCCTAGTGTCTGCCCAATACTAGCTGACAGGTTGAAGGAGTGGGAGAAGCCCAGATCTCTTAAATACCTATATTCCCTTCCCATGGCTCTTAGTCTGGGCTACAGTGTTCTTACAGGAGGCTCTGCTGGGGCTGAGAAGAGCCAGACCTTTGAGAACAAGGTCCTGGCTTTCCCATATGTTAGCTGTGTGACCTTGGGTTACTCCTGTCCTCCCTGATGGCATACCCTACAGCATTGCAACTTACACAGGATGCATACTGTTTCCTGCGTATAAGTTACTCAAATAAAGCCCTTTCTCTGAAGCTTAGTGGGAGGACATATTCTTTACTGTACAATCCAGGAACAAGATTCCTTGATGGGAGCTTCAAGTGGCCGTGGATAGTATCCAGACCTGGGCTCCAGTGCTGCCGTGTGTCTCTAGGAATGCCTCCGCCCCTCTTTGGGCTTCAACGTTTCCCACCTGCACCACAAAAGCATCTTCCAGCCATACAATTCCAGCCATATGATTCCTTATCAGGACCAGCTTTTTGCTCTTGCTCCCATAGGCCTATACCCAGTGACTCCACTGACACAGAGTAGCTTCTCCTTGGGGACTTCCCAACCTTTCTTATTCCAGGGAAGTTCCCCCATCCACACACTCCTCTCAAAATGAACTACAGCACCCCTAGATGACCCCACCAGGCTTCTGGAAACTCCAGTATCCTGATGGGGCCTACCTTCTCCTCAATTTTCCAAGAAAATGTTTCTATTTCAGTTTCTGCCTTTTCCTGTCCAGAAGGCAGTATCTTTCATCCTGGCACATTTAGGAAAAAGCAAAGAATACCCTCACTGCAATAAGAGGGATTGAGGTTAGACTTCCTTTTGTTTGAAAGACAAGGTTGAAAAGAATGTACATTGAAATTCTGTGTGACCTTGGACAAGGCTCTTGTTCTCTCTGAGCCTATTTCCCCTTCTGTAAAGTGGAAACAACAACAATGCGTGCCCACGGAGAGCTGTGGGGTTCAGCAGAAGGTTATGTCAGTCTTTCTGGAGGTGCTGTCTTCAAGCAGCCAGCAGGCTTTTATGTAAAGGAATTGCACTGTTCCTCTGGTCCAGGAAGACAGGGGGCAGAGACCCAGGTCAGCATGAGGGGACACTCAGCACATCAGGGCTGTTCAGCCATGTAGCCTGGATGGCTGTACTCACTTCTGGGGATGGGGGTGGGCATGGGGGGAACGTGCAAGCAAAGGTGGTATAGCCACTGTGACATTGACTTCAGAGGGTTTCAGTCCCTCTGATGAGCAGGCGGGCCTTCTTGGTCCTGAGACCCTTGGACTTGTGTGTTGTGTGCTCCAAGGTCCCTCTTCCCTTCCAGCTCCCTGCCCTCACCTCGAGGTGGAGGCATAGCCCTCACCTCTCCAGGTTTCAGGACTTCCATCTTGGGAAGGAAACCTCTGGAGGCTGTGGTGGGAGTCTGGTGTGCATGAGAGCCTTAGGATAATTTCATAGTACCCCCACCAACCTGACCTGACCTCCAAGATAGCCCTTTGTAGACAATGCCACCTACCCAGATGCATGCCCTCCAAACACTTGAGTTAGTGGCCAGCTCAAGGGTGTTCCAGGAGTGGAGGTGATAGTTGGTGGAGGTGGGGGGCGAGGTAAGAGGTGGGGATAGTGGCAGTTTTCCCAGTCTCCCAGGCTCGGCCTTCCTCGGAACCCACTATGAAGCCTGCACAGGAAGTTCTGCCCAACTGTACGTACCTCCTCTGCCACTGTGGTGCCTCACTTTCAGCCTGTGGGGCTGCCTGCCTAGAGCATGAGCCTAGTTCAAACTCTTCTCCTAAAGCAAGCCTCCTCAGACTACTCCAGTCCCCATGGCTCTTTTTTCTTCTTCTACAGCGTCCTTTCTCCAAGTGTTTTCAGTTACATCTGCCTTAGAGTCACCAGTGGGGATGGGGCTTCCTTACTGAACACCGTCCGATTCAGACCAAGCCCGGAGATCTTTTATAAGAAGAACTGGGAATAGAGGAATAAGCGAATGACACTGTGGGGATGAAATCAGCAAAATCCGGAATGGTAAAAATTCTTTCGGACAGATTCTTTACATATAAATGTCAAGAAAACAAAAGAAATGAGGGAGTATCTGTTAGTTAAAAGTGTCTTAATATGGAATACTATCCAGCAGCAAAACAAACCAGCTATTAAGACTTGTAACAACTTGGAAGGATTTCAGAGGCATTATGCTCAGTGAAAAACTCAACCTTAAAAGGTTGCATACTATATAATTTCATTATATATGCTCTAAAAATTGCAAAATTATAGTGATAAAGAGCAGATTAGTGGTTGGCAGGAGTTAGGGTTGAGGAGGAGGGTTTAACTATAAAGGCATAGCACAAGGGACTTTCTCTGGGTAATGTTGTTCCACAAACCTATGCATGTAATAAAATTTCATAGCACTATAAACAAAAGAAAAAACTGAAAAAAATAAATGCATATAAAAACTGGTAAAACCTGTAGTTTGAATTCTGTTGGACTCATGTCAATTTCATGGTTTTGATAATGATACTAAGGTTATAAAAGATGTAACTATTGGGGGAAGCTGTGTGAAAGGTATATGGGAACACTGTAACATTTCTGCAACTTTTATATGAGCCTAAAATTATTTTAAAATAAAAGTTAGCCGGACCAGGCGGTGGCGCAGTGGATAGAGCATCAGACTGGGATGCAGAGGACCCAGGTTCAAGACCCCGAGCTCGCCAGCTTGAGCGCGGGCTCATCTGGTTTGAGCAAAATTCCACCAGCTTGAGTCCAAGGTCGCTGGCTCCAGCAAGGGGTTGCTTGGTCTGCTGAAGGCCCGCAGTCAAGGCACATATGAGAAAGCAATCAATGAACAACTAAGGTGTTGCAAAGCGCAATGAAAAACTAATGATTGATGCTTCTCATCTCTTCGTTCCTGTCTATCCCTCTCTCTGACTCACTCTTTGTCTCTGTGAAAAAAAAAAAACTGACTTAAAAGACATATTTTATTTGTATTCTGATTTGAACAAATCAACTAAAAAAATTATGGGATAATTGGGAAACTTTGAATATGACTATACATTTGATAATGTTAAGGAATTATTGGTAATTAATTTAGGAATGTTTTGTCTTTTTGAAAGTACTTGTCCTTTAGAAATATAAGCGGAGGTATATTTGGATGAAACAATATGATGTCTGGGATTTGGAGGGAAAGTGGGTGGGGGTCTAAATAAAACCAGATTGTCATATGTTGACAGTTTCTTATGTTGGATGATAGAGACTTGGGGTTCATTATACTATTGGCTTTACTTTAATATATGTTTGAAAATCTCAACAATAAAATATTTCAAAAAGGAAACACACAAAAAGCAGGGAGTCTCTTGTGGAGATTTTGTTTCAGTATCTTTGGGGTAGGCTCAGGAAGCTGCTGCTTAGTAAGGTCCCCAGTGACATTTATACAGGAGGCTAAGGTTTGGGAATCTCAGCTGTAGACTGAATATTTGTGTCTCCCTAAATTCATACGTTGAAACCTAATCCCCAATGCAATGGTATTTGGAGGTGAAGCCATTAGGAGGTGATGGGATTAGTGCTCTTATAAAAGAGACCTCAGAGAGCTCCTTTCCCTTTCTGCCATGTGAGGGCAGAGCTACAAGATGCCCATCTTTGAACTCAGAAGCAAGTCCTCACTGGATACTAAACTTGTAGGCACCTTGATCTTGGACTTCCCAGCCTCCAGAACAGTGAAAAATAAATCCCTGTTGTTTGTAAGTCACCCCCTGTCTGTGGTATTGTTATAGCAACCCAAATAGACTAAGGCATCCTCTCTTTGGTCCTCATATTACATTTGTGGGGTAAGATAAAAATAGGGGCCCTCCCAGAAGGCTGGGGTGGTATCTTCTAATAGTAATAGTAAATTAATATAGTTTTAACATCTTAGAGGTAGAAACAGCACACCCATTTCATTTTAATTAATTAATTAATTCATTCATTCGTTCATTCCATAAGTATTTATTGAGTACTCATTAAATATCAGGCACTGTATTTGGGCTAGGTGCAGACCTTGCCCTTGCTTTGTAGGTGATGACAATGGTTTCAGTCTTTTGGAATCTTACCCCAGGCCCTTCAGACTGAGGCTGCAGATGGTCACTAAAGAGCAACAGGTCAGGGAGTGTGGATTTTAAAGGGGAAGGGTCCTGGGCTATCACAGTCCAGAGAAAATGGAAAAACTGAAGCATTGGGAATGAAAGAGATTGGTCCAAAGATAAATAATGATAATAAAAACCACTCATAGAAGGTATAAAGCCTTTTCTATATCTTTGCTTGAGATACATTTCTTCTCATCAACCCTGGGAGGAAAGAAGGTTTGTCTTTTTAGAGCTGTTAAATTGTCCTTCCCTCCAGAGGGAGAGCTGGAGGGTCAGGAAAGAGAGCAAGACAGTTCTCCTGAGGGGGAAGACGGCATTGGACAGGTTGGGCTGACACCACAAACTCTACCCTGCAGTTCTGGAAGAACCCCTAGGTTCCTAGGTCTTGGCTTCGTTTCCTGTTGATGAGAAAATTGTGACCCCCACAGCCAGGAAGCAGTGATTCAAGCGTGGATGGGACAGAGAGAGAGTCAGAGAGAGGGATAGATAGGGACAGACAGACAGGAACGCAGAGAGATGAGAAGCATCAATCATTAGTTTTTTGTTGCCTGACACCTTAGTTGTTCATTGATTGCTTTCTCATATGTGCCTTGACTACAGCAGACCGAGTGACCCCTTGCTTGAGCCAGTGACCTTGGGTCCAAGCTGGAGAACTTTGCTCAAACCAGATGAGCCTGCGCTCAAGCTGGCAACCTTGGGGTCTTGAACCTGGGTCCTCCTCATCCCAGTCCAACGCTCTATCCACTGCACCACCACCTGATTAGGCGGGGGCCCACTTCTTGAAGATTCACATGGTATCCCTGGAGTTTGCATTCTACAGTTATGTACAACCTGTAACTTCCCACACTTCTTATCAGCTTGTCATGGGCTGCATTTGGGGCTTTTCCAAGAAGCAGCTCTAGGAGCACAGCTTTGCCCAAGGCTAAGGGAACTAAGGGTGTGCTCTTCTCTTCCAGGAAGTCTTCCTGCATCATACCAGCTGCCTGGAACCATCCCTCCTCAAGAGGGAGCCCTTGACACAGAAAGTACTTCGTTCTTTGCAGATAAGCTCCTTGGTTAAACCCTGAGATTCTATCTTTCCCTTTGGACTATAAACCCTGAAAAGAGGGTTCTTGTTTATTCTACTGCCTCTGTTGGGACCCAGTAGCAACACCTGACACCTGTAAGGAACTTCCTGGTTTACAAAATGCTTTCACCATGTCTGTCACTTTTGAGCCCTGCAACAACCCTGGGAAGTGAGTATTGACTTCAAAAGATGTAATGACTTGGGCCCAGAAGCATAGCCTGATAGTGACAGAGCTGGGACTCAAATCCAGGCCTCCTAACTCCAATCATGGGTCCACCCCCGGTCCCACTCTGCCTGAGCGTTTAGCAGATGTACTGTTTAAGAGCTAGTTCATATGACCCAGCCAGTTAGGGAAAGGAGAACGAATCAGTTTGAAAGGGGCTAGACACATTTCTAAAAATGTTCTCCTGGGAAAGTTGATGATAACGCAGACATTTGTGCTTGGATCCATGTTAAAGCAATTAACAGCATTAAGTTCACTGACCATCCTCAGTAACCGGACACCACCTTAGAGATTTTGCAAAACCTTCTGGGGAAGGTCATTTTCCACATATTCTACAGATAGCACCCAAGAGAGAAAGT
The DNA here is from genome assembly GCF_036850765.1 of Saccopteryx bilineata. Taxonomy (NCBI): domain Eukaryota; kingdom Metazoa; phylum Chordata; class Mammalia; order Chiroptera; family Emballonuridae; genus Saccopteryx; species Saccopteryx bilineata. Next base: position 255,573,837 of record NC_089492.1, on the reverse strand, counting down.
CATTTAGTGTGAGCTGAGGGTAGAAAAGGAGAAAGAGATGGGAAGGCAACCGAGTACACAGGGGAAAAGGGGCCCAGGAAACAGAAGGCTATCTGAGGGTACCTGGTTTATAGAGTGGTCACTGTGGGAAGAAGGCACACGGCAGACCATCACTGAGATAACCAGAGCTTCTTTGACCTTGACAGCAATTCCCTCTCCACAGGGGCATCCAGAGGACATAGGGCGGGCTGCTGGCTCTAAGACAAACTGAGATGGGTGAGCAAGTTCCAGGCAATCAATCCCAGCTCCAGTGCAGTGTGAGTCTCCTAGCCTAGCTCTGTAGCGGAGGCCCCGTCCACCCCCACCGGCTGCCTGCCCAGCTCTCCATACATCATTCCCCTCTCTTTCTCACCACGGGCGAGAGCAAATATACACAGGATGGGTGAAGAGCTTCAGCTACTCGGGCAACACACGATTCTCCATGCAGCTGCGGGCCAGGCACAGAAATCCAGGGCAACAGATAATCTAGCATTTGGCTCCAAAAGTCCTGAGCCTGCGAACTCTCAGCTCTCACAATCAAACAAGGAAGCCATCTGGACTCCAAGTGTCTGGGAAGCCCTTTTATTCCTTCTCTTGTCCTTCCAGGTCCTCACCCCAGATACTGCTAGAAACAGCTAGTCTCCTCACTGAAATATTCCCTAGAAACAGATAATATAACCAAATCCTTGCTTTTCAGATATTTTTCAGTGGGGTTGTTGGGGACCAAAAGGAAGAGAAAACTTGCAACAAAGAGATAGAAGAAGTGTTGCTACCAGCACCCTGTGTGATGTTGGGGAAGTCATTTTGTCTGGTTTGGGACTTTATCTTCAGTTGTAAAATCACTAACTTATTGCAGGGTTCCCAAACCAGGCTGAGCCAGAATTACCCCCCACATACACACTAAAACAAATAAAAAATAGGTTCCCTGGCCCTGGCCGGTTGGCTCAGTGGTAGAGCGTCGGCCTGGCGTGCGGAAGTCCCGGGTTCGATTCCCAGCCAGGGCATACAGGAGAAGCGCCCATATGCTTCTCCGCCCCTCCCCTTCTCCTTCCTCTCTGTCTCTCTCTTCCCCTCCCACAGCCGAGGCTCCATTGGAGCAAGGATGGCCCTGGCGCTGGGGATGGCTCCTTGGCCTCTGCCCCAGGTGCTAGAGTGGCTCTGGTCGCAACAGAGCAGCGCCCCGGAGGGGCAGAGCGTCGCCCCTGGTGGGTGTGCCGGGTGGATCCTGGTCGGGCGCATGCTGGAGTCTGTCTGACTCTCCCCATTTCCAGCTTCAGGGAAAAAAAAAATATATATATATATATATATATATATATATATATATATATATATATATGAATATATATATTCATTCCCAGGCCTCACCCTAAAATCTATATTTCAATGGCTGAGCCCAAGAATCAACACCTTCAACAAGTGCTTTAGGTGTTTATAATGCCCAGCCAGGCGGGGAAATTATAGTTGGCCCTTTTAAGCTGTAAACTGTTATGTTGAATGAGTGGACAAGGAATTAATTAAGTAGAGGTTTGTCATCAGGAGTAACCTGGTCTCAGAGAAGCCATCCGCAAGTAGTCAGGCAGGTCCTACACCTTGGCTGGAACTCCAAGTGTTACCTGGCTCCTGACCCAGATGGCAGCTTCCAGGCTCTGGGTCTGCCCAGTTGCCTGCCCTCACTCTTCCCTCCTTTGCCCAGGTGTGGACACTGGGTCCAGCCAGCTGACGATTAAGGAGAGAGAGACACACACACACAGAGAGAGAGAGAGAGAGAGAGAGAGAGAGAGAAACTCAGCCCAATTTGTATGCCCTGGTCTGGACTTAACCCAGCCTTCCCCTCCTTGTTCCTACCAGTTTGCGATTTCAGCCTTGAGATTCCCAAATTCCTTGTGCCATACTCTCTGAAATGATGCCTTATTGCTCAAATCTCTTTAAATTCTTGAAAGAGAATTTCTGAAATTGGCAACATAGTGCAGGAAAAATAACAGAACCAAAACTTGTGTAAAGTAGGTCTGTGTTCTAGAAGAAGGTCTCACCTCCTCGATAGAGATGTGTGCCTCGGAAAGGTAAATCTACAGCAAAGATTCAGGAAGATTGGGACTTTCATTCACTGTTGCTGGAACTAAAATAACTTCTTCTGGGATATCTTGAAATTATGTAAGGTTTTTTATTTCCTTTTTAATAAAATCCTTAAAAATGCACACAAAAAAGGAAAAAAGGTAACTAGAGTAGCTAGTACTTTGCAATTTTATTATGTGTGATCTATAAATATGTACTATATAATTTAATCCTTTTCTTAAGTCTTTGAGCTAGGACTATTATTATTTTTGTATTTACAGATGAGAACACAAAGGCTCAGAAAGACTGAGTAACTTGTCCAAAGGCAGAGCTGGATTCTAATTTAGACCCTATTTTTTTTTTTTTTTTTTTTACAGGGACAGAGAGAGAGTCAGAGAGAGGGATAGATATGGACAGACAGGAACAGAGAGAGATGAGAAGCATCAATCATCAGTTTTTTATTGCGAGACCTTAGTTGTTCATTGATTGCTTTCTCACATGTGCCTTGACCGCGGGCCTTCAGCAGACCAAATAATCCCTTGCTGGAGCTAGCGACCTTGGGTCCAAGCTGGTGAGCTTTTGCTCAAACCAGATGAGCCTGCGCTCAAGCTGGTGACCTCAGGGTCTTGAACCTGGGTCCTCTGCATCCCAGTCCGACACTCTATCCACTGCGCCACCGCCTGGTCAGGCTAGACTCTATTCTTTTTTTTTTTTTTTTTTTAATTTTTTAATTTATTTATTCATTTTAGAGAGGAGAGGGAGAGACAGAGAGAGAGAAGGGGGGGGAGGAGCTGGAAGCATCAACTCCCATATGTGCCTTGACCAGGCAAGCCCAGGGTTTCAAACCGGCAACCTCAGCATTTCCAGGTCGATGCTTTATCCACTGCGCCACCACAGGTCAGGTCAGGCTAGGCTAGACCCTATTCTTAACATCTATGATGCTGTCTCCTCAGTGTCCTCATTTGTAAAATGAGAGTAATGGCATCCTCATAGTATTGTTGGAAAAGATCAAATGGAAGACACAGGTAGTGGGAGCAGTCTGTTGGGAGTCATGTGCCAAGTGAAGCTTAGCAAAAGACCTCTTTGCTCCCTCCTTTCCCCTGCAAAATCAGGGTCAAAATATAAGATCTGTCATCTACTTCCTACCTGACCAGAGGCAAGTCCAAAATGGGAGAATAAATATGAACTGAAGAAAAATGAATGCAAAGTGAGGATTCATGCCAAATCACAAATGTACGGACAATAACAATGGAAGTGATCTGGGGAATCACACTGGACCAAAAGTGAAACACGACCCAGTAGTGATGTTGCAAATCAAGGCAAAGGTTTTTATTTTGGGGGGGGGGTGGTATTGGTAAGTGAAATGCTTGATGGGATACCATTTACCTCTGATTACTGCCATGGCAGATGGAGAAGCCCACTGAGAAAAGAATCACATCTCTTGGGAGGGACACAGGTGTTGGGCAAGAGAGTCAAGATTCAAGTCAAGATGTGATGGGACGACTGGGCTGAAACCAGCCAGATGAAATAAAATAGGAATATGTGTTGAGTGCCCAAAGTCAAGAGTTCCCGGTAGGAAAAGCCACGTTTGACAGAAGATCGTGGGAAGATAGCTGAGGGTAGGAGTGGGGATCAGAGTGAGCAAAGGGCAAGGTGGAGGAGTCAGTATGGTGACCTTAGTGAGTGACAATATGGGAAGATGACTGTCGGGTGGGCCATGCCAACCCCAAAGGATTGCAATCCTAAATGCACTCTGGTTACCCACAAGGCTGCCTTGGGCTCAAATCCAGGCCCCTACTGTCAGATGGACAATGGCGAGTTAACCCTGTCCAGAGGCAGGGGCTGGGGCTTTGGATCATATAAAGATAAACAGAAGGTTGTTTAACCTGCTGAAAAGACTCCAAGGCAACTTGACAACTATCTTCATATATGAGTAGGAGAGGCTCTGAGGCACAAAAGTGAACAGATTTTTCTGGGGGGCTGCATCCGGTGGGCAGGGTGAAGCCCAGTGAGGGGAGTGAGAGGTGGCTAGATTTCAGAGCAGGGTGAGGCAGGGCTTGCTGTCCCTCAGAGCTGTCTCAGGATACATCAGCTGGCAGGGTAGAGAGCTCCCAGACAATGGAAGTTTTTAAACAGTTGCCCAATGGTTTGGGGTGCTGAAGAGAGGGCTGCTGTGATGGGTGGGAGGATAAACTAGGTAGGCCAGGGTTTCCTCAGTCTTTCTTGGAAACTCTTCAAATGGCAGCTCATGGGAAACCCAACGAATGAAACACTGTTTCCCTTGTTGAGCTGTCAGTAAGGACTACACTCCGAGGGTCCCCACCTCCAGGGTGGTATTTCTTCAATCACAGTTGAAAACTAGTGACTGGATAGTCTCTTAGGTCCTTTTTAATGTTGTAGTGGAATAACCCACTGCATGGCCTTGGATGGAAACACAGCCAACAAGAAATGAATGTTTTGCCAAGAAAGTTGTTTTGTGACTTGAAGGCAAGTCACTGAAACAAGTCTATGTGACTGAAGGCAGTTGCTGGGCTTTTCTCAGTAAAACATTCTCATAAGATTTCTGTACTTTCCGGCCCTGGCCGGTTGACTCAGTGGTAGAGCGTTAGCCTGGCGTGCAGGAGTCCCAGGTTCGATTCCCGGCCAGGGCACACAGGAGAAGCGCCCATCTGCTTCTCCAACCCTCCCCCTCTCCTTCCTCTCCATCTCTCTCTTCCCCTCCCGCAGCCGAGGCTCCACTGGAGCAAAGATGGCCCGGGCGCTGGGGATGGCTCCTCGGCCTCTGCCCCAGGCGCTAGAGTGGCTCTGGTCGCGACAGAGCGATGCCCCGGAGGGGCAGAGCATTGCCCCCTGGTGGGCAGAGCGTCGCCCCCTCGTGGGCGTGCCGGGTGGATCCCGGTCGGGCGCATGCGGGAGTCTGTCTGACTGTCTCTCCCCGTTTCCGGCTTCAGAAAAATACAGGGAAAAAAAAAAAAAGATTTCTGTACTTTCCAAGGTTAAGATAAGGAGAGGAATGTTGTGGGATCCATAGAAGCAATAGCAATTAATGCCTTCTGATGTTATGTTGTTACTAAGCTATCTTGCAGGTGCACTCTATGTATCTTTAAGTAAAAGTTACTCTTGATGTTATGCCAATTTCTCAGTAAACAAGCTTTTTGAAGTCTTGTGAATAAAATTAGGACACTGCATGAACTCAGGGCCATTTGCCTGAGTGAGCGGTGGTCCTTTGCTAGTCCTTGATGATTCTGTCTGCTGATCTCTCTCTCTGCGCCCCCGACTCACAACAACATAATGTTAAGACTTTGTAAGTCAAGATGGGAACTTGAATGTGCCAGGCTGCTACTTTAAAATAATTGTGTTGCTCCAAAAGTTTGTTCATTGTCTCCCAGGTCCTTCTGCTTACAAACCCTGGACCTGGATGCCTCCTCGGTTGGCTCCTGGGCTTTGTTTCCCTCATGAAGCCTCTGCAGTGACAGCATATAAAGTAGCCACTGCCTGGGGCTGGGACATAAGCACAATGTGTTTGCTAGAACTGGAGCTTTTGTACAAGGGATGCTTGCAAGACACAGGTGGTCTGAGTTGAGCAGTCATCCCAGAGAAATTTTTTCAACATGCATTCTATCTTCTCTCTCTGTGCCAGGCTTCACACTGGACACTGGGAATATAATGTCCAGTAAGATACGCTCCCTGTCTCTGAGGAATGTCCAGTTTATGGAAGAGATAGCCTTGTAAAGATGGAGCATGAATGCTGAGGAAGCACAGAGGAGCATGTGACGAGGCCCGCACAGCACAAAGGGGGAGGTGTCCGGGAAGGCTCTGGTGGAGATGTTCCAGTGGAGCTTTGAAAGACAAGATTAATGAAGGGGGAATGAACATCTGAGGTAGGCAAAAGTATTTAAAAAGATTAGAGGCAAGAAGGGCATGTGCATTCAGGGAACTCCAGTCATCCAGAATGACTGTGAACATGAGACACTCCAGAATGACTGGAGTGAATGGAGGGGGTGGGAGCCTAGTGAGATACGAGCCTGGAGGTCACCAGGGACCAGATCCTGAGGCTCTACTGAGCTGATTCAAAGGGACTTTCTTCTAAAAACTTTGGGGAGCCTGGGATGATTCATAATGGATTTTTTTTTTTTTTTTTTTTTTTTTTTTTTTTTTTCTTTTCATTTTTTTTTTTTTCTGAAGCTGGAAACAGGGAGAGACAGTCAGACAGACTCCCGCATGCGCCCGACCGGGATCCACCCGGCACGCCCACCAGGGGCGAAGCTCTGCCCACCAGGGGGCGATGCTCTGCCCATCCTGGGCGTCGCCATGTTGCGACCAGAGCCACTCTAGCGCCTGGGGCAGAGGCCACAGAGCCATCCCCAGCGCCCGGGCCATCTTTGCTCCTATGGAGCCTTGGCTGCGGGAGGGGACGAGAGAGACAGAGAGGAAAGCGCGGCGGAGGGGTGGAGAAGCAAATGGGCGCTTCTCCTGTGTGCCCTGGCCGGGAATTGAACCCGGGTCCTCCGCACGCTAGGCCGACGCTCTACCGCTGAGCCAACCGGCCAGGGCCCAGAATCCATTTTTCTTGTAACTCTTCCAGTTCCTGAGGTTTGAAGAGCTTGGAAGTAGCCCTGTGAATATGAGGGATGAGCCTGCTCAGTGGACATTACAAACGACTTCACTAAATCTGGATCACGGACAGTAGCCTTCTATTCCTGGCTTGGCTCCTGATGCAGAAGTGACCTTCAAGTCATCTCTTCTCTGTTTGTGTACCAAGTCTCTTCCTTAACAGAATAGGGATAAAAATGCTGACACCAACCTGCCACATAAGAATTGCCAAGACCAAAGTGCTCCATTGGCATAAAACAGCACAAAAAGAAAATCCTTCTTAATTAGAACACAATGCCTTTTGAAATAAAGTTTGGAGGAATCAGAAATGTATAATGCTTGCATTTGTTCTTTAATTGACAGCATGTAAATTGACACATTCTGAGAAAGGGCCGGTTCAGGAGCCACCATGACTTCTTAAAGGCCTGGGTAGGCAGCTGGAGCTGGGATTAGGTGTAATTGAGAGGCTGCCCTCTCTTTTGAGCTGGAGGTGGGGGCAATGGGGGGCACAAGGAGGGCAGCAGCATGTCTAACCCACCAGCAGGTTCCTGCCTACCTCACAGGGTTGTTGTAAAGATTGGTAATCCATGTATATGGATGTGTCTGTGTGTATTATATATAAAGAGTATAAATAGACCAGCTCTGAACTCACAGGGCCTCCTCACATGGAACACGTATTCTTTGAGACTTTCATCTTGTCTACTTGTTACTCCCTTTCAAGCCCAAGCTTAGAAGCCAGGTAGTATGGTCTGGCAAGAGTGGCATCCTCCAAACCACCCAGCAGTGTTCTTTAACCCCCCTGCCCCTCTCCTGAGATGGCGCTGGTTGGCTTGCCTCATATTGTAATCAGTCATGTCAGTGTCTCCCCTGCTGAACTGTGAGCCCCTCAGGGGCAAGGACTGAACCTTTCATCTGGGCCCAGACACAAGCATGCTGAGCTTGGCCCTGCTTCAAGGCCTCAACACTTGCTGTTCTCTTTACATGGTACTTTTCCTCAACTCAGTTGCCAGCTGCCACCTCACAGAGATGGCTTTCCTGACCCTCCAGCCCATATTCTATCACATTATTATTTTTATTTTCATAGCACTATTTGAAACAATCTCATAGTGTTATTCATTTGTCTTCTCCACAAGCATATAAACTCCATGACTACTGGGGCCTTATTTGTCATGCTCATTGCTTTACTCCCCAGCTTCCTATACCTGTGCTTGACATACAGTAGGTGCCTACTGAATGTTAATGAATGTTGAATCATTGCTAAAGCAAATGACTGCGGAAGTGGGCACTTGTACCTCTTCTCCAAGGCTGAAAAAAAGTCAGTATTACAGAGACTGAAAAAAAAAAAGAACACGTGGCTACTACTTCCAAACTGGTTCGAGAAGAAAGGAGCAGCAGCAGCCTCTAAGAAGTCATGGTGGCTCCTGAACCGGCCCTTTCTCAGAATGTGTCAATTTACATGCTGTTTTATGCCAATGGAGCACTCCTGAGAATAAGACAAGGTGCACCATGACCAGGTGCTGCATATGAGGACAGAACTGGAGGCCAGAGACATGGGCGGTGCTGGAACAGAGCTGAGAGCAGGGATTATCCCACTCACTTTCCCTGTGTCCGCACCTGGCATGGCAATAGCAGGGCAGGTGCTCTGTGAGCAACTATTGAACTGCCCTGAGCAGATAGCTCAGCAGACAGGTGACTTACAGAAACTTTGTGCAGAACTCGGTACCTTGCTTTACAAACATTCCTACTCAATAAGTTCTCAATTGAAGTGTGTTAAAGATTCTCTTAAGTTCAGAGTATGCATTTAAATATAAGCACACACACAGATCATGTTTTGGCTAAGATTCATGTCATTTATTTATTCAACAAACAACTGAGTATCTTCTATGTTCCAGGCCATGTCCTTAGCACTGGGAATGGAGAAAAACCCTGGCCCTCAAAGAGCTCACAGTCTAGCAGGGGCAAAAGATACATAAGTAAATAAATATAATGTAGAGCATGAAAAGGGGACCACTATGGGAGGCAAGAGGACAGAGGAAGCCGATTCTATGGTTAATGTCCATAGGAAAGGAAGACATGGCATTTTTTGTGAAGAACACACGAGGCAATGGCTCTCACAGTGTGGCTGGTGAATTACCTACGTCTGAATCATCCCGAGCACACATTAAAATGCAGGTTCCCAGAGCTTTCTGCAAAGATTATGATTCAGCAGGCTGAAGTTTGGGACTTGGGAATCTACATTTTGAAATGCTCAAGGTAATTCTACTTCAACTTAAAGTTTGAGAACCTGGCAATAAGGTTTGCTTGTTCAACTGGAATGAAGAATAATCTGCACATCTGAAATGTTAACTTGTGTTGGTCTTTAATGACAAGCAGGGGGAGAAGAGGAAGGGAGCTGACATTTATTAAACTCTACTATAGTCTATAAATTAATTCTCAAAATAATCCTATGAGGTAGATATTATTATATTATCCCCATTTGACAGATGAATAAACAGAGTTTAAATGATTTGTTCAATGTTACAGAACTAATGAACTGCAACATTGACATCTGAACCCAGATTGATTTAACTCTAAAGCTTGTCCACTTTCTATAATACCATGCTGTAACAGGGACAAATTTGCTGATTAATATTACAATTTTCTTTTAGTTCTTTTCCAGATCTTTCTAGGTAAATATAAAGAATAGCCAGATGGTGCTTTGATCATGTCCAATGTAACTGTCCATGGATATAACCCTTCCTTGGCAAGTAGGGATTTAGGGAAAACCTGTAAGGAACAATAATAAACTGAGCAGCCAGTTCTTATTTATTTACCTATTTATTTTTCCCATCATCTTCTCACCCACTGGTGGAGGTGTTACGAAAATGTACCGTGACTAGGAACTGGGTCCGTCTGGATGGAAAAGCAAACATAACTGGATACCCACGAAAGCAGCTCTACCTGATGCTAAAGATTCCTGGGACTCAAAATATGCAGACTCAAGTTCTTCAAAAATGAACTGTCAGGCCTTAGCCAGGTAGCTCATTTGGTTAGTATCATCTTAATACACCAAGGTTGTGGGTTTGATCCCCAGTCAGGGTACATATAGGAATAACCAATGAAAGCATAACAAGTTGATGTTTCTCTCTCTCTCTCTCTCTCAAATCATTAAGTAAAATAAGAAAATTTTAAAAAATTAAAAATGAACTTTCAGGACCAGAGATAGGTCTAGAATTTGTATTAGGAAACAGCTCAGTCTTTAGAGAAACTTTGAAAGGTTAGCAGCTTGGTTAAACAAACACTGTCTGTCTCTTTCTAAAATTATTTTTTTTATTTATTCATTTTAGAAGAGAGAGAGAGAGAGAAGAGGGGAAGGAGCAGGAAACCTCAACTCCCATATGTGCCTTGACCGGGCAATCCCAGGGTTTTGAACTGGCGACCTCAGCGTTCCAGGTCGACACTTTATCCACTGCACCACCACAGGTCAGGCCTGTCTCTTTCTAAACACAGACTCAGAGGTACAACAAAATAGACACAGCTCAGAAAATAATGGTAAGTCCAACTCCATTTAAAGAACCCAGGGTGGCCCTGGCAGGCTGGCTCAATGGTAGAGTGTCCGCCTGGTGTGTGGATGTCCTGGGTTCAATTCCCTGTCAGGGCACACAGGAGAAGCACCCATCTGCTCCTCCACCCCTCCCCCTCTCACTTCTCTCTCTCTCACTCCCTCCCTCTCCTGTAGCCATAGCTCAGTTGGAGTGAGTTGGCCCTGGGCACTGAGGATGGCTCCATGGCCTCCATGTCAGGTACTAAGAAGAGCTCGATTGTTGAGCAATGGAGCAACATCCCAGATGGGCAGAGCATCGCCCCTAGTGGGCTTTCTGGGTGGATTCCAGTAGGGGTGCTTGCAGGAGTCTGTCTCTGCCTCCCCTCCTCTCACTGAACAAAAAAACTTAGGGACAAGCCTAGCCTGTAATGAAAAACGAAGAAAACAAACAAACACAAAAGCTCTTAAGTCCTGGTTACATTCCCACTCACCATATTTAGTGCCACGGAACCAGATCTCAGGCAGCAGCAAAGTGGAGCAGGTCAGAGCAAGAAAAGGGAAGGCATAGTAAAGGCAGTTGACAATAATAATGAAGGTTGGGTGGGGGTGCTGGGACCTCAGGTTCAGAAGGTTGGTGTGTAAACACCACCCTCCTCTATTATTGAGCTTGGAGCCACACAGTGACACTACAAACCACATGGGAGATTCCAACCCTGGAGAGCTCCTCTCTCATTTTTTGGTGTTTCAAGCAACCACTGAGTTCAAAGATTAGTTTTGTTCAAAGCAGCTCACAGCACTGACTCTATGGACAGTACATAGCTTAGATTTCACTGCTGAGTGTAACAAAGATTTTTGTAAGCCAGACTTTATCTTTTTTTTTTTTTTTTTTTTTTTTTTACAGAGGCAGAGATAGACAGGGACAGACAGACAGGAACGGAGAGAGATGAGAAGCATCAATCATCAGTTTCTCGTTGCGCGTTGCGACTTCTTAGTTGTTCATTGATTGCTTTCTCACATGTGCCTTGACTGCGGGCTTTCAGCAGACCGAGTAACCCCCTGCTGGAGCCAGCGGCCTTGGGTCCAAGCTGGTGAGCTTTTGCTCAAGCCAGATGAGCCTGAGCTCAAGCTGGCGACCTCGGGGTCTCGAACCTGGGTCCTTCCGCATCCCAGTCCGACGCTCTATCCACTGCGCCACTGCCTGGTCAGGCCAGACTTTATCTTTTTGCTATATTTTCTCCACACCCAATCTGGGAGAATTTGCTTCCATCCACTTTTCATATAATGCCAGCATGGCTTAGAGTTGTTTAAAAAATAAAACAACAAAAAAACACAACATGCAAAATGGACTGATCCTTCCTTACAAAAAAGTTGATTTATTTACACTGCACTGATTTACCCCTTCCAAATACACAGTTCTAAAAGGCAGAGTTAAATGAGCAGGTGCCACAAACCATGGTTTAAAAATATGCAGGCACTGTACCTGCATGTTTAAATATAACTAAAATCTACTGATACTTCAAGCCAGCTACACAAAAGGCAACTCCGGTGGCATCTAGATGAAGTCTTAATCCTGACTGCAGAATCAGGCTGTTCTAGAGTCTAAACAGAATATTTTGGTTATGCGTTTGGCCAGCTAACTGGTACAAGGGAAAGAGAATGTAAAGCCCGTATCTAACTAGAGTAGGTCTTCAAGTTCATAAAAATGAGGAACTACGTGCATTTGGGAGCTGTGCCATCAAAATGTCCAGAATGCAAATGCACTTGTAACAAAATGTCACACTGTGTAAAATCAAGTCAACTATCCTGTGGATCCCTGGCTGTCTCTGATTATGAGTTCAAACACTTAAAAAGGAAACTTCAAGTATGCTGAGGTAATTAACAGTATGTTTGCGTACCTTTGTTCCTGAATATCAAGTAATAGGGCTCACTTCCATGATTACTTCTTGCATAAGCACACAGGGCAACTCATTATAGAGGCTGAGCTCCTGAGAATTCAAGGGGGTGGGTGGGCTCTAGACTATCAGAGCTGAGCAGACTCTGTAAGGAGCCAACCCTTATAACTCTTAAGTCTTATCCTGATTCTGGGTACATTTCAGTTCTGCTCCAAGTCCACTTTGCTCCAGTTCAGCGATGACAGACATATATTTGAACTCATTTGGTCTGAAGTTAAAGGTCTCCACTAACCCGTAGGTCTCCTTCCGATTAGTGGCATAGAAGAGTTGAACTTGGTTGGCAATGCACTGTGCCTCAGCAACATTCTGCAAGATAGAAAGAATACTGAGTCCCTCCTGCACAGGACCACAAAGCTCTGTATTTGAGTCCTGTGGCAAGTGGGCCCTCACCCAGGAGTCACTGCTTCAGGAAGCTTCCCTGACTTCTTGACCTCCTAGATCTTAGTCAGTGCCCCTTCTCTGTGTACCCAGATCACCTGATGCTTACCTCTATTGCAGATTTATCACACTGTATTATAGTTGTCCTTTCCCCCCTTTTCCTTTTTGTCTATCTTTTCTAGTAGGAATTCCTCAAAGTATGTGTGCTGTTTCACATCTCTGCATATAGTGACATCTGGTGTATGTTTGAATAAATTAAATGCATATATTCACATTTTTCCTTCATTCAGTTCCTTTATAACTGTTAAGTACATTTCAAGGGAGGAAAAAGAACAGTAGTTACCCAGCTCCAAGAACTATTGATAGTTTGTGAGTATGTACTAAGTTCTTGACTAACAAGTCATACTCAAATCAAAGCTGTTCCTGATACCACTAGAAAGCTAGTGCCAAAGCCAGCTATGAGAGTTCTACATTTTATCCATAAATTCTATGACACTCCTCCCTTTGATGGAGCCCAGTTTACCTTTCCCCGAGTATAGGCTGTACTTACTATCTTCTAACAGACTACTGTGGAATCATGAGGAATGACTTCTGCTATTAAGTCACAAAAGAAACTGTAGTTTCTGTCTTTTCTCTCTTGAATCACTTGTTGTGGGAAAGTCAGTTGCCATGTCATGAAGACATTTAAGTAGCCCTACAGAGAAGCCAACATGGCAAGAAAATGAGGCCTCCTACCAGCAGCCATGAGAGTGTGCTCAGGGTAGATCCTCAAGCCTAATCAATCTTCAGAGGACTATAGCCCTACCCAACATCTTGACAGCAACTTCATGAGAGACTGAGCCAGAACCACTCAGTTCTTCTGCTCCTGAACTCCTGACCCATACAAACTAAGAGGTAATAAATTTTTGTTTTAAGCCACTATATTGGAGTAATTTGCTATGCAGTCATTTCTACCTAATGCACCAGCAAAGCCCCAGGGAAGAAAAGAGGTCACCTTCTCAAAAGATCAGAGGCAGGGAAATGGCGACCAGACCACTCTATGTAACAGAGGTGGGGTCAGGATATGGGCTACACTCTTGAAATCTTACAAAAGAATGACTTCAAACAACTCTTACTTTTGCTACCTATACATTTACCAGTTCTTGCTAGTCAGAGGCACTTATTATTGTTGTGTTCATATAGCCAAAACCCATCCCCAAAGGATAATGGAAAGTTCCTACTAAAACTGACTGTCAGGCCCTGGCCGGTTGGCTCAGTAGTAGAGCGTTGGCCTGGCGTGCAGGAGTCCCGGGTTCGATTCTCGGCCAGGGCACACAGGAGAAGCGCCCATCTGCTTCTCCACCCCTCCCCCTCTCCTTCCTCTCTGTCTCTCTCTTCCCCTCCCGCAGCCAAGGCTCCATTGGAGCAAAGTTGGCCTGGGCGCTGAGGATGGCTCTGTGGCCTCTGCCTCAGGCGCTAGAATGGCTCTGGTTGCAATACAGCGATGCCCCAGATGGGCAAAGCATCGCCCCCTGGTGGATGTGCCAGGTGGATCCTGGCCGGGTGCATGCGGGAGTCTGTCTGCCTCCCCATTTCCAACTTTGGAAAAATACAAAAAACAAACAAACAAACAAAAACCTGACTGTCAAAGTGTGCCATGTCTAGCTACAGAATGATGCAGACAGGTTTATAAATACCCCAGCCTGCTTTTTCTCCATTCCCTCCTCCTATGGGGCTTTCTGGTCATTTTCTCATAAGCAGGTACTAATCTCTGAGACTGGATCTGCAATCAAGTCTTTTTCCAGAATGCTAGCTATTTCAAATTAATAGAATTTCAGAGCTGGCGGGGCCTCAGAGATCACCCATCCTCATTTAATAAGCCAGAAAAGCAAAACAGATGAGATCCAGGGATAAGCCCAAGGTCATGTGGCTAGCATGTGGCAGAGCCAGGACCAGACCTCTGGACTCCCAAGCTGGTACTCCCTCCACTTCACCCTGAAATGGTTTCTGGGGGCAAGATAATTAAGATTGATTGTTGGGCAGATAAAATATATTATGCTCACTTTGTTAAAGATGGTGCTGCCCAAGTGGAAGCCCGTCACCCAAGTGATTGCTTGGGATGGGCGTGATTATGTTAATATGTGTTGGGGGAGGGCTTTTGCACCAAAAGGTTTTAAAAGGAAGAGTGATTACGTTCTAGGAGGAGTCCATGCTGTAGGAGAGCAGAGAAAGGCCATATGGAGGAGGCCAGAAGAAGTAGCCAAGATGGCGGAGTGCTGAAGGAAAAGCCAGTTTGTGGTGAGAGGAGATAGGGAACAGAGGTGAATGAGACTGGTGAGGTTAGAAACCTTTGATTCTAGGAAACTCGGATAAGTCAGTAGCTTTGGGAACCCTGAATGGAAAGGGAAGTGTTTTCCCACTGTGTATGTTACTTGCCCGCTGGGTGCAAGCTAGGATTAAAGGTAATGGCCCACCATCCTCCAACTCCACCATTTCTTTACTGTCTGTCTGAATCAAATGCGAACCTGCATTGGCCAGGTGGCTATGATGGTGGCCACAGCTACTGGCCATACATCGACCAAGGTCATTACTTTGGCTTTATCAATTTTACCTTTTTCATACTCAAACATGCCTCAAGAGCAAACCATTTCTTTTTTTTTTTTAATTTATTCATTTTTAGAGAGGAGAGAGAGAGGTAGAGAGACAGAGAGAAGGGGGGAGGAGCTGGAAGCATCAACTCCCATATATGCCTTGATCAGGAAAGCCCAGGGTTTTGAACCGGCGACCTCAGCATTTCCAGGTCGACACTTTATCCACTGCACCACCACAGGTCAGGCAAGAGCAGACCATTTCTAAAGCAAGCGCACTGCCATGATCCACAGCAGATATCACCATTCTCTTAGCCCTTGAACTGTAGGGCCTCTGACAATCCATTTTATCTGAGGTTTAGGACGGTGGAGGTAGGGCTTATCTTGGGTGTGTTCACTGACAATGCTGTTCTATCAGCAGAGTCCTACGGGTTCTGTGGAGGTGCCTCAGGTCCCTTCATCTCTATTTCAGCTGCTCTATCCTAGGGTTTACATAGTAAGATTTTGTTTGGATAAAGGGTTCCTCCCACCAATTTGAAGACCACTAGTGTGGTGGGCAGGGATGTAAACATGGAACTATGTGCCTCTGTCTCTCAAGGGTTATGGAAGGCATCCAGCTCCTTATTCACCCCTGCCTTTTGTTCTCTTAACTCTCAAGATGAAGCAGTATCCTCCTCTCTTTCTAAAATCCAATATAAACATACAGGGTGGGGCAAAAGTAGGTTTACAGTTGTGAGTATGAAAAAGTTTATTCTTGTATTATTACTTAGTAATTATTGTATTATTTTCCATATGAAAAACTATAAACCTACTTTTGCCCCACCCTGTATTAACTGCCTGTGTTGCTCAATAAGGAGGAGGTTTATTAACAAACCTGATTTCTCCTTCTCTTTCAACCTTCATAGCTATGATCAATTTACCAAGCCGTGCCCATTTTACTCCCTATATATTTCTGGGGTTAGTCTCTCCCCTCCAATGACTCTTTCGTGACTTCAGGATAGAGCCAAACCTCTAAACATAACCCACCAACCCTCCTTTTTTATATATCAGTGATAGCAAACTGTTTTAATACCACAAGTCATTGTATGCCTCCTAACATTTACTTACGCTATTTTGCTCTGTCTGGAACATTTTCCTCCCCCTCCAACCTTTCTTTACCTGGCTAAATTCTGGCTCATCTTTGAAGGTTCAGCACAGGTTCTCATCTAGAAAGTCTTCTTCCTCCTCTGGGTCAGAGACCACCACCCACCAAAGGTTGTATATGTCTCTATCTGCATTTACTGCATTTCAATGAAATCATCTATTGACATAGCCATGGAACCAGATAAGGTTTTTTAATATTCTACTAAATTTTTAGAATTCAAGTTAATTAAGAAGAAACCTCTAGTTTCCATGTATTTCTTTTTTTTTTTTCATTTTTCCGAAGCTGGAAACGGGGAGGCAGTCAGACAGACTCCTGCATGCGCCCGACCGGGATCCACCCAGCATGCCCACCAGGGGGCGATGCTCTGCCCCTCCGGGGCGTCACTCTGCCGTGTCCAGAGCCATTCCAGCACCTGAGGCAGAGGCCACAGAGCCATCCCCAGCGCCCAGGCCATCTTTTGCTCCAATGGAGCCTCAGCTGTGGGAGGGGAAGAGAGAGACAGAGAGGAAGGAGAGGGGGAGGGGTGGAGAGGCAAATGAGTGCCTCTCCTGTGTGCCCTGGCCGGAAATCAAACCTGGGACTCCTGCACACCAGGCCGACACTCTACTGCTGAGCCAACCGGCCAGGGCTCCACATATTTCTATTCATTTGCTTTACTATATTTGGAAATACTATGCCTTAAAGTGCAAACTCATGCACAAGTATGCTGGTGATCATATATTCATATTCTATTTCTAGGTTTCCCATCTCTGAATCACACACCTCTACCATAACTTCTAACATGTCTAGTCCTGTACAGCAGCTCCTCGAATAACATCATTTCATTCCATGTTGTTTTGTTATAATGCTGATGAGATGCTATAGGAACTTAACTGCTGTATACATTAATTAGCCTGTGGTAAAACTGGTTTTGTTATATGCTGTTTTGCTGCAGTTCCAAGACCCAACTGACAACATCAAGTGAGGACTTAACTGTATTACACTGGTCGTTCACAGTCATGTTGCCTTATACAAGGCAAATATGGGGGTGGGTTGGGGCAAAAGTACTTTATAGTTGTAAGTACATGAAACACACATGTTATTTTTGTATTATTATTCATTAATTACTGTATTATTTTACAACTGTAAACCTACTTTTGCCCCCAACCTATATATACTGTCTATATACTGTTGAATGTTATGAAGCCAGAAAGCAAATTCTTTTCTTTTCTTTTTTTTTTTTTGTGGCAGAGACAGAGAGAGTCAGAGAGCAGGACAGATAGCAACAGACAGACAGGAAGGGAGAGAGATGAGAAACATCAATTTTTCATTGCAGTTCCTTAGTTGTTCATTGATTGATTTCTCATATGTGCCTTGACTGGGGGGCTACAGCAGACCGAGTGACTCCTTGCTTGAGCCAGCAACCTTGGGCTCAAGCTGGTGAGCCTTGTTCAAACCAGATGAGCCCGCACTCAAGCTGGCGACCTCAGGGTCTCGAACCTGGGTCCTCCACATCCCAGTCTGACGCTCTATCCACTGTGCCACCGCCTGGTCAGGCTCTTCTTCTTTTTTTAATCTATTCATTTTAGAGAGGAGACAGAGAGAGAGAAGGAGGGAGGAGCAGGGAGCATCAACTCCTATATGTGCCTTGCGAGGCAAGCCTGGAGTTTTGAACTGGCAACCTCAGCATTCTAGGTTGACACTTTATCCATTGCACCACCACAGTTCAGGCTCCAGGAAGCAAATTCTAATGATGATGGGAACTGTGCAGTAGTTTGAGGCCACCAAAGTGAGGTGGTCAAAATGCCAAAGTAGAAGGGTCTCTCCTCTGACCTCTAGAGTCCATTTTTTATATGGTTAGAGGCTGTACAATGCTGAAGACCAGAAAACAGAGTATAATCTACATCTCACTCCTTTTAAACCTTGTCATTATTGGTAACTAAATTCTCTCCAAATCTCAGCTGAAAACACCTACACTTTGTCAACTATTTCCTATCTTTTAAGTTCACCCCTAATGTCAAAAACCTTGTTAACTCCACTAGGACTCATAATTCTGTCTCTAACTTTCCTTACGTTTTCACTTCCCTCTTTGTCCAGCTTCCACTTCATGGTCAATAATCACAATCATTCCTTTTCCTTTACCTTTAACTTCCTGGGTCCTATTTTACTTCATTATACCACTTGGCTAAACCATAACCCTGTAGTTAAATCCAACGCTCAGCCCTTTCTTTCTGTGCCTGTGCCTGCACAGCCATTCTCTTCCATTTTCTGAGACCACTGGAAGGCATACACTTTCTGTAAAGGGATAGACAGTTAATATTCTATGCTCCAAGGGCCCGAAAGT
The DNA here is from genome assembly GCF_036850765.1 of Saccopteryx bilineata. Taxonomy (NCBI): domain Eukaryota; kingdom Metazoa; phylum Chordata; class Mammalia; order Chiroptera; family Emballonuridae; genus Saccopteryx; species Saccopteryx bilineata. The sequence continues at coordinate 255,555,287 of NC_089492.1, read as the reverse complement.
CTTTAACGCAACTACTCAACTCTCTGTTGCAGAGCTAAAACAGCCATAGATAATGTGTAAATGATAACATGACTCTGTTCCAATAAAACTTTTACAGCAACTAAAATGTGAATTTCATATACAGTGTACTTCCACAGCCCATGAAATATTCTTCTTCTTTAGTATTCTCCCTCATCCCAACCATTTAAAGATGTAGGACACATAATTAACTCATGGGCGTTCTAAAAACAGTGGATTGGGTTTGACCCACAGGCTGTAGTTCACTGACTTCAGTCCTAGATAATAGTTTCAGACTTTCTTTTCCACTCAAATGTCCAACACCTATTCTTCCATCCTCATTCTCAGCTAATGACCTTTCTTTCTTTTAACTAACCAATCTCAAGCTGGCAACCTCGGGGTCTCGAACCTGGGTCCTCCGCATCCTTGTCTGACGCTCTATCCACTGTGCCACCGCGTGGTCAGGCATGATTGATGCTTCTCATCTCTCTCTGTTCCTGTCTGTCTGTCCCTATCTCTCTCTCTCTCTCTGTAAAAAAAAAGGGGGGTGTGTGTTTCTGTGACAAGAAGGAGAGAATAGGGCATTAGCTGGAAGGGAAAAGTAGGAATGAGAGTGTTTTGTGTGTGGGTAGGTCTGGGAATGAGGGAAATAAATCAACAGGAGAGAAGCCAGGCTATAAGGACACAAATACAGTTAACTGGATAAAGCTGGTGGGAACCTATAGAATTTCTTTCTCATTTCTTTCTGTTCCTGTCTGTCTGTCCTTATTTGTCCCTCTCTCTATGTAAAAAAAAAAAAAAAAAAAAAGCATCAATCATCAGTTTTTCATTGCGACACCTTAGTTGTTCGTTGATTGCTTTCTCATATGTGCCTTGACCGCGGGCCTTCAGCAGACCAAGTAACCCCTTGCTCGAGCCAGTGACCTTGGGTCCAAGCTGGTGAGCTTTTGCTCAAACCAGATGAGCAACTTCGGGGTCTCAAACCTGAGTCCTCCACATCCCAGTCCAACGCTCTATCCACTGCACCATCACCTGGTCAGGCAGAAAACCCTTTTTGAGGATTTATGCTTACTCTAATTTCTCTTGCCATCCTCCTTTAAATGCACTCCAATTATGTGTTTATCCTACTGTTCTTTTGAAATTTCCCTATAAAGGACCCCCATGACTTCCATGTTGTGAAAGGTAGTAAATTCTCAGTCCTCATCTCATTTTCCCTATCAGCAAGAGAGAGCTGGCAAGATGAGCACTTCCTATTCCTTGAAACATCTTATTTTAGCTTCCAAGGCATTGTATCATCTTAGCTTTCTGCTAACATCACTCACTGACTTGTTCCTTTTAACTCTTCTGTGCTGATGCTTCTTCATCTCTGCCAGGCTCAGTTCTTAGACTTCTTCTTTTTCCTACCTCCATTTACTTCCTTGGTGATTTCATACAGGCTCATGGCCTCACATAATAATCTGTATGCTGAAAACCCCTATACTTATAGCTCCAACCTGCTCCTCTCTTCTGAACTCTAGACTCACATGTCTAACTTCCTACTAACTTGGAAATCTAATAGGCATCTCAGATTTAATGTACCCACAACTGAGCTCCTGATCATCCTGCCAAACCTTTTCCTCCCACAATCTTGTCTATCTCAGTAAGTGGCAACTCTATCCTTCAGGATAGGATTTTAGATAACTTTCAGGTGAGTGTAATGGGTGGAAGGAAGAATGAAAAAAGAAGGGACAGAATAGTTTCTCAAGAAATAATAGGGAAGTCGAGTCCCAACTCTGTCCAAGACTTAGGACGTACAGCTATTAGAAATACTAGCTGAGTGTCATCACTTTTTCCTTCCTTGTACACAGCTGGTGAGAGAGGAAAAATAAGTGGGTGTTTTAATGAAAAAATCTCAGGAAAAAGAGGCATGCAAGTGGAAAGTATCTTGAGGACATCCTGAACTTAAATGCTGCCAGATAAATGAGACTAAAATGAATAAAGGCTAGACAAACAGGTGGTACAGTAATACAGAAAACTGCTCCTGGCCCTGGATATGCAGAAAGAACAAACACAATAGATATCATTGCTTCAGGCATATGGTTGATGCTCTTTCCCAGGGAATGGGAAAAGGAGCAAGGGAAATTACTATGTATGTACAAGGAATGTTGTTGTACCTGTGATCAGTGTGGAAGGTAAAAGACTGAGAACTATTCCAGACTTTGAATCCTGCTCTACACTTACGAAGTCATTTGCTTGTCCACAGCCTCTTATCAAAAATGCGTAGAGCCAGATGTGTTATGAAATGAGAATTTTTTAATTTTAGAAGGTAATAGGTGCAGTGTTTTCAAAGCGTTTGGACTTCAAAACAAGAAGTGATTGAGGAGCTGTACTAATTTCAACTTGGAAGAGCTTGAGCAAGACATAATTCTTGTCAACTCTAATTAAGAAACAAATTCATGTAGATCTCTCTAATTTTACCTCTCTTGAGTTTTTGCTAAAGAATAATATGTTCAGGGTAAATTTAAAGAGGTAAAAACTGATTCTTACCAGAAATGTAGAATCCATTTCTGCTGTCATCAGTACTATGCCCTTTTCTTCTTTAAGTTCAGGGTAGTGATATAAAATCAGTTGGCTGGCTGCAGCTTCCCCTCGGGTCTATAAGGAAGAACACTTATCAAGGCTCAATAAGGTACCACCACAAAACTGCAATTTCAGAGCAATAGAAAGTCTGGAGGAAATTCTGGCTCTTACCATCCCCTTGGGTATCTAGTGAGTTGGAAGACTGGTATGTGGGGGGAAGTTAGGCCTACCAAGGCACGGTCAAAGTGACAGTTTGCACAGTGTTATTTGTGTCTTCAATTGTAAAAGGTTTGGCTTTTTTCCCAGAAAATGTTTACAGTAGGCAGTGAATCCTTCATCGTGGCCATATATTTAAAAACAATGCGGCACAGGAAGCTACCAAATCAAGTTCTAAAGAAAGCAATATGCCTGTGTAATTGCCACTTTTATGGACTAGTGCATTTCACAGTTGAAATCTACTCCCCTTGGCTGGCTCTGAAGACTGAGCTCTTTTAAGCAGTAGCAAACAGCTGGAGAGTTTGCACACGGGCCAGATTTGTAATGTGCAGTTTTAAAATACAATCTGGGTGGGAGGTGGCGGGGGGGGAGGAGAAGAATGAGAACATCATAATTTCATGAAGAACAGACAGGGCAGTAGTTACTAGACCTCAACTCAGACTAGGAAGAGAGACTGGGTTCAAAGCTAAAGCACTCATATAGTGTTGGAGGAAACAACTATACATTCAGAAAAAGATCTCTGGGTTTCACCTCTAAACTTTCAGCAGGAGTCCTTTTAAATATCAATATCTAAGTATTTCTAGGGTACTTTTAATAATTCAGCCTCTCAGTTCTCCTCAACATACTTCTATACTGATTATTTTGATCATAACTACATTTCCGGATCTTTTTCTTAGACTTGTATATGAGCTTCATGAGTGCAGGAACTTTGGCTCATAGGTATCTAGGTCCTAACATAATTTCCAAAACCACAGCATAATGGTTAAGTTCACAGACTTTGGAGTCAATAACCTGGAGTTAATCAGCCCCAGCTCTACCACTTGTTAGCAGTTTGAACTAATTTCTCCAAGCCCACTTTCTTCTCTGTAAATAGAAATAATAATAGGTACTATCTCATAGGATATTTGTGAGAATTAAACGACAAGATATAGAAATATATGGCACATAGTATAACAAATGCTGGGTATTATAGTATGTGCCCAATAAATGATTGCAAGAATTATAAAATAACAAAGTGAAAGCTGCCCCCTCATTCTATTTTGAACTCCCTTTACCCCAACTTCAAAGTCATTATAATTTGGCCTCCAAATATAGAATATCAACTCTAGTTATGATCTGATATAAAATACTGAAATTTATTTAAAAGCTTCAAATGCTTTGGATCAAACTTAATCTAATATTTGGGAATAAAAAAAGAAGAAGAAGGAAGGAAGCAAATAAAACAATACCTATGGAATGAAAACTATGCACTTAGCGCCTTGGAAAGTGCTAACCTGATGAATAAAACTCATGTTAAGACATGGAGCCTACCTTACGGTTAACAAGATAAATACCATACGTAACTCACTCATATTTGTTAAGTGAGGCACATGCAGTACATGTTTTAGAGAGGTCTGGGGAAGAGACAGGAGAGAGTCTGAAGTAGTCAGAGAACATGCTTTTGGGTCTTTTCTAATTTCTAGTTATTTATTTAATAGCGCCTAGAAAGCTAGCCCAATATACTAAGTATGACAATTCACAGCATATGCCACAGCAAATACTGCTGGGAATTAGTAGATATTCTATGTTCTCAAGCCTCAGCAAGGGCTCATGGTCCCACAAAAGGGTAGGACTTTTTCCTCAAGGGGATGAATGAGCACAAGCCACTTACCTGAATATTTATAAGTGCCGTGAAGTGGAGTTCAGTGCCTGACCACTGTCCTACAAAGAACTCATAGCCCTCCCTTCTTGGTAGTGCACATAGAAACTGTGGGAGACAAATACACAAGGAGGTAGGTGAATAAATAAAATCATTTGTTTTCTGTACAACCACCTGTATCATTCACTCAATTTCTTCAATGTTTGGTTTAAAACATTTTTTAAAATTATGAAAGTCATACATGATAATTTATGACTTTATTTATTCCATTTTTTTTTAGAGAGGAGAGCGAGAGAGAGGGAGGGGGAGAGAGAGAGAGAGAGAGAGAGAGAGAGAAGGGAGGAGGAGCAGGAAGCATTAACTCCTGTATGTGCTTTGACCAGGCAAGCCCAGGGTTTCGAACTGGCAACCTCAGCATTCCAGGTTGACACTTTATCCCATTGTACCACCACAGGTCAGGCAATACATGATAATTTAAAATACATACATACATACATACATACATACACTTCCCAACCCACCTAAGAAAAAAAGTATCAGATATCCAATTGGGGCTCTTTATCCATTGTGCCACCACAGATCAGGCAGTATAGTCAGTCCTTTTAATTAATAGTCATACTAGTGGTGTTTTAATGTGGTTTTAATTTGTATTCCCATTATCACTGAGTACCTTTTTAGGTATTTATCTGCCATTATTCATTGGTGAATTGTCTGAATCTTTTGCCCCCCCCCTTTTTTTTTTGCATTTTTCTGAAGCTAGAAACAGGGAGAGACAGTCAGACAGACTCCCGCATGCGCCCGACCGGGATCCACCCGACACGCCCACCATAGGGCCACGTTCTGCCCACCAGGGGGCGATGCTCTACGCATCCTGGGCGTCGCCATGTTGCGACCAGAGCCACTCTAGCACCTGAGGCAGAGGCCACAGAGCCATCCCCAGCGCCCGGGCCATCTTTGCTCCAATGGAGCCTTGGCTGCGGGAGGGGAAGAGAGAGACAGAGAGGAAGGCACGGCAGAGGGGTGGAGAAGCAAATGGGTGCTTCTCCTGTGTGCCCTGGCCGGGAATCGAGCCCGGGTCCCCCGCACGCTGGGCCGACGCTCTACTGCTGAGCCAACCGGCCAGGGCCTGCCTCCCTTTTTTTTAAGTGAGAGAGAGAGGAGAAGGATTAACTTGTAGTTGTGTCACTTTAGTTGTTCACTGATTGCTTCTCCTATGTGCCTTGATGGGGAGGGAGGGCTCCAGCCAAGCCAGTAATCTTGGGCTCAAGCCAGTGACCCCACACTCAAGCCTGATGAGGCTGCACTCAAGCCAGTGACCTTGGGGTTTCAAAACTGGGAACTCAGCATCCCAGGTTGACGCTCTACCTGCTGCGCCACCACCGGTCAGGTCTTGCCCATTTGTTAATTTTTTTTTTTTTAAGGAAAGTTTTTTTTTTTTTAATTTTTATTTATTTATTTATTTATTCATTTTTAGAGAGGAGAGAGACAGAGAGACAGAGAGAGACAGAGAGGAGAGAGAGAAGGGGGGAGGAGCTGGAAGCATCAACTCCCATATGTGCCTTGACCAGGCAAGCCCAGGGTTTCGAACCAGCGATGTCAGCATTTCCAGGTCGACGCTTTATCCACTGCACCACTACAGGTCAGGTCATTTGTTAATTGTTAATTGAACTGCCTGTCCTCTTATTATTAAGTTGTATTAGTTTTTGTTTGGTTTTTTTTTGCATTTTTTCTGAAGTTAGAAGTGGGAGGTAGTCAGACTCCTGCATGTGCCTGACCGGGATCCACCTGGCATGCCCACCAGGGGGTGATGCTCTGCCCATCTGGAGTGTTGCTCCCTTGCAACCAGAGCCATTTTAGTGCCTGAGGTGGAGGCCATGGAGCCATCCTCAGCACCTGGGTCAACTTTGCTCCAATGGAGCCTTGGCTGAGGGAGGGGAAGAGAGAGATAGAAAGAAAGCAGATTGGGAAGGGTGGAGAAGCAGATGGGTGCTTCTCCTGTGTGCCCTGACCAGGAATCAAACCCAGAACTTCCACATGCCAGGCCAACGCTCTACCTCTGAGCCAACCGGCCAGGGTGAGTTTTATAGTATTCTAAATACAACACATTTGTCAATATATGTCTTGCAAATACTTTCTCCTAGTCTGTGGCTTATCTTTTCATTTTCATAACAATGTCTTCTGAGAAGTAAAAACTTTTAATTTTTATTGGAGTAAAATATACATTACATAAAAGTTACCATTTTGACTATTTTTTCCATTATAACTATTTTAAATATATAATTCAGTGGTATTAAGTACATTCATGATGTTGTACAACCATTACCATCATTCATCTCCATAAATTTTTCATCTTCCTAAGCTGAAACTCCATATTCATTAAACAAATAGTTCCCTATCCCTTTTCCCCACAGTTTCTGGCAACCACCATTCTACTTTCTATCTATAAATTTGACCAACCTAAGTACCTCATTTATATGTGCAATCATATAGTATTTGTCCTTTTGTGACCAGCTTATTTCACTTAGCTTAATGTCTTCAAGGTCCATTCCATATATATATATACACACACACACACACACACACACACACACATAAATACACACACACACATTTTATTTATCCTCTCATCTATCAATGGACACAGGTTGCTTTTACCTTTTGGCTATTGTGACCAATGCTTCTATGAACATGGGTATACAAATAGAAATTTTTAATTTTCATGAAATGTAATTTATTGATATTTTTCTTTTAATAGTTTGTGCTTTTTGTGATGTACTTAAGAAATCTTTGCTAAATCCACCATCACTAAGATTCAATCTAAGATCACCAAAAACAAGATCACTAAGATTCTATTACCTATTTTGAGTTAATTGTTGGATAGGTATGTGGCAAGAGTAAGATTTTCCTTTCCCCCAACTAATTACCTTGGCCCCTTTGCTGAAAAACAATGAACCACACATATGTTGGCCCATTTCTGAATTCTCTACTCTGTTCAATTGGTCTTTACGTCTATTTTTATGCCAGTACCATACTGTCTTCATTATTGCAGCTTTATAATAAGTCTTAAAATCAGACAATGTAAATCCTCTTAACTGTTCTTTTCCAAAATTGTTTTGTTATTCTAGGTCCTTTGGATATCCAAATAAAATTTTAAAATCAGTTTGTCAACTTCTTTAAAAAAGCGTTTTGCCTGACCAGGTGGTGGTGAAGTGGATAGAGTGTTGGACTGGGATGCGGAAGACCCAGGTTCGAGACCCTGAGGTTGCCAGCTTGAGTGCTGGCTCATCTGGTTTGAGCAAAGCTCACCAACTTGGACCCAAGGTCGCTGGCTTGAGCAAGGGGTTACTTGGTCTGATGTAGCCCCACAGTCAAGGCACATACATATGAGAAAGTAATCAATGAACAACTAAGGTGTTGCAACGAAAAACTGATTAATGCTTCTCATCTCTCTCCGTTCCTGTCTGTCTGTCCCTAACTATCCCTCTCTCTGACTCCCTTTGTCTCTGTAAAAAAAAAAAACAACCAAAAAAACAAAACCTATTGGGATTATATTCTAAATATCAACTTGGGGAGAAATGGCAACAATATGGAGTCATCTAATCTATGAACATGGTATATCTCTTTATTTACTTAGATGTTTTTATTTTCTTTCAGCAATAGTTGAAAATTTTTTTTTGAGGAGCCTAGAAATGATTACCAACACAAATTCAGCTGGCCCACCTCACCTATTCCTTTCCCTTAGGTCTTGTAGTAGCTCTTTACTCCAGCAACAATTTCATAATTCCTTTTAGATACATATAATCAAGATAGCATGACCAAAATTCAAAAGAAAACAGCCAATAAAACAGACACTTAAAGGAAGTTGAAAATATTATGGTCTAAGGTGCTTCATCCAACATTTACTTATACAAGTAGATTAAGATTCAGATCAGGCCCTGGCAGGGTAGCTCAGTTGGTTAGAGTGTTGTCCTAATACACCAACATTGTGGGTTTAATCCTGGTCAGAGCACACACAAGAATCAACCAAATGAATGCATATATAAGTGGAATAACAAATTGATGTTTCTCTGTCTCCCTCTCTCTCTCTAAAATCAACAAATTAAAAAAAAAAAGAAAGAAAGAAAAAAAGGGGCTGAGAGGCCCTGGCCGGTTGGCTCAGTGGTAGAGCGTCGGCCTGGCGTGCAGAAGTCCCGGGTTCGATTCCCGGCCAGGGCACACAGGAGAAGCGCCCATCTGCTTCTCCACCCCTCCCCCTCTCCTGCCTCTCTGTCTCTCTCTTCCCCTCCCGCAGCCCAGGCTCCACTGGAGCAAAGATGACCCGGGCGGTGGGGATGGCTCCTTGGCCTCTGCCCCAGGCGCTAGAGTGGCTCTGGTCGCAACAGAGCGACACCCCGGAGAGGCAGAGCATCACCCCCTGGTGGGCAGAGCGTCGCCCCTGGTGGGCGTGCCAGGTAGATCCCGGTCGGGCGCATGCGGGAGTCTGTCTGACTGTCTCTCCCCGTTTCCAGCTTTGGAAAAATACAAAAAAAAAAAAGGGGGGGGGCTGAGATGTATCTAAAAAGTCAGAGACTTATTGGACCAAATTCATATGATATCATAAGGCTAAAAATTTCACTTATCACGCCTGTTGGTGGCACAGTGTATAGAGCGTCAACCTGGGACACTGAGGTCCCAAGTTCGAAACCCTGAGGTTGCCAGCTTAAGTGCTGGCTTATCGGCTTGTGAGCAGGCTTGCCAATTTAAATGCAGAGCTGCTGACTTGAGTGTGGGACCACCAACATGATCCCAAGGTCATGGCTCAGCTTGAGCCCCTGGGATAAGGCATGTATGAGAAGCAATCAATGAGCAACTAAAGTGATGCATCTACAAGCTGATGTTTCTCATTTCTCCCCCTTCCTATCTCTCTCTCAAAAAAAAGTCACTTACCAGTACAATCAACATATGAGTATCTTTGTTAAATAAACAGAACTTTGACACAAGATAGTATGGAGCATAAAAAGACTGGTTAGAAAACATCCTTGTTTGACAACACTGATAAGCAATCCAGAAACTTACAGTTGGACAGGACTGAGCCCGGTTCCAGATCAGATTAAACTTCTCTTCCTACAGGTTAGAAAGAAATAAAATTCACAAACACAACACATAAAAGTCCGCAATCACACTTAAATTCAGCAAGTCTGAATTCTAATACTAAAATACAAATAAAACAATCTAAGTTCCTTCACTTACAAATCCTTCTTATGACAGACGGGAAAAACCAGTTGTATTCTTTGCTGTTCAGTGTCAGATCTGTGTGGGAACACAGTACATTCCAAATGCTCCAAACTCTCCAGGGGACTCTGCCAAGTGTCTGAGACATCAGGCCACTAAGTTTGACTGAGGAAAGGCTAAAAAGGCCTGTTCAAACAATGAGCCACTATTAGAGATTTTGGCTGTTGAACTTATGGAGGGCACATGTATGTATGTATAAGGGTAGAAAAAAAATGGCAATACTCTCACTACAACCAAAAGGCCAGGCTTTATTTTTCCATCTAAGTTTTTCTCCTTAATCTTACACTTACACATGTAATGCTTGGTGTACATGTGTGCCTGATATAAACTGACCCTAGGCTACTTCCTGATTTCGGAAAGAACAATTAAAGAGTTAGCTGATAACACAGTACACCAAGTGCTGTTCTCAATGGTCAAGCATCGGGTGGTGACTATCTCCAAGACAGCAATTTCAAGAAGGGGGGAAAACCCACAAGAAAATGCCACTTGCTAAGAAAAAATGCCAGAAAAAGATTAGGAGGAGGTTTCAAGTCAGCTCATATATAGGTTACTTATAAACAAGAAGGGAAGAAATATATGCTAGAGACCCTGTATTAAATTCCAATAGCTTGGAAAACACCAAAAAGAAATAAAAGACTTGGAAATTGCTCAGTGACATGAACTTACACCAAGCTCCCTTGTCAGAGACTTGACTCAAAGAGACATTTCTAAACCAGAAAGAGGGAAAACAAGAGCCATAAATATACCATATGGAGCTCCCAATCTTTGGTACTCAGGGCACAATAAAAACCCTCAGAGCTATAAACTTAAGTTCTCAAGAGGCAATAAACATAGGAAAAGTAAAGGCAACTGCCTGCTAAGGTTAGAGACCTGACCTTCATGTTATAACACTCATTTCCCCCTCCAAACTACTTACAGGAATAACTGCATAGACTGTGTCTTTTGCTGCAAAATACTGCTGCCAAATCTGTACAAAAAAGAGAGTATGTCTGTGACGCGTGGGTAATCTTTTCAACCTGCACCAAGAAATGACGAGGGTTTTCACTGCTCACAGCAACATGCTATTTGACAACAGAGAAAAAAACCCAACATGATGCTTTTATTACTAGTACATGATTACAAAAAGATTTAATACCACCTACTCTTCTAGACGATTAAACTGTAACTCTTAATAACAAATTCCTGTCAGAGAAATGGATTCTATGACCTTGTTAATCATTTTTCTCAAGAAGTGCCTTGTATGCAATAGACAAGCTCTTTTTTTTTTTTTTTTTTTGCATATCTTCTCTCTTCTTTCCCCAAACCCAAACTTAGAGTGGGTGTTCTCAGAGCAGGACATCAGGCACTCAGAACCCAGGGTCTAGAGTCAGGTGGACCTGGATACAAATCCCAGTCCCAGTCATTTGCTAGCTATACTATTTTGGATAAATTACTAACAAATAACTAAATAATATCTCTGTAACCATCAACAAAATAGCAATAGTATCAACCTTACGGGATTGTTGCGAAGATGACTTGAAATAATGTAGGTTTGTGCTTAGCACAACAGAAATACAATGCAAACTAGAGCCAAAGTGTTTTGAATGCAACAAAGAGGCCCTTAAATCCCAGTTAGGGTATGAGTGCCAGAGGAAAGACACTTGAGGTGCATCTTGAAAATTAGCCAAGTGAACAGGGAGTCTGGGAAGACAAACAGGTAGGACAGAACATAAGGGGCACATTCTAAGTAGAGAATGACAATATTAGCAAAGGCACAGAAGAAGGGGAAGACGTCATAGCCAAGGTGACACCCAAGCTGGTGTTAAAGTTGCTCTGCTTTGTTAACATTCCCATTAAAATGGGGGGCCTCAACTGAAGATACTAATCAAAGTGTGATCTAACCAACAGAGTACAGAGGACTATTATTTCCTAGGACTTGTGCATATCACTCTATCATTGCAGCCTGAGGTTCCTTTGCTTTTTTTCATGTCAGAACACTGTCTTCTCATCTTAAGGATAGCATATCCTGCTTATTTTTATTTAATTTATCTTAGTAGATAGTTTATGAATCAACAATGAAATATTAGACTGATAGATTTTCCTAACATAATTGATCTTGGTTATTCAAAATTATTTTAACAAGCACAAATTTGTATCTAAAGTTATAGGTCTAAATATTTGTCACATGATCAGGACTTCTGGGCCTGGCTTCTCTGTTCCCTAAAGGACATAGGTGTCCACTTTCCATTGGCACTTCTTCCCAAAAGCAATTGAGGTCTCCTTGAGACTCTGAACAAGCCTCTGTTAACAGAACTCTTGCTATCCTTAATTTTGTGTCTGTCCTTCTTTCAGCTAAAGCTCCGTGAGAGTAGGGGATTTTCTCATTTATTTCCATGGATGGCACAGAGCCTGGCATTTAATAGGTATTCAATAAATGTTTGCTGAAATGAATGTTACAGCACCCAAAGGAAACCATGGCAATTTGGCACAACTTTCCATAAAGAAATATGATGCAGAATCAAATAGACATGGATTGAGTCCCAGTTGTACCACTTACTAAGTTACTTAATCTGTTTAAGTTACAGTTTCTTCAGTGGCAAACTGGGGATAATAGCACCTACTTTACAAAGTGGTTATGAGAATTTAAAGAAATCATGTATATGAAGCACTAAGTACAGTACCTGACACATAATGTACTGCTTTTACTATTTTGCTTCTCTCTATATACCTAAAATATAATCCATGGAACTATAAGGCATGCCAATAAATAGCCCATTATAGTCTAATTAGAGAAAATAATCATAGACATGAAAATTTAAATAGCAATGTAAATCAAGGTATTGGAATGACCAAACAGGCAAGATAGGTCAAGAGTGCTCTGAAGGTGTCCAAGAAACTTCCTGCAGCCTGACCTGTGGTGGCGCAGTGGATAAAGCGTCGACCTGGAAATGCTGAGGTCGCCGGTTCAAAACCCTGGGCTTGCCTGGTCAAGGCACATATGGGAGTTGATGCTTCCAGCTCCTCCCCCCTTCTCTCTCTCTGTCTGTCTCTCCTCTCTCCCCCTCTCTGTCTCTCTCCTCTCTAAAAATGAATAAATAAAATAAAATAAAGAAACTTCCTGCAGAAGTTTTACAATAATGGAAGATGCTGAATGCCAGGCAAATGAATATGGGAGGTCACTGAACATTTGTGAGCAGGCTACTAACATGATATTTTTATTCATTTATTTAAAAACACAGGCCCTGGCCGGTTGGCTCAGTGGTAGAGCGTCGGCCTGGCGTGCGGGGGACCAGGGTTCAATTCCCAGCCAGGGCACATAGGAGAAGTGCCCATTTGCTTCTCCACCACCCCCCCCTTCCTCTCTGTCTCTCTCTTCCCCTCCTGCAGCCAAGGCTCCATTGGAGCAAAGATGGCCCGGGCTCTGGGATGGCTCCTTGGCCTCTGCCCCAAGCACTAGAGTGGCTCTGGTCGCGGCAGAGCGACACCCCGGAGGGGCAGAGCATCGCCCCCTGGTGGGCAGAGCATCGCCCCTGGTGGGTGTGCTGGGTGGATCCTGGTCGGGTGCATGCGGGAGTCTGTCTGACTGTCTCTCCCCGTTTCCAGCTTCAGAAAAAACAACAACAACAACAACAACAACAACAAAAAACACACAAACACAGCACTTACTCTGTACCAGGAATAGTTTTAGTACTTTACAAATATTAACTTGTTTAATTCCCCCAAATAACTCTTTGAGGTAAGAGCTATTATTATCTCTACTTTACTGATAGAGAAACGAAGGCTCTGAGGAATTAACTAACTTAATCATTCAGCTAGTAAGTGGAGAGAGCTAGGACTTAAAATAGGCAGCTTGGGTAGAATCTGTGTTCTTAAGCTATACATTATACTTCTCCATAATGCAAGCAGGACTTAAAGATGATTCAACTGGTAAGGATATGATAGGGGCAGTGGGGGCAATAAAAGCAGGGAAACCTATTTAGAAAGGAAATATAGTAATTCAAGTATAGAGTAGTGATAATTTTAAATAAAATGAGGGTAAGAGGAATAAAAAAGAAAGGGGAAATGTGAGTTGACTACATATATAGAAGTGAAACCAAGAAAGACAAGTTTTCTCATGCCACTATTTTTCATGTAATTCATCATGTTTGCTATCTATGGCCACTTTTCATTCTGGCTAGAAAGAGATGTCAGGAAATGTCCTCTCCTTTCTACTTTCAGATTTGGTTCACAGAGCACACTATATATTTCATAAAGTATGTCAATCAATTTTCATCATTACCTGTTTTATTTCTTCTGCAGTTTTGTCTTTCACCATCTCAATGTTAAAGATTGAACCAAGAGTCTGAAAGAGAAAATAAAAGGCAATTACCATCCACAATTTAAAAAATAAAATAGCTTAACTTTATCTGCAAGCCTTGTGGGAAGCAACGTGTCAGAACCATGAATCAGATCTCAGAAAGTAGAGAACAAGTATAAGAAAACCAGTATGCTCAGAGAAGAGAGCCCCGAAGCCCAGGCAGGTTTTTACAGTTCTAATCCTGGGGAGTTATCTATAGGTACTTCCTAAATCCCTCGCCCTCAAGACGAGCACTGCAGCACTTTACAACTGGTAAGAGGAGAAAGTTTGGCTATCTTTAATTTAACTGCTATTATGCCAGGAGTGGCAGCTCATTATTTGCAAATTAAATGATAGTAAAAATGTTTTTATTTTATTTAAAAAAATGTTTCCATTGGTTTGGGGGGGAAGAGGGAGAGAGGGAGAGGAAGAGAGAGAGTGAGAGAGAGAGGGAGAGAGAAAAGCACTTAGCTGTGCACTCATTGGTTGCTTCTCATATGGGCCTGACAGCACCCGTGACCTTGGTGCTGAGATGACACTCTATCCATTCAGAAACCCGGCCAAGGCCTTTATTTGATTTTAAAAAACAAATTCCTATAGAAAAAAAGGTATAACTATATTTCCTCTAGCACCCCTAGGACCCCTACTATGCTAGGGGTCACATCAAGGACAAAAATATTCATGGAAATATTTCTCATCTCCACAGTTGGTAAATCACAAAATTACTGAACCAGTGTAAATATGTTCACATTTGCAGCCTCTTATTATAGATGTTCTATGTGGCTTCAAATTTGGATGTTTAATTAGAAACCTACCTTGTCCTTAGTGAATCCTCTGCTCGTATGCTGTTTCCCCAAAGTGTCTGTCTGAAATATATGATAGACAGGATATTAATTTAAGACTTTATTCAGAAGAAAAAGACCATCAAGCTAGATGTGGTGCCCAATATCTCATTTAGTAATTTTGCACCGAAGAACTTACTTCTCTCTACTCCACAGAGTAACTGTATGCACGGTTCTTAGAGTTGTTGTGAGACAACTTTTCTTTGACTAAGTTTCTGAGATACAGAGATGAGAAAGGATTCTTTTGTTAGTAACCAGCATCTACTAGTACTGAAAATGCATTCTATACCTGCCACTCGGACATAAGAGACTCCTTCCCAGAATGAGGGCTGCCTGGGTTTTAACTGTTAACTGTGCCCTGCCCTCTCATCCGCAGCACAGTGAGCCAGAGGAGGTGAGAAAGAGAAAGATGTATTTCCCAAGGCCGCTTCTCATCTGTGACAGCAATTTTGATGGCAGACATCCTTAGCAGACTACAGAGATTTTTTTTTAACAGGGACAGAGAGAGTCAGAGAGAGGGACAGACAGACAGGAACGAAGAGAGAGATGAGAAGCATCAATCATTAGTTTTTCGTTGCGAGACCTTAGTTGTTCATTGATTGCTTTCTCATATGTGCCTTGACCACGGGCCTTCAGCAGAGGGAGTAACCCCTTGCTCGAGCCAGCGACCTTGGGTCCAAGCTGGTGAGCTTTTTGCTCAAGTCACATGAGCCCGCGCTCAAGCTGGCGACCTCGGGGTCTCGAACTTGGGTACTCTGCATCCCAGTCCAGCGCTCTATCCACTGCGCCACCGCCTGGTCAGGCCAGAGATTTTTTAAGTACTCTGTCTTAATATTCCTTCCTTTAACTTAGACTTTCAAGAAAGGACAAGAATTGAAGGTGATTATTTTCTCTCTTGATCCATTATCTCTGATAAAGGTTAGAGTCAGGAAATCCTATTTTGAGCTGTTTCTGATACTGGGGATGGGTTGTTCTGAGTCTTCTATACAGTTTCTCAGTTCAAGACCATGGCTTTCAGAGGGAAGGAGTACAAGCTACACCTGGCTTTCTGAAGCTGAAAAACACTTTCTGCATACATCCTGCCTTTCGGTACTCTGTGCTTTAATAAATCCAAGCCTTTCATAGATTTTGCCCATAGAACTTCTACCCACAAATTAGACAAGAACCTGGGGTAGAAAGATCCATGGATACACATGGTCTTTCTGGTCATACCCCTATCCACTGACAGCATCTTAATGCAGTTTTTCCTTCATATTTAAACTATCCAAAAAGAGAGAACTGATTTCCACTACTCTTACCGCTTACCCTTAGGTGAAAACAAAACAAAACAAAACAAAACAAAATCCTCCATTTGCACAGTGCCTTCAGCTTTCAGTCACTAAGCCTAGTTACATTCTTTTTCCGCAATGTCCCTCCAGTTCATCTTTCATTTCCATTTTCACTTATAGAAATAATAAAGCTTATTGCATTTTATCTAATCAAAGACACCAATGATCTTAAGAAGCACCATTATTTTATGTATCAGAAAATGGTGCCAATTAAATAACACAATATTTATATTTCATTATCAATTTTAAGACAATTTTGATGTTAAAATGTGAAAAAAATGTAAACTTGAGAGCCCATGAAATAAAGTAATTATATTATAATTAAAACTATGTGCCAAAGTCTCAAGAGCACTTATATGTATTTAAATGAGTACCTTACTACTCCCCTACGATGCTTTTGAAATCTGTGGGGACTTTTTTGTTATCACAATAGTTGACTGTATGGTGACACCTACATTTGTGGGAGGGCCAGGAGTCTAAATGAGCTGCAGCTTTACAGACGGGTTCTACATAATGAAGACTTTTCCCTCATTCTGCACGTCTAGCCAGACATCCTTGTAAGTGAAAGACATTTTTATAATTACCTGAGCCTAGAAGCTGCTTTGCTGTTCTTTCCTTCCTTGGTTTTTCCTCCCTCCCTCCCTTTTTTTTTCCTCCCTCCCATCCTCCTTCCCTCCCTTCTTTCCTTCTCTTCTTTCCTCCCTCCCTCCTCTCTATTTTTTTTTTTTTTTTAGAGAGAGAGAGAGTCAGAGAGAGGGATAGGGACAGACAGACAGGAACAGAGAGATGAGAAGCATCAATCATCAGTTTTTCGTTGCGCATTGCAACACCTTAGTTGTTCATTGATTGCTTTCTCATATGTGCCTTGACCCTGGGCCTTCAGCAGACCGAGTAACCCCTTGTTTGAGCCAGTGACCTTGGGTCCAGGCTGGTGAGCCTTGCTCAAGCCAGATGAGCCTGCGCTCAAGCTGGCGACCTTGGGGTCTCGAACTGGGTCCTTCCGCATCCCAGTCCGACGCTTTATCCACTGCACCACCGCCTGGTCAGGCCCTCCTCTCTATTTTTTAAAACACATCTTTAATAAACACTAAAATTTTCAGAAACACAACTACTTTGTAATTTGAGAGAAGACTGTATTGTGGAATCTCATGAGGGTCACTGATTATAACACTACTCATGGTTTGGGAATTTTTGTAATTACCAACCCAACACCCCTGTACCTGACAGTTTTTGCTGCTTATGCATTCATGGTGCTTTCACATGAAAGTGAAAACATCTCACAGAATATTGTGCCCAACAACTCACATACTAAATATATATTGTATTAAAAAATACTTTCCAGGCCTGTGGTGGCACAGTGGATATGGCGTCGACCTGGAACACTGAGGTTGTCGGTTCAAAACCCTGAGCTTACCTGATCAAGGCACATATGGGAGTTGATGCTTCCTGCTCCTACCCCCATCTCTCTCTCTCTCTCTCCCCCCCCCCAAAATGAATAAATAAAATCTTTAAAAAAAATACTTTCCATTATATTACTGTTAAGGCATTATATTGATCCACCCCACCCCCCCAAATTATATGTATAGGTGAGTTATATTGTCCATATTTTATTTCAGGGTAGAAAAAGAATAATTTACAAAAAAATTATGGCAAAAAGGAGATGTCGATGTCTGCTCTCATGTAATAGGAACCGTTGACTCAAAGTAAAGACGAGGCTTTGGAAATGGAGTCATTAACCATTAGCCTTCCTCTGTACTGTGATATAAGAAAGACAGTAAGTAAACATTTCCCTAAGACTTGTCATAATTTAAATGCAATATTTATTTATTCTGCATCTTATCATAAAGTTGAATTCTAAGTCTGTCTACAAAAAGGGACAAGAAGCTTTCCCAGATAGTATTAAAAGTTTACAATACAGTAAAGAACTATAGTATTATTGGCACTATAAGTTTATTATAGGAAATTACATTTGTTAAAATATTTGCAGTAGAATTGTTTGTTCACTTAAAGTTGTAAACTATGTGTGTCATATGAGGTTGAATTTGCTCCCTATTAACCCACTGACTACTGCTCTCATTCTAATTAACCACTTATTAAAAGATTGAGTAGATTCTCTTAAGACTTAGGACACCCAAAGCAAAATAAAGTTATTTTTCAAGTAAAAGAAAGATCTCTCATTTTAAAACACCATGTAGAATCTCAATTTTCCACCGTAACTACCTTGTTTCAGACCCACACAGCCCACACCTAGATTACTGTACATTTTCCCTGGTTTTGGCCTCTTCCATTTCAATTAGTTCTGTGTATCACCTTAGATAAGTGCAAGTTGAAATTAATTTACTGGCTTCTGGCCAAAGTTTTTTATAAAAAGACAAAATAAATAATAAGAGTACAATACTTGTAGCAAAGGGATTGTTTTGTAAAAATTTTGTTTAGGTTACAATTATATACTTATTTGTGTACTGAATTACAATATAAAATATGTTTCTTGCCTGGCTAGGTGGTGGCACAGTGAATAGAGCATCGGACTGGGATGCGGAAGGACCTAGGTTCGAGACCCCGAGGTTGCCAGCTTGAGCGTGGGCTCATATGCCTTGAGCCAAAAAAAAAGCTCACCAGCTTGGACCCAAGGTCGCTGGCTCAAGCAAGGGGTTACTCGGTCTGCTGAAGGCCCGCGGTCAAGGCACATATGAGAAAGCAATCAATGAACAACTAAGGAGTCCCAACAAAAAACTGATGATTGATGCTTCTCATCTCTCTCCGTTCCTGTCTGTTTGTCCCTATCTATCCCTCTCTCTGACTCTCTCTCTGTCCCTGTAAAAAATAATAATAATTAAAAATATGTTTCTTACTATGGGTCATGGTCAAAACATTTGAAAAGCACTGCATTAGATTAATTTTCCTATACACAGCTTACAACATGCTTTCCCTCAGCTTTGATTCTTATTTAAAAATAACAGCTATTAAACACTTTTTTGTCCCCCAATCTCTGCAGCTCACTGCCATGTGTGCCTTACCATGATGACTCAACTGTACCCCTGGGAGCAGCAACTACCCTTTCTATCCCTCTGTATCTCCACATGACCACAGTAATTTGCCAGAAAAAGTAGAATAGCATTTATGCATGGAGATTGAGCTGAACAGAGAGAGGCTATGTTCAATTCGTCCAGCTGACCCACTAATGAGCCCATTTCAAGGATAAGCATAGGGGCAGAGGGTGTGGGACGGATAAATATATCACATGACTGAGACAAGCGTCAAGAGTGAGTCTTAGACGGATGTAACAGAGGGAATCTGGTCATTTTTTAAAAATAAAACGTCGTTCAGACTTAAATATAAATAAAACAGAAATAATGTAAGTTATTTATTCGGTACTGGTCCGCAGCCCGGGGGTTGGGGACCACTGGTGTAGAGCACTGGTGAGCCAACAAACAACACAAAAGGGGAGACGTCTTACCTTCTGTTCCATACATTTGATAAAGTCACCTTGCTTGGAATGCCCTACTGGCTGCTTCCGAAGCTCACTGCGCTTCTCCAGTCGAGACTCAAATGCAGCGGGGTCAGACCTGATCAAAGATAACCCAAAAGTTAAACCACCTGGGCCTTTTCAGATTTGGCAAGAATAAAGCAACACATCCCACTTCTACAGAGCGAGGACATGGGTATTGAGAAGCTGAAGGCTTTGCCTTCAGTTAGTTAGGCAACAGCACAGGCCTACAAATCAAAACATGGAAAATGAAGTCTAGTTATTCAATTATTGTTACTTCTCGAGAAGCCTGTGTAACATTTTCCTCCTGCAGAATATTCTAGGGTAACAGGAGAGCTCGGTCCCTCAGGTACTTACACTCTAGGTACTTGGAATTCAAATACTCAAAATGGGAAGGAGACTTTGAGGTCATTTTGTTGGGTCCCCACCTCCAACCCGCAAGCAGGAATCTAATAGCATTACTACTATACTGCTCACAAAAATTAGGGGATATTTCAAAATTAATATGAAGCGATAAAAAAAGAAGCATTTGGGCCCTGGCCGGTTGGCTCAGTGGTAGAGCGTCGGCTTGGCATGTGGAAGTCCTGGGTTCGATTTCCGGTCAGGGCACACAGGAAAAGCGCCCATCTACTTCTCCACCCTTTCCCCTCTCCTTTCTCTCTATCTCTCTCTTCCCCTCCCACAGCCAAGGCTTCATTGGAGCAAAGTTGGCCTGGGCACTGAGGATGGCTCCATGGCCTCTGCCTCAGGCACTAGAATGGCTCTGGTTGTATAACCAGAGCAACGCCTCAGACTGGCAGAGCATCGTCCCCTAGCAGGCTTGCGGGTGGATCCCAGTAAGGCACATGCGGGAGGCTGTATCTGCCTCCCTGCTTTTCACTTCAGAAAAAATACAAAAAAAAAAAAGTAAAAAGAATTCTTCAGGCTATGTAACCAGTGCTATGATACTTGGCTCTATACACTTTGGTGAAGACTCCAGCTCCTTGGCCATGAGACCTTCAGTGTCATAGGTGATGTCTACAAGACCCAGCACATCTTGCTCACCTGTCTGGTGGAATCCTGGCTGGTTAAGGCACTATAGGAGGTCCCTGTTCCATAAAAGTCCTTTCCTGAGGTAACATTAAACATCACTTCCTTTCCTGCCATGCACATGCGTGTATGCATCTTCTTTTCAATTGTAGTGGGCAAGCTCCTGGGTATAGAGTGGCTCCAGGTGTCCTGCCCAGCCAGGGCCACAAGGACCAGAAGCAGGGTCAGTGCTGCCCCTGTCCACAGCCACACCTAGGCCTCCTGTGATGAGTGGATGGAAAGCAAGGGGTGGCTTAGGCAGTGGAGTCTGTACCCCTGCCTTGGACATCTTTTATTAAAATGTTATGAGCCTAAATTTATCTCTCTGTATCTTTCATCCTCAGGAATAAGAAAAAATGTCTAATTCCCTTTAAACGAGTACTTGAAAATCACTATATCACCCCTTAAATCTCTCTTTTCTAGGCCAAATTTCTTCAGTTTGTCTGGGCCCCTTTTCATATACGTGACATGTGAATCTTTCTTAATGTGGACCTGCTCTCTGGATACACTCCAGTTTGTCCACACTCTAGATATAGTAGGCCTGGAGCTAGACCAACTTACCAATGCATAATATGATGTAAAAACCCAGATTGTGGGCTGAAATGGAATCAGCGGGGCACACAGCCTTGTCCTGTTGTTGCCT
Source organism: Saccopteryx bilineata (assembly GCF_036850765.1). NCBI lineage: Eukaryota > Metazoa > Chordata > Mammalia > Chiroptera > Emballonuridae > Saccopteryx > Saccopteryx bilineata. Next base: position 255,533,922 of record NC_089492.1, on the reverse strand, counting down.
TACATACCTGTGGTTGGTACTTTAAGAGCCCAGGTTTTAGTGAGTATGCTCCAGTACTTCCCAATTAGGACTGTAAGTCCTTTTAAAATCTCATGATGTTCACCTACCTATTTGGTCCTAGGTCCTAAGGCCAGGCCCTGTGTTGCCTCTTCCCTTAACTTGGCCTAGGTTCTATTGATTCCTTTTTTAGCCCTGCTTTTACATCTCCCTGTTCATCTACCTCAACCTCATGCTCTTTTCCTTTTTGTATTCACACAGCTTTCCCTCCCATCTCTCTGACCTGTCTCACTCAGCTGCTTTTAGGACTTAACCTTTCTCTTCTCCTTTTCATTCATTCAGCAAACTTTGTTGTCCCTTACTTATTGTTTACCTTGCTAGGCTTTGGGGATACAAAAATAATTAAGACCAAGTCCCCATTTCACGGAGCTTACTGTTTAGTGTGAGGGACAAAGATATAAGCAAGTACAGTAAAATGCTATGGTATATGATGAAAATTTGCTCAAACATTCCCAAATGGTTTGAGGTGGTTTTATGCCTTTGTACTTTGCTGCTGCTCCCCTGACTTGCAACATCCTTCCTCAACTCCATTCCTGTATTCCTTTGTGCTAGACCACAGTGCTCCAAGAAGTTTTAGGAATAAAGCTAGGGAGACAAAGCTCACAGCATAAGAGCCTTGTGGGGAACACTAAAGAATATGGACAGCATCCAGCGGTCAGTGGAAAGCTCACACAGCAATGTTGATGGGAATGATCTGGTGGGGAAGGAGAATAAAATAGGTCATTAATTTGTCCATGGGTAAGAATGAAGAGGGGTTGTAAAGTATTCAGAGTATAAGTAGACAACTCTCCTGAGATGCCTGTTTGTGAAAGGGATCAATGAGGAAAGGCTGAAGGGGAATGCAGGTCAAGGAACAGCTTTTAAGATGACAAATACTTAAGTATATATGAATGCTGTTGTAGGAGAGCAAAAATATTCATTAGCTTATTCCACCATTATTTCTAAAAAGAGAAAGGTCACAATAGTAGCAGTGAGACAGACTGGGTTGGAGGGGTCCAAGATGAGTGGGGAAGACTAGCTAGAGGATGACAGCGAGAGTCCAGATGGTCTACGGCCATACCACCCTGAATGCACCCAATATCATTTGATCTTGGAAAAGTCCAGGCAAAGATGATGGAGGAGTAAATTAAGGTTATAAAAGCAGAGATGAGACAGAACTCAAGAAGTTAGAGCACTTAGTCTTTGGTTTCCTTTCATAAGACAACTGCCTGCCCACCCTGCCAAATTCTTTCCCAGGCCCCTTTAATTCACCTTCAATCTCCTTCAGCTCTTTCCACTTGAACTCTTCAAACCCTTCCATGGGCCCTATCACCCACCTCAACTTCCTCTAATCTCCAGGTCCTTTCATTTGGAAGCTCAGGATGTTAGAAACCCTGGATCCCAAGTCAGATGAATCCCACCCAGCTGTGTGTTCTTGGGCAGGTCTCTTAGTCTCTCTGATCCTCAGTTTTCTCATCTCAATGACAGGGTTCAATTGATGATCCAACTGTGACACTACTAGTCTTTGATGCCCTGCTCCCACCTCCAATCGCCTTTTCTTGCCGTTAGGGCTCTAGCTAGGAGCTTGGAAATACCAGTTCTAGGCCAGGTCTTCTCCGGAAGGCTCCATTTCCCCATTTCTAAAAGGACAGGTATCTTGGGGCTGCCTGCTTCATAATGGCTGTTAAGAGGCTTTGAGAAAAAGCCAGGGCTTTGCGGAGACTCTCAGCTGTGACACTAGCTGTGTGACATGAGAAACGTGATGTTGCCTCTCTAAGCCTAGATACCTCTGAGTGGGAACAGTAACAGCGCCCATCTTCCAGGCTGTTTTAAGCTTTCAAATGCTGAAGGCCCACCATAAAAGCGGCCCAAGCACCTCCCCTCTCCCTGTCTACCCCCCCCCCCCCCCCCCCCCCCCCCGTCCTCCGACTGCCCGTCGGGGCCCGCACCTGCGCAGCTGCTGGATCTTATCGCGGTAGCGGTCGTAGAAAGGGTTGGTCTCGAGGTCGGCCCCAATGCCGCTGCCGTCCGCGCCCCCCGCGGGCCCGCGAGAGCCGCAGCGCACCGGGAACACGCGCAGCTGCGCGGGTGACACAAGCCCCAGGCCCAGGGTGCGGCTGCGCACGGCGCACAGACCGCGATAGAGGCCAGCCACCTGCAGGACGGCCGAACCCGCACCACCCACTGCCGCCACCGCGGCAGTCATGGCTGCCCCCACCCTCTCCTCCTCGTCCTCGTCCTCAGGTGCCCCGGCCCGCGACCCGCGCGTCCTCTCCATCGCGCTCCGAGTCCGTCGCGCCGGCCCTCCGGCTTCGAGGTTCCGCGCGCCCAAGGTTCCGGGAGCCGGGGCAGAGTTGGGGGCGGGAGGCGCGGGACTGGGAGAAAGTGTCTCAGGGCTCCCGCCGCGTCCGCGCGCGTGGCACTTCCTTGTGCTACTGCTCGCTTCCGCCCCGCAGCCTCTCCGGATTCACGGTACCAGCAGCCTCTGCTCTCCAAGTCTCCTCTTGAAAGCCGCTCGGATCTGCTGGTGCTCGCCGAGTTTGCCCTCTCCTATATTCTCTTGGCACTTACTGCAGTGGTTGTCCTTCAGCATCAAAGGTCCTTTCATCAGTTGTTATCACAAGAGCAGCTTTTCTTTACTAAGCGTCTGTGTGTGCAGGACACTTACTTCACACCCTGTGAGGCAGATTTTCTCCTCATTTTACAGTTAAGGAAACAGGCTGGGAGTTAAGCCAGCTGCCTCCCAAGCCCTGTCTCCCTCTGCTTCCTGACAACCATCTTGAACTCCGGACAAACTGAACTACTCCTCCCCAAAGAGACACCTGTACTTGTCCTGACAAGGCTTTATTATATAGGCTATTTGTGATTCCCAGAATGCTTTCTTCTTTTTTCTTCACCCAATGCCGCCACCTTCTTCACCCCCTGAACACGTGTGAGCTTCTGGGGTTAGGGACAGTGACATCAACATCTCTGTCTCTCCTGCTCCCAGCACAGGGCCAGGCCTGGAGTAGGCACTCTGTGATCGCTCTGATCAGATTTGCCTGCATGGAAGTCCCTTCTGTCCGGGTCTTACCTGATGGAAATCCTTTCTGAATGATGGACCCCTGAGGGGCAGGGACAGAGCCTTCAGCTCTGCTCAGTCCAACCTATACTGATGGAGACTGGCTCTGACTGTGGCCTATGCTGGGAGTAGTTTGATGGACTCAGGTTACTAAATTCTTCCAAGTGTGGCAGCCTGTACTTGCCACAGGATTTGTTACACTGGCTGGTCCTGCTACTTGGATTTACATGTGGCCTTCTCATCATTAGGGCTGGATTCACAAGTCAGCACCTGCCTCAAAGGGGCTTTTCTTGATGCATTCCCCCCATCCCTTATATTCTTCTCATTACCTTATTTTTTATTATTCTTAGCAGTTATTACTATCTGAAATTCTTAGGTATTTATTTCCTTGTTTACATTAATTCTGGGAGCTTACAGTCTAGTCGGATGAATCAATAAATACATATATGTTAGATGATGATACATGCTATTTACTTTTTAAAAAGCACACTAAGAGAACAGAGCTATGTGATACTTGAGCAGAGACCTGAAGGAAGTGAGGGAATGATCTGTATGGATACAGTACCTACTGTAGCAATTTTTTACCTTTTTCATCTCATGGCACACATAAACTAATTACTAAAATTCTGTGGCATACCAAAATATACGAAGATATAGGTAAATTTTGATTCATTCACACCAGATGGCTATTGTGTTGGCTATTGTCACTTTTTTGATAATCTAAGGGAAAAGAGCTCAGTGCCCCTGACTAGTCAGGTATTTCATGTTTTAAAAATTCTTGCAGTACACTGGTTGAAGATCACTGACTTAGCAGAAGAGCCTTCCAGAAAGAGGAAATGGCAGGTGCAAAGGCTCTGATGCAGGAGGGACTTGCTTGTGGAACACCAAGGAGGTTATTGTGTGAAAGAAGTATGGGGAAGCATACTTAGATTGCTCTAGGGCTTTGTAGGCCTTGGTTAAGGGCTTTGGTTTTAAATCTGAATGAAATGGCAAGTCACCGTAGGTTTTGAGCAGAGAAATAACAAGATCTATTTTTTCCCCCAAGTGGGAGGAGGGGAGATAAACTCCTGCAAATGCCTTGACTGGGATCTGCCCGGCAACCCCTGTCTGGGGCTGATGGCTTTGCTCATCTAGAGTCATGCTTGCAACTGAGCTATTTTTAGCACCTGAGGTAGAGACTCCACAGAGCCATTCTCAGCACCTGATGCTAATGCGCTTGAACCAATTGAGCCATGGCTACAGGAGGGGAAGAGAGATAGGGGAGGGGTAGGGATTGAGAAGCAAATGGTTGCGTCCCCTGTGTGCCCTGACCAGGAATTGAACCCAGGACTTCCGCATGCCAGACTGACGCTCTACCACAGAGCCAACTGGTCAGGGCCAAAGATTTTTTTTTTTTTAAGGATCATCCTGGCTGCTGGTGGAATATAGGGCATGGGGAAAGAATGGAAGCTCTCCCAAAGGTGACCAGTTTGTCCTGATTTACTAAGAGGTTTCCTGGTTTTAGCATTGAAAGTCCTATGTCCTGGAAACCTCCTCAGTCCCAGGCAAACTAGGGTGATTGATCACCCTACAGGGAGACTGATAATCCAAGTGAGAGATGTGGTGTTTAGAATAAGGTGACAGTGATAGAAAGTGGTTTTGAAAGCAAAGCCTAAAGATTTTGCTAGTGGAGTGAATTTGGATGTGAGAGAATGAAAGGAGTTGAGGATGACTTACAGACTTTTGGCCTGAACAGCTGGAAGGATAAAGTTACCTTTAATGGAGAGGAGGAAGGGTGGAGTAAGTTTTAGAGGGTGGTTGATCAGGTGTTTGGTTTTGGTAAGGTGACCAATCATCCTCCTTTAGGGAGGACAGTCCTTCTTTTGTAAGTTCTGTCCTCTCTTGAAAAGTGTCCTTCTACATGTCCTTTTTGATATTAGAAGACTAATCTGTAAATGTCTGTATTCGATCAATGCAGTCAATTCATTGCATGTGATGTGACATTTATGTCTAAATGAGTACCTTTTTCTTACAATTATTAAAATTAATAGGTATGTAAGTATAATTATAAAATATTAAATGTTTTTATTATGCATTTTATAGTGTATTATTATTGCAATGAATAAAATGTTTTTTTTAATTTATGATAGTTTTCATCAATTTATTTTTGTCCTCCTTTTCATTGTAAAAAAGTTGTTCACCTTAGAATAGAGACTGATAGAGATTGATACAGGACCTCAAAGTTACACATAAGATGGTTATTCCCAGACATCCTGTGGTTCCAAATGCACATAATCTAGGATCAGCTATTCTGGTAGATTGCCAATATTCTTCAGTGATGATCAAGTTATGTAGTGCCTGTTTGAGCATGTCTGTAAAAGAAAAAGGCAAAAACACCTCTCTATTTTCACCTGGGAAGATGACAAGTTTAGCTGGACAGGAGTGCCCCAGGGATAGATGGAAACTCCCACCTATTGCCTTAGAGCAGTGGTAGTCAACCTGGTCCCTACCACCTACTAGTGGGTGTTCCAGCTTTCATGGTGGGAGGTAGCGGAACGACCAAAGTATAAATAAAAAGATAGATTTAACTATGGTAAGTTGTTTTATAAAGATTTATTCTGCCAAACTTAGCGAAAATCCGATATAAAGTACTTGGTAAGTAATTATTATTATATGCTTTAACTTGCTGTAACTCTGCTTTATAAATTTTATAAAGTGGCCCTGGCCGGTTGGCTCAGTGGTAGAGCGTCAGCCTGGCGTGCAGAAGTCCCAGGTTCGATTCCCGGCCAGGGCACACAGGAGAAGCGCCCATCTGCTTCTCCACCCCTCCCCCTCTCCTTCCTCTCGGTCTCTCTCTTCCCCTCCCACAGCCAAGGCTCCATTGGAGCAAAGATGGCCCGGGCGCTGGGGATGGCTCCTTGGCCTCTGCCCCAGGCGCTAGAGTGGCTCTGGTCGCGACAGAACGATGCCCCGGAGGAGCAGAGCGTCGCCCCCTGGTGGGCGTGCCGGGTGGATCCCGGTCGGGCGCATGCGGGAGTCTGTCTGACTGTCTCTCCCCGTTTCCAGCTTCAGAAAAATACAAAAAAAAAAATTTTATAAAGTAAAGTTACTTCCCTACTTTATAAATCACCATTACTGTAGAACCGGTGGGCGGTTAGAAAATTTTACTACTAACAGAGATACAAAAGTGGGCGGTAGGTATAAAAAGGTTGACTACCCCTGCCTTAGAGACTAAAAACTGAAGAGCACTGAATCTTCCAGAGATTTCACTCATATCTGATAGGTAGAAATATACTTCATATTCTAGGACAAGCTCGGGCTCTCTTCAACCCCAGTAAAATACTTAGGTTACATCACATTTTAAAACAGTCTGCAAATGAACCCTGACAATCTCGGAGGAACCCGATCTTTTCACCGTCCAAAATCCAAAGCAGCTTAGACGTTTCCCGGGCTTGACTGGCTACTGTCACGATGGGGTTTCCAATTTCTCTTCGTGGCCCAATGCCTTATTTTTTTTTTTTTTTTTTTTTACAGAGACAGAGAGAGAGTCAGAGAGAGGGATAGACAGGAACTGAGAGAGATGAGAAGCATCAATCATCAGTTTTTCGTTGTGGCACTTTAGTTGTTCATTGATTGCTTTCTCATATGTGCCTTGACCGCGGGCTCTCAGCAGACCAAGTAACCCCTTGCTCCAGCTGGCGACCTCGGGGTCTCGAACCTGGGTCCTCTGAATCCCAGTCCAATGCTCTATCCACTGCGCCACCGCCTGGTCAGGCCCAATGCCTTATTTAAATCAAATATACCTGACACGATTCAGTGGCACCCAGAAGAGAACCAAACTATGAAATCTCTCAAAATCTTCTAAAGCTCCCAGCAGGGGACACCTTAAAGAAAAATCACTGTACCTTGGAGAACACAGAGCTCATTATAGACACAGACATATAAATTATTAGGGTCAAAAATTTGACTCCGTAGCAAAAGGGCTCCCTCCCTGGATAAGGGCTTTCTCTGCTACAGCCAAGTTATGTAAACAAGCAGAAGAGACAGATATGGACTCTCCTTTCTTTATTAGACTCTCGTCGCAATCGACACTTGTCAGTCACTTGGCTTACTCTAACTCCGTGTCATCATCCTAACCCTGTAGCTTTGTTAATCCTCTTTATAGGATGAAGACATCCACCACTGTGTCCTGCTCACTGATGACCTTCTTGTTCCTAGAAATGATTTACAGGAAACACTTCTTAATAAAGCTGACTGAATTTGACTTATAGTTCAATAATCTCATCTGGAAATTGAACAGGGACCGGACAAGCTGGAGATGCCATAATCTCCATGGTGGACAAAATTGAAATTTCTCATCTACCTGAAATAAAATCTGCCTGGCAAACTGAGCGATTTGTTTTGACTGAGGCCTGTCAGTTGATCAATATTAGTAAAATACTCACTGTGCGTTTGGTGCATGCTGTGACTGGCTCAGCAAAGGGTGTGCACGAAAGGAAAGCATAGCAGGACCTAAGAAAAACACACAAGACACAAAAGACACAAGATAGAGAAAAGATGGCTACACGGTACTCCCAGCCTCTAGGACTGAGAGCCTAGATCTCTGCAGCCTCATCGTATTTATTGGTCTCTTTGCTCATCAAGCAAATTAGCAGATCCTGAGTTCAGGTACAGAGAAGGGTTATGAACTAATACCTTTCAGGTGTGTAGAGAAAAGGCCATAGGTATCCCTTGTTTCCTTTAAACCAGTGGTTCTCAACCTATAGGTCGCGACCCTGGCGGGGGTTGAACGACCAAAACACAGGGGTCGCCTAAAGCCATCGGAAATACATATTTTATTTAAAAATGTATTGTATAATAAATATGTATTTTCCGATGGCTTTAGGCGACCCCTGTGTTTTGGTCGTTCGACCCCGCCGGGGTCTTGATCCACAGGTTGAGAACCGCTGCTTTAAACAATCTTATCAGTGCTTGCAGCGGCAGTGTTCTGCCCCCGCAGGACTTGGCCTTCTAAAGTCCTGTGCCAAAGACTGTTGTCTCAGAACAACAATCAAATTCCCAGCCATTCCCTCCCGGCCATTTTTGCCTGACCAGGCGGTGGCCTAGTGGACAGAGTGTCAGACTGGGATGTGGAGGACCCATGTTCGAGGCCCCAAGGTCACCAGCTTGAGTGTGGGCTCATCTGGTTTGAGCAAGGCTCACCAGCTAAAGCCCAAGGTTGCTGGCTCGAGCAAGGGGTTACTTGGTCTGCTGTAGTCAAGGCATATATGAGAAAGCAATCAATGAACAATTAAGGTGTTGTAATGCGCAACGAAAAACTAATGATTGATGCTTCTCATCTCTCCGTTCCTGTCTGTCTGTCCCTGTCTATCCCTCTGACTCTCTCTCTGTCTCTGTAAAAAAAAAAAAAAAAATTCCCGGCCATTTTCTAACACCTGGCTGGTGGCTCCATAGATAGAGCGCCAGCCCTGCATATGGATGTTCCAGTTTCCATCCTCGGTCAGGGCACTGTTGGGCAGATAAAATATATTATGTTCACTTTGTTAAAGATGGCGCTGCCCACGTGGAAGCCCGTCTCCCAGGTGATGATATTAGTTGCCCTTATGCTTGGATTGGGTGTAATTATATTAATGTGTGTTGGGAGCAGGCTATGGGCAGGCAGGATCCTTGTAGCCTGGGGCTTGGTTTTAGGACTAAGCTTTTCCCACCCTTTTTGATGTGGGGTGGTACACTCTCATGAGGAATCCCATTATGCCTCAAATAAGTGACTTTGTATCAGAGACTTCCTTGTTTGTATATTGGATTAAAGGGTTTGATTTCTACACTGTAAAGTGGGGCAGACCGGGATCTTGCTCTCTCTCGGGTCGGGCCGGGGGAAGCAGCCAAGATGGCGGAGTGCTAAAGGAGAAGCCAGTTAGTGCAGAGTTTGTGCAGAGAGAAGGAGATGGGGAATAGAGGTGAATAAGGCTGGTGAGCTAGAAACTTTGATTCTAGGAAACTTGGATAAGTCATTAGCTTTGTGAGTGCTGAATGAGGGTTTTGGAGCCCAATGTGTGTGTTTTTACTTGCCTGCCGGATGCAAGCTAGGATTAAAGGTAATGGCCCACCAGTTTGTGGCTCCATTGTTTCATTACCATCTGTCTGAATCTAATGCGAACCTGCATGGGCCAGGCGGCTGTGATGGTGGCCGTGCCTACTGTCATCATGGGCACACAAGGAGAAGTGACCATATGCCTGTAAAGCCAGAAGCCACGGCCACTATCAAAGCAGCCTTCTGGCCCATGCAGGTTCGCATTGGATTCGGACAGTCGGTAAAGAAACAATGGAGCCAAAAACTGATAGGCCATTTTCTTTAATTCTAGCTTGCACCCGGTGGGCAAGTAAAAATACACACTGGGCTCCAAAACCCAGTCACATTCAGTGCTCACAAAGCTACTGACTTATCCGAGTTTCCTAGAATCAAAGGTTTCTAGCTCACCAGACTTATTCTCCTCAGTTCCCCCATCTCCTTCCTTATCCAGCGTCAAACTGCACAAACTGGCCTCTCACTCAATATTCCGCCATCTTGGCTGCTTCTCCTGGCCACATGGCCTCTTTCTGCTCTCTGCTCTGCTCCCTCTGCTCTCTCATGCTAATCATCCCAGGAACCAAGAGAGCAAACTCCCGTTCTGCCCCCATTTTATAGTGTAGAAATCCAAACCCTTAATCCAATATACAAAATAGGGAAGTCTCTAATACAAAGTCACTTCTCTGAGGCATGATTGGATTGTACCACCCCACATCAAAAAAGGGTGGGAAAGGCTTAATCCCAAAACCAAGCCCCAGGCTACAAGGAGTCTGCCTGCCTCGTGTCATCTTTAACAAAGTGAGCATAATACATTTTATCTGCCCAACAATGCCTCTCCCCCCCTTCTCCCCCTTCTTCTCCCTCTTCTCCTCCCACAGCCAGTGGGCGCTGAAGATTGCTCTGTCAGAGTGGAATGTGACAGCCTCAGGTGATATAAATACCTCAAGTGTTCAAGCATCGGCCCTAGATGGGGTTGCCCAGCGGATCTCGGCATGTGCAGGGTGCATGCGAGAGTCCGCCTCATTATTTTCCCTCCTCTCTCACCAAAAAGAAGAAGGGAGGGGGGAGGAGATGACAAAAAAGCAAACAAAAAAGACAAAGGGAAAAAAAACCTTAAGCATTCTAGGGAATGAGAGAGGCCTGACTGGCCGGCTCCTCAGAGGAGACCTCTGTGCCCATCGGACATAACACCTGATAAGAACATCTTAGTGTCCTTGGGGCCTTGGGCCAACAAGCTGATGGGTGGCGTGGTGGTGGGGAGGGAGGCACTACGGGCCACATGAAGGTGATTGGTGGTGTCAGTTTGACCTCCAGGAAGTCAGCCTTGTGGAATCCTGTGAGTCCTTCTAGGGAGTGTGGTATCAAACCCCGGTGGACCCTACCGTGGGGCACGAGGACACCCATGTCCACCCGCAGAATCCTGAGCTTGTGAACATTCTTAGCAGCTAGCTGTGTTCTTCACAGCCCCAAAACTGTGAGGGGGGAGGCAGGGGAAGGTGTCATTTGTCTTGCAGCAGGAGAGCACCGCTTTTTTTTTTTTTTTTTTGAGATACATACAGAGGAAAAATAGAATAAACTGGGCAATGGATCGTGTGTGAGGCAGGGAAACACAGGAGAAGTAAAAGCTCTCCTGGAGTCTGGGTACCAGGTTACTAGGCCAAGGGTGTCACAAGCCACTCAGCTGATAAGTGTGGGACCATAGGGTCAGACCTTTTGTAACATTTCCCATTTAAATTTTTTTTTTTTTTTAGATTTTATTTATTCATTATAGAGAGGAGAGAGAGAGAGAAGGGGGGAGGAGCAGGAAGCATCAACTCCCATATGCGCCTTGACCAGTGTAAGGCCAGGAGCCGTCATCGTGACCATTCACATGCAGGTTCCCATTGGATTCGGGCAGACGATAAAAAAATGGCGGAGTCAGAGGATGGGGGGCCATCCTATTTATTGGTGTCTCACCAAGACAGGCAAACCACAAAAGAAGACAAGGGAAAAGCAGAAAACCAGCTCTTCCCATGAAGGGCAAGGGATCAGGGGAGCCCCTGCAATTGTGATAGCAGGAACTGTGTGTCTGAGCTCCTGGTCTGTCCCACTTTATAGTGTAGAAAACCAAAATCCCTTAATCCAATATACAAACAAGGAACTCTCTGATACAAAGTCACTCATCCAAGGCATAATTGGATTTCTCATGATAGTGCACCACCCAGATCATACAATCAGTCAAGGGTGTGGGGAAAAGCTTAGTCCCAAAACCAAACCTCAGGCTACAACAACCTGGCCTGCTTATAGCCTGTCCCCCACACCCAATATAAGTCACAAGCGAGCAAACATATATATCATGTTTACAAACTTATTTGACCAACAACCAGGCTAGCCCAGGGTTTTGAACCGGCAACCTCAGTGTTTCCAGGTTGACGCTTTATCCACTGCGCCACCACAGGTCAGGCTGTAACATTTCCCATTTAAAAGGCATCTGAGTCCCCCAACCCCCCCCATAAAAAGAAAAAGAAAGAAAAATAAAGTAAAGGAGAGGAGAGAAGAAGAGAGGAGAGGAGAGGAGAAGAGAGAAGAGAAGAGGTCAGACATGCAATTCTGGATGGAAATAAAAATCAGGTCTACGAACACCCGTGACATTACAAACACCATAGAAATTGAGTAGCTCACACAGGGGATTGCTAGGGGTTCAGAATAGGCCTCTCCAAAATGTGATACTTTGGCCTGTGGGCCATTTCTGGTTAAAGGCAATTGAGACCCTGCGGACTCAAGAAAAACTTGGGCACTTCCACCCCCAAAACTCTTGGGGATGTGGGGCTCTCCGGCGCTCTCTCTCTCAAATCAATCAATAATCAATAATCAAACAATCAACAAGGTTAAGGAACTGTTCCTCAAAGCTTTTGATTGAAATCTGCATATTGGACTCTATTCCCAAAGAAATCTCAGAGATTGAGACACAGGAGACATCTTTTTTCAACTGCTCTCAGGTGAAGCACATTCACCACTGAGAAAGACAACCCCTAAGACACGCAGCAACTAAGAAATAAAATGCCCTAGTCTGTGCTTGCTTTTATTTTATTTTATTTTATTTTATTTTACTTTATTTTTATAGGGACAGAGAGAGAGTCAGAGAGAGGGATAGATAAGGACAGATAGACAGAAACGGAGAGAGATGAGAAGTATCAATCATCAGTTTTTTGTTGCAACACCTTATTTGTTCATTGATTGCTTTCTCATATGTGCCTTGACCGCGGGCCTTCAGCAAACCGAGTAACCCCTTGCTCAAGCCAGCGACCTTGGGTCCAAGCTGGCGAGCTTTTGGTGAGCTTTTTGCTTAAGCCAGATGAGCCTGTGCTCAAGCTGGCGAGCTCGGGGTCTCGAACCTGTGTCCTCAGCATCCCAGTCCAGTGCTCTATTTACTGCATCACTGCCTGGTCAAGCTGTGCTTGCTTTCTACGTAGCCTGTGAAGGGCAACATGCACATACATAACAGAATTCAGTCCACTGGTGACAGCACGTGCAGAAAGGGCTCCTGAGCCTTATCCTGCCCTCTTGTTCTCTTCCCCAAACGTGGTTCTGCTGGGATCATGGGGGATTTGGTTCACAGGCTGTCTTTGGAATATCTTTGCTCTGAGTTCTCCACTTCACCGTACTCTCACAGTTGAGTTTTAGAATATACACACACACACACACACACATATGTATGTATGCATGTGTACACACACACACACTCACTCACACATCTGCTCCAACTAAGCGTGTGTTCATTAATTATGTTTAATGAAAATAGTTCTCCAAGGCCACTTAGTTTGCAGAACTCGAGCTCCAAATCACCCTGAAACACGGAGAAACTCCGCAACACTAGCTGCACTCATTCGTTTGAAGAAGAAATGCAGGGTCCTGACTGAGGGTCAAGGGTTTGATCCCCAGTCAGGGCGCATTTGGGAAGCAATCAGTGAATACACGACTCAATGGGACAACTAAGTGGAACAAAGAGTTGCTGCCTTTCTCTCTCTCGCTCTCAAATCAACAGTAAAAACAGCAACCGCAGTAGCACTTCCTCAGAAAATGTATTCCTTTACAAATAAAATCACAGAGTACATACAAATAATGCTGTTTTGTAATAACTGGAGCGGAGTTGGGGCACAGTTCACCACTCCAGCCCCTGTTGGCTGAATATACCTATTTCCACATCTGTCAATTTGAAGCCAACAATGATAATACAGTGCTTGTGAAGAGGAAGAAACAGTACTTGGGTTTCTTTGAAATCGTCATTCTGTGCACAGATCATTCCCTGATTTTTGTAAATTTACCCTCCTCAAGGCATACTTCATGTATTTTGAGGTGATGAAAGGAAGGGTTGAGCTCATTCGCTTCTTTGTTTATTTTTGTGGACAAAGGAAAAGAACTGCTCACGTGGACCCCCATCGCAGCAGCCAGAGATCTGTGAGTGGGAGGTCCCAGAGCGGGTCTCCTGTCATCCACAAACATCTCGCCACCTCAGCCGGCCGCTTAGCCCCTTGTGTGATTTTCCTGTTGACTGGAAAGGCCTGCTTCAGCACTTAGGGTCAACCTTACTCCACACCCTCTTTCTGTGACTCAAACCTCGCGGTTGGGGCGGGCCTGCCTGGGCCGGCGGGGGCTGGGGGAGGGAAAGGGGAGATGAGGGCTATTCATTCCAACGGACCTCTCAAAGGCTTTATTCAAATGCAAAAATTTCAAGGAGGGAGGATGTTGAAGGAAGGGGCCGGTCTAGAGTGAAGAGTCTCCTCCTTTTCCAACCCAGGAAAACCACCCTTGGCCATTTGTGATGCATGGGTGGGGGTGGGGCGCAGTCAAGGGTCCAAGGCTACGGTATAGGGCAGATCTCCGTGTCTTAGGTTCCCTAGGTCAAATGCAGGTGTGGTGTGATGAGAGCCCAGGGAGGCCTTGGATGGGATGATTTGATTCAACAGCTCTAGGTGAAGGGACAGGCAAACGTACTCCTACAGCAACACTCTACTGCTGGTGCCAGTGGTTTTTGTTACTCATTCCCTCCCCCGCCCTTATTAATACAGTATTGTAAAGCCAGGAGCCAGGGCCAGGGCCACCATCACAGCAGCCTGGCCCATGCAGGTTCGCATTGGATTCGGACAGTCGGTAAAGAAACAATGGAGCCAAGAACTGATGGGCTGTCATCTTTAATCCTAGCTTGCACCCGGCGGGCAAGTAAAAATACACACTGGGCTCCAAAACCCACTCACATTCAGTGCTTACAAAGCCACTGACTTATCCGAGTTTCCTAGAATCAAAGGTTTCTAGCTCACCAGCCTTATTCTCCTCAGTTCCCCATCTCCTTCCTTCTCCCTGCATAAACTGCACAAACTGGCCTCTCACTCAACACTCCGCCATCTTGGCTGCTTCTCCTGGCCTCCTCCACGTGGCCTCCTTCTGCTCTCTGCTCTGCTCTCTGCTCTCTCATGCTAATCATCCCAGGAACCAAGAGAGCAAGCTCCCGTTCTGCCCCCATTTTATAGTGTAGATTCAAAACCTTTAATCCAATATACAAAATAGGGAAGTCTCTAATACAAAGTCACTTCTCTGAGGCATGATTGGATTGTGCCACCCCACATCAAAAAGGGTGGGAAAGGCTTAATCCCAAAACCAAGCTCCAGGCTACAACAATCCTGCCTGCCCCCAACACACATCAATATCACCTGGGCAACAGCCTCCATGTGGGCAGCATTATCTTTTACAAAGTGAGCATAATACATTTTATCTGCCCAACAAGTATTCACTTGTCTTCCTTCCACCAAACCCTGACATGAGACAACCTCAGTGTTCCAGGTTGCTACTTTATCCACTGTGCCACAACAGGTCAGGCAAATTAAAAAAAATTTTTTTTTTAAAGACAGAAAGGAGAAAGTGTTATGTTAAAGAAATAGACTTTCTGTCCAGTTAAGTGACCTTTATTATATGTATATATTTTTTGTATTTTTTTGAAATTTGAAGCAGGGAGGCAGTCAGACTCCCGGATGTGCCCGACCGGGATCCACCCAGCATGCCCACCAGGGGGCGCTGCTCTGTTGCAACCAGAGCCATTCTAGCCCCTGAGGCAGAGGCCATGGAGCCATCCTCAGTGCCCAGGCCAACTTTGCTCCAATGGAGCCTTGGCTGCGGAGGGGAAGAGAGAGACAGAGAGGAAGGAGAGGGGGAAGGGTGGAGAAGCAGATGGGTGTTTCTCCTGTGTGCCCTGATGGGGAATCAAACCCAGGACTTCCACATGCTGGACCGATGCTCTATTGCTGAGCCAACTGGCCAGGGCCTTTATTATATATTTTTTGTTTGTTTGTTTGTTTTTTAACAAAGACAGAGAGTCAGAGAGAGGGATAGACAGGGACAGACAGACAGGAACGGGAAGAGATGAGAAGCATCAATCATCAGTTTTTTGTTGCGACACCTTAGTTGTTCATTGATTGCTTTCTCATATGTGCCTTAACCTTGGGGCTACAGCAGACTGAGTAAGCCCTTGCTCGAGCCAGGGACCTTGGGTTTGTTAAGCCTAATCCGGAGCGACCCGAAACATGAACAAAATCCGTCAATTCCACACCAAAGTTTTATTGTCTAGCTTGGCCAACCGGAAGCAACTCCAACAGGAATCTGAGGGAGAGCATGCGCCGGCCCTTTGTTTTACCTAGTTTTTATAGTTTTGCAAGCGGGAAGTACAGAAGCAAAAATTGCAATTAGGTGCCCTTTACCACTATTGGTTATAGTCATATGCCCTTTAACATGATAGGACCATGTTCAATTTGTAAGCCATACATCACTTTGGAGAAAACAAAACTTACAAGTCAACACAATGATAGAAAGATGTCTCTTCCTGCACTTGGCTAGCCATTCACCCCTTTCCCCACAGGTGTGGTGGAATGTCAGGGAATCCATGTTTTTCTTCCCTTTGCATTTACAATATAATGCCAAGGGCCATCCTGGTTTTATGCCAATTATACAGTACAAAGATTATTCACAAAATTTCTCTGCACACCTTAACCTAAATTAATAAAATGTTTTTCAAGCCTCTTAAAATATTAATATTAATTCTGCAGCTTTTGTTACTGTTGGGCAGATAAAATGTATTATGCTCACTTTGTTAAAGTGGCGCTGCCCACGTGGAGGCCGTTGCCCAGGTGATATTAATGTGTGTCTCTGGGCAGGCAGAATCGTTGTAGCCTGGGGCTTGGTTTTGGGATTAAGCCTTTCCCACCCGTTTTGATGTGGGGTGGTACAATCCAATCATGCCTCAGAGAAGTGACTTTGTATTAGAGACTTCCCTATTTTGTATATTGGATTAGAGATTGTGAAGCTACAATATAAAATGGGGACGGAGCGGGAGCTTGCGCTCTTGGTTCCTGAGATTATCATTAGAGGAGAGAGCAGAGCAGAGAGCAGGAGGAGGCCATGTGGAGTAGGCCAGGAGAAGCAGCCAAGATGGCGGAGTGCTGAGTGAGAAGCCAGTTTATGCAGAGTTTGTGCAGGGAGAAGGAAGGAGATGGGGAACAGAGGTGAATAAATCTGGTGAGCTGGAAACCTTTGATTCTAGGAAACTCGGATAAGTCAGTGGCTTTGTGAGCACTGAATGTGAGTGGGGTTTGGAGCCCAGTGTATGTTTTTACTTGCCCGCCGGGTGCAAGCTAGGATTAAAGACTATGGCCCACCAGTTTGTGGCTCCATTGTTTCTTTACTGACTGTCCGAATCCAATGAGAACCTGCACTGGCCAGGCTGCTGGTTTTACAGGTACTTTACAACACCTGCGGGTGAAGTGGCGCAGTGGCTCCTCAGGTTCAAGCTGGTGAGCTTTGCTCAAGCCAAATGAGCCCACGCTCAAGATGGCGACCTCAGGGTCTCAAAACCTGGGTCCTTCCGCATCCCAGTCCAATGCTCTATCCACTGCACCACTGCCTGGTCAGGCTTTTATTATATATATATATATATATATATATATATATATATATATATATATATATATATATATATATATATGTATTTTTTTTTTGTATTTTTCTGAAGCTGGAAACGGGGAGAGACAGTCAGACAGACTCCCGCATGCGCCCGACCGGGATCCACCCGGCACGCCCACCAGGGGCGATGCTCTGCCCACCATGGGGCGATGCTCTGCCCCTCTGGGGTGTCGCTCTGCCGAGACCAGAGCCACTCCAGCGCCTGGGGCAGAGGCCAAGGAGCCATCCCCAGCGCCCGGGCCATCCTTGCTCCAATGGAGCCTCGCTGCGGGAGGGGAAGAGAGAGACAGAGAGGAAGGAGGGGGGGTGGTGGAGAAGCAAATGGGCGCTTCTCCTGTGTGCCCTGGCCGGGAATTGAACCTGGGTCCCCCGCACGCCAGGCCGACGCTCTACCACTGAGCCAACCGGCCAGGGCCTTATTATATTTTTGACATAAATCTGTTGCAGAAAAGAAGCCCAATGGAGGATCGACACTCAGATAACTGTGATAAGATGCCAAAGAACTGTAAAACTTAGCATTAGCAACACCATTTTAAAGAGGAAAAGTCAGGCCTCTTACCCCTTCCTTTCTGTGGAGAAAGAAAAGAGAAGAATGTGGGAGCTTCCTGGTTTACAAGGGCAGCTGAGTCACGTAGTCATAGTTTAGCTGATTCCTAGAATGCTCTGAAAGGGTGCCTGGAGCCACTTACCACACAGAGCAAAGAAGATAGAACTTACCTGAAAACCTTAGAAAACAATGTTTATGTACCTTAATCAAGAATTCCTATACTCGGACTCACCCTAAAGTCATGAGAGTAACTATACCTCTAGACAAAGGTATCACAAGCCCCTCCTTACCCACTACAAACAGTACTTGATTTTGTATAAAAGCGGGCTCAGAACTGTATTAGGGCTACATGATTTGGGATTGTGCCCCACGTAGCTAGCCGGCTAATTAATAAACTCAAAAATTTATTTGGTCTTGATGTCTTTGTGGAACTCGCTGGTTACATTATAACAACTGCATAAGAGGTAAAAAGAGAATTTATTAATAAAAGCCAGCAGAGCACTTGGGCTAGTAATCCAAAGACACATGCTCCTCGAAATTAGATTTCTTACATCTTATATACCCTTTACAGAACACAAATTCACATACATGGATCTCATGATTCCTTTGTCTAGAGGTACATAGGTCAATCACACGATTTCAGGATGGGAGGGGGTTAGATGATAAGCATTTGTAAGTCGCCCGTTAAGGAGAAAGAAAGGGGAGAGGAAAGAGCTACTCAAATCTCCCTTCCCCCTCCTGCATTCCTGGCTGTTTACCTTCTTCCTCACAGGTGTGGGGAAGGGAGAGGGTCCAAGTCTCTTTCCTCCTTCCATTCAAAACCTTTTAGTAGGAAAACCTCTGCATTTACAACATAATAGCCCTTCTAAGCAGGGATGTGATCAGCCATCTTGAGCTGGTGTAAATCACACACAAGTATAAAAATCATATTTATAATATCTCTCTGAACGCTTGACCTAAATCATAAAATGCCTTTTAAGCCCCTTAGTAAAGGGGGGTTTCTTATCTCAGAATGGCCAATTTTTTTCTTTTTCTTTTTTTTTTAGTGTGAGAGAGAGAGCAGGACAGACTGGCTGAAAGGGAGAGAGATGAGAAGCATCAATTCTACATTGCAGCTCCTTAGTTGTTCATTGATTGCTTTCTCATATGTGCCTTGACTGGGGGACTACTACACAGTGAGTGATGCCTTGCTCAAGCCAGTGACCTTGGACTCAAGGCAGCAACCATGGGGTCATGCCTATGATCTCACGCTCAAGCCAACAACCGTATGTTCAAGCTAGTGAGCCTGCACTCAAGCTGGATTAGTCCACACTGGAGCCAGCAGCCTCGGGGTTTCAAACCTGGGTTGTCAGCATCACAGTCCATCCTGGAGAAGCAAGACCCTCTCTCTGTACAGCACTCTAGACGAAAATTGGGTAAGAGAAAATCATTTGTAGATTTCAGTTCCTCTGAATCTTCTAGAAAGGCTAATAAGCATGGCCTAGGTATGTGGGGTGGACTTTGGATAGGCCTGGATTTAAGCTCTACTAAACTGAGAGTGAATTTAGCACTAGAGCTTTGGGCAAATGTTACAAATTCTCTGAGCTTTTGAATGCTAATGTGTACATGCATATATTCTTTGACAGTATTCAATTCAATTTAATTTTATTTGTGTATGTATTTATTTATTTTTTAGGTAAGAGGAGGGGAGATAGTGAGGCTGACTCCCATATACACCCTTACTATAATCTATCCAGCAACCCCAATGCTCGAGTACTGAGCTGTTTTTTTACCTCAGGATGATGTGCTCTGTCTAATCGAGACATCCTCAGCACCCAGGGCCAATGCTCGAACCAATTGAGCCACTCTCTGCAGGAAAGGAAGAGGGAGAGAACGGGTAGAGGGAAGAGTGGAGAAGGAGATGGTTACTTCTCCTATGTACCCTGACCAGAATCAAACCCAAGACATACACTGGGCGACGCTGTATCCACTGAGCTACTGGCTAGGGCTTAAATTCAATGTAAAAGAACTGACACATACAAGTTGTCCAATAAATACATCTCGATAATAGTGACCATACGCTGTTGGTGTTATATACCAAGTCTTTCCTCAAACCTAACATAATGTGCCTTTAATAAATATTTTATGAATAATTAAAAGTTGGGAAGTTAAACCTTGTAATGGGAAGATCTAGAAACAAAAATTGAATTGGCCATCTGTAGTCAGTGTAGAGGCTTACTCTCTCTAGCCAATAGTTGACAGAGGAAAATATCAGTGTATATAGAAGGACAGGTGATAATTTGATGGGAGGAGATTGCGTGTTTTCTGACAATATAGGGACTAACATTCCAGACTCCACCAAACTCGCTCTTCTCAGGAGAAAGGAGACTGAAGTGAAGATGTACAACCTACGAGAAAGAAAAGGCCACATGTACCAAGGGGTTGGCAAGCCCCAGGATGATGACTACTTCTGTAAGTGGCCTTCACAAAGAAGCATGCTATGTCTTCATACAATAATTTCATCTGGTCATTTGATCCCCAAAGCATTCCGTCCCCCTAAGGACCTGTACTACAGGATTTAGGCTTAATGATGTGAGTGCCTAGGCTCTCTCTGAAGCTCTATATGTCCAGGAACATACACTACACCTTCCCTAATCCCTGTTGCTCTCACCCCCAGATTGTGAGAAGTGTCAGAACTTCTTCATTGACAGTTGTGCTGTGCATGGGCCCCCTACATTTGTAAAAGACAGTGCAGTGGATAAGGGGCATCCGAACCGCTCAGCACTCACTCTGCCCCCTGGGTTGAGAATCAGACCATCGGGCATCCCTGGGGCTGGACTTGGAGTGTGGAACGAGGCATCTGCTCTGCCAGTGGGTCTGCACTTCGGCCCTTATGAGGGCCAGATCACAGAAGATAAAGAGGCAGCCAACAGCGAATACACTTGGCAGGTGAGAAGTATTTACCTCTTCCCCTGTCTTGTGGCTTTCCACATCCCTTCTATGGCTTGGTGGGACCTGCCCTTCTACATACTAGGATATGGATGGAGACAATATGGTTAGCTCTGGGTACTGAGTGGACTTTGCAGAACATGGAGCTCCTGTTGAGGATCACAGGTTAAGTGGGAGCACAGTGGTACAGACACAAAGGAATGCCTTCCCCAGCCCTGAGTGGACAGGTCAACTCAGATGTGATGAGAAAGAAAAATCACCATGTGGTCACGAGTGGCAGGCAATGCATGCAAACTGGAAGAGCTTTGTTGACAGTAGAGAAAAATAATTCTTCTATTATCTCCTCACCTGAGAAAAAGCCTTTATTTTTTCTTCCTGAAACACAGATCACCAAAGGGAGAAACTGCTATGAGTATGTGGATGGGAAGGATGAATCCTGGGCCAACTGGATGAGGTAAGGCCAATAAATTTCTGGGAGTCACAGAGAACACTCATCCCTCACCAGCCCATACATATTTCCTTCTCATCACGCCTCCCTCGGTGGTCTCCCTCAATCCTCTGTTCCTCTTTTTACTCCATTCGGTGCTCTTTCAAAGCAAGAGGTATTTAGGGGGAAACGGAGATAAAAATATAGAATATGTCCTCAAAATATAAATCTCTATGCTAGACAAAATTTAGGCACTGGAAAAAAACTTGGAGGAAACTGGATTATACTTTAATTGATCTAAAGAACATTATTTAAACCCTTACTTATATTCCAGTTTAGATGAAGGTATTCATTACTTAAACAGATCATATAACCCATCTTTTTATGGAGGACTAATTGCAGACAGTGAAAAAATTGATTTTAGAAATATTTAACTATAATTTCCTATTTTTTGAGAAGTTCACAGTGCCAAGATACCTAAACCAAGGATAGCCTAAATCTGTGAGGGCAGCAAATTTTCCCAGACTCACTTCTAACTAGAACTGAGTTCTGAAGCCTGTAAAGCAATGATCATGGGCCACTTTCCTGAGGGGCTCTTTTATCAGGGGCTACAGAGTGTGAATAAGCTATTATTGTTCTTTATGATTTTGCTAAGACAAAGAGACCTCCAGGTTTTTATGGGAACCTGGGTGAGGCATCGAATGTTACCTAAATAAAATGTGAGGAGACTGCGGAAAGGCCTCTCAAGAGAAGATGGACTTGGGCTGAGTATTGAATGATGTGAACTAATCTAGACACACAGTCCAACATCAAGTAGCAAGTTCTGTGATATAAAACAGAACCTGATTTAGTTTAGAGAAGCTAGCAAGCAGTCACTGGGTTTTATGGCCAATCAGGATGGAGGTTACTTCTGGAATTGGCTTTGGAAAATGGTATTAGGCAGGATGAGCACCATAAGAACCTGGAGATAAAAAGTCATATGACATTGTGATAGGTTCAGAACAGAAGGTTCTCAGTGAGTGCTTGCTGTGGGAATGGGTGACATCAGAGCCTGAGGGCCTTGAGCGTAAGGTGCAGAGCTGGTCACGGATCTGAGAGGTAGTAGGAACTCATCGCCTGTGGGTTTCTTTTCTCTCTTTTTATTTTAAATTTTTATTGATTTTAATTTATTGTGCTTACAAAGATTCAAGTATCTCACCAAATCTATCTCCCTCCACCCCACCCCAGTGTTCTCCTTGATACTCCCTTTAACCCCTCCCCACACACCCTCCCCTTTCACTTCAGAATTTCCTGTCCTGATCTCTGTAACACTGTTATGTATATATATCATTTCACTAATCTCTTTCCCTTCTTTGATCCCATCCTCTAATCCCCTTTCCCTCTGACTGCTTTCCCTCTGGTCCTTTTGATCCTGCCTCTACCTCTATTCCATTCCTCTGTTCACATTGTTCATTAGATTCCTCAAATGAGTGAGGTCATATGATATTTTTCTTTCTCTGCCTAGCTTATTTCACTTAGCATGATAGTCTCCAGGTCCATCCATGTTGTCGCAAAAGGTAAGATTTCCTTCCTTTTCATGGCTGTGTAGTATTCCATTCTGTATATGTACCACAGCTTTTTAATCCACTCATTCACTGACGGACACTTGGGCTGTTTCCAGATCTTGGTTATTGCAAACAATGCTGCAATAAACATGGGAGTGCATTTCTTCTTTTGAATCAGTGATTTGGTATTCTTAGGATATATTCCTAAAAGTGGAATAACTGGGTCAAAAGGCATTACCATTTTTAATTTCCTGAGGAATATCCATACTGTTTTCTTTCTTTCTTTCTTTCTCTCTTTCTTTCTTTTTTTTTTTTTTAGTTTTCTGAAGCTGGAAACGGGGAGAGACAGTCAGACAGACTCCCGCATGCGCCCGACCGGGATCCACCCGGTACGCCCACCAGGGGGTGATGCTCTGCCCCTCCAGGGCGTCGCTCTGTCGCGACCAGAGCCACTCTAGCGCCTGGGGCAGAGGCCAAAGAGCCATCCCCAGCGCCCAGGTCATCTTTGCTCCAATGGAGCCTCGCTGCGGGAGGGGAAGAGAGAGACAGAGAGGAAGGAGAGGGGAAGGGGTGGAGAAGCAGATGGGCGCTTCTCCTGTGTGCCCTGGCCAGGAATCAAACCCGGGACTCCTGCACGCCAGGCCAACGCTGTACCACTGAGCCAAATGGCCAGGGCCTCTTTCTTTTTTTTAAAAAAAGATTTTATTTATTCATTATAGAGAGGGGAGAGAAAGAGAGACAGAAGGGGGGAGGAGCAAAAAGCATCAACTCCCATATGTGCCTTGACCAGGCAAGCCCAGGGTTTCGAACCGGGAACCTCGGTGTTTCCAGGTTGACACTTTATCCACTGCACCACCACAGGTCAGGCCATATTGTTTTCCACAGTGGCTGCACCAGTCTGCATTCCCATCAGCAGTGCAGGAGGGTTCCCTTTTTTCCACACCCTTACTTGTTGTTTTGTTAATGAGTGCCATTCTGACAGGTGCTAGGTAATATCTCACTGTGGTTTTAATTTGCATTTCTCTAATGATTAGTGATGTTGAACATTTTTTCATATGCCTATTGGCTATCTGTATGTCCTCTTTGGAGAAGTATCTATTCATTTCTTTTGCCTATTTTTTGATTGGATTGTTTATCTTCCTGGTGTTGAGTTTTACAAGTTCTTTATAAATTTTGGTTATTAACCCCTTATCAGACGTATTGTCAAATATGTTCTCTCATTGTGTAGTTTGTCTTTTTATTTTGTTCATATTGTCTTTAGCTGTGCAAAAGCTTTTTAGTTTGATGTAGTCCCAGTTGCTTATCCTATCCTTTATTTCACTTGTCTGTGGAGATAAATCAACAAATATATTGCTGTGAGTAATGTTGGTGAGCTTACTGCCTATGTTTTCTTCTAAGATACTTATAGTTTCATGATTTACATTTAAGTCTTTTATCCATTTTGAGTTTACCTTTGTGAATGGTGTAAGTTGGTCTCGTTTCATTTTTTTGCAGGTAGCTGTCCAATTTTCCCAACACCATTTATTAAAGAGGCTGTCTTTACTCCAATGTATGCTCTTACCTCCTTTGTCCATAAAGGTGTGGGTTTATTTCTGGGTTCTCTGTTCTGTTTCATTGATCTATATGCCTGTTCTTATGCCAGGAGCAAGCTGTTTTGAGTACAATGGCCTTGTAGTATAACTTGATATCAGGAAGTGTGATACCACCCACTTTGTTCTTTTTCAAGATTGCTGAGACTATTTGTGTTCGTTTTTGGTCCCAAATGAATTTTTGGAATATTTGTTCTATATCTTTGAAGTATGTCAATGGTATTTTAATAGGAATTGCATTGAATTTATAAATTGCTATATTTTTAAATATAGACATTTTAATGATATTTATTCTTCCTATCCATGAACATGGTATATGCTTCCACTTGTTTGTATTTTCCTTGATTTCTTTTATCAATGTTTTACAATTTCCCAAGTACAAGTCTTTAACCTCCTTGGTTAAATTTACTCCTAGGTACATTATTTTTTTGTTGCAATAGTAAAGGGGATTTTCTTAATTTCTCTTTCAGACAGTTCATTGTTGGTGTATACAAATACCTCTGATTTCTGAATATTAATTTTATATTCTGTCACCTTGCTGAATTTATCAGGTCCAGTAGTTTTTTGACTGAGACTTTAGGGTTTTCTATGTACAGTATCATATCATCAGCAAATAATGATAGTTTTACTTTTTCTTTTTCAATTTGGATGTCTTTTATTTCTTCTTCTTGTCTGATTGCTATGGCTAGGACTTCCAGAACTATGTTGAATAAGAATGGTGAAAGGGGGTACCCCTGCCTTGTTCCTGATACTAAGGGGATTGCTTTTAATTTTTGCCCATTGAGTATGATGTTGGCTGTGGGTTTGTCATAGATTGCCTTTATCATGTTGAGGTATGTTCCATGTGTTCCCATTTTGCTGAGAGTTTTGATCATAAATGGGTGCTAGATTTTATCAAATGTTTTTTCTTCATGTATTGAAATTATCATGTGGTTTTTCTCCTTCCTTTTGTTTATGTGATGAATCACATTGATTGATTTGCAAATATTGTACCAGCCTTGCCTCCCCAGAATAAATTCCACTTGATCATGATGTATGATTTTCTTCATGTATTGCTGGATCCAGTTTGCTAATATTTTGTTGAGAATTTTAGCATCTAAATTCCTTTTCTTTTTTTTTAAATTTTTTATTTATTTATTCATTTTAGAGGAGAGAGAGAGAGAGATTGAGAGAGAGAGAGAGAAGGGGGGAGGAGCAGGAAGCTTCAACTCCCATATGTGCCTTGACCGGGCAAGCCCAGGGTTTTGAACTGGCAACCTCAGCATTCCAGGTCAACACTTTATCCACTGTGCCACCACAGGTCAGGCTTTAGCATCTAAATTCATCAGGGATATTGGCCTATAGTTTTCTTTCTTTGCATTGTCTTTGCCTGGTTTTGGAATCAGAATTATGGTCGCCTCATAAAAGAAACTTGGAAGTCTTCCTTCCACTTGAATTCTTTGAAATAGCTTGAGAAGTATAGCAGTTAGTTCTTCTTTGAATATTTGGTAGAATTCGCCTGTGAAGCCAAACTGTCCAGGGCGTTTGTTTATTGGAAGTTTTTTGATAACTGTTTCAATATCATTTGTAGTAATTGGTATGTTTAGGTTTTCTGATTCTTCCAGATTGATTTTTGAAAGATTATATGTTTCAAGGAATTTGTCCATTTCACCTAGGTTGTCTAATTTTTTGGCATACAGTTCTTCATAGTATTTTCTTATAATCCTTTGTATTTCTGCTTTGTCAGTTGTTGCTTCTCCACTCTCATTTCTAATTTTAATTATTTGAGTCCTCTCTCTTTTTTTCTTGGTGAGTCTGGTTAAAGGTTTATTGATATTCTTTACCTTTTCAAAGAACCAGCTCTTGGTTTCATTGATCCTTTGTATTGTTTTTTTAGCCTCTATGTCATTTATTTCCTCTATGATCTTTATTATTTCTTTCCTTCTATTTCCTCTGGGCTTTACTTGCTCTTCTTTTTCTAGTTTTTTTCAGTTGCAGGGTTAAGTTGTTTATTTGAGCTTTTTCTAGCTTCTTAAGGTATGCCTGAAATGCTATGAACTTTTCTCTCAAGATTGCTTTTGCTGTGTCCCATAAATTTTGAGTTGTTGTATGCTCATTTTCATTTGTTTCAAGGAAAATTTTGGTTTCTTCCTTGATCTCATTGTTGACCCATTCATTATTAATAACATGCTGTTTAGTTTCCAAGTGTTTGAGTGTTTTTCAGTTTTTCTATTGTAGTTCATTTTTAGTTTCATGCCATTGTGATCAGAGAATATGCTTGATATGATTTCAATCTTCTTAAATTTGTTGAGACTGCTTTTGTGCCCTAACATGTGGTCTATCCTAGAGTATGTACCATGAGCACTTGAAAAGAATATATATTCTGCTGCTTTAGGGTGAAAGGTTCTGAAGATATCAATTAAATCCAGTTGCTCAAGTGTGACCTTTAAGTCTGCTGTTTCTGTGTTAATTTTCTTTCCTGAGGACCTATCTAGTGATGTTAGTGGGGTATTGAAACCCCCTATTATTATAGTATTTCTGTTGATCTCACTCTTTATATCCATCAAAGTCTGCTTTATATATTTAGGTGCTATCTTCCTGTTGGATTGCTCCCTTTATCATTATGTAGTGACCTTCTTTATCCTTTAGTATAGCCTTTGTTTTAAAGTCTATTTTGGTCTGACCTGTGGTGGCACAATGGATGAAGCATTGACCTGGAATGCTGAGCTTGCCAGTTCGAAACCCTGGGCTTGCCTGGTTAAGGCACATATAGGAGTTGATGATTCCTGATCCTCTCCCCTTCTGTCTCCCTTTCTCTCTCTCTCTCTAAAAATGAATAAATAAAATCTAAAAAAAATTTTAAAAGTAAAATAAAGTCTATGTTTTCAAATATAGGTATGCTACCCGAGCCCCTTTTTTTCATTTCCATTTGCACGAAATATTTTTTTCCATCCCTTTACTGTCAGTCTGTGTGTCTCTTTTGTTTTGAGGTGGGTCTCTTGTAGACAGTATATGTACAGGTCCTGTTTTCTTATCCACGCAGCTACCCTATGTCTTTTGATTGGAGCATTTAATCCATTTATTTTTAAGGTTATTATTGATATATAGTTGTTTATTGCCATTTTATTCTTTAAATCTACATTCTTCTTTTTCTATATTTTTTCCCCTTTGTTCTGTCTACAACAGGCCCCTTAACATTTGTTGCAGTTTTGGTTTGTTGTAATGAATTCCTTGTTTTTTGTTTTTTGACCGGGAAACTTCTTATTTCTCCTTCAATTTTAAATGATAGCCTTTCTGGATAAATAAATCTTGGTTGTAGGCTCTTGTTTTGCATTACTTTGAACATTTCTTGCCATTCCCTTCTGGTCTCTAGTGTTTCTGTTGAGAAGTCAGAAGTCATCCTTAAGGGGGCTCCTCTGTAGGTAAATGACTGCTTTTCTCTTGCAGCTTTTAGTATTCTTTCTTTATCCTTTTGATTTTGGTATTTCAATTATGATGTGTCTTGGTGTAGGCCTCCTCTTTTTTTTTTTTTTTTGTATTTTTCTGAAGCTGGAAACGGGGAGAGACAGTCAGACAGACTCCCGCATGCGCCCGACTGGGATCCACCCGGCATGCCCACCAGGGGCCATGCTCTGCCCACCAGGGGGCGATGCTCTGCCCCTCCGGGGCATCGCTCTGCCGCGACCAGAGCCACTCTAGCGCCTGGGGCAGAGGCCAAGGAGCCATCCCCAGCGCCCGGGCCATCTTTGCTCCAATGGAGCCTTGGCTGCGGGAGGGGAAGAGAGAGACAGAGAGGAAGGAGGGGGGGTGGAGAAGCAAATGGGCGCTTCTCCTATGTGCCCTGGCCGGGAATCAAACCCGGGTCCCCCTCACGCCAGGCCAATGCTCTACCGCTGAACCAACTGGCCAGGGCCTGGGCTCCTCTTTAATGGGACTCTCTGTGCTCCTTGAACATGTGTCGCTTTTTCCTTCATCAATTTAGGGATGTTTTCAGCTATGATTTCTTCAATCAGGTTCTCTATCCCTTGTTCTTTCTTTTCTCCTTCAGGAACCTCTATATTGTGGATGTTGTTTCTCTTCATGTTGCTTAGAACTCTCTTCTTCCTCAGACTTTTTGAGCCTCTTTTCTTTTTGCTGCTCTGCTTTCATGCTTTCGTTTATCTTGTCCTCTAAATTGCTGATTTGATCCTCTGCTTCATCCAGCCTACTTTTAATTCCTTCTAGTGTAGTCTTCATTTCTGATATTGTATTTGTCATTTCTGACTGGTTCATTTTCATGATTTCAATGTCCTTTTTGATGCTTTCTATCTCTTTATTTAGGTACTTATTATATCCATTCACTGTTGCTCTAAGATCTTTGAGCATCCTAACAGTCATTATTTTAAACTCTGCATCTGATAATTTGGTTATTTCCATCTTATTCAGTTCTTTTTCTGGGGATTTCTCTTGTTGATTCATTTGCATTGCATTTCTTTGTCTTCCCATTTTGTCTGTGTATGGACTCCTACTTTGGGTGTGTTGTTTATGTAGCTAGCTGAGTCTAGGGTTGGTATTGTCTGTCTCCAGTTTCCAGTTGTGTTGTTTATAGATATTCTTGGGTTGGCATCAGCTGTTGTTTGTAATCTGCTGTGGGCTACTTGTTTGCTGTCACTATTCTTTTTTCTATTTGTGTCAGCGTTTTCTATGTCTTAGCTGGGTCAGGTGTGAGGAGCCCTTCCTTAAGATACCACTCTAACAAGGGTTGTTAGGTCCTAAACTGATTCTTTCCATATCTGGCCACTGGATGTGCCCACCTTGGACCTTCCTGGCTGGAGCCTGGTGCACAGCAGTGGGGGTCACTGCCTATGACTGGGCCTTATCAACCTTTTTGGAGCTACAGGTGATGCAGATCTTGTGGCTGCCTCTGCTGGGCCCAGGTGTTGTTGTAAATATCAGCTGTAGTCCTAGGCTAGCTTTTATCTACTCTTCACCTGGGGGAAGTTTGCTTAAAAGTTCAAGTTTTCCTGAGACCCGCTTTCTGCTGCCTCTTATTGCTGGCTGCTTGGGCTCAGTACTGTAATCCAGGGATTGGGTATGGTATTGGATGTGCCTTGCCTCTTAGCCTTAGGTGTCATTCCATCCAGACTATTTTTATTTATTTTATTTTATTTATTTTTTTCTCCCTTTTAAGCCCTCAGAAGGGTGTGGCCACAGGAGTCCAGTGTGTGTGGCTTCTGTGTTCCCAAGGTGTGTTCTGTCCGCCAGCCTGCTGCCACAGCTGCTGCTACCTCGGGTGTTTGGGCACAGGTGCTGCTGGTGCTGGCCCACTGCCGTGGTTGCCCTGGCTTCTGCTGTTGCCAGCGGGCTTGCACGCGCTTGGGCTACTGCCATGGCGACCCTAGCTTCTGCCAACTTGGGCAAGTTTACGTGTGTACACTTGGGCTGCTGCTGTGGCTGCCCCAGCATTCGCTACCACAGGCAGGCTTGTGCTTGCACGCTTGGGCCATCCTAGTCCCTGCCACCATGCCCTGCCATCGCTGGCCCACCCACCCTCTGGTGAGTACTCAGCAGCATGAGGGGGCAGTGTAGCTCAGACCTCAGCACTCAATACCTGTATCCCTGACATGCTCCCTGCTTCTAAGTGTCTCTTTGCTCTGACTGGAGCAGGAGATCCTCCAGTGGGCAGGGTAATTGCTTCCCTTTGCTGGTGTTGCTGCTCCCAGGAAATATAGTCACTTTAGATTTGGGGAGTGACTCAGCCTAGGGATTAGGGTGGCTGTCCCTCAAAGTGTCTCTCCCAGTGTCTCCGAGAGTACACTCTCTTCTGGCAATTCCAGTCCTCTCAGCACTCCCCACTCCCTGGGTCATTTTTCCATGCTTTCGGGTAAGTGGCTGTGAACAAGGTTTTCTGAGCAGTCCCTTTAAGATGGAGCCTAGTTCTGAGAGTTCTGTCTCTTTCTCACAAACAGTATTCCAGCTCTTTTTTTTTTTTTCAATGTTTTTTAAAATTTGTTTATTTTTTTAGAGAGACAGAGAGTGAGTCAGAGAGAGGGATAGACAGGGACAGACAGATAGGAATGGAGAGAGATGAGAAGCATCAATCATTAGTTTTTCGTTACACATTGCGACACCTTAGTTGTTCATTGATTACTTTCTTATATGTGCCTTGACCACGGGCCTTCAGCAGACCGAGTAACCCCTTGCTGGAGCCAGCGACCTTGGGTCCAAGCTGCTGAGCTTTTTGCTCAAACCAGATGAGCCCGCGCTCAAGCTGGCGACCTCGGGGTCTCAAACCTGGGTCCTCTGCATCCCAGTCCGATGCTTTATCCACTGCGCCACCACCTGGTCAGGCATCCAGCTCTTTTTTTCAGCTAAATACTGTCCATTTTTCTCTTCTAGGCTTTGGGGCTCTAGGTTGGGGCTCCATTCCTGGGGCTGAGGACCCACAACTCTGGGCAACCCACCCCACCACAAGAGTCCCTCTGGGCCTCCACTCGCTCGTGAGGGTCGGGCAGCGCTTTCTGCATCTCAGCCTTTCCTACCAGTCTCAGTGTGGTTTCTTCAGTGATCGTTGGTTTTGGATTCCTCTTAGTTTAGTCCAAAGTTGGTTCTTCAAGATGATTGTTCTTAAAATTAAGTTGTAATCCACTTTGGTTCTGGTAGATAGGAGTTGGAACGTCTGCCTACTCCGTCGCCATCTTACCGCCCCCCTGTGGTTTTCCTTTCTTTCACCTCCCTCAATCCCAGGTATGTGAACTGTGCCCGAGATGATGAAGAGCAGAACCTGGTGGCTTTTCAGTATCGCAGGAAGATTTTCTACCGATCCTGCCAGGTCATCAAGCCAAACTGTGAGCTGCTGGTCTGGTACGGTGACAAGTACGGCCAGGAGCTGGGCATCAAGTGCGGTAGCAAGCAGAAGAGAAAGCTCGCAGCAGCTAGAGGTGGGCACAACTGTTCTACAAAATGGAAAGAAAAGAGAGAACTCACTTTAGAAATTTTTATGGTACATTCAAAAGTCAGTAAGATTTCAAATTGGATGCTTCAGAAATTAAGGATTCATTTCATATACCTTTGATTCTTAAGAAAAATCTTTATATTTTTTACTTTTGTTTTATTTATTTATTTTTAATTGTGAAGAGGGGAGATAGATTTCCTTCATGTTCCCTGACCAGGATCCACCCAGTAACCCCTGTCTGAGGTCCACACACAGACTAGCTGAGCTATCCTCAGTGCCTCAGGTCAACAGTTTAACCAACTGAACTATCAGGCTGATGCTTGAACCAATTGAGCCACTGGCTGTGGGAGGAAAGGAGAGAGAGAGAAGGGAGACAGGGAGGGGAAGAGAAGCAGATAATCGCTTTTCATGTGTGCCCTGACTGGGGATTGAGCCTGGGACGTCCACATGCCAGGCCAAACTCTATCCACCGAGCAAACCAGCCAGGGCCTGTTTTCTGATGGCCACTCCTGTCTAGCATACAGGGTAAGAGCAGAGGTTGGACAGATTCCTAGCAGCCTGGAAATGCAGTGCTGTGATCCAAGGACACTGGGGACCTTCCTAAGTGAGGTGAGACAGTGGTGTAGTTTTCAGCTACAGCATAGCTTGTTCTCTAGGATTTGCTTTGCTAATTTTTGGAAAATAAACTTCAGTGGGGAGTCTTCTCAGAGATTACTTCATCTCTGAGAAGAGTGAAGAGAGGATGGTGTATTAGCTAGAGAGGGATGGGATTCTGGCATGTAAGAAGTATGGTTGGGGGCCCTTGCTGATTAGTTCAGTCTGTTAGTGCATCATCCTTAATACCAAGGTTGAGCCTGGGTCAGGGCACGTATGAGAAACGACCAATGACTGCAGGTCTAGGTAAAACAATGAATAAATTCCTCTCTCTCTTCCTTCCTCCTCCTCCTCCTCCTCCTCCTTTTTTTTCTTCTTCTTCTTCTTCTTCTTCCTCCTCCTCCTCCTCCTCCTCTTCTTATTTCTCTTCCTCCTCTCTTTGTCTCTCTAAAATCAATCAATTTTTAAAAAGTATGGTTGGGGAAATATTTTGAAACAGGACTTCCCATTGTATATGAAATGGGCTGACATTGAATTAAATCAAGTATGAATATTTGGTGTGAGGTTTGAAGAAGGACATATTTTCAGTTTATCATCTGTGGAAAACTATGAGGGAAGAAATTCCTAGTTGAGGCCAGTGGTCATTCTAAACAACTGTGTTTAAAGCTACATGTATATAGAAAAGGTCAGCATTGTTCCACCCATACAAGTGGTGAAACAGCCCCTGATGCTACTTGAAAGTTCCTCATCTGGCAATGCATAGAAAGGAACCTTGATATGAGCTTTCTAAAGAAGATATAGTGCATAAAAATGAAAAGAGAAAACCAACTGTAAAGAAACACTTTGTGGGAGACAGAGATCACACTTTCAATGCCATAAAAATGACTCATAGGACAGGTCTAACAGCAGAAAAACATACAACCCAGGCATCCTTGTCAACATCTTCCCTGACCAAAATTTTCTCTTTCAGCAGAACCAAAGCCAGAGATACACCCATGTCCCTCCTGCCCTCTGGCCTTCTCCAGTCAGAAATTCCTCCACCAACACGTGGGATGCAAACACCCCTCTCAGATTCTCCCAGGAACATCTACAAGAAAACACCTCCAATCAGAGGATCCCTGCCCAGAGGATCCAAATCAGCAGCAGCAACATATTGATATACATAGCTGGGATGACAAAGCTGAAGGTCAAGAGGTGAAAAAAAAGTCTAAACCTTTGCTTAAAAGGACCAAGCAGAGGGGGATTTCAAGGGCCTTTTCTAAACCTCCCAAAGGATGCATGGGGAGCTCTAGTGAGCAAGAGGGAATGATGCAGGAAGCACCCAGCAGAGGCCAGGAAGTAAATTCAGTGGATACATTCAAACTATCAATGAGAGTAGGAATGTCAAGAATTGTAGCTATCAAGTATGGAGAGGGTGGGCAAGGCTGTGATGATGGGTCACATCTCCTCAGACATCAGAGGACACACTCAGGGGAGAAGCCCTATGTCTGCAAGGAGTGTGAGCGAGGCTTTACACTGAAGTCAAATCTCTTCAGACACCAGAGGACACACTCAGGCGAGAAGCCCTATGTCTGCAAGGAGTGTGAGCGAGGCTTTACACAGAAGTCAGATCTCCTCAGACACCAGAGGACACACTCAGGCGAGAAGCCCTATGTTTGCAGGGAGTGTGAGCAACACTTTACACTGAAGTCAAATCTCCACAGACACCAGAGTACACACTCAGGGGAGAAGCCCTATGTCTGCAAGGAGTGTGAGCGAAGCTTTACACTGAAGCCAGATCTCCACAGACACCAGAGGACACACTCAGGCGAGAAGCCCTATGTCTGCAAGGAGTGTGAGCGAGGCTTTACACAGAAGTCAGATCTCCTCAGACACCAGAGGACACACTCAGGCGAGAAGCCCTATGTTTGCAGGGAGTGTGAGCGAGGTTTTACACAGAAGTCAAATCTCCTCATACATCATAGGACACATTCAGGCGAGAAGCCCTATGTTTGCAGGGAGTGTGAGCGACACTTTACACTGAAGTCACATCTCCTCAGACATCAGAGGACACACTCAGGGGAGAAGCCTTATGTTTGCAGTGAGTGTGAGCGAGGCTTTACACAGAAGTCAGATCTCCTCAGACACCAGAGGACACACTCAGGCAAGAAGCCCTATGTTTGCAGGGAGTGTGAGTGAGGTTTTACACAGAAGTCACATCTTTTTATACAGCATAGGACACACTCAGGGGAGAAGCCTTATGTTTGCAGTGAGTGTGAGCAAGGCTTTACACAGAAGTCAGATCTCCTCATACACTGAGAAGCCCTATGTTTGCAGGGAGTGTGAGCGAGGATTTACACAGAAGTCATATTTCATACACCAGAAGACACACTCAGGGGAGAAGCCCTATGTTTGCTGGGAGTGTGAGCGAGGCTTTACACAGAAGTCAGATCTCCTCATACACCAGAGGACACACTCAAGGGAGAAGCCTTATGTTTGCACTGAGGGTGAGTCATTAGGCATTAAATTGCATCTCCATAGCCATAGCTACTACACAGGTTACCCCAGCTCTGAGGAGACTTCAGAGGGAGTCTACTGACTCCTTCCCTCCCAAGACTGTAATTAGTACAGAAGTAATTGGTTAAACAAATTCTTCATTTTCATGACAAGAGATGAGCTACACAAACAGTTTCTTAAGTGCTATGGGAATGTCAACACCAGTCTCCTCCATGGTCTCTTGGCCTCCTGTTCTAATAAATCTTATCTTCATAAAACTGTGAAGCCCACATACCTCATTTCCTAATATCACTGAAAGCAGAGAGTTCCAGGAGGGCTACAGAGAACTCACACTGTCAGGCACAGAAACTCAACCCTTGGAAATGTGGAAGTCTGGAGTCAATCTACTTAGGTTACTGCCCAGAGAGAGGGATTTGAGACAGACACACCAGGAAAGGAATTTCCTTGACTCCTGGGAAGTGGAGCCTTTTCTCTTTGTAGGTTGACCACCTCTTCCTTGGGCTTCTCTTGGCTCCTGTCCTGGTTTCCTCTGACCTCTATAGTCTCAGCAGTGAAAGCCAAGGAGGAACATGTGTATGTGCATGTCCATGTGCCTGGCTCAGTCTGAGTACCTGGTCTCCCTCAATCTCTCCTCGCTGCCCCTTCAGGGTGAGCATCTCATGGTGCACACCACATGGATTCCAGATTATTCCATAGTGGGTTTTAATCTCAGATCTTCCCTCACCAGCTGTGCAACCTAAGGCAAGATTCTCAACTTCTCTGTGCCTGTTTTTTAAACTATAAAATGGGAATGGTGCCTGAACAGGCAGTGGTGCAGTGAACCACTAAACTGGGATGCAGAAGACCCAGGTTCAAAACCCCAAGGTCGCAGGCTTGAGCACAGGCTCACCAGCTTCAGTGTGAGGTCACGAGCTTGAGTATGGCATCATAGACATGACCCCATGGTTGCTGGCTTGAGCAAGGGGTCACTTGCTGTGCTATAGCCTCCTGGTCAAGGCACATATGAGCGCACAATCAATGAACAACTAAGGTGCCCCAACAAAAAATTCATGCTGGCCCTGGCTGGTTGGCTCAGTGGTAGAGCATAGGCCTTGTGTGTCGAAGTCCCTGGTTTGATTCCCAGCCAGGGCACACAGGAGAAGCACCCAGTTGCTTCTCCACCCTTCCCCCTCTCTTTTCTCTATCTCTCCCTTCCCCTCCTGCAGCCAAGGCTCCATGGGAGCAAAGTTGGCTCAGGCGCTGAGGACGGCTCCATGGCCTTCACCTCAGGCACTGGAATGGCTCCAGTTGCAGCAGAGCAATGGCCCAGATTGGCAGAACATCACTCCCTGGTGGGCATGCTGGGTGGATCCTGGTTGGATGCATGCGGGAGTCTGTCTCTGCTGCCCCCTGCTTCTCACTTAGGAAAAATAAAAAAAGAATTGATGCTTATCATGTCTCTCCCTTCCTGTCTGTTTATATCTCTCCCTCTCTCTGTCTCTCTTGCAAAAAAGGAAGAAATTCCTTCTCTCTCTCCACTCTCTAAAATGAACAAAAGAAACAAATAAATAAAAAGACTGGACTTGCCTGATCAAGGCACATATGGGAGTTGGGAGTTGATACTTTCTGCTTCTCCCCCCTTCTCTCTCTCCTTCTCTCTCTCTCTCTCTCTCTCTCTCCCTCCCCACTCTCTAAAATAAATTTTATTTTATTTTATTATTTTTTTTTTTTCATTTTTCTGAAGCTGGAAACAGGGAGAGACAGTCAGACAGACTCCCGCATGCGCCCGACCGGGATCCACCCGGCATGCCCACCAGGGGCGGTGCTCTGCCCCCCAGGGGGCGATGCTCTGCCCATCCTGGGCGTCGCCATATTGCGACCAGAGCCACTCTAGTGCCTGAGGCAGAGGCCACAGAGCCATGCCCAGCGCCCGGGCCATCTTTGCTCCAATGGAGCCTTGGCTGCGGGAGGGGAAGAGAGAGACAGAGAGGAAAGCGCGGCGGAGGGGTGGAGAAGCAAATGGGCGCTTCTCCTATGTGCCCTGGCCGGGAATCGAACCCGGGTCCTCCGCACGCTAGGCCGACGCTCTACCGCTGAGCCAACCGGCCAGGGCTAAAATAAATTTTAAAAAATAAAGAAATAAATAAAAAAGGAATTGCTACATTGTGAGTCTGCAAGATTGGAGATCTCATCCCAAATGTTTGGAGTCACTTTGGATCACATAAACTCTTAAAATTTCCCAGTTTTCATGTTTCTTATTTTGATGAGACCAAGTACCTAACCTTGTAAAAATAAGTTCTTCTGATATATTATTAGGAAATGGCAAATTCAAACTACTATAGTATGGCACTCACAC
This sequence comes from Saccopteryx bilineata, assembly GCF_036850765.1. Classification (NCBI taxonomy): domain Eukaryota; kingdom Metazoa; phylum Chordata; class Mammalia; order Chiroptera; family Emballonuridae; genus Saccopteryx; species Saccopteryx bilineata. The sequence goes on along the minus strand of NC_089492.1, from coordinate 255,497,420 downwards.
CAATTAGAACTACTAAATTCCAAATATGACAGTACCAATGTTCTTATGCATTCATTGTTTAATTCTTGGATGTCCCCTGACTGAGGATGGAGTCTATAACCTTGGTGTATCCAAATAATGCTCTAACTGAGCTACCCAGTCAGGTCATAACCATGGGTGTCATCCAACTCTCATTTAGGAATAGAAAATACCTCTTTCAGAACCAATGGGTTGCCACAAAAAAAGAGAATCATACAGAGATAGGAAACATACTTAACATAAGCAGGTAAGTAGATCAACTGAGGAAGGAGGTGCAGGCCCCTTCTTCCCTGAGAAGGAAGAAACAAGAATGCAAGGGAAGGGAGCTTGCAGGGTTAACTGAGTCATCCAGTTATAGATTAACTACTTCCTCTTGTTCTCTGAAAGGGTGCCTGGAGCCACTTGCTACACAAAGCAAAGAAGATAGAACTTATCTGAAAACCCCTTCCCTTTTTCTCAAAAGCTTTTATCTATCTATCTATCTATCTATCTATCTATCTATCTATCTATCTATCATCTATCTATTTTTACAGAGACAGAGAGAGAGTCAGAGAGAGGGATAGATAGGGACAGACAGGAACGAAGAGAGAGATGAGAAGCATCAATCATCAGTTTTTTGTTGCGACCCCTTAGTTGTTTGTTGATTGCTTTCTCATATGTGGCTTGACCGTGGGCCTTCAGCAGACTGAGTAACCCCTTGCTCGAGCCAGTGACCTTGGGTCCAAGCTGGTGAGCTTTTGCTCAAACCAGATGAGCCCATGCCCAAGCTGGTGACCTCGGAGTCTCAAACCTGGGTCCTCGGCATCCCAGTCCGAGGCTCTGTCTACTGCGCCACCGCCTGGTCAGGCTATAAAATACAATTTTAAATAACCTGTAACATACATTGAAATTGGAATTCTAAAATAATTTCATCAACTGAAATATAATAATTTAAAAAAACCAGATGGCTCAGTGCACGGAGTGTCCTCCCTGTGTGTCAAGGTTGTGGGTTTTGCCACAGGTCTCAGCACCTAAGAGAAGTGACCAGGGAGTTCACAACTAAATGGAACTAATTGGAAAAATGATTTCATGCTTCTCTCTCTCTCTCTCTCTCTCACTCTCTCTCTCATCAATGTAAAAAATGTAAAGTCCAATGGAAAAAGCTGTGATAGACCTGCAACATGCCTACTGCATTTCTCTCAACAGAAAGGCAGAAAAAAAGGAAAGAAAAACAAAGTAAAATACCCAGATCTCTCTTCAGAAACTATTTTTCACCTAGGGAAGACTATCTTTTTTTTTTTTTTTTTTTTTTTTTTTGCATTTTTCTGAAGCTGGAAACAGGGAGAGACAGTCAGACAGACTCCCGCATGCGCCCGACCGGGATCCACCCGGCACGCCCACCAGGGGGCGACGCTCTGCCCACCAGGGGGCGATGCTCTGCCCATCCTGGGCGTCGCCATGTTGCGACCCTCCTGGGTGTCGCCATGTTGCGACCAGAGCCACTCTAGCGCCTGGGGCAGAGGCCACAGAGCCATCCCCAGCGCCCGGGCCATCTTTGCTCCAATGGAGCCTTGGCTGCGGGAGGGGAAGAGAGAGACAGAGAGGAAGGCGCGGCGGAGGGGTGGAGAAGCAAATGGGCGCTTCTCCTATGTGCCCTGGCCGGGAATTGAACCCGGGTCCTCCGCACGCTAGGCCGACGCTCTACCGCTGAGCCAACCGGCCAGGGCCGACTATCTTTTTATTAACCAACAATAATCTCAATTCTGCACCTCACAGTGTTTTCTGCCCATTTCTGACTCCCATGGTTCCCATGGTGCTTTTCCTACAATGGAACCATTTCCCTCTCACTTCCCAAAAACACATGACCGGCACTGCCTTGGGAAAACTCCCCCCAAACCTGAACCAGAGGGCAAAGGGGATGATGGACATCTCACAACACAATGGATTTCTCTAATGTGCCATCAAGCCTATGAATATTGTAGGCTTTTTATCAGATTAGACTAAATGGAACCTTGAGACTTCTCCCTGGAGCAGGAATTCCAGGTTTTGCAGAACAGAATCTCCCATTCGCTTCGCTCTCTCTACCCATCAGTATCTAGCTTCCTGCCAATATGAACACAACAATCATTACTGAACAGATACCAGAATCCTTAGACAGAATCAGGGCCCCATGGACCCTAGATGACTTAAAATGAGCACTGGACAAACCCCCAAACCAAGAAGGTGACTCAGCACTGAACGCCAAACACTGGACTACAGACCCAACTGAGACTAGGAAACATGAAATGCCAGAAACTGACATGGCACCTTGGACACCAGAGTCCATACATCATGCCCTAGAACTGGAGCTGCTCATGGGCCCCACGCTGGAACTGGGATGCAAAGGGACCTCAGACCTCAGATGCACAATAGAATACAGATTTGACCATAGACTCTGGAGACAGCCTGCTGATCTGTAACAAAGATCCCATAACTGAACTTCAGACATGGAGCCAAATGACTGACCCCACTTGCTGCATGACAGATGCAGGAGCTGAACCTGATGCTCACATTGCAAACAGAGCCAGGACTTCATAAAGGAAATCTCATAGCTCCCTAAGTCCAAGCAGTATGCTTAAATATATATATATTTCAATATCAATGTAAATGTAGAAGAGAGAAACATCACTAGCAGCCCTACTGCATTCTACCAAACCCCACAAAAATAAACCAAGTAACTGACAGAGGGAATAGAAATAACGCTTACCCTTAGCTGACACATATCCAGGATTTCAGCTGCAGGACTCTCCGGGAGTTAGTGCCCCAGCTATTCATGTCACCTGCCGGCTTGTCTACACTGTGGGGAATGAAATTAAAAAATTTCCTCATACTTTGAAAGTTCTAGTAGCTGGGCTAACAATCAAGTGAAATAATCAGATGGACAAGAGATATTCAATGTATAATATATGCTCTAGGATAATTCATATTCCCAAGAATATAAGGCAATGAGATTACATAGCATATATTGGACATTTCAAAAACCTGAATAACAGAATCTTAGATTTTTTGAAGAAGAAATTTATAGATTGATTATAGGGAAAAGAGAGAAGACATAGAGAGAAAGGGAGAAGAAGTAGAAAGCATCACCTCAGAGTAGTTGCCTCTCATATGTGCCTTGACCTAGCAACCCTAGAGTTTGAAACTGGCAACCTCAGCATTCCAAATCGGTACTCTATCCATTGTGCCACCACAGGTAAGGCCAGAATCTTGGATTCTTAAAGGTGACATGGATAACATGCAACACACCTGACAGATTACTTTTTGTTGGGAAAATCCAAAACCTATTAAACACAAGAAATAAGGTAAGAGGTCAACAAGCTTCTCCTTGCAGTCTTCATGTCTAATACTAAGGTGATTGGTGATTGTACTTCAGTTCTTTTCTGAAACTACCATGGGCACAAAGTGACAACAGAGAAGCACACTTCAAACATATTGAAAAGGGACAACAAATCAACAGAAAGCAACTTCCAACAAGCTTCCAGGTCTGAAAGAATATAAAATGTGTCTTGTCCTCAGGGCCATTAACCTAAAATATAGGTTCAGAGAGGGACAGACAGAAAGGGAGAGAGATAAGAAGCATCAATTCTTCATTGCAGCACCTTAGTTGTTCATCGATTGCTTTCTCATATGTGCCTTGACTGGGGGCTACAGCAGAGTGAGTGACCCATTGCTCAAGCCAGCAACCTTGGGCTCAAGCCAGTGACCTTGGGCTTCAAGCCTGTGATGTTTGGGCTCAATCCAGCGACCATGGGGTCATGTCTATGATCCCACACTCAAGCAAGTGACACTGTGCTCAAGTTGGTGAGCCCACGCTCAAGCCAGATGAGCCTGCGCTCAAGCTGGTGACCTTGGGGTTTGAAACCTGGGTCCTCTGAATTTCAGTACGATGCTCTATCCACTGAGCCACTGCCTGGTCAGGTTAAAAAATATTAATAAAAGGGCCTGACCTGTGGTAGCGCAGTGGATAAAGCGTCAACCTGAAAATGCTGAGGTCGCCGGTTCCAAACCCTGGGCTTGCCTGGTCAAGGCACATATGGGAGTCGATGCTTCTAGCTCCTTCCCCCTTCTCTCTCTCTGTCTCTCTCTCCTCTCTAAAAATAAATAAATAAATAATTTAAAAATATATATAGAAAAAATATTAATAAAAGGGACACATGAGCTCCTTATGGTTTAAAGTATAAATGGCATTTTCTAAATAACCACCCCAAATACATCACAGTTGGAAATATAAAATAACTTCAAATGAATGATGATTAAAATACTATATTAAAAAAAGCTTATGGGGCACTGGCCATGTAGCACAGTGCATGAGGCATTGTACCAAACACCAACATGACAGGTGTGAGCCCCATTGTCAGCACCTAAAAGGAGCAACCAATGAGCACATTACTAAATGGAACAACTAAGTGGAGCAATGAGTGCATACTTCTCTCTCTCTATCTCAAATCAATGGAAAAAATGTAAAAACCTAAGGAAAAATGAGTGATAAATCTGTAATGTGCCGTGCGCATTTCACTCAGGAGGATGGCAGAAGAAAGGGCAAACAAACAAACAAAGGCCCAGATCTCTGTTAGGGCCATGTTTGTATTTTTGGGCTGAGACGGACTACTTCTCCTTACTGTAAACCATCTCAGGTTGGCACCTCCTGGAGTTTCCTACTCATTTTTTACTCCCATGGTGCCTCTCCTACAATGGAACCATTTCCTCTTGTTTCCCCAAAACACCTGAGTGGCAGTGCCTTGAGGAAACTCCTCCCAAACCTGAGCCTGAGGGCTGAGGGGACAATGGACTTCTCAGGACACAATGGTTTCCTCTAATATGCCATCAAAACTGTGATTACTGGAGCCTTCTCTCAGATTAGACTAAATGGAACTTTGAGGCTTCTCCCTGGAGCAGGCAATCCGAGTTTCATAAAATACTGTGTTTTAACTCTCTTCTCTCTCTTTCCTCACCAATATCTACCTTCCTGCCAACATGAACACAAGCATTACTGGACCGGCACCAGAAGCCAGAAAGTTTATAGCTCACCAGGATCAAGAGGTAGAATCTTACAGTAATATAATGTTATAGTAATTAAATATTATATATAAAAATATAGAAACTATAGAAGATATATAGAAATGTTATGATATAATATTAAAAGCCACTAAGGCAAGTGAATAAGGCTACACCTCTGGGTAGGAGATAATCTAGTGAATAGGGATATGATAGGCAAGACCATGCCCTTTGCGCTGGGCCCAGTTCGTGTGTGTGTGAAATTATATATAGATAAAAAGAGCTCACTGCAAGGAACTCTCTAAAAGTGGCTTGATGTGACAATTATGTAGAGTCATAAAAAAGAGCTCCCTGCAAGGAAATCCCCAAAAGTGGCTTGATGCGATAATCCTGGAGATTAACACCTGTTAGAAGGTGAATGCCAGAAAGGGTACTAAAGCCAAGGGGCCCCCAGCTGCAGTTAGTCACCCAGACTCCAACATTGAACGTGGATTGTCTCCACACTGGCCGCTCTGACCAAGGACAGCCTAGACGAGCATGCTGATGGGGCCCCATTAAGCTGTACCCAGGCATGCCATAGGACCTGTGAGTAATAAACTGCCTGTGTGATTCTTGCAACTAACTTGTGTGTCGGTCGTGTCTGTCCTCCAGTGGCTATAGGTTTCAGTACCAATAAGTAGAATTATCATATCGCCCTCAAGAGTAGTCTCGAAGAAGTTGCCAGCTCTTCTATTAAGCAGGAGAGTCTAACTGCACAGGGACGTCAAATTGGGGACCAGATGCCTGATTGATGATGTAAAGCTTGGGCTCTCCTGGGGCAGGGGAGTACTTCTCTAGGAAGCCAGTGTCTCTCTTAGGAGGGTCTGGATAAAAAAAAGGAGCCACATGCTAAACTTGACAAGCTCCAGGAAGGCTTGCATGGTGGCCTTACAAACTCAGAGACCTAAAATAACCACATAGGATGGTCTGAAATTAAAACTTTCTAACTAAAAGCAGTTCATGGTGGGTAGTCATGTCCTAGGGAGGTATTATTCTCTAACAAAGGTCAAAGGCTTACTTTATTATTATTATTTTTTTACAGAGACAGAGAGAGAGTCAGAGAGAGGGATAGACAGGGACAGACAGGAACGGAGAGATGAGAAGCATCAATCATTAGTTTTTTGTTGCACATTGCGACACCCTAGTTGTCCATTAATTGCTTTCTCATATGTGCCTTGACCATGGGCCTTCAGCAGACTGAGTAACCCCTTGCTGGAGCCAGCGACCTTGGGTCCAAGCTAGTGAGCTTTTGCTCAAACCAGATGAGCCTGTGCTCAAGCTGGCGACCTCAGGGTCTCGAACCTGGGTCCTCCGCATCCCAGTCTGACGCTCTATGCACTGCGCCACTGCCTGGTCAGGCCAAAGGCTTACTTTAATTGAGTCTGTCTGTTGTCTTTTGCATCTACAATAAGGTGGCCAATCATCCTCCTTAGGGAGGACAGTCCTTTTGTAAGTTCCGTCCTCCCTCAAAAAGTGTTCTCTTACATGTCCTCCTTTTTGATATTGGAAGACTAATCTGTAAATGTCCGTATTCGATCGATGCAGAGTCAATCCATTGTGTGTGATGTGATGTATTTGTATCTAAATGAGTATTTTTTTCTTACAATTATTATTAAAAATGAATAGGCATGTGAGCATAATTACAACATAAAATATTACAAATATTTTTATTATGCATTTATCATATTATAGTGTATTATTGTTGCAATAAATGTTTCTTTTATTTACAATATTGTTTTCTTCAATTTATTTTTTTTCTCCTTTTCATTGTAAAAAAGTTGGGCACCTTAGTTTTGGACATGTTAATTTGAGTTCACTTACTAGACTAGCAAGTAGGGACATCAATGGGGCTGTTGGGTGAATGAGTCTAAAGTTCTGAGGAGCGGTCTAGGTTGGAGATACAAAGTTGTTAGTTATCAGTGTATATAGGTATACAGATATAGATCTGATGTTTAAAGCTATGAGTCTCAATAAGATCAAAGAACGAATGAATGTAGATAGAGGGCTAAAGACTGAGCCTAGGGCATGCTAATATTTAGTGATCAGGAAAGAGGAGAAACCAGCCAAGGAGACTGCAGAGCAGGAGCCAGTGAGGTAAGTGGAGGGGAGCCAAGGATAAGTGGAACCTGAGGGGAAATCCATGTTAAATAGTGCCCAAGTCACATGCTGGGGAACCACAGAGGGAAAGTAATTAAATGGTGCCAAGAAGTTGAGCTAGGCCCAGGGGTATTACAGGGAAACTGATTTAAGCTTAATTAAGGAAGGGTTTTCTGACTGATCAGCCCATAATGGATAAAGTTCTCTCAGGAGGTGTGAGCAAGTAAGTCCCTGACCCAAGCTAGTCCCAGGGGATGAATTGCTGGGTAGGGGAGATCTACCTCCAGGCTTCAAGTATCTGATGGGCTTTGTACTTGACAACCCTCAAAACCTCTTCAAACTGGGGATGATGACATTGTGGGCAGCCAATGGAAACAACTCTGCCGCAGAGTATGGGGGTTGAGCTGAGCCTTTAATGTTTAGTGGGAGAAAGAGTAGGAAGAAGTACTCATAGGTCAAAGCAGTATGAGCAAAACTCCAGAGGTGTGAATAAGCAGGCTTTGTGTTAAGGAGTCTGGCCTGATCAGAAGGGGAAGCTATGATATGTGAAGGATGGGGAGGAAGGCGAGGCTGGAAAGGGTGTAGGGCCAGAAAGTAGGGAGTTCCCACAGGACCTGGTGCCCAATAAACACCACTTGTTGAAAGTAATGAAACAAAAATGAGATTGTAAGAGCCAAGAAAGGAGGCATTAATTACTTAGTTCCCTTGCCTGACCAGGTGGTGGCGCAGTGGACAGAGTGTCGGACTAGGATGTGGAAGACCCAGATTTGAGACCCCGAAGTCGCCAGCTTGAGTGTGGGCTCATCTGGTTTGAGCAAAGCTCACCAGCTTGGACCCAAGGTCGCTGGCTTGAGCAAGGGGTTACTCAGTCTGCTGAAGGCCCACGGTCAAGGCACATATTAGAAAGCAATCAATAAACAACTAAGGTGTCGCAACAAAAAACTGATGATTGCCCTGGCTGGTTGGCTCAGTGGTAGAGCGTTGGCCTGGCGTGCGGGGGACCCGGGTTCGATTCCCGGCCAGGGCACATAGGAGAAGCGCCCATTTGCTTCTCCACCCCCCTCCTTCCTTCCTCTCTGTCTCTCTCTTCCCCTCCCGCAGCCAAGGCTCCATTGGAGCAGAGATGGCCCGGGCGCTGGGGATGGCTCCTTGGCCTCTGCCCCAGGCGCTAGAGTGGCTCTGGTCGCGGCAGAGCGACGCCCCGGAGGGGCAGAGCATCGCCCCCTGGTGGGCAGAGCGTCGCCCCTGGTGGGCGTGCCGGGTGGATCCCGGTTGGGCACATGTGGGAGTCTGTCTGACTGTCTCTCCCTGTTTCCAGCTTCAGAAAAATACAAAAAAAACCAAAAAAACAAAACAAAACAAAAAAAAACTGATGATTGATGTTTCTTATCTCTCTCCGTTCCTGTCTGTCCCCGTCTATCTCTCTTTCTCTATCTCTGTCCCTGTAAAAAAAAAGAAAAGAAAAAAAAATTACTTAGTTCCCTTGAGCAGGTTTTCTCCTGACAATTTGATCATAGACATCTTGAGGGCAGGGCTGCCCAAAGCTGTGTGTGCTCTCTGCCCCATTTCCCACTACGAACAGGTCTCCATCAACTGTTCCTCAAGGCCCAGCAACATGGATAAACCCCCGAGGGACTGGGGCCCATTCCTGGGGAGGCACTGTGGGTTCATTGTAAGGGGTAAGAGGCAGACAATTCAGTGGCTTGGTCAGTCTCTGATAGAAGCAATAGACATGAACTATGACATCATTAGACAGAGTCTCTATCATTAACCCAAGACTTCACAAGCACTGCCCCCAGAAGGCTCAATGCTTAGAACTCAGTGACCTCACCTTCAGGAAACAATGGGGCCTGGGCATTCCAGGGAGTCCTATTGACTGGACGATGGGTAGGTGAGCTCCCTCTCTCCAGAGCCATCTGCAAGGTACCAAAGCTTGACCTTATGGATTCCCAACCAAAGGACCTGAGCCTTCCCGGTGGTAAATGCCCCCTCCAATTCCTGATCCCTGTGCCTTTAGCTTGGGTGGACACTCAGGGAAGACCTTTTGCATGGATGGGGTGATGGCTGTATGCATGGAGGAGTGCTAAGCAGTTAAGATATGGTTTCCTCTAGAAAATTAAGGATTCCTTGAGGGCAGAGGGGTACTAGGACCATCACAACTAAATGGGTAAGGGGCTTGGTGGGATGGGATTAGACACTGGTGTCCCTGTCAGCTGTTAAACTCTTAACTTCCTTGATGAGCTTTGCCTTTAGTGAGGTTTCTCAATGTGGTGGGTTAGATGGGTCAAGAGTTGGGAAACAGAGGCTTGACTGAGCCTGGGTAGGTCATCCCTCCTCTTTAACCTAGCTTATCTATAAAGGGCCAAGGTGGCCTCTTAAGCTCCCTGGAAATCTAGCACTAAGAGGATGATGAAGTCCACGAGGAGGGTGGGAAGAAATAAAGAGTGGTTAAGTGGATGGAATGGCTGATGAATGGGTTAAAAAGAGGAAAGAGAAACAGCTCAGGCCCCAAGCTAGAGCTGTTAGCCAGCTTGCCTCTTTTTCTTTCTTACTTGCCTTAGTGTGGGTCTCGCTGTACTTTGGATTCCTGGGGCTGTGTTCAGTGGTAACTGGTGGCTGCATTCTCTTTCTGCACTGGAGGAAGAACTTGCGGCGGGAAGAGCGTGCCCACGAGTGGGTGGAGGTGATGAAAGCTGCTACATTCACCTACAGCCCACTGTTGTATTGGATTAACAAGCGAAGGCACTATGGCATGAACGCAGCCATCAACATGGGTCGCTCTCCTGCTGTCACCAATACTGAGACCGAAGTCCAGAATTCAGATCCTCTGTGGAAGTTGGACAAGCCTGAGGGCAGCCCCATGGTGGAGGCCCCTGTCCCCCTGCAGCCGGCATCGCAGCTGGCCCCGCAGCTGCCCCTGCCTTCCCCAACACCTCGGCCCCAGGCCAGCTCCCCACTCCCCACTCCCGTCTTTCAGGAGGTGCCCTTTGCCCTCTCCCTGTGTAACCTACCTCCAATGCTGAACCACTCGGTCTCCTACCCTTCAGCCACCTATCCTGAAAGGAATGCCCACTTCCATTCCCTCCCCACACTGGCCCATGGGGACCATTCCTACAATGCCAAGCCTTTTGCTTCAGAATTGTAGCTTCCTCTCACTGAGAGTGAAGTTGGAGGTATTAGGGCAGAGCTAACCTCGAAGGTGGTACTGACATAGTCTAGGGCCCATCTGAATGTCACAATATGAAAGATTTAAAAAAGTTCCAGGCTTTGTTGTGTCACTTTTGTTGTTAGGAGGGCAAAGTCCTTCCCTTATTTAATATGGTACAATTCGTGAACCAAACTGAAGGTCACTGAGTACCACTCACAAATGGGAATTGGGGGGTTGGCTGGGGGGAACACACTGAACCAGTATTTGTGATGAGCTCAATTGTCCTTGACATTATTTATTTAAGAACAAAAATGTGTGCCAGTCCCTGAGATAGGTACCCAAAGGCACTGCCATTCTGTGGGACATTAAGCACAGCTGCCACAGGAGTGATAGCTATGGAACGTGTGTGAGCCAAGGTGATTCATGGTGGCCATGCCACAAGCAAAACAAGTCATTAAGATCCATGAGCCACACTGCACTGCTGGCTTCATCAGTCTTTGTTAACATGTACATGTAGAGTTGTGGTCGTCTCTACATTATTTTTAATATAAGAATACTGCCAATGACCCTTCACTTATAGATGAAGAGATGGTTCCCAAGGGTATTTGCCATACTGTTATGTTGCAGAGCAAGGTCTCAAATATACATCTGCCTGGCTTCAAAGTTCCTGATCTTCCAACCATACACCCTCGTGTCCCTTCCCTAATGATACGTCTTGTTAGAAAACACTTGGCAAATGATTTTGGTGTGTGTAGAGTATAATTAATTTGGTTCATGGATTGGCTTGGAGGAAGGGTGGGTCAGTGAAGCCCCTAAAATTACACACAGAAATATATGCAGTTTTTTTTCCTTTTTGACAGAGACACAGTCAGCGAGAGGGACTGATAAGGACAGACAGACAGGAAGGGAGAGGGATGAAAAGCATCAATTCTTCATTGTGGCTCCTTAGCTGTTCATTGCTTTCTTTTTTTTTTTTTGTATTTTTCTGAAGCTGGAAATGGGGAGAGACAGTCAGACTCCCGCATGCGCCCGACCGGCATGCCCACCAGGGGCAACGCTCTGCCCACCAGGGGGCGATGCTCTGCCCCTCCGGGGCTTTGCTCTGCCGCGACCAGAGCCACTCTAGTGCCTGGGGCAGAGGCCAAGGAGCCATCCCCAGCGCCCGGGCCATCTTTGCTCCAGTGGAGCCTTGGCTGTGGGAGGGGAAGAGAGAGACAGAGAGGAAGGATGGGGGGGGGGGGGGGGGGAGAAGCAAATGGGCGCTTCTCCTATGTGCCCTGGCCGGGAATCAAACCCGGGTCCCCCGCATGCCAGGCCGACGCTCTACCGTTGAGCCAACCGGCCAGGGCCTTCATTGCTTTCTTATCTGTGCCTTGACTGGGGGCTACAGCAGAGTGAGTGACCCCTGGCTCAAGCCAGTGACCTTGGGCTTCAAGGCAGCGACTATGGAGTCCTATCAATGATCTCACGCTCAAGCCAGGGACCTTGGGGTTTCGAACCTGGGTCGTGTCCCAGTCTGATGCTCTATTCACTGCCACTGCCTGGTCAAGCTGTATCCCGTTTTTAAAAAATCTTCCTCAAAGGGATGTACGACCCCTTCCAAAAGGTAAGAACCACTATATGAGAATATTAATTTGTATACGAAACAATCCTAAAAAAGAGAAACAAAGATAATACTGGCTGTTTAGTCCCAGATTAAAGGTAAGAAAGCTGTCTGCCCCAGGATATAATTTTTTTCCTTTCACTTTGGAAATAAGGAAATTATACTACCGTATTTGATAAAATGCTCAAATGATCTAAGCTTTATGTAGTCTTCACAGTGGGGAAGGCCCCCCAGATTGTGTGTGTGTAATCCCAGGATCTAGCAACCATGTAAAGCTACTTTTTCTAAAATATTTTTTTCAGTGTAAAAAGCTCCAGTCCATATTTGACCACTCTCTTCCAATGGATTTCAATACTTTTTTCTTTTTCTTTTTTTTAAAGGCAGTGAAATATTTCTTATAAATATGCTCTTAAGAAGAATCTCAACATATAAAACAGCCCTAAATGAAACTTCTGTGGTTGATACTGGAATAGAGGCTCACTCATCCTCTCCCTGCCCACTCCCAACCTAGAGATGCCAAAGCAGCAGCTTCACACCTTCAGACCAAGTTCTGTGTCCATGAGGTCGAGTTTTCAGCTTAACACTGTGCTCATAATCTATTTGTCTTTGCTTTCATAAGGAGGAAGGAGTCCTTAACAATACAGATCCAAGCAGATTAGACTATTTTCCCTTAGTAGTCAGGGGTGGGGGGGAACTTTTAGTCACAGACACAGTGGGAGAAAAAGAAAATGTTTTATTTACATAAATTTAAAAGGTTGTATTACTGATATGAAATAAGCAAAGTTCAAATCATGTCATAAAAACCTGAATTACTCTAGGAACAGAACCAGAACTTATATATTACCAAAATAGCTCCACTAACGCAAAGTAGATCGACATTTCTTAATGTGAGAAAACAACAAGGTAGGTTAGGTTCGTATAACAAACAATACACGCTCTATAAGTCTCAGGAATACCCAAATGTGTTCTGGTTTGGATATGAAAGAAGGGGCCGCATCTAGCCAGAGTTGGTAAGCAAGCCAATGAGGTGTGTAGCAAACAAAAGCTGTCACTAAGAACAACTCAACAGCAGGCCATTATGAGTATATGCCCATCACAGTCAAAATCTTCAACTGTGACCGGCAAGACCTGCGGGGGCGCCAAGGGTGTTCTGTCCCGCACACTGAGTGAGGAAACGCCAAAGGGAGGGAAAGTGTCCATTCTTCAGCTCTGCTGTTTCAGACACATTCCTAAATTTCAGGCCCCTCTCTGCCTTTAAGATGACACTACAGTGATGCTTAAGCTGGGTTCTCTCTTGTTTTTTTTTTTCCTACAAAACTTTTTGCCTCTGATTTATAAGGAGGCCCTTTAAGTAAACATTATACCAGACAGTACAAGACAAAAGAAAGAACCAAGAAGCTGTGCTTTGGGTAATTTAGGAAAGCAGCAGAAGGAGCCAGAGTGAAAAGGTCAGAGTATCTGAAACCAAAACTACTACTACTACTACTCAACCCCCCTCTCAGAGCTGAGATGGTCACGGTTAAAAGCAAGTCACAGGTGCGGTAAGTTAAGACAATTTTACAAATAAAAAACCCCTAATTAACATTGAATAATAGACTTCTGAGTCTCTTAAGCCAATAAATATGTTCAACTTAAAACAAAGGTGTTCAAGATACCCTTGTTCTACCTGGGAGACAGGACACTTTCCTAGGCAGTGTGATAAGGGTATTCACAAAGTCTGCGACTGTAGCAGGAACACCTCTGCTAAATTTGGCAGGGGAGAGGATGGTACTATATATCTGGCTCAGGGATGATGCTAGCCAGACAAGCTTGAGGTGAAAACAAATGATAAACTAAAAAACAAAACTAAGTCCTCCATGGATAGCTATCTGATCCAAAAGTACATAATGCAACAAAGAGTTAAGGTGTCCTCAAAGTATCTGCCTACGAATAAGAATTTGAAACTAAAAAGGACAAGCTACACTACCCTCAGGTATATTTCATATAAATCAGTTCTCAAAAAATACCTTCCAGGTACAGACATATTATTTATAATACAGTATATACAAATATAGCAGTATAATTCAATTTATTGCTAGAATGTTATTTGGTTGTTACAAAATCTGTCAGGGTATATATATTAAAAGGGAGGGGCATGGAAGGCAGCCATAAAAGTAATCTTCAAGTTACCTAAAGTGCCAGGCTAATTTTATACTATATTTAACCTCTCCAAGAAAGTGAAATTGCTTGGATGGGCAAGGAAAAAAATGTTTTTTTAAAGAGAAGCATAAGCCATATGAGAGAAGCAGACACATTCATAGGAAAAGACTTCATCTTGCTTTAACTAAATTTTAAGGTTTCTAAAAAAAATACCAAAGTTAGCCTTCACCAAGCTGAATATCATATAAAGGAAAAAATCCCCAGCCCTTAAGTAGTCAAGGATGTTTGGCTGCATCCATAGCTAACCAGGCAACTTAGAAAGTTAAAATGGAAATGAGCTTCACTAAAGAAGTCGGTGCCATGCAAGCTTCTCTAGTTTCTCCCTGACTTGGCCTACAGCATAGTTAAGTTCTGCAGTCTCTGTCCAAAGACTACTTCTGAGAACAACACAGCACACACAGGCGACATGAAGGTATAATTCCTTTCAGTCCAGGGTCCTCTAGTACCAGGCCTGCAGAAGTATTTTAAGGGAAGAGTATTGCACTTGCTTGTATTAGATTTGAAAACACCTGCCACCACCATCACATGAAACCCAGTGTTCCAGACCTGTCTGCTTTTGTTTGGCAGCCTCTGGACATACAGCGTCTAGCTACTTCTGACCTGATAATTAAGAAGAAACCTACTATATTCACAACCTTTTAGGCTTCAACTCCAAGGGGAACATATTAGGTTGTTGGTTAGCCTCCAGGTAAAATCTCAAGAAGCTTCCCGGGTCAGAATTAGAGGTACAGTTCTCTGAAGCTCTTGGGTAGCCAGGCTGAGAGAGTGGCCAAGGGACTTGTGCCTGGCCATTCGGAATGGAGATGGATCAGAAGTGGAAGTCAGCTACAGCTCTAAGATAGGCTTGTGTGAGTGTGAGTGTGAGTGTGTGGGGTGTGAGGGGAAGACCGAGGGGTGGGGGGAGGTAATCTAGCTCACGGAAGAAAATGTAGCTCCCCAATAGATAAGTTTTTATACTCTAAAACCCTGAAATAGGACTGAAAATGAGAAAAATCCCTAACAAGACTTCTCTGTTTCACATGTTGGGATTAGCTAAGGGGTCAGAAACAAAGAGCCAGATCTTACTGCTTTCCTGAGCCCGGAGGCTTCCTTGTCCCCACTGTCTACCCCCTAATTATATTTCTCTAGCCAGTATATTCAACCAAACCCATGGCAGCACCTAAAAAAGATGCCTGAAGGAGACATGGACCTAGTCTCAGCTGCTACCTGACTGGATTAACACTTTAATTAACAAGTCATTTGTTCACATACTGTTTCAAACCATTCCTCCCATTTCCCACAAAATATTCAGAATTCTTTTGTTCATTTTAAATATTTACAAACAGAAAAAGTCTATCTTTTAAAGGAAAGACATTTTCTGAGTCTGTATAAAGTGCAGCTAATTTAAGGCAAATTTATGTGAAATATAAAAAGGTGTCTTATTCTCACTATATACACACTTTCTAGTTCTAAAAGATAAGGTCTCCTTCCCTTGAAAAAAGGAAAGAGAAAGAGAGAGGGCGTGATTTTTATTCTGGCAATTTTAGAATTTAGATCTTATTGGTTTCAGGAAGTCACAGATTTCTGAATACCATAAGTAAAATGGTCTTCTTTTTTAAAAAAATAACTTTTATATAGCTTTTTCAAACAAGTTAAAAGGTGGCAATGTGTCTGCTACAGTAGTTTGGAGGAGTGGAGGACTGACAGGTAAATAGAAGGGTGCTTTTGTTAAGTGAGTAGATACTAGGTAGCCCAGGGCGTATATCCATTTCTAAATATGGCCAATGAGGCTAGACACCTAAAGCTACTTTTAGCTCCAGAAACGAGTATCTTCCATCTCCATCAGCATCAAACTCTCTCAAACTCTCTGGTGCTGGCATAGCAGAACCTAAGGAGTTCCAAATGTCCTGGTAAGTCAGCTTCCCATCCATGTTCTGCCCGGTCTCGTGGAATAAATCCTGAAGATCTGTTAAAAAAAAATTGCAAAAGGTGTGTATGTCTATACACATAGCTAAATTGTTAACAGTTTAAAAAGTAGCCTCAACTGAATTTAAAGCATTAAAAAGAAAGCTACTTTGCAGACTGATTCCAAAAGGTAAGTTTAGGATATCACCAAATCAGAAAGAATGAGAGGAATACTGTATGGCAGTGGTCCCCAACCCCTGGGCCGCAGACCAGTACCGGTCCATGGGCCATTTGGTACCGATCTGCAGAGAAAGAATAAATAACTTACATTATTTCTGTTTTATTTACATTTAAGTCTGAACGATGTTTTATTTTTAAAAAATGACCAGATTTCCTCTGTTACATCCATCTAAGACTCACTCTTGACGCTTGTCTCGTAAGTTCGACAATTATATTTAAAAATACCAGTTTTTACGCCAGTCGCATAATTTTATTTTGTGCATTTATCTGTCCCACCCTAAAGGCCAGTCCGTGAAAATATTTTCTGACATTAAACCGGTCCGTGGCCCAAAAAAGATTGGGGACCACTGCTGTATGGCACTATCCCCCCCAAACAGAAGCAATGATAGAAAATCAAAGGAAAATGAATGGAGAGGCTTCCTCTGTCCAGGGCCTTCCTTTCAGATTTTCCAGATTTTATTCTTACGTTGAACGAGTTAAAAGGACTACAGAGGCTTACAGAGCTAACTGATAGGAGCTGAGCTTGTAAAACAGACTCTGGAATATTGTCAGTTAAACAGAGTTATCGTGACCTAGTGATTACATTCCTTTTTACATATTCAAGAGAAATGAGAACTTATATCTACATAAAAACGTGTACACAAATGTTCACAGCTGCATTATTCCCAATAGCCCAAAGGAGAAACAACCCAAATGTCCATCAACTGATGAATGGATACACAAAAAGTACCTATATAACAGAATATTATTTAGCCATAAAAAGGAATGAAATACTGTTACATGCTACAACATGGAAGGACCTTGACAACATTATGATAAATGAAAGGAACATACTGAAAGAACATATATTATATAAGGTCATACACCGTATGATTCCATTTATATGAAATACACAATAGGCAAATCCAAAGAGACAGTGGTTGAGAGATTGCCAGGGGCTTGGGGAAAAGGAATAGGAAACGACTATTTAATGGGTACAGGGTTTCTTTCTGGGATAAAAATGTTCTGGAATTAGATAGTGTGATGGTTGGGCAAACCTGTAAATATACTAAAAACTGTTGAATTACACATTTTAAAAGAGTGAATAATATGGTATGTGAAATATATCTTAAATAAAAAATAACCCAGAGGACTACACAGGGTGGGGCAAAAGGGTTTACAGTTGTTTGTATGGCAAAAATACAATAATAAATAATAATACAAGAGTAAACTTTTGTCTGACCAGGCGGTGGCGCAGTGGATAGAGCATCAGACTGGGATGTGGAGGACCCAGGTTCGAGACCCCGAGGTTGCCAGCTTGAGCGCAGGCTCATTTGGCTTGAGGAAAAAGCTCACCAGTTTGGACCCAAGGTCGCTGGCTCCAGCAAGGGGCCACTCGGTCTGCTGAAGGCCCGCAGTCAAGGCACATATGAGAAATCAATCAATGAACAACTAAGGTGTCGCAACGAAAAACTGATGATTAATGCTTCTCATCTCTCTCCATTCCTGTCTATCTGTCCCTGTCTATCCCTCTCTCTGACTCTGTCTCTGGGAAAAAAAAAAAAAAAAAAAAAAGAATAAATTTTTGTGTACTTACAAGTATAACCTATTTTTGCCTCACCCTGTACATTTCTTCAAAGCTGTATCTACTGTACATACTGTATATACAGTGTCAGATGCTACTATGCACTTGCTCTGTCTTTTTATTCCAGCTAAGACAGAGCAATACTACCAGTGGATATATATCTTCTTTATTTCTAAGATATTATTTGAGCCAAGAGGATCAGAGAATTTCTATCAACAGTTTCTTCTGGCATTTTCTCAAGGACCCCATACTGAACACTTCGGAAGGCCAATTATTTACATAATACTCTTTTTTTGGGGGGGGGAGAGAGAGAGAGACAGATAGTAACGGAGAGAGGTGCTCATAGCTGCAGCACCTTAGTTGTTTATTGATTGCTTTCTCATATGTGCCTTGACCAGGGGTGGGAGTGGGGGCTGGGGCTCTAGTGAGACAGTGATGCCTTGCTCAAGCTAGCGACCTTGGGCTGAAGCTAGCAACCATGGGGTCATGTTTATGATCCCACGTTCCAGTCAGTGACCTCAGGGTTTCGAACCTGGGTCTTCAGCATCCCAGGCCTTGATAAAAAGGCCTTGATTGCATCTCTACTGAATGACTTAGTAAATGTCTCTAATACCAGAAGATAGTCAATGAAGTTTACGTTTCTTTAAAAATTTTCTTGAATTCCTTTTCTTTCTTCATTTATTTAATTTCACACTTAGATTCAGTAGGCCTCCTGCTGTTTGGTATTTAGGAAGAACAGATATGGTTTGAGGTGAGGGAAACAGTTGCAGTACAAGGTCTAGTCCACCCAGGAGTTTTGTAGACAAGCTCCTGAATAAGGCTCTACTTTCACTCTTAAGATAGTCACAGCACTGCATCTAAATAAAAGTCTCAAAAGCTCCCTGAAAGCCAGAAAAGCAGCTAGGATGCTTGTTCGCATTGCCTGCCACCAAGTGGCTAGCTGAAAAAATGTTTTACTGTGTGTGTATATGAAGGATACGTTGATAAAGTTATTTATATTTGATAGCAGTATTCAAATAAAAATCTGATTGCTGTTTCCAGGTCATTTCAAAAGTGTTGTCATTCAAAGTGTGTAAGACCTATGTTAGGAACTGAAGTACAAACGTTAAGATAGCTGGTTCTTAATCTTAACAGACTTTCCTCCATTCATTTTCATCAATTCTTAAAGTAATAATGAAGAGAGGGAGAGGCAACATGTACTGCCAATAAACACAACTTAACATTCTCCTGTCTTCCCAGAAAACAGAAAAAAAAATTGGAGATGGGTAAAAAAGTAACTGCATTTAAATGACAAAATAAATTTAAGTCTTCTATGCTTTAATTGTAGCCTGCAGATAACTCATTCACCTAAATATTCACGTGTACCAGGCACTATGCTAGGGGCTGGGAGTGAAGTTAAATTTTGTCTCCCCAGGAAATTATAACAGAATGACATGTACTAAACAGAAAGAAAATATAAATATAAGAGGTCATCCACAGAAGGAACATAATCTAGTCCGAGGAGGTAAGGAAATGCTGCCTAGTGGAACACTATCTAAGCTGAGGTGAAGAGCCAGCCAAAGGTAGGTGGACAGGAGTGGGTGGTTTTCTAGGCTGTTAGGAAATGCAAAATCAGGAGACCCAAACATCATGATAAGCGACAGAATACACACAGTTGGTAGCAAGACAAACATATTTTCTGTGAACCATATCCTTCCTGCTAATGTTTATCTTGCTGATTTTCAGTCAAAGGACTCCTCATTTTTGGAGTACCTTGACAAATAGGGTCAACTTTTACATTATTTTACTAAATTCACAGTATTATGTTTGCTTGTTTCCCTTTTCCATTAGACTGTTACATCTGTAAGGAATGTGAGCCTGTTTCTTAATACTACAGTTTTACTGCTTAGCACTGGGTCTACTTAGGTACTTACTGGATGAATGAAAACTCTAACATTACCAGAGATAATATAGTTCATTGGTTAAGAGTGCAAACTTTGCCTGACCAGGAGGTGGCGCAGTAGATAGAGTGGACTGGGATGTGGAGGAACCAGGTTTGAAACCCCGAGGTTGCAGGCTTGAGCATGGGCCCATTTGGTTTGAGCAAGGCTCACCAGCTTGAACCCAACGTCATTGGCTTGAGCAAGGGGTCACTCAGTCTGCTGTAAGCCCCCCGGTCAAGGCACATATGAAAGAGCAATCAATGAACTAAGGTGCTGCAACAAAGAATTGATGCTTCTCATCTCTCTCCTTTCCTGTCTGTCTGTCCCTCTCTCTGTCTCAGAAAAAAGAAAAAAAAAAAAGAGTGCTAACTTTGGTGTCAGACATCGTTGGTATGAATTTTGTCTCAACTAATTATTTGCTGTGTGGACTTAGGCAGTATCAGTACCCCTAGCAGTAAAAAGGGTATCATACACGAGTATTTAAGTACCCAGGATTGTTAATCAGGATTATGTAATATAAAGCATATCAAATATTGGCCCACAGGAAGTGCTCAATCAATGTTAGATATAATTCTTTTCCTTGTAAATTAAAAAAACTAAAAAGTTATAACTTTGAACATTTCCCTTATTACTTCCTGGTATAAAAATTTACCTTTGAGGCTGTGGCCGGTTTGCTCAGTGGTAGAGCATCAACCCAGCGTGTCCAGTCCTGCGTTAGATTTCCAGTCAGGGCACACAGGAGAAGCGACCATCTGCTTCTCCCCTGCTCCTCTCTCTCTTGTCCCCTCCTGTAGCCATGGCTCTATTGATTCAAGTGCATTGGCCTGGGCGCTAAAAATGGCTCTGTGGAGCCTCCACCTTAGGTGCTAAAAACAGCTTGGTTGCAAGCATGGCCCCAGATAGGCAGAGCATCAGCCCCAGATGGGGGGTTGCCAGGTGGATCCCGGTTGGAGTACATGTGGGAGCCTATCTCCCCTCCTATAACTTGAATTATTGATAAAAAAAAAATTACCTTTGATGCTAGTAATTCCTGGTAAGGAAAGAGGTCTTAGCTCGGCAGCTTTCTCAATGTGGTCTCCAAGAGACTGTGGAAATTCTGGCAATGCTGATGGCTTTGATGTGAAACTCTGAACTTGCTCTGTAATAAACACATATAGTTTTAGTATTATCAAATTTGACACCAACTTAAACCAGTATTGAAGGTCACCTTTTAGGACAAGTGCACATATACTACCTAATTTAAGAGAAATAGCTGACAAAGGAAACCATCAGCAAAACAAAAAGACAACCTACTGAATGAAAGAAGGTATTTGCAAGTAGTACAAACAATAAGGGGTTAATACCCAAAATTTATAGAGAACTTATACAACTCAACACCAAAAAAACTAACAATCTAATTTAAAAATGGGCA
Organism: Saccopteryx bilineata; assembly: GCF_036850765.1. NCBI lineage: Eukaryota > Metazoa > Chordata > Mammalia > Chiroptera > Emballonuridae > Saccopteryx > Saccopteryx bilineata. The sequence goes on along the minus strand of NC_089492.1, from coordinate 255,476,282 downwards.
GAGAACCTGAACCGACACTTCTCCAAAGAGAACATACAAATGGCCAACAGACATATGAAAAGATGGTCAATGTCACTATTATCAGAGAAATGCAAAATTAAAACCACAATAAGCCTGACCAGGTGGTGGCGCAGTGGATAAAGCGTCGGACTGGGATACAGAGGACCCAGGTTCAAGACCCCGAGATTGCCAGCTTGAGTGAGGGCTCATCTGGTTTGAGCAAAAGCCCACCAGCTTGAACCCAAGGTCGCTGGCTCCAGCAAGGAGCTACTCGGTCTGCTGAAGGCCTGCGGTCAAGGCACATAGAGAAAGCAATCAATGAACAACTAAGGTGTTGCAACACGCAATGAAAAAAACTAATGATTGATGCTTCTCATCTCTCTCTGTTCCTGTCTGTCTGTCCCTGTCTATCCCTCTCTCTGACTCACTCTCTGTATCTGTAAAAAAAAAAAAAAAAATTAAAACCACAATAAGATATCACCTCACACCTGTCGGGATGGCTGTCATCGATAAATAACAACAAGAGTTGCAAGGATGTGAAGAAAAAGAAACACTTGTGCACTGCGGGTGGGAATGCAGATTGGTGCAGTCACTGTGGAAAAGTATGAAGGTTACTCAAAAAACTAAAATGGAACTGCCTTCTGACCCAATTCCACTTATTGGTATATATCCAAAGAAATCCAAAACACTAATCTGAAAAGCTATATGCACCCCAATGGTCACTGCAGCATTATTTATAATAGCAAAGATATGGAAACAACTAGTAAAAAAAGTTGTGGTAGCCTGACTGGTGGTGGTGCAGTTATAGAGCATTGATCTGGGGTGCTGAGGACCCAGGTTCAAAACCCTGAGGTCGCCAGCTTGAGCGTGGGATCATCAACATGATCCCGTGGTAGCTGGCTTGAGCTCTAGTCAAGGCACATATGAGAAGCAATCAAAGGACAACTCAAGTGCCGCAACTACAAGTTGTGGTACATATATACCATGGAATATTACTAGGTCATAAAAAGAATAAATAAAATTGTAACCATTTGTGACAGCAAATGGATGGACAGAGAGTAGCAATTTTCAACTGGTGTGCTACATGCAATACCTGACTATTTAGTCAGGAGCACTGCTTTTCCCTTAGATTGTTAAATAAAAAAATGACAACAGCTAACACAACCATAGCCATCCAGTGTGAATGTCCTGTCTTGAACAATAAATACATAGGTCACATAATAGTGGCATCTTATCGGTATGTTGTATAAGATTGCATCCGATTGGTTAATTCTTGGTACCAGAAATCCTTATACACAAGTAAAGACACCTGATATTTAAAAAAGTCACTTTGGAGCAAAAATTACTACTGTAATTTTTTACTGTAGGTAATTATTACTATCATTACTTATTTTGTAAATCAAAGTTATACCTTATTTTAATGTCAGATTGGCAAAAAATGTATTGAATATTTTTTGTGCCACAGAATTTTAGTAATTAGTTTATGTGTGCCATGAATAAAAAAGGTTGCAAATTGTTGACAAAGAGGGCATTATGCTAAGTGAAATAAGTCAAGAAAAATAAGTATATGATTTCACTTATATGTGGACTCTAAAGAATAAAATTAGTGAACAAACAAAACAGAAACAGATTCATAGATACAGAGAACAAGCTGATGGCTGCCAGGGGGAAGGGGGGTGGGGAGCTGGGTAAGAAAGGTGAAAGGATTAAGAAGTACAAGTTGGCATTTACAAAATAGTCATGGGGGTATAAGTATAAAGTACAGCATAGGAAGTCTAGTCAATAATACTGTAATCATTATGTATGGTGTCAGGTGAGTGCTTGAACTACTGGGGGGATTATTTTGTAAATTACATGGTTGTCTAACCACTATGCTGTCAATCTGGTCAACTGTAATTGAAAAGTAACATAAAAAAAGAGAAATAGTTAAAAATGAAGTAGCACAGTGACTAAATGAAGTTTAAAGTTTTGAATAGGTCTTACTGGTAAGTGAAGATCAATCAGTATTATATAATATAGAGGTTTGAAGCTATGGACTCACTGGAAGATCTCAGTACCAGTAAGCATTATACATGTTATATGTTAAGGTTTAAGCTGCAAATAAGAATAGCATTGGATATCTGATATCCTAGGAGCTGTGCTATAGCCTGATCTGGGGAATGTGCCACCAGACCACCTGGTGCTGAAAGAGTGCCACCACATAACCGTGTAGCATTATGTCAGGACAGAGCCTCCCACTGTAGTCTGTCTCCCACCCAAAAGAGAATGAGAGCCTGTACCGCTTTCCCCAAAATAAAAAATACTTGTGGGGTTAGGATGAAAGCCAACACAGCCCAACGCGTTGGTTATGTCCCCCTAGAGCTAAATCAGTGGGGTTAATATATCTGCCAATATTGACTAGATATGTCCCTACCTAAAGCCAAGGGCCTTTCCAACTCAATGACCCCTTTATTATTTGTTAATGGCTTTTCAGAAGGACTAATATTTATTTTTAAGTAAATTTTATGCACTTAAGGAAATGAAAAGACTTCCGTAAACATTTAGTTGGTTTAATACATGCTATGACAGTAATGTTTTTTTGCCTATAATTGGATGCAGACAGCATGGAGAAGTCTATTTCCAGCTAAACATTACCCCTTCTTCCCTTAATAGACTGGAGTACAAATCATATACCAAATGGGCTTTTTCTAAATGAAAGCAAAGTGTATCAGCTTCATCTCGGTGCGTTCAGGCATCATTCACTCAGTTCGATCAGTCCTGCTGGAACACCTCTCCACTCCATGTGGGAGGCAAGCTGCTCAAGCCTGCGTGAAATATTCAGAAGCCAGCCCTGAATATGTCACCTGTCAGTCCTGAATATCTCACCTTCATGGGTGGTCTCTGGAGGCCTGTTGCTCTCAGGTTTGTTGGTGAGAGCACTGATCAGCTGCAGTTTCTCTCTTAGCTTGGATACCTGAGAATCTGAACTATCTTCTTTCTGCCCAAAACAAAGATCACAGAGGTTTAAGGTGGAAGTAATACTTCATCTGATTCTTTACTATATTCCCAGAGCCTATTTAGCATGTAGTACTTGACCCCCAGTAGGTTCCCTATAAGTACAGGCAATGAAGGAATGAATCAACAAATACTAGAGATAGCTTCAGTACTCAGTGCTGATGAGGGCCTAGCTGGATTTGACCCTAGACCATTAAGGGAACATTACGCTACCGATGATCTGATTCACTGCGAACATTTGGCTGATGGGGGAAGGCATCCCTGAGTCAGCAGTAAAGGAAATGTACCCTTGCTCAGGTGCCTCTGCGACACCTATTTCCTAAATGAGTAGGATATTGGTTTCTAGGAACGATTTCATACTAACTAAATAATTTTCCTGAATATCTTATTTCACCTTGTGACTAGACCACTTTAGGGAGAGTTTTATGCTCTTATCACGTTAAAAAAAAAGCAACCAAACCACAAATATTCCCCTAGATCCTCCTCCTCCTCTCCCTCCATGGTGATGATTCAACTGGTGGTAGAAACTGATAAGGAACATGAAGAAGAAACTGTAGTATTTTTAATTCAAATTTTATTCATATACTTTTAAAAAGCTTTTTACTTTATACCCTGCCCCTGCCTCTATCTCCAGGACGATCTATAGTATTATATAAAATTACATTTAATTATAATGAGATAAGAAACCCCCCTTTTGACTAAGAGGCTTAAAAGCATTTTATGATTTAGGCCAAGCATTCAGAGAGATATTATAAATATGATTTTTATACTTGTGTGAGATTTACACCAGCTCAAGATGGCTGATCGCATCCCTGCTTAGGACGAGCTATTATATTGTAAATGCAGAGGTTTTCCTACTAGAAGGTTTTGAATGGGAGGAGAAAGGAGACTTGGACCCCCTCCCTTCCCCACACCTATGAGGAAGAAGGTAAACAGCCAGGAATGCAGGAGGGGAAGGGAGATTTGAGTAGCCCTTTCCTCTCCCCTCTTTCTCCTTAACGGGCGACTTACAAACGCCTCTGACATCATCTAACCCCCTCCCATTCTGAAATCGTGTGACTAACGTATGTACTTCTAGACAAAGGAATCACGAGATCCATGTATGTGAACTTGTGTTCTGTAAAGGGTATTTAAGATGTAAGAAATCTAATTTTGGGGGGCACGTGTCTTTGGAGCTACTGGCCCCACATGCTCCGCTGGCTTTTATTAAATTCTCTTTTCCTCTTATAGTTATCTGAGTGTCAATCCTCCTTTGGGTTGCTTTCCTGCTACAATAAAAGCAGAGAAGTCTGGTTGCTGTGAGGCCAGTTTCTAACTGCTGAGGCTAGAGTAAAAAGTCCTGATCCTATATTTAATTAGAATATCAACTCATTACATGTTTCTTTTATTCAATATATATTTACTTATTTCCTTCCTCTCTTTATTTCTACTGTAATAGTTTAACAGTTACATACAGTAGATCATTCTTGGTTTATTATATGGACATATGTAACTAAAATTAGGTCCTAAATCCTTAAAGAATTTATGCTAAGGAGAAATTACATTTGGTTAGGATGCTTAAATTAGGTAGCACAAAGGGACTAACACATCAAGATTACAATTAAAAAACACAACAGATCTGAAAGTTAAGCCAAGAAATGTAGGCAGAAATGTGTACTAGCTGTATTTTATTAATATTTACTGTTAAAAAATCTGAACTGTTGCTGAAATCACTACTACTTTCCAATAGGTACCACCTGCTTCTTTTTGTGTTCAACACTTATATCTTGCTCTTAAATTTTTGTTATTCTCCAGTTGAGGTTTTTCTAAAATATTTTCTTTGCAGCAGTTGGAAAATACAACAAAAGCCTAGCCTATAAAGCATTAACATTTCAATATATGCAATTTTTATCTAGACAATACAAAACTGTCAAGGAAGAAAAACTAGAGATGGAAAGCTTAACATTGAAAACTGCTTGTACTATGGTTCATTTCTTTTTTTTTAAAATTTTTTAAAATTTATTTATTTATTTTAGAGAGGAGAGAGACAGAGAGAGAGAGAGAGAAGGGGGGAGGAGCTGGAAGCATCAACTCCCATATGTGCCTTGACCTGGCAAGCCCAGGGTTTCGAACCGGTGACCTCAGCATTTCTAGGTCGACACTTTATCCACTGCGTCACCACAGGTCAGGCTGGTTCATTTCTTAAGTTCATTTTCTCAGAACCTCATATCCTCTGTTATCAAATGTAATATGCACCTGAGATGGTATTTTAGCCACTCAGTCACAATCTTCCTGAATTTTCTTTAGCTTAGCCCAGGTCTTATAGTATTAAACAACACTGATCACAGAGCATGCTGCAAACAAACTTTCTTTCTTGGGATATCAGAGTATGTAACAGACTGTTTATTTTGACAGTATATCTGAGATTAACAACAAAAGGGAAACGTGTAAAGTGAAGGGAACTGGCTGAAGTTTAAATGGACTATGTAAGTTCTGAGATTACAATTTAAAAATAAAAAATAATTTTTAATAGATACTGTTTTTAGATTAAGCCACTGTTGTTCATCATTGGTACAGATAACTTCCTGTCTTAGTTTAAAAGTCATTTCCTTGGGAAACCTTTCTGATCTCTGCCAACACCCTCATCATAACCTATACTTTTCCTATCATTTATCATACTCATGATTATCTGTTCAATTATGTGTTAATGATTTTCTCACTGATGGACTTTGAGCACTACTAGAATAGGGGTCACATGTATTTTCCTTGCACTGTGGTCATCCTTGCTCCCAAAAAAGTGCTCGGTACAGGGTAGGTGCCTAATAAAGTATTCACTTATTCAATATACTAATTTACTAATTACTTTGTCTTGAAGTTTTAGCAAATGAGACCAAAGTGCTCCTTTTGAGAAAGAAGCAGTAGTTCGAAAGTACAAAGATACAGATGCATTTATCTTTATTTCAGAGTAAGCTTCCTGTTATTTACCTTTATGCTTTGGGTTTTTACTGAATCTGTTCTGCTGGTCACTTGACTCAAAGACTCCCTTTTCAGAGTGGCAGCTCTATCACCTACCTTAAAGGGTAAAAAGCATAAGAGAAGATTAAAGGCAAACATTAAAACTTAAACAACATCTAGCATTTTTAAAGCAATTTGGTCAAACTTATTTAAATGCTCTCAGGAAACTTTTGAGAAATACCAGGAGAATGAGAGAAGAGAGGGAGAAAGGCCCGAGATACATAGCTGAAAATGATGTTTAGTCTAGCTGTTTCATTCATGAACTTTAAAACTTTGAAGTATAAAAAGCGAGAGAACTTGAACCTAAAACCATGTTGATTATGATACTTTTGGAAGAAACAGTAAGATGATATTATTAACAATTTCTTCTTCTGAAGAAAACTAAAGTGGAGAGGAGGGACAGTAGGGGAAGTTCGGGTGGCAAGTTTTCACAGTAAGTCCTGAAAACCTTTGAGGCCTAAAACTCATCAAATCATCCAAAATTCCTAGTCCCTGCTTGGTTCAGCAGAGTTCAAAAGGACTTTCTAAAGTAAGGCTCCTTGAATCTTCGCAGCTTTGTAGTCAACTGCACACCCCTGTACGGCAGGAGCCAGAACAGGTCTCATTCCACCCTCAAAGCCAAGTTGGGGCAACTTGTCAAGGCTCTACTGTGGCGAGCCACTGCTTTCTATGTGCCAGTTTGACTTTATCTGTGGGCTTACTTCTAGCTTTGGTGGTTACTTGAATTTACAGTAACCACCTGTAAATTTTGGTTTCCATTTCTTTATATAAGCCTATGTTTTTGCTGTTTGAAATCTCTAAGGGTAAGGCTTACAACTATTAAAAAGCAGTCCACACAGATCCCAGCACAAGGTATATGAGAAAGGTGATTAAAGAAACCAGTAAGAACATGAAAATCAGTAAACCACATGGTCGGCCAGCATTGGTGACTTAGGACAGTTTCTTCATATGTGAAATGAGAGGCTGGACTCAATGACCTCTTAAGTTGAGGAGCTAGTCAGATCTGAACTGTTTTAAATGGCTTTCCTGACCTTATATGCAAATGTATCCCTGAATATGCAGATGAAGCAGGTTAAATCTGAAAGCCAAGTTGCAGCTTAATAAAATGGTAAAGGATTTTCAGTTATTGTCACTGTCATTGCTCCCACCTATAACTTAAAAAAAGAAAAGATTAAGAAGACCTCACTTGGACATATGTGCCAGAGCTTCCCTAGCAGATGGGGCACTGATAACGTAATAGGAGGCTCCTGTCTGCCAGTAACTTGTGGTGAGGCCTGGGCAAGCAACTGAACATCTTTACATCTCTCTTCCAAATCAGGACCAACACTGCCTAAGCCATTTATATCACAGAGCTAGCGTAAGGACTAGAGGAGGCAAGGATTAAGTGCAGCATAAATGGGTAACCTCTCAAATATGCCAGGAGACTGTCTGAAAAGGTGGAGTGACATCCATGTACAGACAAAAGACACTGCAACACAGAACATGTCACAAGGTATCTGAAAAGGCTTACCATGCTGAAGGGCAGGTTTGCTTGCTTTTTCATCTGGCTCACAGCAACCATATCTCTTTCTACCAAGTTAACTCCCCCGGTAAGATTACTGACTGTCTCATCCATCCCCTTGAGTTCAAGATCAGTCTGTCTTTGGTACCCCACTAGGGCACTGTTTACCTCCTCTAAGGAGTTGTGAAGGTACAGAATATCCTGGAGTGGAAATAAATCAAGGTGTGGAATCTAGCGAAAGATGTATACTAGGCAAGAGGCCAGCAGCACTGAAAAACCAGCATTATGTCAAGTTACTGAAGTGAATTCCTTTCCCTGGTTTAGACCACTGATCATCTGTCTCTGCTTTGTCCCTCTACTCTAATCGCTCCCAGTTTACTACCTTGGGAGTTGTTGGGCCTCAGCTGGATAGGAGGGGAAAGAGGAAAGAGGACTACCTACATGATTCACTCTCTGGTCCCAGGAAGCTGAGAACTTCGGAATTGATTTCCCAATGTTTACCTCACTTGCTGGCAGGAAAGCTTGCTGGGATATTAACTGAAATGTCCATTAACCTAATTTGTCAGAACAAAACTACCTTAGGAACAATACCAATTACTGAATTGGCTCATGTAGCAAAACCATAACAAGTAGTGAATTATTTAGTACAAGATTCAATTATTTTTATTGACACCCTTTAGTTACTGATTACTACTTAAATAGAAATGATGACTATAGGTTTTAAAGGGCATTAAACTCAGCACAGGAATTCTTCTTAGTGAAGATTTCCTTTATTTTCAGTGTGGTTCTGAGCTCAATATCCTTTTTCCTCCTCGTTTTCAGAGAATCTTGATTTTCTAAGTTATGCTTTCTAACATTCTTAGATTTAATTTACTGTGGCTTAAAACTGCCATCACTCTGAATTAATCTGCTATCCATCCATCTTGAACATGCCCAGACTGCTGCTTTTCATAAAAAGTTTTAGGATATTCTGGTCATTTTATGTCTTTCAAGATGTGAAAAGGAATTTACTTCACTGATCAACATGCAGGGAAAATAAGATTGCCAAACGAGATAGGACAGCATCCTGGATCTCTATATAGCATCACACATCCTTCTCTGCCCCGCTCTGGGCAGGCAAATATGCACAAGACGCCTGATGAGGCACCACAACACTAAGCACAAATTACTCTGGCTGCCTCCAGAGACTACTATAGTCAAAGGGAGGAGGTAAGCCAGAGACAAAAAGTACCTGTTTCAAATTCTCATTGTGGGTTTTATTGTCAAGTTCTGATAGAGCTGAAGGTGATGGAATCATCTGGTTGCTTCCACTGGTCTCCTTCAAGGAGTACTGATTCTGTTAACAGGAATGGAGGTTAGTATAGGTAATAATTACTAAATCTACTTAATCATCTGAGATGGTCTCAGAACACTCTAGCTTCTCACAAGAGGCATCTGCAGATTAATCAACCTGGGGGCAGATCTAGAAACAGGCAAAGAAGCTAGGGAACTTTTATATGCCTTGACTAGTCCAATTTCACGTACATCAAGAGATGAATACAGGCCTCTGAATGACTGCAGACAGCTTACAGCTGTACAGCGTTGAGAGACATTTGAGGACATTCCCTGAACACTGCACGGGTTTGTTTCTGTCTGTTATCAATTACTGCATAACATATCAACCCCAAATTTTGCGGCTTAAAACAATAATTTATTACCTTGTATTTCTCAGGAATCTATGGGTTGACCAGGCTCTGCAAGGGTAGGGGTGTTATTTTTCACATGGTATAGGCTGGTATCACACATATGGCCACATTCAACTGAAAGCCTGAACATACAAGATGACCTTTCATCCTCTACACCCCCTGCACACGGCCTCTAGACATTCTCTAGTCTAAAAGCACTGCCAAATTCTGGACCTACAGAATAGTGAAAATAATCAGACATTGTTTTAAGCCACTAAACTGTGGGGTGATTTGTTATAGCAATGAACAACTGAGACACTTCTTCACTTTTCTTTCCTTCTTTTCTGTTTTTCTTCCTACCCATTCCGTCCTCAAATGTCTTATTTGTAAAAGACTCAGTTCTTAATTCTATCCACCTTCATTTACAAATTGTAAAAATAACAATAAACATTGCTTACTGTATCTTTTAAAAAGGTGCACAGTAGGGTCTGTTTAGACAAAAATAAAGTGGGTATCACTGCAGTTACATAGAAAAGGGAGGCAGGAGTAACACTAGTAGACTTCCTTACCACGTCACTCTGCAGTGACTCCATGGCTTTCTTGTGTTCATCCACAGTTTTCTGTATCACCTCCACAGCAAGATGGACACTGTTCAAAGTATTACCGATGGAAGCTACGCTCTGAACAGAAGCATGTAGTTTAGTGTTTTCTTTTTAAAAAAATTTAATGGTTTTATTAAGATATAATTGATATATTGATACAATAAACTGCACATGCTCAAAATATAAACTTTATAACTTTATATACACCTGTGAAACCATTACCACAATCAAGATAATACACATCATCACTCCCAAGTTTTCTCATGCCCCTTTGTTTTATTTTTAAGTGAGAGGAGAGGAGATAGAGACAGACTCCAGCATGTACTCCAACCAAGATCCACCCAGCAACCCCCATCTGGGGCCCATACTTGAATCAACCAAGCTATCCTCAGCGCCAGGGCCATGCTCAAACCAATCGAGCCACTGGCTGTGAGAAGGGAAGAGAGAAAGAAGGGGGAGAAAGAGGGAAAAAGAAGCAGATGGTTGCTTTTCATGTGTGCCATGACAGCTGAGGCTCTATCCACTGAGCCAACTGGCCAGGGCTCTTATGTCCCTTTGTAATTCTTCCAATCTCTGTCCCCAGGCAATCACTGATCTACTTTCTGTTGTTATGTATCAGTTTGCATTTTCTAGAATTTCATATAATTAGAGCAGTATGTATTTTTGATATGGCTTCTTTCTCTCAGTATAATTATTTTGAAATCTGTCCATGTTTTAGCTACTTAGCATGCAGTTAAGAACATTCCATTGTATGAACACAATGCAGTTTATTCACCTGTTGATGAATACTTAGGTTGTTTCAGTATTTGACTACCACAAATGCAGCTGTTATAAACATTCATGTACACATTTTTATGTGGGCATATGCTTTCATTTCCCTTTGTCATGTTTTTCTTATCATCACAATACCTAAAAGGTGAATGGCAGATCATATGGTAGATGTATGTTTAACTTTTTAAAAAACTGCCAAACTGTGTTCTAAAATGGTTATAGCATTTTATATTCCCACTAGCAGTGTATAAGAACTCCAGCTACTCTACATCCTCAATACTGGTATCTGTAGTCTTTCCATTTTAGCCACTCTAGTGGGAGTGTATGTATCACTTACTTCATTTGATATTAAACACTAACAAATGGAGGTCAGTGTTTTTAATTATTTCAAGTATCTCCAAACTATAAATTTCATGTAGCTTAAACCAACACAATTAACAGAAAGAAATTTACCAAACAAGCAATTTCTCTAATTTAAAGGAACTTTTCTAGAAGAAAACCAATCTTTCCTTAAAAAAACCACTAGTTTAGCCTGACCAGTGGTGGCACAGTGGATAGAGAGTTGACTTGGAATGCTGGGGTTGCTGGATTAACTGCTGGGTTGTTGACTTGAGCACGGTCATGTCAGCTTGAGCAGGGTCACTGGCTTGAGCAAGAGAACATTGACATGATCCCAAGGTTCCTGGTTTGAGCCCCAAGGCTGCTGGCTTAAGCAAGGGGTCAGTGGCTCAGCTGGAGCCCCCTGGTCAAGGCACACATGAGAAGCAATCAATGAACAACTAAAGTGCCGCAACTACGGGTTGATGCCTCTCATCTCTCTCCCTATAAAAAACAAACACCCCCCCCCCCCCAGTTTATAAATTTGGAATCCACAGGTAAGATTCTCCCACAAACTGCCTCTCCAAACCCTGCTGTAGGGAGGCAGATGCCATGAAGTTAGGAGCAAATGATGGCTTCTGAGTAAAAATGGGTGCAATCATTTTTGGTTTTGGGTAAACCAGCATTCAGAGATGAAGGAAAAATTAAATTTGGCAGCAGTTGTTATTTTTCTACTTTAGAACCCCATAAGCAACTACTGAGAAGAGTCAGATATGAATAATAGCTTACTTTGCTTTCATTAGGCCTAAAGGAGGACTAGGGAACGTGACTCAGAAGCCATCTTTTAAAAAAGGACTGTCCTAAGGGAACACCCATAAGAAAGTTACTATTTGGTAGGTGTTGGCCTTTTATTAAGATAGACTGACAATTTTATGATGTCACATTAGTTTTTTTTGTGTTTTTTTCTAGGGTGTGCGAGAGAGAGAGAGAGAGACAGACAGACAGACAGGAAGAGAGAGATAAGCATCAACTTGTAGTTGTGGCACTTCAGTTGTTTATTTATTATTACTTCTCATATGTGCTTTGACTGGGTGGGGGGAAGGTGCTACAGCTGAGCCAGTGACCACCTGCACAAGCCAACAACCTTGGGCTTCAAGCCAGTAACCATGGGGTCATGTCTACGATCCTAAGCTCAAGCTGGTGACCCTGAGCTTAAGTCGGAGATCTTGGGGATTTGAACCTGGGTCCTCAGAGTCCCAGGTTGGTGTTCTAACCACTGCACCACCATCTGGTCAGGCATCCTATTAGTATTTCTTTTTCTATTTAACCAAGGACTTTTATATTACACTGATAACCAAGAGTCCAAGAGAACAAGAGGTGATGCTTTCAACATTAAAAAAAATTATACTAGTATAGAGATTAGGTATTTGAAATGAACTACCACCTCAAAACTGAGCCACTCGTAATAGAAATAGTGCCTGACATTATAAATGCACAGATTTGCAAAGAGACAACACACTGGGTAGAAGTCTCTGAGCTAGGATGTTATCTATGCAAGCTCTATTGTTAGAGAAGCTACAAGCATTCAAAGACACCTCCTGTTAGAGAATCCTCACTGGCTGGATGTATGATCCTATTGGGATGCAAGAAGACAGTAAGCTCTTGTTTGGTATTCTCAGCAACTGCAGAGTGCTTGGCACACACTGGAAGGAGCTCCACAATGCAAGGATAAACCAGTTTCCATTACTAATGTAAGACAGCCAGAGTTGCTTCTGGGCTAAAGGCTACAGAGGCCTACTACCTTCCCACTTGGCACTTGAGGGAACAATGGCAAGAGGCATTTGGCCTTATCAAAGTTGTCCCTGCTTTTTAAAGTTATAAACAGATGACCATATTGAACAAATAGCAAACTACAGAGGCTGAGCACACAGTTGGTGTGGCTATAAAGTAGCAAGTTTTGTTTTTGGCTTAGAAAGTTTCCCTTTCTGGAGACAATTTATATATTTATAGAGCCTGCAAATTAATCAAATTAAAGTTATCACACTAACTTTTATTTAAAGTTAAAGACTCTAGATTTGATTCTCTTGCTCCAGAATCCCTCCTTCCAGTTCATGCTGCAGGGGCTGATGCTGCTTGTGTTCCAAGTAGGCCCCTTCTTTTTCCTACATACTCTTCCCACTCAGCTCTCAAGATCCCTATGTATTAGTCATCTGCTTGGTCACCGCTCCTGCTCTAGGCCTGAATCCTAGGGATCAAATAAACAGAAATTCCATATTAATATGTGCTTAGGTCCTAGAGCCTTGGGTATATATGAAGTGAACTGAGTAGTGAATGTACACCTTTGCCTTTATAAAATAATACATATTGTTTTCCAAAATGCCTTTTACCAATTTATACTCCCACCAGGAGTGTTTGAAAGTTTCCTTTGCCCCACATCCTAACACTTACCATATCCTGAATAAAAAATTTTTGTATTTCTTCAAATTATCTTAAAAAAATAGTAATTTAGAAATTAATTGTAATTTAGAGCAAGTCTCATGTACAATTGGTTTGCTATCATGAAGACATTGTGGTGATGAATTGAAAAGGCAAATGATGAAAAGCAAACCCACATGTTAATGTAAGAGTCCCAGCAGAGCATGCTTAGGACTTTGAGAGCCAAATAAAAATGTACAAACCTACATAAACCAGAGTTAAAGTCACATATTGCAAATTAAAGGCCCAACTAACCAGACTAAAACAGAGATGTTCTGAAATCTTTAAAACACAGTGATATGCTCCATTACTGCCCTCCTGGAGCAGGTGATTGATTACAAATGCAAGCTTTCAAAGAAAACTTCTATGAAGCTAAACAGCAGTAGGTTAATCTCAGTGTCTATACACAGCACTTACCTTCTGAAGTCCCTCTACAGTGGCAGGCAGGCTAATTAAGTCTGCCGCTGACTTAACATTGGCTTTGAGGTGGTTTACTGAAGAATTCAACAGAGAAATCTAAAAGGAAAAGGTTAACAATGAAAACAGAATTTGCACAGTGAATGCTTACTTCACAAACTCGACATTTGACGTTGATGTCAAGGCACCGTTGGATTTTATGCATTTCTGTGATACAGCCATTACACCTAGTTCAGTTCACACCTTGAACAGAATGGAGATCTGGGAGGCAGCGATAGTACCCCTTCCTTCCCTGCCCAATTTAAGCACTAGTACCACAGAGGGAAAGGCAGTTATTATTCTTTACCCTACTCCTGGCAGCAACAAGATCCAAAAATCTTAAATTACAAAAGATGATTATAACACAATCCTTCAACAATTGGACAGAAAGAAAGCTAATGATCAAAAATTCCGGAAGGATTTCATTTCGGTAAAAAAATAACACCTCAGTTATTTACTGAACTTTTGTTCCTGCCCAAGTGGGAACATATATTATAAAAGCCCATCATCACAAAATGCAGTATACAGGAACTGTATCCTGACAACTTGAACAGCACTATCAACCACTTGGGGATTTAGTTTTGGTTTAACAATGTGATTAATATTTCAAACTCAATAGCTCAACCAAAGCACTACTTTGTACCCTGAAGGGGCTCAATAAATTCCCACTGACTTGCTGACTGATGCACTGAATGTATTAAAATAGGAACTGAAACAAAATAAAATGTGTCTTCCCTTCTATTTATGGATAGAATTCTAAATAGCTAGACTTCTCTCTTGGATGAATGCTGGGACATCTGTACAATATTCAATTTCAGGCTACAGATTTCATATTCTAACAACTTTGCAGTGTGGCTCAAATCATCCTCGAAAGACTCCTGTTCCATACTGCTTTCCTATCCCAAGTGTTGGAATGAGGACACAGGTCTACCAACAGCAATCATACTGAGAAGGCTTCACAGAATAACCACTATAGTTTCTGGGCATGTTACACAAGACAAAGTAAACCTGGTCCCCTATTTTTTCCTTCAACAAATGTTTGGCATCTTCTCTGTGCCAGGAATTGCTGCAGGCACTATAGAGATAGTAGCAAATAAGACCATGAGGTTTTGCTTTCCTGGAGCTTGCATCATAGCAGAAGGTGAGAGAAAAACAAAGAAGAAACTTATCAGATAATAAGTACTGTGCAAAGAATTCAAGCAGAGCTCCAGAAGTGAGAAGCAGTATGTTCTGAACCAGAGAGTCCAATGAGAAACCTAGGAACTTGGGAAATTAGGTTCTGTTCTTCCTCTTTCCCTTTAGAGGAAAATGATTTTAGTGCAAGGAGATAATTTTATGTAATATTAGATAGTGGCATATATTAGAGGAAAATTAAAATAAGACAACTTAATGCGTGACCGGGTAGCTACCTTAGATTGTACAGTTAGAGAAAGCCTTTATAAAGAAATGAAATTTAAACATCTAAACCAGCGGTTGGTTCTCAACCTGTGGGTCATGACCCACAGGTTGAGAACTGCTGATCTAAACAATAGGAAGGAATTAATTCGACAAAAATTGAATAAAGTACATTTGAGGGTAGAGGGAATTGCTGGGGTAAAGGTCCCAGTGCAGATAAGTGCTTGGCACACCTGAAGAACAGAAGCAAAGTTGGTGGCAGGTGTACAAAGTATAAGTGAGAAAGGGAAAGGGAGAAGGAGAGCGAGAGGGATAGGGAGAGGGGGATATGAAAGCAGGGAGGCAGAAGGGCAGAGGTAGGTAGTAACATTAAAGAAACAATTAAGGCCTGACCAGTAGTGGTGTGGTAAATAGAGCATTAACTTGGGATGCTGAGGTCCCAGGTTCGAAACCCTGAGGTTGTAGGCTTGAGCACAGGGTTGATGGCTTGAGCATGGTATCACTGACATGATCTCATGGTCAGTGGCTTGAGCCCAAAGGTCGCTGGCTTGGCTT
This sequence comes from Saccopteryx bilineata, assembly GCF_036850765.1. Lineage (NCBI taxonomy): Eukaryota > Metazoa > Chordata > Mammalia > Chiroptera > Emballonuridae > Saccopteryx > Saccopteryx bilineata. Next base: position 255,460,557 of record NC_089492.1, on the reverse strand, counting down.
GAGTCCCCTTGGTTAGGGCATATATGAGAAGCAATCAATGAGCAACTCAAATTATGCAACTACAAGTTGATGCTTCTTATCTCTCTCCCTTCCTGTTTCTCTTTTCTTAAAAAAAAAAATTAAGTACTAAATGTGATACTCAATAAAGTACTGAGAAAGAATATCAGTGCAGGCTGAACTGGACAAGCTTCGTTGAAGTAGGCCTCAATTAGATTCTGATGGAAAAGTAAGAGCTTTACCCATAAAAGTAAAACAGGTATCCTTCCTAGGTTAAAAGGGTGAGTGTGGCGTTGGGTAATAGGTAGGAAGCAACTGCATGAATATGCCCAGGAAAACGTTTTCTGCACAGAAATTCTCAAAATGATAATGATTTCTTTATTTGTGTAATTGTTTGATTAAGTTTCTCAAGAATAGTAATGGCCTCACAAATGGCCAGTGTGGCTGGTTGGCAGCTACCATTTCCCCTAAACCAGAGAAGCAGCTGAAAGCCAATGCCAACAGGATAAGGTGAGGCACCGTTCTACTTCTACCCTTGCCTCAAACTTTCTAGGCCTGGGTGTCAGCTGTCTTACTGAAAGGGTATGCTCTGGAGAGCTGATCATTAACTCTCTAATTACCAAACATCACTTAGGACTTCTTACTCACTTATAAGACCTGGTCTGCACTGATCATTAGGAATCAGCTATATTCCAAAAACTGCAAAGCTGGATTCCATCTCATAGCATTCTTTTCTTAAGAGTGGAATAATGCCACAATCTATGGAAAATTACATCAAAGCTACATGTGTAACTAGAATGGAGAGACAAGGGGCATGTTCCCATTATGTCTGGGACTGCTGTGGTCTCTGATAGATACATTCTAGAATGTCAGATTGGATTCAAGCGTTACAGAATTATCTCTGAAAGTCACACACTATAATTTAGTCTAAAGAGCTGAATTAAGTAGAAACCATTAAGAAAAGAACCCAAATCCAGCCAAAAGATGAGTCATGACTTTTATGCATATTACATGACTTTTCATTAGCAAAATTAAAAATAGCCACTCCACACCATTTTATACTATGAAATCTGAAAGGCTGCTTTTTTGCTTTGGGAGTTAAAATTAAGTGTTCTTTAAATAGTAAGCAAAAAAGTTACTAAAACAGCCAGCCACCAATGATGAATGATTATGGCTTTAGTAGGAAACTGACCTCACATCCTTTCAACCTCATCTACTGAGCACCTACTGCATTTTATAGGGGATATAAAGATGGAAGGCAGAAAGGAAAACTGGAAAAAAAAACCCAGGCACCTAGTATAAGGTAGGTGGATAATGGGGAAAGGTCAGACCCGCAAACTTTGGCTAGGACCGCCCACAACCAAGCGCGCCAAAAGAAACTTCCCAGGAACCCTTTGGAAAACAGCGACTGTCTGCCAGCCAGTGAGATTTCACCATGTCATATTAGCTCGACCACTCTAGGGACCCTTTAAATAGCTCTCACACGGGTCACTCCTTGTGACTTCCCTGAATCCTTGTGACTGAATCCTTGCGACTCCTTGCCTCCATCTTTTCTCGGGGCCAGGGAACCTCGTCAGGCGGGATGTGCGCTGTACTCAATAAAGCCTTTTATTATTCTACACTTTGTGGCTCTGGCCCCTTCCTTCCATCTTGGCAGGGAAAAATACCTTACACCTAGGACTTGTATACTTTAATCTTTTTTTTTTTTTTTTTTTTGTATTTTTCTGAAGCTGGAAACAGGGAGAGACAGTCAGACAGACTCCCGCATGCGCCCGACTGGGATCCACCCGGCACGCTCACCAGGGGGCGACGCTCTGCCCACCAGGGGGCGATGCTCTGCCCCTCCGGGGCATCGCTCTGCCGTGACCAGAGCCACTCTAGCGCCTGGGGCAGAGGCCAAGGAGCCATCCCCAGTGCCCGGGCCATCTTTGCTCCAATGGAGCCTTGGCTGCGGGAGGGGAAGAGAGAGACAGAGAGGAAGGAGGGGGTGGGGGAGGGAGAAGCAAATGGGCACTTCTCCTATGTGCCCTGGCCGGAATCGAACCCGGGTCTCCCGCACGCCAGGCCGACGCTCTACTGCTGAGCCAACCGGCCAGGGCCAGGACTTGTATACTTTAATGTGAGCACAGCGACACAGCTGTGTGACCCTTGGGCACACTATTTAACCTCTTTCAATCTCATTTTTCTTATCAGTAAAATGGAGCTACCACCTCCTATTGTGTAGGTTCATACAAGCAAAAAAAAGGATATCTCACATGTAGTGCCTCTAAAAGTTAAAAAGTTGCCTGCACAAAGAAGGCATTTAATGAATGGCTGTTATCAACTTAATTGCCATCATTATCATCATTGCCATTACCATGCTTAAAGCACGAAATACAGTGTATAATCTTCTAGTGTAATTAGATGCACACGCAGATACAGTAGTCCCCCCCATAATACTCAGCTTTGCTTTCTTTGGTTTCAGTTACCTACAGTCAACTGTGGCCCAAAAATATTAAATGGAAAATTCCAGAAATAAACTAATTCTCTGTTATCAGATGACTGTCATGGTACTGCAGTGCTTGTATTCAAGCAACCATTATTTTACTTAATAATGGTCTCACCGCTCAACAGTAGTGTGTTGTCAATTTGGATATGCCAGAGAAGCTGTAAAGTGTTTCCTTTAAGTAAAAAAGTAAAAGTTCTCCATTAGCAAAAAAAAAAAAAAAAAATCACATGCTGAGGTTAAAATCTATTGTCAGAACGAATTTCACATCTGTGAAATTGTGAAGGAAAAAGAAATTTGTGCTAATTTTGCTGTTACACCTGAAAGTGCAAAGGTTATGGCCCCTGTGCACAATAAGGGCTTAAGTAAGATGGAAATGGCATTTATATTTGTGGATGGAAGACACGAACAGAAAGCGTGTTCTGACTCATATCAATGTGTTGTGCCAGAAAGCACTGAACCTAACAAACACTTTCAATGAAGTGTCCCCTGAAACGAGTGGCACCCAGCCATTTCCTGCAAGAGATGATTATACAGATTCAGGAATAGGTTTGGACTGAAAAATACAAAAAATCCTGGAGAGAGAGACCACAGTCACACAACTTTTACTATTGTATTATAATAGTTCTTTAGTATTGTTAATGTTGTTAATCTCTTACTGCACCTAATTTATAAGTGAAACTTTACCATAGGTATGCATAGAAAAGACAATATATAGAAGGTTTGGCATTATCTGTGGTTTCAGGCATCCACTGGAGGTTGTGGAACGTATTCCCCTTGGATAAGGGGGGACTACTCTGACTGTCATATCATAAAGTTTCTGGACCAAGTGCCAAGAAAAAAGATACAGAGCATACTACAGAAGATGACGCACTCAGGCCCTTGATGACTTTTGCTAACATATCCTTACTTCTGGCCTCCTTCCACCAAACTATGCCATAATGAAATATAAAAATCCCCCACACTATATTTTTCATTTGTCTATTGGTTTTGGACATATAGTCAATTCTTGTTATTCACTGTAGATATGTTCTAGAACAGGGATTTTCAACTGCTGTGCCACAAGAATTTTTAAAACACGCAATACCTATTTAGTCAGGGGCAATGACCTCTTTTCCCTTAGAGTGTCAAGTAAAAAAAATGACAATAGCAAACACAATCATAGCCGTCTGGTGTTAATACTTAATCAAAATTATACCCATTTTTTTTTTTTTGTCAGATTGGCAAAAAATACGTTTTGGTATGCCACAGAATTTTAGTAATTAGCTTTATGTGTGCCATAAGACAAAAAAGGTTGAAAATATCTGTTCTAAAAATTCATAGCAAACACTGAATTAGTGATTACTGAACCACTGCTCCTAAGGGAAGTACAGAGGTGGGTTCCTGCGAACCCTTTGGTCACAACATTTTTGTCAACTGATTAATATATTACTTAACTTTGTTTTATGTGTTTCTTTTAAAGACATCTTATTTAATATTGTTGAACTCTTGCCTGAATGAAGCTTATCTAACACATGTATTTTCACTGTAAGGCACAACACAGCTTTCTTGCACTTAGCAATACTAGACAGATGTCAGCACTATGCTAAATGTACATTTAAGTAGTGGAATCACAAAAACAAAAAACACCAATAACAAAAAACCCCCACAAAAGTGCAAAAACCGTGCCAATAAATACATCATGAAAAGTAAACCTGTTTACAGTATGAGTTGAAACAAGGCCTTGTTTGACCTCAACTGGAAATGTTCCTATTGGGCAACTCAAAATTTTCACCACTGAATGTCTGTCAGTGAATGACTGTGAAAGCACCACAAGTACAGATTTTGGGGTTACAAATTTGCAAATAGGAATCTGCAAATGATCAAGTGTACTAATGAGGACACCCTCTCTCTTTCTGCAGAATTCATCTGGCAAACTCCTATTTGCCCTTCAGGAGCCAGCTCAAGATATCTGAAAAGCCTTGATTGATGCCAGCCAGCCTGCATTAGATACATAACTAAAAAATGCTCCCACATTGCTTATCCGGAGGGGTTCTTATTGCTTATAAGGCTGTTTAACAATTACATATTTACTTTTCCGTCTCCTCCATTTGACTGTAAGAGCCTAATGGGTAGGAATCCCAAGGCCTAACTCCATAAAAGCAGCTCATTAAACCAGTGGTTCTCAAAGTGTGCGCCAGGGCGCACTGGTGCACCCTAGAACAGTGGTCCCCAACCCCTGGTGCCACAGATCGGTACCGGTCCATGGGCCATTTGGTACTGGTTCACAGAGAAAGAATAAATAACTTACATTATTTCCGTCTTATTTATATTTAAGTCTGAACAATGTTTTATTTTTAAAAAATGACCAGCTCTGACCTGTGGTGGCGCAGTGGATAAAGCGTTGACCTGGAACACTGAGGTCACCGGTTCAAAATCCTGGGCTTGCCTGGTCAAGGCATATATGGGAGTGGATGCTTCCTGCTCCTCTCGCCTTTCTCTCTCTCTCTCTCTCTCTCTCTCTCTCTCTCTCTCTCTCTCATTCTAACTCTCTCCTTTCTAAAATGAATAAATAAATAAACAATTTAAAAAAGTGACCAGATTTCCTGTTACATCTGTCTAAGACTCACTCTTGACGCTTGTCTCGGTCATGTGATACATTTATCCATCCCACCCTAAGGGCTGGTCTGTGAAAATATTTTCTGACATTAAACTGGTCCTTGGTCCAAAAAATGTTGGGGACCACTGCCCTAGAAGATTTCCAGGTGCGCCCTATGGTATTTCAGAGAAATATGTGCCTGTTGGGGACCAAAAAACCAATAGGGTTTTTGGAGTTTAGATTTTTGGGAGACAGAGGTGTGGGGAATTGGCTGTAAACTGACAGTCTGCCCAACCCCCCACTCACTTGCTTGATTAGGTTGCAAAAGGCCGTTAAGCTGTGGTGCTGGATTGTTTAAACTACCCCCCATGTTCCCCAGAAAGACTGGAGGCAAGTTTATTCTATCCTTTGCTTGGTGTAAAGAAGATATGTATGGTAGGGGTTTTCTGCACTTGGTAAAATTCTTGGGTTGTCTTGGAAACATGATCAAAGATCTCACTGATTTGCTAATGGCCCACTTTGCCCTATAAAGCAAGATACAGTTTTTGGGTGCACTTTGTTCTTGCCAGCACCTATTACAGGGCCCTCCTGACTCCCTCCTTTTTTTTTACAGAGACAGAAAGAGAGTCAGAGAGAGGGATATATAGGGACAGGCAGACAGGAACAGAGAGAGATGAGAAGCATCAATCATCGGTTTTTTGTTGTGGCACCTTAGTTGTTCATTGATTGCTTTCTCATATGTGCCTTGACGGGGGGGGGGGGGGGGGGAGGCTACAGCAGACTGACTAACCCCTTGTTCAAGCCAGTGACCTTGGGATCAAGCTGGTGAGTTTTTTTTTTTTTTTTGCTAAAACCAGATGAGCCTGTGCTCAAGCTGGCGACCTCAGGGTCTCGAACCTGGGTCCTCTTCATCCCAGTCTGATGCTCTATCCACTGCGCCACCACCTGGTCAGGCTGACCTCATATTTTCTTAATTCCACACAGTTCCCACACAGGACCTGGAATTACTAGCTGTGCTGTTTGCGGCACGTGCCGAGATATAAGTATAATTCCAGTTACTCTATTATACTATTTCATTACGGAAATATCACTCTTTTTGTTAACACACCATTATTATATTTATTATTAACACATCATTATATTATTTTTAGATAAATACACCCAAATAAAATGGATAGATTTCTCAAAAAGCATGATACTGAAGAATCCAATTCTGGAAGTGAGTAAAAGTTAAGTGTAAATGAAATAGGACTTAAATGCTGACAGGTAGAATTTAATTTATAGCATTTTCCATCACTTAACACTGACCAATACGATTAGACTAGAAACCCATTCATGGAAGCTTCAAGTGATTTTGGTTTAACATTAACAGAAGAAGAAGAACTGGCAGCTATAGCCACTGATTGTGGATTGATTATTAAACATAAGGAACTGTCTCTTAAAGTCTTTTGGATTTCTATAAAAGAAGAATATGTGGCAATATCTAAAAAAGCTTTGAACATTTTATTACAATTTTCAACATCCTATTTATGTGAATTAGGATTTTCTACCCTCAAAACAATTAAGAGTAAAAAGAGAGGAATTTTTTAATGTATTGACGAGGAAATGCGAGTTTGCCTTTCAAATATATGCCCAAACATTGAAGAAATAGCTAGGACACATCAAGCTCATGTTTCTCATAAACACAAGAATGAAAAAACTGCCTGACCAGGTGGTGGCGCAGTGGATAGAGCATTGGACTGAGATGCGGAGGACCCAGGTTCGAGACCCTGAAGTTGCCAGCTTGAGCGCAGGCTCATCTGGTTTGAGCAAAAAGCTCACCAGCTTGGACCCAAGGTCACTGGCTCAAGCAAGGGGTTACTCGGTCTGCTGAAGGCCCACGGTCAAGGCACATATGAGAAAGCAATCAATGAACAACTAAGGTGTCACAACAAAAAACTGATGATTGATGCTTCTCATCTCTCTCAGTTCCTGTCTGTCCCTATATATCCCTCTAACTCTCTATCTGTCCCTGTAAAAAAAAAAAAAAAAAAAAAAAAGAATGAAAAAACTAATACATTTACACTGGGACCTGCCAAATTTACTAAATCTTACTAAGAATGTATCTATATATATAAAAAGATAACTTTTTTGTCGGTTTTTTATTTTTTAACCCCTTTTTTATGAATTCTAAAAAGCATAACTCAAAAAATGTAACATAAAAATGTTTTCTAATATCAGAATAAATTTAATTTTGTCATATTTATTTCATTTAATTACCATAAAAGCACGCTTGGACTTTATGTTTTTTTTCTTTAACATCTGACTTAATTATTATAACATATTTCTCAGAAATTTGTACACAGTGTGCCTACAATTATTTGTAGGATTTTAAATGTACCCTGACATCAAAAAGTTTGAGAACCACCTGACCAGGTGGTGGCACAGTGGATGGAGCGTCGGACTGAGACGCGGGGGACCCAGATTCGAGACCCCGAGGTCACCAGCTTGAGCGCGCAGCCCCACGGTCAAGGCACATATGAGAAGGCAGTCAATGAACAACTAAGGTGTCGCAACGAAAACTAATTGATGCTTCTCATCTCTCTCTGTTCCTATCTGTCCCTGTCTATATCCCCCTCTGACTCTCACTCTGTCTCTGTAAAAAAAAAAAAAAGTTAAAAAAAAAGTTTGAGAACCACTGCATTAAACATTTGCTGAATTCAAAGAAAAGGGAGGAGATGCCCTACAGTGGTTGAGTATGGGCATGTGTATGAAATCAGAGGTTTCATAAATAAAACAGAAAAGTAAATGAGATTTTAAAACTAAAGATATTTTCAATGCAAAATCTGATTTTAACTTATTTCAAACTAATGGCTTTTTTTTTCAGACTGCATAAACTTGAACTCATTGTGATAAGGACTATCCTTGTTAACTGAGCTAATAAGTTTTCTTGTTGTTAGGCCACTTTGAACTGCTTTAAAAAACTTGTCACTAGCCTGACCAGGTGGTGGTGCAGTGGATAGAGTGTCGGACTGGGATGTGGAGGACCCAGGTTTGAGAGCCTGAGGTTGCCAGCTTGAGCGCGGGCTCATCTGGTTTGAGCAAAGCTCACCAGCTTGAACTCAAGGTCGCTGGCTCGAGCAGGGGGTCACTCTGTCTGCTGTGGCCCCCCCAGTCAAGGCACATATGAGAAAGCAATCAATGAATAACTAAGGTGTTACAACAAAAAACGACTGATGCTTCTCATCTCTCTCTGTTTCTGTCTGTCTGTCCCTATCTATCACTCTGTCTCTGTAAAAAAAAAAAATTAAAAAAACTTGTCACTAAAAGAACCTTTTTCTTTCTTTCTTTCTTTTTTTTAAACAGGCTTAATTCAGTTTTATTTTTATTGTATAAGATTATGTGGTGGCCACAGCTGGAGCCTGAGATTTCTACACAGAAACTCTGGGGTGGGTCTTTACAAGATGGGTCAGTGAGTTCCTGACAGGGAGATCTGGTGAATAGTCTATTTCCAGAGGTCAGGGGTGAGATAGCTGTAGGTCTCAGAAATGGCATTCAAGGTGGCCTTGGCAAAGTTGCCCAAGTAAAAGCATCTTAATTGACAGTTACCCTTAGATATAGGAATGTACTTAAATATTAATTTTATTTTTATACCTATTTTGGTCTAAGACAAGTGCCTCTCCATCAGAGATGTGTAACAATTTTAGAAAATTACTCAGAAAATAATGAGCTCCCTTTGGACCAACATAAAGCTCTGTTAACACCACTTGCTCCTCCGCCCTCACGCCCACAGAGAATTTCTCTCCCTCATGTTGGTTTCATTGGTGGGTCCCATCATCTCTGAAGATCTACTGAAACTAAAATGGAAACAGTTTCAGTTCAATCTCTCCTAGTTTTATAAATGAAGCCCAAGAACTGAAGTAAACTTTTGTGCATACCTTCCTTCTCAGGTACTTTCTGCATTAAAAGTAACAGCAAGGACAGGAATAAAATAATTTTGTTTCTAGATTCCAAATTAAAGAGAACTGAGAAAACAAAATAGGTAACAAAGATCTGAAATGCCCTGTGTCCTCTCACACCAAATACAAATTTCCCCTTTGACTCTTCTGATATTTACAAGGAGATGGGAAATAGCTGACATTGCCTGCTCTGCATCCTGAAAGATCTCATGCTCGCTCAGAACTATAAACATGATGGCTATCTAAACCGGATCTTCGCTTTGCCCATGAGAGATGCTAATTATCCCCCAGTGCATCACCGTGGTCAATTTTCACTTGATTTAATCTCTGGCCAAACTGCTCATTTGCTCTGTGAATACAAGGTCACAGTTTATCCTATTCTTTTTGGAAAAAAAAAAAGCGTGAATACTTACTTTTTCCTAAATACTAAGAGTCCAAGGATAAATACTGCAATTAGTCAATTATTTCACAAATGATTTTCGAAAGTGAAATAGAACTGAATAGAAGATAAAGTATCATAAGGCATCATGATATTACGTGTAAGCTAATATTTTCAGAAACTTATTTACAAGTATGTATGTGTTTATTGGATAATGATGTAAAACATTCCTTCTTGTGGTTTGTAGGCGTAAGTTTTGAAGCTGTAGCCTAAGGCCATTATATCTGGGTCTTCAGTGATGATTTGCCCCATTCCAGCACTACTGCTGAAAGGTGAGGGTAGCTTCAGAAATATGCATAAGCCCTTTATCCTAAACAGTACTCTTTGCCACTGGCTGATTTTGAGCTTGGTAACTTCATTTTGGGGAAGAGAATACCCTCTCAGCCCCAGTGAGGACGGCATATCTATTTTTAAGTACTTAGCAGGTGTACGATTCATTTGGTACTTGAGTTATCTTTTCAATGCATAGCTTTCCTAAATAAACCGCAAAACCTGAGGGTATGGGCTACAGTTGCCCAGTGGCAACTATATACATATGCAATGCTCAATCAAATCCTTTTAGGGCCCTGGCCAGTTGGCTCAGCAGTAGAGCATCGGCCCAGTGTGTGGAAGTCCCAGGTTCAATTCCCGGTCAGAGCACAGAGGAGAAGCGACCATCTGCTTCTCCCTTCTCCCCCCCATCTCTCTCTCTTTCTTCCCTTTCTGCAGCCGTGGCTCAAATGGTTAGAGCAAACCTGGCCCTAAGCACTGAGGATGGCTCCATGGCCTTGGCCTTAAGCACTAAAATAGCTTGGTTGCTGAGCAACAGAGCTGCAGTCCAGCTGGCAGAGCATCACCTGTTAGGGGCTTGCTGGGTGGATCCCGGTCAGGACACATGTGGGAGTCTGTCTCTGCCTCCCTGCCTCTCAGTTAAAAAAAAATTTTTTTTTCTTTTAGGGATGGAAAACTTTTCCCTCTGAGATTTGCCTGCTTTGCCAAGGTATTTAACCAACTCTGCCAATTCCTCCTATGCTATGCTAGAATAACTATCATTGGCTGTAGATGGTTTTAGTATAGTGTATAGCACTAAACCTCAAGATTGTATAAGTTTGTAAACTCTATTAAACAAAATAAGCTCTCACTGTCTAATAAAAATAGGCTATTTTTTTCTTGTGGGTTAGATGGTACTCTTTTAAAAAAATTTGATACCTACACTGCTCCTTAGGAGAACAGACTCAAGCATTTCCAACTCCCTCTAAACTGCTCTACTTTGTAAAACTATCTTACAGAAAGGGTTAATATTTTAATTATTTGGTAAATGCGTAACTATTACCTATTTTACCTGAATGTGTTGGCATCATAGTATGTAAAAACTATTTCAAAAACTAAAACAAGCTGGAGTTCCATATACCTACAAATTCAGACCAAACAAACAAAGCTCAACATTCACAGCTTGCATAGAAATAAAATCACACTTTTGCTACCTGCTTGTTTATTTCTGTGATGTTTATCCAGACTTTGTTCAGGCCCAGCTCTCCAGATTCAATCTTCTCAAGTTGTTTTTGTTTGCTGAGTAGTTCTTCATTAAGTTTGGGGATTTCTTGGAATGAACTTTTCTGATTAGATTCCACTAAAAGCAAAAATAAGAACAATCATGAATATCGATAAAATTCCCTCATGACTCCAAGAAGAAAAAAAAGTTCATACAGTAGAAAAGCAGACAGATTCATAAAAGTTAACTTTGGAAGGATATTGGTAAATTTATACCAATCACACATTCTTTTTTTTTTTCTTTTACAGAGACAGAGCAAGAGTCAGAGAGAGGGATAGATAGGGACAGACAGGAACGGAGAGAGATGAGAAGCATCAATCATCAGTTTTTTGTTGCGACACCTTAGTTGTTCATTGATTGCTCTCTCATATGTGCCTTGACTGTGGGCTTTCAGTAGACTGAGTAACCCCTTGCTCAAGCTAGCAACCTTGGGTCCAAGCTGGTGAGCTTTGCTCACACCAGATGAGCCCGCGCTCAAGCTGGCGACCTCGGGGTCTCGAACCTGGGTCCTCTGCATCCCAGTCTGATGCTCTATCCACTGCGCCACCCCTGATCAGTCACACACATTCTTTACTCATGTAAATGTGTTCTTTAACATTAAAGCTCCCGTTTAACAGGGGTTCTTTCATTACTGGTAATACAACTTTTAAAAGTCAGATGGCTGAAAATGATAATGATAAATATTGGCAGTAAAAGCTGGACTTGAATCAGAACTCTGTAACTTACTGTAACCTTGAGAAAATCACTCAACTTTTTGAGCTCCGCTTCCTCACCAATATAGAAATAAAACACATTTTACAGGATTTTTAGAATCAAGTGAGAGAATGGCTGTAAAGTACTAAACACAACTGGCCAGGCATACGGTAAGTAACAAATAAGTATTAAGTATTGACCAGCTTAATAGAGGAGCTTTTTGATTAGTCAATGAAGACTTATAAACCCTACTCCATTAATGCTCCAGGTGACATCGTAAGTTATATCTCTAAGTGCATTAAGTTCACTTTTTTCTATCTCAGATTGGTAAATGCAAGGTGGGTTCTTACTACCTTTCAAGTACTGTTATGAGGACTAAGATTCTACATCTTTTTTATAAACTGCAGTGTTTCTTAAGTCAAACCAAATGCTCAAAGTAAAAGAAGACAAAGGAACATGCTAGGTGAAGTACAGGGTGGTATTTGGCCCTTCCTTTGGGAAGCAGTATCTCCTGAATGGTTCAGAAATTTGCCAGCCTGAAGGCAGAGGCCTGAAAGAGTGCTTTCTCAAAGAGTATTCTTCCTTTTCCTGGAAAATATTGACCATGGTTGGAACTCCAGAATAAAACCTACATCATTTTTTTAAAGCATTTTTTAAAGAGTGCCAGATTAGTTATTATATGCTTTCTTTAATACCAAAAACCGGCACATAGGACTTAAGACAATTTACTAAAATATAAGTACCAAGACATTTTTTGTTCATTTCTGCATGGTCAGCATGTAGAATATACCCGGTACATTTCAGGCACCCAGTAAGTATTACTGACTGAATAAATCTGGCCTTTGCTTACCTCCCAACCACGTTTCTCATCAGTTTAGCTACCTCTTCAATCTACTTTCTAGCCAAGCAGATTTTCCTGACACATCAACCTCTTTACACCTCAGTGACCCCGTACATTCTCTTCTTTATGCTTGGATACCCTTAGTTGGTCCCTTCTTTGTTTTCTGCTGCCTTAGCCTGCTTAATTCAAGATTCAGCACGAATAACTAGACTCCACCTTGGACCACCGCCACCTCTTTATTACTCCTTACTCTACCAAGCACTTAACACACTGTGCTGGAACTATAAACTCATCTGTCTCCTCCACCAGACTGGCAGAGAGCTGGAAGAGAACGGGGACCAAATCTTATTTGTTATGTATTTCCAGGGCCCACCACAGTGCTAAGTACACAGAACTCAAATACTCATTCAGTGAAATAACTGTAGCAGGGGTCCCCAAACTTTTTACACAGGGGGCCAGTTCACTGTCCCACAGACTGTTGGAGGGCCACCACATACAGTGCTCCTCTCACTGACCACCAATGAAAGAGGTGCCCCTTCCAGAAGTGCAGCAGGGGGCCGGATAAATGGCCTCAGGGGGCCGCATGCGCGGGTCTTAGTTTGGGGACGCCTGCTAGGGTATAGAATGGAGATAATGTTAGCCTATTAGGTTAAACAAAGAAAATGAAACAAACTCAACTAAAGATCATAAAGAACAACCATCAAGAAGGGACAAATTGGGGGTAGTGGGGGGGAGGTGGTATAGTGATATCCCTATTATAACAAAGCCTACTATCTGAAAATCAGAATTAAAATATATTTTTTTCTTTTAAAGAGATATAGACAGGGACAGACAGACAGGAAGGAAGAGAGATGAGAAGCATCAACTCATAGTTGTGGCACCTTAGTTGTTCATTGACTGCTTTCTCATATGTACTTTGACTGGGGGGCTCCAGCTGAGCCAGTGACCCCTTGCTCAAGCCAGTGACCTTGGGCTCAAGCCAGCGATCAGGGGATCATGTCTATGACCTCACATTCAAGCCGGGAAGCCCGTGCTCAAGCTGGTAAACCCATGCTCAAGCCAGAGACCTCGGAGTTTTGAACCTGGGTTCTCAGCATCCCAGGCCAATACTCTTATCCACTGAAACACTGCCTGGTCAGGCTAAATTAGATATTTTTATTCATCTTCCAAAAATATACACTAAAGAATTTCTTTATAAACAGACTTCCCTAAGTACTTTTAATTTTTAATGTAACACTTGATTTACACATGGTTTGTAGGGCCACATCAATCTCATACAATAAGGACATTTTATCAGTCTACGTTAATGCAGCACTTAGCATTTCAGTGACATCTTTTACATGTTCAATGAGGTTGCAAAATAACTCATCCCACAGGTCTGGCATTCTCAGGTAGTCAAACATCCTAAGACAATATGTGTGTGAAGGGGGAGCCCCTCCCTTTCCCACAGTCTATACAAATTAAGTAGAAGGTAAAAGTGAAAGACAAACACATAAATAACTTGGGTTATAATTATTAAGTAATAAACATATAAAGCTGACAAGCCCTGAAAACTTTCTGGGTCCTGAGGATTGATTGAATGAGCCACAAAAGGATCATACTTACTATCTGATTTGGGCCAGTTAGGAGAGACAAGTCAAGGCACTCTGACTACGTAAATGGGAGGAAGTGCAGCAAACAAACAAGTTATTATAACTTATTCATGTTCTTTCAACATGGAAAGCAACTTTTGTATATTCTGCATATAACCTGAGGACACATAAAGCCAATAGTAATATTTTATGTCTTTGTAGTTTGCAATAAACTTTTATGGAGCTATTAAACTTGTTACTGAGCCTGTACCATGTGCCCAGCCTTGCGCTCAGCACTACTGCATAAAAAGACTCTCAAGCTCTCAGTTCAGCAGGAAGCAAGGCACTGTCACAGAGTTACTATATGGTGCGATAGGTGCTATGACAAAAGAATGCCCAAAGTGCTTTGCTAGCACAAATGTCTTTATGTTTTATGGATAAGAAAGTCAAGGCTCAGACAGAGTAAGTGACCTGTCCAAGTTTTACATCTAGTAATGATCAAGCCAGGATTCAATAAACCTTTTGCTCCTAGGACCAGCACTCCCTTTAGTATACTATAGTTATCATAAATACTTACACCTCCTGACCAGGCAGTGGCACAGTGGATAGAGAGTCAGACTGGGATGCCAAGGACCCAGGTTCGAGACCCTGAGGTCACCAGCTTGAGCGCGGGCTCATCTGGTTTGAGCAAAAAGCTCACCAGCTTGGACCCAAGGTCACTGGCTCAAGCAAGGGGTTCCTCGGTCTGCTGAAGGCCCGCGGTCAAGGCACATATGAGAAAGCTAAGGTGTCACAATGCACAACGAAAAACTAATGATTGATGCTTCTCATCTCTCCTGTCTGTCCCTGTCTATCCCTCTGACTCTCTGTCTCTTTAAAAAAAAAACAAAAACAAAAAACCCCACAAACTTATACCCTAATACCCTCATTGGCATAAACCATTTTAACTTTGCACTAAATGACCAAACTCTGCCTGTACAACCAAAAAGGAGATGCTTATTTCATGAATACTTTCCTTCTTTTCCAAATTCCTTTCTGCCACTCTAGTGTTTCAGAGTTGACTGACTTTAAAGAGGGGGAGTTGGGAATAGAATCTTCTTTAGAATAACTGTGGAAGTCTTCTGGAGGATATGGTTCTGGAAAAAGGATACTGAGCTAAGAGTTTTAAGGCGAACCAGTTACTTTTAGCATAAGGATCAAACTATTCCTTGAACACAAGGAAAAAATAACAAGCCTATCTTTCTTGCTTCCTATTTTAGTTATTTCAGGAACCCAACCTCCTTTCCTCACAAGTCTCTTGGAAGTTTTATTGAACTAAAGAAAAACAGGCTCTGAATTTTTCAAAAAAGTATTAAAGTCAGATCAGCAGATGGTCTTATTGGAGTCAGTGAAAAATAAGGAGTAAAAATTAACTTATCAAAATATATCTGGCCTGACCAGGCGGTGGTGCAGTGGATATAGCGTTGGACTGGGATGCGGAAGGACCCAGGTTCGAGACCCCGAGGTCGCCAGCTTGAGCACGGGCTCATCTGGTTTGAGCAAAGTTCATCAGCTTGGACCCAAGGTCGCTGGCTTGAGCAAGGGGTTACTCGGTCTGCTGAAGGTCCACAGTCAAGGCACATATGAGAAAGCAATCAGTGAACAACTAAGGTGTTGCAACGAGAAACTGATGATTGATGCCTCTTATCTCTCTCTGTTCCTGTCTGTGTATCCCTTTCTCTGACTCTCTCTGTCCCTGTAAAAATAAATGAATAAATTAAAAAATATATATTAAAAAAATATATCTGAAGCAGAAACATTATTTAAGGTTTATAAGATTGACCTCTTTTAGTCAAGGTAATGGATTTCACAAAAAACTCTTGGGCAAATGGTCCACAATGGTTCAGCCCATGGACTGACAATATGCCCCGGGCCCTATCCCTCAGGAAGTCCTGCTTTAGACATTACAGGTGCTGGTATTTCTACTGCAGTAAACCAAAGCCAACAAAGCAGCTGGATGGACAATTCTAAATCGGCTACATTCAGCTGGCTGACAAATGTAGTCAGGGTCTCAGGGGAATGTTGCTCAATGATATAAAGCAGGCTTCACAGTCCAAGGTACAATTCCTGGAATCTTCTGAATATAGTATTTCTAGGAATTGGTATTAACAACTGCTCAGTAAATATTTGTTGACTCATGGATTACCAGGTCTATTACATGTATACCCTTTAAATGTGCATTTCTAGACAACAAAATTTGCTGAAAAACTAAGGTATAAATTACATGGGTGTCTTGGTAAACACAGGCACAGAGGAGTCATAGAAGGGAATCTGAGAGGTAGAATTGAGCAATGTTTCTGAAATGTATAAATAAATAATTCTATATGTGATCAAAACAAGCTGTAACATAAACCTAGGAAGTCCAACTAATTAAGGAGAGCTGATGGCATAGACAAGTGTCTTCTGTGGTTATTTATAGTTAAACATTGTTTCTGAGAATCTCATTTCCTTATTTTTACTACTTACATAAACACTGGCCTTAGAAACACCTTGTAATACTGCTAAGGACAACCATTAAGGAAGGACAACAACTAGAGTACAATTCTCATTTTTTCTTACACTATCCTGTTCCCCACTGGTTGATAAAACACATAGGTCAGGATGTTTCTGGAAGAGAATTATTACTTATCCAAGCCCACTACCTGGATCAAAAACTCAGAAGAAAACCAAAGTTAGTATTTCAACATTTTTTTTCCAAGCAACACCACTAGAAATGTCATCAACACACTAAGGGTTAGCAGTGCCTATTTCAGGTTCAGAACTTGAATAACTGCAGGCAGCAAAGGGAAGCTGTAGTGAAGGAGAGCAAGGATGTTGTAATGTCCTAAGGCTCAAGATGGGAAGAAAACAACTCTAATTCCAGTTCTGAGGCCAGATTTCTTCACGACTGAGAAAGCCTGGTGGTCAGTTTCTTGGTGTGTTAAAGATGCTAAGGTTAGGGTATTTGTGATTAACTTGGAACTTATTCCTTAACTTAGAAAATTAGCCTTTGAAATCTAGAACCAAAGATTTCAGTATTGCTAAAGGAAGGAAGATATTTAGGTTAAATTTGGTAGAAGCTATCATGCAAAACACATTTTTTAGAAAAAGCACTTTGGGCCCTGGCCGGTTGGCTCAGTGGGAGAGCACTGGCCCAGTGTGTGGATGTCCCAGGTTCAATTCCTGGTTAGGGCACACAGGAGAAGTAACCATCTGCTTCTCCACTCCTCCCCCCTTCTCCCCACTTTCTGCAGCCATGGCTTGATTGGCTCAAGCGCATCAGCCTGGGTGTTGAGGATGGCTCCATGGAGCTTCTGCCTTAGGTGCTAAAAATAGGTCAGTTGCGAGCATGGCCCCAGATGGGCAGAGCACTGGCCCCAGATGGGGGTTGCTGGGTGGATCCCGCTTGGGACGCATGTGGGAGTCTTTCAACCCTCCTCGCACTTGGAAAAGAAGAAAGAGAAAGTACTTTGGATGTGTGAAATACAACTTTATAGTTTATAAAACTCTTTAATTAAAAAAACTCTTAAAAACTTTAAAACTCAATCATGAGACAAATATTTATTTGTTACTTGGCACACAGTAAGCATTTCATAAATGCTGGCTATATTTATTGTTATTGCTCATTCCTATGATCCTATACTTTTGTTTTTTTGCAGATTCCCATATTCTTTCTCAAATGGCTCTGTGAGGAAGGAAATAACTCAAGTGTTACTTAGTGACACTTTGTACTTGGGGAGGTATAAAGTGGCAACAGATGGAGGTTAACCAAGGTTCTAGACTCCTGGACCTAATGCTTCCCCTTTGTACCCTAAGTGTTGGCCTTACTGCCATTTTTCAGATGTTATTTGTCCTGCATAAGCACTGTTTTTTGTTTGTGTTTAAAACAAATAACTGTTACTGTATTTAAGCTGACAGCTAAGACAGGGTATCAAAATGTTGAAAAAAATGTATAATATATAATTAATTCACCAATGGGCAAAACTCTTTAATTCAGCATGATCCACTTTGTCCTAGATCCTGGAAAAGAATCCAAGATTATACTCTGAAATATGAGATCACTTACTTGTTCTAAATTTTTCCTTGAGGGCATCCAGATCCTCCTTCAGAGCAATTTGCATCCACACCAAGCCAACGCAGGCCACGACACAGGCGGCAAGGATGACAAAAGCACAGAGGGGATAACAGATCTTGCAGCATCGTAAATAGTCTTCCCTGATCACAAGAACAAATTCAACCAGGAGTACAAAAGTGATTATGAGCACAACTTTATTAAAAATAGAATACATATGTTACTATGCAATTATCTTTTTAAATGTAACCAGTTGATTTAACAGGAAATATAGGGTTAAACAAACCTTAAATTTGAACAGCAAGTTGAAAATAACTAAATAATATGACCTATGAAGAATTCATCGATTCAGTACAAGTGTTTCAAAATTCACATGAAATAGAGGGTCGTCCTTCAGACCACAGGAAGCACCTGTGAGAACTGAAGCTCACTGTCATCACCATAAATTCAGGTCTTTGGAAACAGTCTCATATTAGGAAAGTGTAAAGACCAGAGATTCTCTGCACTATAATTTACCCATCTGTCTGTCCAATACATGCTCACTCCAGGGGACCCTGTTTTAGTTTACGGAAACTTCATAAACTTTCGAGCAAGTTTTACTGCAAGTGGAACGAAAGAAATAGGAACTGTAGGTTTAAATGGACACCTGGTTCATTCTAGCTTATTGGCTTAGAAAAAAGGAAGCCATAGAAAGAGGTTAGATTTCACATCAAACTTCAATCAACACTCAAGGTCTAAACTAACCCAAAAGGGTAATAAATACAGTGGAGCTATTTCATTTCATCAGATTTTCACAACCTTAACCTAGGATTGCCTTTAACTACCTAATCTGACAAAGTTCATTCGAGCCAAATTGTTCCTTTAACAAAATAGGACAGAGACACTAAACAAGCAAATATCAAAGGATTTAATCTCTTTTAGCACCTCAACCTTCTGCCTGGCCTTTGCTTCCACATTCTCAGCAGAATACTCTTTATAAAATGTACTCCCTGAGAGGATCCAAGGCACCTTCAAGGTTCCCTTCACCCCTTACCCTACCCTGTGTCCTAATTCATCAATGTCGTCAAAGTTCACTACTGGCTTTGTCTGGTGGTTTGGGAAAAGACTGCCTGTCTTCCACATTCAGTTACTTTCAAGGCTCATACCTCTATGGTACATCCTCACCATATTCTCTCATAACCAAGATTCAGGCCCATCAAGAGTGCAAAAAGTGCCTGACCAGGCAGTGGCGCAGTGGATAGAGCATTGGACTGGGATGTGGAGGGCCCAGGTTCGAAACCCCCGAGGTTGCCAGCTTGAGCGCAGGCTCATCTGGTTTGAGCAAAGCTCACCAGCTTGGACCCAAGGTCTCTGGCTAGAGCGAGGGGTCACTCGGTCTGCTGTAGTCAAGGCACATATGAAAAAGCAATCAATGAACAACTAAGGAGCTGTAACGAAAAACTAATAATTGATGCTTCTCATCTCTCTCCCTTCCTGTCTGTCTGCCCCATCTGTCCCTCTCTCTCTGACTCTGTCTCTGCCACAAAAAAAAAAAAAAAAAAAAAAAGAGTGCAAAAAGTAAACAGTGTAGTCTTAAGGTCCCTGTCTCTCCTACACTTTAAAAAAAGGCTAGCTCCAAAAGCTGCTCCACTATGTTCCTATTCTTAGCTTGCTCCACTCCTATGTTCCTATTCTTAGCTTCTTTGCTTCTCCGACTTGGTCTCTCTGGGCTCTTGGCACATTCCCGAAGTCTACACTTTCACCCTAGATTCCGAGTTCTTTTTTGTAAACTTATAGACAGACCTCTAACTCAAGCCTTTATTCAAAATCTGAACTTACCTCCTCCCTAACAACTTTTCTCCCTCTTTGCCTTCCAAGGACTATAGTTTTTTGTTCATAAGAACTCACTTTTTCTCTTCAATTTGTCCCCTTGGCGGTGCAAGATGTCTTTTTCCCATCCCACCCTTCACCACTGGATCACTCACTTGACAAAGCGAGAGCGATTTCCAGCTATACCGAATTCTTCTTCCTCCTCAGAGCTGGACTCGGAGTCTGAGTCAGGAGGCTCAGTGCGAAGCAGGCGGTGGCCTGAGCCTTTCTTGGGCTTCTTTCTCCTGCTGTCCCCAGACAAGCCAATCAATGCATTGAGCTCTTTACGCTTTTTCATCTTCTTGTGTGGGGTGAGTGGAGCACCCACTCCTGAGCTGCCAGGTTCGTACCCGACGCCCAATTCTCTTGCTACCTTGTAGCTGCCTTCCAGGGTGGGGATCCTGGGCCAGAGCCCCCTGGTCACTCCCACCCAAGGGTGGGACTGACCAGATCCGCTGGGAGCTGGAGATTGGAGCCCAGAGAACTCAGGTGGGTGGGGGAAATCACATAGATATGGCCAGGAAGCTGGTGATCCAAACGAATAAGGTTCTGGGTATGAAGTGTCAGTTAAGAGGGTGTTAAGGGGACTTTTGTCTCCCAAAGGGGATAAAAAGCCAAGTCAAGAACAAGCGATTCTCAGCTCTGACAAGTAGATAATATTTCTAAGGGCGCTCCAGGAGCTGGAGAAGGGCACACAAATGGGTGTTTCGAGCTCCCAAGACAGGATTTTCAATGGAGAAGAAAAAGAAACTTGTTCTTGAATGCGGGAGGGAGAGGCGCAGAATGACACGGTGGGAACGCGCTAGTCCCTCCCAAGCTGGAGAGGTGGCAGAGGAGGGGGCTCCCAGTGCCACAACACGGACACGGCCTGGGCGACAAAACAATGCACCAGTCGGGGGTGCTCACGATCCTCCGGCCTCTGTCCTGAGTGTGAAGGAAGCCCACGACCGAGGTAGACGCAGCGCCCGGGTTGGAAGGCTGGGTCTGAGAGGTGCCGTTCAAGCGCCAGGAGAGACCCCAGCACTGCTGTCGGGGCCTGGGGGCGCGTGCGGAGGGGCGACGGCGGCTCAGCCCACCTGAAGAACTCCCGCCCAGAGTTTGAGGTGTTCCGGAACCAGCGACTCTCGTCAACTCACACGCGCCTCCGCCATTCCCGCCGCGACTCCGGCCCCCTCTCCTGCTGCGGCTGCGGCTGCTCCGGACGCACTGGTAGCGGCGGAGGCGGCCGCGGGTCCCAGCCCCGGGCCATCGTTACAGCTCCAGCTCACTTCCTCTTTGGCAGCAACCGGCGCCGCTTGCCAGTAAGCCGCGTTTCCATTGGCCACCCTCCTGATGACGCCACACCCGGGGCACTAGTGGCGGCGGGGAGGCGGGGCGTTAAAGGGCCCTGGGCCCTGGAGTAGGCTGGGTCCCGCCTGCAGGTGGGGAGGCCCCGCCCCCAACGGGGCGTATCGTTCACCTGATCTGTGGAGTTGTTTTCCGAGCGGCTGGCTTGGAGTCATCCAAAGCACCCAGCTGCTCCACTTGTTAGAAAAGTTTGTCAGCCGATTGTCAGCCGCCCGGGCCCCTAGTTGTGAACTGAGTTTACCCAACCTCGCAGCTCCGCCTTTTTCACTCGCAGGCTGTTTATTTAAAAGTTTAGGCGTGTTGCAGATTCATGACCCGCTGAACACAGTCATTCATTCTATAAATAAATATTTGAGAGCTTACTGCGTGTCAGGAGCGGTTCCGGCGCCGGAGCAATGAGCAAAATAACCAGTGTCCTTGCCTTCCTGTGTAGGGACACCAGATTTAGCAAATATAAAATAAATACGGGACACCCAGTAAAGCTTGAATTTCAGATAAACATCGGATAGTTTTTTAGTGTAAGTATATCCTGTACAGGTTCTGGGACATCTTAATACTGGAAAAAAAATTTTTTTTAATCTAAATTCAAATTTAACTGGGTATCCTGTATTTTATCTGTCACGCCTATTCTGGCAGTTTATATTCTAGTGGGAGGATAGTGACAACAGACATGAGAAGGTGATATGTGTTATGGAAAAAAAATGAAACATAAGGAGATGGAGAGTGCCTCTGGATAAGGGGACTTTGGTTAGAGACTGGGAGGAAGCAAGGGAGTGGGTTGTGCAATGACCACGAGGAAGGAGTGACCTGGAAGAGCTGGTATGGCTAGACCTGAAGAGCAGAGGAAAGAGCGGGAAATCAGGTCAGTGGCCAGACTGTGAGGGGCCTTATGGACGGATGGTGAGCACGTTAGGAAAATTTCTGCTTTAAAGCTGATTGGAAGCATACTTAGGCTTAGATTTTAAAAAGATCACTTTGGCTATGTGTGGAAAAGAGAATTGGGAGAAAAGGAGGGACAAAGGAAACCAGGAAACCTATCCGGATGGAGATGATGATAGGGCAGTGGTTCTCAAACCTTTTTTTTTTTTTTTTGTATTTTTCCGAAGCTGGAAAGGGGGACAGACTCCCGCATGCGCCCAACCGGGATCCACCCCGCTCGCCCACCAGGGGGCGACGCTCTGCCCACCAGGGGGCGATGCTCTGCCCCTCCGGGGCGTAGCTCTGTTGCGACCAGAGCCCTCTAGCGCCTGGGGCAGAGGCCAAGGAGCCATCCCCAGCGCCTGGGCCATCTTTGCTCCAATGGAGCCTCGGCTGTGGGAGGGGAAGAAAGAGACAGAGAGGAAGGAGAGGGGGAGGGGTGGAGAAGCAGATGGGCGCTCTCCTGTGTGCCCTGGCCAGAATCGAGCCCGGAACTTCTGCACGCCAGGCCTACGCTCTACCACTGAGCCAACCGGCCAGGGCTCAAACTTTTTGAAGTCGGGGTGCATTTAAAATCATACAAATAATTGTAGGCGCACTATATACAAATTTCTGAGAAATATAACAATTAAGTCAAATATTAAAGAAAAAAAAAGTCCAAGTGTGCTTTTATGGTAATTAAATGAAATAAATACGACAAAATTAAATTTATTCTGACATTAAAAAACATTTTTATGTTGTATTTTTTGAGTTATGCTTTTTAGAATTTATAAAAAAGAGGGGTTAAAAATTTAAAAAAGTTATCTTTATATATATATATATATATACACACATACATACACACATTCTTAGTAAGATTTAGTAAATTCGGCAGGTCCCGGCATGAATGTGTTAAGTTTTTTCATTCTTGTGTTTATGAGAAACATGAAACTGATGTGTCCTAGTAATTTCTTCAATGTTTGAGCATATGTTTGAAAGGCAAACTCTCATTTCCTCATCAATACATTGAAGAATTCCTCTCTTTTTACTCTTAATTGTGTTGAGTGCAGAAAACCCCCAACATACATATCATCTTAACTTTATACCAAACAAAGGATAGAAGAAACTTGCCTCTAGTCTTTCTGGGGAACATGGGGGGTAGTGTAAACAATCCAGCACCACAGCTTAATGGCCCTTTGCAACCTAATCAGGCAAGTGAGGTGGGGGGTTGGGCAGACTGCCAAAAATCTAAACTCCAAAAACCCTGTTGGTTTTTTGATCCCCAAAGGCACATATTTCTCTGGAATACAATAGGGCGCATCTGGAAATCTTCTAGGGCGCACACTTGAAAACCACTGGACTAGGGTGGCAGTAATGGAGATGGTGAGCATTCTGGATGCTTCTTGAAGGTTCAGCTAACCATATTTACTAATGAATTAGGTGTAAGATGTGAAAGAAAGAGAAGTAATGGAGGATTCCAGAGTTTTGGGGTGGAGAAACTGGAAGAAGGGAATTGCCATTTACCGAAATGGTGAAGAGCAGGTGTGGGGCAAGCTTGAGAAACCAATTCAATATTCAGATGCCTTGTTTGGTATAGCTATTTGGAGTTTGGGCAAAGGCTGGGACCTGAAATATAAATCTGAGAGTCATCAGATATAGATGGTATTTAAAGCAAAGTGCTTTGAGCAACATGGAAAAAAGTCACTTAAAGTAATTTTTATTGTGGCAATTACACCATCATTCTTATTGTGGCAATTGTCCTATCTTTGTCAGGAAGACACGCCCACAGTCAGGACCTCTCTCTTATTTGCCTTTCTGTGTCTAGCCCAGAGGCAGGCATCTAATAACAATAGTCTAATAAATATGTAATGCTTGCATAAGTGGGTAGGGTTGTATAGAAGTATGTATGAGTGGAGTTTGGAATCAAGAGACCTGGGATTAAATCATGCTTCTAGTATTTATTATCTCTGTCAGCATGGAAGTCATTTAAATTCTCTGAACTTCAGTATTCTTTCTGAAAAATGAGGATAACATCTATTTCACAGGACAGACAAATCAGTAGATGCTTGTGAAAGTGCTTTTAAAGCCCCGAATCATGGTGCAGTCATTACTTTTATTGACTCCTTTTGTTTGTAGTAGTCACCAGCTATGTACGACGATTTAAATTTATATTTAACTTAATCTACATGAAATAAAAAGTTAAAACTAATTCCTCTGTCTTACTGGCTAGTGCTACAACAGGGGAACCATGGGATGAGGAACCCACAAGAATGAGGCAGGGCCACAGATGCATCACCCTACTGCAATGACATCTGGTCAGCCAGGCCCTGACCTTTCTGCAGGGGGAGACCTCCTCCAGGACCGGCCAGTAGGTTGGTCATGGGTGGGGAGACTAGAAGAGTGGAGAGCTCAAGGCATGCTTCCTGCTGGATCTGTTGTTTGGTCTCTCTGTCTGCCTGTTTGTCAATGGCTCTATAGATAACGCCCCTCCTATGTTAGGTAAACATTCCACAGGATGATGAGTCACTCTTTGAAACATGCTGGCTAGGTGTTTCTCTTTCTCTTCTTTCAGAAGCTCTTGGCACCTCTCTGGACTCCTCCCTCAGACCCAGAACCCTGAAGACCAGAGATTAAGCCTGCCCTCTCAGAATGAGGGTTCCTGCACTGAAAATCCCACCTACACCAGGACTTCCCACCAAAAGTTGTTACCCATCTTTTATTTAGGGATGTTCATTGTATGCCCCTGTGCCTGTGGAGCCTGTTACCTTTTCAAAACTTGCTTGATATACAGTGTGAGGTTGGGTAAGTCACTTTGCCATTCCATTGATTCAACTTTCCTGTCTGTAAATGGGAATTAAGAGTATTCCTTGCTCAGCCTTCTGCTCAGTGCCTTTTGGAGGAGGAAGTGGCATAACAGTCATGCCATAAGTGTCATGGAAGGTAGCAACTCTAAGGGGAAATTGGACAAAGATGGTTCCTCTGTGCTCACAATCCCATTCTGTATAAGTGGCAAAGCCAAATCTTGAGAACCTGTACTAGCTTGGAAGACTCCACAAAGCACTTTCATTTGGGACAACTGAGGCACACAGTGAGAGCATAGTTAGAAATTGGTTCTAGGACTCCTAATTCTTTTTTTTTTTTTTTTTTTTTTTTTTTTATTTTTCTGAAGCTGGAAACGGGGAGAGACAGTCAGACAGACTCCCGCATGCGCCCGACCGGGATCCACCTGGCACGCCCACCAGGGGTGACGCTCTGCCCACCAGGGGGCGATGCTCTGCCCCTCCGGGGCATCGCTCGCTGCGACCAGAACCACTCTAGTGCCTGGGGCAGAGGCCAAGGAGCCATCCCCAGCGCCCGGGCCATCCTTGCTCCAGTGGAGCCTTGGCTGCGGGAGGGGAAGAGAGAGACAGAGAGGAAGGAGGGGGGCGGGGTGGAGAAGCAAATGGGTGCTTCTCCTATGTGCCCTGGCCGGGAATTGAACCCTGGTCCCCCGCACGCCAGGCCGACGCTCTACCACTGAGCCAACTGGCCAGGGCCCAGGACTCCTAATTCTTGGGCTAACTCTTTAATATCTCAGAATCCTCCTTCCCCTGCGTGGGATCTAAGTCCATGTCTGAACTCTGCCACTGGTAGCTGTGTGATCTTGGCCAAATTACTGAGCCCCTCTGAACTTCAGTTCCCGCTTTTGTACAATAGTGTTAGTAATAGTACCCAGGACTGGCTACATAATTTGTGGGGCCTAGTGCAAAGGAAATGCAAGGCCCTTTGTTCAAAAGCAGGAAAAATGTTTTTCCTTCTTTTGTTATGTCTTGCTCAACCTGTCCCGCTGCCCATTATTCACTGTTGAAATGCTGTGCTCCCTTGGACACGGGGATAACCACAGAGGCACGGGACCCTGCCTCTGACTTGGTATGCACCGCCAAGGCGAACCTCCCTGAGCCTAGGCCCTTGATGCGGACGGAAGGACAGGGGAACAGGCAGCTAAGAACCCACCGTGTGGAGGGGAAGTGAGAAGGTGATGAGAGGTAGGATGATATGTGAGCTGGGACTCCAGGTCCCCAGTGCATGCTCCATTGTTCCACCGGACTTCATTTAAAAAACACAAATTCAAAAATAAAATTATGAATAATTTTAAGATGGCAACCATAGAGCATTAAACCCCAGTTGTGGGGCACCTTTCTGAGTGGGGGCTCTGTGCAGCTGCACTGGTCCCACACCCATGAAGCTGGCCTTGAGAATACCTTGCTCACAGAGGAACTGCCAAGGAGTAATCTGCCTGACTCATAGTAAGTGCCCAATAAATGTCAGCTGTCCCCTTAACATGATTAATTATTAAATGTGATTTATTACAGATTTATTAAATGTAATTCTGATGATATATCTTCACTTACCTAATAGAAAATATACTGCTTTCATCTAGTCTAAGGACTCTCTTTGCCATTATCTTTCTTGATGTTTTGCTACAGTTAAAGAGGGGGGAAGGAACACTTAAAA
This sequence comes from Saccopteryx bilineata, assembly GCF_036850765.1. Lineage (NCBI taxonomy): Eukaryota > Metazoa > Chordata > Mammalia > Chiroptera > Emballonuridae > Saccopteryx > Saccopteryx bilineata. The sequence continues at coordinate 255,433,808 of NC_089492.1, read as the reverse complement.
AAATACTTAGGTATCAGGCAGTTGGTGTTAACCCTCACTGCAATAAACTAATCTTCACTAGACGAGTGTTTTATCTCTGCTCTGAGAAGGAAATTGATACTCAAAGATTGCAAAAGGCTTGTCCAGGGACACTCAGAACATCAGTGGCAGATGCTGGGGCTTGAACCGGGATCTGTCCGCCTCTGAAGCTCAAGTTCTGCACCCAGTGCCCTGCGCCATGCTGACAGAGCCTGCTGTGTGGGGCCTTTGCCTGCAGCTGAAGTGTCTTCTTTCTCCAGGGATGGCCTCATCTACTTTCCCTGGCCCCTTCCCCATTCTTTTTGCTGTTGTATAGGCAGCTGCATCCTGTACCCTGATGAGAGGACTGAGGACAATGGGGAGGGGAAGGATTGGGTGGTAGAAAAGGGGCCAAGCTCCAAGCTAAACAATGGTTTTTCTCCTGGTGGGTCCCAGGCAGCTGGAAGTAGCAACTGGTTCCCAGAATTATTGTGAGTAGGGGTGAAGGCCGCCCCACTGGGATTCTCCTTTTATTCTAAGCACAGCCTTCTCTGAGTTGCTACTGCAAGCTTTGGTGTCTCAGCTCTGTAGTAATAGCTTCAGTTTCCCCATCTATCAGCTCTGTTTCAGCACTCGGTACAGGGCCCAGTGCTGGGGGACCTCAGGGACTGTTTGCTGAAATATCTTATAGCAGTGGTCCCCAAACCCCAGGCTGCGGACCGGAACCGGTCCATGGGCCATTTGGTACCCGTCCGCAGAGAAAGAATAAATAACTTACATTATTTCTGTTTTATTTATATTTAAATCTGAACAATGTTTTATTTTTAAAAAAATGACCAGATTCCCTCTGTTACATCCATCTAAGACTCACTCTTGATGCTTGTCTCGTAAGTTCAACAATTATATTTAAAAATACTACAGTTTTTACGCCGGTCACATAATTTTATTTTGTGCATTTATCCATCCCACCCTAAAGGCCGGTCCATGAAAATATTTTCTGACATTAAACCGGTCTGTGGCCCAAAAAAGGTTGGGGACCACTGTCTTATAGGAAGAATAGAGAAAACTGTGAAGAGTTTTCAAGTATTATTCTTCATGTTGGTGACTCCATCTACCCACCCACCCAACACTCCTGCCCTGAGAGAGCCCCACCTCATGTGAAGCTGTGGAACACACCAATAACATCCAGGATCTGCCCTGCAAGAGTTCCCAGGAAGAAAGCAACGGCCCCTGGGAATAAATGCCACAGAATATACTGGAAGAAACAAGAGTGCAAGTCTAGAGTGACAAGGTTTATTTTAAGATGAGGACAATAATCCCGGGAGGAAGGGACCTGCATCATGGCCTCCGCCCTCTCTGCGCCCACTCCTGCCCTCTTTCCATGAGGCTTGAGCTGGACACTGGGCTGCAGCTGGCCATGGAAGGAGCCCTGGGACCACCAGCACATCTAGGTTTGAGTCTCAGCCTCTCCACCCATTAGCTGTGTGACCTTGAACAAGTTCCTTTTCCTCTCTGAGCCTGTTTCCTCATCTGTAAATCAGAACTACCAAGCTCACCTCCTGGAAGTACTAGTGGTTAGGATTACACTTAAATGGTGAGCATTAGAGGGCTTTAAGAACATTGATAAGTGCATTTGGTAAACAGGTTGGCCAGGAAACATCTCTGAGGAATCTCACTTGAACCAGGGAACTTAAACAGCACAGGCCAGGAGTTTGATGGAATTGGGAAGGGAAGGCTCTTCTAACTGAAGAAAGGCCATGCAGGTGCGCGTGTGTGTTTGTGCACGCTTGCTTGCTTACTGCCTCCATCAAGGCTGTGTGTGGATAGAGTAAATGGTGGGAGACGCTGAGTCAGCAAGACCACTTGAGGGTTGGGCAGGAATAGAGAAGACAGCCTGGGCCCTCTTGAGTTCTTTCTGAGGAAATGGGGCGTTGTGCCTCTAAATCAATCTAAGACTAGCTCTAGCTCCTTCTGATACCAGATCCTACTTTCCTGAGAAAACAGGCATTGAGACAATAAAGACATGCATGGACTTATGTTGCCCTCTGCTGGTTTTATTGACTAACTGCATGTCTTGGATGAGACCAATTTCCATTCACACAAATGATATATCTCCTATGTCCAGCTGTGTGTTGGGAAGTGGGGACACATAGATAGACAAGATCATATTCTGGTATTCCCACTGTTTAAGAGCTTCTGGTGTGTGTGTGTGTGTGTGTGTGTGTGTGTGTGTGTGTATGTGTGTGTGTGTGTGAGAGAGAGAGAGAGAGAGAGAGGGAAACAGACACATAGCAATAAAGATACACTGTGATACAAGATGCAGATGGTACGGATCACATCAGGGAAAGTATTTGAAAGAAGGTATGTTTACATACATACATACATACATACATACATACATCATCCATCAGATGTTTATTGGTTATTTAATGTAATCTAAGTCCTAAAATTTGTGCTAAAGCTATAACAGGGATCAAAATACACAAAGATCCCTGCTTGCATGGAGCTTACATTTTTTTTTTTACAGAGATAGAAAGAGAGTCAGAGAGGGATAGACAGGGACAGACAGACAGACAGAAAGGGAGAGAGATGAGAAGCATCAATCATTACTTTTTCGTTGCGCATTGCGACACCTTAGTTGTTCAGATTGCTTTATTATATGTGCCTTGACCGCAGGCCTTCAGCAGACCGAGTAACCCCTTGCTTGAGCCAGTGATCTTGGGTCCAAGCTGGTGAACTTTGTTCAAACCAGATGAGCCCGCGCTCAAGCTGGCGACCTCGGGGTCTCGAACCTGGGTCCTCGGCATTCCAGTCTGATGCTCCATCCACTGCGCCACCGCCTGGTCAGGCTGGAGCTTACATTTTAATGAAAGGAAACAACTTATAAATAAGAGGCATAAATATATATAGAACTGGCTAATGAGTACTAAGAAAGAAAATAAAGCAAGAAAGGAGACAGAGTATTGGAGTGACTGCCACTTCTGAGGTGACATTTTAATAAAGAACCGAGGGAGAGGAATATTAGCTTCTGAATACAATTGAGTTATACTGGACTTTTTCTCCTGCATACATAACTAGAAAACTGGGATAATATATGAAACAACTGTTCAGACATTGGACAACAGTTAACACAGGACAGTGATCTGAAAGAAGGAAGACAAACAAGGTAAGCCTGACGATCACCCTAGCTTTAGGCCTGAAGGCACTTTCTGGAAGAACAGGGAAGGGAAACCCAAGGAGAGAACAGGAGGGATATTGAAGTTTGAAAAGGCTGACACACTACAGTTTGCAAGGAAGAGTATCAGAGAGGAAGGAGTAACTAGAAAAGAGCTCCAGAAATCTGTATAGGGGTCTCCCTTGAGTCTTTGTCAAAATAAGTTGTGCACATACAGGGTGAAACTCCATGAATGTGGGCAAATAACTGCCAGGGAGCTATAGTTTTCAGAGTTTAGACCTGGCTGGGAGACATTCATGCTCGAGAGAACTTGTTTAATGCCTGGGGCATTCAGTAGAGACCTCAAAGGGGTCATACTAGTAGAGCTAAAGTAGCCTTAGAGGAAAGGCTAATCTAAAGTACCTTAATAAAACTTTAAAAAAGGATAGCTAACACTGATCCGCAGGTAGCTTAATTGCCTGCCCAAACAATATAAATATTAACATTCTTTAAAGGAAGGAAACAGAATATTTGTGTGTGTGTGTGTGTGTGTGTGTGACAGAGACAGAGAGAGACAGAGAGAGAGACAGATAGGGACAGACAGACAGAAAGGGAGAGAGATGAGAATCATCAATTCTTTGTTGCGGCACCTTAGTTGTTCATTAATTGCTTTTTTATATATGCCTTGATCAGGGGGCTACAGCAGACCGAGCGACCCCTTGCTCAAGCCAGTGAACTTGGGCTCAGGTTGGTGAGCCTTGTTCAAACCAGATGAGCCTGAGCTCAAGCTGGCGACCTCAGGGTTTTAAAGCTAGGTCCTCCACGTCCCAGTCCTATGCTCTATCCACTGCGCCACTGCCCGGTCAGGTAGGAAACAGAATTTAAACTCTCAACAATGGAGCATTTACAATATTCAACACCCAATAAAATACTCACTTGCATTTTTTTTTTTTAAACAGAGACAAAGAGAGAGTCAGAGAGAGGGATAGATATGGACAGACAGGAACGGAGAGATGAGAAGCTTCAATCATTAGTTTTTCATTGCACATTGCGACACCTCAGTTGTTCATTGATTGCTTTCTCATATGTGCCTTGTCCGTGGGCCTTCAGCAGACCGAGTAACCCCTTGCTCGAGCCAGCAACCTTGGGTCCAAGCTGGTGAGCTTTTTGCTCAAACCAGATGAGCCTGTGCTCAAGCTGGTGACCTCGTGATCTCAAACCTGGATCCTCAGCATCCCAGTTCGACGCTCTATCCACTGCGCCATCACCTGGTCAGGCTCACTTGTGCATTCTTATATGTGGAGTCATGCTGGGCTGTTGACTGATTTTGTGCTAGTCGTGAGAGCTGAGCTGAGAGTGCAGGTGTGCCTTCAAGAGGTGCAGAGAGGGGCCGATAAGTTAGCACCATGGACAGAGGCCTCATTAATTAATTTCTCCTCAGGGTTCAGGCCAGGACACGAAGACTCAGAATTTTTGGCAGACAATCCCTGAAGACTTTGACACTCCAGGCTTCAGGAGCCCAAGGACAGGGAAATCACAGATCGGGAGACTGTCAGCTCTGATCTAGCCTGATAGGATGACCTTATGATGGCTCTCACCTCCTCCCTGGTCTTTGTGACTACAGGCTCACCCCACCCTAACATCCATTTCATCCTCACAGTGCTACCTGAGCAATCGTTCTATATCTTGAATCAGCAACCTTGGGGTTCTGATAAAAGATGGTTTTGGACGGTATGTCTGCCTCCACCTCTGTTCAGATCCCCGATGCCATAGTAACTGATGGAGTTTCGCTGGCCAGACAGATTGAGAACGGCTTCAGTTCTAGAAAATGGGAGGCCCTGATGCAGTCGTTTTCCTAGTCCCCACCCCACTTCTATAGTTGAGGCTGCTGCAGCTGGCTCTGCACCTGCGTATTTCTCCTTAGTCTTGTTTCTCATAGTGGCCTAGTTTCCTTTCTGTTAAGCAGTTACCCTTAGGAACCTGTAGGCCCAAACTTTCTGGTCTTTTGTCTTTGGCTGTTAACTTTTCCTGAAAAGCCTTTTGGGTCCAAGCCTTTATTTAGGCATTTTACCTAAATAAATTCTAGGTGCTCTTCAATGCTTAGCTTAGATGTATCTGATTCTGGAAAGCCTTCCCGGATCCCTCCCAGGTTGCTTAGGTGTTTTTCCTCCTCCTCTGCCTCCTCCTTTTAATTAACACCAGTTGCACAAAATTGACTCATCTATAATCCTGGCTCATGACACTGTCATCATTAGTTCTTGCACAAACCTCTTTTCCACCCTCTCTAGCTTCCCCGTCCTTCCTTCCTTCCTTTCTTTCTCCCTCTATTTCTTTCTTCTCTTTCTCTCTCACACATACACACATGCATGCACACACCCTCAAAACCCAACTCAAGAAATAACATCAACAAAAATTACATGTAAGTATCCATTCCCTTTTCCCATCCCCAGTAAACACCATATTGAAATTTGTATTTATTATTTTTATTTGATTTTCAACACACACCCACATTTTAAATTACTTTTGAAATTTATAAGTAGAGTATCATGCAATCTTCTGAAACTTGCTTTTTCTTTTTCAATATAAATGTTACCAAGTTCCATCCAGATGGTAATATGGGCTGTAGTTAATTCAATTTTTGCTGCTATAAAGAAAATATTCTTTTGTGAAAATATATCACAATTTATTTATCCATTTTCTTGTCAATGGGCATTGTAGTTATTCCATTATTTTCCTATTATGATCAGTGAGAACTAAAAACATTATTGTACATGTCTCCTGGTGTGTGTCTCCTTATACACACTCATACTAACACTCATATATGTACATGTCTTAAAAAGTAATTTATGGTTGTAGAGTATATGAAAATTCAACTTTACAACATAATACTATTGTTTTTCAAAATGGTTGTGCCAGTTTATACTCCCACCAACAATATATAATAGAATGATTGACTCACATTCTCTAACATTCATTTATTATACTTCTTATTCTTTATAAATTGAATAGGGGTAACTGAGATACCGTTGTAGTCTTTATTTTTATTTACCTGATTACTAATGAGGTTGAGAAAATGTTTATTGAAGATATGGTTTCCTTTACTGTGAAAAGCAATCATAACTTTTGCTCACTTTTAATTGTTTTTCTTTGAGTTTTTGAAGCATTGTATAGATTCTTGGTATAAATCCTTTGTTAGTTATCTGTTACAATTATTTCCTTCAATATGTATATTATTGCTTATCTTTCTTTAAAACGTCTTATTTTAATATAGTTCAATTTATTATTATTTCTTTTTTTATTGATTGGTTTTAGAGAGACAAAGAGAGGAAGTGGGAGAGTGGAAGAAGAATTTGTTTGTTGTTCCATTTAATTGTGTGCTCATTGGTTGCTTTCTGCATGTGCCCAGACTGGGGAATCGAACCCATAACCTTGTTTTGGGACAATGATCTAACAAGCTGAACTAACTGGTCAAGATCTACTATTCTTTTTCTTTTATTATTAGCTCTTTTTTTCTTAATTGTTCAAGAAATTTTTCTCAGGTCAAAGTTACAAAGATATTAACCTATATTTTATACTAAATGTGTTTAAAGTTTTATATTATCAATTTTGATTCTTGGTCCATATTTAATGTATATTTGTGTGTGTGTGTATGTGTATGAGGCAAAATATGGATCCAATTTCACATTTTTCATTTTTGTCATATTATATGATTGGTCTGTTTAGGGACTGTCTCTTCTAATCCATGTTGGCCATATTGTATCTTTCTTAAAAAAATTGATTGTTTGATTTTACAGAGAGAGGAGAGAGAGAGGGCAGGGAGTGAGAAGCATCAACTCATAGTTGCTTCACTTTAGTTGTTCATTGTTTGCTTGTCATACGTGCCTTGACCAGGCAAGTCTAGTGTTTTGAACTGGCGACCTCAGCTTTCCAGGTCGATGCTCTATCCACTGCATCAGTACAAGCCAGGCCATATTATACTATAACACTGTTTAAATTACCATGATTTCTTAATACATTCTGATAAGTGGTAGGGCAATTGCTTCCTCCCTGTTCTTCAGAATTATCTAAGATATTCTTGTCCCTTCCCTCTTCCATATTAATTTACAATAAGTTGGTCAAGTTTAATTTTTAAAAAGCCCCATGGAGATTTTGATTGGGATTGCATTAAGTCTAAAATTAACTTTATTAGGTACTCCTATTTAAAAACATGGGATAGATATTTATATTATCTCTAATATCTTTCAGTAAAGTGTTTTCCCAACTGGTAATTGGAAAAATGTCAAGATTATATACAATATCAACAAGAGTAGGGCAGCAATATCTACATAACCTTCCAACATTTATGGTGGCCCTCCATATTTATATAAATACACTGCTCACAAAATTAGGGGATCAGGAAACGTACAGATACTCTAGTACTTTCCGCCTTTTGTGTAGTGCATTTTCACCAATAAAATAAAAGTTGGTTTTGCATCTTATTTGCATAATCAAACAACTTTCTTTGACTTGTCGTTTGCTTTTCTGATATTCTTGTTGAATAAAAAAATTAAATGCATCTTTTTTTATTGCTTCATATTCATTTTGAAATATCCCCTAATTTTTGTGAGCAGTATATTAACAAGTTCTTTTATCCTGAACCACTTGAGAGTAACTTAATTTCAAATTATGAAATTTTACCTCAAATATTTCTGTCTATAACTTTCAAATAAACATTCTTCTGCATGAACTCAACGTAATGATCATGTTCAGGAAATTTAATACTGATATATTATTCTTCTCTAATATATAGTCCTTGTTAAAAATTCTCCAGTTGTACCCTTAACATCTTTCATAGCTGATTTTTTAAAAGTCTAGATCAAATAAAAGATTTAAAATAAAAAAAATTTTATTTAGAAAACTATCTTTAACACGGTGACATTGACCAATGAGTACATAGGTTTCAGGTAAACATTTCTATAGCATTTGAACTGTTGATTATATTGTACACCCATCATCCAAAGTCAAATCATTTTCTGTAACCTTATATTTGTCTCTCTTTACACCCTTCTTCCCCACCTCCTCCTTATGTCCCCCTCCCCTTGATAACCACTTCACTTTTATCTATGTCCACGAGTCTCAGATTTATTTATTTATTTATTTATTTATTTATTTATTTATTTGGTATTTTTCTGAAGCTGGAAATGGGGAGAGACAGTCAGACAGACTCCCGCATGCGCCCGACCGGGATCCACCGGCATGCCTACCAGGGGCGACGCTCTGCCCATCCTGGGGTGTCGCTCTGCCGCGACTAGAGCCACTCTAGTGCCTGGGGCAGAGGCCAAGGAGCCATCCCCAGCGCCCGGGCCATCTCTGCTCCAATGGAGCCTCAGCTGCGGGAGGGGATGAGAGAGACAGAGAGGAAAGGGGGGGGGGGTGGAGAAGCAAATGGGCGCCTCTCCTATGTGCCCTGGCCGGGAATCGAACCCGGGTCCCCCGCACGCCAGGCTGACGCTCTACCGCTGAGCCAACCGGCCAGGGCCAAGTCTCAGTTTTATATCGCATCTATGTGTGAAATCATACAGTTTTTAGCTTTTTCTGATTTACTTATTTCACTCAGTATAATGTTCTCGAGGGCCATCCATGTTGTCATAAATGTCACTATGTCATCATTTCTTATGGCTGAGTAGTATTCCATTGTATATATGTACCACATCTTCTTTATCCAATCCTCTATTGAAGGACACTTTGGTTGTTTCCATGTCTTGGCCACTGTGAATAATGTTGTGATGAACATGGGGGTACATGTGTCTTTATGTACCAATGTTTTTTGAGTTTTGGAGGTAGATACCTAGTAGAGGGATTGCTGGGTCATATGGTAATTCTATTATTAAGTTTTTGATAAACCACCATATTTTCTTCCATAATAGTTGTACTAGTTTGTATTTCCACCAGCAGTAGATGAAGGTTCCTTTTTCTCCACAGCCTCCCCAACACTTGTTATTACCTGTCTTGTTGCCAATAGCTAATCTAACAGGTATGAGGTGGTATCTATTTATAGTTTTGATTTGCATTTCTTGAATAGCTAGTGAAGATGAGCATCTTTTTGTATATCTGTTGTCTATTTGTATGTCCTCTTGGGAGAAGTGTCTGTTCAGGTCCTCTCTCCATTTTTAATTGGATTGTTTGCTTGTTTGTTGCTGAGTTTTGTGAGTTCTTTATATATTTTTGGATATTAACCCCTTATTGGAGCTGTTGTTTGCAAATATCATCTCCCATTTAGTTGGCTGCCTATTTGTTTTGTTGTCCGTTTCTTTAGCTGTGCAAAAGTTTTTTAGTTTGATATAGTCCCATTCATTTATTTTTGCCTTTACTTCCCTTGCCTTTGGGGTCAAATTCCTAAATTGTTCTTTATGGCCAAAGACCATGAGCTTACTGTTATGTTTTATTCTATGTAATTTATTGTTTCAAATCTGATATTTAGGTCTTTGATCCATTTTGAATTAGTTTTTGTGCAGGGGGACAAACTGTAGATGGGCTTCATTCTTTTGCACGTGGCTTTCCAGTTTTCCCAGCACCATTTATTGAAGAAGCTTTCTTTTCTCCATTGTATGTTTTTGGTTCCTTTGTTGAAGATGATTTGTCCATATATAAATGAAAGATTTCACACTGTATTTAGAGGATGTATCTCTTTTTTCTCCTTTAATCCAGAAGAGTTTTTAGCCTATGATTGATCTTGGTGAATTTTGTCCTTCAGTTTAGATTCAAAATGATTGTGCCAACATACATTCTCACTAATAATTGTCGTAAGGCTATTTCCTCACAGTTAGATTCAGTTTAAACATTTTTGGCGGGAATATGTGTGATTGAGATGTTCATCTCGGTGCATCACACCTGAGAGCACACAATGTTATTTGTTGAATTACTTGTGACATTAGGTTTGATCACGTGGTGAGGAAGTATCTCTCAGTAAGTATTATAATTATTTGCATATAAATTGTATGTAACTTTTAGTTCCAAGTATGCCTACATACTTGATAATTTGGTTGCTATTAGAGATAAAATCTTCAAAGTATTATGTTTTTGTAGCAATTGTTTGTTGCTGGTATATAGAACTGCAATGGCCTTTGTAGGTTAACCTTACATCCAATTGCCTTATTATACTCTCCTAATAATTCTAATAATTTGAATGTGGATTTTTTATTTCACATGGACAATGATATTATTTGGACATAATGACATAATTATTTCTTCCTTTCTAATCATTTATGCCTGAATGTTCTTTTCAGTTGTTAGGGCTGAAAATTCTTGTTTGTTCTCTCTCAGCCCTGGTGTTTCCCTCAGCCACTGGCACTGATAGTACAGTATTATTATTGTCTGATTACTTGCCTATCTTCTTTATTGGCCTGATAATTCTTTGAGGACATACCTAGATTCATTAATCTTCAAATTGATGGTACTCAATAAGTCTTGGCTTAGAGTGAATGTTTGGGTATAATAATAACCTTCTGTTGAACACTCTGCTATGCATTTTACATAAATAATTTTACTTAATCCTTTCAATAGCACTTACAAGATGCATACAATTATTATCTACACTTTTAAATGATGAAACACTCAAGGAGATTAAGACTCTTATCAAAGGCCACATAGCTAGAAAGAGGCAGAGCTTAGATGTGGACTCAGCCCTAACTTCTGATACTTTTGTTATAATCACTATTCTAGTAAAGGAGGAAAGATGGCAGTGCTTCCTTCACAGGGTGTGGAAAGATCTTGTGGGGTCCCTTGTTCCTTCATGAGGTTTGAACACCAAGGCTATTGGTTCTGGGTCTCCTCATGAAATCCCAGTGTTTTCCCCCAACATAGTGTAGCCCACATTATATTCTGGGGTCCCTCCAGCTGTCCTTGGGAGTAGTAATATGCTAGGGGGTCAGAATAGCCCTTGGATAGCCCTTAACAATTCAGGCAATTTGAGAGATGGGCTAAGACTTTTTCATGGGCTTAAGGAGTGGCCAGATAGCTCTGATTCTTCAGGGAATCACTGGGTTACCACCTACTTCAGCAGCCTGTTTATGCCTCCCCCCACCCCAGCTCTGACAGCAAATGGCCTGTGAGCCTTCAGTGTGGGAATTCCTGGAGGTGAAGGAAAGTCCCCCAAGGGCCCCTCCTTGAATCCTAGCCTTATGTTGCAGAAGCCCAGTTGAAGCTGCCTATTCAGCCTAAGGCTGTGCAGCTTTAGTCAGGTTAGGAGTAGCCAGACCTAAGATTCAGGGGCTCATGCTAGTGAAAATGGTCAGAGACTAAGTGGTAATTGGTGGGTGGAAATATTCCCCCATCTGTAGCAACATCTGTCCTATATTACTATGGAAAAACAGCTATTCTTGTCCAGAAGTCCTGGAATATTATTGGGGGAGATAATTATGCCCCAAACCTAAGCCACATACTTCCTACAATTGCAGATGAGCATCATGGTTAGCACTGAGCTCCCTAGAAGCCACGACACAAAGAGAACCATGATAAATATCAGCATTTTATTTCACAAAACCCACCCATAAGATGTTAATAAATGTGCCTTCAATAAATGGTTCCTTAGTCAAATAAAGCTGAGAAACCTTGCATATACTATGTATGCCCTGCATCTTGCTTGAAGATTCCTTATAGCATTAAATATTGAAAGCTCGGGAGGCCTCTTGCAACAAAATTCTTTTTCACTCAGAGTTTCTGAAGTTTGATCATGGAGACCCTTTTTCATATAAAATTTATTAACATCTTAGGGGAAACCAGCATTGTAGGCAGCTCAATTTGGGAAATGCTCATTTATATAGTTTTCCTCATCAGGCAAAAGTTTTTTTCCTGATGCTAAATTCTTTTTTTTTTTTTTTTTTTTTTTTGTATTTTTCTGAAGCTGGAAATGGGGAGGCAGTCAGACAGACTCCGGCATGCGCCCGACTGGGATCCACCCGGCACGCCCACCAGGGGGCGATGCTCTGCCCATCCAGGGCGTTGCTCTGTCGCGACCAGAGCCACTCTAGCACCTGGGGCAGAGGCCAAGGAGCCATCCCCAGCGCCCGGGCCATCTTTTGCTCCAATGGAGCCTCGGCTGCGGGAGGGGAAGAGAGAGACAGAGAGGAAGGAGAGGGGGAGGGGTGGAGAAGCAGATGGGTGCCTCTCCTGTGTGCCCTGGCCTGGAATCGAACCCGGGACTTCCGCATGCCAGGCCGATGCTCTACCACTGAGCCAACTGACCAGGGCCCCTGATGCTAAATTCTAAGGAAGGACCAATTATATATACCAGAGATCTGTTTCCCTGCCAGTTTGTCCCTGCCCATCTGTCTGAACCTCTGTCTGTCTCTCTGGCTGTCAGTATCCGTGTCCTCTGAAATTTCTATAGGTTTTGGGATTGAAGATAAATTTTCCTGGTGGTGATTTAACAAGGTTAGCGAGGAGAAGCCAAAACAAAGCTTTGGAGGTGAGCACAAGTCCTGCAGGAGTTGGCCCAGGAATTGCAGCGAGAGGGTAGTACAAAGTGTAGCAAGGGCTTGAGAGCCTAACCTGAATACAAGGTGGGTTTATACTCAGAGATAGCTGTGGGCTTAGACAGTTGACCTTGGTGACCTTCTTCCACATTTCCCTGTTCACTGCTTTGGGGGAGATGGGCTTGAAGAGCCAAAAGAAGGTCTATGCCAAGAGATACAATAGTTAGAGGCATGCAGGTCATCCTGGACTTGGCTTTAGCCTCTGCCTTTTCAGGGCTGAACAGCTGGGTCTTTGGAACAGGCTAACATAACAAGAAGTCTTACCTTGACTCCTCTAGGCACACACAATCCCCATCCTACCCCATCAATGTTTGCCTGAAGCATGACTGTCTCTCCCACCAGAATGGAACACTTCAGGGCAGGCCAGCTTCTTATATCTTCCTGGGATCCTAAGCACCCAGCATGGTGGGGAAGGGGCATCAGAAAGTGCTTGGCCATTTACATTTTTGGTGCAGCTCAGGTTTTCTAAAACTGCCACAGATATGCTCTCATTTGGGATTTACAGCAACTCCACGAAACATGGCAGGGATCATCACTCATTTTATAGCCAAGGAAACAGAGGCTCAGGAAGGTGGTGATGTATTCAACCTTCATACTGCTGGTGAGTGGCTGGTCTATACGGTACACTGTATCTGCAGCTTCTGGAGGGATTCCCACGGAGGCTGGTGTCCTCCCACAGTGGTGGAACACTTGGTATGAGGGGTTCCTACTCTGAGTAGGAAGACCAGGATCTCTGTTTGCTCTTAGCATCCTGTGATTCTCTTCCCAGTGAAGTCTGCCCATTTTTGCCAGCAGAGGGCAGCACCAAAATACAGAACTTTCTAAAGCCCAGGACTCATTTCAGTTCACCCTCACTTTTACATCAGAGCCTCAGCGGAATTCCAAGCAAATATAATGACTGCCACTTACTGAACACCTGCTATGTGCCACAATTATTATACATGTATTGTTTTTAATCTTTAAAACAACTGTGCGTGGAAGGGATGACCATTTCCATTTTCCAGCCAGAGAAACTGACTCACTTGCCACGGAGTTAGAAAAACGGTATAGCTGGGATTTGAACCAGATCTACTGGCTCTGAAGAATTGGTGCATCAACCTTAGCAGAACCCAGGACAAATATCTTGAATGAAGTCAAGGCAGGGTCCTCCCTGCTCCCAGATACCCTGCTTTTCCTAGCTATCCTACTTCTCTGAGTCAGTACCACACAGGGCTGAGTGCAGATCCCAGCTCCAAGAGGAAATCATCCTGCTCCCGGCTTCTACCTCTCGATCTGTCACTCACTGCCTGACGTCTCCTGGATGTCTTCCTCTCTCTCTCTCTCTTCTGTCTGATGTTGTCTTCAGTGTTTCTTTTCTATTCTATGCTGGCATAGAAAACAGGAGCTGGGGGCTAGAGTCTGAGACATTGCTGATTGTCCTGGCCTTTCTGCAGCTAGTCCTGCATCCAAGTGATCCTCAGTGGCCAGGGCCCTATTATAAGCCTCCGTCACCTCTTGTCAGCCCTCCTCACTGCTCTCCCACCCTCCAGTCCTTTTTACCTCCCCACATTAATCCTCACATCATAACCAGAGTGTGCCTCGCTGACAATGCTTCAGTTTCCTTCAGAACTTCCGATGTTCCCCATGGCCTCTAAGGCATGATCTGGGCCTGCCCCCCCCCCCCCCCCGTCTCTTCCTTTAGTCTTCCTCACCCCTATGCCCAGTACCCACACTTTCTCCAACGACTGGCCTGCTGTCCCCTCCCTCTGTGGCCTTGGTCACCCTCATTACTTTCTCTGCTAAGGAATACTCATTTGTCTTTCCAGATTCAGCTCTAGTCCTGACTCTTCTGGGAATGCTTCCATGACCTCTCTTTCCATCTTAACTAGAACAAATTCCTCCTTCATTTCCCACCCTGTTGTTCCAACACCAAAAACACTTGCTCACCCTAATTTGTTTTGTGTTTCTCTCTCTCACTTCTCTGTAAGTTCCTAATGGTAGGAACCGTGTCTGAGTGCTCTGTGTCCCAGCCGTCAGCAGTTGGCCCAGCACACCATAGTAGCTTAATGGGTGTTTGCAGAATGTGTAAACTTGACATCAGATGGCTTCGTCTCTCAGGCCTATGCTTTCAGGTTCCTGCTGCCCCAGTCTCCTCCGAGGTTATAGGAAAGCTGTGAAAAGTGGTATAATAAATGAGCTGGCTTTAGTATCCCTGTTCTAGTCATGTTAATCCTTCCAGACACCCTTCCACAGTTAGGGCACATCTCCCACCACATCCCACCATGTCCAGAGGGAGACCCTGCCTTTGAGTTCTGCCTTGTTGTAAGCTTTGAGGCATATTTCTTGCTGCCCTCTTCCCCAACAACTCCCCTCTCCAAACATCTGTCCAGACTTTATAATGTCTGTCAGCCCCTAGCCTCCCACACTACTCATCCCCTGTTGCTGTCATTGATCAGAAGAGGAGCTTGGGAAGGTGAGGTTGGAGATTGCAGAGAGTGAAGGTGCAGAGGGTGAGTAATACAAAAGTCCCTCCTATCTCCTTACACACCTTCCAAGAATCCACAGATAGTACTGACCTCTGTATATACATATGTTTTTTCTTATACGTACATACATGTGATAAAGTTTAATTTCTAAATTAGGCACGTAAGAGATTAACAACAACAGCTAATAATAAAATAGAAAAATTATAACAATATACTGTGATAAAAGTTAGGTAAATGTGGCCTCTCAGTATATTTTTTTACAGAGAGAGAGAGAGAGAGAGAGAGAGAGAGGAAAAGAGAGAGATGAGAAGCATTAACTCATAGTTGTTCATTGATTTCTTCTCATATGTGCCTTGCCCGGGCGCTCCAGCTGAGCCATTGACCCCTTATTGAAGCCAGTGAGTGACCTTGAGTTGAAGCCAGCAACCTCGGGCTTCAAGTCAGCGACCTTTAGGCTCAACTAGTGACCATGGGATCATGTCGATGATCCCATGCTCAAGCCGGCAACCCTGCACTCAAGCCAATGAGCCTGTGCTCAAGCTGGATCAGCCTGCATACAGCTGGCAACCTTGCGATTTTGAACCTGGGACCTCAGCATACCAGGTTGATGCGCATTCCACTGTGCCACCACCAATCAGGCTCAAAATATTTTATTGTATTGTACATATAGTGTGGATATACTGTATAAAAGGATGATTCATGTCTCGGACAGGACGGGCAAGAATGATGAAAGATTTCATCATGCTACTCAGCATGGCATGCAATCTAAAACTTATGAATTGTTTATTTTTGGAATTTTTCATTTAATATTTTTGGACCTTGGTAAGACCTTGGGTAACTGAAACCCCAGAAAACAAAACCGTGCATAAGGGGAGAGTGCTGTGCCTTTATATTCTAGGGCTTTACTTCTCCTGAAGAGACAAGCACTGGTTAAGCAGAAGTAATTCCTCCCCTTCAGCATATGCTGCAAGGAAGGGGAAGATGCTATATTGCCAGAATCCTCAGCATCTTCTCCAGGCAGTGACCCCAGAGGCAGCTAGAAAAGGCATGTCTCATGCCTGCCTTTTTTTCTGTTTTTGTCTTCTTTTGGAAAAACTGGATTGACATTTTGTGCTCTTATCTTGTCCTTGTCCACACACAGACATGTTTGCAACACATCTGGCCTGATTGGTATATTATTAGACACTAATCATGCTATGGAGGGATTCAGTTTTCAATCTATCTGTGCTGATTCTTTTAAATTAATTTTAATGCAGTGACATTGATAAATCAGGGTACATATGTTCAGAGAAAAACATCTCCAGGTTATTTTGACATTTGATTATGTTGCATACCCCTCACCCAAAGTCAAATTGTCTTCTGTCACCTTCTATCTGGTTTTCTTTGTGCCCCACCCCTCCCCCTACCCTTCCCTCTCCTTCCTCCCCAACCCCCTGCCCCCATAACCATCACACTCTTGTCCATGTCTCTGAGTTTCATTTTTATGTCCCATCAATGTATGGAATCACATAGTTCCTAGTTTTCTCTGATTTACTTATTTCACTCAGTATAATGTTATCAAGGTCCATCTATGTTGTTGTAAATGATCCGATGTCATCATTTCTTATGGCTAAGTAGTATTCCATAGTATATATGTACCAAAGCTTTTTTATTAATTATTAATTTTAATGCAGTGACATTGATAAATCAGGTTACATATGTTCAGAGAAAACATCTCCAGATTATTTTGACATTTGAGTATGTTGCATACCCCTCACTCAAAGTCAAATTGTCTTCCGTCACCTTCTATCTGGTTTTCCTTGTGCCCCTTCCCTCCCCCCAACCCCCTCTGTCTCCTTTCTTGCCCCCCTCCACCACCCCACCCCACCCTCGTTATCATCACATTCTTGTCCATGTCTCTGAGTCTCATTTTTATGTCCCATCTATATATGGATTCATATAGTTCTTAGTTTTTTCTGATTTACTTATTTCACTCTGTATAATGTTATCAAGGTCCATCCATGTTATTGTAAATGATCCGATGTCATAATTTCTTATGGCTGAGTAGTATTCCATAGTATATATGTACCAAAGCTTTTTAATCCACTCGTCCACTGACAAGTTTCCAGATCTTCGCTATTGTGAGCAATGCTGCCATAAACATGGGGGTGCATTTCTCCTTTTGGAACAGTTCTATGGTGTTCTTGGAGTATATTCCTAAAAGTGGGAAAGCTGGGTCAAAAGGCAGTTCGATTTTCAATTTTTTTAGGAATCTCCATACTGTTTTCCACAGTGGCTGCACCAGTCTGCATTCCCACCAGCAGTGCAGGAAGGTTCCCTTTTCTCCACATCCTCGCCAGCACTTACTCTGTTTTTTTTTTGATGAGCGCCATTCTGACCAGTGTGAGGTGATATCTTATTGTGGTTTTAATTAGCATTTCTCTAATGATTTGTGATGTTGAGCATTTTTTCATATGCCTATTGGCCATCCGTATGTCCTCTTTGGAGAAGTGTCTATTCATTTCTTTTTCCCATTTTTTGATTGGATTGTTTGTCTTTCTGGTGTTGAGATTTACAAGTTTTTTTTTTATCAATTTTGGTTATTAACCCTTATCAGACGTATTGTCAAATATGTTCTCCCATTGTGTAGTTTGTCTTTTTATTCTGTTCTTGTTGTCTTTGGCTGTGCAAAAGCTTTTTAATTTGATATAGTCCCATTTGTTTATCCTGTCTTTTATTTCACTTGCCCATGGAGATAAATTAGCAAATATATTGCAGCGAGAGATGTCGGAGAGCTTACTGCCTATGTTTTCTTCTAAGATGCTTATGGTTTTACGGCTTACATTGAAGTCTTTTATCCATTTTGAGTTTATTTTTGTGAATGGTGTAAGTTGGTGGTCTAGTTTCATTTTTTTGCAGGTAGCTGTCCAATTTTTCCAACACCATTTATTAAAAAGGCTGTCTTTACTCCATTGTATGCCCTTACCTCCTTTGTCAAATAGCAGTTGTCCATAGAGCTGTGGGTTTATTTCCGGGTTCTCTGTTCTGTTCCATTGATCTATATGCCTGTTCTTATGCCAGTACCAGGCTGTTTTGAGTACAATGGCGTTGTAGTATAACTTGATATCCGGAGTGTGATACCTCCCACTTTATTCTTTTTTAAGATTGCTGAGGCTATTTGTGTTCTTTTTTTGGTTCCATATAAATTTTTGGAATATGTGATCTATATCTTTAAAGTATGTCATTGGTATTTTAATTGGTATTGCATTGAATTTATAAATTGTTTTGGGTAATATAGACATTTTAATGATGTTTATTCTTCCTAACCATGAGCACGGTATATGCTTCCACTTGTTTGTATCTTCCTTGATTTCTTTTATCAATGTTTTATAATTTTCTGAGTACAAGTCTTTAGTTTCCTTGGTTAAATTTACTCCTAGGTACTTTATTTTTTGGTTGTAATAGTGAAGAGGATTGTTTCCCTAATTTCTCTTTCTGACTGTTCATTGTTGGTGTATAAAAATGCCTCTGATTTCTGAGTATTAATTTTATATCCTGCCACCTTGCTGAATTCATTTGTCAGGTCCAGTAGTTTTTGACTGAGACTTTGGGTTTTCTATATACAATATCCTATCATCTGCAAATAATGATAGTTTTACTTCTTTTTTTCCAATTTGGATGCCTTTTATTTCTTCTTCTTGTCTGATTTCTGTGGCTAGGACTTCCAGAACTATGTTGAATAAAAGTGGTGAAAGGGGGCATCCCTGCCTTGTTCCTGATCTTAAGGGGATTGCTTTTAATTTTTGCCCATTGAGTATGATGTTGGCTGTGGGTTTGTCATAGATAGCCTTTATCATGTTGAGCTATGTTCTCTGTATTCCCACTTTGCTGAGAGTTTTGATCATGAATGGGTGCTGGATTTTATCAAATGATTTTTCTGCATTTATTGAAATTACCATGTGGTTTTTCTTCTTCCTTTTGTTTATGTGATGAATCACATTGATTGATTTGCAAATATTGTACCAGCCTTGCCTCCCCAGAATAAATCCCACTTGATCATGGTGTATGATTTTCTTCATATATTGCTGATCCTGTTTGCCAATATTTTGTTGAGGATTTTAGCATCTATATTCATCAGGGATATTGGCCTATAATTTTCTTTCTTTGTGCTGTCTTTGCCTGGTTTTGGAATCAGAATTTTGCTTGCCTCATAAAAGGAGCTTGGAAGTCTTCCTTCCTCTTGAATTTTTTGAAATAGCTTGAGAAGGATAGAAGTTAGTTCTTCTTTGAATATTTGGTAGAATTCACTTGTGAAGCCATCAGGCCAGGACTTTTGTTTGTTGGGAGTTTTTTGATAAATGTTTTGATCTCATTTGTTGTAATTGGTCTGTTTAGGTTTTCTGATTCTTCCAGATTGATTTTTGGAAGATTGTATGTTTTAAGGAATTTTTCCATTTCATCTATGTCGTCTAGTTTTTTGGCATACAGTTCTTCATAGTATTTTCTTACAATCCTTTGTATTTCTGTTGTGTCAGTTGTTATTTCTTCACTCTCATTTCTAATTTTATTTATTTGAGTCCTCTCTCTTTTTTTCTTGGTGAGTCTTGTTAAAGGTTCATCGATCTTGTTTACCTTTTCAAAGAACCAGCTTCTGTTTCATTGATCCTCTGTATTGTTTCTTTAACCTCTATGTCATTTATTTCTGCTCTGATCTTTATTATTTTCTTCCTTCTACTACATTTGGGCTTTACTTGCTGTTCTTTTTTTAATTCTTTTAGATTCAGGGTTAAGTTGTTTATTTGAACTTTTTCTAGCTTCTTAAAGTATGCCTGTAGTGCTATGAACTTCCCTCTTAGTACTGCTTTTGCTATGTCCCATAAATTTTGAGTTGTTGCATGCTCATTATCATTTGTTTCTAGGAATTTTTAAATTTCTTCTTTGATCTCATTGTTAATCCATTTGTTATTTAACAATCTGCTATTTTGTTTCCATGTGTTTGAGAATTTTTGAGTTTTTCTGTTGTGGTTGATTTCTAGTTTTATGCCATTGTTATCAGAGAAAATGCTTGGTATGATTTTAGTCTTCTTAAATTTGTTGAGACCACTTTTGTGCCCTAACATGTGGTCTATCATAGGGAATGTACCATGAGCACTTGAAAAGAATGTATATTCTGCTGCTTTAGGGTGAAAGGTTCTGAAGATATCAATTAAATCCAGTTGCTATAGTGAGTCCTTTAAGTCTGCTGTTTCTTTGTTAATTTTCTTTCTTGGGGGTCTATCTAATGATGTTAGTGGGGTATTGAAATCACCTACTATTATAGTATTGCTGTTGATCTCGCCCTTTATATCCATCAAAGTCTGCTTTATATATTTAGGTGCTCCTATATTAGGTGTGTAGATATTTATAATGGTTATATCTTCCTGTTGAATTGCTCCTTTATCATTATGTAGTGGCCTTCTTTATCTCTTACTATAGCCTTTGTTTTAAAGTCCATTTTGTTTGATATAAGTATTGCTACCCCAGCTGTTTTTTCATGAAATATTTTTTTCCATCCTTTTACCTTTAGTCTATGTACATCTTTTGTTTTAAGGTGTGTCCTTGTAGACAGCATATGTATGGGTCCTGTTTTCTTATCCATGCAGCTACCCTATGTCTTTTTTTTTTTACAAGGACAGAGAGAGAGAGAGAGTCAGAGAGAGGGATAGATAGGGACAGAGAGACAGGAACGAAGAGAGATGAGAAGCATCAATCATCAGTTTTTCGTTGCTACACCTTAGTTGTTCATTGATTGCTCTCTCATATGTGCCTTGACCTCAGGCCTTCAGCAGACCAAGTAACTCCTTGCTCAAGCCAGCGACCTTGGGTCCAAGCTGGTGAACTTTTTGCTCAAGCCAGATGAGCCTGCGCTCAAGCTGGCGACCTCGGGGTCTTGAACCTGGGTCCTCTGCATCCAGTTCAACACTCTATCCACTGCGCCACCACCTGGTCAGGGCCCTATGTCTTTTGATTTGATCGTTTAATTTATTTACATTTAAGGTTATTATTGATTTTTATTCTTTATAGCTGTATTCCTCTTTTGCTATATTCTTTTCCCACTTTGATCTATTTACAAGAGGCCCCTACAGCATTGGTTTTGTTGTAGTGAATTCCTTGAGTTTTTTTTGTCTGGGAAGCTTTTTATTTCTCCTTCAATTTTAAATGATAGCCTTGCTGGATAAAGTAGTCTTGGTTATAGGTTCTTGTTCTGCATTACTTTGAATATTTCTTGCCATTACCTTCTGGCCTCAAGTGTTTCTGTTGAGAAGTCGGATATCATCCTTATGGGGGCTCCTTTGTAGGTGATAGCCTTTTTTTTCTCTAGCAGCTTTTAATATTTTCTCTTTATCACTTAGCTTTGGTATTTTAATTATGATGTGTCTTAGTGTATATTTCTTTGGGTTTCTCTTTAATGGAGTTTTCTGTGCTTCTTGCACTTGTGAGAGATTTTCCTGTATTAATTTAGGGAAGTTTTCAGCTATGATATGATTGAACAAAGTCTCTATCCCTTGTTCTTTCTCTTCTTCTTCAGGAACCCCTATGATGTGGATGTTATTTCTCTTCATGTTGTCACAGAGCTCTCTTAGAGTTTCCTCAGACTTTTTGAGTCTCTTCTTTTTTCTGCTCTGCTTCCATGCCTTCATTCAACTTGTCCTCCAACTTGATGAGTTGATCCTCAGCTTCATCCATCCTGTTTTTAATTCCTTCTGTTGTGGTCTTCATTTTTGATATTGTATTTCTCATCTCCGACTGATTCTTTTTTAATATTTCAATGTTCTTTTTTATACTTGCTATTTCTTTATTTAGGTGTTCTTAATGACCATCCATTATTGTTCTAAGATCCCTAAACATCCTTACAATCATTATTTTAAACTATGCATCTGGAAGTTTGGTTATTTCCATATCACTCAGTTCATTTCCTGGAGATTTCTCTTGTGGTTTCATTTGGATTGCACTTCTCTGTCTTCTAATTATATCTGTGTGTTTGGGTGTATTGTTTGTAGAGCTAGTTGAGTCTAGGCTTGGTGTTGTCTGTCTCCAATTTTCAGTTGTGTTATTGCTAGGTTTATTGGGTTGCCATCAGCTGTTATTTCTGTGCTGATATTTAATTACCTGATTTAGTTTGGGAGTTTTGATCATGGAGGAAATATACCCAATTCTGGGTATGTCCAGAAAAATGTGCCAGTTCCAAACTCAGCTCCAGGTGCTTGTTTCCAAGTCTGGACATCTTGTAGCAATGTTCCCTTAAGCATCATGAATGTTACATGTTTATCAGATTTTAAGCAAACGTGCATGTCATGGAAACTGAAACCCTGAACACTTCCAATTGTTGCTGTACTCAATCCACTAATGCTGTCGATACCTCGGGCAGAGGATGGTGAGTTTACTGTCTTCTGGGGATGTCAAATAGACAAACTGTTATCACTACCTTGGGTTACTCAAAGTCCTCTAGCCTCTGAGATCACCCTGCTCTTTTTTTTTCAGAGAGAGAGAGGGATAGACAGGGACAGACAGACAGGAACGGAGAGAGATGAGAAGCATCAATCATTAGTTTTTCATTGCGTGTTGCAACACCTTAGTTGTTCATTGATTGCTTTCTCATATGTGCCTTGACCGCGGGCCTTCAGCAGACCGAGTAACCCCTTGCTGGAGCCAGCAACCTTGGGTTCAAGCTGGTGAGCTTTTTGCTCAAACCAGACGAGCCTGCGCTCAATCTGGCAACCTCGGGGTTTCGAACCTGGGTCCTCTGCATCTCAGTCCAATGCTCTATCCACTGCGCCACCGCCTGGTCAGGCACCCTGCTCTTTACTACTCAAATCAAATCATCTGGGATCCACCTCTGCACACAGTAAGAAGCAAGCATGACCCTCACAATCAATATTTAGAGATTCTCAGGGGCTTGCATTTCATCTGGGGACCTGTTGGTCTTTGTGCTGGTTTTACATATGTCAGCAATTCTTTGATACACTCTCTAACAAGAGGTAGAGCCTAACTCTCTTCCTCTAAACTATGGGTGGGACTTAGTGATTTGTGCCTAATGCACAGAATGAGGCAGAGGCAATGCTGCCTAATGCCTGAAGCTGGTTCATACAAGAGTTTGGAGCTTCTGTCGGGCTCTCTTTTTGGAAGTTTGGTTTTGGAACTCAACTGTGATGTTGTGGGGAAGCCCAAGCCATTCAGAGAAGCCAATTGGCCAATAGCCTCAGTTGAAGTCTGAGTGTCATGTGAGTGTAACTTCAGTAAGGAAGTCTTTGAGAAGACTCCAACCCCAGCTGCCACCTGCTTGCCACCACTGTCTCTCCCAGCTCAGAATGTTCAGATAACAGATTGAAGGCCACATATCTTCCAGAGCTGGCATATCTGGAAGTTGGAGTCTGTGCCCTCCTTTGGTTGTTATAGGAATTGAAGCTAGCAAGTAGTTTAAAAATTATAGTTGTTTTTTTTTGTGTGTGTGTGTGTGGCAGAGACAGAGAGAGTCAGAGAAAGGGACAGACAGACAGGAAGGGAGAGAGATGAGAAATATCAATTCTTTGTTGCAGCTCATTAGTTGTTCATTGATTGATTTCTCATATGTGCCTTGACTGGGGGGTACAGCAGACTGAATACTCCCTTGCTCAAGCCAGCAACCTTGGGCTCAAGCTGGTGAGTTTTGCTCAAACCAGATGAGCCCCGTTCAAGCTGGTTACCTCAGGGTCTCAAACCTGGGTCCTCTACATCCCAGTCCAACGCTCTATCCCAGCGGTTCTCAACCTGTGGGTCGCGTCCCCGGCGGGAGTCGAATGACCAAAACACAGGGGTTACCTAAAGCCATCGGAAAATACATATTTATTATGCAATACATTTTTAAATAAAATATGTATTTCTTTTTTTTTTAACTTAAGACTTTATTTATTCATTTTAGAGAGAAGAGAGAGAGAGAAGAGGGGAGGAGCAGGAAGCATCAACTCCCATATGTGCCTTGACCAGGTAATCCCAGGGTTTTGAACCAGCGACCTCAGCATTTCCAGGTCGACGCTTTATCCACTGCGCCACCACAGGTCAGTAAAATATGTATTTCTGATGGCTTTAGGCGACCCCTGTGTTTTGGTCGTTCGACCCCCGCCGGGGTTGCGACCCACAGGTTGAGAACCACTGCTCTATCCACTGCACTACTGCCAGGTCAGGCTAAACTATAGTTTTTGTTTCATGTATCAAGTGTCCACATATTCCCAGTCAGGCTATCCTGTTGCTTGGATGTTGACCCTTGATGTGAGTCAGCAGGAGGGGAACAGGCCTTTTCACTATAATGAGCGCTTGACCAGAGGTGAAAGTACAGTATGGATTATATACTTTTTTTTTTTAATAAATTTTTATTAATGGTAATGGGATGACATTAATAAATCAGGGTACATATATTCAAAGAAAACATGTCTAGGTTATTTTGTCATCAAATTATGTTGCAAACCCCTCGCCCAAAGTCAGATTGTCCTCCGTCACCCTCTATCTAGTTCTCTGTGCCCCTCCCCCTCCCCCTAACTCTCTCCCTCCCTCCCTCCCATGTCCTCCCTACCCCCCCACCCTTGGTAACCACCACACTCTTGTCCATGTCTCTTAGTCTCATTTTTATGTTCCACCAAAGTATGGAATCATGCAGTTCTTGTTTTTTTCTGATTTGCTTATTTCACTCCTTATAATGTTATCAAGATCCCACCATTTTGCTGTAAATGATCTGATGTCATCATTTCTTATGGCTGAGTAGTATTCCATAGTGTATATGTGCCACATCTTCTTTATCCAGTCTTCTATTGAAGGGCTTTTTGGTTGTTTCCATGTCTTGGCCACTGTGAACAGTACTGCAATGAACATGGGGCTACATGTGTCTTCACGTATCAATGTTTCTGAGGTTTTGGGGTATATACCCAGTAGAGGGATTGCTGGGTCATAAGGTAGTTCTATTTGCAGTTTTTTGAGGAACCACCATACTTTCCTCCATAATGGTTGTACTACATTACAGTCCCACCAACAGTGAATGAGGGTTCCTTTTTCTCCACAGCCTCTCCAACATTTGCTATTACCCGTCTTGTTGATAATAGCTAATCTAACAGGGGTGAGGTGGTATCTCATTGTAGTTTTGATTTGCATTTCTCTAATAACTAATGAAGCTGAGCATCTTTTCATATATCTGTTGGCCATTTGTATCTCTTCCTGGGAGAAGTGTCTGTTCATGTCCTCTTCCCATTTTTTTATTGGATTGCTTGTTTGTTTGTTGTTGAGTTTTATGAGTTCTTTGTAAATTTTTGATATTAGGCCCTTATCTGAGCTGTCGTTTGAAAATATCAGTTCCCATATAGTTGGCTGTCTGTTTATTTTGATATCAGTTTCTCTTGCTGAGCAAAAACTTTTAATTCTGATGTAGTCCCATTCATTTATCTTTGCCTTCACTTCTCTTGCCATTGGAGTCAAGTTCATAAAATGTTCTTTAAAACCCAGGTCCATGATTTTAGTACCTATGTCTTCTTCTATGTACTTTATTGTTTCAGGTCTTATATTTAGGTCTTTGATCCATTTTGAATTAATTTTAGTACACGGGGACAGGCTGTAGTCGAGTTTCATTCTTTTGCATGTGGCTTTCCAGTTTTCCCAACACCATTTGTTGAAGAGGCTTTCTTTTCTCCATTGTGTGTTGTTGGCCCCTTTATCAAAGATTATTTGACCATATATATGTGGTTTTATTTCTGGGCTTTCTATTCTGTTCCATTGGTCTGAGTGTCTATTTTTCTGCCAATACCATGCTGTTTTGATTATCGTGGCCCTATAATATAGTTTAAAGTCAGGTATTGTAATGCCCCCAGCTTCATTCTTTTTCCTTAGGATTGTTTTGGCTATTCGGGGTTTTTTATAGTTCCATATAAATCTGATGATTTTTTGTTCCATTTCTTTAAAAAATCTCATAGGGATTTTAATGGGAATTGCATTAAATTTGTATATTGCTTTGGGTAATATGGCCATTTTGATTATATTTATTCTTCCTATCCAAGAACAAGGAATATTATTCCATCTCATTGTATCTTTTTCGATTTCCCTTAACAATGCTTTGTAATTTTCATTATATAGGTCCTTTACATTCTTTGTTATGTTTATTCCTAGGTATTTTATTTTTTTTGTTGCAATCGTGAAGGGGATTATTTTTTTGAGTTCGTTTTCTAATATTTCATTGTTGGCATATAGAAAGGCTATGGACTTTTGTATGTTAATTTTGTATCCTGCGACCTTACTGTATTGGTTTATTGTTTCTAATAATCTTTTTGTGGAGTCCTTCGGGTTTTCGATGTATAGGATCATATCATCAGCAAAAAGTGATAGCTTTACTTCTTCTTTTCCGATATGGATGCCTTTTATTTCTTTGTCTTGTCTGATTGCTCTGGCCAGAACTTCTAGCACCACGTTGAATAAGAGTGGAGAGAGTGGACAACCCTGTCTTGTTCCTGATTTAAGGTAGAAAGTCCTCAGTTTTATGCCGTTTAATAGGATGTTGGCTGATGGTTTATCATATATGGCCTTTATCATGTTGAGATATTTTCCTTCTATACCCATTTTGTTGAGAGTCTTAAACATAAAATTGTGTTGTATTTTATCAAAAGCCTTTTCTGCATCTATTGATAAGATCATGTGGTTTTTGTTCTTTGTTTTGTTGATATGGTGTATTACGTTAACCGTTTTGCGTATGTTGAACCATCCTTGAGATTCTGGGATGAATCCCACTTGATCATGATGTATTATTTTTTTAATATGTTGTTGTATTCGGTTTGCCAGTATTTTGTTTAGTATTTTAGCATCTGTATTCATTAGAGATATTGGTCTGTAGTTTTCTTTCTTTGTGCCATCCTTGCCAGGTTTTGGTATGAGGGTTATGTTGGCCTCATAAAATGTGTTTGGAAGTATTGCTTCTTCAATTTTTTGGAAGACTTTGAGTAGAATAGGAACCAAGTCTTCTTTGAATGTTTGATAGAATTCATTAGTATAACCATCTGGGCCTGGACTTTTATTTTTGGGGAGATTTTTAATAGTTTTTTCTATTTCCTCCCTGCTGATTGGTCTGTTTAGGCTTTCTGCTTCTTCATGACTCAGTCTAGGAAGGTTGTATTGTTCTAGGAATTTATCCATTTCTTCTAGGTTGTTGTATTTGGTGGCATATAATTTTTCATAGTATTCTACAATAATTCTTTGTATTTCTATGATGTCTGTGGTGATCTCTCCTCTTTCATTTTGGATTTTATTTATTTGAGTCCTGTGTCTTTTTTCCTTGGTGAGTCTTGCCAAGGGTTTGTCAATTTTGTTGATCTTTTCAAAGAACCAGCTCCTTGTTTTATTGATTTTTTCTATAATTTTTCTGTTCTCTATTTCATTTATTTCTGCTCTGATTTTTATTATCTCCTTTCTTCAGCTGGTTTTGGGTTGTCTTTGTTCTTCTTTTTCTAGTTCCTTAAGGTGTGAAGTTAAGTGGTTTACTTCGGCTCTCTCTTGTTTGTTCATATAGGCCTGAAGTGATATGAACTTTCCTCTTATTACTGCTTTTGCTGCATCCCAGAGATTCTGATATGTCGTATTTTCATTTTCATTTGTCTGTATATATCTTTTGATTTCTGCACTTATTTCTTCTTTGACCCATTCATTTTTTAGAAGTAAGTTGTTTAGTTTCCACATTTTTGTGGGTTTTTCCCCCTCTTTTTTGCAGTTGAATTCTAGTTTCAAGGCTTTATGATCAGAAAATATGCTTGGTACAATTTCAATTTTTCTAAATTTGCTGATATTGTCTTTGTGGCCCAACATATGGTCAATTCTTGAGAATGTTCCATGTACACTAGAGAAAAATGTATACTCTGTCGCTTTGGGATGAAGTGTCCTGTAGATGTCTATCATATCCAGGTGTTGTAGTATTTCGTTTAAGGCCACTATATCTTTATTGATTCTCTGTTTGGATGACCGATCTAGAGCCGTCAGCGGTGTATTGAGGTCTCCAAGTATGATTGTATTTTTGTTAGTTTTTGTTTTAAGGTCAATAAGTAGCTGTCTTATATATTTTGGTGCTCCTTGGTTTGGTGCATATATATTAAGGATTGTTATGTCTTCTTGATTCAACTTCCCCTTAATCATTATGAAATGACCATTTTTGTCTCTGAGTACTTTTTCTGTCTTGTAGTCAGCATTATTAGATATGAGTATTGCTACACCTGCTTTTTTTTGGGTGTTGTTTGCTTGGAGTATTGTTTTCCAGCCTTTCACTTTGAATTTGTTTTTATCCTTGTTGCTTAAATGTGTTTCTTGTAGGCAGCATATAGTTGGATTTTCTTTTTTAATCCATTCTGCTACTCTGTGTCTTTTTATTGGTAAGTTTAATCCATTTACATTTAGTGTAATTATTGACACTTGTGGGTTCCCTACTGCCATTTTATAAATTGCTTTCTGTTAGTTTTGTATCTAGTTTGATTCTTCTCTTTTGTTTTTCTATCATTTGTTTTTGTTTGTTTGTGTTCCATACTTCTTTCCTCTGTTGCTACCTTTTTTAAGTCAAGTGTTTTTGTGGTGGTTTTTTTAAGGGTGGTTACCATTAAGTAATGAAAAGGGTACCTACCATATTCATTGTAGTACCCTATCTTATAAGTATTTCTGCACTTCATCATCCTTTGCTACTGTTAATCTCCATCCTCTCCCCCCTTTTTTTCCTTTGTTGTCACAGTTTAAGTTTGGTTTTATTGTGTTCTTGGTGGAGCTGTTACTTGTGGTGTTGTTTTCTTTTGTTCTTTGAATCTGGTTGGAAAACCCCCCTTAGTATTTCCTGGAGTGGGGGCTTTCTGTTGATAAATTCTCTCATCTTTTCTGTATTTGTGAATGTTTTTATATCTCCTTCATACTTGAAGGATAGCTTTGATGGGTATAGTATTCTTGGCTGAAAGTTCCTCTCTTTCAGGGCTTTAAATATTGGGGTCCACTCTCTTCTAGCTTGTAGAGTTTCTGCTGAGAAATCTGATGATAATCTAATAGGCCTTCCTTTATATGTTGTACTCTTCTTTTCCCTGGCTGCCTTGAGAATTTTTTCTTTGTCACTGGTTTGTGTCATCTTTATTATGATGTGCCTTGGAGTGGGTTTGTTGGGGTTAAGAAAACTTGGTGTTCTGTTTGCTTCTTGAATTTGAGGCTTTAGTTCCTTCCACAGGCTTGGGAAGTTCTCATCTATTATTTGTTTGAGTATATTCTCCATTCCATTTTCTTTCTCTTCTCCCTCTGATATACCTATTATTCTTATGTTATTCTTTCTGATGGAGTCAGACAATTCCTGTAGGGCTTTCTCATTTTTTATTATTTTTGAGTCTCTTTCTTCTTCTCTCTGTTGTGCCTCAAGTTGTTTGTCTTCTATTTCACTAATCCTATCTTCAATCTGGGCTGTTCTGTTAGCTAAGCTTGTTACCTCGTTTTTCAGCTCGTGAATTGAGTTTTTCATTTCTGTTTGATTTGTTTTTATAGTTTCAATTTCCTTGGTAATATATTCTTTGTGTTCATTGAGTTGTTTTCTGATCTCCCTATATTGCCTTTCTGTGTTTTCTTGTATATCTCTGAGTATTTTTAAGATTTCTAGTTTAAATTCTCTGTCATTTAGCTCCAAAGCTTCCAATATGTTAAGTCTTTTCTCCATAGATTTTTCCACATCTATTTGTGTTACCTCTCTTTCTTTTGTATCCATAATATTCGATTTCCTCTTTCTTATCGGCATCTGAGGGTGGTCTTATTGATAGCACTAATTAGAATTAATAAAGAGTAAAAAGAAAAAAAAAGGGTAAAACACCCCACAAAAAAAAACAGTAATAATTTATTATTTCCCCCTTTTTTCTCTCTTCTCTTTCCCTCCTCTCCCCTCCTCAGGGAAATATCGTGCCTATAATGGAGGGCCTGATTTGGGGTGAAGAGTTCAAGGGGCAAAAAAAGGGAGTAGGGACCTACTAAATGCAAAAAAAAAAAAAAAAAAGGAAGAAAATCTTAGACAAGCATAAGATGATTTGCTTGTAAGTGATGGTCAACTAAGAGATATAATGAGAGGGATAAGAGGGAACCAGAAAAAAGGACCAAAAAAGAATAATAAAGAAGAAAAAATAAAAATAATAAGTAAAAATCTGTTGTATTAAGTGGAGCGAAGACTAAATACAATGGAGACCTTGGGTTGGGAGGACCCAAAATGCCACAAAAATAAACAAACAAGAAAAAAAATAAAAACAAAAGCAAAAAAGAGAAATAAAGCCAAAAAAAAGCCTTGAGTCCCAAATTAACTAATTTGTTCGTGATTGAGGATTATATGGGAGGAAAGTATAATGAGAAAAGAAAAAACGAATAGAAAGGAAAATATAAGAAAAAGAGAAAAACGAAGGAAGAAATAAAATAGGAAGAGAAGAAAACAAAATAAAGCAAGATAAAAAAAAACAAAAAAGGAGAGAGTGAGAGTTAAGTGTTTTGGAGTATAACCTTAAAGGAGGGTGAGGATGAAGAAGAAAAATAAAATGCAACACTCATGGGTAGTGTAGTTCAAGAAAGAGGAAGCATAAGATGGGCAGAGAATAGAAGGACCGAGGTGGAGGAAATAAAGGCAAAAAGATAGAAGAAACAAGCAACAACAACAACAACAACAAAAAAATTAGTGGATCAAGTTGTAAAGTCTGTGGGTTTTTCTTGATTTTGAGAGGTTAACTTCTTCCTTTTTCTTTTCTCTCCCTCTTCCTAGTCGGTGACTCTGTACCCCAGGCTCTGCCCCTGTGTCACTCTTAGTTAGGGATTTGCAGTTGATGGGATTCTATGGCAATGTCATATAATTGGCTTTAGTCTTGCTGGAAGTAAAGGCTTGTTGGCGTTTGCAGGGTCCAACGATGAGAGAGTTTGCTTTCCTGGATTCTCTCTCCTAGTCCCCCCTTTCTGAATTAGCAGCCTGGTGATCCAGCTATAAGGCTGCAACTGCTTCTGCCTGGGGAGTAAGAGGCTCAAAGAGCTGGGAAATCCCCACTCTATCCCCACTCAGTGCAAGGCTTTGGGAAAGGCTCTGAGAATCAGGGCCTCCAGTGTAATCAGGCGGGGGTGGGAGTCAACTGTTGTCAAGGTGACTGTTCAGCGCCTATCATTTAATTGGACCTCTCAACCCAGGCTTTCCACACTTTGTAGCCTGTTTTTGCAGGGAAGAAGAGGCACTAGTCTCTGCTTACGACTAGTGTAGTATAGACCTTATTATCTGCCAAGTCCTTCTTGTTAGCGTTTATCCCTGAATATGGAGGCTCTATCAATCAGAAGTTGCCCCCGCCCCTTTAGCGAGAGGCACTAAAAAATATCACGCCTCTTGTCTTGGATCGCTGAACTGAGAGAGATCTTATCAATTAGAACCGAGGGTGCGCAGATTTTATGGGTTAAGCTAATTTCAGTGATTGGGTCGCAGCTGTGTTTCCGAAGGTATTTTAGGCTGCCTGCACGCACCCCTCCCCCAACGCTTGATTGTTAGCTTGAATGGCTGGGTGAGGTGCCCCGCCCACCGAGAGAATCTCCCAAGCCTCTCCCGCTCGCCCCGCCGCTGGCGGCTGGACCGCACCAGGCGCAGGATAATGGAGCCCCCTGGGTGTGCGGGCCAGTAGGGCGCCCTGGGCGCGTGGAATGCCCAAGGCACGTGCGTGAATGGGGCGCTCAGGGCACCGGTGGCCGGCGACCCCCACTCGCAGTGTGCGGGCCGCTGGGAACGTCAGCAGTGCTCAACCGGACCGGGCGCGCGCAGCGGCTCGTGGCGGCAGCTCGCGGTGGCGGTTCGCGGGGGCTCGCGGCAGCTCGCGGTGGCGGTTCGCGGGGGTTCGCGGCAGCTCGCGGGCTCGCGGCGGCGGTCGGCCGCTCGCGGCGGCTTGTGGTTCCCAAGTATATGGGCTGACTCACCGCGGGCGCACTCCCTGGCGGCTTGAATGAGCGTCGCTGCGGTAGCTTTCTCCACACCCTCGTCTCTCAGATTCAAGTGATGACAGTCCTTTTGCTTTCAGTTTGTGTGGAACTCCGGAATGCTCCGAGGATAAATTTTTCTGTTTCTAGTTGATAAATTTGTTGTGATTTAGGGGAGAGCTGTCGGACGCGCTTCTCACGGCGCCATTTCCGTGACGTCCGGATTATATACTTTTGATTTGTTACAGAACATATAACTTTGATTACTAAATTGGTGATATTGAATCATAGTTATAAGAGCAACAAACTGTATTTAATATTTTTCAAAAATACTTTTATGCCTGACCAGGTAGTGGTGCAGTGGATAGAGTGTGGCCTGGGATACTGAGGGCCCAGGTTTGAAACCCTGAGGTTGCCAGCTTGTGTGTGGGATCATAGATATGACCCCGTTTTTGCTGGCTTGGAGCCCAAAGGTCACTGGCTTGAAGCCTAAGGTTGCTGGTTTGAGCAAGGGATCACTGGATCGGCTAGAGCGTCCCAGTCAAGGCACATGTGAGAAAGCAATCAGTGAACAAATAAGGTGCTGCAACTATGAGTTGATGCTTCTCATTTCTCTCCCTTCCTGTCTGTCTATACCCATGTCCCTCTCTCTCTCACTAAAACAAAAAGAGAGATACTTTTATAATTTTACTTTGCAGTACACTCTTATTTAGTTCTATTTTATAACAAGTCAGACTAATATTGGTAGATCAGTAATATAACATTTATTTCCGGTTACAAAAATATACTTCTTATGGCCTTTCTTCAATCAAAATATGTTCTTTCCCTGAGAACAATTATACCTCTTCCTAAGCCAAGATTGCACAATGACTTTTAAAAATAGCATTTCTCCCCTTCCTGTTATTATAAAATTGTGTAACCAGAACTATGGTGGGGGCAGCACTGGGGACCTTGGGACAAAGAATAGGAAGAAACAAGATGCAGGGGTACACCATAGAAGTCTTCCTGGAAGAAGTGACATTTGAGCTGGCAAGCACATTCCAAGAAAGGCACGGAAGCGCTGCAGAGGTTGTCCTGGGAATGACGAGCAGGAGACGAGAAGAAACTGCAGGGTGCAGGTAGGGAAGGAACACCAGAGTGACCTGAAGGAACCAGCTTGTGCCTGGCCTGGATGGCAAAGGGTTTGGCTTCCATCTTGAGGGTAAGAGGTGCAATTCCATTGGCAGCTTCTAGACAAGGCAGTGCCAAGATTCAAAGTTTTCTCTATGTTTTCTCCAGTTATTTGTTCATTCCACCCTCCCCATCTGAAGTGGCCAGTGCCATTCTCTTCTTTTTAATGGGAAGGATTTTTGGTGTCTCTCAGCCCTGCATCCTAGCTCCTTCCCCTTTCTTTTTATTCCTAAACCCCGCACCTCATGACACCTTCCTTATAGCTGCCTCGAACTTGTAACTTGTGAATATCCTCTTTACTCTATGACCTCCAGGTCTTTGCTTTTGCTGTTCCCTCCACCTGAAACACCGTTCCCCAGACCCTTCTCTGTCTGGTTATCTCTTATTTATTCTTTCAGGTCTTGGCTCTGTAGCTGCCTCTCCAAATCATGTCAAGCCTGTTTCCCACCCCGCCTAATGCTTGGCCTGTATGCTCAGTCTCCAGCCCAGACCTATCTGGGCAAGCTGGCTGAGTTGCCCCCTGCAGTGGTTTTCTTTGACAGAGGGTGCAGGGAGGTGGGAGTGGGCAGCATTCTCAGGCCCTGCAGACGGTTTCTGCCACAAGGGCACATAGTATCCAATTAGATTAGTGGGTAAATAATTAGTTAACTACAAGTGAGGGTGGGGCCCCAGAAAGGGAAACCAAACCTCATTCTGGGTTCTGAGGGCCTAAATCTGGCCTCAGAGTCAGAAGATCTGGGTCTTAACTCAGCACCTGTAAGAATTTGCTGTGAGACCCTAGCAAGTTTATTTCTTCCTCCTGAGCCTCAGCTTCCTTATTCATAAAATGAAAGGGTCAGAGCAGATGATCTGTCTCTGGGGTCTTCTCAAGAAATTCCAGAGCACCATGCTGAATCTGCTGGTGATACAAGGATGAACCAGACCCCATTCCTGCCCTCAAAGAGCACACGGTCGAGAGAGGGACACTCATACTCAGATGGTTCCAACACAGTGGCCAAGTGGAAAGGGTGGGCTCTATGGTCAGACTGACCCAGGCAAGTCCTGGCTGAGTTATCTTGGGCAACTGTCTTTATCTCCCTGAGCCTCAGTTTCCTCTTTGATAGAATGACAAGGATAATTCCTGTTTAAGGAGACTGTGGTGAGGGTTAAGTGAAAAAAAAAATCAACATGTCTAAAGAACTTGGTGCTCCAGGTATTATTGCAGAAATCTCAATCATCAAGAGAGATCCCCTTGTGGGGTATCTCAAGAGCGAGAGGCTCACTGTGCTGTGGAGGCAGGTCCTCCCAGCCCACCATGGCTGGCCACAGGGCCGAGCTTTCCATCCAAGGTGGCTGTAGTCCTCACAGATCCTGCCCTCCCTGCTCTGGTAGCTTCTGCTCCCCTTCGGTTGCCCTCAGTCTGCTGGGTCCCACCTCTGTCCTGTGTCCTTCCTGACTTTCCCACGTTTCTCTGGATGGCCACTCATCCCTTCTACTCAGGGCAACCTCCCTCTGCCTGAAACCCATCTCCTTCTGCCTGAGAAGGATCCAACAATGTCCTTCTTGGTCCCTTATGAATTCCAAGCTCATTCTCATGCCCCTTCTCCACCTGGGCACTGCCAACCCTACACTGCAATTCTCATGTTCCCTTCTGTGCTTGACACCTGGCTCCACCTCTTATGCCCCACTCTGTCCTGCATTCTCAACCTTGTTCTCTGCCAGCATTTTCCCTCAGCCTTAAAAAATGCTCAGGTCTCCCCACCTTAAAAGTCAAACACATTTGTTCTCCACAGATTCTCCTCTTCACAACCTTGCTCAGAATTTACTGTTGACCCTCACTGTTTACATTCCTCACTTCTCACTCATTCCTCCATCCACTGTGTTCTGCTTTCTGGCCCCAGAGTCATTCCATTGACATGGCGGTGGCCCAGGAGAGCAAGACACTCCCTACGCCTCCCCAGCCTCCTATCTCTGCTCAATCCACAGAACCTTTCTCTGAGCACGTTTGTTTTTCTAAACTTACTCAGCTCCCATGAGCAGGCCTGAGGAATAGTGGTGTTTGCTAACCACAGAAAGGGAACGTTTCTCAGAGCAGGGCAGGGCAGGAGGCTGAGCAGGGAGCCAAGATACTTAGTGAGCTCTCAGAGGTTTTGGAAGCTGTCCTAAGCCTAAATATTGTCTATTTGCCTGGGCAGAACCAAAAGAATGGTGTTATTGTAACCTGAGCCAGGTAATTTGATCACTTGCTCTGACTTGCACCTGACCCAACATCCTTGGTTGTCCTTGCTGGAGACTGGGCTGCCATTAGGTCTATTTTGCTGAAGTGGAGCCCTGTTCACTAAATTAGAAATGAAGGAGTTTCTGAGAGCATTGATTCAACCTTTCTTCTACCTTACCAACTGGAGCTCCAGCCCTGCTTGCTCACTTCCATTGATGGGTTGCTCACCATCTCATAGCTCAGAGGTACCTGCCTGCAGGTTGGTTGTATAATGGGCCTGGCATGGTAAAAACTATGTAATGGTGAGTTCCTGTTCCGTTATCCCTTCCCTCTCTCCAGGCAAGGCTGCATGTCAGAGAGCTTCTCTCCCATTGGGTCTGATACCAGGCCTTTTTGACGAATCCCTACTGTTGGCTCTCCTCTGTCTGCCCTGCCGCATGGCTCAGGAGAAACCCAAGGTCTACTAAATTGCCTGGAGCACCTTCTTTCTATGCATATGCAAACAAAACCTTGGCATCTAATCTTCACAGGAACCCTGGTTGGAATGAATGGTATGTTTTGGGGGTGCAGTGAGGAATACTTGGATTATTTGTTTTATGCACTTACATAACAAGTATTTTGCTTTTACTTAAATTGTACTTCTGAGGAACATGTTTGTGGGAGACTCTTAGAGACTCTTCAGGGTTGGGGGTGGGCTAAGACATCCCAAATTGCTTCTTGTTCCCTGTCACCCAAGTGTCCTCTGTGCATTT
Organism: Saccopteryx bilineata; assembly: GCF_036850765.1. Classification (NCBI taxonomy): domain Eukaryota; kingdom Metazoa; phylum Chordata; class Mammalia; order Chiroptera; family Emballonuridae; genus Saccopteryx; species Saccopteryx bilineata. The sequence continues at coordinate 255,397,617 of NC_089492.1, read as the reverse complement.
AGGGCACTTCCCCACTCTGCCCTCTCAGCTGGATGCAACATTGCCTCTCCCCTACTCTCTCTCATGGGGGCATGTCATCTTTCTTCCATTTCATTTGTTCTTTCCAGTTTTTATTTCTATAAAAGGTGGCTTTCCCTACTTTATTTTTTTTAATATTGCTTTTTTTTTTCTTTCTTTGGATTAATTGACTGTAAGGCCAGGGGCTGCCATCATGGGCATTCACATGCAGGTTCTCATTGAATTCGGGCAGATGGTAATAAAACAACAGAGCCAAGAATTGGTGGGCCATTACCTTTAATCCTAGTTTGCATCTGGTGGGCAAGAAATACACACAGTGGGAAAACACTTTCCTTTCCATTCAGGGCTCCTAAAGCCACTGACTTATCCGAATTTCCTAGAATCAAAGGTTTGTACCTCACTAGTCTCATTCACCTCTGTTCTCCATCTCCCTCTCTCTGCACAAACTCTGCACAAACTGGCTTCTCCTTCAGCACTCCGCCATCTTGGCTGCTTATCCTCTCCTCCACGTGGTCTTTCTCTGCTCTTCTCCAGCATGGGCTCCTTTGCCCCATTTTATAGTATAGAAATCAAAACCTTTAATCCAATATACAAACAAGGAAGTCTCTTATACAAAGTCACTTATCTGAGGCATAATGGGATTCCTCATGAGAGTGCACCACCCCCTATCACACAACAGTCAAGGGTGTGGGGGAAAAGCTTAGTCTTAAAACTAAGTCTTAGGCTATCACAACCCTGCCTGTTTACAGCCTGTCCCCCACACCCAATGCAAACTATAAGCGAGCAAACATATATATCGTATTTACAAACTTATTTGACCAACAGCCAACAAGCGATTAATTCAAGGACCTTTGAACACTAACTCTTACCTTCTCTTTCTCCTGCCTACATCTTATCACTGTCATTTAATTTAGCTATTTTTTTTTTTTTACATTTCACAAGACCTTATGATTGTTGTTTCATACCGTCAGTGTTTATTTATATTTACCCATGGACCTACCACTTTACTCACTATTGCAACTAAGAATTTTCTTCTAGGATCTTCTTTGCTTAGTTTTAAAGTATATCCTTTAGACCAGGGGTCGGGAACCTATGGCTCAGGAGCCAGATGTGGCTCTTTTGGTGGCTGCATCTGGCTCACAGACAAATCTTTTTTTTTTTTTTAGTTTATTATTTCATGCATTTAATACTTAAATAAAAAAAAGTACATATAACTAGACTATAAGAATTTTAAAATATTAATGAAAAAGTATTAATACCTGACAAGAAAACTGTTATTTAAGACATTTTTATATTGTTTCTTTTTTTTTTTTTAATAATTTTATTTTTAATGGGGCGACATCAATAAATCAGGATACATATATTCAAAGATAACAACTCCAGGCTATCTTGTCGTTCACTCATGTTGCATACCCATCACCCAAAGTCAGATTGTCCTCTGTCACCTTCTATCTAGTTTTCTTTGTGCCCCTCCCCCTCCCCCTTTCCCTCTCCCTCTCCCCCCTCCCCCGTAATCACCACACTCTTATCAATGTCTCTTAGTTTCACTTTTATGTCCCACCTACGTATGGAATAATGCAGTTCCTGGTTTTTTCTGATTTACTTATTTCACTTCGTATAATGTTATCAAGATCCCACCATTTTGCTGTAAATGATCCAATGTCATCATTTCTTATGGCTGAGTAGTATTCCATAGTGTATATGTGCCACATCTTCTTTATCCAGTCATCTATTGACGGGCTTTTTGGTTGTTTCCATGTCCTGGCCACTGTGAACAATGCTGCAATGAACATGGAGCTGCATGTGTCTTTATGTATCAATGTTTCTGAGTTTTGGGGGTATATACCCAGTAGAGGGATTGCTGGGTCATAAGGTAATTCTATATTCAGTTTTTTGAGGAACCACCATACTTTCTTCCATAATGGTTGTACTACTTTACATTCCCACCAACAGTGTATGAGGGTTCCTTTTTCTCCACAGCCTCTCCAACATTTGTTATTACCTGTCTTGTTAATAATAGCCAATCTAACAGGTGTGAGGTGGTATCTCATTGCAGTTTTGATTTGCATTTCTCTAATAACTAACGAAGATGAGCATCTTTTCATATATCTGTTGGCCATTTGTATTTCTTCCTGGGAGAAGTGTCTGTTCATGACAGACAAATATTTAATAAAAAAAATAATAACGTTAAAAATATAAAACATTCTTATGTATATTACAATCCAGTCATTTCCTACCGCTCATGTTCATGGTTGCGGGTGGCTGGAGCCAATCACAGCTGTTCTCCGGGACAACACCAAATTTTTATTGGATAATGCATAACGTATGGGTCGTTGTATGGCTCTCACGGAATTACATTTTAAAATATGTGATGTTCATGGCTCTCTCAGCCAAAATGGTTCATGAACCCTGCTTTAGACTTTTCTTTATTTAGAGTCTGCTGGTGACAAGTTCCCAGTTTCTTTTTTTTTTTTCTGAAAAGGTCTTTAGTTCCTTCTCATAGTTGAAAAATAATTTCTTAGGGTGTACAAATTTAGGTTGATAATTTTTTTTTTTTCTTAGACTTTGAACATAGCCTCCATCTTCTGGCTTCATAGTTTCGGTAGATAAGAAAGTTGTTAGTCTGATTTTATGCCTTTATTATGATTATCTCTTGTCCTTGCTGTTCTGCAGACTCACTATGATGTGCTGAAATGTGGATTTCTTTCTCATTGACCCCTCTTAGAATTTATTAAATTCTTCATTCTAAAAATTATTGTCTTTCATCAGTCCTAAAAATTCCCACTAATTAATCATTAAATAATAATTTCCTTAAATGATCTCTCTTTTGTGCTTTTTCTCTTCTTATTGTAGAATTTTGATCAAGTGTAAGTTAGACTTTTCCACTAAATTCTCTGTGTTTATTAACCAATATTATGTGTTCTTTTTATTTCTTTGTGTGTTGTTATAAAAAAGTGTCTCATACTTATCTTTTGGTTTATAATTCTCTTTTTGGCTGAATCTGTTATTAAAGTTATCAATTCAACTTTTAATTTAATATTTCTGATTTCTAGAAGTCATATTTGGTTTCTTTTCAAATATACTTTGGTATCCTTTATAATTTATTCCTTACTTATATTTTTAATTAAAAATTCTTTTAGCTTAATGGAATTAAGTAGGTAAAGAGTGTGTGGCACAGAGAAGTCACAGACTGGGCACCTCAGGGTCATTTAGCCTAGTGTTTTTCCTTTTTTTGTGTGTGACAGAGACAGAGTCAGAGAGAGGGACAGATAGGGACAGACAGACAGGAAGGGAGAGGATGAGAAACATCAATTCTTTGTTGTGGCTCCTTAGTTGTTCATTGATTGCTTTCTCATATGTGCCTTGACCGTGGGGCTACAGCAGGCCGAGTGATCCCCTTGCTCGAGCCAGTGACCTTGGGCTCAAGCTGGTGAGCCTTGCTCAAACCAGATGAGGCCGTGCTCAAGCTGGCGACCTAGGGGTCTTAAACCTGGGTTCTTCACATCCCAGTCTGACGCTCTATCCATTGTGCCACTGCTTGGTCAGGCTAGCCTAGTGTTTTATTTAGACCACACGATGTTTATTCTTTGTTGTATTTTATGAGGAGCCAATATTTTTAAAATTTGAAGATCTCACAGAAAATAAAAATGTGTGTGGTCTGTTTAGAATTCAGAAGATCTGGCAGCCCTAGGCCTTTGTCCTGGCTTGACAGAGAACTAAATGTCTTCTTGCTCTCAGGTGGGGCGTGAACTGTCCGTGGCCTCTGTGGCTGTCTAGGGCCATTTATTGTAAACCTGACCTGCTCCTCCCCTTCATGTCAGTGCTCTCCGAACCTTCTTGCTTTCACGTCTGTAGAAGAAATAAATGATAATATTTAGTGTTTACTTATTCCAAAATTTTTTCTTTAAGCTTAAAGCATACTCTTTTTATAAACTATACCTGATAATTTCAATATCTGAAGTCTTTGTGGATCTGATTTTACTGTTTGTTATTTCTTTTGGATGTTGCTCCTGGCATCTTGTTTCCTTTAGTGTTTTGTGAGTCTTGACTTGAGCTATTCTCTTTCCCTGTGGGATTTCTTTGAGGCCTATGTTGAACATGAATTCCTCCTAATAAGATTGGCATTTACTTTTTCCAGGAGCCAAGGTGGATGGGAATGCTGCAGATCCAGGAGTTCTCTGAACTGAATCCTTTGCTTGAGGTTCTTCCAACCACCCAACTAGACTTTAGGCTGCAATCACAAATTAGGTTCAGTTTGATGTTATGAATTCTCTAAGGAGATTAGAAAAAAAAAATCTCTTACCTAACATTAAGGTTTGAGACTCACAATTTTCTTTGTTCTCTTTTAGGAGGAAGGTAATTTCTAGTAAACACTTAAATAGATAGTATAGCCTGACCAGGCGGTGGCGCAGTGGATAGAGAGTTGGACTGGGATGCCAAGGACCCAGGTTTGAGACCCCGAGGTCACCAGTTTGAGCATGGGCTCATCTGGTTTGAGCAAAAGCTCACCAGCTTGAGCCCAAGGTCGCTGGCTCGAGCAAGGGGTTACTCGGTCTGCTGAAGGCCCGCGATCAAGGCACATATGAGAAAGCAATCAATGAACAACTAAGGTGTCGCAATGCGCAATGAAAAACTAATGATTGATGCTTCTCATCTCTCCTTTCTTGTCTCTCTCTCCTTATCTATCCCTCTCTCTGACTCTCTCTCTGGTGCAGACTTGTGGTGTCTCAGACTAGCAAACACTAAGTATTAAAAAAGTGTCTTCTTTCCACTCAATGTTTTATTATGAAAAACTGAAAGCACAGTATAATGAATATATATACTGAATATATATACTCTATATCAGAGGTTCTCAACCTGTGGGTCGCGACCCCAGCGGGGGGTCGAACACCCAAAAACGCGACCACTGTGTTTTGGTCGTTCGACCCCCGCCGGGGTCGCGACCCACAGGTTGAGAACCGCTGCTCTAGATTTAGTAATTAATATTTCATCATATTTGTTTTATCTTGTGGGGACTATGAGAATGCTCCTTGCGGACCTTCAATTGCAGAGAGCATAGCTGACTGTAATAACTGCTGCACTATGCAGTATATTGCCATGTTTGCTCCAAAGTTACTACCATGGGCTAATCCCAGCCCATAATTGAGAGCAACAGGTACCCAAAGGCAGACCTGTTTCTAGGAGACATAGAACTCTTCAGTTGGCAGATGTGGTGCTAGAGCTCTTGCCCAACTACCACAGCCTGCCATTTCCTTTATGGCAGTCAGGAGCCTTCTATCCAGACTTGCTTTGTTCTCTCCTTCACTCAGGGTCAAACTTGTGTCACAGTCTGATGGTGCTCTCCACCTCTTCAGGCTCCTCCCCATTTTCTCACATAGACATTTTGCCAAATAAAATCCTTGCACATTTAAGCCTGTCTTGGTATCTGCTTTTTTGGAGGACCTAGACTAAATCTCTCAGACTCTGTCTTTCTGTATATGTATAGGTGTATATTCACACACACAATCTATATACATATACATTATTATATATTATATACATATATATAATATGTTTTCTGAATCATTTGATGGAAAATTGCATCCAATGTTATATTTGACTTCTAAATATTTGTACTTTCATATTTGAATGTTTTATAAATAAAAATTACAAATGTATACAGGCATTTATTCAAAATGCCATTTCTCCATTTCATGCCTATTTGAGCAATTCCATACAGTAGTGTGTGGTTCTGACTCAGTGGTGCAAGAAGGGAGAAACTGACAGTCATAGGGTAGAAAGCCATTGTGCAGCTAGATCTGGGAGAAGTAAGATGTGAGGAGAGCGAAGAGGGAAGGATGACAGCGTGAGTAGAGGCACAGGGCTGGTATATCTGGTAAGACGGAGCAGAGTGAGCAGGCAGCCTTGTGAACAGATGACTTCAACTACTCCCTGGGAAAGCTGTTTGGAGACGAGATGGGGCTGGCTTGTCACCTTCTCACAGTCCTTGCTTTGTTGGGGCTGGAGGCTTGCTTTACCCCTTTGGCTCCAGGTTGTACCCTCTGGGTAAGATGAGAGAATTAGAGAAGGTCCTGGAGTTTTTTCCTAGGACTCCTGCCCTTTGCGCCACAGCGCTCAGGACCTTCGGGGTACTCCCACTAGCCAAGGGCCCTGTTCAATGAGCTCTGTCTCCCCACTCTGGGCTCCATCCCCTGGATAGCTAAGACTTTATGCCTCCCTTCCTTGTGCAATTTTCCTTTGTGGCTGTGGGTCAAATAAGTTTGCAAATATGATGTATATGTTTGCTCACTTCTAGTTTGCATTGGGTGTGGGGGACAGGCTATAAGCAGGCAAGGTCCTTATAGCCTAAGGCAGTGGTAGTCAACCTGGTCCCTTCCGCCCACTAGTGGGTGTTTCAGCTTTCATGGTGCGTGGTAGCAGAGCAACCAAAGTATAAATAAAAAGATAGATTTAACTATAGTAAGTTGTTTTATAAAGATTTATTCTGCCAAACTTAGTGAAAATCCAACATAAAGTACTTGGTAAGTAATTATTATATGCTTTAACTTGCTGTAATTCTGCTTTATAAATTTTATAAAGTAAAGTTACTTCCCTACTTTATAAATCACCATTACTGTGGAACCGGTGGACGGTTAGAAAATTTTACTACTAACGGAGATACAAAAGTGGGCAGTAGGTATAAAAAAGTTGACTACTTAGTTTTGACTAAGCCTTTCCCACACTTTTAATACTAAGATCTTCTCAACACTAAGCTTGTCCCCACACTCTCGATTGTTGCATGATGTGGGGTAGTGCACTCTTATGAGGAATCCCATTTATGCCTCAGATAAGTGGCTTTGTACCACAGACTTCCTTATTTGTATACTGGTTTAAAGGCTTTAATTTCTACATTATAAAATAAGGGAGACCAGGGGCTCTCTCTCTCTCTCTCTCTCTCTCTCTCTCTCTCTCTTTCTCTCGATTCCTGAAATTAGCAGTGCAAGGAGAGGCAGCCAAGATGGCGGAGTGCTGAAGGAGAAGCCAGTTTGTGCAGAGTTTGTGCAGAGAATAGGAGATGAGGAACAGAGGTTGTTGGTCAAATAAGTTTGTAAATTGATATATATGTTTGTTTGCTTATAGTTTGCATTGTGTGTGAGGGACAGGCTGTAAACAGGCTGGGTCGTTATAGCCTGAGGCTTAGTTTTAAGACTAAGCTTTTCCCCACACCCTTGACTATTGCATGATGTAAGTGGTGCACTCTTATGAGGAATCTCATTATGCCTCAGATAAGTGACTTTGTATAAGAGACTTCCTTGTTTGTATATTGGCTTAAAGGTTTTGATTTCTATTTTTTTTTTTTTTTGTATTTTTCTGAAGTTGGAAACGGGGAGGCAGTCAGACAGACTCCCGCATGCACCTGACCAGGATCCACCTGGCATGCCCACCAGGGGATGATGCTCTGCCCATCTGGGGCGTTGCTCTGCCACAATCAAAGCCATTCTAGCGCCTGAGGCAGAGGCCACAGAGCCATCCTCAGCGCCCGGACAAACTTTGCTCCAAGTGGGGCAGACCGAGAGCTTGCTCTTTCTTGGTTCCTACTATCACCATTGCAGCAGCCTCCCTGATCCCTTGCCCTTCATGGGAAAAGCAGGTTTTCTGCTTCTCCCTTGTCTTCTCTTGTGGCTTGCCTGTCTCGGTGAGTTTAAGGCCAGGAGCTGCCATTGTGGCCATTCACATGCAGGTTCCCATTGGATTTGGGCAGACGGTAAAGAAATGGTGGAGTCGGAGGATGGTGGACCATTCTGTTTATTGGTGTCCCACCAAGACAGGCAAATAGTGGAATTACAAATTAATTACAAAATTAATTTGTAATTCTACTATTATCATAATATGATGAAGGCAAGGTTTAGATGGTAGGTGGCCTGAATGTTAGGGTAAAGGTTTGGCCTTCTCCTGGCTGCCCCAGTCAGGCCTCAGAATCCAGGCTAGAGATGATCTCACCTGTTCTTCTTTTTATTGATCACCACCTATCCAAAAATAGCTATACAAATATTTAGCTTAATTGTACTAAACATTCCATGTAGAAGCTGGGTACTTTACGCATTTTATCTTATTTAATCCTCCACACAACCTTATGAAGTAGATATTATTATAACCCGAGTTCTACAGATTAACACCTGAGCATCAGAGAGGTTACAAAACTTGTCCAGGCTTGGATGTGTATCTCAGGCCAGTTAGAAACCCAAGATGATGTTCTTAACTAAAGGTCCTGGCTGTTCCAGGCAGCTAGTGTGTCTGATGAAGAGCTAGCTGGTTTGGCCTTCTCATGGCTCACCAAGACAGGCAAATAGTAGAATTACAAATTAATTACAAAATTAATTTTTACTTCTACTATTGTCATAATTTGATGAAGGCAAGGTTTAGATGGTAGGTGCCCTGAATGTTAGGGTAAAGGTTTGGCCTTCTCCTGGCTGCCCCAGCCAGGCCTCTGAGGGTAGAAACTATTGGAACCTTATGTCTGGGAGATGTCAAGTGGGGTATAGCTAGAAACTATAGGAGGGCTGTATGTTCCATGCCAGAGCTCATTCTCTCCCTGGGTTCCTCCAGAGGGAACAGAAACCTTGTTTGCTTTAGATCACTCCACCAACCAGACTAGCTATCCCTTAGGGTGAGCCAATCAGGAAAAATGCTGAGTTCTCATCCCTGGAGATAGAGGAAAAGGAAAAGGAGGAAAGAATAGAAAAACAAGGGAGAGAAAGAGACAAGGAAATTTATTCTTTCAGACTACCATCCTCAAACTGACCCCTACCTCAATTTCCCAGGGATTTCAGTCAAACTGAGGGAATAGTGAATGTGCACTGATAGGGGAGAGGAGGGACCAGATTACATTTAGGAGAAAAAAGTGTCTAGAACAGTTCTCAGTCTTGGCTGCACACTGGAATCACCTGGGAAGCTTTGGAAACATCTGATGCTCTTGATGCATCCCTGTCTTCTGTGCTTACCCACATCTGTATCTGCTACTCGTGTGGCCTTCTTCATGGGGATGTGGTGAGGATCTTGAGAGCATAGCAAGGCTTTGTGCACCTTGTAAGGTTGGTGCATGGCTGAGGGGTGGCTTTCATTGCTGCTGTGGTTGTGCCCAAAGTGAGGATGAAGGGGGTCAGGCTGAGGATGGTGGTAAGCTTTGGGCTCCTCACCAGGCAGTGGCTACTGGAACCCAGCCACAAGATGTGCCATATGTGCTGTCCGGAAGCACTAATATGGCTTCTCTCCCCACACCCTCTACTCTAATAGCCAATCCTTTTTACATCCATTCAACAAAGAATTATTTATTAAGTGCCTATTGTGCACTGGAAGCCAGAGAAGTAGAGAGGACCTGAACATGGAACCTCCCTTGAAGGTTTACAGAGCTATGGGTAAGAGCAAGGCAGTGCGGTAGGTGTATGTTGTCAGCATTCTCTCAACTCATGTAAAACTCAGCATCTGCAGACTCCTCAAGGTGGTCTATTCTTTCATTTATGTACCTGATCGTGGGTTCAGAGGGCTTATGTCTTGTCTGTCCCAGCTCAGCTGTGCAAAGTGAGGCAAAGACAAACTCAGTCTCTGGCCTGCAACAGAATGGGAAGATTGGAGGATAAGACAAGCACTCAGATAGCTGCTGCATGGAAGAAAGTGAACAAACCTGAGAATAAGTTGGCAGAGTTAGAATACCAGCTCTAATGTGAGTGTCTGAAGTGGAGGATGGCTTTCTGGAGGAGAGGGGCTATGGAAAGTATTTGGATGAAGGCAGAATCTCATTGTCTCCATCTCCTTAACACTCATCAAGCTCATCTCCAAGCTTCGTTTTACAGTTGACATTTTCTGAAGCATTTATTTTACATTTTATTTGATTGATTGTTTTTTTTGTTTGTTTGATTCATTTTTAGAGAGGAGAGAGAGGGGGAGAGAGAGAGACAGAGAAGAGAGAAGGGGGAAGGAGCTGGAAGCATCAACTCCCATATGTGCCTTGACCAGGGAAGCCCAGGGTTTCAAACTGGCGACCTCAGCATTTCCAGGTCGACACTTTATCCACTGCGCCACCACAGGTTAGGCTACAGTTGACATTTTCTGCTGGGCCCTTGGGAGCAGAACTAAGACTAGTGGGTGGAAGGTGCTGGGAGGCACATTCTGGCTTCCAGTAATCACGCTGTTAAGGGAGCTACAGTTGGCCTGGGAGTTGGCTACTGCACAGTCTTCGATTCTGGACACATGATGCCCTGTTTTTGGCTCTAGAAGTGTTAATGGCTGTCAGATTTCAGCCCATGAGAGGAGAGCAGGATGTGTGGCATATAGACTGTGAGTGCTGGGCCAAGTTGCTGGCAGGAGAATATATGCAGGACCCCTAGACCCTAGGGCCTAGGGCAGTAATCAACATCACCTCGGCTGGTTCTCCCTCTGACTTCCTCTTCCTGATTGCCCCCTGAGACTCTAGGCCCCTTCCATACCGAGCGAGTTCAGAGCCACTGCAAGCACACACAGGGGGAGCTTATCCTGAAGCACATCTTTGATCAGCCTTGTTCTGTTTAAGACCCCTCATGGCTCCCTACACACAGAAAAGGCCAATCTTTTTACTCCTCTGTTGGAGGCTCTGTGTTAACTCTACTTTGACACCCTGGTTTCCTACCATGCTCCTCCTCCCTTTGTGGTTTCTGCTTCATACATATTTGCTTCTCCTCCATGCCATGCTCTTCACTTTCACCATAATTAGATTATTTCTTGCTCTCCCTTCTGGGAGCTTTGCCTAGGCTAATCTTACTTAGAATTCCTCTATGAGGCCTCTCAGTTCTTCTCAGGCTAGCCCCATTACTCCGAGTATACCAGGTTCATCCCACTTGTCCCTTCCCATGTTAATTCCATTCAGTTTATAACAGACTAACCCCCTAAATATGCTTCAGGCCAACTTAATCAAGCCTTTCCACTTTCCTAGGTTTTCTCCAGTATATCACTTAGAAAACCTTTTTTTTTTTTTTTTTTTTTTTTTTTTACAGAGACAGAGAGAGAGTCAGAGAGAGGGATAGATGGGGACAGATAGACAGGAATGGAGAGAGATGAGAAGCATTAATCATCAGTTTTTCGTTGCAACACCTTAGTCGTTCATTGATTGCTCTGTCATATGTGCCTTGACCATGGGCCACAGCAGACCAAGTAACCCCTTGCTCAAGCCAGCGATCTTGGGCTCAAGCTGGTGAGCTTTTGCTCAAACCAGATGAATCTGCGCTCAAGCTGGTGACCTCGGGGTCTCGAACCTGGGTCCTCAGCATCCCAGTCCGACGCTCTATCCACTGCGCCACTGCCTGGTCAGGCGGAAACCTTTGGTTTTAAGTAACAAAAAACCCAACTCAAATGGAGTTTAAATATACTGCTCACAAAAATTAGGGGATATTTTATCGCTTCATATTTATTTTGAAATATCTCCTAATTTTTGTGAGCATTATAACAAAGTGGATTTATTAGCTCACATAATGAAAAGATCCAAAGGCACTCCTATCTTCAGGTGAAGCTTGATCCAGGAGTTCAAACAATGTGGCCTCAGTTCAGTTCCTTTAGCACTGAATATCTTCTTGCTGGGCTTTCCCCCCATTGATTATTTCTGAGAGAACATCCTTCCCAGGTTCAAATCTAGTACGGAAAGTCTCTTTACAGAGAGCTTAAATTACAAACCTGATTGACTGATTCTGGTCACATGCCTATCCTTGAAAAGGTCAACCACTGTGGGCAATGTGAATGCAGACTGTCTTAAAGAAATAGGAGTCCATGCTGGAGTTGAGAGTGAGGTCAATCCCACTGTACCCCAAAGCCAATAAATTCATGGTACTGGTTGGAAGAGAGGAAGCAGGATATGGATACTGGGTATCATTTGACCAATGTCCACTACACTCACTTATCATCCTCTAGGCTAGCTCTATTCGCTTCCCAGGTGAATCCTAAATGGTTCTTGCCAGGAGCCATGGCTCCTTCATCAGGTGGGATCTCTTTCAAGCTCTCCCCAGACACCCTATCATACCATGAGGCTGAGACTACTCTGATAAGTGAATTCACCATAAACTATGGAAGTTTGCAGATACTTCTTCAGGCACCTATACTCTCTGACCTGGACGACTTGCATTTTCAATGGAGCACTGAATGTCCTGATCTAATGAAGTGAAGTACAATACAATTGTGGAATTTCAGGAAATCTCTTGGAATTCCTTTTATTGTACTGTTATTTTGCCTTCTCTGCCTATGGGTAGAACAGGATAAGCTGTCTCCCCACTGAAGGAGTTGTAGGCCATGTTGACATTTTACCATTCTCTGAATTGGCACCTGCGATCTGAGATATGAGATCAGAGTTCCAGGTCCATCTGTTTTTTGGTTTGTCCCCTGCCACCTCCATGCCAGGCCCAGTTTTTGCTCTTTGCCCTGCTGGGAGGTTGATTTCTACATGCTGACTCACCCATACTCCCTTGCCATCTCCCTTCTGGTTGGGTTTGGCTAATAGTAGATACCACTAGGAGATTGGAGGGAGGGAAGGGAAAGGGGCTGGGGCATTTCTTCTCTGTTTCCTCCTTCTCTAGCATCATTTCTCTGGCAGTAGCTGCCCCACCAACCTCCAAGAATGTAATTTCCTCTCCTTGTTCCTTCATTGTAGGGAAGTTAATGGCTTTCTTGCTGTTGCTAGTCTCTGGAAGCCACACCATATCTTGTTTGATTCCTTAACTCTGCCTATCTCTTTGTAAGAAACCCTTCATCCATGCCTTTTCATCTGAAACATCTGCAGTGAATTGTTTCCTGTGGGACCCTGACTGTTACTACCCAAGACTGGATGGAGAAATAGTGGACTCCCCCGGCAAGGCTAGGACCTGAGCCAACCTTGTTCTTTAACAGAACTCTGGGCTGGGCTATTGGAAGCTTCAACTGCATTGCTATGAGGCTTTGGACAATTCCCTGCCCTTCTCTGAGTCCAAGTGGCTTGACCCATTAATTCAGGAGAAATTGAATGTGATGATTCTTTTTATCACTCTGAAAGCAATATTTTATGTTCTTTAGTGTCAAGTTTGTACTATGGTCTTGTGGGGAAGTTGGCCTTTTTCTGACCCAGTATCTCTCTTCTAGGGCTGGAACCTTGTCCCTGAAAATGCCTCACAGAAAAGGACTTAAAGCATTATGAGTCTGGCATAATTGAAAGGGACAGTGGCAAGCATAGGCAAGCCGAGCCTCAGTTTTATTATCTGGAAAATGGGTATAAAGGGTGAGTATCAATGACCTCCTTGTTTGGGTTAAATAAGATAGTGTTTAGAAAGTGCCTGAAACACCAAGGTGCTTATATAAAAAGGCAGTTGTGCCAATGATTATACCAAGAATTGCTTTCTGTTTGCTCCTCCAAAGAACCAAGGCAGGATACTTATGTCTAATTTTTTTGAAGCCCACAACCTTTGTTTCTCTCCAGCCATTTTGGGACTATCAGCCAGGCTGTTTCTTAGGTTGTTTGTGACTTTCCCGGCTGCCGGCTCCGCCCACTCTGGGCTCTGCTGGTGTGTTTGGAGGCCGGCACTGGCAAGGTGCCTGGGACTAGCTTATAAGAAAACCGAGGGTAGCAGGAGGAGCCTGGGTGACTGCAACTTTAGCCATGGCGTCCGTCTTGCTCTCCCTGAGCCTCTCTCACCTGAGCTTGTGGGCTTCTGGACTGATCGTGGTCTTAGGCTTGCTCAAGCTCATTCATCTGTTAAAGCGAAGGCAGTTCTTGGCCAAGGCTATGGACAGCTTCCCAGGGCCTCCCACCCATTGGTTCTTTGGGCACGCCCTTGAGGTATGTGGGGGTACAAGGAGGGAGGGGTAGAGAAAAAAAACGGCTTCTTTTTCTTCAAAGAATTCAGAGCAACCTCCTGGGGCATGGAGGGAAACCATACTTGGGCAGAAAAATGATACTCTGAGAGCCATGGTTCCCAGTCAGCTTTCTCACCAGATCACCCCCTTGGTCTCGCCTTTTGAGCTGACCTGGCCAGAGGTACTTTAAAGTTGGGACCCAAGCAGGCCACAGATTCCTTCTCATTGTTCTGAAGTCCAAGGTTCAGACAAAGCTCTGCTAACGGCATGATGATAGCACTGGGGCCAAAACCTTGGAGAGTCTAATCAAATTAGGCAATCTTGTTTAAAGTTTAGCCAGCAGCCTCTTTGTTCTTTATAGTGTAAAGATTTTAATTTTGAAGGCAGAAATTTAAAATGAAGATAGAGATGAGTTCTGTCACCTGAGAGACATCTCAGGACATCTAAACTGTTGGTGCCCCCAGAGGTGGGGTGCTCCTGGCCATGCCTATGTGCTGGCCCAGGGGCTTTGGCATCGTCTTGTGTTCAGATCATGACTTGTCCTCCCTAGTTACTTCAGGATGGGGAGACTACCTTAACATACCATTGTCAGGGACAACGTTAGCTCCCTACCTTCATGGGGATCTAGACCAGAGATTTCTGAACGCAGGGAAAGGACATCTGCATTGGAATCAACTGCAAGGAATCAAAAAGTAGATTCCAGCCCTGGCCGGTTGGCTCAGCGGTAGAGCATCAGCCCGATGTGTGGAAGTCCTGGGTTCGATTCCCAGTCAGGGCACACAGGAGAAGCACCTATCTGTGTGCCCGGGCACTGGGGATGGCTCCATGGCCTCCATCTCAGGCGCTAGAATGGCTCTGGCCACAATGGAGCAATGCCTCAGATGGGCAGAGCATTGCCCCCTGATGGGCATGCCGGGTAGATCCTGGTCGGGTGCATGTGGGAGTCTGTCTCTCTGCCTCCCTTCCTCTCACTAAAAATAAAAAAAATTAAAAAAAAGTAGATTCCTTGGTCCATAGTCCCTGCAGATCTTAATTAACATATTGCAAATAGGTGTTTGAATTAAAAAATTTCCACGTGTGTTTTGTTCTGCAGCCAGGTTTGGGAGCCCAGGTATAGATGCCAGAGATTAAGGCTCAGGGAGAGGCATAATTACTTCTTCTACCTCCTGAGTACCTTCTCCCATTCTCACTCTGAGGAATTACCTCTTCTGCATGATTGATGCTGGGAATTAACTTGACTTTTAGATGAAGATTATCCAGACTTATTCTTGACCCTATAAATAACTCCCCTTTCAAGATGGCCTAGTAACCTATATGAAATTTGGAGACACCTGGGAAAGGAAAGGGTGCATTGAGGCTATGGATCAGACTCAGGCCCTGCTCTCAAGAAGCTAGCGAAAACTGACACCAGAGCCTGGGGCAGCATGTGAGCATGTCTAACCAGGCACTTGCATCATCAGCCTCATGCTGTATCTCAGCACTTGTCTTACTGGGTTGCAATTTTCTGTTAATTTGTTCATCTTCCCCTCTAGACCGTGACCTCTAGAGGATGGAGAGCAGTTCTGATTCATTCTTGTACCCACAGGGTCTAGCACAAAGCCTGGTTTATTCACTGAATGAACAAACAGTGAATGTTGGAGAGTAGGGAGGGGTATCAATAGAAGAGAGAGTGATGGAGAAAACAAATGGAGGAGCTAGGAGGGGTTTGGGAGAGGCTTTGCTGAGTACAGAAGGTGGTCATAAGAAGGTTGAGGTCTGACCCTAATGGTAGTATGAGAAGAATTTGGGAGACCTTCAATCCCTTTTTTTCCTCACATTCCTTCCACTTCTTTTTGCTTTCATCAAAGCAGGGTTTGCTAAGACAGGGACCTTGTTCTTTTACCCCTATGTTAGAGCTGGCTGTCTCTTCTCCTTGAATCCTCCCATGATCTACCTTAAGAGTATATAGAAGACTTAGAACATGGCTTAGCTCTGGCTTCTTGGCTCTAACACAAGTATGTGAAGGGTCCTGGCACCAGGAAGGATGGGAGGGGTGGTTGCTCTCTGGCATAACTAAGGTTTCCTGGGGAACCATGGCAGGCCCAACAGTTCTGCATTCCCCTAAGGCCTGGCACTTCTGCTCAGGCTGGATCCACACCCGAGCTTGAGACATATAAAGAGTAGAGTAAGGATCATTCTTCATTATATAAAGACAAAAAAATCGAAGTTCAGAAAGGGCAAGAAATTTGCCTATGCCCACGTAGAAGCTCAGGAATTGAGTCAAGGCTGGACCCAGAACGCCTGCCTTTTCATTCAAGACATATTAGGTCTTTGACCCCATGCATAAAAAAATGACTGCAGGTTTGATTCCTAGGCCTAAGGATGGTGGGAGTAGGAAAGGAGGAGGAGGACTGGTGGTGGAAGGAAGGGCCTGGAGCAGGGAGGAGCTGTCTATCAGAATTAATGTCTCCTTTCTTGGTCTTCGGTTATAGTCTGGACTTCTGGAAGCATCTACTTGTAATCCTCCTCAATTCTCCGAATGTGTTCCCTTGAGGCAGAGTTATGTCTTATTCTTTTAGGGTTTTGCCAACTCCACTTTGAGGCCCAGAGAGGACTTTGCACATAATGTATGCTCAGCCATATTATTGGCCTGAGGTTAGGGCCCCCTATGAGGGACCCACAAATGTGACCTATGTGTTGGGATTGGGAGAGGGAATGCCAGCTCTCAGCCCAGGCAAGACCATCCACTGAAACTGCTTGGAGATGTTGGGCCTCTCCTTACCTGGGCCCAGTAGAGAATGGCATGAAAGTTAAGGAGTGCCATCTGACCACATTCTCAGGGCAAAAGCACAGGGGGTCAAAGACCTGAAAGGACAGGCCTTACTTAAAAACCTGCGAGGTCCAGACCTCTGTAGCCTCCATTCCTTTGATCTCTAGGCTCAGGAATGAGATACCTCAGGGTAGGGTCATAATGCACTATTCTTTTTTTTTTTTTAATGTATTTTTAAAATTTTTTTTCAATTTTTTATTTATTCATTTTAGAGAGGAGAGGGGGAGTCAGAGACAGAGAGAGAGAGAGAGAGAGAGAGAGAGAGAGAAGGGGGAGGAGCTGGAAGCATCAACTCCCATATGTGCCTTGACCAGGCAAGCCCAGGGTTTTGAACCGGCGACCTCAGCATTTCCAGGTCGACGCTTTATCCACTGCGCCATCACAGGTCAGGCTACTGCACTATTCTTATGAAGGGATAGATGAGCAGAGAGATCAGGCTGCCTTTGGGCAGAGCAGAGGGCTGTGACCAGCTGTGTAACTTAGAGAAGCTGGCCAGGCAGCTACGTGACCCTCTCAGAGACAGGACAGTCCAGCCCTTTTGATGGGGCTGCAGCTCCAGTTGTGGGGCCAAAGTGCCAAGAGCTGTCCTCAAGGGCACACAGGAGAAAGCTGGGCACAGAGAGGCAGGGGCTGGTTTGAGCTGTGGCCTTGGTCAGCATGAGGGCCGGGGCTCCTTTCTGGGTAGGGAAGCTGCAGAAGGGCACACTCATAGTTAATGAGGAAAGGAGTGGAGCTAAGATGAACCAGATCAGCCTAGGGCTCCTTCCACCCCTGTGATCCTGTGAGTTTGGCTCCTCTGTGACTTAAGCTGTTCCCTGTCCCTGTCTAAACAGGCTCCCTGGATCTGGGAGCAGTGGATAAGGAAAGCAGTCGTAGAGATCAGAGTGTAAATTGGCAAGGAAAACCCAGGAGGTCAGATGAAAAATAAAAGAGACACAGGAGGAAGGAGGCACTTCCAGAAACATCAACAGGAAGGAGGCAGAAAAGGGGTCAGGGACACCAGAGGTTCCTTCTTAGATGGAGAAGATGTTTATCACTGTGTAGTGATAAACTTTTTGACATTGTTTATACCAGGGCAATGAAAACTCTTACACCCTTCTCTCTCCTACCCCCAGGGTGAACTCAGAATGGTAAGCTGAGAGACAATGAGTGAGAAGTTCTATGGGGAAATTATGTTGGACTGTGCAGAGGGCTGGGAGGAGAAGAGCCCAGAGAAGGCAAAAACTGAGTGGCTGGAGACCAAAATCCCCAGGCCCAGTCCCCAGGGCCTTGGGGAAAGGGCCTTGGGACAGACAAGAATCCCTGGGGGCTCATTAGCAGTATCTCACTGTCCTTCTCAAGACTTTCCTGGGAGATACAGGGGTAAATTCAATGGGTGAAGTCTATGAAAGGGAACTTTACAAAGAGGAAAAGCAGGGGCACACTCGTACAGACCTCAGCATGACTGACAC
Source organism: Saccopteryx bilineata (assembly GCF_036850765.1). Taxonomy (NCBI): domain Eukaryota; kingdom Metazoa; phylum Chordata; class Mammalia; order Chiroptera; family Emballonuridae; genus Saccopteryx; species Saccopteryx bilineata. The sequence goes on along the minus strand of NC_089492.1, from coordinate 255,379,518 downwards.
ACCCTACGATTCTGCAGTGCACAAATTATGCAACTAAATGCAGTAGCCCTGACAGACTTCAATGTGCAGAAGAAAATGTGGGGGCTCTCACCTAAGTTAGAGTGGTACAAACCTACAAGAAATAAGCAAGCAGTTCACATCTTTGAGCCTCAGTTTTCTCATCTGTAAAATGGGAGTAATTACCCGTTCTGCATGAGGCAATTTATGAACTCACTCACATAACACCTGACATGTAGGAGATACTCAATACATATCTGTTCCCTCCCATTTCCTATGTCAAGAGATAGAATGCAGGCCAAGGCTCAATTAGAGTGAGTTGGCCCTGGGCACTGAAGATGGCTCCACGACCTCCACCTCAGGAGCTAAAGAATGTCTCCGGTTGCAACGGAGCAACGCCCCAGATGGGCAGAGCATCGGCCCCCTGGTGGGCATGCAGGGTGGATCCCTGTCAGGCACACGTGGGAGTCTCTCTCTGCCTCCCCTCCCCTCACTAAGATAAAAAGAGAAAAAGAAAAAAAAGATAGAATGCAGAAATAAACAGCAAATCTGGACAGTAGGCAGAGCAGGCCGGTTAGGGCCAGCTGGAAAAAACAAATAAAATTCTGCAATGTTGTTTGCCAAACTAATTCTCCAAATTGAGCAAGACTTTGGGCTGGTTCCTCATGAGACTGACAGCCTGTGGCCAGTGTTGACATTAGCCAGATGCTTCATATGCTCTTTCCCTTCCTCTCTTATCTTCCTTCTTTTTTCATTTCCTTTATTCACACCATTCATTCAATACACACTTCATCAAGTACATACTATTTTCAAGGCCTTGTGCTGAGCTCCGTGGTGACCTGGAGATGCCACAGATGTGATCTGTGCCCTTGTAAACCCACAACCCACAGTGGGGTCAGGGGTCCTGGGTGTCAATCCCAATTCTATTGCTAACTAACCATGTGATGAAGCTTCCTTTCTTTATCTATAGAGTGGGAATTATGATAGTGTCTATCTTGTTGAATTTTTTTTAGAATTAAATGAAAGAATTTTTATGTCTGGATTAGTGTGGTGTCAGAGCACATTAAATCCTCATTGAATGTCAATTTTAAAGTTATTAATTTTTTTGTCATGGATGCAAGCAAGTATAACACAAAGCAGACCATGGGTAAGGTACTAGAGGGCTGCACAGGCAGAGGAGGCAGATTTCTGTGCATGGAGGATGGAGAGGTTCCTGGGGCGGGGCATTCAGATCGGCCAGATGTCAAGGAACAGTCACTACCGGCTAGAGGGTGTACGTGGAGCAAGGAATGGTGTAAGTAAGACACCGAGATGATGCCACACCCCAGGAGGTCATCTAATTTTAAACGTTCAGACACACAAGTTGCCACAGGCACAGTTAGCATCAGTCTAGTCTGAGGATATGGGCAACTTGCCAGCAAGGCCGTGGCAGGCATTCCTCACAACATCTGCATCAGCCATCAGCCATCCATCGGCTCCTAAGGAGTTGCCAGAGGCCAGGAAATGAGATCCACATTGTGGCGTGTGGGTCCTGCTTGTGTAAGAATTTCCAATCCCCATGGACTCCAGTGTTTACTGACTGCCAGGGTCCTGTGAGGGTCAGGCACTCACACTCAGGAAAGCCCAAAGCATGTGTCCCCATCGGGTGCTTATAGTTCATTCATGCGTCTTCCCAGTCCACATGTTATTTACCAACCAAAGTTCAGTTTTGCCATAGCCATGTTGCCTAGTTACACAGTTGACATCCTGCAGGTATCAAGCATCCAAGGAACCAAGCTGGACAGTGTAAGCCAAGGTTATCTTCCCATGTGACAGGGGACAAGATTTGGTTAGTCTTTTACCCATAGGAGGAAGTATCTTAGGGCTTGTTCAGAGCACATTATTCAGTATAGGTGGGGCATTCGGGAGTAGGATGTGTCAGGAGAGGCAGGGTGGAGGCTTGGAGGCTGATGTAGGAGAAAGGTAGGCTTGATGGGGAACGAACTACTTGGCGAGGGCTCACCTGGTACAGGATCCAGCTCTGGGTCCTTTTACTCATTTTATCAATTAAAAGCCTTAAATTCCATAGGACCTCAACTAATAACACACCCATATACCCTGCATGATTTCATTAATGCTGAAACAATTCTATAAGCTAAGTATTATCATCCTCATTTTACAGATTAGCTGAGTAAAATTTAGAAAGCCTAAAGAACTTGCCCAAGTCCACACATCTGACAAATAGGGGAAATCCATATTCAGGCTCAGTTCTGTCAGGCTCTGAAGATTGCTGGCCACGGAGCCAGTTTTTCTGGTTCACATCCCACCACTCTACAAGCTGTGTGGTCTTTGGTAAGAAACCTCAATCTGTATACCTCAGGCTTCTCTCTTCTAAAATGGGACATCATGAAGTTGTTTAAGGATAAGGTGAGGTCAAGATGTAAGGTGTTCAGAAGAAGGCCTGGAACACAGGAAGTGCCTAATAAAGATTTGCTACACCTCTTCACAACTGATGAAGCCCAGACATTATTCTGAGTCCCATGGGCAGGTCACTGAAGGGTCTAAAAGACCCTCTCAAAGTAGAAACATGGATAAATACATAATATTAAATCCCTATAGTGAAAAACTATATATTAAAATACTGGTGACAATGAAATGCACTAGTGAGAAAAGAAGAACAAGATATGTTAAATGAAAAGAAAGACAGGTTTGGAAAATCACTTATTGTGCACTCTATTTTTACATAAAAATCTCTAGGAGAGTAGATGTGGTTAGGAAAAGCCCTCAGAGAGCACACACCTGGCTGATCTCTCCAACCTCATCTCAGGCCACTGTCCCACCAGGACACAGCACCTGGAAGACAGCACACTTTTCCCACCCCAGAGCCTCTGTGCTTGCTGTTCCATCTACTTGGAATGCTTTTCCTTTACTCTTCACATAGCCAGCTCCTTATCATTCTTTGGGTTTCACCTTCAATGTCATCTCCAACAAGAGGCCATCTGGGTCACTCTTACCCAAGCAAGTCCTCCCTGTTAGTCTCTATAGCCAGTGTTTGTTTCCTTCTAAGCACTTTATTGTCTAAGTCATTTTACTTAACTTGTTCCTTGTTTTGTATCAATATTCCCCACAGAATGAAAAAGCAGGACCATGTCTGTCTCTCCCTTGAGATGTCTAGAAAATGCCCTGCACATAGTAGGTCCTCCATAAAAATGTGTCAAATGACTTAGCAGGGGTGGAATTGAAATGGTTTCCTTTTTGCACAACAAGCTGGTATCGTTTTTCTAATGAAAAGCTTTAATGCTGAAAATAAATGTTTTTGGCTGCCGTATCGTAGAGGTTGGTGACTGGCCGCAGAAGGAAGCAGGTTGGCTGTTTGGGGTTGTTGAGCTAACACAGTTGCAATAAAATAATGGCTTGAACTTAAAGCAGTGGCTCTGGTGCTGGACAGGAGACTGACCCCAGAGATGGCTAGGACTGGGTGACAGGCTGGGAGGGGTGTAAGAGTGAGGTATGCTAATAGGACCTGCCTGGGCCGACTCAGGGGCTTAGGGCATGGCTGGTAATGTTGGGGTCCTGAGTGATCTGGCCTTCTGTCACCATTACAGATGCAGCAGAAAGGGAACCTGGACAAGGTGGTGTCCTGGACCCACCAGTTTCCCCACGCCCACCCACTGTGGTTTGGACAGTTCCTTGGCTTCCTAAACATCTATGAGCCTGATTATGCCAAAGCGGTGTACAGCCGAGGGGGTGAGCATTCTCAGGAGAGGGTGGGACTTCCTGAGAGGGAAGGACTCAGGGCATCATGTGGGGAGGAGTCCTGGGCCTACACTGTACGTCTGAGCAGCTGAGGTTCATATCCTTTTTATTCAGAAGCCTCCTTTGGGAATTTCCCAGTTTTGGCTTGGCCTAATCTTCTCTGTCTCCTACAGACCCTAAGGCTGCAGAGGTGTATAACTATTTCCTGCCATGGATTGGTGAGTGGTTACCTTCCCTGCCTTTGATCAGTTACCAGGATCCCTCCCTGCCCTGTCTCCACTCAGTATCCTTTACCAGACCACCTGGTTTTATGTTCTCTTTCTTTCTCTCTTCCCCCTTTCCTTCCTTCCTTCCTTCCTTCCTTCCTTCCTTCCTTCCTTCCTTCCTTCCTTCCTTCCTTCCTCCCTCCCTCCCTCCCTCCCTCCCTCCCTCCCTTCCTCCCTTCCTTCCTTCCTTTTCCTTTCTTTATTTCTGCCTTTCTTTCGGGGCGGGGGGGGGGGGGAGACAGGGACAGACAGGAAGGGAGAAAGATGAGAAGCGTCAACTCATAGTTTCAGCACCTTAGTTGTTCATTGATTGCTTTCTCATATGTGCCTTGACTGAGAAGCTCAAGTTGAGCCAGTGAGTCATTGCTCAAGCCAGCAACCTTGCGTTTAAGCTGGCGACCTTAAGCTTGAAGCCGGCGACCTTGGGCTTCAAGCTGGTGACCTTGGGCTTTAAACCAGTGACTTTGGGCTCAAGCTAGTGACCATGGTGTCATGTCTATAATCCCATCCCATGCTCAAGCCGATGATCTCGGGGTTTCAAACCTGGGTCCTTAGTGTCCCAGGCTAATGCTCTATCCACTGTGCCGCTGCTTGGTCAGGCTCATGTGCTATTTCTAAGCTCACCTGCTCAGTGAGGAGACAGAGGAGGAGGCGGGAGAGCTCCTAGGTGGCCAGGGAAGTGGGGATCAGGTACCTTCTCCTGCTGCATGTATCCCACCCCCTGCACAGGCAGGGTAAGGGATCTGGAAAATCTGTGAGTGTGAGGAAAAGCCTCCTGGAGGAGGTGGCACTGGGGTTGATTCAAGGAGATATTTCAGGTGGCACTGGCCAGGGCAAGGGCTTGAGGCAAGGTATGGTGGTGGGTACAAGGCTAGTGTCACCAGAAACTGTGTGGCTGAGAGGAAGAGCCAGGTTGGGATGTGAGGCTGGGCAGGGAGAACTAGGGAGGGTTTAGGTGGGGTGGGGCCTGCTTGGCCCCAGGCTGCCAGAGATGGGGCAGGATAGTGTGCACTGAGTACCCCTCCCTCTCTCATCCCTTCCCAGGGCAAGGCCTGCTGGTCCTCAGTGGGCCCAAGTGGTTTGAGCACCGCAAGCTGCTCACACCTGGCTTTCATTATGATGTGCTGAAGCCCTATGTGAAAATCTTTGCTGACTCTACGCACATCATGCTGGTAAGCTCCCCACGCCAAGCTCTGTGGCTGCTGGCCAGCTCCACCCCCTCTCAGTTATTCTCGGGGGAGAATATTGAGCCGAATGCCCATTGCAGTGCCAAGCCTCAATATGCCTAACACCTACTGGGAGTTGTGCTGGGAGTTGACTAGGTGTGGGGCTTTAAGAGGCCAGCAACTGTGGGCCTTGTTTCCACTAGGAGACCCAGCCATTCTTCTCAGACCAAAGAGCTACTGTAGGACCCAATGAGGCTCTACTATTGAATATTTGAGGAATGCCTGTAATGATATGAGGAAGGCTATAGTGTCTCCTCCTCACTCCCTATCTACCACAATTGCCTAAAACAATGCCATTAGCAACTCATCCCTAAAAGGGATACCAGGGGGGCGGAGTTAAGCTCAGCATCGCAGGGCTGGATAACCCAGAGCTTATTCAGGAAAGGCTTACCCCTTGCAGGAAACTTCTCCCCCAGCATTACTGCAGGCCTGATTTACACACAGACCTAGCTGGGGAGCTCACCACTCTTGGCCCTTCTCTTCCTGTATATATAGGCTGCCTGACAAGGAGAATGCATGTGTGTGCTGTGCTAGGCCTGCCTCCAAATCTGCCCCCTGAGCCTGAAGCTCAACCTGCGCCCCCCCCCCCCCACATTCCAGCAGAATAGAGGGCAAGCCAGGGACTGGGTATTGGAGAGAATAACAAGCTGTGGTCCTGGAGGAGGGGTGGGACACGCAACCTGCTGCTGACCACCCACAGTACTTATCCTCTTTGGACTCCAGGACAAGTGGGAGGAAAAGGCTCGTGAGGATAAGAGCTTTGACGTCTTCTACGATGTGGGCCAGATGGCGCTGGACACACTCATGAAGTGCACCTTTGGCAAAGGACACAGTGGCTTGGGTGACAGGTCAGAGGGCACTTGGGGCTGACCACCCAAGCAAGCTCAGAGGGGAGAGTTGGCAGGACTCCTGGGCTCTGGTCTGAGGATAGGGAACCCCTGTTTGGGGGATACGCACCTTGCCCATGGTGGGGAGACAGATTCTGTCTTTAATGGGAAGGTTTGATGGCAGGAAGAGGAAGGGAGAAGCGCTGCAGTTGGGGCTGAATCCCTGGAATGAAGCACAGCGGGCCTCTGCTGTGGGCCAGTGTCTGACCACCCCTCCCCTCCGTCTGCTGTGCAGGGACAACAGCTACTACATGATGGTCAAAGATCTCACTCTGCTGATGCAGCAGCGCCTGGAGTCTATCCAGTACCACAACGATTTCATTTACTGGCTTACCCCGCATGGCCGCCGCTTCCTGCGGGCCTGCAAGGTGGCCCACGACCACACAGGTGAACGCTTCCCAAACGGCCTACCCACAGAGAGTCTAGGTTCTAACCTAGCTCTCTGAGCCCCTTTGAGATCCTTCCCATTGTAGAACTTCTGTCCCCCTGTGGGCAGATGTTGGGGTTCCCAGACAGTGACACTCCATACCTCCGACCCAGATCAAGTCATCAGAGAACGGAAGGCAGCTCTGCAAGATGAGAAAGAACAGGAGAAGATCCAGAACAAGAGGCACCTGGATTTCCTGGACATCCTCCTGGGGGCCCGGGTGAGAGCACCGTTGCCCGCCCCCTCCTGAGAACTAGTTCCACAGGGGTCTTCAGACCATCCTCCTGGAGCAAGACTCACTGCACAGCAGCAGGGTCTGTTAAGCGTTTTCCTCTTCTTCTTCTAGAAAATATGACCTGTTCCTTGCCCCATGACACATGTCAGTAAGGCTCAGAGGTGGGAAGGTGCAAGGTGCGCCTGGCTGTGGCGATGAAGAGAGCTGCAGTAGCGGGGATCCTGGGTAACAGCTAGGAGGCCCGAAGACCACTTGTAGACTTCTGAGACGGAAAGATCTCAGCACCCTGGGATTTTAGAATCTTCGACTTTATTTATTCACCCTCTCCATAAACTCACCAAGCCCTACACTGTGTTAGTTCCTGTGATAAGGATGCAGATGAGGAAGACCTGGCACTGCCCTCCAGATGCTTACAGTCTAGAGGAGAAGACAAGAAGTGGATGTTGACAAAGTTCTCTTCCTCTGTCAGGGGCATTGTGTGTGTCAAATGAGCAGAACCAATAGCCCAGCTGGATAAGGTTACAGGTCATTTGGCCAGAGGGATCAGGGAAGGCTTACTGGAGTAGGAGGCATCCGGCTGAGTTTGTGAGATCAGGAAGAAATCTAGAGGAAGTTCCTAACCTCCAGCCTGAAGCTTTTATTACCTCCTTCAGACCTTCATGTGACAGCTACTGTTACGAGTAGTTCTTGGTTCCTACCGCAAATGCCTTAGCTTTGCCCATTACGCCTATCCTACCCAGGATGAAAGTGGAATCAAGCTGTCGGATAGAGAGCTCCGGGCTGAAGTGGACACATTCATGTTTGAAGGCCATGACACCACCACCAGTGGCATCTCCTGGTTTCTCTACAGCATGGCCCAAAACCCAGAGCACCAGCAACGTTGTCGGGAGGAGATCCGTGAGATCCTCGGGGACAGGGACGTCGTCCAGTGGTGAGTGAGGCTGAAGGTGAGCCCAGTCTATCCTGCTCATCTTCAGGGAAGGGCTGTGCCCTGCTGACTGGTGTCATCACAGATGACACAGGGCCATCCTGGAAACCAGGTGAAGGCAGCACAGCTGTCCTGTTACTTCCAGTGTGTGATGCAACCCTGAGCCCAGACTCTCACAACAGAGTGATGTTCAGATGTGAGTAATATAGAAAAGGTTGTCAATAGGAGGCCAATTTATTGTTTGTTGACTCTGGCTGTAGAATTTTGACTACTCTTTTGAGTTCCTGGATAGAGCAGAGAATGCTGGGAGAGAAGGAGCTGGGGTGGAAATTGAGGAGGAACAGCGTTGGGAAAGCCAAGGGAGCTGAACCCTTCCCACCTGCCTTTGCCTGGTCATGTGCAGCCTCCAAACTCTTCCAATGAAGAACAAAAAGCTGTTTTCTAAACTCCATCACTCAGGAACTTGGAAAAATTATGTCTCTGGTTTCAAGTTGAACTCATTAACACACACCATTGACGCTGCCCTTTCTTTGCAGCAGGCTCTCTGGGATCCTCCCACACAACCGCCCGCTCTTCCCACTCCTCCTGCCTTCTCCCCTCTTGTCAGTACCTGGGCTGGGCACAGGGCAGGGGTGAAGAGAATGCTCCGTTGATGGGAGGAAGTTTGGATTCATTTGAGACAGACACACACAGTTTTAGGGTCTAGATTTGGAGAATGAAGTATTTTTTTTTTACAGGGACAGAGAGAGAGAGTCAGAGAAAGGGATATATAGGGACAGACAGACAGGAACAGAGAGACATGAGAAGCATCAATCATCAGTTTTTCGTTGCGACACCTTAGTTGTCCATTGATTGCTTTCTCATATGTGCCTTGACCGCGGGCCTTCAGCAGACCGAGTAACCCCTTGCCAGCAGCCTTGGGTCCAAGCTGGTGAGCTTTTTTGCTCAAACCAGATGAGCCCGTGCTCAAGCTGGTGATCTTGGGGTCTCGAACCTTGGTCCTCCGCATCCCAGTCCGATGCTCTATCCATTGCGCCACCGCCTGGTCAGGCAGGAGAATAAAGTCTTGATTAATTATCTATATTTTTATTGATTGAATGTTGGAAACCATCCAGTGTGTCCAGCCAAGTGCCAGGAAGAGGAGGGGTGTGTGGGTGAGAAGAGGAGGAGGAGGAGCCAAATTGTTGCCCTTGGGATTTTTTAAAGAGATTAACTCACATAACTAAAAAGCTAGAGAAAGTGAAGGAAAAGCAACCCCACGTTACAGGAAGATAAATCAGCAGGAGTGGGGCTTACATTGGCTTTCTAAGAAGGGGCGAAACTCAGGCAAAGGGGGAGCACTCTGGACAGTCTACGTTGGGTAATGACATGAACACAGCCTGGAGGCAGGGAGTTGAAATATTTATTTTATTTTCACTTCATTCTATCTGGAACTTGAAGCAACTTAAAGGATACTTATTCAATAAAATAGTGAAACACAAATGAAAAACGAGGACTGGGGGAAGCAATCTAGGGGCTATGTAAGAAGGTATTGATAGTTATATATGGACATCACATTTAGATCTGAGCATCCTAGTGGCAAAAGGGAAAAGAAAAATATGTATATATATATTTACTTGAGCTTGTCATTCTTCACACATTTGTTACTTTATTCAAGCAATATATATTAGCCCCTGTTCCTTTCCATTGCAGCTCCATAGGGGAACCCGAGCGGAACTTAAAGATGTATGTCTTTGTGTAGCTTCTGGGGGTGTCTGAGACACATAGGATTGACCTTACCTTGGATGGCCGGGCACACACACAGCTCTCTAGGGACCTGTCCTAGCAGAGAAGATGAGGGAGAGGTGGAGAAAAATGGAGTCAGAACCCCTGGGTCTGAGTGGCCACCCCACATCCAGGCAGACTGAACACTTGGGGCACTGTGTTCCTCTGACTCTTCGATGTGTAGTGGTGGCGATGGTGGTGGGGGAAGGAGGGGCTGGAGCCTGCCTTCCCGCAGGACCCCGTTGCTCCATCTCCAGGAAAGACTGGTTGTGTTGCTGGCAGGGATGATCTGGGCAAGATGACCTACTTGACCATGTGCATCAAGGAGAGCCTCCGCCTCTACCCGCCTGTGCCCCAGGTGTACCGTGAGCTCAGCAAACCTGTCACCTTTGTGGATGGCCGCTCTCTACCTGCAGGTGAGAGAGGATGGATTTGGGGGTGGAACTGATTTCCTGAGGATGCTTCTCTGACACTCTCTGTGCCTTTGACTGAATCTTGGACCAATGGCAAAGAACTCAGACTTCATGTTTGCCCGGGGTCCAATCCTGGCTCTATAACATGAGTAAATCTTTCTGCCTCTGAGCCTCTTGTTCCTCTTCTGTAAAATGGGGCTGAGGAGAGTTCCCACATTACAAGGTTGCAGTCAGGATTCAGTTGTCAGGGCTGTCATGTATCACCATGCAGGTGGTGCCCGGAACATCATCACAAAGCCTCATCCACTTAAACTTTGATGCTGCGCATTGCACAGCCTGTACAACTGTGTGTGCGGCTCTGTAAAGGGTGTTCCCCTGTGTATCTGGCACATGGCATGCATCCAGTGAGTGAAAGGCAGCTGTTACTGTCGATAGCATAATGTATGAATAAGTTGCTTTGAGAGTCTGTCAATTGAAAGCGGAACATGTGTGATGGTCCTGGCCTGTCCTGCCTGGTTGCGAGGTGGGGTCGTCTCTTTTGCTCCATTCCACAGATGACTGTGTCAGTGTTGTGCCCAGTGTTGGGGCTCTGGGAAGAAGGTGTAACGATGATCAAAAGCTTTTTGATGTGTTGAGGGTTGTCAGGAACTTTTTGTCAGTAGCAGTGATGAGGCAGGGGCTGGTGCCTAGTTAGGTTGACATAAGGGAATTCTGGTCCTTTGAGGAGGTGGCCTGACTGTCGCAGGACCATCTGGTCACCTGACCTCTGCTCTGTCCACAGGCAGCCTGGTCTCTCTGCACATCTACGCCCTCCATAGGAACAGGGAAGTGTGGCCTGACCCGGAGGTACCCCATGTTTTGGGTTTGGAGCTCAGATGGGGTGGGAGGCTGTGGAGGTCACCCCCCTTGAACCTGGCAGGTATTTAAGTAAGGCCTGTCCCCTCAGGTCTTTGACCCCCTGCGCTTCTCTCCTGACAATGTGACTGGACGCCACCCCTATGCCTTCATGCCCTTCTCCGCTGGACCCAGGTAAGGAGAGGCCTAACATTTCCAGGCCCTCAGGACTGGGGAGGTGAGGGTAGAAGAAGTTGTGGGCAATGCATCACTGTGTGCAACCCTGTGAAGAGGGGGACCTTGCTGGGTTTGTGGTGATCCTAATGCAGGGCAAGTTTCAGAGACCTTCTTACCTTTAGTATATTCATCCCTTGCAGGTGGTCAGGTGGGTGAGTCATTTAAAAAAGACCCCTAAACCAGAACCCCCAGTGTGAATCTATTAGTTGGGACCTTACTTTGTTTCCAAGATCTGTTTCTTAAGGCCAATCAATCGATCTGCAAATTATTCATTCAAAAATAGTTATTCTTGTTGGTCACTGAGAGCATGGGATTTCATCGCTCCAGATACCCCATAGCCTGGTGCCTGTTTGTGCTCACTGCAGGAACTGCATCGGGCAGCAGTTTGCCATGAACGAGATGAAGGTGGTCACGGCCCTCTGCTTGCACCGCTTTGAATTCTCCCTGGACCCCACACAGCCACCCGTCAAGTTGCTCCAGCTGGTCCTGCGCTCCGAGAATGGCATCAATCTCCGCCTAAAGCCAGTGGGCCGGGGTTCTGGGAAGTAGCTCTGCCAAGTGTAGGGCCCCAGACAGCCCGGCTGTGGCCTTAACCTGGGCATGGCCCTCTCCAGTCTGGATTGTGGAGCAGCTGTGACTCTGTCTTTGGGAGACTTGTACTAGAGAAGGGGAGTAGGTACCCACATAGACAGTCACCTGGAGGGTGGTGCCATAGAAACATGGTATCTATAAATGCTCACTGTGCATGCATTCTAAAGCTGACTCATTCATTCAACAGACATGTGATGTGTACCCGCTTGCTTCTAGAATCTTCCTTTTCCTTCCATAATTGGCAATCTTTCTAAAATATAGCAGAAACTTACATCCCCATCCTAGTGATATGGTGAATGCAATGTACGCTGAGCTTGGGTGCCGCAGTCCAGCTCCAGCTGGTCCAGGGGTCCCCAAAGGAATGGATGGTGTCAGCGAGAAATGAGTGAGAGAGCCAAACTCTTCAGTTCATCTGCCAGGCATCTCTGCCAATGGCTAGTATAGCTTGCTTGCTTTATTTATTTATTTATTTATTTATTTATTTATTTATTTATTTATTTTACAGAGAGAGAGAGAGTCAGAGAGAGGAATAGATAGGGACAGACAGACAGGAACGGAGAGAGATGAGAAGCATCAATATCAGTTTTTTCGTTGCGACACCTTAGTTGTTCACTGATTGCTTTCTCATATGTGCCTTGACCCTGGGCCTTCAGCAGACCGAGTAACCCCTTGTTTGAGCCAGCGACCTTGGGTCCAAACTGATGAGATTTGCTCAAACCAGATGAGCCCGTGCTCAAGCTGGCGACCTTGGGGGTCTCAAACCTGGGTCCTCGGCATCCCAGTCCTATGTTCTATCCACTGTGCCACCTTCTGGTTAGGCTAGCTTTATTTTTATACACTAAGTTATAATCACATGTTATGCAGAATACATTGATTAATAGCTATTTTTGCTTTAATATGGGTGAATATTCCAGGTAGGGTTTAGTACATTTCTTTAAGCTATAAATCAGGTGGTAAGCCATTCTAAGTACAGTTACACAATACCTTGATTAGCAACAACAATATTGACATCAGCCTTATGCAGGCTTCTAAAAGGTTACGATTGATTAATAACTCTGCTTTACCGAATGGCCTATTGTCTAGTAAAATTATGTTTGTCTACTACTTTCATCTACTAGTTAAGTTCTAACTTTATTTTTCTCAGAGAGTTCCAATACATGAAGGTCAGTTATGTAAGAGGAATGGAAAGTTTTTCTATTCTCCTAAAAGGCTGAGGGGGCTAAGCAATCGATTAGGTAAAGGCTGAAAGGTGTTTTTGTGTTTAGCCTCTGTTTCCCATCTATTCATAAGTCACAACCTATTTCTCATAATATGATTTTTAGGAGGAAGTTGTCCTACAGACCTAGCCCCTTTTGGGGGATGCCATAGCCAGCATCCTATGTCTATGGGCTTAGGCAAGGGGGTTATATTCTTTAGCCGGGGTTTCTTTCAGGGAACTCCTGAGGGGAACAGCTTTGGCAGCCGGAAGTACAATTACCTTGATAATTGCCTCTAGCTCTTGTTTTTGGAGTTGTTAGTAAATTTTCTTAAAAAGAACACAGGGGGCTCAAGTGGTCAAGGAGATACTCGTGTGGTTACTTTTAGAGTAATTCTGGAGAGACATATTCACAGACTGGTTGACCTCGGGGTCTCGAGTAGCCTGGGAAAGTATAGTATTGTTGGAATCATACTGTGGATCCATCCCAATAGTGAATGCACATAACCCTAATAAGGAAGAATTGTCAAAGGAAGTGCCTAGATATGACCCAAAAAACATATGCTGTGCAAATGCTTCTTTCCTGCTGCGACTGTGTCAGACAGCAAGGTTGGATCGGCTCCCGACACTTGGGATTCATGGTCATGAGCCGGCACTCACCCAATCCACACGATGGAGAGAGGGTTTTCGGGGCTGCCCCTTCACTGAGATGGATGTCTTTATGTAACTTTGTGTATGTGTGTTTGGGAAATAGCACAGAGAAAATTTGCCTACAACAAAAATACACAGAACAATGAATTTCTAAAGCAAACCACGCAAGTAAGCACAGCCAAGGTCAAGGAATGTGGAATATGATTTCACAGGTATGTCTTCTGCCTTCCTGAGATGTGTTTCTGTGGCACTCCTGACATCATCAATGTCTGTGCCAGTGTCACCCACTGCTTTGGGTATTTGGCTTTTGGCTGGGTAAGGTGGTAGAATGACATCAGAGGGGAACTTTCTGGAAGACAAAGTGTTTGAATTATGCTTTTAGGCATGATGAGGTATGAGGGACAAAGAACTTTTGGAGGAGAGCCTCAGGCTAAGGCCACATGATGAACCATAGCTCCTTCCCTGGTTGTCACTGCAGCGGCTACCTGATGGCTACATATACCTCTAAGGTTCAAGGTCTAAGGCTATTAGTGAGCTCCAATTGAGGAATTAGACAGGTCTGAAAGATAGGGCACTGATAGTGGGGGAGGAACAAGAGAGGAGAATTCTAGCCCTGGGACACGGGAATGTTTTCATGCTGCCCAGAGAGGATGGCCCATCTGGAGACACATTCTTCCTGCTATTGAGGCTTCCCCTCTCAGAAGAAGGCCATCGCCCTTGAAGGTTGTCCATGAGCAGCTGCTCACTTTTGCAAAGCCCTGCTAAGACCCAGACCTCCTTGTCTGCCTAAGGCTGAGATGCAGAAACCTTAGCCAGAGTGTTTACCATGTCACTGATGTCCCTCTGTGTCCTGGCTTGAACAGATCTTTCTCTGCACAAGTGAAGATGTGGTTTCAATAGCTGTCACCTGGGAACTATGCAAGTGGTCATAACCAACCCTGGCGCATGGGGTGCACCCAGGTTTAAGACATATCTCCTTTTCTTTCAACTGTCTGGAGATCTGTGAGGCAGGATTGCAGGAGGCCCTTATCCCACTTTAATATTAAGGGAAGGACCCTGCCAAGATGCTATCAGGGAGGAGCTTGAGCCGAGTCTTCTGATTCTGGGCTCCTATGACCAAGGCTCCATAGGGAACATTGACTTCTCTGAGGACACGTGTTGGTGAGAATAAGAGCAGAGCACTCTGGAGCCAGAGGAAAGGGGAGGCTCCATGTGGGAGGGGAGGACAGAGGTTGGGGGCCTGAGAGCACCAGAGATGAATTCCATTTCATGCTTCCTGCTCTAACCACACTACCTGCTGCCCTGTCTGACCGCAGGCACTGGTGTCCACGTGTGTGCACATGTGTGTGGGTAGAGTGTGGTGTGTGAGGGTACATATGGGTCTGGCTGCACCTGAGAATCTCTGTGTATGTGTCATGCAGGTGAGCATGTGACCAAGGGCTCAGGCTAGAGTTCTACCATTTCCTGAAGCCAACAGGGTCACATCTTGGTCCCTGTTCTCACCCCAGTGGAATCTTTGCTTAGAGCACATAAGCATGGTTGACTACCAGCATTCCAAGCTCCCATTTTCCTGTGCTCTCTGAGCATGGCCACCGAGCCCTTTTGCACTCTTGATGTCGGGGGACCTGTGAACTTCCTGTTCAGCATGCTCTCAGCTCACTTTTCTGCTCTATGTCTTAGTAAGCACTGAGTGTCCACCCTGCCTCTTCTTAAAGCAGGGCTGAATTGGACCAGGGACCTAGGAGGCCAGGAGACTGGGAGGAAGAACCTGGATGCCAGTACTGGTTGGGAGAGAAGCCCTTCAGGGAGGCAGGATGAGACATCTCACCAAAGGCAGTGGGGTGCCTAGAGGTCTGTCTGTGCCATAGACGTGTGGCATCCAGGACCCTGGTCTAAGAATGGCAAGGAGTAGGAAAGGAGGAAGACCTGTGTTCAGAACCAGCAAGAGAACAGAACCGGGTTGAGAGAGGCTGGTGAAGGAGGACTAAGGGAACAGACCCCTGGGTCAGGAAGACCATCACCCACATAGTCACCACATGTGGCAGTGTTGCAGAAGCCCCTCTGCCTTAGAGTAGCTGACGAGAAATGCAAGGGACTGCCAAGAGCCTGTCCTGTGAGGAAGGTACTGCAAGCTCTTTGCTGACATCCTCACTCACTGGCCACACCAATTTAAACACTTGAACTCCTCCAAGTCCCTTCTGGACAGCGGCTCGTCCCACGGCCGCTGAGGTGATGGGTCCTGGCACCACAGAGCAGATATTGTCTCCCTTCCTTGTCTCTCAAGAGAAGACAGACATTATTAACTTTATTCCAGGGAGAAAGAAAAGTGAGGGTTTGTTATGACAAATGTGCAGAGATGTAGCACACAGAAGGGATTTGGGAACACAGGCCAATGAAGATCACATAGGGATATGTTAGGCTGAATAATGACTCCCAACACATCCATGGTCTAATTCTTGCAAGGCGTGACTATGTCCTGTTGGAACTGAGTGGGCCCGTGTAATCACAAATGTCCTCATAAAAGAGAAGGAAATGTGAAGACAGAAACAGAGAGACATTTGAAGATGCTGTTGGATTTGAAGATGGAGGAGAGCTCCAAGAGGCAAGGAAAGTAATGCAGCTCAGATGCTAGAGGGACAATGACAGGGATTTTCTCTGAGAGCCCAGGATGTGGGGGCTCTGCCAACACCGTGGTTGTAGTCCAGTGAAACACATTTCAGACTTCTGACTCCAGAACACAGGAGAAAAAATTTTTGGTGTTTCAAGTCACTGAGGCTGTTATAAATTATTACAGCAGCTAAAGGTAACTAATACAGGGACAGACAAGCAGGCAGAAAGTGGAAAAGACAGGGAGAGGGCAGACAGGCAGAGGACTGGAGGAGGAGATCAGGTAGATTGGCAGGTGTACAGATGGAAGGCAGGAATTGATAAGAGAGATAGGGGATGGGAGTGGGTAACAGGAAGGCAGGAAGGAGTTCCTCAGAGCTTGTCCTTGTGTCATCAGGGTTAGAGGAGCTTTCTGAGCTGCAGGTGGATCCCATTCTTGGATTTCAACACAACTTCCTCTAAGACAGGGGTCCCCAAACTTTTTACACAGGGGGCTAGTTCACTGTCCCTCAGACCGTTGGAGGGCCGGACTATAAAAAACTATGAACAAATCCCTAAGCACACTGCACATAACTTATTTTAAAGTAAAAAACCAAAACAGGAACAAATACAATATTTAAAATAAAGAACAGGTAAATTTAAATCAACAAACTGACCAGTATTTCAATGGGAACTATGGGCCTGCTTTTGGCTAATGAGATGGTCAGTGTCTGGTTCCATATTTGTCAATGCTAGCCATAACAAGTGATATGACGCGCTTCCGGAGTCCTGACGCGTGCGTCCCGCATCGCTGCACTTTGTGGCGCCACCACATACAGCACACAGGATGCATCCTGTGCTCTCTCACTGACCACCAATGAAAGAGGTGCGCCTTCCGGAAGTGCGGCTGGGGCCGGATAAATGGCCTCAGGGGGCCGGATAAATGGCCTCAGGGGGCCGCATGTGGCCCGCGGGCCATAGTTTGGGGACCCCTGCTCTAAGAGGATGGGAATTCTGAAAGGATCTGCTACCAGCTCAAAGCGAAGCAGGGTCAAGGCCACGACCACCTTCAGCTCGTTCATTGCAAATTGCTTCCTCATGCAGTTCCTGGGCCAGGGAGGGAAATGACATGAGAAATGGTCTCACACCCTCCAGCAATTTCCCTCCCCCTTTTTTTTTGCTGGGTAGGTATTGGCCACTGACCCATAGCCCTTGCCAGGACCAAGGGATTCCAATGTGAGTCAACCTGATCCCCTTTCTGTTAGGTTGTGCAGACTTTTACCCCACCAGTCTCTCTTCACATTCTGCCCCTGAACTTTGACAAAGCCTATTTCTCTTCCACAAGTAGCTCCTAACTTCTCTTTCTGCTCCCAGCAGGCATGGGATCCTGTTAGGGGAAGTTCAGTGCCCTAAGATACCGAGTAAAGTCAAATGAATCACCAAAAGATTTTTTTTTCTTAAGAGAGAGGAAAGAGAGAGAGAAGATGGGCAGAAGTGGTTCTCATATGTGCCTTGGCCAGGCAAGCCCAGGGTTTTGAATTGGCAAACGTGGCATTCCAGTTTGATGCATTATCCACTGCACCATCACAGGTCAGGCAACCAAAAATTAATTATTAGCTTGTCCATTCCTTCTATAAGCAGTTTCTGGTTTCACAATGTGGAAGCCAGGCCATGGCATGATATGGAGTGTGTGTGGGGGGCACACACTCAAGTCTTCACTACTCAGAGGGACGCACTGGGACCTCGATCCTCAAAGAGAAGGAAAGGTTCACAGAGAAGGAGACATGAAATTGTGTAAGGAAATGAAGATGACAACAGGGAAATTTCCTGGGGCAACTAGACATTATTGACCTTCAACCAGTTTTATTACCTGCCTCCTAATAATGGTCTAAACTCCTGCCTTTCCCTCCTCCCTCAGTCTACCAGCTTCTGTAGCCTGAAGAAATGTAGCTCCTTGACATTCAACAGTCTCCTCCTCTGGACTTTTGTGTCTCTGTCTTCCCTCCCTCTACAATGAAGCCATGACTTATCTCAGTCCCTCCTATGCTCCAAATCACAGGTAGCCCTCTATGGGTTGCTGCCCCCCTTACCTCTTACCTGTCCATCTCCACTTCCTAACTCAGCTCATGTTGTTGAGATCACAGAGAATGCCCTCCCTCCACCTCTTCCTGCCACACGCTCAAGGCTAAATCCAATGACATCCTGTCTTCACTCTGCTGGCTGTACCTTTTCTTCCCCAGACTCCAAGGCCATTAGTATTTAATTCAGGGGTACATCACCATCAAGTTCCTGCGATATTATAAGGACCATGGGACATTCAACAATCTGCTCAATGAGTGAATGAGTGAGTGAAACAAAGAATGAATATATAATGTCTGTCTTGAGTAGAGATATTTATTGGTTTCTTAACTCTGAACTACTAGAGGCAGGGACATTATCTTATTCATTTCCTAACACAAGAGTTAGCACAAAAAGATAGGCTTAAGAAATCTTTATTATATGCGGTTTAAGTGTCTGTTTGTCGCCGATAGCTTATTGTTTGCTTGCGTAACTGTACTAGCCAATGGGGTGAAGTTGCCATGGCATTCAAATAGTCCCGCCTTCTGACATGCCACCTCACAAATTGAGGTTAAAGATTGGAGCAATTATTATGCTGTTAAGAAATCTTAACATCAGAAGGGGTCTTTGCAATCGTACAAGACTAGAGGTTCTCCAATTGAAAAAAATGTCATAATAGCTAAGTCTTTAGCTCCTCTAAAGGTGAAATACATGTCATTCCAAGAATTGATTTGGCTCCATCTCAAACAGGGTTGCCATTTCAATTGAGACGTAGACAATTTCCTGTAAAACTTGCCTTTGCTATGACCATCAATAAGTCTCAGGGCCAAATGCTTAAGCGTGTTGGCATTTTTTTACCTGAGCCTGCATTTGGACACGGTCAACTTTATGTTGCCTGTTCAAGAGTTCGTGAAAGAACAGACTTAAAATTAAAAATAATTGATGGTCCTCTGCAAGGCGAGCTTAAAAATGATGGAAAGATCTACACAAGAAATGTTGTGTACAAAGAGATCTTTGACATGTGAATTAACATTTTATTATTTAAATCACCTTTATTTATTGAGCTAGCGGTGGCTCTTAAGAAATGTACCACCAGTGGTTTCCTTCATTGCACTCTACTTTAAGCAATTAAGCAAGTAGAAGGGGGAAACCCCGTGGGGCAGTAAGCAAAGGGGCGTCCTCGCCGCCTGCCCTGGGTAATTCAGTTTGAATTAGCAGACACCTTTGCACAAATCATTTTAATTACAATTTATAATATCTAGAACAGCGGTCATTTTGTATGACTGCCGGGCTTTCTAGTACTTTTATATGTGAATAAAGTTAATCTAATTGAAAAAGTAAATAAAAATTGAAAAAAAAAAGTAAACATGATTTCTGACCTAGAAATTAAGTTGCCTAGTGCTCTCCTGCCCTCTAGTGGCAGATATATGACTTGCAATCAAGGTCTATGAAGAAGGACTCCATCCCAGGAGAAATCAAATGCTGGAGCCAGTTAGTCTCTAGAACAATTTGTTTAAAGTCTGTTCCGTTAAACCTGATTCACTGTTTGAAGAACTCACAGACTTATGGATTCTGAAAAATCTTGTTTCTTGTAAGCAAGTTCAAAATTTATGGAAGTTACTACATATTTCACAGGAGGATTTCTGTAGCATTTGAAAAAACAGCATCAGTTCTGGAGTGTATTCAACAGCTATTTCAAGTGTGCTGTGTAGTTTACACACCGGGAAGCTTTCAATGTATATGTCATATACAAAACGTGGGTTTTCTCTCAAAATCAGTGATTGTCTTTATTTTTATGCTGTTTGCCAATGTTGGACTCTGTAGACTGTGGGGCTATGATATTTAAATTCTACTTTATATATAGAATTCTGTCAAAACTGAAAGAACTGTCACACTTATGTGGATATTCATGTCAAGTCAAACTTTTTTGGGGATAGATTGCAAACCTAGAGAGGCACACATTGAATCAAAGCTCCCTTTAAATACTTATAGCCCCATTTGTGCACTGTGCTTGAATAGTTGACACAAGGAAGGTGGCTGGAAATCCAAACAGACACAAATATCACAGACATGGTGAGTGGCAGATCAGTGAAGTAGAAAAGGCAGTGGCTGGACTTCCCTGAGGGAAGATGAAAAAAATCTCTTTTACTGATAATTAAGGAAATCAATCTGAAGTCTAATTTTTATGGAAAATTATAAGTCTGAGAAGCTGTATTCCTGAAGTGAGGAAAACTCCAGAATAACTGAACTTCAGAACAATGACTGACACTGCATTGTGGGTGGCTATTCGAAAAGTAGCCACTGAAGAGTGTTTCAGACCAATGTGTTCCTCACAGTTTTTGCAATCTATCTCAACAGAAAGTTTGACTACATATTAATATTCACATAACCATAAGAAACTTTCCAAATGGAAAAATTTATTATATAAAGAGAAATTTATATACCATATCCCACTGTCTACATAGTCCAACATTGACAAAAAGCATAAAAAAGGCAATCAATTGTTTTTGAGAGGAAGTCAGTGAGTAAAGTGTCTGTGTCATGTCCTGAAATGCCACTTTTCCTTTGTACATATTGACAAATGCCTCACTCCCAACACACCCTCATATAAAACCATAACTGCAGACACCACATATAAATGTAGTGGTCACAAACATCAGGGTATGCTCCCGTGATACCCCACCCAAGTACAGAACACTCACCTTGATCCGCCTGAGAAGGGCAGGAAAGCATGGCTATATGTATCAGAACCCCATGCAAAACGGGAAGGGTCAAACACCTGCAGAGAGAGCACCAGGGCCGGGACAGGTAGGTCACATCCCTCCTTCCAATCCATTAGGACATGAGACTCCCAGGGGTTGAAACAGGAGAAGGGGTTGTCTTGAGAGATCAGCCCATCCTCTTTCCCACAGCCATCATACCTCTGGATTTGGCCACACCTTTGGATTGTGGTGAAGGGCATAAATGGAAAGTGAGACTATGACTCCTGTAGGGCAGGAAGAAGAGAGAAGAGCAATCACACACATGCCAGGAGGGGACAGGTGCATGCACACAAACCTTGGGAGCCACAAAGAGAGTCACTTCAAGAGGAATGATCCTATTGCAATAGAGGTAGTTGCACACGGTAAAGTCAGGTGTACACATACATTAATGTAGATAACTATGACCCAGGAATGAGGGGCAAGAAAGAATTGAAAGCTTATTTTATTTGTAGCCAATCAAGTTAAAACCCACATTTATCAGTGCCACCTATGAGTCCTTGGGGATTATGCATTAACTCATTCAACCTCATGACAGCCTTCCAAGGGGCACATTCATATTCCCATCGTTCGAATGAGACATCTGAGCTTCAGAAAGGTTGAGCAGCTTAGCTTGCCTATTATGACAGTTAGGATGTAGCAGGGTTAGGAATCAGACCAAAATTGAGCCAAGGGTGGTCTCTAATCATGGCAGGGGTCTCAGATCTGGTCCTCAGCTGCTCTCTGCCATCAGACTGAGGGCTCTTCAGAGACTGAACCAGTTGACCTATGACAATGGATTTCTTGATCTACCT
The DNA here is from genome assembly GCF_036850765.1 of Saccopteryx bilineata. NCBI lineage: Eukaryota > Metazoa > Chordata > Mammalia > Chiroptera > Emballonuridae > Saccopteryx > Saccopteryx bilineata. The sequence continues at coordinate 255,357,935 of NC_089492.1, read as the reverse complement.
CATTTGCCTACATCCCAGAAGAAAGAAACCACATGTACCCTTAGCCTTGTCTGATGGTCTCTGCAACCCTTACTCTCAGAGATTAAAATTTTAGAGAAGAATTCTGGAAGCCACATTCAGATTCTAACATCTCCTTGTAAAGAAGATTACATCGACTGAGTCATTATTAAATTAATTGTCATGTTTATGGTTCTTTGCATTTGTCACAAAAGAGTTATGCACATATTATTTCAGATATGAGGGATATTCAAATAGATGAGAAAATGTGGATATATTTGTCCCTAGAATTTTGTAATCTGTAGTTGGGATTAGAGCATGAAGTGTTAGAATTAAGGGTAAAGGGTTGAAGCAAAAAGCAAAAACTAAAATAACAACAACAACAACAACAACAACAACAACAACAAAAAACCCAACTCCTAGACATAGGCAACAATATGGTGATTACCAGAGGAAAAGGGAGGTGATGGGAGGCAAAAGAAGGTCAACGGTTGATAAATGGCGATGGAAGAAAATTTGACTTTGAATGATGAGCACACAATATAATATACAGATGATATATTATAGAATTTTACACCTGAAACATATGTAATTTTATAAACAGGTGTCACCCCCATTAATTCAATAAGAATTAAAAAAACAAAAGAAAATCATAGGGAATCATCCTACCAATCAAATTGTTTCTGCATGTAAGCTTGCTCTCGTAGTATAATATGCTTTAATATTAAAATAAAAAAAGAATCACAGGACACTAGTGCCTTCAAATGGAATGACTGTAGCACCATAAAACCAGGGATTCTAAATGTGATGGAATGCTAGTCTTGGAGAATAAGAGAAGATTAGGATTCTAGTCATGTGAGATGACAAAATTGAGACAGACCCTATTTAGGTGAATGTACCAAAATGATTTTTTTCTCTATGAGTTGAAGGATAACTCATATTTAATGAACTTTTGCTGTGGTCAAAATATGAGCCAGACATTTTATGTTTTTCACCCAAACTACAAAGTAAGCATCCACACAATGGTGAAGACACAGAGCATAGAGTTTCAGAACTGCTCTAGATATATGGATCTGATCTCCCATGTGTTCTTGCAGAGTGCCTAGGATAGTGAGTGGGGTGAAGTTCAGACCTTTGGGTAAGGAGTGTCCATCAGGGAAGGGATGGGCTTGCTGAGCTCTCTGCCAATATGTGGTACAGGTGGATAGAGTCGCAGTGCCTCCTTGATGCACATGGTGGTGCAGGGCATCTGATCCAGGTGATCCCTGAAATGAATGAAGCACAACCTGAGGGCAGGCAGGGCCCAGGCAGACCAGGGCTTCTTGTCTAGCTGAGTGGGCAGGGCTCTCCCATCTCCTGAGCACTCACCAGGTGATGGAGGCGCCATCCCCCAGGAGGCTCTGGACCTTCTTGCGGCTCCTCTCCTGATGCTCGGGGTGCGCAGCCAGAGCATAGAGGATCCAGGAGATGCCACTGGCAGTGGTGTCATGACCCTCAAACATGAATGTGTCCACTTCAGCACGGAGGTCCTTGTCAGACAAGGGGCTCCCATCCTTCATCTGGAGAAGGCACGGGAAGAGTGTAGGGTTTGCCTCTTTCTCTGGATTTCTGGGCAAAACCTCAGGCCTCCTACACACACTCACTCTGGCAAAGAGGAGGATGTCCAGGAAATCTAAGTGCTTCTTTCTCCTGACCTTCTCCAGCTCTTCCTGCTCCTGCAGATGTGCCTCCCTCAGCTTGATCACTTGGTCTGTAAAGAACAGTGGTCCCCAGGCAGAGCTCAGAGCGCAGGGGGCCCAGAAACTGAAACCCAGAGTGGCTGCTGCACCTACCCTCACCCTGCTCCAATCTGGGTGCCAGTGAATCAGGATGAGCATGGCAATGGGTGTGCACATCAGGGGTGAGAGCTCTAGCACCCTCTGATTGCAGGTCAGGCCTCCTCTCAATAGCACAGTCATGGTGTAGGATATAACTGAATGCTGCTTGGAGGGGGTGACATCTCCAGTGCGATGACACATGTAAACCCCTGCACAGCCTCATGCAGCCTAACATCTTGGTTCCCAAGAATTGCACCAGAAAAGTATCAGCTGCCAGTGTGTCTCAGCTCCTGAAGTGCAACAGGGGCCAGGCTCTTGAGGGTCAGAGCCAGTCCCTTTGCTATGAGTCTGGTGACAGAGGGGATCAGTTTGGGGGATGGAGACAAACCTGTGTGTTCATGGGCAACCTGGCAGGACCGGTCGTTCCAGTGGCCTAGAGGAGTCAGCCAGTAGATGATGTCATTCTGGTAGAAGAAATTCCTCACTCGATTATGAAAATGATTTTTCAGGTCTCCAATGGCCTGGATGTAAGATTGGGAGTTTCTGAAGGGAGCAGATACATAAAAGACTCTGGTATTTGGTGGCTTCTGACTTGGAGGTGTAGTGGGGCTCTTTGTGGGCGTTCCCACAAACATTTAATGCTTCTGTCTTACAGCCCTTGAGTGCCTTTATAAGTGCTATGAGCAACCAGGCTTCTCCCTGTGTCAGGGATCAGGGATCTGTGGCTGAGTCAAGGTTTGATTTGGACTGGAATTTGTCTGTGGTCAGGAGCTCTCAACACACTTGCTTTTAGTGTGATGAGCATCTCAGCTGCCTGAACTGCCTCTTCAGGTAGTTTACGTCAGATGGTAAAACAAAAGTCCTGTAGCAGAAGGATTATTGCTGACCTGTCTGTCTGGACGCTGCCCTGCTGGCTGAAGGCACACTTCATGATGGTGTCCAGGGTCATCACGGAGACGTGTTCAAAGATCTCCAGATGTGAGTCCTGGCTGACGAGCTCCTCCCATTTGTCCTGTAATGGGAGGAGGACATTGACCCTGCTCTACTCCCTCCGAGGGCCTCTGGCGACACAGCTAAGCTCTCTCTTTTTCTCCAGAGACCTCACTTTCCAGAACTGAAGCATTATAGCACATTAAGAGTGCAAACAAATGTTTGAAAAGTGAGGATTATTTTCTGAGAAAGTTTGAGTATAAAATTAAACAGGCTCTCTCATAATAATCTGAGTTCATTTTGAATTTGAGAAATAAGTTAGGGTGGTAACAATATTTTAGCAGACCTTAAAACATTGTTTCTCAGGGAACAAAGAGGGTGTCTTCTCTGAGTTTAAGCTAGACCTGAGGAACAAGTGCACCTCTCTCAAGGCAAGAGGAAACCTAAGTGACTGGCACCAGGGCTAAAAGAAGGTACAGCAGGGATTTTAATTTCTTTCATTTGTCAAATGGTAGCTGAGCATAGCTGGAGAGGTCAGAGACCTGATGGGAGGTGACATGATGGCAGGAGTTGGCTCTGTAAGTGAGAACCGAATCTCCATTTCCTTCCATGGAGTGGCTCAATTCAGGCTGAAGCCTTGGACCCTTGGTCAGAGCCCATCTGAATGACATCCTGGGATGTACACCCTGCTGTGAAGCTGCCACTGCCCAGGAGTGCCAGGAGCAGTTTGTCTTGTCTAGAGAAATGACTGTTGTTCTAGTTCACTCTGTTGAAGACATCGAGGTGAAAGAAGAGAAGGCCCTGTTTTCCTCTGTCCCTCTTTTCCCTTGGCAATGACAAGGTAGTGTTGATCCAAGCTGGTGCTTAGGCACTTCCTGTCCTATCCACTGTTGGGAAGCTCTGTCACATAGTAGGTTCTGAGCATGTTATTCTGGTTGGCTGTGTCTGATGGATGTCAGAAGAACACACATGTGTATTATGTAAGTTGTGGTGTGAGTGGGTATGAGCAGGTGAGAATGGAATAGACTTACCAGCATCACTTGGACAGAGTTGGCCATGATCCCCACATAGGGCTTCAGGATGTCAGAGTGGAAGGCTGGGGTCAGAATCCGCCGATGCTGTGACCACTTCTGCCCATTCAACAGGAGCAAACCATACCCTGGACCACAGATAAAAGTGTGGGGGAAGGGTGATAGAATCAGAAGGATGACTGGGGACAGTTTGGGAGGAACCAAGTGTGTCAGAAGAAGAAGGCATTTCGTGGGCAAAGCAGGAAGGGCCTGTACATTTCAGGAATGTGAACTTCCCCAAATAGCATGTTCATAGGATGTCATGAAAGCTATGAGATGAAGGCTGAGATAGAGTAGGCATGGTAGGGGGCAAGTCATAGAAGAATGTAAATAAATGTAACTCTAAAAACATTGGAGGACACTGAGAAGTGATAGGAAGAAGTTGAGTTTCAGGGAGCCTCTCACCACCTCCTGGAATGGGTGAGGGTTTTATTAGAAGAGAAATGAGGCTTTGTCAGTAGATGACTGGATAAAGAAGATGTGGCACATATACACTATGGAATACTACTCAGCCATAAGAAATGATGACATCGGAACATTTACAGCAAAATGGTGGGATCTTGATAACATGATATGAAGCGAAATAAGTAAATCAGAAAAAACCAGGAACTGCATTATTCCATACGTAGGTGGGACATAAAAGTGAAACTAAGAGACATTGATAAGAGTGTGGTGGTTACAGGGGGGAGGGGGAAAGGGAGAGGGAAGGGGGGGGAGGGGCACAAAGAAAACTAGATAGAAGGTGACAGAGGACAATCTGACTTTGGGTGATGGGTATGCAACATAATTGAACGACAAAAATAACCTGGACTTCTTATCTTTGAATCTATGTATCCTGATTTATTGATGTCATCCCATTAAAAAAAATTATTTTTTTTTAAAAAAAAGAAGAGAAATGAGGCTTGATTCAGAGATGAGGGTAGTGATATGGTGCAATATGGTTCTGGATATCTGTTGTTCTCTGTGAGCCAAAGAGTTAGCTCTTGGTAAATCAACCTGGCAGGTGGACTGCAGTCCTGTTTAGACATACTTACCAATCCAAGGAGCCAGGAATCTGTAGAAAACATGAGACTTTAGGTCTGAAATACAAGAAAGGGCATTACAGAAACTGGAGGGGAAAGAAAACAAGGCAGGCAGTCCCCCAGGAGGCAGCTGTGGTCCAGCCCATGGGCTGCCATCCATTCCTGATGACTGTCAGCTGCTTGTTTGTCTCAAGTGACCTTCCACATGCCTCCCATATCCATGTATCCTTGTCTTAATAGTCACTGTGGGCTCAGAAAGGCAGACTCAGTGTCCCAGCAACAGAATACCCACAGGACTAGCATAGTGAATCAATCTTCAGTGCCAGAGGAAAAAATATGTGGTCTTCCTACAACTGATGGGGGCTTAGTCATCCCATGACCCTGGATAGGCAACATTTAGAGGTGCCAAACCAAGTCAAGGTGGATGGGAAATAGTTTTTCAGATCTGTGGGAATTTACTTAACAGATTTTCTTAATCTGCTTAAAAAAGAAAAAGGAAGAAAGAAAAAAGATAGAAAAAAAAAAGAAAAAGAAACAAAGAAAATGAAAAAAAAAAGGTAATAAAAATTGGCCTTGGACAGCTATGAAACAATTAATTTTAAGTAGGTATTGTTAGCCTTACACTATCTTGTGGGCTGACAGTGCAGTTGGGAGAGGGTCAGGTGATGATGGCAGAAAACTAAGAGTCTCTTCTGGAATTTCACAACCCAAGGGCATGTAACCAAGAAGGAAGAGCTGCTCCAGCCACACTGCAGGTATCACTTTCACCTGATCTTCCCAGGATGACCTTCATGTAGTCAGGGTCATAAACCACGAACATGACCTGGCTGCCCCATAGCCAGCGAGGACAGGCGTACGGGAATTTCTCTATCCATTTCAGAAGCCGTTGTAGCTCCTGGTCCTTTGAGTACTGTAAGTAGGGGAAAGACAAATCAATAAAACCTTTCTCTTTAGGTCTAGTCTTGGAGTGGTGGTGAAGGGTAGGATGACCACAGGGAGACAATTCTGGATCTGTCATGAATGCTTAGGAGTTTGGAACTGTTTCTGATGAACCAGGCTCTAATCTGGATTCTTTTTTTTGGTGAGAGAGAAAAAAGGGAAGAGAGAGAGATGAGAAGCATCAACTCATAGTTTTGGTACTTTTGTTGTTCATTAATTGCTTCTTATATTAATTAATTGTTCTTACATTAATTACTTGTTCATTAATTGCTTCTTATATTAATTAATTGTTCTTCTTACATTAATTACTTGTTAATTAATTGCTTCTTGATTGGGGGGGCTCCAGCTGAGCCAGTGACCCCTTTCTCAAGCCCTTTACCTTAGGCTTCAAGCTGAGCGACTTTGGGCTCAAACTATGCGATCATGTTGATGATCCCACACTCAAGCCAGTGAACCTTGGAGTCTTGAACCTGGAATCTCAACGTCCCAGCTATACACCCTATCTACTGCACTGCCACTGGTCAGACTAATCTGGATTCTTGCTCTTTCTCAACACTTGGTCTAAGATCATATTCTGGCTTCGGAGCCCTTACGCGGAACTGCCTTTAGAATCTTATACATATTATGTGTTTGATAGCTGTTCAGTTGTGAATGTACAAGCCTTTTTTATGGACTTAAAAATATTAGAGTTATTGGTTGAACAGAGTCCCTTTCATATTCATATGTTGAAGATTTAATTCCCTATACCTCAGAATGTGCTTTATTTGAAGATATGGTCTTTATAGGAGTAATTAACTTAAAAAAAAAAAGGTCATTAGAGTGGGCCCTGTCTAACATAACTGTCTTTATAAAAAGGGAGAAGTTTGGACATAGAAACAGTCTCTCCTAGAGGGGAGACGATATGAAGAGTCATGTGGAGAAGACAGTGGCTTGTTAGCCAAGGAGAGAGGCCTGGAGCTGATGGTTCCTTCACAGTCTGAAGATGGAGCCAACCTTGCCAACAACTTGATTTTGGACTTCTGGTCTCCAGAAATGTGAGACACTCAATTTCTGATGTTTTTAGCCACCCAGTTTGTTAAGTAGCTCTAACAAAGTAGTACGATTGGGTAATACTCAAGGCACACCTATGATTGGGGAAGAATTATTACTTTATCCTGTTTCACTGAAGAATGAGGAAACTGTTAAAGGATATGCCCAGGTGAGCTGCGTTTACACCCATGCCTGCTGACCCCAGGGTTCTCAGAGCTCCATGTTGTCTCTATTATATTTCAACTCAATATTCTAATTTCTGGGTCTCCTGTTGGTGAATTTACCTTTAAAATCTATAATCTCTATGTACTTAGAGCTGCATAGAGCATGGCTTATAGGAATTATGCTTTATTTTTAAAAGAATGAAGAAATGGGAGAAAGAATAAATGAGTGCGTGTAAGAGAGTGGATGAGTGAGTCTTGTTTAAACTTCTTGTTGCAAATGACAGATACTGTGTTTCCTCGAAAATAAGACAGTGGCTTATATTAATTTTTGCTCCTAAAGATGTGCTAGGTCTTATTTTCAGGGGATATCTTATTTTTCCATGAACAAGAATTCACATGTATTGTTGAACAAAACAAAATCAACATTTATTAATATACTGTAGTCATGTCATCACAAGCATCAGCATAACCAGCCAAACTCTGAATGCCATCAAGAATTTCTTGTGACTCTATTTCCATGTACAACAATCTACCCTGGTTCCCCGAAAATAAGACAATGTCTTATATTAATTTTTGCTCCTAAGGATGTGCTATTTCTTATTTTCAGGGGAGGCTTTATATTTCTAATCTTGAAAAAAATTTGCACTAGGTCTTATTTTCAGGGAAACAGGGTATAATCTTGAGCTAATGTAAGAGAGAGAAAAAAGACAAAGAGGATCCCTGGCCGGTTGGCTCAGTGGTAGAGCGTCGGCCTGGCGTGCAGAAGTCCCGGGTTTGATTCCTGGCCAGGGCACACAGGAGAAGCGCCCATCTGCTTCTCCACCCCTCTCCCTCTCCTTCCTCTCTGTCTCTCTCTTCCCCTCCCGCAGCCAAGGCTCCACTGGAGCAAAGATGGCCCGGGCGCTGGGGATGGCTCCTTGGCCTCTGCCCCAGGCACTAGAGTGGCTCTGGTCAGAGCATCGCCCCTGGTGGGCGTGCCGGGTGGATCCCGGTCGGGCACATGTGGGAGTCTGTCTGACTGTCTCTCCCCGTTTCCAGCTTCAGAAAAATACAAAAAAAAAAAAAAAAAAAAAAAGAAAAAGACAAAGAGGAGGCTGAGGGCCCTGGGCTGTGGAAGGGGCAGAACCAGGGACTGGAAAGTTGCCGAACTGAGTCTCTCATTCTTTCTCTCTGTATGTACATGCATTCATTGTCTTTCCAAGTGTTTATTTGGGTTCTTCCTGACAGTTTTCTAGAAGCTGGCAATATAGATACAAATAAATAAACAACAGTCTCCGTCCTCATGGTGCTGTGTCTACGTGGTGGAAGAGAGCACTTGTAACCTTCCCAATGCTACCATTCTATCACATGTCATGTCTGAATGGCTCTGTGAATCCTATTTGAGAATCTAATTGTAATATGGCCAAGTGTTTACCTGCTAAAATCAACTGTGGTTGAGGGCATTCAGAACCCATCCTTTGTGGAGGAAGAGCTCTCAAAGCAGCTGAGCTCAGTAGACATCCCAAAATGATTCCACTGCAGTGAATGAACAAAGACATAAATGAGTAGATGCGTAGATGGATCCGCTCATTCATTTATTTGATAAATATGTATTAAGGACTTACTCTGGGTCAGTTGCCATCCCAGGTGCTGGAGATTCAGCAGCGAACAACAGAAGTCCCTGCTATCCTGGAGCTTATGTTTGAGTGGGGATGCAGGTAGGCAGATAATCTTACAGTGACCTGAGAAGTTTCCTGTGGGAAGTGCATCAGAAGGCTACTTTATGCTCCCAGGTCATGTGCATTATTGGGGCTGCCCTTCTCCTTTGATCCAAGGTGGGGAATAACCAATGGGAGCCTCTTACTACCCTGGCTATGTTACCTGGTCCTCTAGGTCATCTCCTTCTGGCCCACCAGGGGCCTGGGAGACCCTGTTTCAGCACAGGAGCCTGCTTTCTTTTTGATTGCTTGGTGGCCAAGCCAGTTAGCTTCCTGGAAATTCTGTTCCTGGGCACCATAGTTAGTCCCTTTGGGGACCCACAGGAGCTAAACTGTGTTCTTCTTTTTTCATTCTTATCTCTAGGCCACTTGGCATCTACTGCTCCAGTAGAGCAGCTGGGACTGCCGCCTGTCCTTGTGCATGTGCAGCCAGAGCCAGGAGAGACTATTGAAGAGGGGAGGGTGCCCATGGTGGCAGGGGTGACAACACTGTAGGCAAATATCTAGTGCCCACCTGGCCTCCAGGCTTGGGTTACTCCTTTCAGGAAACTTTGCAAGAGAGTTGTCCTCACCTGGCTATCTCTGCGAGATGCAGCCACAAAGAAATTTTCCCAAAGGGAGACAAAAAGAGTTGATGCACAGGTAACAGTGTGGCAACTCAGGCAATTGTCAGATGTAGATTTTGCTGGAGGGGCATGTATGCCTGTTTTGCAGTGAGAACATGGTGGAAATTGTTTGTTTGAGTTATTATTTTTCCTTTTAATTGAATTTATTGGGTGACATTGTTCAATAATATTATATAGGTTTCTATAATAAATCCTCTGTATATTGTATTTTGTGTTCACCATGTTAAATGAAGTCTTCTGTCATTACCATTTATCCCTCTATATCTCTTCTACCTCCAACCATTTCTCTTTCCCACTGTTGTCTGTGTCTATGAGGTTATTTTTCTTTTCTTTTCTTTTCTTTTTTTTCTTTTCTTTTCTTTCTTTCTTTTGTTTTACAGAGACAAAGAAAGAGTCAGAGAAAGCGATAGATAGGGACAGATAGACAGGAATGGAGAGAGATGAGAAGCATCAATCATCAGTTTTCCGTTGCGACACCTTAGTTGTTCATTGATTGCTTTCTCATATGTGCCTTGACTGCGGGGCTACAGCAGGCCGAATGACCTCTTGCTCAAGCCAGTGACCTTGGGTCCAAGCTGGTGAGCTTTGCTCAAACCAGATGAGCCCGCGCTCAAGCTGGTGATCTTGGGGTCTCGAACCTGGGTCCTCAGCATCCCAGTTTAATGCTCTATCCACTGCGCCACCTATTTTTCTTTTTAATATTTTTACCTTTTTATCCAGCTTCACAATCCCTCTTCCCTCTGACAGCTGTCAGTCTGTACTTTAACTAGGAGTCTGTTTCTATTTTATTTGTTAGTTTATTAGATTTCACATATGAGTTAAATCGTATGGTACTTGTCTTTCTCTGACTGGCTTATTTTATGTAGTATAATGCTCTCCAGGGCCATTCTTGCTGTTGCAAAGGATAAGATTTCTTTCTTTTCATGGGCGAGTGGTTTTCTATTGTGTAAAGGTACTACAGCTTTTTTTATGCACTCATCTACTGATGGACACTGGGGCTGCTTCCAAGTCTTAGCTATTGTAAATAATTGTGTGATGATCATCTAGGTGCTTTAACTCTTTTGAACTGGTGTTTTGGATTTCGTCATATATATTCCCAGAAGTGAAATCACTGGGTCATAAGGCCGTTCCATTTTTAATTTTTTTTTGTGTGTGACAAAGACAGAGAGAGAGACAGAGATAGGGATAGATAGGGACAGACAGAAAGGAAGGAAGACAGATGAGAAGCACCAGTTCTTCGTTGCAGCACCTTAGTTGTTCATTGATTGCTTTCTCATATGTGCCTTGACTGGGGGGCTACAGCAGACCAAGTGACCCCTTGCTCAAGCCAGCAATCTTGGGGTTTTGAACTTGGATCCTCTGTGTCCCAGTCCGACGCTCTATTCACTGCGTCACCACCTGGTCAGACCATTTTAAATTTTTTGAGGTAACTCTATACTACTTTTTATAATGGATGTACCCCCACCAACAGTATAACACCTGGGCCAATACTTGTTGTTTGTTGATTTATTGATGATAGACATTCTGATAGTTGTGAGGTGATAACTTAACTGTGGTTTTAATTTGCATTTTCTGATGATCAGTGAGCTTGAACATCTTTTTATATTTCTATTGGCCAACTGTATATTTTCTGTGGAGAAGTGTCATTCTTCAATTGGATCACGTATTATCTTTAGTGTTGAGTTTTATAAGTTCTTTATACATTTTGGATATTAACCTCTTATGAGATGTATTATTGGTGAATGTATTCCCTCATTCAGTGGGTTTTCTTTTCATTTTGTTGAAGGTTTCCTTAGCTGTGCAACATTTTTTAAAAAAGATTTTATTTATTAATTTTACAAAGAGAGAAGAGAGAGGAAAGAGGAATGAGAAGTATCAACTTATAGTTGTTTCAGTTTGTTGTTTATTGATTACTTGTCATATGTGACTAACCTGGGCAAACCCAGGGTTTTAAACCCACAATTTTAGTGTTCCAGGTTGATGCTTACTCACTGTGCCACCACAGGCCAGGCCTGCTTGCAAAAACTTTTAAATTTGATGTAGTCTCATGTTGTTAACTTTATTTATTTATTTATTTATTTATTCTTTTGCTTGAGGATACATATTAGAAAAAATATTGTTAAGATAAGCGTTTGAGATTTTACTGCCTATGTTTTCTTTGGGTTATTATTTTTTTAAATAATTTTATTTTTTTAATAGGGCAACATCAATAAATCAGGATACATATATTCAAAGATAACATGTCCAGGTTATCTTGTCGTTCAATTATGTTGCATACCCATCATCCAAAGTCAGATTGTCCTCTGTCACCTTCTATCTAGTTTTCTTTGTGCCCCTCCCCCTCCCCCTTTCCCTATCCCTCTCCCCCCTCCCCACGTAACCAACACACTCTTATCAATGTCTCTTAGTCTCACTTTTATGTCCCACCTACGTATGGAATAATGCAGTTCCTGTTTTTTTCTGATTTACTTATTTCACTTCGTATAATGTTATCAAGATCCCACCATTTTGCTGTAAATGATCCGATGTCATCATTTCTTATGGCTGAGTAGTATTCCTAGTGTATATGTGCCACATCTTCTTTATCCAGTCATCTATTGACGGGCTTTTTGGTTGTTTCCATGTCCTGGCCACTGTGAACAATGCTGCAATGAACATGGGGCTGCATCTGTCTTTACGTATCAATGTTTCTGAGTTTTTGGGGTATATACCCAGTAGAAGGATTGCTGGGTCATAAGGTAGTCCTATTTTCAGTTTTTTGAGGAACCACCATACTTTCTTCCATAATGGTTGTACTACTTTACATTCCCACCAACAGTGTATGAGGGTTCCTTTTTCTCCACAGCCTCTCCAACATTTGCTATTACCTGTCTTGTTAATAATAGCCAATCTAACAGGTGTGAGGTGGTATCTCATTGCAGTTTAGATTTGCATTTCTCTAATAATTAAAGAAGATGAGCATCTTTTCATATATCTGTTGGCCATTTGTATTTCTTCCTGGGAAAAGTGTCTGTTCATGTCCTCTTCCCATTTTTTTATTGGATTGTTTGTTTGTTTGTTGTTGAGTTTTATGAGTTCTTTGTATATTTTGGATATTAGGCCCTTATCTGAGCTGTTGTTTGAAAATATCATTTCCCATTTAGTTGGCTGTCTGTTTATTTTGTTGCCAGTTTCTCTTGCTGAGCAAAAACTTCTTAGTCTGATGTAGTCCCATTCATTAATTTTTGCCTTCACTTCTCTTGCCATTGGAGTCAAATTCATAAAATGCTCTTTAAAACCCAGGTCCATGAGTTGAGTACCTATGTCTTCTTCTATGTACTTAATTGTTTCAGGTCTTATGTTTAGATCTTTGATCCATTTTGAGTTAATTTTAGTACAGGGGGACAAACTGTAGTCCAGTTTCATTCTTTTGCATGTGGCTTTCCAGTTTTCCCAGCACCATTTATTGAAGAGGCTTTCTTTTCTCCATTGTGTGTTGTTGGCCCCTTTATCAAAAATTATTTGACTATATATATGTGGTTTTATTTCTGGGTTTTCTATTCTGTTCCATTGGTCTGAGTGTCTATTTTTCTGCCAATACCATGCTGTTTTGATTGTCGTGGCCCTATAATATAGTTTGAAGTCTGGTATTGTAATGCCCCCAGCTTTATTCTTTTTCTTTAGGATTGCTTTGGCTATTCAGGATTTTTTATAGTTCCATATAAATCTGATGATTTTTTTTTTTGTATTTTTCTGAAGCTGGAAACGGGGAGAGACAGACAGACTCCTGCATGCGCCCGACTGGGATCCACCCAGCATGCCCGCCAGGGGTGACGCTCTGCCCACCAGGGGGCGAAGCTCTGTGCCTCCGGGGCATTTCTCTGCCAGGACCAGAGCCACTCCAGCGCCTGGGACAGAGGCCAAGGAGCCATCCCCAGTGCCCGGGCCATCTTTGCTCCAATGGAGCCTCGGCTGCGGGAGGGGAAGAGAGAGACAGAGAGGAAGGAGGGGGGGGTGGAGAAGCAAATGGACGCTTCTCCTATGTGCCCTGGCCGGGAATCGAACCCGGGTCCCCCGCACGCCAGGCCGACGCTCTACCACTGAGCCAACCAGCCAGGGCCAATCTGATGATTTTTTGCTCCATTTCTTTAAAAAATGTCATTGGAATTTTGATGGAAATTGCATTAAATTTGTATATTGCTTTGGGTAATATGGCCATCTTGATTATATTTATTCTTCCTAACCAAGAAAAAGGTATATTCTTCCATCTCATTATATCTTTTTCAATTTCCCTTAACAATGGTTTATAGTTTTCATTATATAAGTCCTTTATATTCTTTGTTATGTTTATTCCTAAGTATTTTTTTTTGTTGTTGTTGCAATCGTGAAGGGGGTTGTTCTTTTGAGTTCGTTCTCAAATGTTTCAATTTTGGCATATAGAAAGGCTATTGTCTTCTGTATGTTAATTTTGTATCCTGTGACCTTACTGTATTGGCTTATTGTTTCTAGTAGTCTTTTTGTGGATTCTTTGGGGTTTTCTATGTATAGGATCATATCATCTGCAAAAAGTGATACCTTTACTTCTTCTTTTCCAATATGGATGCCTTTTATTTCTTTGTCTTGTCTGATTGCTCTGGCTAGAACCTCTAGTACCACATTAAATAAGAGTGGAGAGAGTGGACAACCCTGTCTTGTTCCTGATTTAAGGGGGAAAGCCTTCAGTTTAGTGCCATTTAATATGATGTTAGCTGAAGGTTTATCATATATGGCCTTTATCATGTTGAGATAGTTTCCTTCTATACCCATTTTGTTGAGAGTCTTAAACATAAAATTGTGTTGTATTTTATCAAAAGCCTTTTCTGCGTCTATTGATAAGATCATGTGGTTTTTGTTCTTTGTTTTGTTGATATGGTGTATTACGTTAACCGTTTTACGTATGTTGAACCATCCTTGAGATTCTGGGATGAATCCCACTTGATCATGATGTATTATTTTTTTAATATGTTGTTGTATTCGATTTGCTAGTATTTTGTTTAGTATTTTAGCATCTGTATTTATTAGAGATATTGGTCTGTAGTTTTCTTTTTTTGTGCCATCCTTGCCTGGTTTTGGTATAAGGGTTATGTTTGCCTCATAAAATGTGTTTGGAAGTATTGCTTCTTCAATTTTTTGGAAGACTTTCAGTAGAATAGGAACCAAGTCTTTGAAGGTTTGATAAAATTTGCTGGTACAGCCGTCTGGGCCTGGACTTTTTATCAATGAACACATTTAAAAAAATTATTTTATTGATTGATTTTAGAGAGACAAAGGAAAAAAGGGAGAGAGAGAGAGAGAATCATTCATTTCTTGTTCCACTTAGTTGTACATTTTTTGGTACATTTATTGGTTCCATTTAGTTGTACATTTATCTTCCATGTGCCCTTACCAGGGATTGAACCTGCAAGCTTGGTGTTTTGGGATGATGCTCTAAATGACCGAGGTAACTGGCTGGTGCCCAGTGAACATATTTTAAACTTGATCCTGTCCCAGGAGCACTTGACAGTCATGTTTTACTTCAAATGTCTGTGTTCTCTGCATGTATTTCACAATACTTGATGCTCCTGTTTTCTCTCACACTTCAGTGCTTGCTTCTTTTCCTTTTCTGGAGGTTCCCACTTCTCTACCCAGTTTTAAAATATGAGAATTGGTTAAGGTAACAGAGCAATACAATAAGACACATTCAGAGGTTTCTGTGCTTCACTGGTTGTGTCTTGCAGAAGGACTGGGGAAATCAACACATCTGGCGTGGCTCAGAGGTAACAAGGAGGAGAAGAGAAAGGACCTTAGAATTCCCAGTCCACAGAGAAGGGGCTTAGAGCAAACTACTTTTTCTTTCTTTAGTTGAATTTATTAGGGTGATACTAGTTAACATAATGATTTAGGTTTCGGGTACCTAAATCTAAAACACATCTCTATACACTGTATTTTATGTTCATCCTCTCAAATCATGTTTGTCCATCACCATCCGTCTCCCCATTCCCTCCTTCACCTTTAGTGTCCCAGTAATCACCACACTTTTGTCCAAGTTCATGAGCTTTTTTGGTCCCTTTTTTATCTTATCTTTCCACCTCCTTCTCCCAGACCTCCTTCCCCTGACAGCTGTTAGTCTTCTCTCTATGTATGAGTCTGATTCTATTTTTTTTTATTTCTTTTTGTTCATTAGAGTCTCCATATGAGTGAAATTATATGGTACTTGTCTGTCTCTGACTGGCTTATTTCACTTAGAATAATAATATCCAGGTCTATCTATACTGTTACAAAAGTAAGATTTCCTTTTATTTACGGCCACATGGTATTCCATTATGTAAATGTACCACAGCTCTTTAATGTACTCATCTACTGATGGCCACTTGGGTTGTTTCCTGATCTTGGCTATTGTAAATACCACAGCAATGAACATAGTGGTGAATATATTCTTTTGAATTAGTTTGGAATTTTAAGATATATTCCAAGAAATGCATTGCAGTGTCAAAAGGAGTTTCAGCTTTAATTTTTTTTGGATAACTTCATACTGCTTTTCACAATGGCTGTACTAATATATATGCATTCCCAGCAGTAGTGCATAAGGGTTCCCTTTTCTCCACACCCTCAGCAGCATTTGTTGTTTGTTGATTTACTGATAATGGCCATTCTGACTGGTGTGAAGTGATAGCTTATTGTGATTTTAATTTGCATTTCTATGATGGTTAGTGAGGTTGAGCATCTTTTCATATTGGCTATCTGTATGTACTCTTTAGAAAGTTTCTATTCACGTCATTTGTCATTTTTAATTAGATTTTTTTGGTGTTGAGTTTTATAAGTTCTTTATAAAATTTGGATATGAATACCTTATCATATGTATCATCAAATATATTCTCTTATTGTATCAGTGGGCTGTATTCATTTTTTTGATGGTATCTTTTTTATGAAAATACTTTTTAGTTTGATTTAGTTCCAATTGTTTGCTTTTTCTTTCACACAAGAAGATATATCTGAAAAAATATTGCTATGAGAAATATATGAGATTTTACTGCTTAGGTTTTCTTCTAGAATTTTTTTTTTAGTTTTGTGTCTAATATTTAAGTCTTTAATCCATTCTGAGTTTATTCTTGTGTATGGTGCAAGAAGGTGGTCTAGTTTTATATTTTTGCACTTATTGTCCTATTTTCCCAAAACCATTTATTGAATAGGCTGTTTTTAACCCATTGCATGTTCTGGCCTCCTTTATTAAATATTAGTTAACCATATAGGTGTAGGTTGAATTCTGGGCTCTCTATTCTGTACCATTATTTATATGTCCATTTTTATGCCATATCATACTGTTTTGGTTACTACATACTTATAGCATAGTTTGACATCAGGTAGTGTGATTTTTTCCAACTTTATTCTTTTTATTTATGATTGCTGTGGCTATTCAAGGTCTTTTGTGGTTCCAAAATTTTTTTGTTCTGGTTTTATGAATTACACTATTGGTATTTTGATGGGAATTGCTTTGAATCTATAGTTTGCTTTGGGTAATGTGGAACTTTTAATGATGTTAAATTTTTCTATCCATGAACATGGTATATGCTTCCACTTGTTTGCATCTTCTTCAATTTCTTTCTTTAGAATCTTATAAATGTCTGAGTACAGGTCTTTTACATTCTCAGCTAAATACATTCCTAAGTGTGGAGCTCCAAGAGGCCTGGTATCTCTGGCCCTTTTCACCACCAGGAGACCCATACTTTATTCACACACCATTGGGTCTCTGTGGGAAGTAATGAGGCTTCTACTGTTGCAGACTTGAGGGATGCTTATTTTCAAGAATATGAGGAAAGTCATTCATGTCTAAAAATCATTTCTCCTTCACCATCTACCACAACTCTCTAAAACAACGTGTGGTGCCATGGCCAGTTGGCTCAGCGGTAGAGCATTGGCCTGGTGTGTGGAAGTCCTGGGTTCGATTCCTGGTCAGGGCACATAGGAGAAGCACCCATCTGCTTCTCCACCCTTTCCCTTCTTCTTCCTCTCTGTGTCTCTCTTCCCCTCCTGCAGCCAGGACTCCATTGGAGCAGAGTTGGTCCAGGTGCTGAGGACAGCTCCATGGCCTCCACCTCAGGTGCTAGAATGGCTCTGGCTGCAATAGAGTAGTGCCCCAGATGGGCTGAGAATTGCCCCTAGTAGGCATGCTGGGTGGATCCCGGTCGGGTGCATGCGGGAGTCTGTCTGACTGCTTCCCTGCTTCTAACTTCAGAAAAAACAAACAAACAAACAAACAAACAAACAAACAGAAACAACATGTGTCAATTTATTTCTCAAATGATGCTAGGGTTCTGGATCAGTCTTAGCATCACAGGATTGGATAATCCCCAAAGCTTAGTCAGGTAGAGTTTCCTCTAGCAGGAAACTCCTTCTGTAACATTACTGCAGACCTGACTTACACACAGACTGTACAGAAGAGCTTACCATTCGTGGCCTTTCTCTTCTTTTATATCTGGGCTGCTTGACAGGGAAAAAGTGTGTGTGTGTGTGTGTGTGTGTGTGTGTGTGTGTTGTGTGGGAGTAATGACTCCTGGTCCTGCCCTGTCAGCCTGAATCCCTACCTGTCAGGAAATGCTTTCTGGAGTAGGAGGCATACAAGCTGAGTTTGCAAGATCAGAAAGAAACCTGGGAGGAAGGTCCTAACCTCCAGTCTAAAACACAGCTTTAACTACCATTCTTGTACCTTCATTTGACAGCTATCATTATGAGTAGTTTTTGGACCTTAACACTGTGTATGTGTCATGCAGTTGTGCATGTGAATGTAAACTCAGGCTGGTTTTTTTCCATTGCCCGAAGCCAGCAGGGTTACATGTTGGTCCCTCTCCTCACCCCAGTGGAATATTGTGGTTGAAGCACATGAGCATAGCTGATCACCCAGAAGTCCATGTTTCCATTGTCCTGTGCTTTCTCACATGGGTGCTGAGTCTCTCTGCTTCACCTGATATCATTGGACCTGCCAAACTTCCTGTTCAGGATGCTCTCAGCTCATTTTTCTGCTCTATGTCTCATTAAGCACTAAGTGTCCATCCTTCCCCCTTCTTAGAGCAGGGTTGAACTTCCCCAGTGACCTAGGAGGCCAGAAGACTGGGAGGGAGATTCTGGCTACTGGTACTGATTAAGGGAGAAGCCCTTCAGGGAGCAGGATGAGGTATCCCACTGAAGGCAGTGGGGTGCCGGGAGGTCCATATATGACATATAGGATCATGGACTAGGAATGGCAAGGGTTTTCCCAGGAGGATGACCTGTGTTTAGAATCATCAAGAGAACATCTTTGAATTGAAAGAAGCTAGTGGAGAAGGACAAGGAGAGCAGACCCCCAAGGGCAAGAGGACCACCACTCACATATTCACCAAATGTTGCAGGTTCGTAGAAGCCCCTCTGCCATTTGGGTATTTGACAAGAGGTGCAGAGGACTGCCAAGAGCCTGTCCTGGGAGAAGGTGCAACCAGATCTTTACTGACATCCCTTCTCCCTGGTCACACTTATTTGCCCACTAGGATATTTCAAATCTCTCCTGGATAGCTGCTTAACTCCTGGTCTCTGAGGTAATGGGTCCTGGCACCACAGAGTAAATATTTTTTCCCTTCCATTTCTCCTTTATCTATCCTCCACTTCTCTCTTCTCTTCACCCATCTCCTCCTAGGAGTAAACACTTCACATGACATTATGAACTTTATTCCAGGAAAGTAGAAAGAAGGTGAGGTTATGAAATGACACATGTGTAGACAGGTAACCCACAGAAGGGATCTGGGAACAAGGAACGATGGTAGTCACACAGGGAGTTTTTAGGTAGAATAAAGGCTCCCAATGTCCAAGGTCTAATCCCTGCATGTTGTAACTATGTCTTATTCTTTATTTTTAAATTTTTAATAATTAATACTTATTAATTTTTTAGACAGATATGAAGAAGGAGAGAGAAAAAAAGAGGGAGAGAGAGAAACATTGACTTGTTTTACTTATTCATGCATTCATTGGTTGTTACTTGTATGTGCCCTGACTGGGGATAGAACCTGCAACTTTGTCATGTCAGGACCACATTCCCATAAACTGTACTGTCAAGCCAAGGCCTATGTCCTGTTTCATTATAGTGGGCCCATGTAATCACAACTGTCCTATAAAAGAGAAGGAAGTGTAAAGACAAAAGCAGAGAGACATTTGTAGATGCTGCTGGATTTGAAGATGGAGGAAGGCTCCAGAAGGCAAGGAATGTAACAATGCAGCTCAAATGCTGGAGAGACAATGGCAGGGATTCTCTTCTAGAGCCCAGGAGGTGTGTGTATGTGTGGGGCTCTGCGAACACCTCAGTTGTGTCCCGAGAAACCCATTTCAGATTTCTGACTCCAGAACCCAGGAGAAAACTATTGAAATGTTTTAGTCACTGATGCTATGGTAAATTACTATACCAGCTAAAGGAAACTAATACAGGGAAAGACAGCAAGCAGAAAATGGAAAAGACAGGGAGAGGTCGGACAGGCAGAGGCCCGGAGGAGATCAGGGAGATTGGCAGGCACGCAGATGGAAAGCAGGAATTGATAAGAGAGACAGGGGATGGGAGTGGGTAACAGGAAGGGAGGAAGGAGTTCCTCAGAGCTTGTCCTTGTGTCATCAAGGGTTAGAGGAGCTTCCTGAGCTGCAGGTGGATCCCATTATTAGACTTCAACACAATTTCTGGTATAGGGATGGGGACTCTGGAAGAATCCGCTACCAGCTCAAAGCGAAGTAGGGTCAAGGCCACGGCCACCTTCAGCTCGTTCATGGCAAAATGCTTCCCGATGCAGTTCCTGGACCAGGGATGGAAAACAACATGAGAAATGGTCTCAAAACCTGTATTGAGCTAGGCAGGCAATGGCTACTGAGCCCTTGCCAGGACCAGGGGATTCTGATGTGAGTCAATCTGATTTCCTTCCTGGTCAGTCACGCACTCTTCTGCCACACGAGCCTTGCTTCACATTCTGCCCCTGAACTTTGACAAAGTCTAACTGTCTTCTACAACTAGCCCCTAACTCCTATGTCTGTTCTCAACAGGCATGAAATCTTCTTAGGGAGAGGTCAGTGCACTAAGCTACCAGGTCAAGTCCAGTGAACCACTTTAATGTTAATTATTAGTTTGGTTACTCCTGACATAAGCAGTTTCTGGTTTCACAATGTGGAAGCCAGGTCATGGCATGATATAAAGGGGGGTGAGGCCACATTCTCAGATCTGGTGGACACAGTGGGGCTTCTATTCTCAAAGAGAAGGAAAGGTTCACAGAGAAGGAGGGATGAAATTGTGTGAGGAAATGAGAATGACAACAGGGAAGTTTCCTGGGGCAACTAGAAATTAGCGACTTTCAATCAGTTGCTCACAACTGGTCCAGACTCCTGCCTCTCCCACATCTTTCACCCTACTAGCTGATGTAGCTTTTCTTTTCTGTAGCAGAAATGTTTTTCCTTGACATTTGTCAGTCTCCTCACCTGGACTTTTCTGTCTCTCTGCCTTCTCTTCCACTACATTGAAGCCAAGACCCAGCTCAGCCCTTCCAATAACTCATCACAGGTAGGACACGACCAAATCAAAGCCCTCTATGGATGGTTGCCTCACTTACTTCTTACTTGTCAAACTCCACTTCTAAGTCATCTTATGTTGTTGAGATCATGGATAAAGACATCCCTCCACCTTTGCCTGCCACATGCTCAAGGCTAAGCTGAAAGACGTCCCGTCTTCACCTTCTCTGCCAGCTGCATGTTTCCTTTCCTGACCCCAAGTCTCCATTAGAGTTTTACTCAAGGGTACATCACCATGCAGTGCCCAGGAAAGTGCAAATAGCATGTAACATTCCACAATCTTCAATAAGGGAATCTTCAATAAGTGAATAAGTAAGTGAAAGAAAGAATGAATGAGTGATATCTGTTTGAAGTAGAGGTACTGGTTTCCTGACTCTGAACTCCTAAAGGCAGGAACATTATCTTTCCCATCTCCTAACTCAGGACTTGTCACGCAGAGATAGGCTTAAAATACTTTAATATTAGAGTGAAGTTAATTGAATTGAAAAAGTAAATTAAAACTTAAAATAAAAACCCCATGGGCCCTGGCCAGTTGGCTCAGTGGTACAGCATTGGCCTGGCGTGCAGGAGTCCCGGGTTTGATTCCCGGCCAGGGCACACAGGAGAAGCGCCCATCTGCTTCTCCACCCCTCCCCCTCTCCTTCCTCTCTGTCTCTCTCTTCCCCTCCCGCAGCCAAGGCTCCATTGGAGCAAAGTTGGCCTGGGTGCTGAGGATATCTCTATGGCCTCTGCCTCAGGCACTAGAATGGCTCTGGTTGCAACAGAGCAATGCCCCAGATGGACAGAGCATCGCCTCTTGGTGGGCATGCCGGGGTGGATCCCGGTCAGGTGCATGCGGGAGTCTGTCTGACTGCCTCCCCGTTTCCAACTTCAGAAAAATACAAACAAAAACAAAAACAAGCCCCCCCACCATGATTTCTGACCTAGGAATTAAAGCTGCCTAGTGCTCTACTGCCCTCTAGTGGCAGCAACATGACTTGCAATTCTGGGAAAAACCAAACCCTGGAGCCAGTCTCTGGAAGAACGATTTGTTTAAAGCCTGTTCTGTGAAACCTGGTTCACTGTTTGAAGAACTCACAGACTTATGGATTCAGAAAAAGCTTGTTTCTAGTAAGCAAATTCAAATTTTATGAAAATTACTATTTCACAGGAGGATTCCTGTAGCATTTGCAGATTTTCAAACAGAACCCATTAAGTAGTATACTCAACAGCTGTTTCAAGTGTGCTGGATAGTTTACACACCAGGAACTTTTCAAATGTATGTGTGATACAAAAAATCATGTTTTTTCCCCCCCAAAACCAGTGATTGTTCACCTGACCAGGAAGTAGTGCAGTGGATAGAGCATTGGCCTGGGACACTGAGGACCAGATTTGAAACCCTGAGGTGGCCGGCTTGAGCATGGGCTCATCCAGCTTGAGCATGGGATCAACAGCTGAGCACAGGATTGCTTGCTTGAGCATGAGATCATAAACATGATCCCATGGTCGCTGGCTTAATCCCAAGGTCACTGGCTTGAGCGGGGGGTCACTGGCTCGGCTGAAGCCCCTCGTCAAAGCATATATGAGAAAGCAATCAATGAACATCTAAGGTGCCACAACAAAGAATTGATGCTTCTCATCTCTCCCCCTTCCTGTCTGTCTGTCCCTATCTGTCTGTTTCTCTTGCTAAAAACAACAACAACAAACAGTGATTGTCCTTATTTTTATGCTGTTTGCCATTGGACTGTGTAAACTATGGGACCATGGTATTTAAATTCCACTTTAAATAAAGAATTCTTACTGGTGATGTCACAGAAATGGCACCGTGAGCAGTGCGTCCGACAGATCTCCCCCAAATCTCAACAAATTTATCAACTAGAAACAGAAAAATTTATCCTCGGAGCATTCTGGAGTTCCACACACACTGAAAGCGAAAGGACTGTTATCACTTGAATCTGAGAGACAGGTGGGAGCTGAGGGTGTGGAGGAAGCTAACTACCACACGGACGTTCATTCAAGCCGAGGAGGGAGTATGCCTGTGGTGAGTCAACCCACACATGCAATTGCCCGCCCACACTGGGGGAGCAACAGCCTGAGCGCTGCGAGCAGCTGCCGGCATGCCGTGAGAAACTGCGTGCGCGCGCCCCGTGCTGCGGTCCAGTCGCAGAGCGAGCTCCCTTGCCCGTGAGCATCCCCAGCAGCCCACGCACTGCGAGTGAGAGTCCCCAGCCACCCGCGTGCCCAGAGCACCCCATTCGCTTGCGTGCCCTGAACGTCCCACTTGCCCACATGCCCAGAGCACCCCACTCGCCCGCACACCCAGAGTGCCCCATTCTCCAGTGCGCCCAGTACACCCCAGCCGCCAGCGGCAAAGCAAGCGGGAAGGGCGCCAAAGCTATCTTCCCTACTCCGGAGATTCTCTCCGTGGGCGGGGCACCTCACCCAGCCATTCAAGCTAACAATCAAGCATTGGGGGAGGGGTGCGCAGGCAGCTTGAAATACTTTCTGGAGCACAGCTGCGGATCCAATCACTGAAATTAGCTTAACCCACGAAATCTGCGCACCCATGGGGCTCTAATTGATAAGATCTCTCTCAGTTTGGCGATCCAAGACAAGAGGCGTGATATTTTTCAGTGCCTCTCGCTAAAGGGGCGGGGGCAACTTCTGATTGACAGAGCTTCCATATTCAGGGATATACGCTAACAAGAGGGACTTGGCAGATATTAAGATCTATACAGCAAGCAGCGACTAGTGCCTCTTCTTCCCAGACAAAACAGGCTACAAAGTGTGGAAAGCCTGGGTTGAGTGGTCCAACTGAATGCTAGGCGCTGAACAGTCACCTTGACAACAATTGACTCCCAGCCCCGCCTGATTACGCTGGAGGCTCTGACTGCCAGAGCCTTACCCAGAGCCTTGTGCTGAGTGGGGATAGAGTGGGGATTTCCCAGCTCTTTGAGCCTCTTACTCCCCAGGCAGAAGCAGTGGCAGCCTCATAGCTGGATCACCAGGCTGCTAATTCAGGAAGGGGAGACTAGGAGAGAGACTCCAGGGTAGCAAACTCTCTCATTGTTGGACCCTGCAAACACCAACAAGCCTTGACTACCAGCGAGACTAAAGCCAATTATATGACATTGCCATAGAATCCCATCAACTGCAAATCCCTACCTAAGCATGACACAGGGGCAGAGCCTGGGGTACAGAGTCACCGACCAGGAAGAGGGAGAGAAAAGAAAAAGGAAGAAGTTAACCTCTCAATATCAAGAAAAATCCACAGACTTTATGACTTGTTCCACTAAATTTTTTTGTTGTTTGTTTCTTCTATCTTACTGTCTTTATTATTATTATTTCTATTTCCTCCACCTCAATCTTTTTATTCTCTGCCCATCTTATGCTTCCCTTTTCTTGAACTACACTACCCATGAGTGTTACATTTTATTTCTTTTCTTCATCCTTACTCTCCTTTAGGGTTACACTCCAAAACCCTTAACTCTCACTCTCTCCCTTTTGTTTTTTTTTTCCCTTTTTTTCTTCCTTCGTTTTTCTCTTTTTCTTATTTTTTCCTTACTATTCGTTTCTTCTTTTCTCCTTTTACTTTTCCTCCCATTCAATCCTCAATCACGAACAAATTATTTAATTTGGAACTCAAGTTTTTTTGGATTTTTTTTTTGCTTTTGTTTTTGGTTTTCTTTTGTTTGTTTGTTTTTGTGGCATTTTGGGTACTTTTTACGTTGCTTTTTAACTCACTAGCATTCCTCCCAACCCAAGGTCTCCATTGTATTTAGTCTTTGCTCCACTTAATACAACAGATTTTTACTTATTATTACTTTTTTTCTTCTTTAATTATTTTTTTCCTTTTTCTGTTTCCCTCTTATCCCTCTCATTATATCTCTTAGTCGACCATCACTTACAAACAAATAATTTTATACTTGTCTAAGATTTTCTCATTTTTTTTAGCATTTAGTAGGTCCCTACTCCCTTTTTTGCTCCTTGAACTCTTCACCCCAAATCAGGCCCTCCGTTATAGGCAGTTTGTTCCATTTAGCATAATATAATTCACAGGTCATCATAATATTCCCCTAAGGAGGGGAGAGGAGGGAAAGAGAAGAAAGAAAAAAGGGGGAAATAATAAATTATTACTGTTTTTTTTGTGGGGTGTTTTTCTTTTTTCCTTTTTATTCTTTATTAATTCTAATTAGTGCTATCAACAAGACCACCCTCAGATGCCAATAAGAAAAAGGAAATCGAATATTATGGATACAAAAGATAGAGAGGTAACACAAATAGATGTGGAAAAATCTATGGAGAAAAGATTTAACATATTGAAAACCTTGGAGCTAAATGACAGAGAATTTAAAATAGAAATCTTAAAAATACTCAGAGATATACAAAAAAACACAGAAAGGCAATTTAGGGAGATCAGAAAACAACTCAACAATCACAAAGAATATATTACCAGGAAATTGAAACTATAAAAACAAATCAAACAGAAATGAAAAACTCAATTCATGAGCTGAAAAATGAGGTAACAAGCTTAGCTAATAGAACAGCCCAGATAGAAGATAGGATTAGTGAAATAGAAGACAAGCAACTTGAGGCACAACAGAAAGAAGAAGAAAGAGACTAAAAAATAATAAAAAATGAGAAAGCCCTACAGGAACTGTCTGACTCCATCAGAAAGAATAACATAAGAATAATAGGTATATCAGAGGGAGAAGAGAAAGAAAATGAAATGGAGAATATACTCAAACAAATAATAGACGAGAACTTCCCAAGCCTGTGGAAAGAACTAAAGCCTCAAATTCAAGAAGCAAACAGAACTCTGAGTTTTCTTAACCCCAACAAACCCACTCCAAGGCACATCATAATGAAGATGACACAAACCAATGACAAAGAAAAAATTCTCAAGGCAGCCAGGGAAAAGAAGAGTACAACATATAAAGGAAGGCCTATTAGATTATCATCAGATTTCTCAGCAGAAACTCTACAAGCTAGAAGAGAGTGGACCCCAATATTTAAAGTCCTGAAAGAGAGGAACTTTCAGCCACGAATACTATACCCATCAAAGCTATCCTTCAAGTATGAAGGAGATATAAAAACATTCACAAATACAGGAAAGATGAGGGAATTTATCATCAGAAAGCCCCCACTCCAGGAAATACTAAAGGGGGTTTTCCAACCAGATTCAAAGAACAAAACAAAACAAAACCACAAGTAACAGCTCCACCAAGAACACAATAAAACCAAATTTATACTGTGACAACAAAAGAAAAAAAGGGGGGAGAGGATGGAGATTAACAGTAGCAAAGGACGATGAAGTGCAGAAATACTCATAAGATAGGGTACAACAATGAATATTGTAGGTACCCTTTTCATTACTTAATGGTAACCACCCTTGAAAAAACCACCACAAAAACACTTGACTTAAAAAAGGTAACAGCAGAGGAAAGAAGTATGGAATACAAACAAACAAAAACAAATGATAGAAAAACAAAAGAGAAGAATCAAACAAGATACAAAACTAACAGAAAGTAATTTATAAAATGGCAATAGGGAACCCACAAGTGTCAATAATTACACTAAATGTAAATGGATTAAACTTACCAATAAAAAGACACAGAGTAGCAGAATGGATTAAAAAAGAAAATCCAACTGTATGCTGCCTAAAAGAAACACATCTAAGCAACAAGGATAACAACAAATTCAAAGTGAAAGGCTAGAAAACAGTACTCCAAGCAAACAACACCCCAAAAAAAGCAGGTGTAGCAATACTCATATCTAATAATGCTGACTATAAGACAGCAAAAGTACTCAGAGACAAAAATGGTCATTTCATAATGATTAAGGGGACACTGAATCAAGAAGACATAACAATCCTTAATATATATGCACCAAACCAAGGAGCACCAAAATATATAAGACAGCTACTTATTGACCTTAAAACAAAAACTGACAAAAATACAATCATACTTGGAGACCTCAGTACACCGTTGACAGCTCTAGATTGGTCATCCAAACAGAGAATCAATAAAGATATATTGGCCTTAAACGAAATATTAGAACACCTGGATATGATAGACAGCTACAGGACACTTCATCCCAAAGCGACAGAGTATACATTTTTCTCTAGTGTACATGGAACATTCTCAAGAATTGACCATATGTTGGGCCACAAAGACAATATCAGCAAATTTAGAAAAAATGAAGTTGTGCCAAGCATATTTTCTGATCATAAAGCCTCGAAACTAGAATTCAACTGCAAAAAAGAGGGGAAAAACCCACAAAAATGTGGAAACTAAACAACACACTTCTAAAAAATGAATGGGTCAAAGAAGAAATAAGCACAGAGATCAAAAGATATATACAGACAAATGAAAATGAAAATAGGACATATCAGAATCTCTGGGATGCAGCAAAATCAGTAATAAGAGGAAAGTTCATATCACTTCAGGCATATATGAACAAACAAGAGAGAGCCCAAGTGAACCCCTTAACTTCACACCTTAAGGAACTAGAAAAAGAAGAACAAAGACAACCCAAAACCAGCCGAAGAAAGGAGATAATAAAAATCAGAGCAGAAATAAACGAAATAGAGAACAGAAAAACTATAGAAAAAAATCAATAAAACAAGGAGCTGGTTCTTTGAAAAGATCAACAAAATTGACAAACCCTTGGCAAGACTCACTAAGGAAAAAAGGCAAAGGACTCAAATAAATAAAATGCAAAATGAAAGAGGAGAAATCACCACAGACATCATAGATATACAAAGAATTATTGTAGAATACTATGAAAAATTATATGCCACCAAATACAACAATCCAGAAGAAATGGATAAATTCCTAGAACAATACAACCTTCCTAGACTGAGTCATGAAGAAGCAGAAAGCCTAAACAGACCAATCAGCAGGGAGGAAATAGAAAAAACTATTAAAAACCTCCCCAAAAATAAAAGTCCAGGCCCAGAAGGTTATACTAGTGAATTCTATTAAACATTCAAAGAAGACTTGGTTCCTATTCTACTCAAAGTCTTCCAAAAAATTGAAGAAGAAGCAATACTTCCAAACACATTTTATGAGGCCAACATAACCCTCATACTGAAACCTGGCAAGGATGGCACAAAAAAAGAAAACTACAGACCAATATCTCTAATGAATACAGATGCTAAAATACTAAACAAAATACTGGCAAACCGAATACAACAACATATTAAAAAAATAATACATCATGATCAAGTGGGATTCATCCCAGAATCTCAAGGATGGCTCAACATACATAAAACGGTTAACGTAGTACACCATATCAACAAAACAAAGAACAAAAACCACATGATCTTATCAATAGATGCAGAAAAGGCTTTTGATAAAATACAATATAATTTTATGTTTAGGACTCTCAACAAAATGGGTATAGAAGGAAAATATCTCAACATGATAAAGGTCATATATGATAAACCATCAGCCAACATCATATTAAATGGCATAAAACTGAGGACTTTTCACCTTAAATCAGGAACAAGACAGGGTTGTCCACTCTCTCCACTCTTATTTAACGTGGTGCTAGAAGTTCTGGCCAGAGCAATCAGACAAGACAAAGAAATAAAAGGCATCTATATCGGAAAGGAAGAAGTAAAGGTATCACTTTTTGCTGATGATATGATCCTATACATCGAAAACCCGAAGGACTCCACAAAAAGATTACTAGAAACAATAAACCAATACAATAAGGTCGCAGGATACAAAATTAACATACAAAAGTCCATAGCCTTTCTATATGCCAACAATGAAATATTAGAAAACAAACTCAAAAAAATAATCCCCTTCATGATTGCAACAACAAAAATAAAATACCTAGGAATAAACATAACGAAGAATGTAAAGGACCTATATAATGAAAACTACAAGGCATTGTTAAGAGAAATAGAAAAAGACACAATGAGATGGAAAAATATTCCTTGTTCTTGGATAGGAAGAATAAATATAATTAAAATGGCCACATTACCCAAAGCAATATATAAATTTAATGCAATTCCCATCAAAATTCCTATGACATTTTTTAAAGAAATGGAACAAAAAATTATCAGATTTATATGGAACTATAAAAAACCCCGAATAGGCAAAGCAATCCTAAGGAAAAAGAATGAAGCTGGGGACATTACAATACCTGACTTTAAACTCTATTATAGGGCCACAACAATCCAAACAGCATGGTATTGGCAGAAAAATAGACACTCAGACCAATGGAACAGAATAGAAAGCCCAGAAATAAAACCACATATATATGGTCAAATAATCTTTGATAAAGGGGCCAACAACACACAATGGAGAAAAGAAAACCTCTTCAACAAATGGTGTTGGGAAAACTGGAAAGCCACATGCAAAAGAATGAAACTCGACTACAGCTTGTCCCCATGTACTAAAATTAATTCAAAATGGATCAAAGACCTAAATATAAGACCTGAAACAATAAAGTACATAGAAGAAGACATAGGTACTAAACTCATGGACCTGGGTTTTAAAGAACATTTTATGAACTTGACTCCAAAGGCAAGAGAAGTGAAAGCAAAGATAAATGAATGGGAGTACATCAGAATAAAAAGTTTTTGCTCAGTAAGAGAAACTGATATCAAAATAAACAGACAGCCAACTAAATGGGAAATGTTATTTTCAAACAACAGCTCAGATAAGGGCCTAATATTCAAAATTTACAAAGAACTCATAAAACTCAACAAACAAACAAACAAACAATCCAATAAAAAAATGGGAAGAGGACATGAACAGACACTTCTCCCAGGAAGAAATACAGATGGCCAACAGATATATGAAAAGATACTCAGCTTCATTAGTTATTAGAGAAATGCAAATCAAAACTACAATGAGATACCACCTCACTCCTGTTAGATTAGCTATTATCAACAAGACGGGTAATAGCAAATGTTGGAGAGGCTGCAGAGAAAAGGGAACTCTCATCCACTGTTGGTGGGACTGTAAAGTAGTACAACCATTATGGAGGAAAGTATGGTGGTTCCTCAAAAAACTGCAAATAGAACTACCTTATGACCCAGCAATCCCTCTACTGGGTATATACCCCAAAACCTCAGAAACATTGATATGTAAAGACACATGTAGCCCCATGTTTATTGCAGCACTGTTCACAGTGGCCAAGACATGGAAACAACCAAAAAGCCCTTCAGTAGAAGACTGGATAAAGAAGATGTGGCACATATACACTATGGAATACTGGTCAGCCATAAGAAATGATGACATCAGATCATTTACAGCAAAAGGGTGGGATCTTGATAACATTATACCGAGTGAAATAAGTAAATCAGAAAAAAACAAGAATGACATGATTTCATACATTGGTGGAACATAAAAATGAGACTAAGAGACATGGACAAGAGTGTGGTGGTTACCAGGGGTGGGGGAAGGGAGGACGAAGGAGGGAGGGAGGGAGAGAGTTAGGGGGAGGGGGAGGGCCACAGAGAAAACTAGATAGAGGCTGACGGAGGACAATCTGACTCTGGGCGAGGGGTATGCAACATAATTTAATGACAGGATAACCTAGACATGTTTTCTTTGAATATATGTACCCTGATTTATTAATGTCATCCCATTAACATTAAAAAATTTATTAAAAAAAAAAGAACACACACACACACACACACACACACACACACACACACACAAAGAAAAGAACCCCAACACTGGAAAATGCTCTCAGTCCTTTTCAATCCAATCAGTACCTTCAGTAATAGTCTCTCCCACACTGCTCAACTGAGTCACCAATTCACCAACCCTTGCATTTAATGTGTTTCTTGTTAAGGTACAAGTCACCCAAAAAGTCAGAAATTGACCAGCCTGGAATGCAATTATAAATGACCACTAGCCTGACTAGGTGGTGGCTCAGTGAATAGAGCGTCGGACTGGGATACAGATAAATGACCACTAACATTCCATTTGATGCCCAAACTTCCAAATTTGGCCTGCCCTGATAAAATCCTTCACAGAACATGCATCACCACCACCACCTTCCAATGAGCACATGGGTACAGATATGGATACGGGTTTTGCAGCAGGCTCTGCTGAAAACCACCTGATGAAGTGGCATAAGGCTCATCGGCCCCTCCAGCCTTATT
This sequence comes from Saccopteryx bilineata, assembly GCF_036850765.1. NCBI lineage: Eukaryota > Metazoa > Chordata > Mammalia > Chiroptera > Emballonuridae > Saccopteryx > Saccopteryx bilineata. Next base: position 255,326,971 of record NC_089492.1, on the reverse strand, counting down.
TCTCACTACCCCACAGCTTGGGTGTCCCAATCTAGTTACATCACTTTACTCCCTTTAAAAAAAATAATAAACTTGCATCTTCTCTCCAAAAAAAAAAAAAAAAGAATTCTGTGGGAGATGACGTCAGAGTAATGGCGCGGTAGGAAGTGATACCAATAAATCTCCCCCAAAACTCAACAAGATCTTCAATCAGAAACAGGAAAACCTATCCTTGGAGCCTCCAGATGTTTCACACCTGAAGGTATTGTCAAGCAAAAAATTGGCTAAATATATAATCAAACCCCGAAGGAAATAGGGAGTAAGAAATGCTCTGCCTTCCTCACTAACCTAAATAGGGTTGCTTTTACTGGGAACTGAGAATATAGAAACTAAGGTAGGCAAAGGGGGTGAATAGATCCAGGCCACGGCATAAACAGCCGAACCAGGCTGTGATACAGAGATCCAAGCCGAGGAAAAACTGTGTCTGTGGCAACCCAGGCAATACAAGCTAATGCTTGCACCAAACCCAGACAAAGAAAGACAAGTGGGGCAGCCATTTTCCCTGATCTCCTGGTCGGCGTGCGCAGATAGTGGGCGAGAGATTCCTTCGAAAGCCCCAGGAGTGGGTGCCCGTGTTATCCCACAGAGAGGCAGAGTCAGAGACCTTTGTGTGGGCCAAAAGTGGAATCTCTGGGCCACCCCAGCGCCCTGAAAAAGCCATGGATGGGGAGGGAGCAAGAGCCAATTCCAACACTGGAACTTTCCCGTGCGGGCGAAGGTTTCACTCAGGGGGTGAGACAGCTGGCCTGATATCCTGGTCTGCGCGCACGGAGAGTGGGCAAGAGATTCCTCCGAGCACCTCAGCAGTGGGAGCCGGTGTTATCCCACAGAGGAGCAGAGTCAGAGGCCTTTGTGTGGGCCGAAAGCAGAATCTCGGGCCGCCCCAGCGCCCTGAAAAAGCCACGCACAGGGAGGGAACGAGAGCCAATTCCAACGCTGGAACTTTTCTGTGTGGGCAGGGGTTTCACTCAAAGTATGAGGCGGCCGGCCTGATATCCTGGCCTGCGCACATGGAGAGTGGGCAAGAGATTCCTCCGAGCGCCTCAGCAGTGGGTGCCCGTGCTATCCCACTGAGGGGCAGAGTGAGGGGCCTTTGTGTGGGCCAAAAGAGGAATTTCCAGGCCTCCCCAGCGCCCTGAAAAAGCCACGCATGGGGAGGGAGTGAGAGCCAATTCCAATGCTGGAACTTTTCCGTGCGGGCAGGGGTTTCACTCAGAGTGTGAGACTGCCAGCCTGATATCCTGGTCTGCGCACAGATAGTGAGTGAGAGTTTCCTCCACGCGCCCCGGGGGTGGGCGCCTGCCCGTGTTACCGGACAGAGTGGCAGAGCCAGAGGTCTTTGAGTGGGCGGAAGTCCCGTCTGATTATGCTAGCAGCTCTGACTGACTGAGCCTTACCCACAGCCCTGTGCTGAGTGGGAATAGAGTGGGGAGTTGCCAGCTCTTTGAGCCTCTTACTATCCAGGCAGAGGCAGCAGCAACCCCATAGCTGGATTATCAGGCTACTAATTGAGGAAGGAAAGACTAGGAGTGAGGCTCCAGGAACACGAACTCTCTCACTGTCAGAGCCTATAAATGCTAATGAGCCTCGACTGCCAACGAGACTGAAGCACAATACATGACATTGCCATAGAGACTTATCAACTGCAAACCTCTACCTGAGCGTGCCAAAGGGGCAGAACCTGGTACAGAGTCACCGACCAGGAAGAGGGAGAGAAAAGAAAAAGCAAGAAGATAACCTCTCAAAATCAAGAATAATCCGCAGACTTTATAACCTATCCCATTTTATTATATTTGTTCGTTTGTTTCTCTTCATTCTTGATTTTTTTTTTCCTCCTCCAATTTGGTTGTTTAACTCTCTACTGGTCTTACTCTCTCCTCTCCTTGAACTACACTACTCATAAGTGTTACATCTCCCATTATCTTTTCTTTCCTCTTCCTTTCTATCTATGAAGGTTGCACTCCAAAACCCTTAACTCTCTCTCTCTCTCCTCTTTTTTCTTCTTTTAGTGGTACCCTCTTTTTTTTCTCTCTCTCTTTCTTTTCTCCCTCTATATTAGTTTCTTCCTTTCTCCTTTACGTCTCCTCTCATTCAAACCTCAATAACGAACAAATTATCTTATCTGGGACTCAAACTTATGTTTGTGGCATTTTGGGTTTTTTTTACTTCACCTTTTTAACTCACTAGCAGTGCTTCCATCTCTGGCTCTCCATTTTATCTAGTTCTTGTTCGACTAAATACAATAGTAATTTTTTAATTTGTCCCCCCATTTTCCTGTTTCCCTCTTATTCCTCTCATCATAACTCTTAGTCAACCAACACCTAAAAGCAAATCATTTTATTCTTGACCCTAATATTTTCCTTATTTGCTTTTTGTGGGTCCATACCCACTTTTTTTGCCCCTTTGTTACTTCTCCCCAATTCAGGCCCTCCATTACAGGCATTGTTTGTTTTATTTAGTACAATATAATTCACAGTTCACCACAAGATTTTCTCAAGAAAGAGGGGAGAGGAGAGGAGAGGAAAAAAAAGGGGGGGAATAATTTCCTTTTTTTTAATTTTAATTTAATTTTTCTTTATTATTAATTTTTTTAAAAAACAACTCTTTTTGATTTTTTATTTTTTAACTTTTTATTCTTTATTAAATCTCATTAATACTATCAACAAAACCACCCTAAGATGCCATTAAGGAAGAGAAAATCGAATATCATGGATACAAAAGAAAGAGAGGTAACACAGATAGATGAGGAAAAATCTATGGAGAAAAAATTTAATATATTGGAAATCTTGGAGTTAAACGACAGAGAATTTAAAATAGAAATTCTAAAAATACTCAGAGATATACAAGAAAACACAGAAAGGCAATTTAGGGAGCTCAGAAAACAACTCAATGAACACAAAGAATATATTTCCAAGGAAATTGAAACTATAAAAACAAATCAACCAGAGATAAAAAACTGAATTCACGAGCTGAAAAACGAGGTAACAAGCTTAGCTAATAGAACAGGCCAGATAGAAGGTAGGATTAGTGAAATAGAAGACAAGCAACTTGAGGCACAACAGAGAGAAGAAGAAAGAGACTCAAAAATTAAAAAAAATGAGATAGCCCTACAAGAATTATCTGACTCCATCAAAAAGAATAACATAAGAATAATAGGTATATCAGAGGGAGAAGAGAGAGAAAATGGATTGGAAGACATACTCAAACAAATAATAGATGAGAACTTCCCAAGCCTGTGGAAAGAACTAAAGCCTCAAATTCAAGAAGCAAACAGAACTCTGAGTTTTCTTAACCCCAACAAACCCACTCCAAGGCACAGCATAATGAAATTGGCACAAACCAATGGCAAAGAAAAAATTCTCAAGGCAGCCAGGGAAAAGAAGAATACAACATATAAAGGAAAGCCCATTAGATTATCATCAGATTTCTCAACAGAAACTCTACAAGCTAGAAGAGAGTGGACCCCAATATTTAAAGTCCTGAAAGAGAGGAACTTTCAGCCATGAATACTATACCCATCAAAACTATCTTTCAAATAAGAAGGAGAAATAAAAACATTCACAGATACAGAAAAGATGAGGGAATTTATCATCAGAAAACCCCTACTCCAGGAATTACTAAAGGGGGTTCTCCAATCAGATACAAAGAAAAAAAAAAAACAAAGCCACAAGTAAAAGCTCCAAGAAGAACACAATAAAACCAAATTTAAACTGTGACAACAACAAAAAGAAAGGGGGGGGGGGGAGAGGATGGAAATTAACAGTAGCAAAGGACGATGGAGTGCAAAAGTACTCACAAAATAGTGCACTACAATGAACAGGGTAGGAACCCTTTTCATTACTTAAAGGTAACCACCATTGAAAAAACCACCACAGAAGCACATGATTTAAAAAAGATAGCAACAGAGGTAAGACATATGGAATACAACCAAATAAAAACAAAAGATAGAAAAACGAAAGAGAAGGATCAAACCAGACACAAAATGAACAGAAAGCAATTTATAAAATGGCAATAGGAAACTCACAAGTGTCAATAATTACACTAAATGTAAACAGATTAAACTCACCAATAAAAAGGCACAGAGTAGCAGAATGGATTAAAAAAGAAAATCCAACTCTATGCTGCCTACAAGAAACTCATCTAAGTAACAAGGATAAAAACAAATTCAAAGTGAAAGGCTGGAAAACAATACTCCAAGCAAAGAACATCCAAAAAAAAAAAAAACAGGTGTAGCAATACTCATATCTGATAATGCTGACTACAAGACAGAAAAAGTACTTAGAGACAAAAATGGCCATTTCATAATGGCTAAGGAGACACTGAATCAAGAAGACATATCAATTCTTAATATATATGCACCAAACCAAGGAGCACCAAAATATATAAGACAGCTACTTATTGACCTTAAAACAAAAACTGACAAAAATACAATCATACTTGGAGACCTCAGTACACCACTGATGGCTCTAGATCGGTCATCCAAACAGAGAATCAACAAAGATATAGTGGCCTTAAACAAAACACTAGAGCACCTGGATATGATAGACATCTACAGGACATTTCATCCCAAAGTGACTGAGTATACATTTTTCTCCAGTGTACATGGATCATTCTCAAGAATTGACCATATGTTGGGCCACAAAAACAACATCAGCAAATTCAGAAAAATCGAAGTTGTATCAAGCATATTTTCTGATCATAAAGCCTTGAAACTAGAATTCAACTGCAAAAAAGAGGAAAAACATCCCCCCAAAATGTGGAAACTAAACAACATACTTTTAAAAAATGAATGGGTCAAAGAAGAAATAAGTGCAGAGATCAAAAGATATATACAAACAAACGAAAATGACAATACGACATGTCAGATTCTATGGGATGCAGCAAAAGCTGAGATAAGAGGGAAGTTCATATCACTTCAGGCATATATGAACAAACAAGAGAGAGCCCAAGTGAACCACTTAACTTCACACCTTAAGGAAATAGAAAAAGAAGAACAAAGACAACCCCAACCAGCCGAAGAAAGGAGATAATAAAAATCAGAGCAGAAATAAATGATATAAAAAACAGAAAAACTATAGAAAAAATTAATAGAACAAGGAGCTAGTTCTTTGAAAAGATCAACAAAATTGACAAACCCTTGACAAGACTTACCAAGGGAAAAAAAAAAAGAACTCATATAAACAAAATCCAAAATGAAAGAGGAGAAATCACCATGGACACCGTAGATATACAAAGAATTATTGTAGAATACTATGCAAAACTTTATGCCACTAAATTCAACAACCTAGAAGAAATGGGTAAATTCCTAGAACAATACAACCTTCCTAGACTGAGTCATGAAGAAGCAGAAAGCCTAAACAGACCTATTAGTAGAGAAGAAATAGAAAAAACCATTAAAAACCTCCCCCCAAAAAGAAGTCCAGGCCCAGATGGCTATACCAGCGAATTTTATCAAACATTGAAAGAAGACTTGGTTCCTATTCTACTGAAAGTCTTCCAAAAAATTGAAGAAGAAGCAGTACTTCCAAACATATTTTATGAGGCCAACATAACCCTCATACCAAAACCAGGCAAGGATGGCACAAAAAAAGAAAACTACAGACCAATATCTCTAATGAATACAGCTGCTAAAATACTAAACAAGATATTAGCAAATTGAATACAACAACATATTTAAAAAAATAATACATCATGATCAAGTGGGATTCATACCAGAATCTCAAGGATGGTTCAACATACGTAAAACGGTTAACGTAATACACCATATCAACAAAACAAAGAACAAAAACCACATGATCTTATCAATAGAGGCAGAAAAGGCTTTTGATAAAATACAACACAATTTTATGTTTAAGACTCTCAACAAAATGGGTATAGAAGGAAAATATCTCAACATGATAAAGGCCATATATGATAAACCATCAGCTAACATCATATTAAATGGCATAAAACTGAAGGCTTTCCCCCTTAAATCAGGAACAAGACAGGGTTGTACACTCTCTCCATTCTTATTTAATGTGGTACTAGAGGTGCTCTGGTGCCAGAGCAATCAGACAAGACAAAGAAATAAAAGGCATCCATATCGGAATAGAAGAAGTAAAGGTATCACTTTTTGCAGATGATATGATCCTATACATCAAAATCCCCAAAGAGGGCCTGGCCGGTTGGCTCAGTGGTAGAGCATTGGCCTGGCGTGCGGGGGACCCAGGTTCGATTCCTAGCCAGGACACATAGGAGAAGCGCCCATTTGCTTCTCCACCCCCCCCTCCTTCCTCTCTGTCTCTCTCTTCCCATCCACAGCCAAGGCTCCATTGGAGCAAAGATGGCCCGGGTGCTGGGGATGGCTCCTTGGCCTCTGCCCCAGGCGCTAGAGTGGCTCTGGTCGCAGCATAGCAATGCCCCGGAGGGGCAGAGCATCGCCCCCTGGTGGGCAGAGCATCGCCCCTGGTGGGCGTGCCGGGTGGATCCCGGTCGTGCGCATGAGGGAGTCTGTCTGACTGTCTCTCCCGTTTCCAGCTTCAGAAAAATACAAAAAAAAAAAAATCCCCAAAGAATCCACAAAAAGACTACTAGAAACAATAAGCCAATACAGTAAGGTCGCAGGATACAAAATTAACATACGGAAGTCAATAGCCTTTCTATATGCCAACAATGAAACATTTGAGAATGAACTCAAAAGAATAATCCCCTTCACGATTGCAAAAAAAAAAAAAAATACTTAGGAATAAACATAACAAAGAATGTAAAGGACTTATATAATGAAAACTATAAACCATTGTTAAGGGAAATTGAAAAAGATATAATGAGATGGAAGAATATTCCTTGTTCTTGGTTAGGAAGAATAAATATAATCAAGATGGCCATATTACCCAAAGCAATATTCAAATTTAATGCAATTCCCATCAAAATTCCAATGACATTTTTTAAAAAAATAGAGCAAAAAATCATCAGATTTATATGGAACTATAAAAAACCCCAAATAGCCAAAGCAATCCTAAAGAAAAAGAATGGGGGCATTACAATACCTGACTTTAAACTCTATTATAGGGCCACAACAATCAAAACAGCATGGTATTGGCAGAAAAATAGACACTCAGACCAATGGAACAGAATAGAAAACCCAGAAATAAAACCACATATATATAGTCAAATAATTTTTGATAAAGGGGCCAACAACACACAATGGAGAAAAGAAAGCCTCTTCAATAAATGGTGCTGGGAAAACTGGAAAGCCACATGCAAAAGAATGAAACTGGACTACAGTTTGTCCCCCTGTACTAAAATTAACTCAAAATGGATCAAAGATCTAAACATAAAACCTAAAACAATAAAGTACATAGAAGAAGACATAGGTACTAAACTCATGGACCTGGGTTTTAAAGAGCATTTTATGAATTTGACTCCAAAGGCAAGAGAAGTGAAGGCAAAAATTCATGAATGGGACTACATTAGACTAAGAAGTTTTTGCTCAGTAAGAGAAACCAATAACAAAATAAACAGACAACCAACTAAGTGGGAAATGATATTTTCAAACAACAGCTCAGATAAGGGCCTAATATCCAAAATATACAAAGAACTCATAAAACTCAACAACAAACAAACAAACAATCCAATAAAAAAATGGGAAGAGGACATGAACAGACACTTTTCCCAGGAAGAAATACAAATGGCCAACAGATATATGAAAAGATGCTCATCTTCGTTAGTTATTAGAGAAATGCAAATCAAAACTGCAATGAGATACCACCTCACACCTGTTAGATTGGCTATTATTAACAAGACAGGTAATAGCAAATGTTGGAGAGGCTGTGGAGAAAAAGGAACCCTCATACACTGTTGGTGGGAATGTAAAGAAGTACAACCATTATGGAAGAAAGTATGGTGGTTCCTCAAAAAACTGAAAATAGAACTACCTTATGACCCAGCAATCCCTCTACTGGGTATATACCCCCAAAACTCAGAAACATTGATACATAAAGACACATGCAGCCCTATGTTTATTGCAGCATTGTTCACAGTGGCCAGGACATGGAAACAACCAAAAAGCCTGTCAAGAGATGACTGGATAAAGAAGATGTGGCACATATACACTATGGAAATGATGACATCGGATCATTTACTGCAAAATGGTGGGATCTTGATAACATTATACGAAGTGAAATAAGTAAATTAGAAAAAAACAGGAACTGCATTATTCCATACGTAGGTGGGACATAAAAGCGAGACTAAGAGACATTGATAAGAGTGTGGTGGCTATGGGGGGAGGGGGGGAGGGAGAGGGAAGGGGGAGAGGGAGGGGCACAAAGAAAACTAGATAGAGGCTGACAGAGGACAATCTGACTTTGGATGATGGGTATGCAACATAATTAAATGACAAGATAACCTGGACATGTTATCTTTGAATATATGTATCCTGATTTATTGATGTTGCCCCATTAAAAAAATAAAATTATATAAAAAAAAGAATTCTGTGAACTGGAAAACTTGTCATACTTATGTGAATATTCATATACAGTCAAACTTCTGTTGGGATAGATTGTAAACCTAAAGACGCACACATTGGAGTGAAACTCTCTTCAAACGGCTACTGCACTGTTCATGCACTGCGTTTGAACAGCTAGCACAAGGAAGGAGCTGGAAATCCAATCAGATACTAATATCACAGACACGGTGAGTGGCAGAGCAGTGAAGTAGAAAAGGCTGGACTGCCCTGATGAATATGAAAAAACCTCCTTTTAATATTACTGATAACTGAGGAAATCAATCTGCAGCTTAATTTTTATGGAAAATTATAAGTGTGAGAAGTCATATTCCTGAAGTCTAGAAAACTCTAGAATTACTGAACTTCAAAACAATGACCGACACTGCATTGTGGATGGCCTTTGGGAGAGTAGCCACTGAAGAGTGTTTCTGACCATTGTGTAACTCTCTATTTTTGCAATCTATTCCAACAAAAGTTTGACTATATATTAATATTCACATAATCATGACAACTTCTTCAGTTGGCAAAGTTCTATTTTTTATTTTTTCTTAAAAAATTTTAATATTTATTTATTTAGAAATTAAATTTAATGAGCTGACATAGGTCAATAAGAATGCATAGGTTTCAGGTAATCATCTCTATAACATTTGAACTGCTGATTGTATTGTATGTCCATCACCCAAAGTCAAATGGCAAAATTCTTTATATAAAGTGGGATTTATATACCATAGTCCCACTATCTACATAGTAAAACGTTGGCAAAACAGTTCAAAATAAGGACAATCAATTGCTTTTGAGAGAAAGTCAGTGAGTAAAGTGTCTGTGTCATGTTCTGAAATGCCACTTTTCTTTTGTACATATTGACAAATGCCTCACTCCCAACACACCCTCAAATAAAAACATAACTGCAGACACCACATATAAATGTAGTGGTCACAAACATCAGGGTATGCTCCTGTGATACCCCACCCCAAATACAGAACACTCACCTTGATCCTCCTGAGAAGGGCAGGAAAGCATGGCTGTGTATATCAGAACCCGGTGCAAAACGGGAAGGGTCAAACACCTGCAGAGAGAGCACCAGGGCCGGGACAGGTAGGTCACACCCCTCCTTCCAATCCATGAGGACATGAGACTCCCAGGGGTTGAAGCAGGAGAAGGGGTTGTCTCGAGAGATCAGCCCATCCTCCCTCCCACAGCCATCATACCTCTGGATTTGGCCACACCTTTGGATTGTGGTGAAGGGCATAAATGGAAAGTGAGACTATGACTCCTGTAGGGCAGGGAGAAGAGAGAATAGCAATCACACACATGCCAGGAGGGGACAAGTGCATGCACACAAACCTTGGGAGCCACAATGAGAATTATCCGAGTGGAATGATCTTATGGCAATAGAGGTAGAGTGGACGTGACAAAGCACATGTGCACACATTAGAAGTAGATAAGCATGACCAAGGACTGTGAAACAAGAAAAAATTAAAGGTTTATTTTTTGGAGCAACTCAAGTTAAATCCCACATTTATCAAGTGCCATCCATGAGACCTTGAGTATTATGGATTAACTCATTCAATATTCATAACAACCCTGCAAAGAGGGACTGACATTCCCACTGTACAGATGACGCAACTGAGCTTCAGAGAGGCTGAGCAACTTGCCTTCTGTCACACAGATAAGATATGGCAGGGCTGTAATCCAGACCAAATGTGGGCCAAGGGGTGGTCTCTACCCATGGCAGGAGTCTCAGATTGGGTCATCAGCTGTTCTCTGTCAACTCCTCAGAGATTGGATCATCTTCTAACCCATTACAATGGATTTTCTGATCTTATTTCCCTAGACCCCAAATGAGTTATGCACCTCAAATATGGAGGATATGCCAATATATTTGACAATGCAGACAGAATCGCCTTAGAATCCTGTAATCTGGAGTTGGGATTGGAACATGGAATGTTAAAATCAAAAGAGAAGGGATTAGGAAAACAAAGAAAAAAAACCCGCAACCAACTCGTAGACTCTGACAACAGGACAATAGTGTGGTGACTGCCAGAGTGAGAGAGGACTGGGAAGAGAAAGAAGAGGCTATAGTGAATATAAATGGTGATGGAAAAAGACTTCACTTGGGGTGATGAACACACAAAACAATATAAAAATGATGTATTATAGAATTGTACACCTGAAACTTATATAATTTCATTGACCAGTGTTACCCCAATTAATTCAATAAGAACAAAAAAAAAGATAATTGTAGGAAATTATTCCAATAATCTAATTTTTTGTAGCTTTGTTCTCATAGTAAAATACACTTTCATATTAAAAAAATCATAGATCATTAGTTCCATCTAATGGAATTACTGTAGTGTCATAAAAACGGATTATTTTTATTTTTTTATTAAGTGAGAGACTGGGAGGCAGGGACACATTTTCACATGCACCCTGAATGAGATCCACCTGGCTAGTCCCTTATGGGGTGCTCTGCCCATCTGGGGATGCTACTCTGTTGCTCGGCCACAAGAGAAGTGACCATCAGTTTCTTCACCCCTCCCCCTTTTCTCTTTCTCTCTTCCCTCTTGCAGCCATGGTTCAATTGGTTTGAGTGCGTTAGCCCTGGGGACTGAGAATGGCTCTGTAGAGCCTCTGCATAGGTGCTAAAAATAGCTCAGTTGCAAGCATGGCCTCAGATGGCCAGAGCATTGGCCCCAGATGGAGGTTATCAGATGGATCCCAGTCAAGGCGTATGCTAGAGTCTGTCTCACTGTATCCCCTACTCTCATTTGGAAAAGAAGAAAAAAAATTTTTTTTAAAAGAAGTGGTGGAATGATAGTCCAGGAGAATGAGAGACACTTAAGACTCTACTCAGGTGAGATGTCAGAATTGAGATGGATCCTACTCAAGTGAATGTACCAAGATGACTTATTATCTGTGAGTTAAAAGGGAGCTAATATTTATTGAACTTTTACTGTGATTCAAGTCTTTGCCATGTGTTCTTGCAGAGTGCCTAAGATAGTGAGTGGGGTGAAGTTCAGACCTTTGGGTAAGGAGCGACCATCAGGGAAGGTGATGGGCTTGCTAAGCTTTCTGCTGACTTGTGGTACAGGTGGATAGAGTCGCAGTGCTTCCTTGATGCACATGGTGGTGTAGGGCATCTGATCCAGGTGATCCCTGAAATGAATGAAGCACAAGCTGAGGGCAGGCAGGGCCCAGGCAGACCAGGGTTTCTTGTCTAGCTGAGTGGGCGGGGCTCTCCCATCTCCTGAGCACTCACCAGGTGATGGAGGTGCCATCCCCCAGGAGGCTCTGGATCTCCTTGCGGCACCTCTCCTGATGCTCGGGGTGCGCAGCCAGAGCATAGAGGATCCAGGAGATGCCACTGGCAGTGGTGTCATGACCCTCGAACATAAATGTGTCCACTTCGGCACGGAGGTCCTTGTCAGACAAGGGGCTCCCATCCTTCATCTGGGGAAGGCACGGGAAGAGTGCAGGGTTTGCCCTTCCTGTTGCACTTCTGGGAAAAGGCTTAAGCCCTCCTACACACACTCACTCTGGCAAAGAGGAGGATGTCCAGGAAATCCAAGTGCTTCTTTCTCCCGACCTTCTCCAGCTCTTCCTGCTCCTGCAGATGCACCTTCCTCAGCTTGATCACTTGGTCTGTAAAGAACGTGGTCCCCAGGCAGAGCTCAGAGCGCTGGGGGCCCAGAAACAGGTACCTACATGGCTGTACCTGTCCCCGCCCTGCTCCAATCTGGGTGCCAGAGAATCAGGATGAGCATGGCAGTGGGTGTGCATATCAGGGGTGAGAGCTCTAGCACCCTCTGATTGCAGGTCAGGCTTCCCGTCAATAGCACACTCATGGTGTAGGCTGTAATTCAATGCTGCTTGAAAGGGGTGAGATCTCCAATGCGGTGACACATGTAAACCCCTGCACAGTCTCTTGCATCCTAATTTCTTGGTTTCAAAGACCCCAAACAAGGAAGTATCTAGTGTGGGTGTGTCCCAGCTCTTGAAGGCATCCAAGGCCAGGCTCTTTCTGAGGGTCAGGGACAGTCCCTTTGATATGAACTCGATGACAGAGAGAAGCAACTCAGGAGGTAGGGTCCAACCTGTATGTTGATGGGCAACCTGGCAGGCCTGGTGGTTACGGCGGCCTTCAGGAGTCAGCCAGTAGATGATGTTGTTCTGATAGAAGAAGTTCCTCACTCGGGAACAAAAAAGTTTTTTCACATCATCAATGGCCTGGATGTAGAATTGGGAGTTCCTGAAGGGAGAAGATACAGAAATTAGTAAGGAATTGGGAGGTTCCTGACCTGGTGGTTCAGTGAGTTTCCAGAAACAGTGTGAACAGGTGACACTGAGGCACTTGTCACTTTGTCTTACAGCCCTTGAGCCCTCAGTCCTTTGTAAGTGACATGAACAATAGGCTTCCTTTTTGTCAAGGGTCAGGGACCTGTGGCTAAGTCAAGGATTTTGCTGGACTGGATTTTGTCCATGGCCAGGAGCTCTTGACAGACTCTTGCTTCTTGTTCTGGTGAGCATCCCAACTGCCTAAACTGCTGTCCACTAAGTCCACATCAGATGGTAAAACAAAAGCTGTGTAGCTTAATGGTTATCACTGACCTGTCTGTCTGCGCGTTGCCTGGCTGGCTGAAGGCACACTTCATGATGGTGTCCAGGGTCATCACGGAGATGTGTTCAAAGATCTCCAGATGTGAGTCCTGGCTGACGAGCTCCTCCCATCTGTCCTGTGGTGGGAGGGGACATTGACCCTTCTCTACTCTCCTGAGGGCCTCTGCTGACCATTAAGCTCTCTTTCCCTTTCTCCAGAAACTTGTTTGGCATCCCTCACTTTCCAGAATAGAGCTACCATAGCATATTAATATCACACAGCAAATGTCTGTAAAGTAAAAACTAGTTTCAGGGAAACTTTGATTATATAATTAAAGAGGTTATCTCAGAATGATCTGAATTGGTTTTGAATTTTGGGACATCAGGAATGCTAATTACTGCCATTAATCAAATGGTATCTGAACATGCTGGTGAGGTTAGAGACCAGATGGGAGGATCTGGCTCTGTGAGCGCAGACCTAATCTCCATTTTCTTCCATGGAGTGGCTCAATGTCATGCTGGAACGCTGGGCCCCAGGCCAGAACCCACCTAGATGAAAACCTGGAATGTTCACCCTGCCACTGAAGCGGCCACTGCCCAAACATGCCAGTGGCAGTTTGTCTTGTTGTCCAGAGAAATGACTGTTCCTCTAGTCCACTTTGTTGAAGACGTGGAGGTGAGAGGAGAGCAGACCATGTTTTTCCATGGCCTTCCTTCCCTTGGCAATGAGCAAAGTTGTGTGGATCCAAGCTAGTGCCTAAATACTCCTTGCTCATCCACTTTTGGGAAGCTTTTTCACTTTGTAAGTTTTGAACATGTTATACTAGTTGGCTCTGTCTGATGGATGTCTGAAGGATACACGTGTGGACTATGTGAGTTGTGCTGTGAGTAGGAGTGTGTAGGTGAGACATGCATGAATTTACCAGCATCACTTGAACAGAGTCAGCCATGATTCGCACGTAGGGCTTCAGGATGTTAAAGTGGAAGGCTGGGGTCAACATCCGCCGGTGCTGGAACCATGTCTGCCCATTCAACAGGAGCAAACCATAACCTGGACCACAGATAGATGTGTGGGGGGAAAAGAGATGGAGTCAAGGATGACTGGGGACAATTTTGGAGGAACCAAGGGTGTGAGAAGAAGGCATTTATGGGCAAAGCAGGAAAAAGGCCAGTACATTTCAGGAATGCAAATTTTCTCAAATGGCAGGTACATAGGATGCTATTATGACAACTGTGAGATAAAGGCTGAAATAGAGTAGGGGGCGGGAAGAGCAGGTCAGGAGAACATAAACAAATGTCATCCTGACAATATGATGAGCACTGAGAAGTGCTGACAAGAAGCTGAATTTCAGGGGGCTCTCACCACCACCTGGAAGGATGAGGATTTTATAAGAAGAGAAATGATGTTTGATTCAGAGATGAGGATTGTGATATGGTGCTGGAATCTTGTTGTTTTCTGTGAGCCAAAGCTTTAGTTCTTGACAAATCTACCTGGCAGGTAGATGCAGTTCTTGTTAGACATACTTACCAATCCAGGGAACCAGGTATCTGTACACATCATGGTTCTTCGGGTCTGAAAGGTAAGGAAGGACCTTACAGGAAAACTGGTGGGGACCAAACACAGCAGGCAACTCTCAGGAGGCAGCTGTGGCTCACACCATGTGCGGTCATTCCTTCCTGATGACTGTCAGCTGGCAGTTTGTTGTAAGTGGCCTCCCACATACCTCTCATCCCCAAGTCTTTCACTGGGTGCTCAGGAAGGCGGAATCAGTGTCCCAGCGGCAGAACACCCACAGGACAGGATGACCATAATAGAGGCTCTATACTCAGTGCAGAAGACACACAGAATTGTGTGGTCTTCCAACAATTTGTGGGGGCTTAGTTTTCCCATGACCCAGTATAGGCAAATTTAGAGGTGCCAATCCCAAGTCAGGGTATAGAGGAAATTGTCTTCGACACCTGGGGATATTTTTATCTCAATCTGTTTAAAAGACAGAAAGAAAAGG
The DNA here is from genome assembly GCF_036850765.1 of Saccopteryx bilineata. NCBI lineage: Eukaryota > Metazoa > Chordata > Mammalia > Chiroptera > Emballonuridae > Saccopteryx > Saccopteryx bilineata. The sequence goes on along the minus strand of NC_089492.1, from coordinate 255,311,848 downwards.
AATAAAGGAAGAAAGAAAGAAAGAAAAAAGAGAAAAAAAATGAAGAAAAGAAAATGAAAAAAAAAAGGTAATGAGAACTGGTCACAGACAACTGTTTAAGCATTCATTTTAAGTCAATATTGTTGGCATACGCTGGTCTGTGGGCTGACAGTGCAGTTGGGAGAGGGTCAGGTGATGATGGCAGAACTAAAAGTCTCTTCTGGAATTTCACAACCTAAGGGCGTGTGCTCAAGAGAAAAGGGTTCTTCTAGCCTCAATGCTGGTTTGCTCTTACCTGATCTTCCCAGGATCACCTTCATGTAGTCAGGGTCATAAACCAGGAGGTTGGCACGGCTCCCCCACAGCCAGAGAGTACAGGCACGTGGGAATTTCTCTGCCCAGATCTGTAACTGTTTTAGCTCCTGGTCCTTTTGCAACTGTAAGTAAGTGAAAGAGAAAACAAAACCTTTCCCTTTACGTCTAAGCACTTGGAGTTGGTGATGAAGGGTAGGCCAGCCACAAGGAAAAAATTCTGGTTCTCACAGCAGTGATCAGGAGCTTGGAACTGTTTTTGATGAGCCAGGCTCTGAGCTGATTCCTGTTCTTCATCAAGACTTGGTCTAAAGTCAGATTCTGGCTTCTGGTGGGGCCCTTACTCAGTACTGCCTTTAGAATCTTACACATAGTGTATGCTTAATAAATGTTCAGTTAAGAACTGAACGGTATACAAGCCTTTTTCATGAACTCATATTAGAGTTATTGGCTGAATTACATTTGTTTCAAATTCCTATGTTGAAGACTTAAATCTTGTACCTCAGAATGTGATTTTATTTGTAATTAGCATCTTTATAAGAGTAATTAACTTAAAATGAGGTCATTATAGTGGGCCCTAATCCAATATAACTGTCTTTATCAAAAGGGGGACGTTTGGACACAGAAACAGTCACTCCTAGAGGGAAGATGATATGAAGAGACATGTGGAGAAGACAGTGGTTTACTAGCCAAGGAGAGAGGCCTGGAGCCAATGGTTCCTTCAGAGCCTGCAGATGAAGCCAATCCTGCCAACAACTAGATTTTGGACTTTTGGTCTCCAGAACTGTGAAACACATTTTCTGTTGTTTAGCCACCAGTTTGTTAAGCAACCCTAACAAAATAGTACAGTTGTGTGAAACTCAAGGCATAGCCATGACTGGGAACAGATCATGTATCCTGTTTCATTGAAGAATGAGGAAACGGTTAAAGGATATGCCCAGGTGAGATTCATTTACACCCAAGCCTTCTGAGCAGGTAGATAGGTAATAATGTGGTTACAGCTACCTGGGTATCTCTATTATCATATTTCAACTCAGAGTTTTAATTGTTGGGCCTAATGTTGGTGAACTTATCTTTAATATCTGTAATCTCTGTGCTTTTAGAGTCTGCATAGAATGTGGCTATTAGGAATTGTACCTTGTTTTTTTTTTTTTTTCCAAAGAAAACAACAAAGAAGTAAACAAAGAAATGCATGAGCACACGTAGGAGAGTAGATCATTGAGTCTTGTTTAAAATTTTTTTTGCAAGTGACATATATAATCTTGAGCTAATATAAAAGAGAGAAAAGGGACAAAGTGGAGGCTGAGGGCCCTGGGGTGTTTCACAGAGTCCTAGGGCAGGAGGCAGGCAGGGTGTGGAAGGGGCAGAACCAGGGACTGAGGAGCTGCCAGGACTGAGTCATTTTTTCTCTCTGTATGTACATGCATTCATTCTCTTACCAAATGTTTATTGGGCCTTTTCCTGAAAACTTTGTAGGAGCTGGCAATACAGTCATGAACAATTACACAACAGTCAGTGTGTTCATGGAACTGGGTCCACATGGTGGAGGAGAGCACTAGCACCCGTGCTCTCCTCACGGGTGGCAGTTATGATTTCCAGGTTTTGGAAGAAGAACATGTGGGGAAATGAGGTTGTTTGGGTTATTTGAATCTCAAATGTTAGTTTCCATTTCTCTGGTCCCTGTTCGATTCCATTCCTATTCAATGCAGTGAGTTTATACTTTACCTGGTTGTCCTTCATAGGCACTAATATTATTTTAAATTCATACAAATTAGAATGAGTGTAATGTTGGTTTTTGGTCTATGCCAAAGACAATTATATCATAATTACTCACTTGAGTGCTATACTTATCACCTTCTTCTTCAACTTACAAATGAGGAAATTGAGCCGTAGAACAGATATTTAAAGGATGTGATAGGACTGGGTTGTAAATTTAAGTAGCTTGGCAACAAAGCTCACATACATAACTGCCCCCCTTGTCACTTGTTATCTGGCCTGAAAGACTAGCTTCAAACTGGATTCAACATGTGGCATTCAATTTCTCACTTAGCCAATAACAGATTATTGAATGAATTAAAATCTCAGGCCATGCTATAAAAGCAAGGATATTTGGCTGCAGAGTCTCTCAGGCTACAGAAGTTAAGAGCTGATTCACACCATGAGTAATATGAATTATATAAATAGCCTTATCCACTTACTGAGTATACATATTATCTAATGCCATTAGTGTAATGGGAAAGCAACTGCAGGAATTTTTAGTGTTTCCTTCTGTCCAGTCTTAACTCAGAAAGTGACAAATGCATCAATAAAAGTCACAGTTCCTCCAAATCAACAAATAATCTGGAAATTATTACACCACAACTTGCATGAACATACTGGGTTCTGGTTGTCTCTCTCTGGCTGATATGAGCAGTTCCCATTTTTGGCTTCACCCTGCCTCCTTTCTGCACCATCCCACCTCCTAAGGTTTGTTCCATCTGCAAGCCCTTGGTGAGCCCCTGTCCATGCAGCCTGTCACCATGCTCTGTACCTTTCCCCTCGGGGACTAGTGCTGACAGAACTGGCTGGGTGGCACTGTCTCCAGAGGCAGATTTAACGGCGGGCACACTGGGTGCATGAGCTGGGCTCCAACTCTGAAGGGCCCCTCGAAACCCCAACTTTATACTTTTTTCTAATGAAGGGAGAGCCCTTCATTGGGTCCTTAAGAGCCCAATATATTCTTCTGTGCCTGGGGCCTTAATGAATCTTAATCGGCCTTTTTTTTTTTTTTTTTTTTTTACAGAGACAGAGAGTCAGAGAGAGGGATAGATAGGGACAGACAGGAACAGAGAGAGATGAGAAGCATCAATCATTAATTTTTTGTTGTGTCACCTTAGTTGTTCATTGATTGCTTTCTCATATGTGCCTTGACCATGGGGCTACAGTAGACCGAATAACCCCTTGCTTGAGCCAGCGACCTTGGGTCCAAACTGGTGAGCTTTTCTCAAACCAGATGAGCCTGCACTCAAGCTGGCAACCTTGGGGTCTTGAACCTGGGTCTCCACATCCCAGTCTGACGCTCTAGCCATTGTGCCACTGCCTGGTCAGGCTTAATCTGCCTCTTGACTGTTTCTCACCAAACTTGCAAGCTGCTTTTTATGTCCATCCACACATTGAGTCAAACATTTCTTTGTATCCGTCTGGCTCAATGCTGGGTGTGAGGGCTCAGATAGAGTGATGATATCTTCAGCCCCAAGTAGCTCACAGGGCAGGGGATTGAAGATTGAGATTTGGGAGATAAAGAGATTCTCTTTAATCATACCACTCAAATGTCAGTACTCCTTGAGACCATCCTGAAAGCCTTCTCTCTCATATGTACCAGTAACTTGTCAGGGATTCAGCATTGCGATCTCCTGTCTAAGTAATCCCATAGTCTTAGGTCAACCCAGTTGGTCAGTTCCCTACACCTAATAATACCCCCAGGACCCTATGATCAGCCTCTCATCCTGTGACCTGATACCGTCTTTAAATTCCTGTCTATAATCTCCACAGACTGTGACCCCCCACAGGCCGGGATCAGTGAGACCTATGTCTGTGTTCTCAGGCAAGCTCAGGGCTGAGCAGAGAAGATGGAAATGAGTGGACACGGGCAGGGAAGCATCTAGAAGTTTTGGTCTGTGGGCCTGGAACAGGGACACTCAAGAAGGAACAGCCATTGTTCTCAAAGGGCTGGGCTCCCAACATAGCACGGAATTCTCCCTCAGGAAGGTGGAGATGACAGACTGAGAACACCAGCACATGGGGTGAGGAGCACAACCTGGGGAGTAAACATGTTCCACCTCACCCCCAGCAACCATGTGCTGCTCAGACAACAAGGCTTTGTCCTACAGACTTGCTGACTACAACCATGCTCCGAGACTCCTGCCCTGATGGCCCTCCCACTCCCCTGTCCTGCTCCCTTTTACCTCTCGATAGTGTCCGAACAGCCAGTGGTGAGGGGAGGATGGGAACTCCTGAAGGGCTCTGAGCAGCCACTGCCGGCGCAGGTAGAGCTGGACTGCCTTGAGCAGCAGCAGAACCAGACCGAGCAGGGAGACCACTTGCAGGAGCCCAGAGATACTGCCCAGGGGTCTTGTGAGGCTGAGCACAGACACACTCATGGTGCAGCAGCTTCTGGATTGCTGACTCTGATCACCTCAGGCCAGTCTGGAATTTTTGTCCCACCCACCTGTGGGGAGGGTGAAGGGTGAGGGCAGAGCTTAGGGCTTAGCCTCCAGAGTTGATTAACTTGGATGATCTACCTTGGGGAACAGGAAGTGAAACTTTTTCAGCTGACAGTAACAACAGTTGTATATATTTCAACTTTGTACTCATCAGTTCCTTAACAAACGTCTTAATTTTTATTTATTTATTGATTTTACAGATAGAAAGAAAAGAGAGAAACACTGATAGAGAGAGAAAGAGAGAGAGGAAGGGACAGAGATAGAGAGACAGTATGTGAAACATTAATTTGTTTCTCCATTTATTTATGCATGTATTAGTTGATGCTTGTTGTGCCCTGATCGGTGATCAAACCCACAACCTTGGTATATCAGGACGATGCTTTAACCAACTAAGATACTTGACCAGGACCTAACAAACATTTAATTTGCATCTATTATGTGCCAGTTTGTTACATTCCAGGACACACCACAAACAAAACAGACATGAACCCCTGGTTCTAGAAATCATAGTCTAGTTCACCAAATGTTCAGTTGATTGGCTATTTTATTATTGTTTCCATTTCAGAGATAAAAACTAGTTAACAGATATGTAAAGTGACCAGTAGGAAAGAACCATTCAAGTTGGGGTTAGAAGTCTTCTGTGTTACATCATAGAAATACAAAGAATTATTGTAGAATACTATGAAAAATTATATGCCACCAAATACAACAATCTAGAAGAAATGGATAAATTCCTAGAACAATACAACCTTCCTAGACTGAGTCATGAAGAAGCAGAAAGCCTAAACAGACCAATCAGCAGGGAGGAAATAGAAAAAACTATTAAAAATCTCCCCAAAAATAAAAGTCCAGGCCCAGACGGTTATACTAGTGAATTCTATCAAACATTCAAAGAAGACTTGGTTCCTATTCTATTCAAAGTCTTCCAAAAAATTGAAGAAGAAGCAATACTTCCAAACACATTTTATGAGGCCAACATAACCCTCATACCAAAACCTGGCAAGGATGGCACAAAGAAAGAAAACTACAGACCAATATCTCTAATGAATACAGATGCTAAAATACTAAACAAAATACTGGCAAACCGAATACAACAACATATCAAAAAAATAATACATCATGATCAAGTGGGATTCATCCCAGAATCTCAAGGATGGTTCAACATACGCAAAACGGTTAACGTAATACACCATATCAACAAAACAAAGAACAAAAACCACATGATCTTATCAATAGATGCAGAAAAGGCTTTTGATAAAATACAACACAATTTTATGTTTAAGACTCTCAACAAAATGGGTATAGAAGGAAACTATCTCAACATGATAAAGGCCATATATGATAAACCATCAGCCAACATCCTATTAAACGGCATAAAACTGAGGACTTTCTACCTTAAATCAGGAACAAGACAGGGTTGTCCACTCTCTCCACTCTTATTCAACGTGGTGCTAGAAGTTCTGGCCAGAGCAATCAGACAAGACAAAGAAATAAAAGGCATCCATATCAGAAAAGAAGAAGTAAAGCTATCACTTTTTGCTGATGATATGATCCTATACATCGAAAACCCGAAGGACTCCACAAAAAGATTATTAGAAACAATAAACCAATACAGTAAGGTCGCAGGATACAAAATTAACATACAAAAGTCCATAGCCTTTCTATATGCCAACAATGAAATATTAGAAAACGAACTCAAAAAAATAATCCCCTTCACGATTGCAACAAAAAAAATAAAATACCTAGGAATAAACATAACAAAGAACGTAAAGGACCTATATAATGAAAATTACAAAGCATTGTTAAGGGAAATCGAAAAAGATACAATGAGATGGAAAAATATTCCTTGTTCTTGGATAGGAAGAATAAATATAATCAAAATGGCCATATTACCCAAAGCAATATACAAATTTAATGCAATTCCCATCAAAATCCCTATGAGATTTTTTAAAGAAATGGAACAAAAAATCATCAGATTTATATGGAACTATAAAAAACCCCGAATAGCCAAAACAATCCTAAGGAAAAAGAATGAAGCTGGGGGCATTACAATACCTGACTTTAAACTATATTATAGGTCCACGATAATCAAAACAGCATGGTATTGGCAAAAAAATAGACACTCAGACCAATGGAACAGAATAGAAAGCCCAGAAATAAAACCACATATATATGGTCAAATAATCTTTGATAAAGGGGCCAACAACACACAATGGAGAAAAGAAAGCCTCTTCAACAAGTGGTGTTGGGAAAACTGGAAAGCCACATGCAAAAGAATGAAACTCGACTACAGCCTGTCCCCGTGTACTAAAATTAATTCAAAATGGATCAAAGACCTAAATATAAGACCTGAAACAATAAAGTACATAGAAGAAGACATAGGTACTAAAATCATGGACCTGGGTTTTAAAGAACATTTTATGAACTTGACTCCAATGGCAAGAGAAGTGAAGGCAAAGATAAATGAATGGGACTACATCAGAATTAAAAGTTTTTGCTCAGCAAGAGAAACTGATATCAAAATAAACAGACAGCCAACTATATGGGAACTGATATTTTCAAACGACAGCTCAGATAAGGGCCTAATATCCAAAATTTACAAAGAACTCATAAAACTCAACAACAAACAAACAAACAATCCAATAAAAAAATGGGAAGAGGACATGAACAGACACTTCTCCCAGGAAGAGATACAAATGGCCAACAGATATATGAAAAGATGCTCAGCTTCATTAGTTATTAGAGAAATGCAAATCAAAACTACAATGAGATACCACCTCACTCCTGTTAGACTAGCTATTATCAACAAGACGGGTAATAGCAAATGTTGGAGAGGCTGTGGAGAAAAAGGAACCCTCATTCACTGTTGGTGGGACTGTAAAGTAGTACAACCATTATGGAGGAAAGTATGGTGGTTCCTCAAAAAACTGCAAATAGAACTACCTTATGACCCAGCAATCCCTCTACTGGGTATATACCCCAAAACCTCAGAAACATTGATACGTGAAGACACATGTAGCCCCATGTTCATTGCAGCACTGTTCACAGTGGCCAAGACATGGAAACAACCAAAAAGCCCTTCAATAGAAGACTGGATAAAGAAGATGTGGCACATATACACTATGGAATACTACTCAGCCATAAGAAATGATGACATCAGATCATTTACAGCAAAATGGTGGGATCTTGATAACATTATAAGGAGTGAAATAAGCAAATCAGAAAAAAACAAGAACTACATGATTCCATACATTGGTGGAACATAAAAATGAGACTAAGACACATGGACAAGAGTGTGGTGGTTACCAAGGGTGGGGGGGGAGGGAGGACATGGGAGGGAGGGAGGGAGAGAGTTAGGGGGAGGGGGAGGGGCACAGAGAACTAGATAGAGGGTGACGGAGGACAATCTGACTTTGGGCGAGGGGTTTGCAACATAATTTGATGACAAAATAACCTAGACATGTTTTCTTTGAATATATGTACCCTGATTTATTAATGTCATCCCATTACCATTAATAAAAATTTATTAAAAAAAAAAAAAAAAAAAAAAAAAGAAGTCTTCTGTGTTATCTCCAAAACTGCTTGACTATCTGCCTGTGAAGTTTCCCGAGGGCATGTCTCAGTCCACTACTCAGTTGTGCTCCAAGGTGAATGTGCTGGTGGACAGAGCATTCACCTTGGATTCAGGAGATTCAGCCCTGAGCCTGGCCCACCACATACAAAGTCAGCAACTGATACTTTCTGAATCTTAGTTTCTGTTTTTGTAAGATAATAATCTTTTATCTAAGAATGGTAAAGGGATGCTCATTTATTCATTCATTCACTCAACACATAATTCTTGAGTGCACAACCTAGTAGGTTAAGTCAGAAAACACTTGGTACAATAAAATATGATAAGGCCTTTACTGAAGGAATGAGTAGTGGCCTGGTCCACCCAGGGAAGGAGAGATCTAGAAGAACAGTATGGGGTTTTATAGGATGAGTAGGAGTCCATCAGCTGGAAAGTGCTCGATAGAGGGATTGGCAGTGAAAAGTCGTGGAGATGATCACATGGAAGAGAGAAAGGGATAGAGGCAAGTTAATCTCTTATCTTCACTGTTTTCATGATTCTCTCTCCCCATATCAAATCCAAGGCAAGTAGGAAAACAAAGTATATATGATATATTGTAGGAAGAATTCCTTGGCAGGCAGCCTTCCAAGGACCCCATTTTCTCCTGACTTATTCCTTCATCCATCTGAACTCTTACTCTCACACCCTCATCCTTTGCCCTATCTTGTGACAGGCAATTCACCAAACAGCCTGAGTCCTGTTCTCTCTCCCCAAAGTTCTGGGCTCTTATTTGAGCACAAGGGCCAGGACATGTAACCTTTTACACCAATTTCTTCTAACCTTTCCCCCAGTTCTCTGGGTTTTTTCCATCCCTCTGGCTCCAAACCCAGATACTTTTGGACCCTGACCTTCTCTTACTTGATTCAGCACCAACTTTTTGCCATCAACACGAGGGGCAGTAGTGGAGAGACTTTGGACTCAGAAAGCCTAAGTTTGAATTTTGTTTGTAATTTTCTTTCTCTTCTTGAGTCTTCAGTTTCTTCGGTAGAGTTGAGCTCATTGTGCTGGGTAATAGCTAACATTTAGTGAACACTTACTACGTTCTAGGCACCAAGCAAAAAAATTTATACGTTTTCTCCCAAAACAGATTTTTAAAAAAATTCTCACAACTCTATGAGAGAAAACTAAGGACAAACAGGTAAGCTGCCTGCCCAAGATCACCCAGTTGGTAAGGGGTAGAGCCATAATTCAAACCCAGGCACTCTGGCTTCAGAGATTTGTTGTTAATCATTAATATAAAAAGATAATTTGGGGGTTGAGATTTCTGTCCATATATGGCAGCCCTCAAACTTGCCATAAGGCAAGTCATGTTTGTTCTGTTTTGTCCAGTGTTTCTAGTAGCAGATGAGTGTTTTACCAATTTCACATACTGGGGTAAATGCAAACCTTACTATCCAGGGCAGCTTCTGTGAGAAGGTGTTGGTCAAACCATGTGACCTAGATGTAACAGTCATTGAAATGGTATTTTTATAGAGAGTCTTCAATGATATGAGAAAAGCTTATAACAAGTTGATCCAAGCAGAATATACTACTACCTATAGTGTATGAGCTCTTAGAAAGTTATGCCTGCCATGGTCAATACTTATTAACTAGTAAATATCTTTTTCATTTCTTTGATATCCAATCAAGGTAACTAGGCATTCTATATCCTTATGCTTTTGATAGCTTGGAATAGAAGACTGTGCCTATTGATGATGTCCAATACATACTGATTTCATGAATGAAAGAAGGAGGGAGCAAGTAAATCCTGACTGTTTAGGTCACCATCTCAGACAGACAAGTTTCAGTTTCGGGTGCCATATTTGAAAATGACATTAACACTTTTATTCCTGGATGTTTTCTGGTTCAGCTTATAGGCAACAGAAAGGCGTGGGAGGGTGGTGTGCAGTCAACCCCCAAAGCAGCAGATTATAACATTACATATTGTATTTCCCCATGAATAAGACACACTTTTTTTGGGAGAAATTTGGGGTCTAAAAACTGGGTGCATTTTATACAGTGATTGTAGATTTTTTACTTTCATTTCCCACTTTTTTGCGCTTGTTTTTGTGCTCATTGTTGAAGACAGTGATTCGTCATTGGACATGACGAGGACAAGCTAATTAATGGATGGGAGTTCTGACAGTGATGAGTTGTATAAATTTTATGAGTAAAACTTGAGTTCAATAACTTTATGTGATACTTTTTTTTTTCAAATTTTGGGCCCCCAAATTAAGGTGTATCTTATACATGGGAGCGTCTTAAACATGGGGAAATATGGTATGTGGATTGATTGCCCTAGAACTTCTTGTTTTGGGGGCTTGATAAAATTGGGTTTTATGTTGATGCAATTTATTGTATCTTGTTTAGTTTTGCTTCTCTAAAAAGACTGCATGTACCAGGAGAAAGTCTTTTACTCTAATTATTTGCTTGTATTTTTGATTCAAGGGAATGCATAAACCTGTCAAGGTTATTTTCAGCTAGGGACATTCTGCATCACCACCTTTAACCAGAAATGAGATACACAGATACTTTTGTGAAAGCACTCAGTACACTGCACAGTGCTGGCATGCTGCTAACTTCCAAAAAAAATCTCCTAAATATTTGCCTAATGCATATACTTTCCAAAGCACAATCACAACTGCTCCCCCGTTTACCAGATGTTATTGACCTTATTTCACAGACAAGAAAACTACAGTTCAGAGATGTTAGTTGACTTTTTCAAGGTCACATAGCACGTAAGTATTAGAGTTAGGGTCATTACCTACAAATTTCTAATTTACTACAACATGACTGTCATTTATCTAATATAATACTTACATGTGCTGACATGGTGCCAAGTGCTTTCATATTTATCTACTTTGCCCTTACAATAACCCTATCATAGTGTCATAGCACCCACCATCTTCCAGCTGATATCTCTAACCTCATTTTAAACCACTGTCCTACCATGAGGCAGCTCCTGGAAGACAGCATGCTTTTTCCCTTCTTGAGTCTCTGTACTTTCTGTTCCTTCACCTGGAATCTTCTACTCTTACTCTACAGATAACCACTTTTTTTTTTTTATCATCCTTTGGGTTTCACCTTAAGTGTTATCTCCAACAAGAGGCCACTAGGATCACTCTTGCCCAAGCAGGTCCTCCCTATTAGTCTCTGTTGTGCCATAGTTTTTATTTCCTTCTTAGCACTCACTGATATCTGAAGCATTTTACTTAACTGTTTACTTGTTTCTTATTAGTCTTCCTCATAGAATAAAAGGGGAAGACCGTGTCTCTCTCCTTCCCTTGAGACATCTAGATCTGTGGTTTTTAACCTTTTTACACTTGGGGACTAGTGAAAATAGAATTATTTTGGGGACAGCTAAGGCAGAAGTTACCCTGAGCATAAATAATTCAAATAAGATCGTTGGTCCTTTAATTTTCATATGACATCAGGGCGGTTAACTCTTTTCCAGATAGCACTACATTTCTGGTGAACTGGCCCACAAACCAGCTGTTGAAAAACATTGGTCTAGATCTCTGGTCTGCAAACCGTGGCTCATGAGCCACATGCAGCTCTTTGGCCTCTTGAGTGTGGCTCTTCCACAAAATACCATGTGCGGGCTCGACCGTGATAAGGAATGTACCTACCTACATAGTTTAAGTTTAAAAATTTGGCTCTCAAAAGAAATTTCAATCATTGTACTGTTGATATTTGGCTCTGTTGACTAATGAGTTTGCTGACCACTGGTCTAGATAATGCCTTGCATATAGAAGGTTCTCAATAAAAAAAATGTGTCAAATCCCTTAACAGGAATGAAATTGAGATTTTTTTCTTTTCTTTTTTTTATTGCAAAGCAAGCTGAGACTATTTTTCTAATGTAAAGCTGTAATGATGAAAAGAAATCTTTTTGGCTGGAGTGTAGTAGAGGGTGGGAAGGCACCAGATGGAAACAGGTTGGACAGTTTGGGGTTGTTGAGCTAACTGAAGGGCTATAAGAGAGATGCTTTGACTCAGAATGTTGCACCTGGGACTGAAATGGGATTGATCCCAGAGATGGTTAGGACAGGGTGACAGGCTGGGAGAGGAGATGCAGAAAGAGAGAAGCCTCAAGGACTTAGAGCCTGACATATGATGCTGTGTTCCTGAGTGGCCTGGCCTTCTGTCACTAATACAGATCCAGTAGACAAGTAGCCTTGACAAGGTGGTGCCATGGGCCCAACAGTTCCCCTATAATCACCTATCCTGGTTTCAAAAATTCTTTGACTTACTGAACATCTAAGAGCTTGACCATACCAAAGTCATGTACGGCCAAGAGTTTGGCATTCTTGGGAGAGGACAAGATCTCTTGAGAGCAAAAGGCGTAGGGCAGGGTTCGGGAACGTTTTTGGCTGAGAGAGCCATGAATGCCACATATTTTAAAATGTAATTCCATGAGAGCCATACAATGACTTGTGTACCTTATGCATTACCCAATAAAAATTTGGTGTTGTCCCAGAGGACAGCTGTGATTGGCTCCAGCCACCCGCAACCATGAACATGAGTGGTAGGAAATGAATGAATTGTAATACATGAGAATGTTTTATATTTTTAACGTTATTATTATTTTTTATTAAAGATTTGTCTGTGAGCCAGATGCAGCCATCAAAAGAGCCACATCTGGCTCGTGAGCCATAGGTTCCCGACCCCTGGCTTAGGGCATTATGTGAAGAGGAGTCACTGGCCTACATCTTAAGTCTGGACAGTTGTTGTGCACAACCTATATGTTAATAAGTTTCCTCTGAAAACACCACAGTCCCTACTTGACCTGATCTTATCCTCCAGCAGATCCAAAAGCCCCAACTGTGAATGACTTTCTTCAGTGAATTAGTGAGTGGGCACCTGTCACCCCTTCCCTTCCCATTTCAGAACTTTGGTGCTTGAAATCCTTCCCTGCCTTGTTTTACTCAGTCAGTTTTTCCATCAACTGTACTACCGGGTCCCCTGTGCTCCTTTTCAGCTTATCTATTCAGGGGGATAGTGGAGGAGGCAGGAGGGCTCCCAGCTGGCTCCTCCTTCTGGGTGTGCCTTTTTCTTCACAGGCATATATTCTACTTCTTTTGTGTTTCTGATAGAACCCTGACTAATACGGAATGCAGTACCAAGGTCGGTTCTGGAAGAACAGAATCTTGAGGATCAGTTTTTTGAGTTGGTCTGGGTTTTCTGGAATTGGTTCTCTAATAAGATTAGTTTGAAAGGCCCTATTGATTCAATTATCAATGGTAAAGAGGGCATGGTAGTCAAGGGCATGATGTAGCAATAGCAATAGCAGTTGATACTACTAGTCATATACTTACAATAGGCAAGCTTCTGGTGACCATTCTCTTGATACTTTAGAACATTGTAGTCAAACTAAGGAGAATAATAAGATTGGCTGGTTGCTCCTAGCTGTACTGGAGAAGGTGGGGAAAAAAAGATGAGGTTGAGGATTCAAATTCCCAGCCTAAAGTACATTGAAATAACCTGAAATCTATACTTATCCCCCCCAAAACCTTTATGCCCTGTAGCCACAGAACTCAGCTGGGGTTGAGATTTCTGAAAACTAAACCCAAAATCTTATTTTTCCAGTGTCTGAATAACAATGCAAATTGACACCCAATCTTATAAAGTGTCTTTTGCTAAAGTGAAACATTGATTGAGAATCGACAAGAACCTGAAGATTGGAATAAGGCAGGTGGGAAGATCCCAGTGAAGCTGGAGACATCAAACCCCTACATTCTCTTGAGCTTTCTATGGAAAATGCTGAGTGTATACCTGTTTTAATTATGTATTACAGAAACAGAAAGAACCGCAATATAGGTTTGGGTATATAACACCAGTAGGTGGCAACAACTTGCAAGGCTGAGGCAAATTTCTCTGGGAGGCTGTGTATGCTATAAATCAATGTCTAGTAAATGGTGCTGTTTTTTCCATTGCCATGATTCGGGGATCAATGGATGGAAATGGGAATAGCACCACTCTTTATTACCCCTTGGGGTCCTATTAGCAAATATTTTGCTTCTTGTTCTTGCAAACTTACACTATATTGGTTCCAAAGAAAGAAATGTTTCCACTGGGAGACAAAATAATGATAACATTAGACTAGAAAGTAAAACTGTCACCTGGCCACTTTGGGCTCCTCATATTTGTGAATCAAAAGCAATTACTGTACTGGATCTATCTTGATTACCAAGGAGAATTTACTAATGGGCGTAAGGAAGAGCATGTCTGTAATACAGAAGATATCTAGAGTGTCTCTTAGAACTTTGACAAAGCTTATCTCTTTCACACCAGCTCCTAACTCCTACTTCTGGTTTCAGCAGGCATGGAATCCTGTTAGGGGAAGGTTGCTGCCTTAAGCAACTGAGTTGTCTTGAATAGTGGTATTTATTTATTTACTGTGAACTCTTGAAGGTAGGAACAGTATATTTCATCTTTATGTTCCCCTCTTGTAGCCAGGACTTGACACGGAGACAATTTTGATAATTTTATATTTAATTGGAAGTTAACTGAATTAAAAAACCCTGGAAGGAATAAAACATGAGTAAATATGAGTTCTGGCCTTGGGATTTAGTTGCCTAGTCAAATGAATTGCAATAAAGGTCAATGAGGAAAGACTCAATTCTGGGAGAAACCAAACCTTAGAGCCAATTTCATTAAAACCATTTTTTTTTAAATTTAGAAAATTAAACTTAACAGGGTGACATTGAATCATAAAATTACATAGGTTTTAGGTAAACATTTCTATAGCATTTGAACTCTTGATTGTGTTGTGTACCCATCAAATCACTCTCTGTCACCGCATACTTGTCCCTCTACTCCCTTAACCCCCTCCCCAACATCTCCCTTTCTATGGTAACTACTTTACTTTTATCTATGTCCATGAGTCTCAGTTTTATATCCCACCTTTTTATGAAATCATACAGTTCTTAGTTTTTTTCTGATTTATATATTTTACTCAGTATAATGTTCTCAAGTTCCATCCATGTTATTGTAAATGGCACAATGTCATCATTTATTATGGTTGAGTAGTATTCCTTTGTATATATGTACTACATCTTCTTTATCCAATCCCCTATCGAGGGTCACTTTGATTATTTCCATGTTTTGGCCACTGTGAATAATGTTTCAATGAACATGAGGGTGCATGTGTTTTTACACACCAATGTTTTCAAGTTTTTGGGGTAAATATCCAGTAGAGGAATTGCTGGGTCATATGGTAGTTCTATTCTTAACTTTTTGAGGAACCACTATACTTTCTTTCATAATGATTGTACTAATTTGCATTTTCAGCAGTGAATAAGGGTTCCTTTTTCTCCATAGCTATTCCAATATTTGTTATTACATGCCTTGTTGATAATAGCCAACCTAACAAGTGTGAGGTGATATATCATTGTAGTTTTGATTTGCATTTCTCAAATAGCTAGTGAAGATGAACATCTTCTCGTAGATCTGTTGGCCATTTGTATGTTTTCTTTGGAGAAGTGTCTGTTTAGGTCCTTTCCCCATTTTTAAATTGGATTGTTTGCTTGTTTGTTGCTGAGCTTTGTGAGTTCTTTGTATATTTTGGATATTAACCCCTTATTGGAGCTATTATTTACAAATACTGTAACATCTCTCATTTAATTGGTTGCTTATTTGTTTTGTTGTCAGTTTCTTTGGCTATGCTGACACTTTTTAGTTTGATATAGTCTTACTCATTTATTGTTGCCTTTACTTCCCTTGCCTTTGGGGTCAAATTCATAAATTGTTCTCTAAGGCCAAGGTCCATGAGTTTAGTACCTATGTTTTCTTCTATCTGATGTACTGTTTCAGATCTTATATTTAGGTCTTTGATCCATTTTGAATTAACTTTTGTGCAGGGGAACGAATTGTATTGTTAAGTTTCATTCTTTTGCATGTGGCTTTCCAATTTTGCCAACACCATTTATTGAAGAGGCTTCCTTTTCTCGATTGTGTTTTTGGCTCCTTTGTCAAAGATGATTTGTCTATATATATTTGGTGGCATAGAATCTATCATAGTATTCTACCATAATGATTTTTATATCTATGATGTCTGTGATAATTTCTCCTCTTTCATTTTGTATTTTGTTTATGACTCCTTTCTCTTTTTTTCCTTAGTGAGTCTGGCCAGAAGTTTGTCAATTTTATTGATCTTTTCAAGAAATCAGCTCTTTGTTGTACTAATTTTTTCTATATATATTTTGTTCTCTATTTTATTTAGTTTCACTCTTATTTTTATTATTTCCTTTCTTCTGCTAATTTTAAATTGCCTGGGTTCTTGTTTTTAGTTTCTTACAATGTGATATTAGGTTCTTTACTTGGGATCTTTCTTGTTTCTTGATATAAGCCTGTAATGATATAAACTTTCCTCTTATTATTGCTTTTGCTATATCCCAGAAATTTTGATATGTCCTGTTGTCATTTTCATTTGTCTGTATATATCTTTTGATCTCTGCTTTTATTTCTTCTTTGACTCAGTCATTTTTTAGAAGTATGTTGTTTAATTTCCACATATTTTGTGGGTTTTTTTACTTTCTTTTTACAGTTGAATTCTAATTTCAAAGGCTTATGGTCAGAAAATATGCTTGGTATAATTTCAATCTTCCTGAATTTGTTGATGTTTGTTTTGTGGCCCTACATTTGGTCTATCCTTGAGAATGTTCCATGAGCCCTTGGAGAAGAATGTATAATCTGATGTTTTGGAATGAAAAATCTTGTAAATGTTTATGTCCACTTGGCCCAGAGTGTTGTTTAAGGCCTATATTTCTTTATTGATTTTCTGTTTGGATAATCTATCTAAAGCCATTAATGGTATGTTGAAATCTCCAAATATGATTGTGTTTTTGTATGCTTCTATTTTTAGGTCAATTAATAGCTGTCTTATATATTTTGGTGCTCCCAGGTTCAGTGCATATATATTAAGAAATATTATGTCTTCATGATACTATGTCTCCTTTATCATTATGAAGTACCCATTTTTGTCTTTGGTTACATTTTTTTTTTAAGGTAAGTTAAATTTTAAAAAATTATTTTTATTTATTTATTCATTTTAGAGAACAGAGACAGAGAGAGATAGGTAGAGAGAGAGAGAAGGGGAAGGAGCAGGAAGCATCAACTTCCATATGTGCCTTGACCAGGCAAGCCCAGGGTCTTGAACCGGCAACCTAAGCATTCCAGGTTGACGCTTGATCCATTGCACCACCACAAGTCAGGCCTTGGTTACCTTTGTTTTAAAATCAGCATTGCCAGATATGAGTATAGCTACACTTGCTTTTCTTTTGATATTATTTGCTTGGAGAATTGTTTTCCAACCTTTCACTTTAAGTCTACTTTTGTCCTTGAAGCTTAGATGTGTCTCTTGAAAGCAGCATATGATTGGGTTTTGCATTTTGATCCAGTCTGCTACTACTGTATGTGCCTCTTTATTGGTGAATTCAGTCCATTTACATGTAGGGTAATTATTGACGCTTGAAGATTTCCTAAAGCCATTTTATGTTTTGTTTTCTGATAGCTCTGTGTCTCGCGTGGTTCTTCTCTTTTCTGTTTCTATCAGTTGTTCTTGTTTGGTGGTATTTTATACTTCTTTCTCCTGCTTTTCATTTTTTAAGCTGCGTGTTTCAGTAGTGGCTTTTTGTATGTGGTTACCATTAGGTTATTAAGAGAAAAGTGTTCATAAATACAAGAGTCTTTTGTCTTATGAGTGCTTCTACACTCCATTTTCCTTTGCTATGACAGATATTTATCCTCTCCCCTTTTATGTAATTGTTGTTACAGATTATTCTTGTTTTTATTGTGACCTTGTTGGAGTTTTTACTTATAGTTTTGACTTGTTTTGTTCTTTGTGTTTAGTTGAATAACCCCCTTAAATCTTTTCTGCAGTGGATGTTTTCTGGTGATAGATTCCCTCAGCTTCTGTATGTCTATAAAAGTTTTTATTTTTCCTTCATATTTGAAGGATAACTTTGATGAATATAGTATTCTTAGCTGGAATTCTTCTCTTTCAGTATTTGAACATTTGGACCCACTCTCTTCTGGCTTGTAGAGTTTCTGCTGAGAAGTCTGATGATAATCTAATGGCCTTTTAAAAAATATGTTATGTTCTTCTTTTCCCTAGCTGCCTAGAGGATTCTTTCTTTGTCATTGATTTGTGACAATTTTATTATGATGTGCCTTGGAGTAGGTCTGTTTGGATTGTGGTAACTCAGTCTTCTGTTTGCTTCTTGGATTTGAGGCTCAACTCTTTCCATAGATTTGGGAAATTCTGATCCATTATTTGTTTGACTTGGCTCTCTATTTCCTTCTCCACCTCTTCTTCTTCTGATATACCCATTATTCTTGTATTGCTCTTTCTGATGGAGTCAGGCAATTCTTGTGGAGTTCTCTCAGTATTTTTGTTTGTTTATTTATTTATTTATTTAAATGTGTGAGTCTTTTTCTCTTTCTCTGTAGCATCTCTGATTGCCTGTTTTCAATGTCCTTAATTCTTTCCTTTATCTGGCTTATTCTATTAGCTAAACTTCTTACCTCAGTCTTCAATTCATGTATGGAATTCTTTATCTCTGTTTTTAAAGTTTCAGCCTCCTTAGTGAGCTCATTAAATTGCCTATTGGTGTTTTCTCACATCTCATGAGTTATTTAGAACTTCAATTTTGAATTCTCTATCATTTAATTTTAAAGTTCCCAGGGATAGAGATTTTTTTCCTGGAGAGATTTTATTTTCTTTCTAAACTACGTCTCTGTCTTGTGTAGCCATGGTGTTCAATATCTTCTTCTTTGATGGCATTTGAGAGTGGCATTGTTTGGAACCCTAACAAAAAAAACAGAAAAAGTAAAAAAATTACAATAAAAAATACAATATATAAAAATTTAAACAATTATGATAAGTAGAAAAAAAAGATCTACAGAAAATAAGGATAAAAAAAGAGAAAAAATCAAATGAAACACCTACAAATAATAAGAATAAAAATATAAAAATTAAGAAAATAAATTCAAAAGAGAAAATCAAAAATGAGAAGAAAAAAAGGATAAAGGGATAAAAAGAAAAAAAAGAAAAAAATAGATTTTGATTTTGAGCAGTTTCTTCCAGTAGGTGTCACTGTATTACAAGTTTTAGCTCTGTGAAATTCCTGGGCTGCTTCTGTTGAGATGTGTTGTTGCAATGATGTAGGTGGGGCTGCAATTGTGTTGGTGCGTGGGACATGTGGATAGGGCTTTACAGCTTTGACTTTGGGTTTAAAGCTCTGGCAATGGCGATCTCAGGCCTTCAGAACTCCTCCTTAGGGACCAGACATGGAGCACCTCTGTTCCAGGGGAAAGAGTAACTCTGGAGAGCTAGCTGTGGGGTTTGTTTCTGCCACTCTCCATACTGTGAAGGAGGGAGGAAAGATCTGGTAGGCCAGGGAGTTTCACTTTAGTATTCTCTGTCTCAGCTGAGTGTGAGCTTTAGTCCATTCAGTGTGTAGATTTTTAGGCACGCCTGTGAGCCCCACTGGGTTCCTTCACTGTGCTATTGTTGCTTAATTTGTTGAAATTTCAAGAAGAGAGATCCAAAGTAACTCTCATGCTGCCACTACTCAGACATTATTTCAGTGACCATTACTAGGACTCTTAAAGAAGGGACATCAGGGACTTTAATTCTTATTATTCATCAAATGGTAGCTGAGCATAGTTGGTGAGGTCAAAGATCTGATGGGAGGTCACATGATGGCAGGATCCAGCTCTGTCATGCAGACCTAATTTCCACTTCCTTCCATAAAGTGGTTCAACTTCATGCTGAAACCCTGGACCCCAGACCAGAGCCTGCTTGAGAAACAATCAAGGATGTCCATCCTGCCACTGAAGCTGCCACTGTCTAGGCCAGCTAGTGGCAGTTTGTCCTTTTGTCAGGAGAATGACCATTGCTTTAGACTTGGGGATGGGAGAGAACAGACCCTGTTTCTATTATGGCTCTGCTTTCTCTTGGCAATGACCAAAGCAGTGTGATCCACACTGGTGACTGGGTCCTTCTTGTTCCATCCACTTTTGGGAAGCTGTTAAACAAATACCTGCAAGGCCAAAAGTGGTAATGAATGAGTTTATTGAGTCATATAATGGCCAGAGAAAAGATCAGGACCTGGAACATGAAGTCTAAACCACAAGTAGCAGCAATGGGTAGAGGAATCAACATGTCTGCTATTGGAGTTGACAGAGTTAACAGGCTTGTATTGTACATCAAGTAGGGGAAGGAGGATGTGAGTTGTTTTGAAAGAATTTGCATTGGCTACAGATAAAGGGTGTGGAGAAAGTTGAATAAGGGCTAGTTCAGGGATAGGTGTAGAGTTGATAAGGAAGAAATGTTTGCTCCTTTGGGTAGCATGGGTAACAGTCCAGTGATGCCTAGCTATTCTTTATATGTAATGGTGGAAATAGCCACTTTAAAGTTAATTCAAAGTTTGAACATATACTCAGAAATGTAAATAGTTGTTTTTGGTTTTGCTCTGAAGTTGTTTACACATTAACCTCTCGTTTCATTCTTTTACCATCTAACCTGATGTAATTAATTTAGAACATCTTAGAAATTTTTTTTCAATTGAAACTATAAGATTATGCTCTGAAAAGTAAAAAAGGGCATTATAGGAAACTTGAGGCAAGCAGCCCTGAGGAGGCAAGCAGCCCCGAGGAGGCAGCTGTGGTCCAGACCATGGACTACCATTCCTTCCTCTTGACTGTCAGCTGGCAGTTTGTCTCAGGTGACCTTCCACATGCCTCCCATTCCCTAATAGTCACTGTGGGATCAACAAGGCAGACTCAGTGTTCTAGCAGCAGAATACCCACAGGACAAAGATCTTGAATCAGACAGAAAAATAGGATCTATCCTCAGTGTCAGAGAAGACAGAAAAATCTGTTGTCTTCCTATAAGTCATGGGGCTTAGTCTTCCCACAACCCAGGAAAGGCAACATTTAGAGATGCCAAACCCAAGTCAAGGTAAATATGAAATTGTCTTTTAGATCTGGGGAAATTTACATAAGAGATCATCTCAATCTGGTTAAAAGAGAAAGAAAGAAAGGAAGGAAGAAAGAAAGAAAGGGAAAAAACAAAAAAAAGAGAAAGAGAGAGAGAAAGAAGGAAGAAAAAAAGAGAGGTGACAGAGACTGAAAGGAAAAAAGAAGGAAGGAAAGAAGGAAGGAAGGAAGAAAATAAAGAAGGAAAGAGGGAAAGAAGAAAGGTAAGGAGAGAGGGAAGGAAGTATAGATAAAGGAAGTTAGAAAGAAAAGGAAAAATAAATTGGGTCCCACATAGCTGTTTAAACATTCAGTTTATGTAAATAATAGAAATAGTACATACTTGATAAAGTGTGAGTAGAATTAATGGAGTGAATAAAGGAAATAAAAAAGAAGAAAGACAATAAAGGAAGGGAGAGAACATACAAAGCATCTGGCTAATGTAAACACTGGCCACAGACAGTCTCATGGGAAACTAGCCCAAAATCTTGCTCAATTTGGGAAGTCAGTCTGGCAAACACTATTGCACAATTTTATTTGTTTTCCCAGCTGGCCATAACCTGTCTACTCTGGACAATGGTCAGATTTGCTGCTTATTTCTGCATTCTGTCTCTTGACAAAAATATGGAAAGGGAGTGATATGTATTGTGTATTTCCTATATGTCAGATATTATGTGAATGAATTCATAGATTGCCTCATGCAGAATGGGCAATTACTCCCATTTTACAGATGAGAAAACTAAGGCTCAGAGGTGTGAACTGATTTGCCCATTGCTTTGGTTTGGTACTGGTCTAACTTAGGTGAGAGCACTACATTCCCTTCTGCACATTGAAGTCTGTCAGGGCTGCTGCATTCAGTGGCATAAATTATCCCCTTCACGATCCTAGGGTCTGCCAGTCATGTTGAGGTCTGTGCAAGTGGGTGCCCTGATTTTTCTTCTTGCAAATTTCCCTTACATAGTCTCTACCCACAAAACCTGACAAATAATAAAATAAAGGAAATGCTTTGTCTTTACAAACACATTTTAAACTTTTCAATAAATTTAAAATATTCTTTGTTATGTTTTGATGTTAGCTAAAATATTAATGTGTTAACACTTCCATTTTTTTTAAGTTGCTTTAACTTCCATGATAGCTCTAGTTCTATTAATCATGGCTATTCTAGTTTGTGTGTTTGTTTATTGAGAACTGGCAGGCGAGGGTCTCATGACACCTTGGAGGCACTATGTGATACAGAGGACAGACCGAAACAAGTTATACAGCTTCCTTTACTTCAATTTGTTTATCTATAATGTATGAATGGTAATGCCTACCTCAGACATGTTTTGATGTGATTATTATTTCAGATGAAAGTCTAACTTAGCAAAAGCTATTATGTCCAATAGTTATATTTCTTACTGATGCTCAGATAAAATTGTTATTTTTTTGAATTGCACTCAATTCAAACAAATGTGAGAGATTACTAAGTGCACCTGCTTGACTTACTATTGAGAATTTAATTAAATTAATATTTTTAAATAAATTTTTATTAATTTTAATGGGGTGACATAAATAAATCAGGGTACATATGTTCAAAGAAAACATGTCCAGGTTATCTTGTCATTCAATTATGTTGCATACCCATCACCCAAAGTCAGATTGTCCTCCATCACCTTCTATCTAGTTTTCTTTGTGCCCTTCCCCCCTTTCTCCTCTCCTTTCCTCCCCCCCCCCCCAGTAACCACCACACTCTTGTCCATGTCTCTTAGTCTCATTTTTATGTCCCACCTATGTATGGAATCATGCAGTTCTTGGTTTTTTCTGATTTACTTATTTCACTCCATATAATGTTATCAAGATCCAATCATTTTGTTGTAAATGATCCGATGTCATCATTTCTTATGGCTGAGTAGTATTCCATAGTGTATATGTGCCACATCTTCTTTATCTGGTCATCTATTGAAGAGCTTTTTGGTTGTTTCCATGTCTTGGCCACTGTAAACAATGATGCAATGAATATGCGGCTACATGTGTCTTTATGTATTAAATTAATATCTTATTTGAGGAAATGAGTGAGGAAATAAAATGAAGTCACTATAGTTAAGCTACTAAATTAACTAAAATCAGGTTGTTATAAGGTATGAAGAAGGGATTCTACTCCTGCTTTAGCTTTCCTGGGAACTTAAAATTTTAAATTCCGTATATCTATACATATCTACGTCTATGTCTTTGTCTATGTCTATGTCTAGATCTAGGTCTATGTCAACCTCTACATCTGTGGCTGTGGCTCTATCTATCTATCTATCTATCTATCTATCTATCATCTATCTATCATCTATTTCTCCTATTGATAACCCTCTGATTACCCTCAGAAGGACTAAGGAAAGAATGTTCATATATCCAGACCACCTGCAATCCATTACTCAGACCATTGGACATCTGAAAAAGTATCGTCTCAGAACAATCCAGAGGCTAAGAATGAAGGATGATTCTTCCCCCAAAATGTACTTTTTACTATAAGAATGCTTATATTTTCTTTCTTCTTTGAGACACTCTGTGTATAGCCTAGTTACTGTCCTGATTTGCAAGCCCTAAGACCCTTGAATAAATCTTTGTCATTTATTTCTAATCAAAACCTCCTAATTCATTTATGCTCTATCAGCAATGTATATTCTTGATCAGATGACTTCATTATACTCTTAAATTCAACTATTTTGAGTTGGTACATTTCTATTAAAAAGAGAAAGACAAGTTATGAAATTGAGTTAATATTATTTACAACTGTCTATGAAAGAAAGATTTTTAATAGAATTTATATTTTATACTATTCTCTGTTGTGGTATGAAATACCACAAATGTGAAACTCTACATATGCCCCAACCTTTCCTTCTTCCTTTTACTTTAAGGCTAGTGACTGCACTGCTGGTGCCAACCTCTCTCACCCTTTAAGAAATGGGAGGGAAAGAAAGAGACCTTAACTTCTTTCACTCTCAAGTACCCATGTGAGTAACATCCTAGCTCCCCTCTATTTTATAGCCGAAATTTTTCAGAGTGGTTAGTACTTTCTCCAAATTCTTAGTTAACTGCCATCACACTCATTTCTCAACTCACTTTATTTTGGCTTCTATAGCTGTCATTTCCACAGTGCCTCCTATAGTTACAACTGACTTTGAAAACACTGATTCCAATGAGCACATTTTAAACTTGATCTTTGTCTTAGGAGTACCTGACAGTCATGGTTTTTTTTTTGTTTTTTTTTCATTTTTCCGAAGCTGGAAACGGGGAGGCAGTCAGACAGACTCCCGCATGCGCCCTACCAGGATCCACCCGGCATGCTCACCAGGGGGCGATGTTCTGCCCCTCTAGGGCGTCGCTCTGTTGCATCCAGAGCCATTCTAGCGCCTGAGGCAGAGGCCACAGACCCATCCCCAGCGCCCGGGCCATCTTTGCTCCAATGGAGCCTCGGCTGCGGGAGGTGAAGAGAGAGACAGAGAGGAAGGAGAGGGGGAGGGGTGGAGAAGCAGATGGGCGCTTCTCCTGTGTGCCCTGGCTGGGAATCGAACCCGGGACTCCTGCACGCCAGGCTGACGCTCTACCGCTGAGCTAACCGGCCAGGGCGACAGTCATGTTTTATAATACTTTGAGTGTTTCAGTGTTCTTTGCTTGTATTCCACTACACTTGGTGCTCCTGGTTTCTCTCATACTTCTCTGCTTATTTCTTTTCCTCTCTATCCAGTTTTTTAAAATGGGAATTACTCAAAGTAATAGAGCAACACAATAAGACACAGTCAGAGGTTTCTATGATTCAGTGGTTGTGTCATCCAAAGAACTAAGGAGATCAGTACTTCTGGGGTGGCTCACAGGTGACAAGGAGGAAAGGAGAAAGGACCTTGGAATTCTCAGTCTGAAGAGAGGGGCTAGGGCAAGCTACTTTTCTTATTTGGATTTAATTTTCATATTCATATGACAGAACAAGTTCTAGGTAATTCATACGGATCATTTCGACTGTAGCATTTATATCTGTAGTACTGTAGTACTATTGAAATATATCTTTTAGCTTCTCTGTCTTCACCAGATTGTGAACTGTCCCAGGGCAAGGCTTACCCTCAGTCTTTCTTTGTTCCTGGCATCACTCTTCACTGTACAGGAGGCAGCAGTGAGAGGGGGGCCTGGCTCTGTGCCTCCTTCCTGCACATTTCCATTCTTTTACCTCCAGGCAGTTGAGGAAGAAAATGAAGGAACTATGTGTTCTTGGATGTTTGCATGGAACCTGCTATGTAAACTTCACTTGTCCTTCAACATACTACAACTTTCTTGCCAAATACCCTCATCACTAATTGTATAAACTGTAAGAGTCTGAGAAACTGTCAAATCACTTCTAGCTGAGGAATGGAGGTAAGCAAGAGGTGGGAAGGTCTAGGGAGAAAGGACTGAAAACTGTAGCACAAAATGGAACATTTGAGAGGCCAGTAGTTGGTCCAGATGTCATCACTGGATTCTGTCTGAACCATTAACCTGCCAAATAAAACCTGGCATCAGACCTAGGGTAGGTACTTGAGAAGTGGGGACCCTCGACAGGGAGGAAAATAGGAAGTTGTAACAGAGATTGGGTTTACTGTTCACGGCTATAAATCTAACACCGAACATGTGCTTATCTTAGCATAAATAAATAAATGAATAAGTAAATGGTGGACGAGGCCTTTAAACAAGGCTGGAAGTGGTAGATAGCAGCTTGGGAAGCTGGGTCTGTTGGATCCTACTTCACCACCTAATAGGTTTTAAAAAAACTCATTGCTATCTAACTACTTTACTACATTTACTATTATCTATGCTTCTGAGTTTATTATGTCTCTTGAGTCCAGAGCTGGCTGGTCATGGTAAGCACAGAGGCAATGATGGGAAGTTCTATGGCAGGGGTCCCGAAACTTTTTACACTGGGGGCCAGTTCACTGTCCCTCAGACCGTTGGAGGGCCAGACTATAAAAAAAGCTATGAACAAATCCCTATGCACACTGCACATATCTTATTTTAAAGTAAAAAAAATAAACGGGAACAAATACAATATTTAAAATAAAGAACAAGTAAATTTAAATCAACAAAATGACCAGTATTTCAATGGGAACTATGCTCCTCTCACTGACCACCAATGAAAGAGGTGCCCCTTCCAGAAGTGCGGAGGGGGCCGGATAAATGGCCTCAGGGGGCCGCATGCAGCCCGCGGGCCATAGTTTGTGGACTCCTGTTCTATGGGGAGATTACAGGGGACTGTGCAGGGAGCCTGGGAGGAGAAGAGCCTAGAGAAGGCAAATGATTTGTGTCTGGAAACCAAAGTAACCAGGCCCAGTGCCCAGGGCCCTTGGGGAAAGTGGCTTGGATCAGACAAGAATCTGGGGCTACATTACCAGATGCTCAATGTCTTTCTTCAAGACTGTTTCCTGGAAGATACATGGATTAATTGAATGGATGAGGACAATGAAAGGGAACTTTGCAAGAAGGAAAAACAGGGCCCCCACTTGCACAGACTTCAGCATGACTGGCAGACCGTACAATTCTGCAATGCACAATTTATGCAACTAAATGCAGCATACCTCACAATCTTCAATGTGCAGAAGAGAATGTGGAATTTCTCATCTGAGGTAGAGCAGTACCTACCTACAAGCAAGAGGCAAGTCAATTCACATCTCTGAGCCTCAGTAATTGCCCACTCTGCATGAGGCATCTATGAATTTATTCACATAATACCTGACATATAGGAGATATACAATATATATCACTCCCTTTCCATTTTCTTTAACAAGAAATAGAATGTAGAAACAAGCATCAAATCTGGACATTAGCCAGACAGGCAGGTTAAGACCAGCTGGGAAAAACAAATAAAATTGTGCAATACTGTTTGCCAGACTTGACTCCCCAAATTGAGCAAGATTTGGGGCTGGTTCTTCATGAGATGCTTTGTATATTCTCTCCCCTCTTTTCTTGTCTTTCTTTTTTTTTAAAAATTTTCTTTATGCACACCATTCATTCAACTCACACTTTATTAAGTATGTACTATTTCCAAGGCCCTGTGCTAAGCTGAGCTCCACGGTGGCTTGGAGATACCACAGATGTGATCTGTGCACTTGTAAACCCACAGCCCAGAGTGAGTCAGGAGTCCTGGGTGTGAATCCTAATTCCATTGCTAACTAACCATGTGATGGAGCTGCCTTTTTTCAGCTATAGAGTGGGATTTATGATAGTGTTCATCTTGTAGAATTTTATGAGGATTAAATGAAATGAAAGAATTTTTATGTCAGGAAATGCCCTGTGCCCTGATGATAGTGCTGGGCACACACTGTATGGATTTATCAAAATTCATAGAACTGTACACCTGGAAAGGCTGGATTTTGTTGTATGTACAACACACCTCAGTAAAGCTGATTAAAAAAGTTGTTTGTGTTAAAAATCCAAACAAACCTTAATTTCCCTGGAGGGTTCCCCCCTTTTTAAAAAATTTTTAAAATTAAATTTACCCTGGCTCATTATCTCAGTTGGTTATGAGCGTTGTCCTGAAACAAGGTTGTAGGTTCTATCCCTGGTCAGGGCGCACACGGGAAGCAACCAATGAATGCATGACTGAGTGGAACAACAAATGAATGCCAGGACATTAGCCAGACAGGCAGGTTAAGGCCAGCTGGGAAAAACAAATAAAATGGTGCATTTATTTCCCCCCTCCCCTCTCTCTCCTTTCCTCTCTCTGTTTTTCTAAAAAAATCAATAAATAAGTTAAAAAAAATTTAAACCTTGACCAGATAGCTTGGTTGGTTAGAACATCAGCCCGAAGCACAGAAGTTACCTGTTTGATTCCCAGATCACGGCACATAGAGGAGCAGCTTGATGTTCCTGTCTCTCTCTCCCTGCCTCTCTCTCAAAACAAACAAACAAACAAACAAACAAACAAGAAAATTAAATTTAATGAAGTGAGATTTATCAATAGGAGTACATAAAATTTCAGGCGAGCATTTCTATAGCATTTGAACTGTTGATTTTGTTGTGTGTCCATCACCCAAAGTCAAATTATTTTTCTTCATTGGATATTTGTGTCTTTTTACTTTCCTCACCACATCTTCCTCCCCCTGGTAACCACTTCATTGTGTGTGTGTGTGTGTGTGTGTGTGTGTGTGTGTGATAGAAACAGAGAGAGACAGAGAGAGGGACAGACAGAAAGGGAGAGAGACGAGAAGCATTAATTCTTTGTTATGGCACCTTAGTTGTTCACTGATTGCTTTTTTATATGTGCTTTGACCAGGGGGAGGGTTGCACAGCAGACCAAATCACTCCTTGCTCAAGCCAGCAACCTTGGGCTCAAACTGGTGAGCCTTGCTCAAACCAGATGAACCCGCGCTCAAACCAGCAACCTCAGGGTTTCAACCCTGGGTCCTCCGCATCTCAGTCCAATGCTTTAGCCACTGCACCACAGCCGGGTCAGGAAACCACTTCATTTTTATCTATGTCCATGAGTCTCATTTTTATATCCTACCTATATATGAAATCATATAGTTCTTAATTTATTCTTTTTTTAAAAAATTATTCTGATTTACTTATTTCACTTAGTATAATGTTCTCAAGGCTAATCCATGTTGTCATAAATGGCAACCTGTCATTATTTCTTATGACTGAGTAGTATTTTATTGTATATAGGTATCAGATCTTCTTGATCCAATCCTCTATCTAGGGACACTTTGGTTCTTTCCATGTCTTGGTCACTGTGAATAATGCTGCAATGAACATGGGGGTGCATGTGTCTTTTCATACAAGTGTTTTCGAGTTTTGGAGTAGATAACACACTAGAGGGATTGCTGGGTCATATGGCAGTTCTAGTCTTAATTTTTTAAGGAACTACTATATTTTCCATAATGGTGTACCAGTTTACATTCCCACCAGCAGTGAATGAGGGTTCCTTATCCTCCACAGCCTCTCTAACACTTGTTATTACCTGTCTTGTTGATTATAGCCAATCTAACAGATGTGAGGTGGTCTCTCATTGTGGTTTTGATTTGCATTCCTCTAATAGCCTGTGAGGATGAACATCTTTTCATGTAAAAAAAAAAGAATTTTTATGTCAGGATTAGTGCAATGCCAGACCACATTAAATCCTCAGAGAATGCCAATTTCAACATTGCTAAATTTTTTTTTGTCATGGATACAAGCAAGTATAACACAAAGCAAACCATGGGTAAGGTACTAGAGGGCTGCACAGGCAGAGGAGGCAGATTTCTGTCCATGGAGGACGGAGAGGTTCCTGGGGTGGGGCATTCAGAATGGCCGGATGTCAAGGAACAGTCACTACCGGCTAGAGGGTGTACATGGAGCAAGGAATGATGTAAGTAAGACACTGAGATGATGCCACACCCCAGGAGGTCATCTAATTTTAAACATTCAGACACACAAATTGCCACAGGCACAGTTAGCAACAGTCTAGTCTGAGGATATGGGCAGTTTGCCATCCATTGGCTCCTAAGGGGCTGCCAGGGGCCAGGAAGTGAGATCCACATTGGGGGTGTGGGTCCTCCTTGTGTAAGAATTCCCAATCCCCATGGACTCCAGTGTTCACTGACTGCCAGGGTCCTGCGAGGGCCATGCACTCACACTCAGGAAAGCCCAAAGCATGTGTCCCCATCAGGTGCTTATAGTTCATTCATGTGTCTTCCAGTCCACATGTTATTTATCAACCAAAGTTCATTTTTGCCATAGTCATGTTGTCTAGTAACACAGTGACACCCTTCAGATATCAGTTGTCCAGAGAACAGAATTGGAGCTGGTAGACCAAGGTTTGTTCCCCATGTGACAGGGGATAAGGTGTGGTTAGTCCTTTACCCATAGGAGGAAATATCTTAGGGCTTGTTCAGAGCACATTCTTCAATGTAGTTGGGGTATTCGGGAGTAGGATGTGTCAGGAGATGCAGGGTGGAGGCTTGGTGGCCAATGTTGGAGAAAAGTAGGCTTTAAGGGGACAGAACTACTTGTGGAGGGCTCACCTGGTACAGATTTTATCAATTTTATTTTACACATTTTATCAATTAAGGGCCTTAAATCCCACAAAACCTCAACTAATAACACTCATGCTTTGCATGAGTTTACTAAAGTAGAGGCAATCTTATAAGCTAAATATTATCATCCCCATTTTGTAGATGAGCAGAGTAAGATTCAGAGAGCCTAAAGAACTTGTCCAAATTCATATATCTAAAAAATAAGAGAAATTCATATTCAAATTCAGGTCTGTCAATTTCTGAAGATTGCTGCAGGCCATGAAGTCAACTTCCCTGATTTACACCCACCTCCTTACAAGCTGTGTAGTCTTTCGCAAGCCAACTCAATCTGTATACCTCAGGCTTCTCTTTCTTATAAAGGGGCTTCATAGAGCTGTTGTAAGACTGGATAAGTAAGATGTAGGGTGCTCAGAAGAAGGCCTGGTGCTTAATAAGTGCTTAATAAAGATGGCCTACCCTTGCTTACAAATGACAAAGCTCAGATCTTATTCTGAATCCCATGGGAATGTCACTGAATGACACAAAGCTCTCATAAAATAGGAAAAAATGGATAAATACATGTTACATCCCAATACCGAAAACTATGCCATTGCTAAAAATAATGTGAGATGTTAAATGGATTCGTTTGAAAACAAAGGCAAGATACGTTAAATGAAAAAAGACAAAGTTGGAAAAGTACTTATCATACAGTCTCTTTTAACATACACACCTCTGAGTGAGTAGGTGTGGTTAGAAAACCCCTCCGAGAGCACACACACCCTCCGAATGATCTCTCTAACCCCATCTCAGGCCTCTGTCCCACCAGGGGGCAGCTCTTGGAGACAGCACACTTTTTCTCACCCAGGGCTTGCTGTTTCCTATACCTGGAATGCTCTTTCCTTACTTTTGACACAGCCAGATCCTTGTCATCCTTCAGATTTCACCTTCAAAATTGTCTCCAACGAGAGGCCATCAGGATCACTCTTATCCTAGCAGGTCCTCCCTGTTAGTCTCTTTTATAGCAACACAGTGTTTCTTTCCTTCTTAGCACTCACTATTGTCTGAAGCATTTTACTTAATGTTTACTTGTTTCTTGTTAGTCTTCCCCATAGAATGAAAGGGGAAGACTATGTCTGTTTCATTCCCTTGCGACTTCTAGACAATGCCCCGTACATTGTAATTCCTCAATGAAAATATGTCAAATGACTTAACAGAAATTGAAGTGGTTTCTTTCTTGGACATCAAGCTGGTATCATCTTTGTAATGAAAAGGTTTAAATGGTGAAAAGAAAACTCTTTTTGGATGCAGTGTAGTAGAGGGTGGTGGCAGCATGAGATGAAAGTAGGTTGTCCAGTTTGGGGTTGTTGAGCTCACCTAGGTGCAGTAACAGAGTGACTTGGACTTAAAGCCATGGCTCTGGGGCTGGAGAGAGGACTGAGCTCAGAGACGAATAGGGCTAGTTTACAAGCTGGGAGGCAGTCTAGGAGGAGTGAGGGATGCTCCTGGGACCTGTCTGTGCAGGCTCAGAGACATAGGTATGGCTGGTAATGTTGGGGTCCTGAGTGGCCTGGCCTTCTGTCATCATTACAGATGCAGCAGACAGGGAGCCTGGATACATGGTGTCCTGAACCCACCACTTCCCCTAGGTTCAGCCACTCTGTTTCAGACAGTTCTTTGGTGTCTTGATCATCTATGAGCCTGAAAATGACGAGAGGGGTGAGCATTCTTGGGAGAGGGTGAGACTTCCTGAGAGCAAAGAGTTCAGGGCATCGCGTGGGGAGGAGTGCTGGGGCTGCACCTTATGTCAGGGCAGCTGAGGCTCACATTGTTTATCAATAAGCCCCCTTTGGGAATTCATCTGGATTGCTTGACCCAATCTTTCTGTCTCCTGCAGAGTCTAAGGCCTCAGATGTGTATGACTATTTCCTCCAGTGGACTGACAAGTGGTTACCTTCTTTGCCCTTGGTGCTGGGTGACCAGGACCCTTCCCTGTGCTGTGCCCACTTGGTCAGTTACCGATCCACCAGATCATGTTGTCCCATGTGCCATTCCTGAGCTCATACGGTTAGTGAAGAGACAGGGGAGGTGGCAGAAGACCTCCTAGGTGGCCAGGGAAGTGGGGATCGGGTACTTTCTCCTGATTTGTATGCCCCCCTCCACTCCCCACCTATGGCAAGCAGGGTAAGAGATCTGGAAAATCTGTGAATATGAGAAGCAGTCTCTTGGAAGAATGGGCACTAGAGTTGGTCCTGGGAGATACTCTAGGTGGTACTGGCTAAGGCAAAGACTTGAGGAAAGGTATGGTGGTGGGTGGAAGGCTGGTGTCACCAGAGGCTGTGTGGTTGGAAGGCAGAGCAGGGAGAGGATATGAGGTTGGGCAGGGAGAACATGTTTGACTTTGTGTACATGTGTTTGAAAAATACACAGAGAAAATTTGCCTAAAGCAAAAATGTACAGAACAATGAATTTCTAAAGGAAATACCCAGGTGCACTGCCAAAGTCAAGGAATATAATAGAATACAATTTCACAGATATGTCCTCTGTCCTCCTGAGATGGATTTCTGTGGCACTCCTGCCATTATCATCATCTGTGTCACAATGACTTGGTGCTCTGGGTATGTGGGCTTTGGGTGGGGAAGGTGATAGAATGACATTAGAAGGGAACTTTTTGGAAGAGACTGTGCTTGTATCAGGCCTTGAGGTAGGGTGAGGTATGAGTTGCAAAGAAAGATTTTTGGGGAGGACTTCATGCTGGGGCCACATAATGATTCAGAGCTTCTTTCCCAGTATCTGCATCAGAGCATATACCTCAGGAGTTCAAGATCTAAGCCCATTATGAGTTCCAATCTGGAAATTAGAAATGCATAGAAGGAGGACTCCTGACATTGTTGGAGAGAAAGAGAGGAGAATTCTAGTCCTGGGATGTGGGAGTGTTTTCATGTTGCCTAGGGGATGGACCATTTGGAGATACATCCTTCTTGCTATGGATGCTTCCCCTCTCAGAAGAAGGTCATGGCCCTGAAGGTTGGCCATGGGCAGCTGATCACTCCTGCAAAGCTCTGTTAAATTCTTGAGCTCCTCGCCCACCTAAGGCTGTAATGTAGAAATGTTAGCCAGACTGTTCAGCATGCCACCAATGTCTACCACTGTCCGGGCCCTGGACAGACTGCACAAGTGAAGATATGTGGTTTCAATAGCTGTCACCTGGGAGCTGAACCCTGTTATCATACCTACTATGGCCTATGGATGGTGAACAAGATTAAGAAATGTCTTCTTTTGTGTCTTTGGACTGTTAGGACCACTTAACTGTTAAGAGAAGAAACCTGCCAAGATACTCATCAGGGAGGAACTTGAGCTGAGCTCTGATTCTGGGCTTTTATGACCAAGATTTCATAGGCAGCATTGAATCTTCTGAGGACATGTGTTGGTGGCAAACAGAGCTGAGAGCTCTGGAGCCAGAGGGAAAAGGGAAGTTCCATGTGGGAGGGGAGGACAGAGGCTGGGGACCCAAGGACACCAGAGATAATTCCACTTCATCCTTCCAGTTCTGACACACTAGTTGCTTTCCTCTCTTATCCTAGGCACTGGTGTACACATGTGTGCACATATGTGTGGCTAGAGTGTGGTGTGTGAGGGTACATATGGGTGTGGCTGCACAAAGTATCTTTATGCATGTGTCCTCTAAGGTGACAAGTTCTGGCACCACAGAGCAGATATTATCTCTCTTCCTTTTCTCTTATGTCTTCCTTCTTCTCTCTCTTTTCTCTCCATTAGTACTCTCCCAGAGGAAGACAGATGTTTCATATGACATTGTGAACTTTATTCCAGGGAGGAAAAGAGGAGAGTGTGGGAATGACAAATAGGCAAACATTTAACACACCAAAGGGATGCTGGAGAGACAATTACAGAGATTCTTTCCTAGAGCCCAGGGAGTGGGGGCCCTGTCAACACCTCAGTTGTGGTGCAGTGAAACCCATTTCAGACTTCTGATTCCAGAACCCCAAGAGAAAACATTTATAGTGTTTTAAGTTACTGAGGCTGTGGCAAATTATATAGCAGATAAAGGAAACCAATACAGGGAAAGACAAGCAGGCAGAAAGTGAAGAAAAGGACAAAGGGAAGATAAGTGGAGGAGATCAGATAGAATGGCAGATGGGAAGATGGAAGGCAGGAATTGATAAGAGAGACAGGGGATGGGACTGGGTAACAGGAAGGGAGGAAGGAGTTCCTCAGAGCTTGTCCTTGTGTCATCAAGGGTTAGAGGAGCTTCCTGAGCTGCAGGTGGATCCCATTCTTAGACTTCAACACAATTTCTGGTATAGGGATGGGGACTCTGAAAGGATCCGCTACCAGCTCAAAGCGAAGCAGGGTTAAGGCCACGGCCACCTTCAGCTCGTTCATGGCAAATTGCTTCCCGATGCAGTTCCTGGACCAGGGATGGAAAACAACATGAGAAGATGGTCTCAAAACCTGTATTGAGCTGGCCAGGCATTACCACTTCTATTCCACAAGATTTGCTTCACATTCTACCCATGAACTGTAACAAAGACTATCTCTTCCTGAACTAGCTCCTAACTCCTACTTCTGTTCTCAGGATGCATAAAATCCTATTAAGTGATGGTCA
This sequence comes from Saccopteryx bilineata, assembly GCF_036850765.1. Taxonomy (NCBI): domain Eukaryota; kingdom Metazoa; phylum Chordata; class Mammalia; order Chiroptera; family Emballonuridae; genus Saccopteryx; species Saccopteryx bilineata. The sequence continues at coordinate 255,277,177 of NC_089492.1, read as the reverse complement.
GTGCTCTAAGCAACCAAGTCAAGTGAATCACTAAAATGTTAATTATCAGTGTGCTCACTCCTTCCACAAGCAGTTTTTGGTTTCACAATGTGGAGGCCAGGTCATGGCATGATATGGAGGGGGGTTCACACTGTCAGGTCCTCACTATCTAGAAGGAGGCACTAGGCACTCGATCTTCAACATGTAGACAAGGTTCACAGAGAAGGGGAGATGGGATTGTGTAAGGAAAACAGAATAACAACAGGGAGTATCCTGGAACAACCAGGGGTTAGTGACCTTCAACCAGTTGCACCACTTGCCTCCCAATGAATGGTTCAGACTCCTGCTTCTCCCTCACCTCTCAGTCTACCAGCTTCTACCAGAGCCCTCTTATTCTACAGAAGAAACATTCTCTATGACATTCATCAGTCCCCTCATCTGGACTTTTCTGTCTCCCTGCTTCCCCTCCTTCTACACTGAAGCCATGGCCCAACTCAGTCTCTCCTATGCCCTAAATTACAGGTAGATCACATCCAAATCAAAGACCTCTATGGATCATTGCTTCACTCACATCTTACCTGTCCAGCTCTACTTCCTAACTCAGATCATGTTGTTGAGATCGCAGAGAATGCCCTCCCTCCATCTCTGCCTGCTACATGCTCAAGGCTAAGTCCAATGACAGTCCGTCTTCACCCCCTCAGCTGTCTGTATCTATTTCTCACCAGACCCCTGAAAAGCCATTAGTGTTTTATTCAAGGATGCATCACCATCCAGTGCCCAGGACAGTGCAGAGCAGGACATCTTCAACAATCTGCTCAATGAGTGAATGGGTGAGTAAAAGAAAGAATAAATAATGTTTGTCTTGAGTAGAGGTATTTTTGTTTGTTTTTTTACAGAGACAGAGAGAGACAGACAGACAGGAACAGATGAGAAGCATCAATCATCAGTTTTTTGTTGCGACACCTTAGTTGTTCATTGATAACTTTCCCATATGTGCCTTGACCGTGGGCCTTCAGCAGACCGAGAAACTCCTTGCTTGAGCCAGCGACCTTGGGTCCAAGCTGGTGAGCTTTTTGCTCAAGCCAGATGAGCCGGCGCTCAAGCTGGTGACCTCAGGGTCTTGAACCTGGGTCCTCCGCATCCCAGTCCAATGCTCTGTGCACTGTGCCACCGCCTGTTCAGTCTGGTATTGTTTTTTTTTAAATGTGAATTCCAGGGGACAAAGACAGTATCTTTTCCCATCTTCTAACGCAAGACTTGGCACATAGAGATAGCCTTAAGAAATACTTTTATGCTTGAATGAAATTAATTGAATTGAAAAAGTAAATTAAAATTAAAAAAAAAAGTAAACATGATTTCTGACCTAGGAATTAAACTGCCTAGTGCTCTCCTCCCCTCTAGTGGCAGCCACATGACTTGCAGCCAAGGTCTATGAGGAAGAACTCAATCCTGGGAGAAACCAAATTTTAGAGTCTATCAGTCTCTGGGAGAACATTTTGTTTATGGCCTGTTCTGTGAAACCTGATTCACTGTTTAAAGAACTCACAATGTATGAATACGGAAAAAGCTTGTTCTAGTAAGCAAGTTCAAAGTTTATGGAAGTTACTATTTCATAAGAGGATTTCTGTAGCGTTTGTAGATTTTTAAACAGCACCTATTCAGTAGTATATACTTAACAGCTATTTTAAGTGTGCTATAGAGTTTAGACCCTGGGATGATCAAATGTATGTGTCATATACAAAATCATGGGTCTTCTCTCAAAAACAGTGATTATCTTTCTTTTTATGCTGTTTGCCAATGTTGGACTATGTAGACTATGGGACTATGGTATATAAGTCCCACTTTGTACAGAGAATTCTGTATACTGGAAAAGTTGTCATGCTTATGTGGATATTTACATGTAGTCAAACTTTAGTTGGGATAGATTGCAAACCTAGAAAGGCGCACATTAAAGTGAAAGTCTCTTAAAACGGCTACTGCACTGTTTGTGCACTGTGCTTGAACAGTTAACACAAGGAAGGTGGCTGGAAATCCAAACAGACGCAAATATCACAGACACCATGAGCGGCAGATCAGTGAAGGAGAAAAGGCAGTGGCTGGACTGTCCTGAAGGAAGATGGAAGAACCTCCTTTTAATGTTACTGATAATTGAGGAAATCAATCTGAAGTTTAATTTTTATGACAAACTTTAACTCTGAGAAGTTGTATTTCTGAAGAGAAAAAAAACCACCAGAAAACTGAACTTCAGAACAAGGACTGACACTAAATTGTAGCTGGCCATTAAAAAAGCTGCCGTTGAAGGATTTTTCAAACCAATGCGTGCCTCTGTTTCTACAGTTTATCCCAATAAAAGTTGGACTACATATTAATATTCACATAATCATGAGAAACTTTCCAGTTGGAAAAATTCTTTACCTGAAGTGGGATTTATATACCACAGTCTAACTATCTACATACTACAATGTTAGAAAAAGACAGAAAAATAAGGACAATTAATTGCTTTAGAGAGAAAATCAGTGTGTAAAATGTCTGTGCTGTGCCCTGAAATGCCATCTTTCTCTTGTATATATAATCCTCCTCCCTAACACATCAACATACAAGGGCATAACAGCAGACACCACAAATAAATTTAGGCTAGGCACCCAGTGGTGTCCCAACCCAAGTACAGGATGCCTCACCTTGACCCTGCTGAGAAGGGCAGGAAAGCATGGCTGTGTGTATCAGAACCCGGTGCAAAACGGGATGGGTTGAATACCTGCAGAGAGAACCCCAGGGTCTAAACAGGTAGGTCACAGCCCTCTTTCCAATCCACCAGGACACAAGACTCCTGGGGGTTGAAGCAGGAGAAGGAGTAAGAGATCCGCCCATCCTGCCTCCCACAGCCAACATACCTCTGGATCTGGCCACACCTTTGGATTGTGGTGAAGGGCATAAATGGAAAGTGTGACTATGACTCCTGTAGGGCAGGGAGAAGAGAGAAGAGCAATCACACACATGCCAGGAGGGGACAGGTACATGCACACAAACCTAGGGAGCCACAAAGAGAGTCACTCCTAGTGGAATAATCTTACATGAGTAGGGATGAGTGGAAATGGTAAAGCACATGTTCACACAATACGAGTAGATAATCATGTCCCAGAACTGAGAAGCAAACAAGAATTGAAGACTTACTTTTTGAAGCAACTCAAATTAAATCCACATTTATCAAGTGCCATCCATGAGCCCTTGATGATTGTGCATTAACTAATTCAATATTCACAACAACCTTCCAAGGGGGCCCTCATATTCCCATTGTTCAGATGAGGCATCTGAACTTCAGAGAGGTTGAGCAACTTGTCTATGATCACACAGCTAGGATGTGACAAGGTTGAGATTCAGACCAAATGTGAGGCAAGAAGTGGCCTCTAACCATGGCAGGGGTCTCAGATCTGGTCATCAGCTGCTCTCTATCATCAGCCTGAGGGATCCACAGAGACTGGATCATCTGACCCATGACAATGGATTTCCTGAGTTCCCTTATTTGCCTAGACATCAAATGATTTATGCAAAGATTACCACAAATATGCAGGATATTCAAATACATGGGGCAGTGTAGATAAATTTGCAGCTAGAGTCCTACAATCTGCAGTTGGGATTGGAGCATGAAGTGTTAGAATCAAAAGAAAGGGATGAGGAGAAGTAGAAGAAAGTAAAGGGGGAATAAATGGTGATGGAAAAAGACTTGACTTGGAGTGATGAACACACAATACAATATAAAAGTGACATATTATAGAATTGTACAGCTGAAAGTCATGTAATTTTGTTAACCAATGTCACCCCAGTTAATTCAATAAGAATTTTTTTAAAAAGAAAAAGACAATGGTAGGGAATTATCCTCCCTAATCCAATTGTTACTTTTGTAGCTGTATTTTCATGGTAGAATTTTTTCACACTTAAAAAAAATCATAGAACATCATGACATTGAATAAAACTACAGTAAAGGTAAAAAAAAAAGAATTTTAAGTACAGTGGAATGGTAATCCCAGAGAATGAGAGAAGTTTAGGATTCTATTCATATGAGATATTAGAATTGAGATGAACCCTATTCAAGTGAATGTACAAAAAATGATTTATTCTCTGCACATTAAAGGAACTAATATTTAGTGACATTTTCTGTGGTCCAACTCTTTGCCATGTGTTTCTGCAGAGTGCCTAGGTTAGTGAGTGTGCTGAAATTCAGACCTCTAGGTAAGGAGCGTCCATCAGGGAAGGTGATGGGCTTGCTGAGCTCTCTGCTGAGACGTGGTGCAGGTGGATAGAGTCGCAGTGCTTCCTTGATGCACATGGTGGTGTAGGGCATCTGATTCAAGTGATCCCTGAAATGGACGAAGCACAACCTGAATGTAGGCAGGGCCCAGGCAGACCAGGGTTTCTTGTCTAGCTGAGTGGGCGGGGCTCTCCCATCTCCTGAGCACTCACCAGGTGATGGAGGCGCCATCCCCCAGGAGGCTCTGGACCTCCTTGCGGCACCTCTCCTGATGCTCAGGATGCATAGCCAGAGCATAGAGGATCCAGGAGATGCCAGTGGCAGTGGTGTCATGGCCTCCAAACATGAACGTGTCCACTTCAGCACGGAGGTCCTTGTTACACAAGGGGCTCCCATCTTTCATCTGGGGAAGACATAGTGAGAGTGCAGGGTTTGCCCCTTTCTCTGGATTTCTGGACAAAGCCTCAGGCCCTGCTACACCCACTCACTCTGGCAAAGAGGAGGATGTCCAGGAAATCCAAGCGCTTCTTTCTCCTGACCTTCTCCAGCTCTTCCTGCTCCTGCAGATGTGCCTTCCTCAGCTTGATCACTTGGTCTGTAAAGAACAGTGGTCCCCTGGCAGAGCTCAGAGCGCTGGGGGCCCAGAAACAGGAACCCAGAGTGGCCATACCTGCTCCCCGCCTGCTCCAATCTGGGTGCCAGTGAATCAGGATGAGCATGGCAGTGGGTGTGCACATCAGGAGTGAGAGCTCTAGCACCCTCTGATTGCAGGTTAGGCCTCCCCTCAGTAGCACATCCATGGAGTAGGTTCTGCTTGAATGCTGCTTGGAGGGGCTGACATCACCAATGTGATGACAAATGTAAATGGCTACAGCCTTTTGCATTCTAATTCTCAGCTCCCAAGTTGTGCAGCAAGGAGTACCCAGTGTGGGTGTGTCAGCTTCTGAAGGTATCCAAGGCCAGGCTTGTCCTGAAGGTCAGGACCATTCCTTTTGATATGAGCCTGACGACAGAGGGGAGTAGCCCAGGAGGTGGGGTCCAACCTGTGTGTTGATGGGCAACCTGGCAGGCCCGGTGGTTACGGTGGCCCTCAGGGGTCAACCAGTAGATGATGTCATTCTGGTAGAAGAAATTCCTCCATCGAGAACAAACCAGATTTTTTATATCACCAATGGCTTGCATGTAGGGTTGGCAGCTCCTGAAAGGAGACGATAGAGAAAAGACTATGTTACTGGGAGGCCTGACATGGAGGTGGAGTAGGGCTCTAGGTGGGAGTGCCCACATACATCGGGCATATGTGACACTGTGTCATCCATTGCTTTTCTCTTACAGCCCCTGAACCCTCAGTCTTTTATAAGTGATATGAACAATGAGGCTTCTCCTTGTGCCAGGATCAGGGATATGTGACTGAGTCAAGGTTGGTCTAGAATGGAATTTCAGGAGGTCTCAACAGACTTGCTTTTAGTTTAGTGAATATCCTAGCTGCCTGACCTGCCTCTTCAGGTAGTTTATATCAGATAGAAAACCAGAAGCCATGTAGCAGAAGGATTATTGCTGACCTGTCTGTCTGGATGCTGCTCTGCTGACTGAAGGCACACTTCATGATGATGTCCAGGGTCATTGTGGAGACGTGTTCAAAGATCTCCAGAGGTGAGTCCTGGTTGATGAGCTTCTCCCATCTGTCCTGTGGTGGGAGGAGGACATTATCCCTGCTCTACTCCCTCAGAGGGCCTCTGTTGGCACAGCTAAGCTCTCTCTCTGTCTCTCCAAATAACCTACTTGGCATCCCTCACTTTCCAGAATAGAGATGATAGTATATTAAAAGTATAAAGCAAATGTTTGTAAAATGAGAATTAGCTTCTGAGAAACTTTGATTATATAATTAAACAAGTTCTCTCATAATGGTCTGAATTAATTTTGAATATTAAGAATAAGTTATTATAGTAACTATCTGTTGACAGACCAGGAAACAGTGTTACATTGGGGACAAAGAGGGTATCTGCTCTCTATTGAAGTTGTGCTAGACCTGAGGAAAAGGTGCACTCCACCTCTTGGTAGCTAATGTATAAATGCAAGAGGAAATCTAAGTGACCAATACTGACTGGGACTCTGAGGAAGGGACATCAAATGGTATCTGAGAATAACTGGTGAGGTCAGAGACCAGATGGAAGGATCTGGCTCTATGATTGCAGACATAATCTCCTCTTCCTTCTATAGAGTAGCTCAATTTCATGCTGAAGCCCTGAGCCCCAGGCCCGAGACCATCTGAATGACATCCTGGGATGTCCACACTGCTAGTGAAGCGGGCACTGCCTAAGTATGCCAGTGGCAGTTTGTGTTGTTTTCCAGAGAAATAAAAACTGCACTAGTCCACTCTGTTGTAGATGTGGAGGTGAGAGGAGAGTGAATTGTGTTTTTTCATGGCCTTCCTTTCTCTTGGCAATGAGCAAAGTTGTGTGGATCCAGTCTAGTGCCTAATTACTTCCTCTCTCATCCACTTTTGGGAAGCTCTTTCACATTATAAGTCCTGCCACTTTATTCTGGTTGGCTGTGTCTGATGGGTGTCTGAAGGACACATGTGTTTTAGAGTGGACTATGTGAGTTCTGCAGGTCAGCGTATGTGTGCAGGTGAGAGAGTGGGGGACTTACCAGCATCACCCGTACAGAGTCAGACATGATTTCCACGTAGGGCTTCAGGATATCAGAGTGGAAGGCTGGGGTCAGCATCCGCCGGTGCTGTGACCATGTCTGCCCATTCAACAGGAGCAAACCATATCCTGGACCGCAGTTAAGTGTGTGTGGAACAAAGGGAGATAGAATCAGAAGGATGGCAATTTAGGGAGCTCAGAAAACAACCTAACGAACACAAAGAATATATTACCAAGGAAATTGAACACTATAAAAACAAATCAAACAGAGATGAAAAACTCAATGCATGAACTGAAAAATGAGGTAACAAGCTTAGCTAATAGAGCAGGCCAGATAGAAGGTAGGATTAGTGTAGTGAAATAGAAGATAAGCAATTTGCACAACAGAGAGAAGAAGAGAGAGACTCAAAAATTAAAAAAAAATGAGTAAGCGCTACAGGAATTGTCTGACTCCATCAAAAAGACTAATATAAAAAATAATAGGTATATCAGAGGGAGAAGAGAAAGAAAATGAAATGGAGAATATACTCAAATAATAGATGAGAACTTCCCAAGCCTGTGGAAAGAACTAAAGCCTCAAATTCAAGAAGCAAACAGAACAATGAGTTTTCTTAACCTCAACAAACCTACTCCAAGGCACATCATAATGAAATTGGCACAAACCAACGACAAAGAAAAAATTCTCAAGGCAGCCAGGGAAAAAAGAATACAACATATAAAGGAAGGCCTATTAGATTATCATTGGATTTCTCAGCAGAAACTCTACAAGCTAGAAGAGAGTGGACCCCAATATTTAAAGTCCTGAGAGAGAGGAACTTTCAGCCAAGAATACTATACCCATCAAAGTTATCCTTCAAATACGAAGGAGAAATAAAAACATTCACAGATACAGAAAAGATGAGGGAATTTATCAACAGAAAGCCCCCACTCCAGGAATCACTAAAGGTGGTTTTTGAATCAGATTAAAAGAACAAAACAAAACAAAACCACAAGTAAAAGCTCCACCAAGAACACAATAAAACCAAATTTAAACTGTGACAACAAAAACAAAAAAAAGGGGGGGAGAGGACAGAGATAAACAGTAGCAAAGGACGATAAAGTGCAGAGGCACTCATAAGATAATGTACTACAATGAACATGGTAGGTACCCTTTTCATTACCTAATGGTAACCACCCTTGAAAAAACCACCACAGAAACACATGACTTAAAAAAGATAGCAACAGAGGAAAGAAGTATGGAATACAACCAAACAAAAACAAATGATAGAAAAACAAAAGAGAAGAATCAAACAAGATACAAAACTAACAGAAAGCAATTTATAAAATGGCAATAGGGAACCCACAAGTGTCAATAATTACACTAAATGTAAATGGATTAAACTCACCAATAAAAAGACAGAGTAGCAGAATGGATTAAAAAAGAAAATCCAACTGTATGCTGCCTACAAGAAACATATCTAAGCAACAAGGATAAAAACGAATTCAAAGTGAAAGGCTGGAAAACAATACTCCAAGCAAATAACATGAAAAAAAGCAGGAGTAACAATACTCATATCTAATAATGCTGACTACAAGACAGAAAAAGTACTCAGAGACAAAAATGGTCATTTCATAATGATTAAGGGGACACTGAATCAAGAAGACATAACAATTCTTAATATATATGCACCAAACGAAGGAGCACCAAAATATATAAGACAGCTACTTATTGACCTTAAAACAAAAACTGACAAAAATACAATCGTACTTGGAGACCTCAATACATCACTGATGGCTCTAGATCATTCATCAAACAGAAAATCAATAAAGATATATTGGCCTTAAAAAAGACACTAGAGCACCTGGATATGATACACATCTACAGGATTCTTCATCCCAAAGCACCAGAGTATACATTTTTCTCTAGTTACATGGAACATTCTCAAGAATTGACCATATGTTGGGCCACAAAAAAAAACATCAGCAAATTCAGAAAAATCGAAATTGTACCAAGCATATTTTCTAATCATAAAGCCTTGAAACTAGAATTCAACTGCAAAAAAGAGAAGGAAAAAACCTCACAAAAATGTGAAAACTAAACAACATACTTTTTTATTTTTATTTTTCTGAAGCTGGAAACTGGAGAGACAGTCAGACAGACTCCCACATGCGCCCAACTGGGATCCATCCGGCATGCCCAGCAGGGGGTGACGCTCTGCCTAGCAGGGGGCGATGCTCTGCCCCTCTGGGGGGTCGCTCTGTTGTGATCAGAGCCACTCTAGCACCTGGGGCAGAGGCCAAGGAGCCATCCCCAGTGCCCGGGGCCATCTTTGCTCCAATGGAGCCTCACTGCGGGAGGGGAAGAAAGAGACAGAAAGGAAGGAGAGGGGGAGGGGTGGAGAAGCAGATGGGCACTTTTCCTGTGTGCCCTGGCCGGGAATCGAACCCGGGACTTCTGCACGCCAGGCCGATGCTCTACCACTGAGCCACCTGGCCAGGGCCAACAACATACTTTTAAAAAATGAATGGGTAAAAGAAGAAATAAGCGCAGAGATCAAAAGATATATACAGACAAATGAAAATGACAATACAAAAAAAAAAATTAAAAAAAAAATGACAATACAACATATCAGAATCTTTGGGATGCAGCAGAAGCAGTAATAAGAGGGAAGTTTATATCACTTCAGGCCTATATGAACAAACAAGAGAGAGCCCAAGTAAACCACTTAACTTCACACCTTAAGGAACTAGAAAAAGAAGAATAAAGACAACCCAAAACCAGCCGAAGAAAGGAGATAATAAAAATTAGAGCAGAAATAAATGAAATAGAGATCAGAAAAACTATAGAAAACATTAATAAAACATTAATAAAAATGATCTGTTCTTTGAAAAGATCAACAAAATTGACAAATCCTTGGCAAGACTCACCAAGAAAAAAAGAGAAAGGACTCATATAAACAAAATCCAAAATGAAAGAGGAGAAATCACCACAGATATCATAGATATACAAAGAATTATTGTAGAATACTATGAAAAACTATATGCCACTAAATTCAACAATCTAGAAGAAATGGATAAATTCATAGAACAATACAACCTTCTCAGACTGAGTCAAGAAGAAGCAGAAAGCCTAAACAGACCAATTAACTGGGAAGAAATAGAAAAAACTATTAAAAACCTCCCCCAAAATAAAAGTTCAGGCCCAGATGGTTATACTAGTGAATTCTATCAAACATTCAAAGAAGACTTGGTTCCTATTCTACTCAAAGCCTTCCAAAAATTGAAAAAGCAATACTTTTTTTTTTTGTATTTTTCTGAAGCTGGAAATGGGGAGAGACAGTCAGACAGACTCCCGCATGCGCCCAACCGGGATCCACCCGGCACGCCCACCAGGGGCGATGCTCTGCCCCTCAGGGGCGTCACTCTGCCATGACCAGAGCCACTCTAGCGCCTGGGGCAGAGGCCAAGGAGCCATCCTCAGTGCCCGGGCCATCTTTGCTCCAATGGAGCCTTGGCTGCGGGAGGGGAAGAGAGAGACAGAGAGGAAGGGGGGGGTGGAGAAGCAAATGGGCGCTTCTCCTATGTGCCCTGGCCGGGAATCGAACCCGGGTCCTCCGCATGCCAGGTCAATGCTCTACCACTGAGCCAACCGGCCAGGGCCAAAAGCAATACTTTCAAACACATTTTATGAGGCCAACATAACCCTCATACTGAAACCTGACAAGGATGGCACAAATAAAACTACAGACCAATATCTCTAATAAATACAGATGCTAAAATACTAAACAAAATACTAGCAAATCGAATACAACAACATATTAAAAAAAAATAATACATCATGATCAAGTGGGATTCATCCCAGAATCTCAAGGATGGTTCAACATACATAAAACTGTTAACGTAATACACCATATCAACAAAACAAAGAACAAAAACCACATGATCTTATCAATAGATGCAGAAAAGGCATTTGATAAAATACAACACAACTTTATGTTTGACACTCAACAATATGAGTATAGAAGGAAAATATCTCAACATGATAAAGACCATATATGATAAACCATCAGCTAATATCATATTAAATGGCATAAAATTGAAGGTTTTCCCCCTTAAATCAGGAACAAGACAGGGTTGTCCACTCTCTCCAATCTTATTTAGCTTGGTGCTAGAAGTTCTAGCCAGAGCAATCAGACAAGATAAAGAAATAAAAGGCATCCATATCGGAAAAGAAGAAGTAAATGTATCACTTTTTGCAGATGATAGGATCCTTTACATTGAAAACCCCAAAGACTCCACAAAAAGATTACTAGAAACAATAAGTCAATACAGTAAGGTTGCAGGATATAAAATTAACATACAAAAGTCCATAGCCTTATATAACAAAAACTACAAAGCATTGTTAAGGGAAATCGAAAAAGATACAATGAGATGGAAAAATATTCCTTGTTCTTAGATAGGAAGAATAAATATAACCTAAATGGCCATATTACCCAAAGCAATGTACAAATTTAATGCAATTCCCATCAAAATTCTAATGACATTTTTTAAAGAAATGGAATAAAAAAATCATCAGATAAGACCTGAAACAATAAAGTACATAGAAGAAGACATAGGTTCTAAACTCATGGATCTTGGTTTTAAAGAGCATTTTATGAATTTGACTCCAAAGCAAGGGAAGTGAAGGCAAAAATAAATGAATGAGATTACATCAGACTAAGAAGTTTTTGCTCAGCAAGAGAAACTGACAACAAAATAAACAGACAGCCAACTAAATGGGAAATGATATTTTCAAACAACAGCTCAGATAAGGGCCTAATATCCAAAATATACAAAGAATTCATAAAACTCAACAAACAAACAAACAATCCAATAAAAAAATGGGAAGAGGACATGAACAGACACTTCTCCCAGGAAGAAATACAAATGGCCAACAGATATATGAAAAGATGCTCATCTTCATTAGTTACTAGAGAAATTCAAATCAAAACTGCAATGAGATAATACCACCTCACACCTGTTAGGTTAGCTATTATGAACAAGACAGGTAATAATAGCAAATGTTGGAGAGGCTGTGGAGGAAAAGAAACCCTCATTCACTGTTGGTGGGAATGTAAAGTAGTACAACCATTATGGAAGAAAGTATGGTGGTTCCTCAAAAAACTGAAAATAGAACTACCTTATGATCCAGCAATCCCTCTACTGGGTATATACCCCCAAAACTCAGAAATATTGATACTCAGAAACATAAGATACATGTAGTCCCATGTTCATTGCAGCATTGTTCACAGTGGCCAAGACATGGAAACAACCAAAAAGCCCTTCAATAGAAGACTGGATAAAGAAGATGTGGCACATATACACTATGGCATACTACTCAGCCATAAGAAATGATGACATCGGATCATTTACAACAAAATGGGTGGATCTTGATAACATTGTATGGAGTGAAATAAGTAAATCAGAAAAAACTAAGAACTGCATGATTCCATACACAGGTGGGACATAAAAACGAGACTAAGAGACATGGACAAGAGTGTGGTGGTTACGGTGGGGAGGAGGGAGAGGGAAAGGGGGAGGGGAAGGGGCACAAAGAAAACTAGATAGAATGTGACGGAGGACAATCTGACTTTTGGTGATGGGTATGCAACATAATTGAATGAGAAGATAACCTGGACATGTTTTCTTTGAACATATGTACCCTGATTTATTGATGTCACCCTATTAAAATTAATAAAAATTAAAAAATGATATATAAATAAAATAAAATATTATTCAGTCTTTAAAAAAAAAAGAATCAGAAGGATGACTAGGGACAATTTGAGAGGAACTAAGGGTATTTAGAAGAAGGCACTTCTTAGGCCAAGCAGGGGAAAGGTCAGTATATTTCAAGAATGTGAATTTCCAAAAATGGCAGGTATGTAGGATGTCATTATGACAGCTGTGGGATGAAGGCTAAATAGAGTTGGGGGGCAGGTCATATAAGAACATAAATAAATGTCACTGTGGAAACATTGGAGAGCATGGGAAGTGATAGGAAGGAGCTGCCTACAAGGGGGTTCTCACCACCACCTGGATGATTTGGAGGTTTTATTAGAAGAGAAATGAGGCTTAATTCATAAATGAGGGTGGTGATATGGTGCTGGTTACCTGTAAGCCAATAAAATAGCTCTTGGTAAATCTACCTGGCCGGTGGATTTCAGTCCTTGTTAGATATACTCACCAATCCAGGGAGCCAGGAGTCTGTTCTCATTATAATCTTTGGGTTCTAAAAGGTAAGAAAGGACATTACAGAAACCTGGAGGGGAATAAAAAGCAGACAGCCTGCAGAAGGCAGCTGTGGTCCAAAGCATAGGCTGCCATCCCTTCCTGATGACTGTCAGCTGGCAGTTTGTCTCAAGTGACCTTTCACATGCCTTCCATCCCCAAGTCTCTCTGTCTCAATTGTCACTGTGAGCTCAGCAACGCAGACTCTATCTCAACAGCAGAACACCCACAGCACTGGGATGGTGAATCATCCAGAAATAGAGGCTCTATCCTCAGGGCAGAGAAAACACAGAACTCTGTGGTCTTCCTACAATTTTGGGTGCTTAGTCATCCCATGGTGCAGGGTAGGCAACATTTAGAGGTGCCAAACCTAAGTCAGGGTAAAGATTAAATTATCTGTCAGATCTTGGGAAATATCCAAAACAATTAATCAAAATCCAATTAAAAGAGAAAAGAAAGGAAGGAAGGAAGGTAAGAAAGAAGGAAGGAAAGAAAGAAGGAAGAAAGAAATGAAGGAAGGAAGAAAGGAAGGAAGAAAGGAAGGAAGGAAGGAAGGAAGGAAGGAAGGAAGGAAGGAAGGAAGGAAGGAAGGAAAAAGAAAGAAAAAGAAAGAAAAGGTGAAAATTTGCTATAGAGAACTGTTTAAGCATTCAATTTAAATAAATATTGTTGGCCTTAAGGTGGCTTGTGGGATGGGAGGGTTGGTAGAGGTTTCAGGTAATGATGGCTGAACTAAAAGTCTCTTCTGGAATTTCACAACCTAAAATCACATACCCAAGTGGGAAGAGCTGTTCTAGCCACAATGCAGATATCAGTCTCACCTGATCTTCCCAGGATGACCTTCATGTAGTCAGGGTCATAAACTATGACATTGACCTTGCTCCCCCATAGCCAGCGAGGACAGGCGCATGGAAATTTCTCTACCCATTTCTGAAACTGTTGTAGTTCTTGGCCAGTTTGGAACTGTAAGCAAGGGAAAGACAAATCAATGAAACCTTTCTCTTTGGGTCTAGAGCTTGGAGTGGTGGTGAAGGGTAGGATGGCTGTGGGAGATACTGCTGGATCTCTCAGCAGTGATTAGAAACTTGGGACTGTTTCTGATGAGCCCGGCTTGGATCTGATTTTTGCTCTTCTTCAAGACTTGATCTAAAGTCAGATTCTGGCTTCTGGTTGGGCCCTTACTCAGAACTGCCTTTAGAATCTTACACATAATATGTGTTTAATAAATGTTCAGTTATGGATCAAATGGTGTACAGCCTTTTTCACAGACTTATATTACTTATTGGCTGAATTGTGTTTGTTTCAATTTGTATGTTGAAGAATTAAACCCTGTACCTCAGAATGTGACTTTTTTTGAAGACAGGGTTTGTATGGAAATAATTAACTTAGAATGAGGTCATTAGAATGGTCCCTAATGCAATACAACTGTCTTATAAAATGGAAGAAGTTTGGACACAGAAACAGCCAATCATAGAGGAAAGATGTTATAAAGACACATATGGAGAAGACAGTGATTTACTATCCAAGGAGAGAGGCCTGGGGCTGATGGTTCCTTCACAGCCTGTAGACAGAGCCAACCCTGACAACATCTTGATGGGTAATAATGTGGTCACAGCTTTCTGAGTGTCTCTATTACCATATTTCAACTCAATGTTCTAATTGCTGGACCTTATGTTGTCAAACATACCTTTAGTATCTGTAATCTCTGTGTTCTTAGAGTTGCATAGATCATGGCTTATAGGAATTATGCTTTTTTTAAATGAAGTAATAAAAAGAATGAATGAGCACAGATAAGAGTGAATCAGTGAGTCTTCATTGAAATTCTGTTTGCAAGTGACAGATAAAATCTTGTACTATTGTAAGATAAAGAAAAGGGACAAAGAGGAAGTGAAGGGCCTTGGGGTGTTTCACAGATGCCTAGGGCAGGAGGCAGCTAGGGTGTGGAAGGGGCAGAACCAGGGACTGGAGAGCTGCTAGGACTGAGTCTCCATTCTTTCTCTCTGTACGTAATGCATTCACTCTCTTTCCAAATGTTTATTGGGGCTCTTCCTATCAATTTTCTAAAAGCTGGAAATAGAGACACAAATAAAGAGATAATAGCCCCTGTCCTCATGGAGGTGTGTCCATGTGGTGGAGAACAGTAGTACCCTTCCCAATGCTACCATTCTATCACATGTCCTGTCTGAATGGTCCTGTGAATCCTATTTGAGAACCTGATTGTAATATGGCTAAGTGTTCACCTGCTACAATCAACTATGGCTGGGGTTGAATAGGGCACTTAGGACTCACCCTTTGTGTGGAAAGAGATCGTGAAGTAGGTGAGCTAGAAGACATCCCGAAATGTGTCCACTATGAGTGACCACATACATATATATGTATATATGGATACATGAATAGATCCATATATACATGGATAGATGTGTATATGGATTCATACATTTAGTTATTTGATAACAATGTATGGAGAACTTACTTTGGGACAGTTGTCATCCTACTTGCTGGAAATTCAGCAGGGAACAACAAAAGTTCCTGCCATCTGTTGCTTATGTTTGAGTGAGGGTGCAGGTAGGCAAGTCCTCAGTGCCCCCCTGGCCTCCAGGTTTTGTCCACTCCATGCTGGAGGTGCTGCACTGGAGTTGTCCTCACCTGACTGATTTGAAAACTGCAGCCACAAGGAAACATCCCCAAAGGGAGACAACAGAGAGTAGGTGGACAGGTGACAATGTGGCCACACAGAGAACTGTCAGATGTTGGCTCTGCTGATGTGGCAGGTACAACTGCTAAGTTTTGGAGGGAAGATATGGGGGAAATGGGGATGTTTGGGTTATTTGAATTACAAGGTCATTCCTCTTTCCATAGTCTCTGTTAGATTCCATCCCTATTTAATACAGTGAAATAGTACCTTCAACATGGTTATCATTCATAGGCATCAATATTATTTTAAATTCATACACATTGGAGTGAGTATAATGGTGGCCCTTGGTCTATGCCAAACACAATTCTTACTTTATAATAACTCACCTGAGTCCTATGATTATTATAATCATCATCGCCAACTTACAGATGAGGAAACTGAGTGATAGACTGGGTATTTAAAGCGTGTGTTGGAGCTGGGAAGTCAATGTAGGTAGCCTGGCAACAGAGCTCAGATGTTTACCATCCCTCCTTCTCACTGGTCATCAGATCTGAAAGACTAGCTTCAATCTTGATTCAACATGTGGCATTCAATTTCCAACTCAGCCAATAACAGATTATTATTATTTTTTGTTAACAGAGACAGAGAGAGAGAGAGAGAGAGAGAGATAGGGACAGACAGACATGGAAATGGAGAGAGATGAGAAGCATCAATCATCAGTTTTCGTTGCGATACCTTAGTTGTTCATTGATTGCTTTCTCATATGTGCCTTGACCGGGGGGCTACAGCAGACCAAGTAACCCCTTGCTTGAGGCAGTGACCTTGGGTCCAAGCTGGTGAGCTTTGCTCAAACCAGATGAGCCTGTGCTCAAGCTGACTACCTTGGGGTCTCGAACCTGGGTCCCCTGCATCCCAGTCCGATGCTCTATCCACTGCACCATCGCCTAGTCAGGCAACAGATTATTGAATGAATTGAAATCTCAGGCCATACTATAAAAGCAAGGATATTTGTCTGCAGAGTCTCTCAGGCCACAGAAGTTAAGAGTTTATTCATACCATGAGTAATTGAGTTATGTAAAGAGCATTACCCACTTACTGAATGTACATATCATCTAATGCCATCAGTGTAATGGGAAAGCAACTGGAGGTATTTTTAGTGGTTCTTTCTGTGCAATCCTAGCTCAGAAGGTGACAAGTACATCAATAAAAGTCACAGTTCCTCCAAATCAACAAATAATCTGGAAATTATTACACCACAATTTGCATGAACATACTGGGTTCTGGTTGTCTCTCTCTGGCTGATATGAGCAGTTCCCATTTTTGGCTTCACTCTGCCTCCTTCTCAGAAGAAGAGAAACCTCAGGTTTCTGCAACATCCCACCTCCTAAGGTTTGTTCCATCCACAAGCTCTTGGTGAGCCCCTGTCCATGCAGCCCGTCACCTTGCTCTGCACCTTTCCCCTCGGGACTAGTGCTGACAGAACTGGCTGGGTGGCACTGTCTCTCACCCAACCTGCAAACTGCTCCTTTCTCTGTCAGTCTGCACACGTAAATCAAGCATTTCTTTGTGTCAGGATCTCTGCTGGGTATGAGAGGTCAGATAGGGGGATGACATCCTCAGCCCACAGAGCTCACAAGGCAGAGGATTGAAGAATGAAAACTGGGAGGTAAAGAGATTCTCTTTAATGGTGCCACTCTAATGTCAGTACTCCTTGAGACCATCCTGGAAACTTTCTCTCTCATATGTGCCAGTAACATGTCAGGGTTTTAGCACTGCAATCAGCAATCTGAAAAATCCCATAGACTTGGGCCAACCAAGGTGCTTGTTCCCCTAGACCTGATAATACCCCCAAGTCATCCCGTGGATGAGCATCTCTTCCTGTGACCTGACAGCTTCTTTAAATTCCTGTCTATCAATTCCACACACTGTGAACACCCACAGGCAAGGATCCATGAGACTGATGTCTGTATTCCCAAGCAACAACAGGGCCAGGCAAAGAGTATGAAATTGAGTAGATATGGACAGGGAATCATCTAGAAGTTCTTTTTGTGAGCCTGGAGCAAACAGACTAATAAAGTGACAACCTTGTCTTCAAAGTGCTGGGCTGCCAACATAGCATGCAGATCTCACTCAGGAAGGCGGAGATGACAGACTGAGAACACCAGCACATGGGGTGAGGAGTTTACTGCACAACCTGGGGAGTAAACTGGGTTCTCCCCTCACATTACAGCTCCATGCTGCTCACACAAGGCTTTATCCTACAGACTTGCTGACCATGACATACTGTATTTTCCCATGTATAAGACACACCTTAATTTTGGGGCCAGAAATTTGAAATAAATGTATTACATAAAGTTATTGAACTCAAGTTTTATTCATCATAAAATTTATACAACTCCTCATCACTGTCAAAACTCCCATCCATTAGCTTGTCCTCATCTGTGTCTGATGACAAATTGCTGTCTTCAAAAATGAGCACAAAAACAAGGCAAAAAAGCGGGAAATGCAAGTAAAATATCTACAACCACTGTATAAGAGCACCCAGTTTTTAGCCCCTAAATTTTTTGAAAAAATGTCTGTCTTATACATGGGGAAATACAGTACTCTGTGACCCTCCCCCCCATGCCCTCCTTGACTTCCAACTCCCCTGTCCTGCTCCCTTTTACCTCCTGATGGTGTCCAAACAGCCAGTGGGAAGGAGGGGATGGGAACTCCTGGAGGGCTCTGAGCAGCCACTGCCGTCGCAGGTAGAGCTGGACTGCCTTGAACAGTAGCAGAACCAGACCGAGCAGGGAGACCACTTGCAGGAGCCCAGAGATACTGCCCAGGGGTCTTGTGAGGCTGAGCACAGACACACTCATGGTGCAGCAGCTTCTGGAGTGCTGACTGTCTCTGATCACCTCAGGCCAGTCTGGAATTTTTGTCCCACCCACCTGTGGGGAGGGTGAAGGGTGAGGGCAGAGCTTAGGGCTTAGCCACCAGAGTTGATTAACTTGGAGGGTCTACCTTGGGGAACAGGAAACGAAACTTTTCATCTGACAGTGACAATGGTTGTATACATTTCAACTTTGTACTCATCATTTTCCTAACAAACATTTAAAGAGCACATATTATGTGCCAGCCAATATGCTACGTGCCAGTACATAGCTGCAAGCCTAAGAGACAATCCTGAGTTCTAGAAAACACACCCCAACTAACCAAATGTTCAATAGGTGTGGCTATTTTATTATTCCACTTCAGAGATGAAAACTAGTTACTGATAGGTAAAGTGATCAGTGAAAAACAGCCACTGACAGTTTGAGTTGGAGTTAAAATCTTTCTCTGTTGTCTCCAAAACTGCCTGTTTACCTGCCTCTGAAAACTTCCGCAGAGTTTGTCTGAGTGTCTATTCAGTTGTGACCCAATGTGCATGTGCTGGTGGACAGAGAACTGACCTTGGACTCAAGAGGCTCATCCACCATATCTATGTTCTGGTTTTCTGAAATTGGTTCTCTAATACGATTATTAGGAAAGGTCCTAATGACTCTATTACTGATGGTAAAGATGGTATGGTTGTCCAGGACATGATGTTGCAATAGAAACATACAAAATACCCCAAATAGATACTAGTCAAATACCTACAAAAGGAAAGGTTCTAGTGACCATGCTTTTGATACCTTAGAACATTTAGTCAAACATAGGAGTATAATAAGATTGGCTGGTTACTCCTAGCTATACTGGAGAAGTGATGGGGGTAAATGAGGTTTGGGATTCAAATTCTCAGCCTACACTATGTTTAAATAACCTGAAAATTTCTATACCTACCCTCAAAGAGACCTTTATGTCCTGTAGCCACAGACCTCAGTTAAGTTTGAGATTTCTGAAAACTAAACCCAGAGTCTCATCTTTTCAGTATCTGAATAACAAGAAAAATTAATTTCCCAGTCTTTCTGGGTGTCTTCTGCTAAAGTGGAACATTGATTGAGAAGCAATGAGAGCCTAAATATTGGAATGGGACATGTGGGAAGATCCGAGTGAAGCTGGAGACATCAAACACCTACATTCTGTTGAGTCATCTCTGGCAAATGTTGAGTATATATCTATTGCAATTATGCATTCCAGAAACAGAGAAAGAACCTCAGTGCAGGTTTGAGTATACAGCACCAGTAGGTCGCAGTAACTTGCAGGGCTGAGGTGAGTTTCTCCAGGAAGCTCTGTATGCTATAAATCAATTTCTAATAAATGGAATGTTTATTTTATTGCTATAATTCACCAATTCAAGGATGAAGGGATGGAAATGAGAGTACAGTGAGCCCTCATCTATCATAGGGTTTAAGTTCCAGAACCCCCTGCGGTAGGCAAATCCTTATATTTATTTTATTATTTATATATATTTTAAGGCTTTGTTTTGATTTAATATTCTTTTAATACATTTTAATTAATATTTTATATTGTTTTTAACCTTTTAGGCTATAAAATGCTTATTTTACCACAAAAATAATTAAAATAATAAGTATATAAAAATACCTATACGCTGGAATGGCTCTGGATGCAACAGAGCGACGCCCCAGAGGGGCAGAGCATCGCCCCCTGGTGGGCATGCTGGGTGGATCCCGGTTGGGCGCATGCAGGAGTCTGTCTGACTGCCTCCCCGTTTCCAGCTTCAGAAAAATGAAAAAAAAAACTCGATATACTGCAAAATCCTGCGATATAGCGAAAAATCCATGATACAAAATTAGATATGTACAATTTAAAAATCTGTGATACATTAAGACCACAAAAAGTAAACTGTGATATTGCAAGGGATGACTATACCACCACCTTTATTACATCTACTGTTACTATTAACAAATATTTTGCTCTTGTCCCTGCAACCTTATGTTCTATTTGCATAGAGCTTTTAGTTTCATGGGAGAAAAATTTCCACTGGGAGACAGAATAATGACTACATTAAACTAGAAAGTAAGACTGCCACTGGGCCACTGTGGACTCCTCAGGCCTATAAATCCAAAAACAGTTATTGTACTGGATTGATCCTGATTACCAAGGAGAAATTACCAATGGATATAAGAAAGAAATGTTTATAATACAGGAGATATCTAAGACATCTCTTAGAACTACCATGCCCTTTCGTTAACCTAAATAGAAAATACTACAACCAATTCAGGTAGAACTAACACAGTCCTTCAAGAATGAAGGCTTGGGGCAAGCCACCAAGCAAAGAACCATGTCTAGTTGAGGTACTTGCTGAGGGCAAAGACAATATAGAATGGGTGGTGGAAGAAGATGGTTATAAGTGCTAGCCATGGGGAATAGCAGAAAATAATTGTGGCATGAAAGATACTCCTGATCTTCCTCTTAAAATTTCAACAAATTGAACAACTATAATGCAGTGAAGGAACTGCAGCTGGACTTGCAGGTATCCTGAAAGATCTGCACAACAAATGGACTAAAGATGGGACAGGTTGAAATGGGGTGGCAAAAGATATAATGTACTCGTGGTCAGCTCTGGAGAGAAAAGAAGACTGAGTGGTGGTCTTTTTTTTCCTCTGAGACAAGGGTGAGGAAGAAAGTTCATGCTATCTGGCTTTTGTCAGTGGAGATATTGAGAGGGAAACCTGGAGTGACTGGATCTCCTTCTGCTGAGAGGAACAGAGAGATTGATGGGCAGAGGAGGAGATACTAAACCAAAGCAGTGGCAGAGCTCAGGGTCATAGCCAGTGTTCCCATGGTCTGCCTGCAGCCTGCACTCAGAACAGAGAAAAACAAAGTGTGGTCCCTCAGCCTCCCAGATACCTTGCAGGTAAAAAAAAAATGGCAGAGAAAAACCCCATAACTAAATCTCCAGAGATGCTCTGACTTCTAAAGAACATAGGTGTTCCATGTCTGGTCCCCTGGTGAGTTGAAACAAAGGGCAGGAGTTTTCTGAGGCTTGAGAGTGCCATTGCTATAGCCATAAAGCCATAAAGCCCTCACAACACACTCCACCAACCAACATGTCTGCAGCACCACCCATATCATTGTGATAGCAACATCTCAGCTGAGGTCAGCCTAGGAATTTCAGAGAGCTTATAGTACAGTGACACCTATTGAAAGAAAACAGTAACCTCTCAAAACTAAAATTTTTTTCTTTTTTTAACTGTTTTTTTCTTTTTTTTGTTCTTTTGTCTTTTTCTTTTTTCCTTCTTTCTCTTTTTAATTTCATTGTCTTTATTTTTTGATACTTTTTGTATTTTGTGGTTTTTCTTTTATACTTGTCATCATTTAAAATTTATTTATATTTTTCATTGTATTTTTCAATTTTTTTTATTTTTTTATTTTTTTATTTTTCAATTTTTAATATTTATTTTTGTAGTTGTTTATTGTTAGAGTTTTTAATAATGCCACCTTCAAATGCCATCACAGAAAAAGAAATCAAATACCATGGCTATTCAAGACAGAGACAACATTCAGGAAGAAAATAAAAAATTTCCAGAAAACAATCTCAGTCACATGGAAACCTGAGAATTAAATGATAGTAAATTCGAGGAGACAAGATGGCGCTGGAGTAGGCGGACGTACCAGCATCTACCTCCCAGAACCAAAGTGGATTACAAACTAATTTTATGAACTATCAGCTGGAAAAACCAATTTTGGACTAAACTAAAAGGACTCTTCAACCAAGGAACGCTGAAGAAGCCACACAGAGACTGGTAGGAAAAGCGGAAATGCGGAGAGGGCTGCCCAGCTTCTCGGAGCGAACGGCAGCAGGGAGAGACTCGCATGGCGGGAAGTGAGTTTAGCAGAGGGGAAAGGGTCCTGAGCCCCAGGAACAAAGCCCCAGCCTGCAGCCCCAGAGCCCAGAAGAAGCATAAGGACAGTATTTAGCTGGAAACAAGTCAGGATACTGTTTGTGAGAGAGTCTGATTTCTCAGACCCAGGATCCTTCTTAAAGGGACCACGCAGAACATCTCTCTCACAAACACTCACCCGGGGCTTCCTGGGGACGGAGGGAGAGGGGAGAGAACCACAGTAACAGGAAGAGAGCGCAATCTAGGAGGCATAGGGAGAAACATTTTGGGAGATAGCCACCCTAACCTCTGGGACGAGTCACTCCCCAAAGCTGAAGTGAATATTTCCCCCGGAAACAGCAATACCAGCAAAGGGAAGCAGGAGAGCAGCCAAACAAGCTCCCCCGCGGCATTCAGAGCAGAGTCGCATAGAAGGAGGGAGCTTTTGGGTCTACAGTAGTGAGTCTTAGGGTCCGAGCTGCAACGCCCCTACCCACATGGCTAAGGGTGCACCGGAGAGCGGGCGGCAGCGGGAGACAGTTCTGCTGGCAGGGTTGGAAGCCGGCTGGCCACCACTGGGCTCAGGTGTGAGCTCAATCTTGCCCGGCTAGGGAGAAGGGGGCGTGCAAAAGCGGCCAAGCTCAGCTGCCAGCAGCCTGTAATCCAGCCTCCGGGAGAAGGGCGGGAAACCCGGAAAGAGTAGAAACCAGCCCTGGAGCAAGGGCAGAGGAGCACATCCCGCCCCGCCCGTGCAACCCAGGCTTGCGGTCTGACTTGGTAGCCGGCTCCTCCCATGGGGGTGGAGCCAAAAGCCCAGAAGAGGTGGAGTTCCGCTACGGAGCTGAGCTTGGACACGCAGCCCTGCCTGGTGGTAGAGCCAAGGCTAGCAGCTGTTCCTTGAGTGGGATTATCCTGCAAAGGCAAGGCGAAAGCTCGGAAACAGGCGGAGACCCGCAGCTGAGCAAAGGTGCTCGCCAGTGCCCTCAGGACTGAGCATAACGTCACACACGGGGGTGGGGCAAAGGCCAAGGCCACCAACCCTTGTGCACCCGAGCACGTGATCACAGCCACTCCCGTGAAGAGAAAATGCGGATGCAGAGAAATACAACACAAATAAACCAAGAGAAATCCCCAGAAAAGGTCCTAAGTGAATCAGATATAATCAAATTACCAGATGCAGAGTTTAAAATAACGATTGTTAGGATGCTCAAAGATATTAGAACCACCATAGATGGCCATTACAAAAACCTAAATAAAGAAATAACAAATATAAAAAAGGACATTGAAATAATAAAAAAGAATCAGACAGAAATGACAAATACAATATCTGAAATAAAGAATACAATGGAAGGAATTAAAAGCAGGATGGATGAAGCAGAGAATCGAATCAGTGAGTTAGAGGACACAATAAATAAAGGCACGAAAGCAGAGCAGAAAAAAGAAAAGAGACTCAAAAAGTCTGAGGAAACTCTAAGAGAGCTCTGTGACAACATGAAGAGAAATAACATCTGCATCATAGGGGTTCCTGAAGAAGAAGAGAAAGAACAAGGGATAGAGACTTTGTTCAAACATATCATAGCAGAAAACTTCCCCCAATTAAGGCAGGAAAACGTTTCACATGTTCAGGAAGCACAGAGAACCCCATTAAGGAGAAACCCAAAGAAACCAACACCAAGACACATCATAATTAAATTACCAAAGCTAAATGATAAAGAGAAAATATTAAAAGCTGCTAGAGAAAAAAAGACTATCACCTACAAAGGCGCTCCCATAAGGATGACTTCTGACTTCTCAACAGAAACACTTGAGGCCAGAAGGGAATGGCAAGAAATATTCAAAGTAATGCAGAACAAGAACCTACAACCAAGACTACTTTATCCAGCAAGGCTATCATTTAAAATTGAAGGAGAAATAAAAAGCTTTACAGACAAAAAAAACCTCAAGGATTTCACTGTAACCAAACCAAGGCTGCAAGAAATGCTAAGGGACCTGTTGTAAACAGATCAAAGGAAAAAAAGAATATAGCAAAAGAGAAAAAACAGTTTTAAAGAAAAAAAATGGCAATAAACAATTACATATCAGTAATAACCTTAAATGTTAATGAATTAAATGATCCGATCAAGAGACATAGGGTAGCTGCATGGATAAGAAAACAGGACCCTACAAGAGACACACCTTAAATCAAAAGATGTACACAGACTGAAGATAAAAGGATGGAAAAAAATATTTCACGCAAATGGAAATGAAAAAAAAGCTGGGGTAGCAATACTTATATCAGACAGAATGGACTTTAGAACAAAGACCATAGTTAGAGATAAAGAAGGTCACTACATAATGATAAAGGGAGCAATCCAAAAGGAAGATATAACCATTATAAATATCTACGCACCTAATATAGGAGCACCTAAATATATAAAGCAGACTTTTGTTTGTTTGTTTGTTTTTTTTTGTAGTTACTAACAAGATGTTTATTTTTTTTATTTTTTTATTTTTTATAATTTTATTTTTTTAATGGGGTGACATCAATAAATCAGGATACATATATTCAAAGATAACAAGTCCAGGTTATCTTGTCGTTCAATTATGTTGCATACCCACCACCCAAAGTCAGATTGTCCTCTGTCACCTTCTATCTTGTTTTCTTTGTGCCCCTCCCACCCCCTATCCCTCTCCCATTCCCCCCTCCCCCCCGTAACCACCACACTCTTATCAATGTCTCTTAGTTTCACTATTATGTCCCACCTACGTATGGAATAATACAGTTCCTGTTTTTTTCTGATTTACTTATTTCGCTTCGTATCATGTTATCAAGATCCCACCATTTTGCTGTAAATGTTCCGATGTCATCATTTCTTATGGCTGAGTAGTATTCCATAGTGTATATGTGCCACATCTTCTTTATCCAGTCATCTATTGATGGGCTTTTTGGTTGTTTCCATGTCCTGGCCACTGTGAACAATGCTGCAATAAACATGGGGCTGCATGTGTCTTTACGTATCAATGTTTCTGAGTTTTGGGGATATATACCCAGTAGAGGGATTGCTGGGTCATAAGGTAGTTCTATTTTCAGTTTTTTGAGGAACCACCATACTTTCTTCCATAATGGTTGTACTACTTTACATTCCCACCAACAGTGGATGAGGGTTCCTTTTTCTCCACAGCCTCTCCAACATTTGCTATTACCTGACTTGCTAATAACAGCTAATCGAACAGGTGTGAGGTGGTATCTCATTGCCGTTTTGATTTGCATTTCTCTAATAGCTAAAGAAGATGAGCATCTTTTCATATATCTGTTGGCCATTTGTATTTCTTCCTGGGAGAAGTGTCTATTCATATCCTCTTCCCATTTTTTTATTGGATTGTTTGTTTGTTTGTTGTTGAGTTTTATGAGTTCTTTGTATATTTTGGATATTAGGCCCTTATCTGAGCTGTTGTTTGAAAATATCATTTCCCATTTAGTTGGCTTTCTGTTTATTTTGTTATCAGTTTCCCTTGCTGAGCAAAAACTTCTTAGTCTGATGTAGTCCCATTCATTAATTTTTGCCTTCACTTCTCTTGCCATTGGAGTCAGATTCATAAAATGAAAAGCAGACTTTGATAGACTTAAAGGGCGAGATCAATAGCAATACTATAATAGTAGGAGATTTCAATACCCCATTAACATCATTAGATAGATCCTCAAGAAAGAAAATTAACAAAGAAAAAGCAGACTTAAAGGACATATTAGATCAACTCGATTTAATAGATATCTTCAGAACCTTTCACCCTAAAACAGCAGAATATACATTCTTTTCAAGCGCTCATGGTACATTCTCTAGACTAGACCACATGTTAGGGCACAAAAGCGGGCTCAACAAATTTAAGAAGATTGAAATCATATCGAGCACTTTCTCTGATCACAATGGCATTAAACTAGAAATCAACCACAATAGAAAAATTGAAAAACATTCAAGCACTTGGAAACTAAATAGCATGTTATTAAACAATGAATGGGTTAACATTGAGATCAAAGAAGAAATAAAAAAATTCCTAGAAACAAACGATAATGAGCATACATCAACTCAAAATTTATGGGACACAGCAAAAGCAGTCCTGAGAGGGAAGTTTATAGCATTACAGGCATACCTCAAGAAGCTAGAAAAAGCTCAAATAAACAACTTAACCCTGCATCTAAAAGAACTAGAAAAAGAACAGCAAGTAAAGCCCAGAGCTAGTAGAAGAAAGGAAATAATCAAGATTAGAGCAGAAATAAATGACATAGAGGCTAAAGAAACAATACAGAGGATCAATGAAACCAGGAGCTGGTTCTTTGAAAAGGTAAACAAGATCGATGAACCTTTAACAAGACTCACCAAGAAAAAAAGAGAGGACTCAAATAAATAAAATTAGAAATGAGAGTGGAGAAATAACAACTGACACAACAGAAATACAAAATATTGTAAGAAAATACTATGAAGAACTGTACGCCAAAAAACTAGACAACCTAGATGAAATGGACAAATTCCTTGAATCATATAATCTTCCAAAAATCAATCTGGAAGAATCAGAAAACCTAAACAGATCAATTACAACAAATGAGATTGAAACAGCTTTCAAAAAACTCCCAAAAAAGAAAAGTCCTGGGCCTGATGGCTTCACAAGTGAATTCTACCAAATATTCAAAAAAGAACTAACTCCTATCCTTCTCAAGCTATTTCAAAAAATTCAAGAGGAAGGAAGACTTCCAAACTCCTTTTATGAGGCGAGCATAATTCTGATTCCAAAACCAGGCAAAGACAACACAAAGAAAGAAAATTATAGGCCAATATCCCTGATGAACTTAGATGCAAAAATCCTCAATAAAATATTAGCAAACCGGATCCAGCAATATATGGAAAAAATCATACACCATGATCAAGTAGGATTTATTCTTGGGAGGCAAGGCTGGTACAATATTCGCAAATCAATCAATGTGATTCATCACATAAACAAAAGAAAGGAAAAAAACCACATGATAATTTCAATAGATGCAGAAAAAGCATTTGATAAAGTCCAGCACCCATTCATGATCAAAACTCTCAGCAAAGTGGGAATACAGGGAACATACCTCAACATGATAAAGGCCATCTATGACAAACCCACAGCCAACATCATAGTCAATGGGCAAAAATTAAAAGCAATCCCCTTAAGATCAGGAACAAGGCAGGGGTGCCCCCTTTCACCACTCTTATTCAACATAGTTCTGGAAGTCCTCGCCACAGCAATCAGACAAGAAAAAGAAATAAAAGGCATCCAAATTGGAAAAGAAGAAGTAAAACTATCATTATTTGCAGATGACATGATATTGTATATAGAAAACCCTAAAGTCTCAGTCAAAAAACTACTAGACCTGATCAAAGAATTTGGCAAGGTGGCGGGATATAAAATTAATACTCAGAAATCAGAGGCATTTTTATACACTAATAATAAACTGTCAGAAAGAGAAATCAGGGAATGAATCCCCTTTACCATTGCAACCAAAAAAATAAAGTACCTAGGAATAAATCTAACCAAGGAGATTAAAGACTTGTACTCGGAAAATTATAAAACATTGATAAAAGAAATCAGGGAAGATATGAATAAGTGGAGGCATATACCGTGCTCATGGTTAGGAAGAATAAACATCATTAAAATGTCTATATTACCCAAAGCAATTTATAAATTCAATGTAATACCAATGAAAATACCAATGACTTACTTCAAAGACATAGAACACATATTCCAAAAATTTATATGGAACCAAAAAAGAACACGAATAGCCTCAGCAATCCTGAAAAGGAAGAAAAAAGTGGGAGGTATCACACTTCCAGATATCAAGTTATATTATAAGGCCATTGTACTCAAAACAGCATGGTACTGGCATAAGAACAGGCACATAGATCAAAGGAACAGAACAGAGAACTCAGAAATAAACCCACAGCTCTATGGACAACTGATATTTGACAAAGGAGGTAAGACAATACAATGGAGTAAAGACAGCCTCTTCAACAAATGTTGTTGGGAAAACTGGACAGCTACCTGCAAAAAAAAGAAACTAGACCACCAACTTACACCATTCACAAAAATAAACTCAAAATGGATAAAAGACTTGAATGTAAACCGTGAAACCATAAGCATCTTAGAAGAAAACATAGGCAGTAAGCTCTCTGACATCTCTTGCAGCAATATATTTGCTGATTTTTCTCCACAGGCAAGTGAAATAAAAGACAGGATAAACAAATGGGACTTTATCAAACTAAAAAGCTTCTGCACAGCTAAAGACAATAAGAACAGAATAAAAAGACAAACTACACAATGGGAGAATATATTTGACATAGCGTCTGACAAGGGGTTAATAACCAAAATTTATAAAGAACTTGTAAAACTTAATACCAGGAAGACAAACAATCCAATCCAAAAATGGGCAAAAGAAATGAATAGACACTTCTCCAAAGAGGACACACAGATGGCCAATAGCCATATGAAAAAATGTTCAACATCACTAATGATTAGAGAAATGCAAATTAAAACCACAATGAGATATCACCTCATACCAGTCAGAATGGCGCTCGTCAATAAAACAACACAGAATAAGTGCTGGCGAGGATGTGGAGAAAAGGGAACCCTCCTGCACTGCTGGTGGGAATGCAGACTGGTGCAGCCACTGTGGAAAACAGTATGGAGATTCCTCAAGAAATTAAAAATCGAACTGCCTTTTGATCCAGCTATACCACTCTTAGGAATATACCCCAAGAACACCACAGCACTGTTTGAAAAGAAGAAATGCACCCCCATGTTTATGGCATCATTGTTCACAATAGCAAAGATTTGGAAACAGCCCAAGTGTCCATCAGAGGACGAGTGGATTAAAAAGCTATGGTATATATATACTATGGAATACTACTCAGCCATAAGAAATGATGACATAGGATCTTTTACAACAACATGGATGGGCCTTGATAACATTATACTGAGTGAAAGAAGTAAATCAGAAAAAACTAAGAACTATATGTTTCCATACATAGGTGGGACATAAAGATGAGACTCAGAGACATAAACAACAGTGTTGGGGTTACAGGGTGAGGGGAGGAGAGGGAGGGTGTTGGGGGAGGGGAGGGGCACAAAGATCATGGCTTTTCAGCATTTGACATATTCCCCCCTTAATCTATAGGCAGACAGCAAATATTTACGTATGGTGTTCCCACTATAAAGACTGCTGTCTTAGGGACAAATGCTGATAAACTATTTCAGCAGTTCCTCCTTCTTCAAAGACTTATATGTAAACATAGAGCTCCATGTTTCATAGGACATACTCAAGCTCACTCCATGCTCCCTGAGCTTTAGCACAAGGGAATGTCCCCCCCCCTTTTTTTTAGTATTTTTTCTTTTATTTATTTATTTTTTGTATATTTCTGAGGATGGGGATGGGGAGGCAGTCAGACAGACTCCTGCATGCACCTGACTGGGATCCACCTGGCATGCCTACCGGGGGGAATGCTCTGCCCATCTGGGAGGTTGCTCTGTTACAACCGGAGCCATTCTAGCGACTGGGGCAGAGGCCATGGGGCCATCCTTAGTGCCCAGGGTGGATTTGCTCTGGTGGAGCCTTGGCTGTGGGCAGGAGGAGAGAGACGGAGAGGAAGGAGAGGGGGAGGAGAGGAGAGGTAGATGGGTGCTTCTCCTGTGTGCTCTGGCCAGGAATCTAACCCGGGAATCCTGCACACCAGGCCAATGACTCCGACGGGTCTACGATATCATGCTTTTTACTTAAAAAAAAATTTACATTTCTTTTGAATGCTGATGAACAGGAGACACCAAATCTTTTTCGCCTGCAAACTACTACCTTCTTTATTAGACCTAGCTAATAACACTGTTCTGTCTTTTTTCCAAATAGCTCCAGATATATGGAAAAGATTTATATAGGTGGATGGGGATCCTCAAACCCCTCAGCGAGATCTTCTGAGAATGGCTTTTAAGATACCTAGAGGCAGAAAAAGCCCAATAGAGATCAGGGGAACTACCAGCTTTTAGGATACACCCTTAAAGGCTCCAACACCCCAAAGGGGTCTCATAGGATGCCATCTGGGTCCTGCTTCAATAGTGGAAAGGAAGGTCATTGAGCTAAAGCCTGCCAGGCTTACACGCTTCTGCTGTGAGGAAACAGGGACACTGTAAGGTGGGCTTCCCCCTCGCTCCTCTAAGGGAGGGTTCAGTCTCTTCCAGCCCTGCTCCAGCCACCTATGACCTAACCTTGCCCAGAAAGGTTGGGTTTGCCACTGAAGGCTGAAGGTGCCCAGGGCCGTTGGCCCCATCTACGACACTGTGGATGAGCCTAGGGTATTTCTTCCAAGAAGCAGGTAAACTGATTTCACTCGCACAAGGGCCACTGAACGATGTTTTGCCTGAATAGTCAGGTTTTTTATTCTTCCCTCAAAGATCTCTGTTGTGGGTGTTGATAGTCCTATTTTCTGCTGTTTTGCTTAATATATAGTGTTTCCTTTATCCCTCCTACCTCAATGCCTCACTTATATTTCAGGCTAGGACCTACTCCTAATTTAAAGCTCTCTTTCCTCCTTTTGCCAACTTGTATTATGAATTTACCTTTGCCACCCAGCTTAGTGTATCCCAAGGCCCTCTTTTCCAGGCCACAGTCACAGTGCTCCAGGGAAAAGCAACCTGATCTCAACTCTCCAGGCAGAGGAGAACAGAAGCTCCATATCCACGCATGCTGCAAACGGCTTTTTCCAGTCTACCTGAATCATTACCAGCTAGAAGCAGCGGTCATTGGGACTTGGAGATGAGCTGCAAAGTATAGAATGGTGACAACAATTCCAGTGCCATGCAGACTTTTCCTGTGGGGAAATTTCCTGGACTCCTGCTCCCTGTGACAGCTCCTAACAGACTGAACTGTGGTTGGGTTGCATTTTTCAGGGATTTGGCATGGTGATGGGGCCAACTTGGACTTGGGGAACATGCTAAGGACACTACTCTTTTAGGGATTCTTGCTGTATTGGCCAAGAGTTCACTTAAAGGCTTTTAATCACTGTAAAAAAAAATAGAGGACTGGATGAAGAAGATGGGGCACATATACACCATGGTATATTATTCAGCTAGGAGAAATGGTGACATCGGATCACTTATAGAGGAATGGTGGAGTCTTGGTAGCATTGTGCGGGGTTAAATAAGTGAATCAGAAAAAAACAGAAACTGCAGGATTCCATACATTGGTGGGACATAAAAGCGAGACTAAGAGGCATGGACAGGAGTGTGGTGGCTATGGGGGTGGGGGGAGGGAAGGAGGGAGAAGGGGAGGGGGAGGGGTACAGAGAGAACTGGATGGAGGGTGGCGGAGGATGATCTCTCTTCGGGTGATGGGTATGCAACAGAACTAAATGACAAGATAACATGGAAATGTTTTCTTTGAATGTATGTACCCTGATTTATTGATGTCACCCCATTAAAATAAAAATTTATTTATCAAAAAAATAAAAATAAAAAAATAATGCAATAAGTATAAAAAAAAGAAATAGCAGCAGAAAAATACTCTCTCATCTTTCTACTTGAAAAATTTACTTATATTTGATATCATATCTCCAGCTTTTCCTTTTATGTAATAAAAAATGCCAGTATCAAACAACAAAAAAATGATAGTAAATTCAAAATTGAAGTTCTGAAAATACTCAATGAGCTGCAATACAACACTGATAAGCCATAGAATGAGCTCAAAAAAGAAATTAATAAAAATATGAGTATTTTACCAAGGATATTAAAACTTTAAAACCATAGAGGAAGAAATCAATACATGAATTAAAAACTGAGGTATCAATTTAGCTAATAGAGCAGGCCAGATAAAAAAGAGAATCAGTGACATCAAAGACAGGCAACTAAAGATGCTTCAGAGAGAAGAAGATAGAGACTCACACATTAAAAAAAATGAGAGAGCTCTACAAGAATTGTCTGACTCCTTCAGGAAGAGCAATATAAGAATAATAGATATATCAGAAGAAGAAGAGAAGGAGAAGGGAATGGATGGTTTATTCAAACAAATAATTGATGAGAACTTCCCAAGCTGATGGAAAGAGCTAGAGCTTCAAATCCAAGAAGCAAACAGAATGCCAAGTTACCTCAACCCAAACATATTTTTTTTGCAATGCATATTGTAATAAACTACCAAAAATCAATGATAAAGAAAGAATCCTCAAGGCAACTAACAAAAAGAAGAACATAACTTATAATGGAAGGCCCATTAGTTTACCACTGAACTTCTCAGTAGAAACTCTACAAGCCAGAAAAGAGTGAACCCAAACATTTAAAGTCCTAAAAGAGAAGAATTGCCAGACAAGAATACTATGTCCATCAAAGTTATCCTTCACATATGAAAGAGAAATAAAAACTTTTACAAACATATAAAAACTGAAGAAATTTATAATCAGAAAACATCCACTGTAGGTAATACTCAAGGTGGTTATTCAACCAGATACAAAGAACAAAACAAATTAAAATTACAAATAAAAGCTCCAACAAGGTCACAATGAAATCATAAATAATCTGTGACAGCAATAACATAAGAGGGGAGAGGATAAAGATACACAGTAGTAAAGGAGAATGAAATGCAGAAGTACTTGTAAGACAAAGGACTCTGTACATATGATGATTTTTCTCTTAATAACCTAATGATAACCACCCACCCACACATACACAAAGCCACTACTAAAATACACAGTTAAAAAAAAAGAGGTGAAAGAAGAATGGTACACCACCAAACAAAAACATATGACAGAAACAAAAAAAAGAAGAACCAAAGGAGACACAGAGTGATTGGAAAACAAAACAAAAAATGGCTATAGAAAATCCTCAAGCAAAAATAATTACCTTAAATATAAATGGACTGAACTCACCAATAAAGAGGCACAGAGTAGCAGATTGGATCAAAAAGCAAAACCGAACCATATACTGTCTTCAAGAGACAAACCTAAGCTGCAAGGACCAAAGTGGACTCAAAGTGAAGGGTTGGAAAACAATTCTCCAAGTAAATAATATCCAAAGAAAAGAGGTGGAGCCATACTCATATCTGACAATGCTGACTTCAAGACAACAAAGATAACCAGAGACAAAGATAGAAATTTCATAATGATAAAAAAGACATTGTATCAAGACAATACAATTATTTCTTAATATATATGCACTGAACAAGGGAGCACCCAGATATATAAAACATCTACCAACTGACCTGAAAATAGAAACAGACAAAAACACAATCATACTTGGATATCCTAAAACACCATTGATGGCTTTAAATAGATCATCCAAACAGAATATCAATAAAGAAATATTGGCCTTAAATGACACACTAAACCAAATTGACATAATAAACATTTACAGGACAATTCATCCCAGAATATCAGATTATACATTTTTTTCCATTGTGCATAGAGCATGCTCAAGGTTAAACCATATAGGGTCACAAAACTAACATCAGGAAGATAGGAATTATACCAAGCATAGGTTCTGACAATAAGGCTTTGAAGTTAGAATTCAACTGAAAAAAAAAAAGAAAAGTAAAAATTTCCCACAAAAAATGTGGAAATTAAACAACATACTTCTAAAATATGACTGGGTCAAAAAAGAAATAAAAGCAGAGATCAAAATAGATAGACAAACAAAAAATGACACTATGACATATCAAAATTTCTGGGATGCAGTGAAAGCAGTTATAAGAAGGAAGTTTATATTATTATAAGCTTATATGAAGAAACAAGAGAGATACCAAGTAAATAACCTAACATCACTTCTTAAGAAATTAGAAAAATAAGAACAAAGACACCCTAAAGTAAACACAAGAAAAGAAATAGTTAAATTAGAGCAGAACTAAATGAAATAGAGAAAAAAAATTATAGAAAAAATACAACAAAGAGCTAATTCTTTAAAAAAATCAATAAAATCAACCAACCACTGATTAGACTCACTAAGGAAAAAAGAGAAAAGACTCATATAAACAAAATTCAAAATGAAAGAAGAGAAATTTCCATAGACATCATACATATACAAAGAATTATAGTAGAATACTATGAAAGATTATGTCACTATATTCAACAACCTAGAGAAAATAGATAAAATTCTAGAACTATATAATCTTCCTAGACTGAGGCATGATGAAGTGAAAAACCTAAATAGACCAATAAGCAGACAGACCACACCTAGGGAATACAAACGCCACATCCATTGGACTCCAGTGGCCAAAACCTTCTTATACACAGACAAAATGGGAAGGCAGAGAAATGTAGCACTAATATATCAAGAGAAATCCTCAGAGAAGGAATTGAATAAGTCAGATATAACCAAACTACCAGATGCAGAGTTTAAAATAACAATTGTTAGGATGCTCAAAGATCTTAGAACAAAAAAATGGCCATTACGAACACCTAAATCAAGACATAGCAAATATAAAAAAGGACATTGAAATAACAAAAAAGAATCAGTCAGAAATGACAGATACAATATCAGAAATAAAGACCACAATGGAAGGAATTAAAAGCAGGATGGATGAAGCTGAGGATCGAATCAATGAGTTAGAGGACAAGATAAATGAAGGCATGGAAGCAGAGCAGAAAAAAGAAAAGAGACTCAAAAAGTCTGAGGAAACTCTAAGAGTTCATGTGACAACATGAAAAGAAATAACATCCACATCATAGAGGTTCCTGAAGAAGAAGAAAAACAGGAGTAATGTCAGAGAAATGGCGTCGGGAGGAGTGCAACCAACAAATCTCCCCAAAATTTCAACAAGTTCATCAACCAGAGACAGAAAAATCTATCCTTGGAGCATCTGGGAGTTCCACACACTGATAACGAAGGTAGGATTCAGTGAGAAATTGACTAAATATATAATCAACCCTGAAGAAAATAAGACAGACAAAGGAATACTCTGCCTTCCTCACTAACCTGAGCGAAGGCTGCTTTCATTTGGAACTGAGAGGCGGGGGGGCTAAGGGTGTGGAGGAAGCTAGGCTGTGGCACAGACATTAGTTCAAGCCGAGGAAAGAGTGTGCCTGTGGTGAATCAGCCCAAGTGGCGAACAAACGCCTGTGTCACAAGCAAACATCTGCACCGCGAGTAGCAGCTGCCAGAGGCATGCAAGGAGTGCGCCAAAGCGAACTTCCCTATGCCCGAGCTTCTCTGGGTGGGTGGGGCGCCTCACCCAGCCATTCAAACTAACAATCATGCGTTGGGGAAGGGGCACGCAGGCAACTTGCAGTCCTTTCTGGAGCAGATTGGTGGACCCAATCACTGAAATTAGCTTAACCCACAGTCTGCTCACCTCCCAACTGACCTACATGGCTCTAACTGACAAGATCTCTCTCAGTTCAGCGATCTAAGACAAGAGGCATGATATTTTTTAGTGCCTCTTGCTAAAGAAGTGGGGGAAACTTCTGATTGGCAGAGCTTTCATACTCAGGGATATACGCTAAAAAGAGGGACTTGGCAGATGTTAAAACCTCCTGTACTGCAGGCAGCGACTAGGGCATCTTCTTCCCAGCCAAAACAGGTTACAAAGTGTGGAAAGCCTGGGGAGAGTGGTCCCACAGAGTGCTAGGCATGCTGAACAGGCTTGGAGGCTCATAGAAAGTCACCTTTGAGAGCAATTTGCTCCCAGCCCCGCCTGATTATGCTGGCGGCTCTGACTGCCAGAGCCTTACCCAGAGCCCTCCGTTGAGTGGGGATATGCCAGCTCTTTGAGCCTCTTACTCCCCAGGCAGAGGCAGCGGCAGCCTCATAGCTGGATCATCAGGCTGCTAATTCAGGAAGGAGAGACTAGGAGAGAGGCTCCGGGAAAACAGACTCCCTTATTGTCAGAGCCTGCAAATGCTAACAAGCCTTGACTACCAACGAGACTGAAGCCTAATATATGACATCACTGTAGAGTCTCATCAACTGCAAATCTCTACCTAAACATGCCACAGGGGCAGAGCCTGGGGTACAGAGTCACCAATCAGGAAGAGGGAGAGGAAAGAAAAAGAAATTAACCTCTCAAAATCAAGAAAAATCCAGACTTTATAACTTGTTCCACTATTATTTTTATTTCTTTCATCTTCTTGCCTTTATAATGATTATTTCTATTTCCTTCACCTTGGTCCTTTTATTCTCTGCCCTGTCTTATTCTTTCCTCTTCTTGAACTACATTACCCATAAGTGTTACATTTTATTAATTTTCTTCTTCCTTACTCTCCATGAGGGTTACACTCCAAAACCCTCTCTCTCTTTTTGTTTTTTTTTCTTCTTTTCCTTTTCTCCCTTTTCTTATTTCTCCCTCTCTATTAGTATCTTCTTTTCTCCTTTTACTTTTCTTCTCATTCAATCCTTAATCATGAACAAATTATTTAATTTGGGACTCAAGTTTTTTGGTGTGGCATTTTGAGTGCTTTTTAACTCATTAACATTCCTCCCAACCCAGGATCTCCATTCTACTTAGTTTTTGCTCTACTTAATATAAGTTATTTTTTTCCTTTTTCCTGTTTCCCTCTTATCCTTCTCATTATATTTCTTAGTCGACCATCACTTACAAGCAAATCATTTTATACTTGACCCCAATTTTTTCCTTTTTTTTGCATTTTGTGGGTCCCTATATCCTTTTTTCCCCCTTGAACACTTCCCCCCAACTCAGCCCCTCCATTATAGGCAGTTTTTGTTCCACTTAGCATAATATAATTCACAGTTCATCATGATATTTTCCTAAGGAGAAGGAAAGAGGAGGGGAAGAGAAGAAAAAAAGGAGGGAAAATAATAAATTGGTTTTTTTAAAAAATTTTTTTTCATTTTTTTTTACTTTTTATTTTTTTTTACTTTTTATTCTTTATTAATTCTCAGTGCTATCAACAAGACCACCCTCAGATGCCATTAAGAAAAAGGAAATCGAATATCATGGATACAAAAGATAGAGAAGTAGCACAGATGTGTAAAAATCTATAAAGAAAAAATTTAATATATTGGAAACATTGGAGCTAAATGACAGAGAATTTAAAATAGAAATTTTAAAAATATCAGAGATACAAAAGAAAACAATGAAAAGCAATTTAGGGAGCTCAGAAAACAGCTCAATGAACACAAAGAATATATTACCAAGGAAATTGAAACTATAAAAACAAATCAAACAGAGATGAAAAAGTCAATTCATGAACTGAAAAATGAGGTAACAAGCTTAGCTAATAGAACAGGCCAGATAGAAGGTAGGATTAGTGACATAGAAGACAAGCAACTTGAGGCACAACAGAGAGAAGAAGAGAGAGACTCATAAATTTTAAAAAATGAGAAAGCTCTACAGGAGTTGTCTGACTCCATCAAAAAGAATAACATAAGAATAATAGGTATATCAGAGGGAGAAGAGAGAGAAAATGGAATGGAGAACATATTCAAACAAATAATAGATGAGAACTTCCCAAGCCTGTGGAAAGAACTAAAGCCTCAAATTCAAGAAGCAAACAGAACACCGAGTTTTCTTAACCACAACAAACTTACTCCAAGGCACATCATAATGAAATTGGCACAAACCAACAAAAAAAAAAAATTCTCAAGGCAGCCAGGAAAAAGAATAATACAACATATAAAGGAAGGCCTATTAGATTATCATCGGATTTCTCAGCAGAAACTACAAGTTGGAAGAGAGTAGACCCCAATATTTAAAGTCCTGAAAGAGAGAAATTTTCAGCCAAGAATACTATACCCATCAAAGCTATCCTTCAAATATGAAGGAGAAATAAAAACATTCACAGATACAGAAAAGATAAGGGAATTTATCACCAGAAAACCCCCACTCCAGGAAATACTAAAGGGGGTTTTCCAACCAGATAAACAAAACAAAACAAAACCACAAGTAAAAGTTCCACCAAGAACATTATAAAACCAAATTTAAACTGTGACAACAAAAACAAAAAAAAGGGGAGAGGACGGAAATTAACAGTAGCAAAGGACAATGAAGTGCAGAAACACTCATAAGATAGGGTACTACAATGAATATGGTAGGTACCCTTATCATTACTTAATGGTAACAACCCTTGAGAAAACCACCACAGAAGCACATGACTTAAAAAAGATAGCAACAGAGGAAAGAAGTATGGAATACAAACAAATTCAAATGATAGAAAAACAAAAGAGAAGAATAAAACAAGAGACAAAACTAACAGAAAGCAATTTATAAAATGGCAATAGAGAACCCACAAGTGTCAATAATTACACTAAATGTAAATGGATTAAACTCACCAATAAAAAGACAGAGAAGCAGAATGGATTAAAAAAGAAAATCCAACTGTATGCTGCCTACAAGAAACACATCTAAGCAACAAGGATAAAAACAAATTCAAAGTGAAAGGCTGGAAAACAATACTCCAAGCAAATAACATCCAAAAAAAAGCAGGTGTAGCAATACTCATATCTAATAATGCTAACTACAAGACAGCAAAAGTACTCAGAGACAAAAATAGTCATTTCATAATGATTAAGGGGACACTGAATCAAGAAGACATAACAATCGTTAATATATATACACCAAACCAAGGAGCACCAAAATATATAAGACAGCTACTTATTGACCTTAAAACAAAAACTGACAAAAACACAATCATACTTGGAGACCTCAATACACCGCTGATGGCTTTAGATCATTCATCGAAACAGAAAATCAATAAATATATATTGGCCTTAAACGAAACACTAGAGCACCTGGATATGATAGATAGCTACAGGACACTTTATGCCAAAGTGACAGGGTATATATTTTTCTCTAGTGTACATGGAACATTCTCAAGAATTGACCATATGTTGGGCCACAAAAATAACATCAGCAAATTCAGAAAAACCGAAATTGTACCAAGCATATTTTCTGATCATAAAGCCTTGAAACTAGAATTCAACTGCAAAAAAGAGGGAAAAAGCCCCACAAAAATATGGAAACTAAACAACATACTTTTAAAAAATGAATGAGTCAAAGAAGAGATAAGCGCAGAGATCAAAAGATATATACAGACAAATGAAAATGACAATATGACATATCAGAATCTCTGTGATGCAGCAAAAGCAGTAATAAGAAGAAAGTTGATATCACTTCAGGCCTATATGAACAAACAAGAGAGAGCCCAAGTGAACCACTTAACTTCACACCTTAAGGAACTAGAAAAAGAAGAACAAAGACAACTCAAAACCAGCCAAAGAAAGGAAATAATAAAAATTAGAGCAGAAATAAATGAAATAGAGAACAGAAAAACTATAGAAAAAATTAATAAAACAAGGAGCTGGTTCTTTGAAAAGATCAATAAAATTGCTAAGCCTTTGGCAAGACTCACCAAGGAAAAAAGAGAAAGAACTCATATAAACAAAATCCAAAATGAAAGAGGAGAAATCACCACAGACATCACAGATATACAAAGAATTATTGTAGAATGCTATGAAAAACTATATGCCACCAAATTCAAAAATCTAGAGGAAATGGATAAATTCCTAGAACAATACAACCTTCCTAGACTGAGTCATGAAGAAGCTGAAAGTCTAAATGGACCAATTAGCAAGGAGGAAATAGAAAAAACTATTAAAAACCTCCCCAAAAATATAAGCCCAGGCCCAGATGGTTATACTAGTGAATTCTATCAAACATTCAAAGAAGACTTGGTTTCTATTCTACTCAAAGTCTTCCCAAAAATTGAAGAAGAAGCAATACTTCCAAACATTTTATGAGGCCAACATAACCCTCATACCGAAACCTGGCAAGGATGGCACACACACACACACAAAACTACTGACCAATATCTCTAATAAATACAGATGCTAAAATACTAAACAAAATACTGGCAAATCGAATACAATATATTAAAAAAAATAATACATCATGATCAAGTGGGATTCATCCCAGAATCTCAAGGATGGTTCAACATACGTAAAACGGTTAACGTAGTACACCATATTAATGAAACAAAGAACAAAAACCACATGATCTTATCAATAGATGCAAAAAAGGCTTTTGATAAAATACAATACAATTTTATGTTTAAGACTCTCAACAAAATGGGTATAGAAGGAAAATATCTCAACATGATAAAGGCCATATATGATAAACCATCAGCCAACATCATATTAAATGGCATAAAACTGAGGACTTTCCACCTTAAATCAGGAACAAGACAGGGTTGTCTACTCTCTCCACTCTTATTTAACATAGTGCTAGAAGTTCTGGCCAGAACAATCAGACAAGAGAAAGAAATAAAAGGCATCCATATCGAAAAAGAAGAAGAAAATGTATCACTTTTTGCAGATGATATGATTCTATACATTGAAAACCCCAAAGACTCCACAAAAAGATTACTAGAAACAATAAACCAATATAGTAAGGTCGCAGGATACAAAATTAATATACAAAAGTCCATAGCCTTTCTATATGCCAACAATGAAACATTAGAAAATGAACTCAAAAAAATAATTCCCTTCACGATTGCAACAACAACAACAAAATACCTAGGAATAAACATAACAAAAAATGTAAAGGACCTATATAACCAAAACTATACAGCATTGTTAAGGGAAATCGAAAAAGATACAATGAGATGGAAAACTATTCCTTGTTCTTAGATAGAAAGAATAAATATAATCAAAGTGGCCATATTACCCAAAGCAATTTATAAATTTAATGCAATTCCCATCAAAATTCCTATGACATTTTTTAAAGAAATGGAACAAAACATCATCAGGTTTATATGAAACTATAAAAAACCCCGAATAGCCAAAGCAATCCTAAGGAAAAAGAATGAAGCTGGGGGCATTACAATACCTGACTTCAAAATATATTATAGGTCCACAACAATCAAAACAGCATGGTATTGGCAGAAAAATAGACACTCAGACCAATGGAACAGAATAGAAAGTCCAGAAATAAAACCATATATAAATGGTCAAATAATTTTCGATAAAGGGGCTAACAACACACAATGGAGAAAAGAAAGCCTCTTCAACAAATGATGCTGGGAAAACTGGAAATCCACATGCAAAAGAATAAAACTCGACTACAGTTTGTCCCCTTGTACTAAAATTAATTCAAAATGGATCAAAGACCTAAATATAAGACCTGAAACAATAAAGTACATAGAAGAAGAAATAGGTACTAAACTCATGGACCTGGGTTTTAAAGAGCATTTTATGAATTTGACTCCAAAGGCAAGAGAAGTGAAGGCAAAGATAAATGAATGGGACTACATCAGACTAAAAAGTTTTTGCTCAGCAAGAGAAACTGACAACAAAATAAACAGACAGCCAACTAAATGGGAAATGATATTTTCAAAGAACAGCTCAGATAAGGGCCTAATATCCAAAATATACAAGGAACTCATAAAATTCTACAACCAACAAACAGTCCAATAAAAAAATGGGAAGAGGACATGAACAAACACTTCTCCCAGGAAGAAATACAAATGGCCAACAGATATATGAAAAGATGCTCATCTTCATTAGTTACTAGAGAAATTCAAATCAAAACTGCAATGAGATAATACCACCTCACACCTGTTAGGTTAGCTATTATGAACAAGACAGGTAATAATAGCAAATGTTGGAGAGGCTGTGGAGGAAAAGAAACCCTCATTCACTGTTGGTGGAAATGTAAAGTAGTACAACCATTATGGAAGAAAGTATGGTGGTTCCTCAAAAAACTGAAAATAGAACTACCTTATGACCCAGCAATCCCTCTACTGGGTATATACCCCCAAAACTCA
Source organism: Saccopteryx bilineata (assembly GCF_036850765.1). Taxonomy (NCBI): domain Eukaryota; kingdom Metazoa; phylum Chordata; class Mammalia; order Chiroptera; family Emballonuridae; genus Saccopteryx; species Saccopteryx bilineata. The sequence goes on along the minus strand of NC_089492.1, from coordinate 255,234,935 downwards.
GAAACATTGATACGTAAAGACACATGTAGCCCCATGTTCATTGCAGCATTGTTCAAGTGGCCAAGACATGGAAACAACCAAAAAGCCCTTCAATAGAAGACTGGATAAAGAAGATGTGGCACATATTCACTATGGAATACTAGTCAGCCATAAGAAATGATGACATCAGATCATTTACAACAAAATGGGTGGATCTTGATAACATTGTATGGAATGAAATAAGCAAATCAGAAAAAACCAAGAACTACATGATTCCATACATTTGTGGGACATGAAAACAAGACTAAGAGACATGGAGAAGAGTATGGTGGTTATTGGGGGTAGAGGGGAAGGGGAAGGGGGAGGGGCACAAAGAAAACTAGATAGAGGCTGACGGAGGACAATCTGACTTTTGGTGATGGGTATGCAACATAATTGAATGAGAAGATAACCTGGACATGTTTTCTTTGAATATATGTACCCTGATTTATTGATGTCACCCCATTAACATTAATAAAAATTTATTTAAAAAAAACAACAAAGGATAGAGACTCTGTTCAATCATATCATAACTGAAAACTTTCTTAAATTAATGCAGGGAAAAGTTCCATACACTCAAGAAGCACAGAGAACTTCATTAAAGAGAAACCCAAAGATATCTGCACCAAGACACATCATAATTAAAATACCAAAGCTAAATGATAAAAAGAAAATATTAAAAGCTGCTCGATAAAAGAAGGCTATCACCTACAAAAGAGCCCCCATAAAGATTACATCCAATTTCTCAACAGAAACACTTGAGGCCAGAAGGGCATGGCAAGAAATACTCAAAGTAATGCAGAACAAGAACCTACAACCAAGACTACTTTATCCAGCAAGGCTATCATTTAAAATTGAAGGAGAAATAAAAAGTTTCCCAGACAAAAAAACCTCAAGGAATTCATTACAACCAAACCAATGCTGCAGGAAATGTTAAGGGGCCTGTTGTAAACAGATCAAAGGGGAAAAATATAGCAAAAGAGGAATACAGTTTTAAAGAATAAAATGGCAATAAACAACTACATATTAATAATAACCTTAAATGTAAATGGATTAAATCAGGGTTTGGGAACCTTTTTGACTGATAGAGCCATGAACGCCACATATTTTAAAATGTAATTCCATACAATGACCCATGTATGTTATGCATCATACAATAAAAATTTGGTGTTATCCTGAAGGCCAGCTGTGATTAGCTCCAGCCACCTGCAACCATGAACATGAGCAGTAGGAAATGAATAGATTGTAATACATGAGAATGTTTTATATTTTTAACATTATTATATTTTTTATTAAATATTTGTCTGTGAGCCAGATGCAGCTATCAAAAGAGCCACATCTGGCTCGTGAGGCATAGGTTCCCAACACCTGGATTAAATGATCCAATCAAAAGACATAGGGTCAATATGTGGATAAGAAAACAGGACCCATACATATGCTGTCTACAAGAGACACACCTTAAAACAAAAGATGCACATTCACTGAAGGTAAAAGGATGGAAAAAAATATTTCATGCAAATGGAAATGAAAAAAAAGCTGGGGTAGCAATACATATATAAGACAAAATGGACTTTTTTTTTATAATAAATTTTTATTAATGGTAATGGGATGACATTAATAAATCAGGGTACATATATTCAAAGAAAACATGTCTAGGTTATTTTGTCATTAAATTATGTTGCAAACCCCTCGCCCAAAGTCAGATTGTCCTCCGTCACCCTCTATCTAGTTCTCTGTGCCCCTCCCCCTCCCCCTAACTCTCTCCCTCCCTCCCTCCCATGTCCTCCCTCCCCCCCACCCTTGGTAACCACCACACTCTTGTCCATGTCTCTTAGTCTCATTTTTATGTTCCACCAATATATGAAATCATGTAGTTCTTGTTTTTTTCTGATTTACTTATTTCACTCCTTATAATGTTATCAAGATCCCACCATTTTGCTGTAAATGATCTGATGTCATCATTTCTTATGGCTGAGTAGTATTCCATAGTGTATATGTGCCACATCTTCTTTATCCAGTCTTCTATTGAAGGGCTTTTTGGTTGTTTCCATGTCTTGGCCACTGTGAACAGTGCTGCAATGAACATGGGGCTACATGTGTCTTCACGTATCAATGTTTCTGAGGTTTTGGGGTATATACCCAGTAGAGGGATTGCTGGGTCATAAGGTAGTTCTATTTGCAGTTTTTTGAGGAACCACCATACTTTCCTCCATAATGGTTGTACTACTTTACAGTCCCACCAACAGTGAATGAGGGTTCCTTTTTCTCCACAGCCTCTCCAACATTTGCTATTACCCGTCTTGTTGGTAATAGCTAATCTAACAGGAGTGAGGTGGTATCTCATTGTAGTTTTGATTTGCACAAAATGGACTTTTAAACAAAGGCTATAGTAAGAGAAAAAGAAGGGCACTATATAATGATAAAGGGAGCCATCCAACAGAAAGATATAACCATTATAAATATCTATGCACCTAATATAGGAGCACATAAATATATAAAACAGACTTTGATGGTTATAAAGGGTGAGATCAACAGCAATACTATAAAAGTAGGGGATTGCAATACCCCACTAACATCACTAGATAAATCCTCAAGAAAAAAAATTAACAAAGAAACAGAAGACTTAAAGTCACACTAGATCAACTAAACTTAATAAATATATATCTTCAGAACTTTTCACCCTAAGGCAGCAGAATATACATACTTTTCAAGTGCTCATGGTACATTCTCTAGGATAGATCACATGTTAGGCCACAAAAGCAGTGTCAGCAAATTTAAGAAAATTGAAATCATATCCCGCATTTTTCTCTGATCACAATGGCAGGACACTAGAAATCAACCACAACAGAAAAATTGAAAAATACTCAAACACATGGAAACTAAACAGCAGGTTGTTAAATAACAAATGGGTTAACAATGAGATCAAAGAATAAATAAACAAATTCCTAGAAATGAATGATAATGAGCATATATCAATGCAAAATTTATGAGACACAGCAAAAGCAGTACTGAGAGGAAAGTTCATAACATTACAGGCATACCTTAAGAAGCTAGAAAAAGCTCAAATAATCAACTCGACCCTGCATCTAAAAGAACTGGAAAAAGAACAGCAAGTAAAGCCCAGAGGTAGTAGAAGGAAGGAAATAAAGATCAGAGCAAAAATAAATGACATTGAGGCTAAAGCAACAATACAGAGGATCAATAAAACCAGGAGCTGGTTCTTTGAAAAGGTAAACAGGATCGATGAACCAGACTCACCAAGAAAAGAAGAGAGAGGACTCAAATAAATAAAATTAGAAATGAGAGTAGAGAAATAACAAATGACACAACAGAAATACAAAATATTGTAAGAAAATACTATGAAGAACTGTATGCCAAAAAACTAAACAATCTAGATCAGGGGTAGTCAACCTTTTTATACCTACCACCCACTTTTGTATCTCTGTTAGTAGTAAAATTTTCTACCCTCCCACTATTTCTACAGTAATGGTGATTTATAAAGTAGGGAAGTAACTTTACATTATAAAATTTATAAAGCAGAGTTACAGCAAGTTAAAGCATATAATAATAATTACTTACCAAGTACTTTGTGTCAGATTTTTGCTAAGTTTGGCAGAATAAATTTGTATAACACAACTTACTATAGTTAAATCTATCTTTTTATTTATACTTTGGTTGCTTCGCTACTGCTCACCATGAAAGCTGGAACACCAGTAGTGGGCAATATGGACCAGGTTGACTACTGCTGACCTAGATGAAATGGACAAATTCCTTGAAACATAATCTTTCAAAAATTAATCTAGAATAATCAGAAAACCTAAACAGACCACTTACAACAAATTAGATCAAAACAGTTATCAAAAAACTCCCAAGAAACAAAAGTCTTGGGCCTGATGGCTTCACAAGTGAATTCTACCAAATATTCAAAGAAGAACTAACTCCTATCCTTCTCAAGCTATTTCAAAAAATTCAAGAGGAAGGAAGACTTCCAAGCTGCTTTTATGAAGCGAGCCTAATTCTGATTTCAAAACCAGGAAAAGACAACACAAAGAAAGAAAATTATGGGCCAATATCTCTGATAAATCTAGATGCTAAAATCCTCAACAAAATATTAGTAAACCAAATCCAGCAATATATGAAAAGAATCATACATCATCATCAAGTGAGATTTATTCTGGGAAGGCAAGGCTGGTACAATATTCACAAATCAATCAATGTGATTCATCACATAAACAAAAGGAAGGATAAAAACCACATGATAATTTCAATAGATTCAGAAAAAGCACTTGATAAAATCCAGCACCCATTTATGATCAAAACTCTCAGCAAAGTGGGAATACAGAAAACATACTTCAACATGATAAAAGCCATCTATGACAAACCCACAGCCAACATCATACTCAATGGGCAAAAATTAAAAGCAAACCCTTTAAGATCAGAACAAGGCAGAGATGCCCCCTTTCACCACTCTTGTTCAATATAGTCCTGGAAGTCCAAGCCACAGCAATCAGACAAGAAAAAGATATTAAAGGCATCCAAATTGGAAAAGAAGAAGTAAAACTATCATTATTTGCAGATGATATGATATTGTATATAGAAAACCCTAAAGTGTCAGTCAAAAAAAAACTACTGGACCTAATAAACAAATTCAGCAAGGTGGCAGGATATAAAATTAATACTCAGAAATTAGAGGCATTTTTATACACCAACAATAAACTGTCAGAAAGAGAAATTAAGGAAACAATCTCTTTCACTATTGCAAGCAAAAAAATAAAATACCTAGAAGTGAATTTAACCAAGGAGATTACAGACTTGTACTCAGAAAATTATAAAACACTGATGAAAGAAATCAAGAAAGATACAAACAAGTGGAAGCATATACCATGCTCATGGTTAGGAAGAATAAACATCATTAAAATGTCTATATTACCCAAAGCAATCTACAAATTCAATGCAATACCAATTAAAATACCAATGACATACTTCAAAGATATAGAATACATATTCCAAAAATTTATATGGAACCAAAAAAGAACATGAACAGCCTCAGCAATCTTGAAAAGGAAGAATAAAGCAGGAAGTATCACACTTTTTGATATCAAATTATACTACAAGGCCATTGTACTCAAATCAGCCTGGTACTGGCATAATAACAGGCATATAGTTCAATGGAACAGACAGAGAACCCAGAAATAAACCCACACCTTTATGGACAGTTGATATTTGACAAAGAAGGTAAAAGCATAAAATGAAGTAAAGACAGCCCCTTTAACAAATGGTATTGGGAAAATTGGACAGCTACCTGCAAAAAAATGAAACTAGACCACCAATATACACCATTCACAAAAATAAACTCAAAATAGATAAAAGACTTAAGTGTATGTAAGCCATGAAACCATAAGCATCTTAGAATAAAACATAGGCAGTAAGCTCTCTGACATCTCTCGCAACATTATATTTGCTGATTTATCTCCACAGGCAAGTGAAGTCAAAGACAGGATAAACAAATGGGACTATATCAAACTAAAAAGCTTTTGCACAGCTAAAGACAATAAGAACAGAATAAAAAGACAAACTACACAATGGGAGAATATATTTGACAATACGTCTGATAAGGGGTTAGTAAACAAAATTTATAAAGAACTTGTAAAACTCAACATCAGGAAGACAAACAATCCAATCAAAAAATGGGCAAAAGAAATGAATAGACACTTCTCCAAAGAAGACATACAGATGGCCAATCGGCATGTGAAAAAATGCTCAACATCACTAATCATTAGAGTAATGCAAATTAAAACCACAATGAGATATCACCTCACACCAGTCACAATGGCGCTCATCAACAAAACAACACAGAATAAGTGCTGTTGAGGATGTGGAGAGAAGTGAACCCTCCTGCAGTGCTGGTGGAAATGCAGACTGGTACACTATGGAAAACATTATGGAGATTCCTCCAAAAATTAAAATTTGAACTGCCTTTTGATCCAGCTATCCCACTTTTAGGAATATACCCTAAGAACACCATAGCACTGTTTCAAAAGGAGAAATGCATCCCCATGTTTATGGCAGCATTGTTCACAATAGCAAAGATCTGGAAACAGCCCAAGTGTCCGTCAGTGGATGAGTGGATTAAAAAGCTTTGGTACATATATACTATGGAATACTACTCAGCCATAAGCAATAATGACATTGGATCATTTACAACAACATGGATGGACCTTGATAACATACTGAGTGAAATAAGTAAATCAGAAAAAAACTAAGAACTATATGATTCCATACATAGATGGGACATAAAAATGAGACTCAGAAACATGGACAAGAGTGTGTTGATTACGGGGGTGGGGGGAGGAGAGGGATGGGTAGGGTGTGAGGGGTACAAAGAAAACGAGATAGAAGGTGACAGAAGACAATTTGACTTTGTGATGGGTATGCAACATAATCAAATGTCAAAATAACCTAGAGATGTTTTCTCTGAAATATGTACCCTGATTTATCAATGTCACTCCATTAAAATTAATAATAATAAAAGAAGAAAAGCAAATGACAAGTCAATGTTGTTCAATTATGCAAATGAGATGCAAAACCAACTTTTATTTTATTTGTGAAAATGCACTATACAAAAGGCTGAAAGTACTGGAGAATCTGCACATTCCCTGATCCCCTGATATTGTGAGCAGTCAGATCTTCTAGCTAGTCACTCTGCCTTGCTAGAAAAACCTTTTTCTAAGTGGCCTGTGGGATAATGTCAATATCTTGCTGCAAAACCATCAGGGGTTTTAAACAGGTATGGCCTATAAAATGTCCTCTTGCTCATTATGGAATGCATGACCTATCAGAAGTTACACCTACCCTTACTTTCATCTTTGTCTTTCACCATTTATTTACCATTTTACTCCTTATCTACACTGAACTTCTCACCATTCCCTGAACACCATGCCTTCATGCCCTTTGCCTTTGCTTTTTCTTTCTTCCTTTTTTCCTGTCTTCTGCTTCCTTCCTTCCTTTCTTCATTTCTTTCTTCATTTCTTTCTTTCTTTCTTTCTTTCTTTCTTTCTTTCTTTCTTTCTTTCTTTCTTTCTTTCTTTCTTTCTTTCTTTCTTTCTTTTCTTTCTTTCTCTCTCTCTCTTTCTTCTTTTGTCTTTCTTTCTTTCTTTTGCCTTTCTCTCTCTTTTTCTCTTTCTTTCTTCTTTCTTTCTTTCTTTCTTTCTTTCTTTCTTTCTTTCTTTCTTTCTTTCTTTCTTTCCTTCCTTCCAGATTGAAATGATCTGTTACGTAAACTTTCCCAGATTAAAATACAATTATCTACCTACCCTGTAGATAATTGACTTTACTTTGGCACCTCTAAATGTTGCCTATCCTGAGTCACGGAAGGACTAAACCCCCACAAATTGCACGAAGACCACAGACTTCTGTGTTTTTTATGGCACTGAGGACAGAACCTATATTTCTAGGTGATACACCATCCTAGTCCTGTGTGTGTTCTGCTGCTGGAATACTGAGTCTACCTTGCTTAGTCCACTATGACTGTTAGGCCAGAGAGACTTGGGGATGAGAAGTATGTGAGAGGTCACTTGAGACAAACTGCCAGCTGATAGTCATCAGAAAAGGATGGCAGTTCATGGTCTGAACCACCAATGCCTCCTGGGGGCTGCCTACCTTGTTTGGTCCCTCCAGTTTCCTGTAATGCCCTTACTTACCTTTTAGGTCTAAAGTGTTATGGTTTCTACTGAAAAGGAAAACATTCTGAGATGTCTTAAATTAATTACAGCAGGCCAGAGGGTAAAAGGCAGAGAGACAAGAGAGGTTAATTCATTAACAACTGCAGGGCAAAACAAACAAAGACTATTTACATTCCTGAGTATATGTTGAAACTTTTAATTAAACTCCTTGTTCATGGTGGCCAAGACATGGAAATAGTGGAAGTGCCCTTCAATGGATGACTGGATAAAGAAGATGTGGTAGATATATACTATGGAATACTACTCAGCCATAAGAAATGGTTACATACTATTATTTATGACAACATGGATGGATCTTGATACTGAGTGAAATAAGTAAATCAGGAAAAGCTAAGAACTGTATGATTCCATACATAGGTGGAACACAAAATTGAGACTCATGGACATAGATAAGAATGCAGTGGTTACCAGGGGGAGGGAAAGGGAGGAGAGGAAGGGGAGAAGGAAGAAAAAGAGAGGGGAATGGGATAGAGGGAGGGGCATAAAGAGAAACAAATATAGAGTGACGGAGGATGATTTGACTGGGTAATGGGTATACAGCATAATTGACTGTCCAAATAATGTGGAGATATTGTCTCTAAATCTACGTACTCTGGTTGATCAATGTTATCCTGTTAAATTTAATTGTCTAAATAAAAAAAACAATTGGATATTTCCACAATTACCTAAAAACAGTAGCAAGGCACCACTGAACACTAGGAACCTATGTTTCTTGCTTACTCATGAACTTTCTGAACTGTCACTCACACCATCCAAAAGAGCAAACATTTCTTCCTATGAACTCTGCACCTATTCCAGAACTAGCTCTTATTCACCTTCCCTCACCCCCTTTATCTGTAGCCAATGTAAATTCTTTCAAAGCAACTCACATCTTTCTTCCCCTTACTTGATGTATAAAAACCCGTCAACTCCAACGTCAAACATGTTGTCTTCTCTGACCAGAGCTGCTGGTGGTAGTTTAGACTTTATGGCCCAGGACCTGGTCCTTTTAATGGCTACCATAGGGTTCAATAAACCCTTTCTCTATGGAAAATGTTTGGTTTTGCAAGTATTTGTTCAAGAGCTTCCCAAAAGTGGATGGGACAGGAGATACTCAACAATAGGTTGGATCACACTACTTTGGTCACTACCAAGGAGAAGGAGGACCATTATAGAAATAACTTACTCTCTCTTTACATTTCCATGCTTAAAGCAATGGTCATCCCCCCCTGGAGAAAAGCACCAACTACTACTAGTTGGCCTGGACAATGGCAACTTCAGTGGCAGGGTGGACATCCTAAAATGTCACTCCAGTGGGCTCTGGGGCCCAGGGCTTCAGCATGAAATTGAGCCACTCCACAGAAGAAATGGACATTAGGTCTGCACTCACAGAGTCAGATTCTACCTTTAGGTCTCTGGTTTTCCCAGCTATATTCAGATAACATTTGATAAGTAAATAGAATTAAAGTTCCTGATGTCCCTTACTTAGGAGTCCCAGTACTGGTCATTTGTTTCTTTTTCCTTGACACATTTGTTACCCAGAATGGAAGTACACTTTTTCCTCAGGTATAGCTCAATTTCAGGACAGAAACGATTCCGCCTTTGTTCTATGAGTAACAAAAATTTCTGGTCTGCCAAAGGTAGTTGCCATTATAACTTATTTTTAAATTTCAAAACATATTCATATCATTATGAAAGAACCTGTTTAATTATATTATCAAAGTTTCTGAGAATATAATCCTCCCTTTAAAAACATTTGCTTTACAGTCTTACTTTGCTATAATGTCTTTGTCTGAGAAAGTGAAGGAGTTCAAGGAGATATCTGGAGAGACAGAAAGAGAGCTTAGCTTTGTCAGCAGAGGCCCTTTAGAGGATGGTCAGAGGTACAAATTCAATGCACTTTATAGTATTGGGATCTGGCGTACACTATGGAAAAGGAAACTAATATTTTTGGAATTCAAATAACCCAAATGAAAAAAACAAGAGCAGTAAAATCTTAGTTATTTCTCATAGCTATATTCTTTCTACTATGCCTCCTTGGACAAGAAGGAAAATAACAAATGAGATTACATCAAATTAAAAAGTTTTTGCACAGCAAAAAAGTCAACAAAATGAAAAGACAATCCACTTAGTTAGAGAACTTATTTACCAATGACACATCTGATAAGGGGTTAATATCCAAAATTTATGAAGAACATATAAAACTCAACACAAAAAAGCAAACAATCCAATTTTAAATTTTTATTTAGAAAATGACCTGTGGTGGCGCAGTGGGATAAAGCGTCGACCTGGAACACTGAGGTCGCCGGTTCGAAATCTTGGGCTTGCCTGGTCAAGGCACATATGGGAGTTGATGCTTCCTGCTCCTCCCCCTTCTCTCTCTGTCTCTCTGTCTCTCTCTCTCATTCCTCTCTCTCTAAAAAATCAATAAATAAAATATCTTTAAAAAAAAGAAAATGAAATTTAAAAGAGTGACATTGATCTAAGAATACATAGGTTTTAGGCAAACATTTCTATAGCATTTGAACTGTTAATTATATTGTGTTCCCATCACCCAGAGTCAAATCATTTTCTGTCACCATATATTTGTCCCTCTTTACTCCTCTCCCCCCACCCCCTCCCAAGACATGAAAACAACCAAAGTGTCCTTCAATAGGGAATTGTATAAAGAAGATCTGATATATGTATACAATGGAATACTATTCAGCCATAAGAAATGATGACATATTGTCATTTATAACCTTGAGAACATTATACTGAGTGAATTAAGTAAATCTTAAAAAGCTAAGAACTATATGATTTTATACAATCCAATTTAAAAATGAGTAGAGGACCTAGTAAACACTTCTTCAAAGAAAATATACATTTGTCCAATAGACATATGAAAAAATAGTCAGCATCACTAATCAGAGAAATTCAAATTAAGATCAAAATGAGATATCACCTCACACCTCTCAAAATGACTATCATCAATAAATCAACAAACAAATGTAAGTGAAGATGTGAAGAAAAGGGAATCCTTGTGCACTGTTGGTGAAAATGCAGATTGGTGCAGCCACTGTGGAAAGCAGTATGGTGTTACTTAAAAAAATTAAAAATGGAATTGCCTTATCACCCAGAAATTCCCACTTCTGGGAATATATCTGAAGAGACCTTAGACACTAATTTGGGAGGATTAGTGCAACTCTACATGTTAATTACAGCATGATTTATAAAAGCCAGGATTTAGAAGCAGCCCAAGTGCCCTCAGTAGATAAATAGGTAAAAAGCTGTGGTACCTTTAAACAATAAAATGCCATTAAGCCATAAAAAATAGTCAAAGAATAAAAAAACCTTACTTTGTTATTTATAAAATCTTACACTTTTATTTAGAAAAATAAGAAAAGCTTACTCTTTCCAAAGAATGGACCTGCAAGAATTATGCTAAATAAAGTAAACCAGTCAGAGAAAGATAAGTACTATATAATTAAACTCACATGTGAAATCTAATGAACAAAATAAACTAACAAGCAAATTATAAATAGATTAATAAATAGAGAATAGACTGACAGCTGTCAAAAGAAAGAGGAATTGCAGAGCTGGGTATAAAAAGATAAAGGGATTTAGCAAAATAATTCACAGAAACAGAAAACAGTGTGATAATTACTAGAGGGAAAGAGGGGTGGGAAGAGGTAGAAAAGAGTGTAAGGGGGATAAATGTTGATAAAGAGAGACTTGACTTGGGCTGGTGAACACACAATGCAATATATAGATGATGTATTATAGCATTGTACACTTGACACCTATATAAATTTTTAACTAATTGTATTGCAATAAATTTAATATAAAGGGAAGACATCAGAGTAATGGCAGTGTGAGAGATACTCCTGATCTTTCCCCTTGGAAATTTCAACAAATTGAACAACTATAAATCCATGAAGAAACCCCAGCTGGGCTTGCAGGCATGCTTGAAAGACCCACGCATGGAATGAACTAAAGATGAAATGGGGTGGAAAGGGGTGTGGAAAATAAAACACAGTTGCATTGGGCTTTGGAGAGGAGAGGAGACAAACCTGGAGTGACTGAGTGTTTTTTCTCTGCTGGACTATTGGGAGGAAGGAAGCTTGGGCTCTCTGGATTATGTCTGAGGGGTAAAGAGAGGGAAACTCAGAGTGACTGGGTCTCCTTCTGCTGGGAGGAGCCATGAGATAGAGAGGCAGAGGGGAAGATAAACCAAAGCAGCCAGAGCATGGGGTCATGGTCAGTGTTCCCTGTGGTCTGCACTTAGCAGAGACAGAGAAAGCTAAAGTGCAGCCCCTAGCCTCCCAGAACCCACCTCCCTCATCTTGCAGTACTAAGAGTTGCAGAGACAAACCCCACAGCTAGCTTTCCAGAGCTGCTCTCTCTCCTGAAGAACAGAGGCACTCCACATCCAGTCCCCAGGTCTGTTGAGAAGTGGGAAAAAGCACCTGGAAGCCTGAGATTGCCACTGCTATTGCTGTAAAGCCCACACAACACACCGCACTACCAACACAATGGTGACCATACTACATCATAGTGACAGCAACATCTCAGTGGACAGCCCAGGAACTTCACAGAGGTAAAAATTGTAAGACAGCGACACCTACTGGAAGAAATCTCTCAAAACCAAAATTTATTTTTCTTTTTTTCCCACCTTTTTCCTTTGTTCCATATATTCATTCTTATTCATTTTTCATTTCTGAATTTAACTTTTAAAATTTTATATTTTTATTCTTATTTTCATGGGTGACCTCAATAAATCAGGATACATATATTCAAAGATAACAAGTCCAGGTTATCTGTCGTTCAATTATGTTGCATACCCACACCCAAAGTCAGATTAGTCCCTGTCACCTTCTATCTTGTTTTCTTTGTGCCCCTCCCACCCCCTATCCCTCTCCCATTCCCCCCTCCCCCCCCGTAACCACCACACTCTTATCAATGTCTCTTAGTTTCACTATTATGTCCCACCTACGTATGGAATAATACAGTTCCTGTTTTTTTCTGATTTACTTATTTCGCTTCGTATCATGTTATCAAGATCCCACCATTTTGCTGTAAATGTTCCGATGTCATCATTTCTTATGGCTGAGTAGTATTCCATAGTGTATATGTGCCACATCTTCTTTATCCAGTCATCTATTGATGGGCTTTTTGGTTGTTTCCATGTCCTGGCCACTGTGAACAATGCTGCAATAAACATGGGGCTGCATGTGTCTTTACGTATCAATGTTTCTGAGTTTTGGGGATATATACCCAGTAGAGGGATTGCTGGGTCATAAGGTAGTTCTATTTTCAGTTTTTTGAGGAACCACCATACTTTCTTCCATAATGGTTGTACTACTTTACATTCCCACCAACAGTGGATGAGGGTTCCTTTTTCTCCACAGCCTCTCCAACATTTGCTATTACCTGACTTGCTAATAACAGCTAATCGAACAGGTGTGAGGTGGTATCTCATTGCCGTTTTTGATTTGCATTTCTCTAATAGCTAAAGAAGATGAGCATCTTTTCATATATCTGTTGGCCATTTGTATTTCTTCCTGGGAGAAGTGTCTATTCATATCCTCTTCCCATTTTTTTATTGGATTGTTTGTTTGTTTGTTGTTGAGTTTTATGAGTTCTTTGTATATTTTGGATATTAGGCCCTTATCTGAGCTGTTGTTTGAAAATATCATTTCCCATTTAGTTGGCTTTCTGTTTATTTTGTTATCAGTTTCCCTTGCTGAGCAAAAACTTCTTAGTCTGATGTAGTCCCATTCATTAATTTTTGCCTTCACTTCTCTTGCCATTGGAGTCAAATTCATAAAATGCTCTTTAAAAACCAGGTCCATGAGTTGAGTACCTATGTCTTCTTCTATGTACTTAATTGTTTCAGGTCTTATGTTTAGATCTTTGATCCATTTTGAGTTAATTTTTGTACAGGGGGAGAGACTGTAGTCCAGTTTCATTCTTTTGCATGTGGCTTTCCAGTTTTCCCAGCACCATTTATTGAAGAGGCTTTCTTTTCTCCATTGTGTGTTGTTGGCCCCTTTATCAAAAATTATTTGACTATATATATGTGGTTTTATTTCTGGACTTTCTATTCTGTTCCATTGGTCTGAGTGTCTATTTTTCTGCCAATACCATGCTGTTTTGATTGTCGTGGCCCTATAATAGAGTTTGAAGTCAGGTATTGTTATGCCCCCAGCTTCATTCTTTTTCTTTAGGATTGCTTTGGCTATTCGGGGTTTTTTATAGTTCCATATAAATCTGATGATTTTTTGCTCTATTTCTTTAAAAAATGTCATTGGAATTTTGATGGGAATTGCATTAAATTTGTATATTGCTTTGGGTAATATAGCCATCTTGATTATATTTATTCTTCCTAGCCAAGAACAAGGTATATTCTTCCATCTCATTATATCTTTTTCGATTTCCCTTAACAATGGTTTATAGTTTTCATTATATAAGTCCTTTACATTCTTTGTTATGTTTATTCCTAAGTATTTTATTTTTTTTGTTGCAATCGTGAAGGGGATTATTCTTTTGAGTTCCTTCTCAGTTGTTTCATTGTTGGCATATAGAAAGGCTATTGACTTCTGTATGTTAATTTTGTATCCTGCGACCTTACTGTATTGGCTTATTGTTTCTAGTAGTCTTTTTGTGGATTCTTTGGGGTTTTCGATGTATAGGATCATATCATCTGCAAAAAGTGATACCTTTACTTCTTCTTTTCCGATATGGATGCCTTTTATTTCTTTGTCTTGTCTGATTGCTCTGGCTAGAACCTCTAGTACCACATTAAATAAGAGTGGAGAGAGTGGACAACCCTGTCTTGTTCCTGATTTAAGGGGGAAAGCCTTCAGTTTAGTGCCATTTAATATGATGTTAGCTGATGGTTTATCATATATGGCCTTTATCATGTTGAGATATTTTCCTTCTATACCCATTTTGTTGAGAGTCTTAAACATAAAATTGTGTTGTATTTTATCGAAAGCCTTTTCTGCGTCTATTGATAAGATCATGTGGTTTTTGTTCTTTGTTTTGTTGATATGGTGTATTACATTAACCGTTTTACGTATGTTGAACCATCCTTGAGATTCTGGGATGAATCCCACTTGATCATGATGTATTATTTTTTTAATATGTTGTTGTATTCGATTTGCTAGTATTTTGTTTAGTATTTTAGCATCTGTATTCATTAGAGATATTGGTCTGTAGTTTTCTTTTTTTGTGCCATCCTTGCCTGGTTTTGGTATGAGGGTTATGTTGGCCTCATAAAATGTGTTTGGAAGTATTGCTTCTTCTTCAATTTTTTGGAAGACTTTGAGTAGAATAGGAACCAAGTCTTCTTTGAATGTTTGATAAAATTCGCTGGTATAGCCGTCAGGGCCTGGACTTTTATTTTTGGGGAGGTTTTTAATGGTTTTTTCTATTTCTTCTCTACTGATAGGTCTGTTTAGGCTTTCTGCTTCTTCTTGACTCAGTCTAGGAAGGTTGTATTGTTCTAGGAATTTATCCATTTCTTCTAGGTTGTTGAATTTAGTGGCATAAAGTTTTTCATAGTATTCTACAATAATTCTTTGTATATCTACGGTGTCCGTGGTGATTTCTCCTCTTTCATTTTGGATTTTGTTTATATGAGTTCTTTCTCTTTTTTCCTTGGTAAGTCTTGCCAAGGGTTTGTCAATTTTGTTGATCTTTTCAAAGAACCAGCTCCTTGTTCTATTAATTTTTTCTATAGTTTTTCTGTTCTCTAATTCATTTATTTCTGCTCTGATTTTTATTATCTCCTTTCTTCGGCTGGTTTTGGGTTGTCTTTGTTCTTCTTTTTCTAGTTCCTTAAGGTGGGAAGTTAAGTGGTTCACTTGGGCTCTCTCTTGTTTGTTCATATATGCCTGAAGCGATATGAACTTCCCTCTTATCACTGCTTTTGCTGCATCCCATAGATTCTGATATGTCGTATTGTCATTTTCATTAGTCTGTATATATCTTTTGATCTCTGCACTTATTTCTTCTTTGACCCATTCATTTTTTAAAAGTATGTTGTTTAGTTTCCACATTTTTGTGGGATTTTTTTCCTCTTTTTTGCAGTTGAATTCTAGTTTCAAGGCTTTATGATCAGAAAATATGCTTGGTACAACTTCAATTTTTCTGAATTTGCTGATATTGTTTTTGTGGCCCAACATATGGTCAATTCTTGAGAATGATCCATGTACACTGGAGAAAAAATGTATACTCAGTCACTTTGGGATGAAATGTCCTGTAGATGTCTATCATATCCAGGTGCTCTAGTGTTTTGTTTAAGGCCACTATGTCTTTGTTGATTCTCTGTTTGGATGACCGATCTAGAGCCATCAGCGGTGTATTGAGGTCTCCAAGTATGATTGTATTTTTGTCAGTTTTTGTTTTAAGATCAATAAGTAGCTGTCTTATATATTTTGGTGCTCCTTGGTTTGGTGCATATATATTAAGAATTGTTATGTCTTCTTGATTCAGTGTCCCCTTAGCCATTATGAAATGGCCATTTTTGTCTCTAAGTACTTTTCCTGTCTTGTAGTCAGCATTATCCGATATGAGTATTGCTACACCTGCTTTTTTTTGGATGTTATTTGCTTGGAGTATTGTTTTCCAGCCTTTCACTTTGAATTTGTTTTTATCCTTGTTACTTAGATGAGTTTCCTGTAGGCAGCATACAGTTGGATTTTCTTTTTTAATCCATTCTGCTACTCTGTGCCTTTTTATTGGTGAGTTTAATCCATTTACATTTAGTGTAATTATTGATACTTGTGAGTTCCCTATTGCCATTTTATATCTTGCTTTCTGTTAGTTTTGTGTCTTGTTTGATCCTTCTCTTTCGTTTTTCTATCTTTTGTTTTTATTTGGTTGTATTCCATACATCTTTCCTCTGTTGCTATCTTTTTTATCTCATGTGCTTCTGTGGTGGTTTTTTCAATGGTGGTTACCTTTGAGTAATGAAAAGGGTCCCTACCCTGTTCATTGTAGCGAACTATTTTGTGAGTACTTTTGCACTCCATCGTCCTTTGCTACTGTTAATCTCCGTCTTCTCCCCCTCTTTCTTTTTGTTGTTGTCACAGTTTAAATTTGGTTTTATTGTGTTCTTCTTGGAGCTTTTACTTGTGGCTCTGTTTTTTTTTTGTTCTTTGTATCTGATTGGAGAACCCCCTTTAGTAATTCCTGGAGTGGGGGTTTTCTGATGATAAATTCCCTCATCTTTTCTGTATCTGTGAATGTTTTTATTTCTCCTTCGTATTTGAAGGATAGCTTTGATGGGTATAGTATTCGTGGCTGAAAGTTCCTCTCTTTCAGGACTTTAAATATTGGGGTCCACTCTCTTCTAGCTTGTAGAGTTTCTGCTGAGAAATCTGATGATAATCTAATGGGCCTTCCTTATATGTTGTATTCTTCTTTTCCCTGGCTGCCTTGAGAATTTTTTCTTTGCTGTTGGTTTGTGTCAATTTCATTATGATATGCCTTGGAGTAGGTTTGTTGGGGTTAAGAAAACTTGGAGTTCTGTTTGCTTCTTGAACTTGAGGCTTTAGTTCTTTCCACAGGCTTGGGAAGTTCTCATCAATTATTTGTTTAAGTATGTTCTCCATTCCATTTTCTCTCTCTTCTCCCTCTGATATACCTATTATTCTTATGTTATTCTTTTTGATGGAGTCAGATAATTCTTGTAGGGCTATCTCATTTTTTTTTAATTTTTGAGTCTCTTTCTTCTTCTCTCTGTTGTGCCTCAAGTTGCTTGTCTTCTATTTCACTAATCCTCTCTTCTATCTGACCTGTTCTATTAGCTAAGCTTGTTACTTCGTTTTTCAGCTCGTGAATTGAGTTTTTCATCTCTGTTTGATTTGTTTTATAGTTTCAATTTCCTTGGACATATATTCTTTGTGTTCATGGAGTTGTTTTCTGAGCTCCCTATATTGCCTTTCTGTGTTTTCTTGTATATCTCGGAGGATTTTTAGGATTTCTATCTTGAATTCTCTGTCATTTAGCTCCAAGGTTTCCAATATATTAAATTTTTTCTCCATAGATTTTTCCTCATCTAGCTGTGTTACCTCTCTTTCTTTTGTATCCATGATATTCGATTTTCTCTTCCTTAATGGCATCTGAGGGTGGTTTTGTTGATAGTATTAATGAGATTTAATAAAGAATAAAAGTTAAAAAAAATAAAAAAATAACAAATCGAAAAGAGTTGTTTTTTTTTAAAAAAAATTAATAATGAAATAAAGAAAAATAAAATAAAATAAAAATTTATTAAACAAAGGAAATTATTCCCCCCCTCTTTTTTTCCTCTCCTCTCCTCTCCCCTCTTTCTTGAGAAAATCTTGTGGTGGACTGTGAGTTATAACAAACAATGCCTGTGATGGAGGGCCTGAATTGGGGAAAAGTAATAAAGGGGCAAAAAAGAGAGAAAGAAAAAAAAAAAGAAAAAAAAAAAAAAAAAAGGAAAAAAAAAAAGAGCGTATGGACCCACAAAAAGCAAATAAGGAAAAAATTTGGGTCAAGAATAAAATGATTTGCTTTTAGGTGTTGGTTTTCTAAGAGTTATGATGAGAGGAATAAGAGGAAAATGGAAAAATGGGGGGACAAATTAAAAACTTACTATTGTATTTAGTGGAACAAGAACTAGATAATATGGAGAGCCAGGGATGGGAGCACTGCTAGTGAGTTAAAAAGGTGAAGTAAAAACCCCCCAAAATGCCACAAACATAGGTTTGAGTCCCAGATAAGATAATTTGTTTGTTATTGAGGTTTGAATGAGAGGAGATGTAAAGGAGAAAGGAAGAAACTAATATAGAGGGAGAAAAGAAAGAGAGAGAGAGAAAAAAAGAGGGAACCACTAAAAGAAGAAAAAAGAAAGGAGAGAGAGAGAGAGAGTTAAGGGTTTTGGAGTGCAACCCTCATAGAGAGAAAGGAAGAGAAGAGAAAAGATAATGGGAGATGTAACACTTATGAGTAGTGTAGTTCAAGGAGAGGAGAGAGTAAGACCGGTAGAGAGTTAATCGGCCAAATTGGAGGAGGAAAAAAAAGTCTCAAGAATGAAGATAAGAGAAACAAACGAACAAATATAATAAAATGGGATAGGTTATAAAGTCTGCAGATTATTCTTGATTTTGAGAGGTTATCTTCTTGCTTTTTCTTTTCTCTCCCTCTTCCTGGTCGGTGACTCTGTACCCCGGGTTCTGCCCCTTTGGCACGCTCAGGTAGAGGTTTGCAGTTGATAAGTCTCTATGGCAATGTCATGTATTGTGCTTTATTCTCGTTGGGAGTCGAGGCTCATTAGCATTTATAGGCTCCGACAGTGAGAGAGTCCGTGTTCCTGGAGCCTTTCTCCTAGTCTTTCCTTCCTCAATTAGTGGCCTGATAGTCCAGGTA
Organism: Saccopteryx bilineata; assembly: GCF_036850765.1. Classification (NCBI taxonomy): domain Eukaryota; kingdom Metazoa; phylum Chordata; class Mammalia; order Chiroptera; family Emballonuridae; genus Saccopteryx; species Saccopteryx bilineata. The sequence goes on along the minus strand of NC_089492.1, from coordinate 255,215,814 downwards.
TGGGGTTGCTGCTGCCTCTGCCTGGATAGTAAGAGGCTCAAATTGCTGGCAACTCCCCACTCTATTTCCACTCAGCACAGGGCTCTGGGTAAGGCTCAGTCAGTCAGAGCTGCTAGCATAATCAGGCGGGCTTTCCGCCCACTCGAAGACCTCTGGCTCTGCCACTCTATCCGGTAACACAAGCGGGCGCCCCACTTCCGGGGCGCTTGGAGGAAACTCTCACTCACTGTCTGCAACCAGGATATCCGGCCAGCAGTCTCACGCTCTGAGTGAAACCCCCAACCGCAGGGAAAAGTTGCAGCGTTGGAATTGAGTCTCGCTCCGTCCCCGTGTGCGGCTTTTGCAAGGCGCTGGGGCGGCCCGAGATTCCGCTTTGGCCCACACAAAGGCCCCTGACTCTGCCCCTCTCTGTGATAACACGGGCGCGCACTGCCGAGGCACTCGGAGGAATCGCTCACTCCTTATCTGCGCGCGCAAACCAGGATATGAGGCTGGCCGTGGTTCCCTCTGAGTGAAACAGCCTCCAGCACGGAAAATCTCCACCGTTGGGATTAGTTCTCACTCCCTCCCGTGCGTGGCTTTCCCAGGGTGCTGGGGCTGCCCAGAGACTCTGCCCTCAGCCCACAGAAAGGCCTCTGACCCTGCCTCTCCGTGGGGCAACACGGGCACCCACTTCCGCGGCTTAGGAAGAAATCTCTCTTCCACTAACTGCGCACCGACCAGGAGACCGGGTAAAATGGCCACTCCGCTTGTCTTTCTTTGTTTGGGTTTGGCGCGAGTGTTAGCTTGTATTGCCCGGGTTGCCACAGGATCAGATTTTCCTCAGCTTGGATCTCTGAGCCACAGCCTGGTTCGGCGTTTTTGCTGCGGGGGCCTGGATCTATTCACCCCCTTTGCCCGCCTCAGTTTCTATATTCACAGTTACCAGAGAAAGCCGCCCTGTTTAGGTTAGTGAGGAAGGCGGAGCATTTCTTACTCCCTATTTCCTTCGGGGTTTGGTTATATATTTAGCCAATTTTTCACTCAATCATACCTTTGGGTGTATTGCGAAGAATCTGGAAGCTCCAAGTATAGGTTTTTCTGTTTCTGGTTGAAGATCTTGTTGAGTTTTGGGGGAGATTTATCGGTATCGCTTCCTACTCCGCCATTACTCTGACGTCATCCTCCGAATTTAACTTTTAAAATTTTATATTTTTATTCTTATTTTCATGGGTGTTTTATTTTTTATTTTCTTCTTTGCTTTTGATCTTTTTTTTTTTTTACTGTGGTTTTCCTGCTTTACCTGTCATAATTGTTTAAATTTTTATATTTTTATTGTATTTCTTTTATTTTTTAATTTGTTTAGTTGTTATTTTTCTTTTTAGGGTTCTTAACAATATCACTCTCAAAAGACATCAAGGGAAAAAGAATTAAGTACCATGGTTACAAAAGACAAAGATGTAGTTCAAAAGAAAATGAAAAATCTTCAGAAAAAAATCTCAATCACATGGAAGCCTTGGAGTTAAATACTAGAGAATTAAAAATTGAAGTTCTAAAAATACTCAGTGAAAAGACACAAATAGGCAACTTAATTAGCTCAGAAAACAAATTAACAAATAAAATAAATACCTCACCAAGGAGATCAAAACTTCAAAAACAGAGATTAATAATTCAGTACATAAATTGAAGACTGAGGTAGCAAGTTTAGCTAACAGAACAAATAAGATAGTGGAAGGAATCAGTGACAGTAAAGACAGGCAACTAGAGGTGCTACAGAAAGAAAAGGAGAGAGGATCATGAATTAAAAAGACTGAGAGAGCTCTAAAAATTTTTTCTGAATCCATCAGAAAGAGCAATATAAGAATAATGAGTATATTAGAAGAAAAAGAAAGGGAGAAATGAATGAAGAACATATTCAAAAAATTTCCCAAACCTATGGAAAGAGTGACAGTCTCAAATCCAAGAAGGAAAAATAAAAGCCAAGTTACCACAACCCAAACAGACCTACTCCAAGGCACATAATAAAACTGTCAAAAATCAATGACAAAAAAAAAAAATCCTCAAGGCAGCTAAAAAAAAAGAAGACCATAACGTATAAAAGAAAGTCTATTAGGTTATCATCAGACTTCTCAGAGGAAACTCTACAAGCCAGAAGAGAATGGACCCAAACATTTAAAGTACTGAAAGAGGAATTACCAGCCAAGAATACTATATCCATCAAAGTTATCTTTCAAATATTGAGGAGAAGTAAACACTTTTACAGCCATACAAAAGCTAAGGGAACTTATCATCAGAAAACCATTGCTAAAAATACTTAAGAGGATTATTTGACTAGGCACAAAGAACAAAACAAATCTATTTTCAACTAAGAGTTACAACAAGGTCACAATAAAAACAACAATAACCTGTGACAACAATAACATAAAGGGAGAAGATAAAGATCTACAGTAGCAAAGGAGGATGGAGTGCAGAAGCACTCATATGCCAAAAAACCTCTTGTACATATGTACATTTCTTTCTTAACCCAATGGTAAACACCTACAAAAAAGCCACTACTGAAACACACAGTTTAAAAAAGAAGAAACTGGGCCTGACCTGTGGTGGTGCAGTGGATAAAGCATCAACCTGGAAATGCTGAGGTCACCGGTTCAAAACCCTGGGCTTGCCTGGTCAAGGCACATATGGGAGTTGATGCTTCCAGCTCCTCCCCCTCTTCTCTCTCTCTGTCTCTCGTCTCTCTCTCTCTCTCTGTCTCTCCCTCTCCTCTCTAAAATGAATAAATAAATAAAAAAAGAAGAAACTGGACAGAAGTATGGAATACCACAAAACAAAAACAACTGACAGAAACACAAAAGAGAAGAACCAAATGAGACACAGAGCTACCATAAAAGAAAACATAAAATGGCTATAGGAAATCCTCAAGTATCAATAATAACCTGAAATGTAAATGGACTGAACTCAAAAATAAAGAGGCACAGAGTAACAAATTGGATCAAAAAGCAAAACCCAACCATATGTTGTCTTCAAGAGACACATCTAAGCTGCAAGGATAAAAGTAGATTCAGAGTGATAGGTTGAAAAACCATTCTCCAAGCAAATAATATCCAAAAAAAAAGCAGGTGTAGCCATACTCATATCTGACAATGCTGACTTCAAGAAAACAAACATAACCAGAGACAAAACGGACATTTCATAATGATAAAGAGTATATTGTATCAAAAAGACATAACACTTCTCAATATATTTTCACTGAACCAGGGAGCACTAAAATATATAAGATATCTACTAACTGATCTAAAACTAGAAACAGAGAACACGATCATACCTGGAGATTTTAACACACCATTGACTGCTTTAGATAGATCATCCAAACAGAAAATCAATAAACATCAACCTTAAATGATGCTCTGGATCAAATGGACATAATAAATATTTATAGGAAATTTCATCCCAAAATGTCAGATTATACAGTCTTCTCTAGTGTGCATGGAACATTCTCAAGGATAGACCATATGTTGGGCCACAAAACTAACATAAAAAAATTCAGGAAGATTGAAATTATACCAAGCATATTTTATAATCACAAGGCTTAGAAATTAGACTTTAGTGGTAAAAAGGAGTAAAGAAACCCTTCAAAATGTGGAAATTAAACAACATACTTCTAAAATATGACTAGGTCAAAAAAGAACTGAAATCAGAGATCAAAAGTATATACAGACAAATGAAAATGACAACATGACATATCAAATTTTCTGGGGTGCAGCAAATGCAGTAATAACTGGGAAGTTTATATCATTACAGGCTTATATTAAGAAATAAGAGAGATCACAAGTAAACAGCCTAACATTACACCTTAAGGAACTAGAAAAAGAGGAACAAAGGCAACCTAAAGTCAGCAGAAGAAAGAAAATATAGTAAAAATTAGGGCAGGACTAAATGAAATAGAGAACAAAAAATATTTAGAAAAAACAATACAACAAAGAGTTGTTTTTTGAAAAGATCAATAAAATCGACAAACCACTGGCTAGATACCTAAGGAAGAAAGAGGAAGGACTCATATAAACAAAATCCAAAATGAAAGAGGAGAAATTACCAAGACATCATAGATATATAAAAGATCTTAGTAGAATATTATAAAAGATTATATGCCACCAAATTTAACAACATACACAAAATGGATAAATTCCTAAAACTATACAATCTTCACAGACTGAGTCATAAAAAATGAAAACCCTAAATAGGCCTATAAGCAGGAAGGAAATAGAAACAACTATCAAAAATCCCCCAAAAAACAAAAATTCAAGACCAGATGGTTACACTAGTGAATTCTACCAAACATTCATAAAAGATTTGGTAGCTATCCTTCTCAAAGTTTTCCAAAAAATAGAAGAAGCAATACTCCCCAACACATTTTATGAGGCCAATGTAACACTCACCCCAAAATCTGGCAAGGACAAAACACATGCGCGCGTGCGTGCACGCGCACACACACACACACACACACACACACACACTGCAGACCAATATGTCTAATAAATACAAATGCAAAAATCCTAAACAAAATACTAGCAAATTGAATACAACAACAGATTGAAAAAATAATACATTATGATCAAGTGGGATTCATTACAGGAGCACAAGGATGGTTCAACATATAGAAATTGATCAATGTAATACACCACATGAACAAAACAAAGAACAAAAACTATATGATTCTATCAAGATGTAGAAAAGGGATTTGATAAGATACAACATCCCTTTATGTTTAAAACACTCAATAAAATAAGAATAGAAGGAAATTAACTCAACATATTAAAGGTATATGACAAACTATCAGCTAATATCATACTAAGTGGTGAAAAAAATGAAGGCTTTTTCTCTAAAATCAGGAACAAAACAAGACTGCTCACTCTCTCCACTCTTATTCAACATAGTTCTGGAGGCTTTAGCCAAAGAAATTAGGCAAGGGAAAGAAATAAAAGGCATTCATATTGGGAAAAAAGAAGTGAAGGTATTGCTTATTGCTGATGACATAATTCTGTATGTAGAGAACCCCAAAGACCCCACCAAAAAAATATTAGAAACAATAAATCAATCTAGAAAAGTCATAGGATACAAAATCAACATACCCAAGTCTACTGCTTTTCTATATGTTCACAATAAAACTTTGAAAAATAAACTCAGGAAAACAATTTCTTTTATAATTGCAACAGAAAAAATAAAGTACATAGGAATAAACTCAACAAAGAATGTGAAGGACCTATATACTGAAAAGTACAAAACATTATTAAAAGAAATTTAAAAAGATGCAATAGAATTGAAAAATATTGCATGTTCACAGATTAAAAGAATCAATATAGTTAAACTGGCCACATTACCCATAGCAATATAAAAATTTAATGCAATTTCCATAAAAATCTTAATGTAGTTCTTTAAAGAAACAGAACAAAAAATCATCAGGTTTGTATGGAACCATAAATAACCCCAAATAGCCAGAGCAATCCTTAGGAGAAAGAATAAAGCCATACATATTATACTACCTGTCTTCAAATTATACTATAGGGGCATGATAATCAAAACAGTATGGTACTGGCAGAAAAACAGACATACAGACCAATGGATCAGAATTAAGAGCCCAGAAATAAAACCACAAATATATGGACAAATAATAATTGATAAATGAGCCAAAAGCACACAATGGAGAAAAGAAAGCCTCTTCAATAGAGGGTGCTGGAAAAATTGGAAAGCCACATGCAGAAGAATGAAATTTGGTTACAGATTGTCTCCATGCACAGAAATTAATTCAAAATGGATCAAAGCCCTAAATATAATACCTGAAACTATAATTTATATAGAAGTAAACATAGATACGTACTAAGCTCGTGGACCTTGGTGATAGAGAACAATTTATAAATATGACCCCAAAGGCAAGGGAGATAAAGACAAAAATAAATGAATGGGACTATATCAAGCTAAAAAGCTTCTGCACAGCAAAAGAAAATGTCAAGTAAATAAATACGCAGCCAACTAAATGGGAGATAATATTTGTAAACAATACGTCTGATAAGTGGTTAATATCCAAAATATATAAAGAACTCACAAAGCTCACTAACAAACAAGAAAACAATTCAATTAAAAAATGGGGAGAGGACCTGAATAGACACTTCTCCCAAGAGGACATACAAATGGCCAACAGGTATATGAAAAGATGTGTATCTTCACTAGCTATCTGAGAAATACAAATCAAATCTACAATGAGATATCACATCACACCTGTTAGATTGACTATTATCAACAAGACAGATAATAGACCATGTTCATGGATAAGAAGAATAAACATTATTAAAATTTTTATCAAAATACCAATGGCGGAGCGACCCTGGGATGACGTCAGAGTAATGGCGGGGTAGGAAGCGATACCGATAAATCTCCCCCAAAACTCAACAAGATCTTCAACCAGAAACAGAAAAACCTATACTTGGAGCTTCCAGATGCTTCGCAATACACCCAAAGGTATGATTGAGTGAAAAATTGGCTAAATATATAACCAAACCCCGAAGGAAATAGGGAGTAAGAAATGCTCCTCCTTCCTCACTAACCTAAACAGGGCGGCTTTCTCTGGTAACTGTGAATATAGAAACTGAGGTGGGCAAAGGGGGTGAATAGATCCAGGCCGCCGCAGCACAAACGGCTGAACCAGGCCGTGGCACAGAGATCCAAGCCGAGGAAAATCTGATCCTGTGGTAACCCGGGCAATACAAGCTAACACTCGCGCCAAACCCAAACAAAGAAAGAAAAGCAGAGCGGCCATTTTACCCGGTCTCCTGGTCGGTGCGCAGTTAGTGGGCGAGAATTTCTTCCTGGGAAAGCCACGCACGGGGAGGGAGTGAGAACTAATTCCAACAGTGGAGATTTTCCATGCTGGAGGGTGTTTCACTCAGAGGGAACCGCGGCCGGCCTCATATCCTGGTTTGCGCACGCAGATAAGGAGTGAGCGATTCCTCCGAGTGCCTCGGCAGTGCGCGCCCGTGTTATCGCACAGAGGGGCAGAGTCAGGGGCCTTTGTGTGGGCCAAAGTGGAATCTCGAGCCGCCCCAGCGCCTTGCAAAAGCCGCGCACGGGGATGGAGTGAGACTCAATTCCAACGCTACAACTTTTCCCTGCGGTTGGGGGTTTCACTAAGAGCGTGAGACTGCTGGCCGGATATCCTGGTCACAGACAGTGAGTGAGAGTTTCCTCCAAGCGCCCTGGAAGTGGGCGCCCGCTTGTGTTACTGGACAGAGTGGCAGAGCCAGAGGTCTTTGAGTGGGCAGAAAGCCCGCCTGATTATGCTAGCAGCTCTGACTGACTGAGCCTTACCCACAGCCCTGTGCTGAGTGGAAATAGAGTGGGGAGTTGCCAGCTCTTTGAGCCTCTTACTATCCAGGCAGAGGCAGCAGCAACCCCATAGCTGGATTATCAGGCTACTAATTAAGGAAGGAAAGACTAGGAGAAAGGCTCCAGGAACATGGACTCTCTCACTGTCGGAGCCTATAAATGCTATTGAGCTTCGACTGCCAATGAGACTAAAGCACAATACATGACATTGCCATAGAGACTTATCAACTGCAAACCTCTACGTGAGCGTGCCAAAGGGGCAGAACCCGGGGTATAGAGTCACCGACCAGGAAGAGGGAGAGAAAAGAAAAAGCAAGAAGATAACCTCTCAAAATCAAGAATAATCTGCAGACTTTATAACCTATCCCATTTTATTATATTTGTTCGTTTGTTTCTCTTCATTCTTGATACTTTTTTTTCCTCCTCCAATTTGGCCGATTAACTCTCTACCGGTCTTACTCTCTCCTCTCCTTGAACTACACTACCCATAAGTGTTACATCTCCCATTATCTTTTCTCTTCTCTTCCTTTCTCTCTATGAGGGTTGTACTCCAAAACCCTTAACTCTCTCTCTCTCTCTCTCCTTTCTTTTTTCTTCTTTTAGTGGTTCCCTCTTTTTTTTCTCTCTCTCTCTTTCTTTTCTCCCTCTATATTAGTTTCTTCCTTTCTCCTTTACATCTCCTCTCATTCAAACCTCAATAACAAACAAATTATCTTATCTGGGACTCAAACCTATGTTTGTGGCATTTTGGGGGTTTTTTACTTCACCTTTTTAACTCACTAGCAGTGCTCTCATCCCTGGCTCTCCATATTATCTAGTTCTTGTTCCACTAAATACAATAGTAATTTTTTAATTTGTCCCCCCATTTTTCCGTTTTCCTCTTATTCCTCTCATCATAACTCTTAGACAACCAACACCTAAAAGCAAATCATTTCATTCTTGACCCAAATTTTTTCCTTATTTGCTTTTTGTGGGTCCATACGCTCTTTTTTTTTCTTTTTTCTTTCCTTTTTTTTTTTGCCCCTTTATTACTTTTCCCCAATTCAGGCCCTCCATCACAGGCATTGTTTGTTATAATTCACAGTCCACCACAAGATTTTCTCAAAAAAGAGGGGAGAGGAGAGGAGAGGAAAAAAGGAGGGGGGGAATAATTTCCTTTTTTTTAATTTTTATTTTATTTTTCTTTATTTCATTATTAATTTTTTTTTAAAAAAACAACTCTTTTCGATTTTTTATTTTTTTTATTGTTATTTTTTTTAACTTTTTATTCTTTATTAAATCTCATTAATACTATCAACAAAACTACCCTCAGATGCCATTAAGGAAGAGAAAATCGAATATCATGGATACAAAAGAAAGAGAGGTAACACAGCTAGATGAGGAAAAATCTATGGAGAAAAAATTTAATATATTGGAAACCTTGGAGCTAAATGACAGAGAATTCAAGATAGAAATACTAAAAATCCTCCGAGATATACAAGAAAACACAGAAAGGCAATTTAGGGAGCTCAGAAAACAACTCAATGAACACAAAGAATATATGTCCAAGGAAATTGAAACTATAAAAACAAATCAAACAGAGATGAAAAACTCAATTCACGAGCTGAAAAACGAAATAACAAGCTTAGCTAATAGAACAGGTCAGATAGAAGAGAGGATTAGTGAAATAGAAGACAAGCAACTTGAGGCACAACAGAGAGAAGAAGAAAGAGACTCAAAAATTAAAAAAAATGAGATAGCCCTACAAGAATTATCTGACTCCATCAAAAAGAATAACATAAGAATAATAGGTATATCAGAGGGAGAAGAGAGAGAAAATGGAATGGAGAACATACTCAAACAAATAATTGATGAGAACTTCCCAAGCCTGTGGAAAGAACTAAAGCCTCAAGTTCAAGAAGCAAACAGAACTCCGAGTTTTCTTAACCCCAACAAACCTACTCCAAGGCATATCATAATGAAATTGACACAAACAAACAGCAAAGAAAAAATTCTCAAGGCAGTCAGGGAAAAGAAGAATACAACATATAAAGGAAGGCCCATTAGATTATCATCAGATTTCTCAGCAGAAACTCTACAAGCTAGAAGAGAGTGGACCCCAATATTTAAGTCCTGAAAGAGAGGAACTTTCAGCCACGAATACTATACCCATCAAAGCTATCCTTCAAATACGAAGGAGAAATAAAAACATTCACAGATACAGAAAAGATGAGGGAATTTATCATCAGAAAACCCCCACTCCAGGAATTACTAAAGGGGGTTCTCCAATCAGATACAAAGAACAAAAAAAAACAGAGCCACAAGTAAAAGCTCCAAGAAGAACACAATAAAACCAAATTTAAACTGTGACAACAACAAAAAGAAAGAGGGGGAGAAGATGGAGATTAACAGTAGCAAAGGACGATGGAGTGCAAAAGTACTCACAAAATAGTTCGCTACAATAAACAGGGTAGGGACCCTTTTCATTACTCAAAGGTAACCACCATTGAAAAAACCACCACAGAAGCACATGAGATAAAAAAGATAGCAACAGAGGAAAGATGTATGGAATACAACCAAATAAAAACAAAAGATAGAAAAACGAAAGAGAAGGATCAAACAAGACACAAAACTAACAGAAAGCAAGATATAAAATGGCAATAGGGAACTCACAAGTATCAATAATTACACTAAATGTAAACGGATTAAACTCACCAATAAAAAGGCACAGAGTAGCAGAATGGATTAAAAAAGAAAATCCAACTGTATGCTGCCTACAGGAAACTCATCTAAGTAACAAGGATAAAAACAAATTCAAAGTGAAAGGCTGGAAAACAATACTCCAAGCAAATAACATCCAAAAAAAAAGCAGGTGTAGCAATACTCATATCGGATAATGCTGACTACAAGACAGGAAAAGTACTCAGAGACAAAAATGGCCATTTCATAATGGCTAAGGGGACACTGAATCAAGAAGACATAACAATTCTTAATATATATGCACCAAACCAAGGAGCACCAAAATATATAAGACAGCTACTTATTGATCTTAAAACAAAAACTGACAAAAATACAATCATACTTGGAGACCTCAATACACCGCTGACGGCTCTAGATCGGTCATCCAAACAGAGAATCAACAAAGACATAGTGGCCTTAAACAAAACACTAGAGCACCTAGATATGATAGACATCTACAGGACATTTCATCCCAAAGTGACTGAGTATACATTTTTCTCCAGTGTACATGGATCATTCTCAAGAATTGACCATATGTTGGGCCACAAAATAAACATCAGCAAATTCAGAAAAATTGAAGTTGTACCAAGCATATTTTCTGATCATAAAGCCTTGAAACTAGAATTCAACTGCAAAAAAGAGGAAAAAAATCCCACAAAAATGTGGAAACTAAACAACATACTTTTAAAAAATGAATGGGTCAAAGAAGAAATAAGTGCAGAGATCAAAAGATATATACAGACTAATGAAAATGACAATACGACATATCAGAATCTATGGGATGCAGCAAAAGCAGTGATAAGAGGGAAGTTCATATCGCTTCAGGCATATATGAACAAACAAGAGAGAGCCCAAGTGAACCACTTAACTTCCCACCTTAAGGAACTAGAAAAAGAAGAACAAAGACAACCCAAAACCAGCCGAAGAAAGGAGATAATAAAAATCAGAGCAGAAATAAATGAATTAGAGAACAGAAAAACTATAGAAAAAATTAATAGAACAAGGAGCTGGTTCTTTGAAAAGATCAACAAAATTGACAAACCCTTGGCAAGACTTACGAAGGAAAAAAGAGAAAGAACTCATATAAACAAAATCCAAAATGAAAGAGGAGAAATCACCACGGACACCGTAGCTATACAAAGAATTATTGTAGAATACTATGAAAAACTTTATGCCACTAAATTCAACAACCTAGAAGAAATGGATAAATTCCTAGAACAATACAACCTTCCTAGACTGAGTCAAGAAGAAGCAGAAAGCCTAAACAGACCTATCAGTAGAGAAGAAATAGAAAAAACCATTAAAAACCTCCCCAAAAATAAAAGTCCAGGCCCTGACGGCTATACCAGCGAATTTTATCAAACATTCTAAGAAGACTTGGTTCCTATTCTACTCAAAGTCTTCCAAAAAATTGAAGAAGAAGCAATACTTCCAAACACATTTTATGAGGCCAACATAACCCTCATACCAAAACCAGGCAAGGATGGCACAAAAAAAGAAAACTACAGACCAATATCTCTAATGAATACAGATGCTAAAATACTAAACAAAATACTAGCAAATCAAATACAACAACATATTAAAAAAATAATACATCATGATCAAGTGGGATTCATCCCAGAATCTCAAGGATGGTTCAACATACGTAAAACGGTTAATGTAATACACCATATCAACAAAACAAAGAACAAAAACCACATGATCTTATCAATAGACGCAGAAAAGGCTTTCGATAAAATACAACACAATTTTATGTTTAAGACTCTCAACAAAATGGGTATAGAAGGAAAATATCTCAACATGATAAAGGCCATATATGATAAACCATCAGCTAACATCATATTAAATGGCACTAAACTGAAGGCTTTCCCCCTTAAATCAGGAACAAGACAGGGTTGTCCACTCTCTCCACTCTTATTTAATGTGGTACTAGAGGTTCTAGCCAGAGCAATCAGACAAGACAAAGAAATAAATGGCATCCATATTGGAAAAGAAGAAGTAAAGGTATCACTTTTTGCAGATGATATGATCCTATACATCGAAAACCCCAAAGAATCCACAAAAAGACTACTAGAAACAATAAGCCAATACAGTAAGGTCGCAGGATACAAAATTAACATACAGAAGTCAATAGCCTTTCTATATGCCAACAATGAAACAACTGAGAAGGAACTCAAAAGAATAATCCCCTTCACGATTGCAACAAAAAAAATAAAATACTTAGGAATAAACATAACAAAGAATGTAAAGGACTTATATAATGAAAACTATAAACCATTGTTAAGGGAAATCGAAAAAGATATAATGAGATGGAAGAATATACCTTGTTCTTGGCTAGGAAGAATAAATATAATCAAGATGGCTATATTACCCAAAGCAATATACAAATTTAATGCAATTCCCATCAAAATTCCAATGACATTTTTTAAAGAAATAGAGCAAAAAATCATCAGATTTATATGGAACTATAAAAAACCCCGAATAGCCAAAGCAATCCTAAAGAAAAAGAATGAAGCTGGGGCATAACAATACCTGACTTCAAACTCTATTATAGGGCCACGACAATCAAAACAGCATGGTATTGGCAGAAAAATAGACACTCAGACCAATGGAACAGAATAGAAAGTCCAGAAATAAAACCACATATATATAGTCAAATAATTTTTGATAAAGGGGCCAACAACACACAATGGAGAAAAGAAAGCCTCTTCAATAAATGGTGCTGGGAAAACTGGAAAGCCACATGCAAAAGAATGAAACTGGACTACAGTCTCTCCCCCTGTACAAGAATTAACTCAAAATGGATCAAAGATCTAAACATAAGACCTGAAACAATTAAGTACATAGAAGAAGACATAGGTACTCAACTCATGGACCTGGGTTTTAAAGAGCATTTTATGAATTTGACTCCAATGGCAAGAGAAGTGAAGGCAAAAATTAATGAATGGGACTACATCAGACTAAGAAGTTTTTGCTCAGCAAGGGAAACTGATAACAAAATAAACAGAAAGCCAACTAAATGGGAAATGATATTTTCAAACAACAGCTCAGATAAGGGCCTAATATCCAAAATATACAAAGAACTCATAAAACTCAACAACAAACAAACAAACAATCCAATAAAAAAATGGGAAGAGGATATGAATAGACACTTCTCCCAGGAAGAAATACAAATGGCCAACAGATATATGAAAAGATGCTCATCTTCTTTAGCTATTAGAGAAATGCAAATCAAAACGGCAATGAGATACCACCTCACACCTGTTCGATTAGCTGTTATTAGCAAGTCAGGTAATAGCAAATGTTGGAGAGGCTGTGGAGAAAAAGGAACCCTCATACACTCTTGGTGGGAATGTAAAGTAGTACAACCATTATGGAAGAAAGTATGGTGGTTCCTCAAAAAACTGCAAATAGAACTACCTTATGACCCAGCAATCCCTCTACTGGGTATATATCCCCAAAACTCAGAAACATTGATACGTAAAGACACATGCAGCCTCATGTTTATTGCAGCATTGTTCACAGTGGCCAGGACATGGAAACAACCAAAAAGCCCATCAATAGATGACTGGATAAAGAAGATGTGGCACATATACACTATGGAATACTACTCAGCCATAAGAAATGATGACATCGGAACATTTACAGCAAAATGGTGGGATCTTGATAACATGATACGAAGCGAAATAAGTAAATTAGAAAAAAACAGGAACTGTATTATTCCATACGTAGGTGGGACATAATAGTGAAACTAAGAGACATTGATAAGAGTGTGGTGGTTACAGGGGGGAGGGGGGAATGGGAGAGGGATAGAGGGTGGGAGGGGCACAAAGAAAACAAGATAGAAGGTGACAGAGGACAATCTGACTTTGGGTGGTGGGTATGCAACATAATTGAACGACAAGATAACCTAGACTTGTTATCTTTGAATATATGTATCCTGATTTATTGATGTCACCCCATTAAAAAAATAAAATTATAAAAAAAAAAAAAAAAAAAAAAAAAGCTGCTAGAAAAAAGAAGGCTATCACCTACAAAGGAGCCCCCATAAGGATGACATCTGACTTCTCAACAGAAACATTTGAGGCCAGAAGGGAATGGCAAGAAATATTCAAAGTAATGCAGAACAGGAGCCTACAACCAAGACTACTTTATCCAGCAAGGCTATCATTTAAAATTGAAGGAGAAATAAAAAGCTTCCTAGACAAAAAAAAAACTCAAAGAGTTCACTACAACGAAACCAATGCTGCAAGAAATGCTAAGGGGCTTGTTGTAAACAGTACAAAGGGGAAAAAGAATATAGCAAAAGAGGAATACAGCTTTAAAGAATAAAATGGCAATAAACAACTACATATCAATAATGTTAAATATAAATGGATAAAACGATCCGATCAAAAGACATAAGGTAGCTGCGTTAATAATAAAACAGGACCCATACATATGCTGTCTACAAGAGACACACCTTAAAACAAAAGATGCACATAGACTGAAGGTAAAAGGATGAAAAAAAATTTTCATGCAAATGGAAATGGAAAAAAAGCTGGGGTAGCAATACCTATATCAGACAAAATGGACTTTAAATCAAAGGCTACAGTAAGAGATAAAGAAGGTCACTACATAATGATAAAGGGAGCAATCCAACAGGAACATATAACCATTATAAATATCTACGCACCTAATATAGGAGCACCTAAATATATAAAGCAGATTTTGATGGATATAAAGGGCGAGATCAATAGCAATACTATAATAGTAGGGGATTCCAATACCCCACTAACATCACTAGATGGATCCTCAAGAAAGAAAATTAACAAAGAAACAGCAGACTTAAAGGACACACTAGATCAGGGGTCTCAAACTCACGGCCCACCAAACAATTTTGTGCAGCCCGCAGACTAATCTACGAAGTTCAAAATATTTTGGATAAAATTAAGTAAGCCCATGGATTAGTCTGCGGGCTGCACAAAATTGTTCAGTGGGCCGCATGCGGCCCGCGGGCTGCGAGTTTGAGACCCCTGCACTAGATCAACTCGATTTAATAGATATCTTTAGAACCTTTCACCCTAAAGCAGCAGAATATACATTCTTTTCAAGTGCTCATGGTACATTCTCTAGGATAGACCACATGTTAGGGCACAAAAGTGGTCTCAACAAATTTAGAAGATTGAAATCATATCAAGCATTTTCTCTGATCACAATGGCATGAAACTAGAAATCAGCCACAACAGAAAAACTGAAAAATATTCAAACACTTGGAAACTAAATAGCATGTTGTTAAATAACAATTTTTTCTTTCTTTATGTCATTTGAGAGTTGTATTGTTAAGAATCCTACCTTAAATATCTAAAAAAATTTTAAAAATAATACAAAATACAATAAAAAAATTATGACAAGAAAAAACACAGAATAAAATCAAAAGCAAACAAAAAATTAAAAAGAAAACTCCATGAAAGATAAGAATAATAATATAAATTTAAAAAGTACAATTCCAGGCCCTGGCCGGTTGGCTCAGCGGTAGAGCGTCGGCCTAGCGTGCGGAGGACCCGGGTTCGATTCCCGGCCAGGGCACACAGGAGAAGCGCCCATTTGCTTCTCCACCCCTCCGCCGCGCTTTCCTCTCTGTCTCTCTCTTCCCCTCCCGCAGCCAAGGCTCCATTGGAGCAGAGATGGCCCGGGCGCTGGGCATGGCTCTGTGGCCTCTGCCTCAGGCGCTAGAGTGGCTCTGGTCGCAATATGGCGACACCCAGGATGGGCAGAGCATCGCCCCCTGGGGGGCAGAGCACCGCCCCTGGTGGGCGGGCCGGGTGGATCCCAGTCGGGCGCATGCGGGAGTCTGCCTGACTGTCTCTCCCTGTTTCCAGCTTCAGAAAAATGAAAAAAAAAAAAAAAAAAAAAAAAAAAGTAAAATTCCAAACGAAAAAGAAAAAAAGAATAAAAAGAAGAAAGGGACGAAAAAAAGAGAGATAAATTTGGAATTTGAGAGGTTTCTTCCAGTAGGTGTTGCAGTATTACAACTTTTGGTTCTATGAAGTTCCTGGGCTGTCCACTGCTGAGATGTTGATGTTGCAATGATGTAGGGCCTCAGTTGCATTGGTGGGTGGAGTGTCTTGTGAGGGCTTTATGGATTTGGCCTTATGGCTCTGGCTTCAGCTCTCTTGCTTTATAGCTCTAGCAATGATGATATCAGACTTCCTGGTTCTCCTTCCCACATTTCAACTGACATGGATACTGGACGTGGAGCACCTCTGTTCTTCAGGATAGAGAGTGGCTTCTGGAGTGCTGACTGTGGTGTCTGTCTCTGCCACTCTCAGTACCATGAGGCGAGAGAGCTGGGATCTTGGAGCCTGGGGGGCTGCATTTTAACTTTCTTTGTATCTGCTGAGTGCAGGCTGCAGGCAGACCGCAGGAACACTGGCTATGACCCCTGTTCTGGCTGCTTTGGTTTACCACCCTCTCTGCCCCTCTATCTCACTGCTTCTTCTGGCAGAAGGAGACCCAGTCACTCCAAGTTTCCTTCTCTGTTACCCTCAGACAAAATCCAGAGAGACTGAGCTTCCCTCCTCCCCATAGTTCAGCAGAGAAAAGAAAAAACCCAGTTACTCCAGGTTTGTCTTTTTTCCTCTCCAAAGTCCACCATAATGCATTTTATCTTCTGCCACCGCTTTTCACCCTGTCCCATCTTTAGTCCAATTAGTGCATGGATCTTTCAGGCACACCTGAGAGCCCTGCTGGGGTTCCTTTGCTGTGTTATAGTTGTTCAATTTGTTGAAATTCCAAGGGGAGAGATCAGGAGTACCTCTCAGGCTGCCATTATTCTGACATCATCTCAAGATCTTAATTTTCTTCTACCTCAAATCCACTATCCACTTTTTCATAACCAAACTTTTCAGAGTGGTTAATGCTTTCTCCATACACTGAATAATAGCCATCATATTTACTTCTTAATCACTTTATTATGGTTTTTGTTGACATCAAAGCACTTCCTATGATTACAACTGATTTCCATGAGACTGATTCCAGTCAGCACATTGTAAACTTGATCTTTGTCTCAAGAACAGTGAACATTCATTTTTTACTTCAAGTGTTTCAGTGTTCTCTGCTTCTATTTCAAAATACTTAGTGCTCCTGGTCTCTCTCACTCATCTCTGTTTGCTTCTTTTCCTCTTTTGTAGGCTCACATCTCTCTACCCAGTTTTTTAAAATATGGGAATTACTCAAGGTAAGAGAACAACACAATGAGAAGTGAGACATATTCAGAGGTTTCCCTGATTCTGGTTGTGTCATGCATTAGGATTAGAGAGGTCAATACAACTGGTGTGGCTCACAGATGACAAGGAGAGGAGAAAGGACCTTGGAATTCTTAGTCTGAAGAAAAGGGGCTAAAATTAAATTGTTTTATTTATTTAGTTAGTTATTTAATTTTATTTACTTATTCATAAGATGAAATGAGTTCTATATAATACATAGGGATTCTTTTAATTGTAGCATTTATTCATTTTATTGTATTTCTTTGTTTATCCATCTGTCCACTCCACCAGATTATGAACTTTCCCAAGGCAGGGCTTACGCTCGATCCTTCTTTGTTTCCTGGCATCGCCCAGCACTGGCCTGTGTTCAGGAGGCAGCAGTGAGAGTAGAGCCTACCTCTGTGCCTCTTTCCTGTGCATTTCCATTCTCTTGCCTCCAGGGTGTTGAAGAAAATGAAGAAACCATGTATTATTGGACCTCTGCATGGAACCTGCTATGTAAATTTCACTGCTTCCTCAATATCTTAACAATCTTGCTTTCCAAAGCCCTCAGCATTAATTGTAGCAGCTGTTCCACATTCCCACTCTGCTGAGGCACTTAAACCTCTGCCAGGACAAAATTATCCTCAGAATCCTCTAAGAAAATTAAGGGTCTATCACATCAGAGAGAGTGCTCTCCCTTTATCCTGCTTTATTTATTTATTTATTTATTTATTTATTTATTTATTTATTTATTTTTGGTGACAGAGACAGAGAGGACAGACAGACAGGAAGGGAGAGAGATGAGAAGCATCAGTTCTTTGTTGTGGCACCTTAGTTGTTCATTGATTGCTTTCTCATATATGCCTTGACCCAGGGGGCTACAGTGGACTGAGTGACCCCTTGTTCAAGCCAGCAACCTTGGGTTCAAGCTGGTGAACTTTGCTCAAACCAGATGAGCCTGTGCTCAAGCTGGCAACTTTGGGATATCGAAACTGGCTCTTCGCGTCCCAGTCTGACGCTCTATCCACTGCGCCATCGCCATTCTGCTTTTTATGCTCCTAACAATTTGGTCCTTTCACTTGACCCGCTTCATAATTACAACTGGTGTGTTAATTAAAAAGAGAATGAAGTGATCACTACTCAGCTTCTCTGTCCAATGACACTACCCAGTCTAGTCCTTTATAAGATATTATCTGAATATTGCAATAGCATTAGAACTAGTTTCCATTCTTACACCTGCTTTACATAAATGTTCCCAGGAATGTTAAGATCTGGGGACCTGGATTCCCCAGACTGTCGGGATATAAATCTTGATCCCACTTCTTATCATCTGATGGGCAAATTGTGTAATCTCTCCATGTCTTAGTTTCCATACCTCAAATGTGTATTATGAGAATTGATTTACTACATATAAATCACTTTAGAATAGTATTTGGCACTTAGCAAGCATATAATAAAAATTGACTTGCTATTATTATCTTTCAAATAGCTGTCCGAGTGATTTACTCTCCACCATGTCACATTCCATCTTAAATTCCTCCAGTGGATTTTCATGGCCTTAAGTAAAGTTTAAACTTCTTTCCTGGGCCTACCATCATTGATGTTGCTGGGACTTCAGTGCCCTCTAACCCCTTTACCACAGCCAAAAAAATTCAACTGAGTGGACATTGCACAGGAATGCCAAGAAAAGGGATAACTGACCTCCTAAATGGAATTTTTGAGTTTCAATAAGTATTGAAAGTAAGTTTTGAGCCAGAATATATAATTTTCTGAATTCCTATATCTCCCATTAGCATGTCCTATTGAAGTAGATTGTAGACTTTCACTCTCAATCAGGAGTAGAAGGAACACAGACAATATGATAAGGAAAGTTTTTACCACATGAAAAAGAGGTGTGTAAAAGCCCACCTCATTCAGCCTAGGGGACTAGGGCAAAATTGGCAGAGGTCAGAAAGCCAATGCTCAGGGGAGTATCTGACTTTTTCCCCCTCTCAGCTAAAAGTAGGGGACTGACTGTGCGTTTGAACACACTGAGGAAAAAGCTGAGAGGAAAGGGGATTTTGCCTTGCTTTCTTTTTGGGAGAAACAAAGAAAATAGAAGTAAAGCAGAAAGAAAGCCTGAGCATCTCTTATGCCCTCAGGTACAAAAGAATGGTACAAAACGTCGTAAAGTTCTATCATTTTCCAAAGAAGAGCATAGAATGCAGCTGATGGCCTGGCCAGGTCTCAGAGAAATTAACTCCTCCAGTAATAGTTTCGATGGGACTGGGTCAGCTAAGAAGTCTCCAGGTCCTGACCCTGCTGAAAGAGCTAACTATATAGAAATTCGCCAACTACACCATGCTATTTGTCACTCAGCACAAAGGCGCCAGGGACGAGACCAAATTAGATCTCACAAAGTTGAGACTGGCTGTAATATAAGGACAAAGAATGGATCTCAGGTCTTCAGCCCAGTTACCATGATGCAGTCATATGAGAGCCACTATTCACCTATCACAATTTGGAGAAGGAGCAGGTTACAGAGAAAAAAATCTTAAAAACTAAAATGCCATGAGTTTTCCAGAAGAAATTGTATGAACCTCAAGATTCAGAGACACTGTCAAATAATTTCTAGTTGAGAGAGGGAGGTAGGAAGTTCTAGGAAAGAGGGAAGCAAAATAACTTGTGGCACAAAATGGAACATTTGAAGGGCCAGTACTTGGTCCAGATGATGTTATCACCACTGGATTCTCTTAACCATTACCCTGCCAAATATAACCTAGCTCCAGAGTTGGGGTAGGCAATGAGGAGTTTGGAGGCAGTGACAGGAGGAGAATAAGAAGTTGTAACGAGATCAGATTTATTGTTCATGGCTGTAAATACAACATCTAACATGTGCCTATCTTAACATAAATAATGAATGAATAAATGAATTGTGGACAATGCTTATAAAGAAAGATGGGAGTGTAGCATAGTAGCTTGGAAAGCTGGGTCTGTTGCATCCTACTTCATCACCTCGTAAGTAATAATAAAAAAACACCTCATTACTTCCTAATTACATTACTAACTTTATCATCTTTACTATTGGCATTTATGTCTCTTGTGTCAAGGGCTGGCGTCATGGGCATGGATCCTGAGCAGTTACTCAGGACCTTGCACTCAGAAGAGTGCATGCTTGGTTTAATGCTCTGCTGTTATCATCTTGTTAATATATTTTAAAACAGGGGGCAATATTTTCATTTTGCATCTTAATCTACAAATTATATTGTGGGTCCTGACTGTATCTGGGTGGTGAAACTACTATACAATGCTATGTTTCTTAGCATCTCTTCTCAATATTTATTTGTCCTCAAGGCCCTCTGTTGGCAACTTGAAATCAGACATGGTGGAGGTCTGCAAACACTAGAAATCAGCATGAGCACCAGTTTAAAACATTTACCAGCACACCGCTGGACAGGCCACACTGTACAATTACTATGATCATACACGCCCACCACCTGCCTACAGACCACTGTGGGTTTTGGTAGAATTTCAGAGTGGGAAAGAAGGTCTTTTTGCATAGCAGTTTACCAGTTATTTGTGGCAATGAAGAAAAATGATGACCTCAACCTTGGCATTCTTTCAAAACCTAAATTTAATAACTACCTCCCTTGATTGAAAACTGCCACATTTGAAATATGATACTGCAGGAGAGTACAAGAAGTCGTCCTGAAGGCAGGTTTGCATCAATTGATAAAGGGTTAGAAATCCGGAACTTGCTCCTGCCTCCTCTGGCCAAGCCTGAGATTGGATTTATTGTTGCCACTCCTACCTCCACCCGTGGAAGGAGGGAGCTTTCCGGAGGGCACAAAGACGCAGTGGGCTGGGTGATCCTCCCCAAGCCCCGTGCTTCCGAGAGCTCATCCTCTCCCTGGGCCCCGGAGACTGTCAGGAGTCGGCAGCGCAGAGTGATGGAGTCCTCCTGGCTTGAGACGCACTGGGCGAGGCCCTTTTATCTGGCATTCGTGTCCTTCCTGACCCTGGGACTGCTGCAAGCCATCAAGCTCTATCTGCGGAGGCAGCAGCTGCTGCGAGACCTGCGCGCCTTCCCTGGGCCATCCCCGCACTGGTTTAAAGGGAACCAGCAGGTAGACGGAAGGGAGGGGCGAAGGAGGATGCTGGAAACCGAGCGGGCAGAGAGGCTGCTACTTCCTTGCCTTCCTTCCTCCCATCCTCCCATCCTCCCATCCTGCACAGACCTCTCTGGGCCAGCCTGTGGCTCTCCGCATCTTTTCATTATTCTAGACTTGCTCCTTTACAGCCTCACAGGGAAAAGAAAACACCCTGTACCAGCTTTGCTGGCTGGGAGGGCGCTATTTCAAAAGACTGAATCCGGAAAAAGAGAGTGGTGTAACTCAGGTCTGTGTCTGCTTCACCAATCTCTTGCATTTTTGTACTGCATTTAAAAAATCCTTCCATATGCATTGGTAAAAACTTTTTTTTTTTAAGTATTATTCTAAAAAGTATGTAATAATGTCCGAAAATGTGAGATACTGGACACAATAGTTGACAACCTTAATCTATTCCAACTAGAAACAATTAACTTTCTTTTCCTAAGATTCTTGTGAAGCAGGGAGCAGCTCCAGCTCAAAAAAATATTGACCGATTTAAAGTTGTAAGGTAGAGGAGGACCATTGTTTTTTCATCTCTCCTGTTCTCTAAATCCACTCCCACCCCTGGTTCCTTGGTTTATGAAAAATATAAGATACTTTAAATACATTATTTTAAAATCATATAGAAAACAAAAAGTGAGTTACACACCACTATTACAATAATACTAGCTTTTATAACTGTCCACACATTTACCTTTATTGAGATCTTTATTTTCATGTGAGTTTGGGTTACTTACCAGTGTCTTTTAATTTCTCCTCTGAGCATTTCTTACAGGGCAGGTCTAGTGGAAATAAGCTTTCTCAGCTCTGGTCCATCTAAGGATGTCTTATTTTTTTCCTGTTTTGTAGGACAGTTTTGCTGGATATAGGACTCTTTGTTAATAGTTTTTGTTGTGGTGGTGGTGGTGGTGGTGGTGGTGTGTGTGTGCAGGTGCATGCACTTTGATTATGTTAGCCCACTGTATTCTGTCCTTCAAAGTTTCTAATGGGAAATTTGATCACAACCTAATTCAAAATTTCTTGTATGTAAAGGGTCACCTGTCATTGCTTTCATTGTTCTCTTTTCACCTTTGTCTTTCAAAAGTTTGAGTATAATGTGTTTCAGAGTGAGTCTCTTTGAGTTCCTCTTACTTGGAGGTCACTGAGCTTCTTAAATGTTTATTTCATGTATTTCATCAAATTTAGGAAGTTTTCAGCTATTATTTCTTTAAATATTCTCTCTATCCCTTTCTTTCTCTCTTCTCCTTCTAGAGTGTATATTCTTTAAATTGATGATGCTCCATACTTCCCTTAAACTCTTTTCAATTTCCTTCAATCATTTTTCTTTTTATTCTTTAGACTTAATAATTTCATTGTTGTATCTTCAAGTTGTTTTTTATTTTTCTGTCTGGATATATCTGCTTTTGAATCCCTCTTGTGAGTTTTTATTCCTATTATTATACTCTTAATCTCCAGCATTTTTAGGCCTATTATCTTTTTATTGATATTTGTGCCTTGTTCATATAATACTTTAAAAAATATTTTTCTACATCTTTCTTATGTTCTTTTAACATCTGTAAGACAGTTGTCTTAAAGTTTTGTCTAATAGTACCAGCCTTGGGTAATTTTCATGGGAAGTTTCTTTTGATTTAATTTTTTTCTTTGAATGGCTCATATTTTTTTAGTTGTTTTTTTTTTACTTGCCTTTTGATTCTTTATTGAGAAATAAAGATCTCAGTAAAGGTATATGTGTGGGTAATTATAAAAGCAAGTACTATTGCAATAGTGTTTTGTAACTCACTTTTTGTTTTCTACATGATTTTAGAAAGTAATATATTTAAAATAACTAGTGGTTTATATTTTTAATAAAACAAGGAATCAAGGATGGATTTGGATTTAGAGCACAGGAGGGACCAAAAGGTAATAGCCTTCCTCTACCTTAGAAAAAGCTAGACCTTTCAATCTAATAATATGGTAACTCAAGTAATCATATTCTCTTCTTTCCCTAAGTTTTGCTGGGAGTTTTTTGTTTTCGTTTTTTTTGAAGTTTTTGTTTTTTTTAATTTTTGTATGCTTTCTCTGTGACAAGGGTCATCATGAGGTGTAAACTTAAGGTCTTCTCAGGTTTTTATTTTATTTTTTTATTTATTCATTTTAGAAAGGAGAGAGAGAGGGGGAGAGAGAGAGGAGAGAGAGAGAAGGGGGGAGGAGCAGGAAGCATCAACTCCCATATGTGCCTTGACCAGGCAAGCCCAGGGTTTCGAACCGGCGACCTCGGGATTTCTAGGTCGACGCTTTATCCACTGCACTACCACAGGTCAGGCCTAGGTCTTCTCAGGTTTTTTCTGAGACTGTGTCTTTCCTAGGACATGTGAGGTCACTTTTCCTCATATATACAATTGCTTTTGAATGTCCCAGTCTTTAATCTCTGGTTCTTAAACAAGAAAAACAGAAATATGACCAGCGAAAAAAGGCACTGGCTTTTAAATTCACTTAGAAGTCACTTCAGCTGGTGAGAATAAGAGGGCTTGCAACAATGGAGAGAGGTGGAACAAACAAGGCCAGTAGCCTCTTTGTGTGCCTCTCTGTGATCAAAAGAAGTAATCAGTGATCATACCACTAATCCCCAATATCTGTAGGCAGGGTACTTCTCCCCTCTGCACTGTGCCCAAAGTATATACTTCAGGAGCACTTGCAGCTGATTGCCATGGGGCTGGGGATGGAGAATGGATAGCTACTACTGTGTGAAGAGCTGAAATTGACAAAAATTAACTGAAATATATAGTCCAAGCCTTCCCCTTGGAAGTTGCAAGCCTTCAGTTGACTCCCAAGTTCCAAAATAGGTACAGCAGGAAAATTGTGTGAGTGCAATGATTGACTTGGAGAGCAGTCATATTACTGGTGCTTCCTAGTCTACCATTTTTCCAGAATTCTCCCACCTTTCTGATTATTAATCCTTATAGGCATTTTCTCTCCCTCTCCCTGACAGCTGTAAGATCTTCACTTTGCCTTTGGTGTTCTGAAATTCAATTATGATATACTTAGATATGGCATTTAGGTTGTTTTATTTATTTTTATTCTTTTTATTTTTTATTTTTTGGATTTTTTCTGAAGCTGGAAACGGGGATACAACCAGACAGACTCCCGCATGCGCCCGACCAGGATCCACCCGGCACGCCCACCAGGGGGCGATGCTCTGCCCACCAGGGGGCGATGCTCTGCCCCTCCAGGGCGTCGCTCTGTTGCAACCAGAGCCACTCTAGCACCTGGGGCAGAGGCCAAGGAGCCATCCCCAGTGCCCGGGCCATCTTTGCTCCAATGGAGCCTTGGCTGCAGGAGGGGAAGAGAGAGACAGAGAGGAAGGAGAGGGGGAGGGGTGAAGAAGCAGATGGGCGCTTCTCCTGTGTGCCCCAGCCTGGAATCGAACCCAGGACTTCTGCACGCCAGGCCGACGCTCTACCACTGAGCCAACCAGCCAGGGCCGGCATTTAGGTTTTTGTTTTTCTTTTCAGTTATTTTGCCTGATACTTAGGTTGGCAATATTTTCAATCTGGAAACTCATATACATCAGTTCTGGGTAATTTTTATGTATAGTATTTGTCTTAGTTTAGGGTTTCCCAGAAAAAGATGCTGGGACAAGGATTTAAAAGCAAGTATTTTATTTTGGAGATGATGCCAGAAAACTCTGATAGAGGCTTAGGCAGGTGAGATACAGATGAAAAGGCAGTGATCATAGGGTTGGAGCTCAAACAAGGTTCCACTGTGGATAACTATAGTTTAATCCCACAGGTGAACTCTGGTAGCCAGTGGAGGTAATCCAGAGTATCCTGCCTAAAGTGTAAGGGAACTAGAACCTTTTTAGACTAGCTCCTGACTGTCATTGGTGGAAAACTGTTCTTAAGGGGTGTTAAATTTTGAGCACTTCTAGACTGTAATGCAAGCTGCAAAGCAGGCTCCAGTGGCCAGGGACAACTCTTAGATTAATAAATAAAGATTAATAATGACATGCATTAAAGTGATAAGGATGAAGAATTAGGGACAGGACACCAATAGTACAGTTTCTTTGATACCTTCCCCTCATCACCTTCTCAATTTTTCTCTTCTCTCTTTCTGGAACTCCTATTGGTTGAATATGGACCCCCCTGGATTAAGCCTCTACTTAAAATTTTTTTCTTTTTGATTTTATCTTTGTACTATTTTTTAAGATTTTGTTATCATAATTTTCATTTCCAAGAATTCTATCTTATTTTTTATTTATTCTTGTATCAATATCTTATAATGCATTGTAAAAACCCTGAAACTTAGTGTTTTAAGACAAAAAGAAAGTTCAATTTACTCTATTTTTTCTTTTGTTATTTGTGTTTTTGTTATATCCATGAAACAATTGCCAAATTCAAGATTAGATTATTATGTTTTCTTCTAAGAATTTTTATAGTTTTAGCTCTTTTATTTAGATCTCAGATCCATTTTGAGTTTTGTAGAATGTGTGAGCTAGGGTTTCAACTTCATTATTTTGCATGTGAATATCCAGTTATCTCAACACCATTTGTTGAAAAGACTGTTCTTTCCCCCATTGAATTGTTTAAGGACCTGAGCAGGAAACACCTAGTGTATCATTCTATGTATCTACTTTACTCACACACGAGCACCATGCCCACAACATTTCTGACACTAGATGTCCTACAGTTTTTCCCACACCAAACAATTCTGTGACACCAATTACATGTTTTACAAACTAACTCAATTCTAATACTATCTATCTGAAGATAGTATCAGACCTCACAGATTAAGGGCTCAATCCCTACCCCAATTTCCGATGCCATTTGAAAGTCCAGGTTGTTACCTGTGCTTCTGATCAATCAGTTTTAAATGAAGCTTCCCATGACCCCCTCCTCAGGTTGGAGTAATATGCTAGAAAGGCTCATAGAACTAAAAAAACAAAACAAAAAACATTTACTTACTGAATGCTGGTTTATTATAAAAGGATATGATAAAGGATACAGTGAACATCCAGACAGAAAAGATGCATAGGACAAGATATGTGGGCAGGATGCAGAGCTTCCATGTCCTTTCCAGGTGTGTCACCCTCCTAGCTCCTCTGCGTGTTCCCCAGCCAGGAAGGTCTCCAAACTGTACTTTTCAGGTTCTTATGGAGGCTTCATCATATCAGAATGATCAGTTACTAACTCCTTCTTCAGCCCCTTTGCCCTCTTGGAAGAATGGAAGATGGGCTGAAAAGTCTAAGCTTCTAATCATGGCTTAGTCTTTCTAATGACCTGCCTTCATTCAGGAGTCCACAAGAATCAACTCATTAGAACAAAGACACTGCCATCACTTAGAAAAGTCCAAGGGATTAAGACCCCCATGTCAGAAACCAGTCTCAAAGACCAAATATAAGGATGAACATACTCCTAGTACTCTTTCTTTTTTAAATTTATTGTTTTTACATAGATTCTAGTGTCTCCCCGAATGCATCCCCTCTCCCCCATATTCCCTTCAACATCTCCCTTGCCTCCTTCTCAACAGCTCCCTCCCCCCTTCCCTTTAGGTTTAATTCTATTCCTCAGTTCACATTGTTACTTGGATTGCTCAAATGAGTGAGGTCATATGATATTTTTCTTTCTCTGCCTTTCTTATTTCACTTAACATAATAGTTTCCAGGTCCATCCATGTTGTTGCAAAAGGTAACATTTCTTTCTTTTTCATGGCCCCATAGTATTCCATTGTATATATGCACCACTGCTTTTTAATCCACTCGTCCACTGAAAGACACTTGGGCTGTTTCCAGATCTTTGCTATTGTGAACAATGCTACCATAAACATGGGGGTGCATTTCCTTTTTTGAGTCAGTGATATGGTGTTCTTGGGATATATTCCTAAAAGTGGGATGGCTGGGTCAAAAGGCAGTTCCATTTTTAATTTTTTGAGGAATCGCCATACTGTTTTCCACAGTGGCTGCACCAGTCTGCATTCCCACCAGCAGTGCAGGAAGGTCCCCTTTCTTTACATCCTGGGCAGCACTTATTCTGTGTTGTTTTGTTGATGAGCACCATTCTTACTGGTGTGAGGTGATATCTCACTGTGGTTTTAATTTGCATTTCTCTAATGGTTAGTTGAACATTTTTACATCTGTCTATTGGCCATCTGTATGTCCTCTTTGGAGAAGTGTCTATTCATTTCTTTTCCCCAATTTTTGATTGGATTGTTTGTCTTCCTGGTGTTGAGTTTTACAAATTCTTTATAAATTTTGGTTACTAACCCCTTATCAGATGTATTGTCGAATATGTTCTCCCATTGTGTAGTTTGGCTTTTCTGTTCTTATTGTCTTGAGCTGGCAAAAGCTTTAAAGTTTGATAGAGTCCCATTTGTTTATCCTGTCCTTTATTTCCCTTGCACGTGGAGATAAATCAAATATATTGCTGCAGGAGATGTCAGTGAGCTTACTGCCTATGTTTTCTTCTAAGGTGCTTATGGTTTCACGACTTACATTTAAGTCTTTTATCCATTTTGAGTTTATTTTTGTGAATGGTGTAAGTTGGTGGTCTAGTTTCATTTTTTTTTGCAGGTAGCTGTCTAATTTTCCCAACACCATTTGTTAAAGAGACTATCTTTACTTCATTGTATGCTCTTACCTCCTTTGTCAAATATCAATTGTCCATAAAGGTGTGGGTTTATTTCTGGGTTGTCTGTTTTGTTCCATTGATCTATATGCCTGTTCATATGCCAGTACCAGGCTGTTCTGAGTACAATGGACTTGTAGTATAACTTGATATCAGGAAGTGTGATACCTCCCACTTTATTCTTCTTTTTCAAGATTGCTGAGGATATTCGTGTTCTTTTGTTGTTTGATCCATATACGTTTTTGGAATATGTGTTCTATATCTTTGAAGTATGTCATTGGTATTGCATTGAATTTATAAATTGCTTTGGGTAATATAGACATTTTAATTATGTTTATTCTTCCTAACCATGAACACGGTATATGCTTCCACTTGTTTGTATCTTCCTTGATTTCTTTTATTAATGTTTTATAATTTTCCGAGTACAAGTCTTTAACCTCCTTGGTTAAATTTACTCCTAGGTACTTTATTTTTTTGTTGTTGTTGCAATGGTGAAGGGGATTTTTTTTCTTAATTTCTATTTCTGACAGTTCATTGTTTGTGTATAAAAATGCCTCTGATTTCTGAGTATTAATTTTATATCCTGCCACATTGCTGAATTCATTTATTAAGTCCAGTAATTTTTTTGACTGAGACTTTAGGGTTTTCTATATACAGTATCATATCATCTGCAAGTAATGATAGTTTTACTTCTTCTGTTGCAATTTGGATGCCTTTTATTTCTTCTTCTTGTCTTATTGCTGTAGCTAGAACTTCCAGTACTATGTTGAATAAGAGTGGTGAAAGGGGGCACCCCTGCTTTATTCCTGATCTTAGGGATATTGCTTTTAATTTTTACCCATTAATTATGATGTTGGCTGTGGTTTTGTCATAGATGGCCTTTATCATGTGGAGATATGTTCCCTGTATTCCCACTTTGCTGAAAGTTTTGATCATGAATGGGTGCTGGATTTTATCAAATGCTTTTTCTGCATTTATTGAAATTATCATGTGGTTTTTCTCCTTCCTTTTGTTTATGTGATGAATCACATTGATTGATTTATGAATATTGTACCATCCTTGTCTCCCCAGACTAAATCTCACTTGATCATGATATATGATTTTTTTCATGTATTGCTGAATCCAGTTTGCTAATATTTTGTTGAGAACTTTAGCATCTAAATTCATCAGGGATATAGGCCTATAATTTTCTTTCTTTGTGTTGTCTTTGCCTGGTTTTAGAATCAGAATTATGCTCACCTCATAAAAGGAGCTTGAAAGTCTTCCTTCCTCTTGAACTTTTCGAAATAGCTTGAAAAGGATAGGAGTTAGTTCCTCTTTAAATCCTTGGTAGAATTCACCAGTTAAGCCATCTGGCCCAGGGCTTTAGTTTGTTGGGAGTTATTTGATAACTGTTTCTATCTTATTTGTTGCAATCAGTTTGTTTAGGTTTTTTGATTCTTCCAGATTGACTTTTGAAAGATTATATGTTTCAAGAAATTTGTTCATTTTACCCAGGTTGTTTAATTTTTTGGCATACAAATCTTCATAGTATTTTCTTACAGTATATTGTATTTCTGTTGTGTCAGTTATTATTTCTCCACTATCATTTCTAATTTTATTTATTTGGGTTTTTTCTCTTTTTTCCTTGGTGAGTCTGGTTAAAGGTTCATTGATCTTGTTTACCCTTTCAAAGAACCAGCTCTTGGTTTCATTGATCCTCTGTATTGTTTCTTTAGCCTCTATGTCATTTATTTCCACTCTGATTTTTATTATTTCCTTCCTTCTACCACCTCTGGGCTTTACTTGCTGTTTTTTTCCTAGTTCTTTTAAATGCAGGGTTAGGTTGTTTGTTTGAGCTTTTATTAGCTTCTTAAGGTAAGCCTGTAGTGCTATGAACTTCCCTCTCAGACTGCTTTTGCTGTATCCCATAAATTTTGAGTTGTTGTATGCTCATTATCATTCATTTCTAGGAACTTTTTTTATTTCTTCTTTGATTTCATTGTTAACCCATTCATTATTTAATAACATGCTATTTAGTTTCCATGTGTTTGAGTATTTTTCAGTTTTTTTGTTGTGGCTGATTTCTAGTTTCATGCCATTGTGATCAGAGAAAATGCTTGATATTATTTCAATCTTCTAAAATTGTTGAGACTGCTTTTGTGCCCTAACATGTGGTCTATCTTAGAGCATGTACCATGAGCACTTGAAAAGTATGTATATTCTGCTGCCTTAGGGTAAAAGTTCTAAAGATATCTATTAAATCAAGTTGATCTAGTGTGTCCTTTAAGTCTGCTGTTTTTTTGTTAATTTTCTTTCTTAAAGATCTATCTAATGATGTTAGTGGGGTATTGAAATCTCCTACTATTATAGTATTGCTGTTGATCTCATTCTTTATATCCATCAAAATCTGCTTTATATATTTAGGTGCTCCCATATTAAGTGTGTAGATATTTATGATGGTTATATTTTCCTGTTGGATTGCTCCCTTTATCATTATGTAGTGACTTTCTTTATCTCTTACTGTAGCCTTTGTTTTAAAGTCCATTTTGTCTAAGTATTGCTGCCTCAGCTTTTTTTTTCATTTCCATTTGCATAAAATATTTTTTTCCATTCTTTTACCTTCAGTCTATGTGCATCTTTTGTTTTAAAGTGTGTCTCTTGTAGACAGCATATGTATGAGTCCTGTTTTCTTATTCACACAGCTACATTATATCTTTTGATCGAATCATTTAACCCATTTACATTTAAGGTTATTATTGATTTGTGTTGTTTATTGCCATTTTATTATTTAAAGCTATATTTCTCTTTTACTATTTCTTTTCCTCCTTTGTTCTCTTTACAACAGGCCCCTTAACATTTTTTGCAGCATTGGTTTGGTTGTAATGAATTCCTTGAGTTTTGGTTTTGGTTTTTTTTTTTTTTTGATGTGGGAAGTTTATTATTTCTCCTTAAATTTTAAATGATAACCTTGCTGGATAAAGTAATCTTTGTTGTAAGCTCTTGTTCTGCATTACTTTGAATTTTTCTTGCCATTCCCTTCTGGCTTCAAGTGTTTCTGTTGAGAAGTCGGATGTCATTCGTATGGGAGCTCTTTTGTAGGTGATAGCCTTTTTTTTCTCTAGCAGCCCTTAATATTTTCTCTTTATTTCTTAGCTTTGGTATTTTAATTATGATGGATTTTGTCATGGATTTCTTTGAGTTTCTCTTTAATGGAGTTTCTGTGCTTCTTGAACTTGTGTGGCTTTTTCCTGCATCAATTTAGGGAAGTTTTCAGCTATGATTTGATTGAACAAGGTCTCTATCTTTTGTTCTTTCTCTTCTTCTTCAGGAACTCCTGTGATGCAGATGTTGTTTCTCTTTAGGTTGTCACAGAGCTCTCTTAGAGTTTCTTCTGATTTTTTCAGTCTCTTTTCTTTTTGCTGCTCCACTTTCATGTTTTCATTTATCTTGTTTTCTAAATCTCTGATTTGATCCTCTGCTTCATCAAGCCTGCTTTTAATTGCTTCTAGTGTAGTCTTCATTTCTGATATTGTATTTGTCATTTCTGACTGGTTCTTCTTTATTAATGTTCTTTTTAATGCTTGTTATCTTTTTATTTATGTGCTCACTGTGTCCATCCATTGTTTTTCTAAGATCTTTCAGCATTCTAATAATCATTAATTTAAACTCTGCATCTGGTAGTTTGCTTATTTCCATCTCACTCAGTTCATTTTCTGGGTTTTCCTCTTGTTGATTCATTTGGATTGCACTTGTATGTTTTCCCATTTTGTCTGTGTTGCCCTGGACTTCCCTGGCTGGGGCCTGGTGCAGATCAGTGGGGGTCACTGCTTATGACTGGTTCTTATCCACGTTTTGGGAGCTACAGGTTATCCAGATCTTGTGGCTGCCTCTGCTGGGTCCAGGTGCCATTGTAAATATCAGCTGCACTCCTAAGCTTGCTTTTATCTACTCTTGGCCTGGGAGAAATTCCTTTAAAAGTTCAAGTTCCCCTAAAATTTTCTTTCTGTTGCCTCTTATTGCTGGCTACTTCTTGGGCTCAGTACTGTAATTCAGTGATTAGGTACGGTATTAGCTGTGGCCCACTCCTTAGCTTCAGGTGTCATTCTATCCAGACATTTTATTTACTTATTTTATTTTCTCTTATTTTGTTATTTTGTTCTTTTTCAGCAGTGAGTAGGGTGTAGTCACAGGGGTCCAGTGGGTAATACCCCTGTGCTCCCGTTGTGTGGTGAGTCTACTAGGCCACCATCGCTGTTGCTGTCCGGGGCTTTTGGGATTAGATGCTGCTGGCACCAGCCTGCCTCTGCAACTGCCTCTGGTCTGGTTGGGCTGCGCATGCCCACATACCTGTTTGGACTGCTTCTGTGGCCGCCCCAGCCTCCACTGCCTCTGAGAGCCGGTGTATGCTGCAGGCACTTTTGCTCACGGGCTTGGGCGTCTGCCTTAGCTTTCACCCCTGTGAGTGGTGCCATGCATGCCTGCTCTGACCACCACTGAGGTCTACTGTGCTTTTGCTGCCACTGAGGGCATGCCCGCACCTTGAGCAAGTTTGCATGCCAGTGCAACTTCTGCCCTCTCTGGTGGGCTCTTGTGTGCCTGCCCTTTCCCCTCTACTGACGCTCAGGCCTCTGCCCCTGCTCAGATCACCGCCAAGGGCATGCCCCACTGTGGGCTGGTTTGCCTGCAGGCCGGATCTCCACAGCAGCCAGCGTGACTTCTGCCCTTGCTGGCGGCTCATGCGTACCTGCATGTACCCCCTCAGCTGACGCTCAGGCCTCTGCCTCCACCAAGGGCGGGCCCACTCAGTGAGCAGGGCTGTGTGTGAGCCCGGACTTCTGCATCCGCAGCAGCGGTTCCCGGTTCTGTGGCCTGCTCGTGTGTTCTTGCTCAAATTTCTGCAGCCATGCCTTGCTGCCTCTGGCCTGCCTGTCCTGAGCTAGCACTCAGCATTGTGTGTGTGTGTGTGTGTGGGGGGTGTAGCTTAGACCTCTGCACTCCCTATTTGTGTCCCTTACATGGTGCCTGGCTCTAAGTGCCTTTGTTCTAGCTAAGGTAGGGGAGCCTCCAGTTGACAGGGCACTTACTTTCCTTTGCTGGTGATGCTGTTTCCAGAAAAAATGTTCACTTTAAATTTGGGGAGTGACTCAGCCCAGGGGTTAGGGTGTCCTCCTGGAGCTCTGGGAAAGTGGCTGTGAGTGAGGCTCTCTGTGAAGTTCCTATAATATGGAGCCTGGATCTGAAAGTCCTGCCTCCTTTTCTCAAACTGTGTCTAGGCTTTTTTTCTCAGCCAAAATATAGTCTGTAAGTCCCTTTCAGGCTCCAGGGCTCTAGGCTGGGATTCTGGTTTTGGGGATAAGGACCTACAACTTGCTGGACAGCCCTCCCCATCATGAAAGTCCCTCCCGGCCGCCGCTTGCTCCTGGGAGCGGGGCAGCTTTTTCTGCATCTCTGCCTTTCTTACAAGACTCAGTGTGGGTTCTTTGGTTGTCCTTGGCTGTAGAATCCTCTTGGTTTAATCCAAAGTTTGTTTTTCCTGATGAGTGTTCTCAGATTTAAGTTGTAATCCATTTTGGTTTTGGGAAGTGGGAGTTGGAGCGTCTGCCTACTTTGTGGCCATCTTGGAACCACCTGATCCTAGTACTCTTGTCACTTAGGAAATTACCAGCATTCTAGGAGCTTTGTGCTAGGAGCTATGTTCACCAAAATATATATATTTCTATTATGTCATAGTATCTTTGTCAAAAATAAATTGACTATAAACATGATTTATTTCTGGATTCTGAATTCTATATAATTGGTCTATCCTTATGTCAATACCACACTGTTTTAATTATTGTTACCTGATGGTAAGTTCTGAAATCAGGAAGCATGAGTTATCCTACTCTGTTCTTTTACAAGATCATTTAGACCACTCTGGATGCTTCCAGTTTCCATATAAATTTTAGCATCAGCTTGTCAGTATCTACACAGAAGCTAGGTATAATTCTGATAGGGATTGCATTGATCTGTAAACCAATTTGGGAAATATTACCTTCTAAACAATATTAAGTCCCCTGATACATGAAAATGGATGCTTTTCCAGTTATTTAAATCTTTTAAATTTCTTTCAAATAGTTTTTGTGGTTTTCAGAGTATATGTTTTACACTTAATTTGTTAAATTTGTTTTGAATGTGTTCTACTTGATAGTGATGGATGGAGTGCTTTCATTTTCTTTCAGATTGTTAATTGCCTTCATGATGTTTTAAAGTTTACATCCCTCTTACTGTCAATAAATTATTTTTTGTGTTTTAGAGAGGTCTATATCAGAGTTTTTCAGATTGGAGATGACTGATATATCAAGCTGGCTACTATTACCAACCATACCTATTAACCTTGTTTTTAACCCTGTATAGTCCTTTGATGATTCACCACTCAGAACAAGAAACAGATGAACTAATTTACATTGTAAAGTGTTTAGGTTCCAAAAAGAAAAGGTGTGTGTAGAGAAAATTTCCTACAAGACAAGAGACGTCATTCCTTGCTCTGTCCCAGTCGTGCTGGTCTTCTTGCTGTTCTTCAAAGGTGCCAGCACATTCCTTCCTCAGGGCTGGGGATATGCTCTTCTTTGGATGGAATGCTCTCCTTGCACTTTATTCAGGCCTTTGAACAAATGTCACTTCCTCTGAGAGGCCTGACCTTGACCCCTCACACTAAAAATAAAATAGGGCCTCCAATGCTCTCTATCCTCTGTTTTTATTATCATTGGACTTAACATTCTCTGACAATATATTATATACTCCTTTACTATATTCTCCCCTCCTCCCCTCTAGAACACAAAATCTGTGAGAGGAGGTTCACCACTATCAACTCAGTGATTGCCTCGTAATAGGTGCTTAATAACTATTTGGTTGATTCCACACATATTAGGTGCTAAATAAATTTTTATTCCAAGATCTATTGACTACAAAGAATAGACCAGGTAGATTGACACTTATTCAGTAGACCAGTGAATCTCGGCCAGTGTGTGGGACCCAGTGTGTTGTACGTAATCCAGGGAAAGTCTGTGTGGCTAAGTACAGGTAGTATGAGACTTAGGCTCCAGAGTTAAACCTGGGTTTGAATCTGTAGTACTAGTTGCAACTATACAACTTTGAACAGATTTAACTTCTCTAAGGCTCAATTTCCTTATCTATAAAATGGAGGTAGCAACAGTATTGGCTTCATAGTGTTCTTAATGTAAAAATTAAAAAATATAAAACATGGAAACACTTGAAAGCACCCAGCTCAAACTAATGCTTGGTAAATGTTAGTTATTATTGTTTCTCTGGAGACTTAGCAATTTCAGAATATTTCTGAACAATGCATACTAAATATGTGTATTATGTACTTTGAAATGTATTTAATGCTGCTATGGATGAAAAAAATATATAAATTCACACATTACAATATTCACAAGAAATTTATGTCTTTTTTGTCTGGACAAGAGTTACTAAAAGTATAACCAAATGTTTGTGGCTGAGGGTGTCCAATATAATTTCTAACCTGAAGAGATAATCCTCATACTAGGCTATAATTTCTATGAGGGCAAAAACCTTGCCTGCCTTATATTTCTCTGCATCTCTATTGTTTGGTCTATATTATAGGCACTTAATAAATAGTCACCAATTTTTATTTTGCAAATGAATATTAGCATTGTTAGAAAACATTATCATCAGTGGGTGCTTGTCACTGACTTGTCTGTCAGAATGACAGCAAAAAGAGCCTGCAGGAACTAGTTTCAACAGTCTCAACCTTTTAGGGGCCTTAAACTATCCAGGAGTACTTCATGGATTAGAGGTGCTAGCTGATTATAGAGGAAATTAAGAGCCAAAGTTTTTCACCTTTTCTGAGGGTAAGAAATTAAGAGCCAAAGTTTTCCACCTTTTCTGAGGGTAAGAACAAATAATCACACAACAAATTCTGCATGCTTGGTCACACAGGAAGAACTTGCCAGCCTTAGGGTTTATCATGGATCACAATCTCCATGATTATGCTAAAATGTGTATCTAGGCACACCCAGACACACAACACAGGTCACATCAACTTCCCCCATCCCACTGTATACAAGAATCTGATATAAATGAATCTTATTATCAGTGATTTAGTGGTACTGTTTAAAGGAGCGGTTAGCAGTCTGCTTATCAGACAAAAAGTTCAATTCTAATGGTAGTATTTTACTCTGATTTATAAATGTTGGTAGGTGTGATGTTTTTCTTTTTTGTTTGTTTTTTTTTGTTTAGTTTTGCAAATGAGTTTGTTTTTATTTCTATAATACAAAAACAGTGATTTGCTTCCATCTTTAATCACTCTAAGTGCCATATTCTTGGGCATCAGGAAGGCCTAGATGGCAATATAACAGACATTAGAAGTAAACAGATTTGTTCAAAGCAAGAGCTTATATCTAGGAAAGGTGGTACCATATTATAGATATATTCCCTGTATCATGTCAGCACACAGCTGACACAGTTATCTGAACTAAAGTGAGAACATAGATTACATGCATCAAGCCACAGGAAATCCTGTATTTTACCTTATGCAGTAGAATTGACTTCTTCCTTTTTGACACCTTTCACTAATGTGAACTTTGGTCAAACACATGAGTCTTTCACATCAGATTGTGGCAACCGGGCTGACTTATGGTAGATAGGAATCACTGGTTAAATGGAATGTTGTCAGTTGTCAGCATCGGGGAGAGATCAGACTGGCCATGATGCAGTTATTTCAAACACTCTGCTTTCCTATCTTTCTACTGATCAGCAGGGCAGCACAGTCATGGTTTGGCAGTTTATTTAGCGTGAGGAGGTGATGCTTGAATAAAGACTGCACAGGGACAGGTGGAGCAGCGTATGGGAAGAGATGGTGGTAGCTGACAGTTTCATACACCTGTATAAATGAAACTTATACGGTTATATGGCAAAAGAACTAGATTTTTATTTTGTAGATGAAGTTGGTGCATCTTTAGAGAAAAACATTTCATATTAAGTTAGAAAAAAATTTACTCATCAATAATTAGAGAAAAAAAGAGAAAGAATGGTGAACTGGATGGTGAGTCATGTCCAACCTGCTAATAGTTAGCTTACTTTTTCTTTTTTTAAAAAAAAATTCCACTTAGAAAATTAACTTTAACAGGGCAACATTGATCGATAAGAGTACATAAGTTTCAGGTGAACATTTCTATAGCATTTGAACTGTTGGTTATGTTGTATACCCATCACCCAAAATCAAATTATTTTCTGTCACCTTATATTTGTCCCTCTTTACACCCTTCCCGCCACCCTCTGCCCCCTCCCAATTCATTCAAATCCCCTTCCCCTTCCCCGAAGTTCACTTTCCCCCTGGTAACTACTTCAAAGGAAAAAAATTCTTTTTCAACTTCCAGACACCACTCCTAACCCAAGTGTGTGCCCCTGGCGGATGAGGCTGGTTGTGAATTACTTCCCTTCACTCCCTCAATTGAGAAAAAGCTCACAGTGCATATCATTTGACCATGGATTAATCTGGGGATTCAACATATTTTATACTGAAAAAAGAAATGCACTATTCTTGTGTAGAACGTTATACCCCAAGCTTAGAAATCCCAAGGAATACATGTTCACTCACTTTCAGAAAATATGTCAGTCTCCTCTGCCTGATGACCTTATCCAGGCTGTGAATTCAGCTCAGGTTGGTATGAGGGATGAGTCTGACTGGCTGGCATCTCTAATTTTCTTTACTTTTTCACTGCAGTTACTTCAGGATGGTGGTTTGGAGAAACTTGAGGACGTTATGGAAAAACACCCATGTGCCTTTCCTGCCTGGATTGGGCCCTTTCAAGCATTTTTCTACATCTATGACCCAGACTATGCCAAGACATTTCTGAACAGAACAGGTAAGGAAAGGAATGACTCTCAGGAACCTCATTTCCTAGGGGTGACATGCACAACCCACAGGCATGGCTCTAAAGGAATTCTGAAGCAAAGATTAGTACCGGGTCTTTGAGGCACTAGAGGAGGTTTGAAGAAGCTTCCCACCAATCCTGAAGGTGATCCCCCCCCCCACCCGTGCCCCAGTTCCTGTCTAGTTCAGCCCCCTATGGCCCTTTTAGGTAATTGTATCTTAAAGCCCCATTGGCACTACCAGATCACCAGGGGCTTTCTTTGTCTCTTTTGGTTTTGTGAGTGCAGGGTCAGCGACACTCCCCACGCCAGCCCCTTTCCTGAGTGGAGTCTTCAGAGAGATTCAGAAGTAGCTATGTCTGTGTGGGTTCAGTGTGAACATGAATGCTAGATCATTACTCAATCTGACCTCTTCACTGTGACCCAACCCAGTTTTTGCTTCATCAACTGTGTAAATTAAGGTTTGATATTCAAATTTTTTTTAATTCACTGCATCGAGGTGACATTTTTAAATAAAATTACATAGGTTTTAGATGTACAATTCTATAGTATGTTATCTGTATATTATATTGTGTGTTCACCACCCCAAGTCAAGTCTCCTCTGTCACCATTTATTGACGCTTTACCCTCTTCTGCCTTTCCACCTCCCTTTCTAGCTTGTAATCATCTGACTGTTGTCTGTGTCTATGAAGTTTTTTTCTTTGCTTGATCCCTTCATCTTTTTCAACCAGCACTCAACCCCCTTCCCTCTGACATCTGTTAGTCTGTTCTCCGTATCTATGAGTCTATTTCTATTTCAGTTGTTAATTTATCTTGTTAGTTATATTCCACATATAAGTGAAATCATATAGTACTTGTCTTTCTCTGACTGGAGTATTCACTTGGCATAATATTCTCCAGTTTTATGCATGCTGTTGCAAAAAGTAAAATTTTCTTCTTTTTTGTAGACAAGTAAGTAGTCTGTTGCATAAATGTACCACAGTTTTTTGTTTTGTTTTTTTGTCCACTCACACATTATGGACACTTAGGCTGCTTTCAAATCTTGACTATTACAAATAATGCTGCTTGAACATAGTGATACGTATGTATATTCTTTTGAATTAGTGTTTCAGGTTTCTTTGGATATTTTCCCAAAAGTGGAATTGCTGTGTCATAAGGCAGTTCCATTTTAATATTTTCAGGTAACCCTGTACTGCTTTTTTTTTCCAAGTCTAAGTAACTTTTATTTTTTATAAATAATTTTTTATTAATGTTAATGGGGTGACATTGATAAATCAGGGTACATATATTCAAAGAAAACATGTCCAGGGTATATCTTGTCATTCAATTATGTTGCATACCCATCACCCAAAGTCAGATTGTCCTCCGTCACCTTCTATCTAGTTTTCTTTGTGTCCCCTCCGCTCCCCCTTCCCCTCTTCCTCCTTCCTGACCCCCCCCATAACCACCACACTCTTGTCAATGTCTCTTAGTCTTGTTTTTACATCCCACCAATGTATGGAATCATGTAGTTCTTGTTTTTTTCTGATTTACTTATTTCACTTCATATAATGTTATCAAGATCCCACCATTTTGTTGTAAATGATCCGATGTCATCATTTCTTATGGCTACATCTTCTTT
The DNA here is from genome assembly GCF_036850765.1 of Saccopteryx bilineata. NCBI lineage: Eukaryota > Metazoa > Chordata > Mammalia > Chiroptera > Emballonuridae > Saccopteryx > Saccopteryx bilineata. The sequence goes on along the minus strand of NC_089492.1, from coordinate 255,176,285 downwards.
ATCCAGTCTTCTATTGAAGGGCTTTTTGGTTGTTTCCATGTCTTGGCCACTGTGAACAATGCTGCAATGAACATGGGGCTAATGTGTCTTTACGTATCAATGTCTCTGAGTTTTGGGGGTATATACCCAGTAGAGGGATTGCTGGGTCATAAGGTAGTTCTATTTTCAGTTTTTTAAGGAACCACCATACTTTCTTTCATAATGGTTGTACTATTTTATATTCCCACCAACAGTAAATGAGGGTTCCTTTTTCTCCACAGCCTCTCCAACATTAGCTATTACGTGTCTTGTTCATAATAGCTAATCTAACAGGTGTGAAGTGGTATCTCATTGTAGTTTTGATTTGCATTTCTCTAATAACTAATGAAGATGAGCATCTTTTCATATATCTGTTGGCCATTTGTATTTCTTCCTGGGTGAAGTGTCTTTATGTCCTCTTCCCATTTTTTTATTGGAGTGTTTGTTTGTTTGTTGTTGAATTTTATGAGTTCTTTGTATATTTTGGATATTAGGCCCTTATCTGAGCTGTTTGAAAATATCATTTCCCATTTAGTTGGCTGTCTGTTTATTTTGTTGTCAGTTTCTCTTGCTGAGCAAAAACTTTTTAGTCTGATGTAGTCTCATTCATTTATCTTTGCCTTCACTTCTCTTGCCTTTGGAGACAAATTCATAAAATGCTCTTTAAAACCCAGGTCCATGAGTTTAGTACCTATTTCTTCTTCTATGTACTTTATTGTTTCAGGTCTTATATTTAGGTCTTTGATCCATTTTGAATTAATTTTCGTACAAGGAGACAAACTGTAGTCGAGTTTCATTCTTTTGCATGTGACTTTCCAGTTTCCCTAGCACCATTTGTTGAAGAGGCTTTCTTTTCTTTACTGTATGTTGTTGGCCCCTTTATCGAAAATTATTTGACCATATATATGTGGTTTTATTTCTGGACTTTCTATTCTGTTCCATTGGTCTGAGTGTCTATTTTTCTGCCAATATCATGCTGTTTTGATTGTCGTGGCTTTATAATATAGTTTGAAGTCAGGTATTGTAATGCCCCCCAGCTTCATTCTTTTTCCTTAGGATTGCTCTGGCTATTCAGGGTTTTTTAGGGTTCCATATAAACCTGATGATTTTTTGTTCCATTTCTTTAAAAAATGTCATCGGTATTTTGATGGGAATTGCATTAAATTTATAAATTGCTTTGGGTAATATGGCCATCTTGATTATATTTATTCTTCCTACCCAAGAACAAGGAATATTTTTCCATCTCATTGTATCTTTTTCGATTTCCCTTAACAATGCTTTGTAGTTTTCATTATATAGGTCCTTTACAGTCTTTGTTATGTTTATTCCTAGGTATTTTATTTTTTTTGTTGTTGCAATTGTGAAGGGGATTTTTTTTTAGTTCATTTTATAATATTTCATTGTTGGCATATAGAAAGGCTATGGACTTTTGTATATTAATTTTGTATCCTGCGACCTTATTGTATTGGTTTATTGTTTCTAGTAGTCTTTTTGTGGAGTCTTTGGGTTTTCAATGTATAGGATTATATCATCTGCAAAAAGTAATACCTTTATTTCTTCTTTTCTGATATGGATGCCTTTTATTTCTTTCTCTTGTCTGATTGCTCTGGCTAGAACTTCTAGCACCACATTACATAAGAGTGGAGAGAGTGGACAACCCTGTCTTGTTCCTGATTTAAGGGGGAAAGTCCTCACTTTTATGCCATTTAATATGATGTTGGCTGATGGGTTATCATATATAGCCTTTATCATGTTGAGATATTTTCCTTCTATACCCATTTTGTTGAGTGTCTTAAACATAAAGTTGTGTTGTATTTTATCAAAAGCCTTTTCTGCATCATTGATAAGATCATGTGGTTTTTGTTTTTTGTTTTGTTGATATGGTGTATTACGCTAACTGTTTTACGTATGTTGAACCATCCTTGAGATTCTGGGATGAATCCCACTTGATCATAATGTATTATTTTTTTAATATGTTGCTGTATTCGATTTGCTAGTATTTTAGCATCTGTATTCATTAGAGATATTGGTCTGTAGTTTTATTTGTGCTGTCCCTGTCAGGTTTCAGTATGAGGGTTATATTGGCCTCATAAAATGTGTTTGAAAGTATTGCTTTTTCAATTTTTGGAAGGCTTTGAGTAGAACAGGAACCAAGTCTTCTTTGAATGTTTGATAGAATTCACTAGTATAACCGTTTGGGTACGGACTTTTATTTTGGGGGAGGTTTTTAATAGTTTTTTTCTATTTCTTCCCTGCTAATTGGTCTGTTTAGGCTTTCTACTTCTTCTTGACTCAGTCTAGGAAGGTTGTTTTGTTCTAGGAATTTATCCATTTCTTCTAGATTGTTGAATTTAGTGGCATATAGTTTTTCATAGTATTCTACAATAATTCTTTGTATATCTACGGTGTCCGTGGTGATTTCTCCTCTTTCATTTTGGATTTTATTTATATGAGTCCTTTCTCTTTTTTTCTTGGTGAGTCTTGCCAAGGATTTGTCAATTTTGTTGATCTTTTCAAAAAACCAGCTCCTTGTTTTATTACTTCTTTCTATAGTTTTTCTGTTCTCTATTTCATTTATTTCTGCTCTGATTTTTATTATCTCCTTTCTTCGGCTGGTTTTGGGTTGTCTTTGTTCTTCTTTTTCTAATTCCTTAAGGTGTGAACTTAAGTGGTTCACTTGGGTTCTCTCTTATTTGTTCATATATGCCTGAAGTGATATGAACTTCCCTCTTATTACTGCTTCTCCTGCATCCCAGAGATTCTGATATGTCGTATTGTCATTTTCATTTGTCTGTATATATCTTTTGATCTCTGTGCTTATTTCTTCTTTGACCCATTCATTTTTTAAAAAGTATGTTGTTAGTTTCCACATTTTTGTGTTTTTTTTTCCCCTCTTTTTTGCAGTTGAATTCTAGTTTCAAGGCTTTATGATTAGAAAATATGCTTGGTATAATTTCGATTTTTCTGAATTTTCTGATGTTTATTTTGTGGCCCAACATATGGTCAATTCTTGAGAATGTTCCATGTACACTAGAGAACAATGTATACTCTGTCGCTTTGGGATGAAGTGTCCTGTAGATGTGTATCATATCCAGTTGCTCTAGTGTCTTGTTTAAGGCCAATATATCTTTATTGATTTTCTGTTTGATGAATGATCTAGGGCCGTCAGCGGTGTATTGAGGTCTCCAAGTATGATTGTATTTTTGTCAGTTTTTGTTTTTAGGTCAATAAGTAGCTGTCTTATATATTTTGGTGCTCCTTGGTTTGGTGCATATATATTAAGAATTGTTATGTCTTCTTGATTCAGTGTCCCTTTAATCATTATGAAATGACTATTTTTGTCTCTGAGTACTTTTGCTGTCTTGTAGTCAGTATTATTAAATATGAGTATTGCTACACCTGCTTTTTTCTTGGATGTTATGTGCTTGGAATATTGTTTTTCAGCCTTTCACTTTGAATTTGTTTTAATCCTTGTTGCTTAGATATGTTTGTAGGCAGCATACAGTTAGATTTTCTTTTTTAATAGATTCTGCTATTGTCTTTTTATTGGTGAGTTTAATCCATTTACATTTAGTGTAATTATTGACACTTGTGGGTTCCCTATTGCCATTTTATAAATTGCTTTCTGTTAGTTTTGCATCTTGTGTGATTCTTCTCTTTTGTTTTTCTATCATTTGTCATTTGTACTGCTTTCTACCATGGCTGCACCAATCTGCATTGTCACCAACAGTGCATGAGGATTCCCTTTTCTCCTCATCTTTACCAATACTTATTCTTTGTTGTTTTATTGATGATAGTCACTCTGTAAAGTGTGAAGTGATACCTGATTGTGGTTTTAATTTGCATTTTACTGATGATTAATGACCTTAAGCATCTTCTCTATGGCTAATATTTATCATTATGCCCTCTTTGGAGTATTTCTATTCAGATCTTTTGCCCATTTCTTAATTGGTTTGTTTTATTTTTTGGTGTTGAGTTTTATAAGTTCCTTATGAGTTTTGGATAGTAAGCCTTTATTGGATGCATCATTGGTGAATATATTCTTGCATTCAATGGCTTGTCTTTTTATTTTGTTGATAATTTCCTTTCCTGTGCAAAAACTTTTCAGTTTAATATAGTCTAATTTGTTTTTTTTCTTCATTTGTTTCCCTTGTCTGAGGTAATATATATAAAAAAATATTACTACAAGAAATATCTGAGATTTTACTGCCTATTTTCTTCTAGGATTGTTATGTACTACAGTTTAATACTTCAGTCTTTAATCCATTTTGAGTTTATTCCTGTGAATGGCATAGAAAAGTGGTCTAGTTTCCATTTTTTTTGTACATATCTGTCCAATATTCTAACACCATTAATTGAATAGCCTCTTTACTCCATTGCATATTTTTGTTCCCTTCCTCAAATATGAAATGCCTATAAAGGTGTGGGTTCATTTTTGGGTTCTCTATTCTGTCCATTGATCTATATGTTTACTCTTATGCCAGTACCATGCTGTTTTTACTATGGTTTTTAGTACAGTTTGATATTAGGTAGCATGATTTCTCCAACTTTGTTCTTTCTCAAAAGAGCTGTGGCTATTCAGGATCTTTTGTAATTCCATATAAATTTATGAAATATTTGTCCTAGTTTGGTGAAATAGGTCATTGTACCTTGATAGGAATTGCATTTAACCTATAGATTGCTATGGGTAACAGAGACATTTTAATGAAGTTAATTCTTTCTATCCATGAACATGATAGATGCTTTTACTTATTTGTATATTGTTTAACTTCTTTCTTTGGACTCTTACAATTTTATTTTATTTATTTATTTTTTTGTGTCGGAAACAGAGAGAGACAGAGAGAGGGACAGATAGGGACAGACAAAAAGAAAGGGAGAGATGAGAAGCATCAATTCTTCATTGCAGCTCCTTAGTTGTTCACTGACTGTTTTCTCATATGTGCCTTGACCAGGGGGGCTACCGCAGAGCCCTTGCTCAAGCCAGCAACCTTGGGCTCAAGCCAGCAACCTTGGGCTTAATAGCCAGTAACCTTTGGGCTCAAGCCAGCAACCATGGGGTCATGTCTATGTTCCCACACTTAAGCCAATGACCCCACACTCAAAATGGTGAGTCTGCGCTCACGCTGTGGACCTCAGGGTTTTGAACCTGGGTCCTCTGTGTCCCAGTCTGATGCTCTATCCATTGAGCCACTGCCTGATCAGGCTTTACAATTTTCTGAGTACAAGTCTTTAACATCTTTGGTTAATTTTATTCCTAGGTATTTTATTCTTCTTGAAGCAATTGAGAATGGGATTGGTTTGTTAGTTTCCCTTTGTGATGATGGTTCATTATTGGTGTAAAAAATGCAGTTGATTTCTGGATATTTATTTTGTATCCTGCTACTTCACTCAATTAATTTATGACTTCTAGCAGTTTTTGGTGGAGTCTTTAGTCAAGGACAAGAGCTCTCTATCTACAGTATTATGTCATCTGCAATTACTGATAGTTTTACTTCTCCTTTTCCAATATAAATGCCTTTAGTTTCTTCTACTTGTCTGATTGCTGTGCCTAGGACATCCAGTATGTACTATTTTGAATAAGCATGGCAAAAGCAGACATCCCTATCTTAGTCTCAATCTTAAATAATGCTCAAAGTTTTTTCCCATTGAATATGATGTTAGTTGTGGATTTGTCATATATGACCTTTATTATGTTGAGAAGTGTTCCTTTTATTCCTACTTTGCTGAGTTTTTATCATAAATGGGTTCTAGATGTTATCAAATGCCTTTTTTTGCATATACTGATATGATCATGTGATTTTTCTCCTTCAAATTGTTTATGTGGTGTGTCACGTTGGTTGGTTTGTGGATATTGTACCAATGTTGCATCCTCGGAATAAATACTACTTGATCATGGTGTGCGACCTCTTTACTATATTGCTGGATCCAGTTGGCTTATATTTTGTTGAGGATTTTAGGATCTATGTTTATCAGGGATATTGGCCTATAATTTCCTTTCTTTGTATTGTCTTTATCTGGTTTTGGAATCAGGATAATTCTGGCCTTGTAAAATGAGTTTAGGAGTTTCTCCTCCTCTTAACTTTATGGAATAGTTTGATAACAATAACTGTTATTTCTCCTTTGAATGTTTGGTAAAATTCTCTGGTGAAGCAATGAAGTCCAAGACTTTTGTTTGTTAGGAGTTTATTATTATTATTATTACTATTATTACTATTGCTTCAATTTCACTAGTTGTAATCTGTCTATTTAGATTCTCTGATTCTTCCTCATACAATAGGGAAAGACTCATACAAAGAGAGAAGGTTGGCAGCTACTGAGGGATAGAGGGCAATGGAGGGAGGAATAGAGGGAAAAGGGACAAAAATGCATATGAACATGGACAATAGTGTAGTAAATGTTGGGGTGCAGAGAGGTGTAGGTGAGTATAGGGGGGATAAATGGTGGTGGACTAAAACTTAACGTGGGGAGTAGAGAGATGTTTTGTAGAATTGGGCACCTGAAACCTATAATTATAACTAGTGTCACCTTAATATATTTAATTTTAGAAAAGTTTAGAAGATTGTATGTTTTTAGGAATTTATCCATTTCACCTAGATTGTCCAATTTGTTGGCATATAGTTGTCAAATTTTTCTTCCCTGTGCCATTGTCTCCATTACTCTTAGCAAAATAAATAAAATAAGACTGACTTTTCGTGTTTCCCATTCCCCCAGTTCTCTTGGATTGGTGTTTATCAGGGATTGGTGTTTACCTCTTCAAGGACAAGAGCTGTAAAACACCTCCACATTAAAATTCATGAGAACTGTCAGACCTATGGTGGCACAGTAGATAAAATATCTACCTGGAATGCTGAGGTCAAAGCCTCAGACTTGCCATCAAGGCACACAAGAGAAGCAGCTATGAGTTGATGCTTCCTTCTTCTCCCCACAGCCTCTCTCTCTCTTTCTAAATCTTTAACAATTTTCTAAAAATTTTCACGAGAACTCCAAGAATCATTTTTACTTTGTTTTTCAGTGTTTCTCTCACCCTTGTGTGTAATAGGTAATTTATTTTCAAAATCATTTGATATCTTATCCCAACTTCTATTTTGGAAACTTTGTAACCTGTCCGTAATCTCTGTGTCTGATTTAGGAATGGGAAATGAGGAAAACATCTGGGTTTGTGTACCTGTCTGCTTCATGAGGCTTTCTGTTATCTGATTCCTGAACAAAGACTTGTTATCCTCCCCATAACCCCCACACCTGTCAAGGGCTACAGGGAATGAGCCCTGGGCTCCCTTTTGCTGACTATTTGTAGTTAATTCAGGCAAACAAGAGAAACTTCACCAACTTTGGTAATTTTCATCTAATGCTGTGTTTTGTTTTCTCTTCTCAAATCTGCAGATCCCAAGTCCAAGTACCTGTACAAATTTATCATTCCATTTATCGGTATGTATGTTCAAATGAGAAGGGTATCCCACTCTCTTGCTAGAGGTGTCCTTTCTGTAATAGGGCCTTCCAAAGAAGCTCAAATCAGAATTCAAACACATTAACAGTATGGTCCATTCTACACTGTACATTATCTAGGGGGAAGGCCCAGACAGAGTGCTAAGATTAGCACAGCACAACTTCCTAGAAACTTTCCTTGTCCATTTCTCTTTCTGACATCTCATTCTCAAAGCAGCTTATGTATGTATCTATCCTATTTTCGTCTTTAAAATTGCAACCTCACCATCCATAGCCTTTATTTTATCCTTCTTTTCTCTTGTTTTCTTGCTCCTTCCCTTTCTTTTTGGAGTTCCTTTATTTTGGTATGCAAACCAGTAAACTTTAGCTCCAAAGTACAGTTTGAAAATATTCCATAAGCAGATATATTAAGACTGTTAATCATATAATTGATATTTATGTTAGACAAGAAAAGAATTAAGTGAAACAATATAAGTTTTGGATTTAGAGCTACTTGGATTTAAATTGTGTCCCTGCCTGACTAGTTGAATGTGGTCTTGGGGAAGTCAATTAATCTCTCTAAACTTCTGTTTCCTCATCTTTGAAATGAGGAAGACAGTTATATCTACAGACTGTTATGAAGATTAAATGAAAGATGGATTTTTGGCACTGAGTGCAATGGCTATTACTGTACCAGTGTTCAGCCATGTGTTGCAAGACCAGTGTGTTGGAAGCCATTCATGATTGATGATAATTATATATTGATAAGCTTTAAGGTTCTTTTAAAACAAAATATTTTATGGCATCCTCAGTAACAGAAGATTTTGTGGTATTAGCTTTGATGAGTGTTTCCAGTTTATATCATTTGTGGGTGTGAAGCACAGACTAAGGCTCAAGGAGGAGATATCTGGAGACATAGTAGATATTCTTGTCCAGTTTCTTGTGAATTCTGTGTTCACAATATAGATCATGGATTGGTTTGGAATGAGGTAAGATTAATATTTGCTGTATTTCTGTCAGCTAGAGACCAAGTTAGGAGCCTTTTACATACACCTTCATTTAATCAGCACAGCAACACAGTGAAGTAGATATTTATTATCACACTTAATCATTGAGAAAACCAAACCTCGACCCTGGCTGGTTGGCTCTGTGGTAGAGCATTGGCCCGGTGTATGAATGTTATGGGTTCGATTCCCAGCCAGGGCACATAGGAGAAATCACTATCTGCTTCTGCACCCCTCCCCCTCTTACTTCTCTCTCCTCTATCTCTAGCTCTCCTTCTCCCCTCCCGCAACCAGGGCTCTATTAGAGCGAGTTGGCTCCAGGCGTTGAGGATGGCTCCATCACCTCTGCCTAAGGTGCTAAAAAATGACCCTGGTTGCTACAGAGCAAGGGCCCCAGATGAACATAGCATCACCCCCTAGGAGAGGTCCCCAAACTTTTTACACAGGGGGCCAGTTCACTGTCCCTCAGATCGTTGGAGGGCCGCCACATACAGTGCTCCTCTCACTGACCACCAATGAAAGAGATACCCCTTCCGGAAGTGCAGCGGGGCCAGATAAATGGCCTCGGGGCCGCATGCGGCTGGCCAGCCATAGTTTGGGGATGCCTGCCCTAGTGGGTTTGCTGAGTGGATCCTGGTCAGGGCACACATGGGAGTCTGTCTCTGTCTTTGTCTCCCCTTTTCTCACTAAGAAAAAAAAAAGGAAGAAGAAAGAAAACCAAGCCTCAGGAAGTTTAAGAGACCTACTCAATTATTATACTTTCTAAAATAGGATTTTTCTATCAATGCTAAATACATTTATCCCAGATGTAAGCATCAAAACGAGATCTCCTTGATCTTAATATATGAGCACTACTTTGTTATTCCCCTATGTCATGACTGTGTCATGGTCACTCCAGGGTGTCTGTTTCTCACCTCTCTTTCATCATCTCATATAATCAAATGCTTTTGGGCCTCTTATTTTTCAAGGAGAAGGACTACTGAGTCTAAATGGACCCAAGTGGTTCCAGCACCGACGCCTAATAACTCCTGTGTTCCATTTTAATATCTTGAAATCCTACATCAATGTAATGGCCCAGTCTGTGAATGTAATGCTGGTAAGTGAAGGGATAAAAGTGTTCTGATATGTTGCAAAATACTTCCAACAGGGAATGTATTAGACATATGTTTAGTGGATAGTAAAAGTCAAAGGGGGATGATTTCTAGAAACTAACCAATGTACAAGTACCCACTAAGCATAAGTGTCTATTTAAGCCTTTGCTATGTTTTGGGGGATGATAAAAAAATTATATATATATATATATATAAAATTATATATACATATATATATATATATCTGGTTTCTGTCTTAGATATATTGTGAGATTCTATGGCAATAAATAAAAGTAGTAAGATTCAAATCGTAAATGTTGTATGTGGGGTAAGGAAACCTGGAGCAGCTATCATAGCTTCAGATTTAGAGAAGACTCAAATTTATCATGAAATCTGGGCTGGACTTGAATATGTGGATAATATGGAGGAGGGAATTTAGGCAGAGCGAGTTAGCATGAACAAAGGGTTGGGAGTGAAATGGCTTTGCCTGATGGCCATAAGTAATCTGACAAATGAGAAGTATCTACATTATTTTTTTTTAATTTTTATTTTATTTATTCATTTTTAGAGAGGAGAGAGAGAGGGAGAGAGAGAGACGAGAGAGAGACAGAGAGAGAGAAGGGGGGAGGAGCTGGAAGCATCAACTCCCATATGTGCCTTGACCAGGCAAGCCCAGGGCTTTGAACCGGCGACCTCAGCATTTCCAGGTTGACGCTTTATCCACTGCGCCACCACAGGTCAGGCTGAGAAGTATCTACATTAAAGTCACAGATGCGTGTTTCCTCTTGTGGATAATGAAGGAGTGAAATATTGTTAGGAATTTATCTGCACCTTTTCAAAGGTACAGCAGGATGTTGTAGAGGAATGTTCCTAGGGGTACTCCCTGATTTATATATGAGTTCTATTCCAAAAATATTCTTGTATATGATAAAATTTTAAATTGCACTTATTTAAAAATCAGACAAGTAATGCATTAATACAGGTTCATCATAAACAGTTCTAACACAACAAATGAAGCCAGGGTTTTTTTCCAACTTCATCTGCAAGCCTATCCTGTTCCCCAAGAGAAAACCACTGACTGGCTGGGTTCTCAGCCAGGCTCACAGAGGTAAATTTAACCTTGAGTCCGCTGGGACTCTGGTGAAAGTAAGTACTAGTGCGAGTCATGGAGGCAGAGAGCTTGCGGTGCAGGTTAGAGTGAAAGGGGGCGTGATCTTCTGATTCTGGAGCTGTGTAGCTTTACACACAGTTGCCTGTCAGCCAGTGGTGGTATTTGAGTTTATCATCATGTCAATAAACCATTTCTGTCTCCCTCACTTCTCGGTCCCACATTTCCCTGAGATTCCTCTCACAGCTCTTTCTTCTGATGAGTTATGCCAATGTGCCTGCGGCTTTGAGCTTCCCTTTTGCTCTCATTTCTTCTAAACTCACTTTTGTACTCAGTAAAACTTACATAATTTAGGGCGAAAGCAATTGACTAAACGGTTGACACTTTAAAAATATCTTCTGATTTTTTATTTATAGCCTCCAAATCCTTAGCACTTAGCTATATAGGCAGAGGTGCTCAACAAATGTCAGTGATCCAAACTTAAATACTTGGGTTTATTTGGATTTTTATTTTAATCCAAGTTTACCTTAAGTGTGGTTGTGGTGTTTGAGGGTAGTGATGGGGTAGGGTGTCTAACAGTTTAGGGACTGAAGATGCAGGAAGCCCTGAAAAGACACCTAGTAATAATTATGGGTCTCGTATCAGATTATCTGTTTTACTGGAACTCTGACCTGTTTTAAAGTAGAGTTATGGTAATAACTAAAAGGTCAACAATACTTAATTCAGTCATTTACTGGATACCTGGTTTGTTCCATGCTCTTTGTCACCTAGCTGGGTGCCAAGTAAACATTAAGCTTATTTGCTTGTGTGACTTTTTCTCCTGCTAAATCAGGGTTGTCTCCCCAACATCATAAGGGCAGGGTCAGGGAGAAGACGTTATTAAAAGCAGTTGATGGTGACGTTGTTGATCTTGACTTCCTGTGCAGGGTAAATGGGAGAAGATTTGTGGTACTCAGGATACACCTGTGGAGGTCTTTGAGGACATCATCTTGATGAGCCTGGACACACTCATGAAATGTACTTTCAGTCGGGAGACCAACTGCCAGATAAACAGGTCGGTGACAGGAGGGCAATAAGGACATTTGCTTACCATTACCTAAGTCACTTATTGAACTATTATCCCCACTTTCTCTCTAGCACCCATGATCATTATGTAAAATCGATATCTGAAGCCCGAAAGATCATCATTTCCCGCTTGTGCAGTTTATTTCACCATGACATAATTTTCAAATTCAGCCCTGCGGGATGCTGCTCCCAGAAGATAAGCAACAATCTGAATCAGTATACAGGTATTTCTTGGGTTTGGGTTGCCCAAATGCATACATTGTCATAACCGTATTATGTCTGTATATTGGAGTAGGGCTCAGTGTGAAAAGAGAACAAACTCTTGTTCTTAATGGAGCTTTTATATGGATGCTGGTAGATGAAATGCAAGTCCTTTAGGAGAGTTTGCTACATTCGTAGTAGTGGTCTTATGAGAAGTTTTCAACATATTATATAATTTTTATTATGCATAATTATTATTAACACAAACATAACGTAAGTGAGCACTTAATATTTCAAAGCATAAATTCCATTTAGCTTTTTACAGTGTGATTGCAGTAATAACAAAAAATGAAAAATATTGATGCAGCATAGGAATGAGTAGAGGAACAGAATAAATGTGGACATACACTCAAAAGAAGGGAGAAATGGGTATAAAGCTTTAGTTACGGAAGATGAATAAGTTCTAGAGAGCTACTCTACAACATAGTGCCTGGAATTACCAATAATGTATTATACATTTAAAGTTGTGTTAAGTGTACAGTATCATACTACCTGATTTCAAATTATACTACAGAAGCACGATAATCAAAACAATGTGTTACCTGATCAGGTGGTGGCGCAGTGGATAGAGCATTGGACTGGGATGTGGAAGGACCCAGGTTCGAGACCCCGAGGTCGCCAGCTTGAGCGCGGGCTCATCTGACTTGAGCAAAAAGCTCACCAGCTTGGACCCAGGGTCACTGGCTCCAGCAAGGGGTTACTAAATCTGCTGAAGGCCCGCGGTCAAGGCACATATGAGAAAGCAATCAATGAACAACTAAGAAGTGGCAACGTGCAGCGAAAACTAATGATTGATGCTTCTCATCTCTCTCCGTTCCTGTCTGTCTGTCCCTGTCTATCCCTCTCTCTGACTCTCTCTCTGTCTCTGTAAAACAAACAAACAAACAAACAAAACAAAAACAAAAAAAACCCCAGTATGTTATTGGCAGAAAAATAGATCATGAAACAATGGAACAGAATTGCAAGCCCAGAAATAAAACCACATATGTATGGACAAATAGTTTTCAACAAAGAAGCCAAAAATACACAATGGAGAAAAGAAAGCCTCCTCAATAAATGGTGCTGGGAAAACTGGAAAGCCACATGCAAAAGAATGAAACTCATTTATAGTTTATCCCCCTGCACAAAAATTAATTTAAAATAGATCAAAAACCTAAACATAAGATCAGAAATAATAAATTACATAGAAGAAAACATAAGTACTACATTAAGTACTAAACTCATAGACCTTGGCCATATAGAACAATTTATGAAATTGACACCAAAAGTAAGGATTAAGTAAAGGCAAAAATAAATGACTGAGACTATATCAAACTCAGTAGCTTCTGCGTAACAAAAAATAAAATCAACAACAAGACAATATACAGCCAACCAAATGGGAGATGATATTTATAAACAACTCTGATAAGAGGTTTAATATCCAAAATATATAAAGAACTCACAAAGCTCAGCAACAAACAAGCAAACAATCCAATTAAAAAAAGTGGAGAGAACCTGAACAGACATACAGAGGCCCTGCTGGCTGGCTTAGTGGATAGAGCATCAGCCCAGCATGTGGATGTCCTTGGTTCAATCCCTGGTCAAAGCACACATGAGTAGTGACCATTTGCTTATTTTCCCCTCCCTCTCCACCTTTTCTCTCTCTTATCCTCTCACAGTTAATAGCTTGATTGGTTCAAGCATCAGCCTCAGATGGGGTTCAGGTGGGGTTTGCGAGGTGGATTCAGGTTGGGGCACATGCGGGAGTCTATCTCTCTGTCTGCCCTCCTCATTTAAAAACTAACAAACAGACAAACAAAAAAACTAAAGGCCAACAGATATGTGAAAAGATGCTCATCTTTGCTATTAGAGAAATGCAAACCAAAACTACAATGAGATACCACTTCACACCTGTTAGATTGGCTATTATCGCCAAGACAGGTAATAACAAGTGTTGGAGAGGCTGTGGAGAAAAAGAAACCCTCATTTACTAATGGTGGGAAGGCAAATTAGTACAATCATTATGGAAGAAAGTATGATTCCTCAAAAAAATTAAAAATAGTACTACTGTATGACCCAGCAATCCCTCTACTAGGTATCTACCCAAAAAGCTTGAAAACATTGGTACATCAAGACACATGTACACTCAAGTTCATCACAACATTGTTCAGTGGCCAAGACATGGAAACAACCAGTGTCCTTTGATAGAAAATTAGATAAAGAAGATGTGGTATATATATACAATGGAATACTACTCAGCCATAAGAAATGATGATATATTGCCTTTTACAACAACATGGATGGACCTTGAGAACATTATACTGAGTCAAATAGGTAAATCAGAAAAAGCTAAGAACTATATGATTTCACTCATTGGTGGGATATAAAAACTGAGACTCGTGGACATAGATTAAAGTGAAGTGGTTACTAGGGGGGAGGAGGTTGTGGGGCAGGAAGGTGAGGGGAGGGGAGCACAGAGGGACAAATATAAGGTGATACAAAATGAGTTGACTTTGGGTGATGGGTACACAACATATGTAATCAATAGTTCAAATGCTATAGAAATGTGTACCTGAAACCTATGTATTTTTATTGATCAATGTCACCCCATTAAATTTAATTTTTTAAATAAAATTTTTTATTAATTTTAATGGGGTGACATTGATCAATCAGGGTACATAGGTTTAGAGAAAACATTTCCAGGTTATTTTCACATGTGATTATGTTGCATACCCATCACCCAAAGTCAAATTGTCTTCCGTCACCTTCTATCTGGTTTTCTTTGTGCCCCTCCTTTCCCCTCACCCCATCTCTCTCTTTCCTCCCCCCCACCCATAATCACCACACTCTTGTCCATGTCCTTGAGTCATTTTTATGTCCCACCTATGTATGGAATCATATAGTTCTTAGTTTTTTCTGATTTACTTATTTCACTCAGTATAATGTTATCAAGGATTTTTTGAAAAGCAAAAAAAATTGTGTTAAGTGTTAAGTGGGTAAATCTCAGGCTAAGTGTTCTTACCAGAATAAAATATATATATATATATATATAAAACTTGATTAAAAAATAAATAATTCTAACAAAACATAAATATGAAAGTTGAAATAGATTAAAGTTTCTAAGCACCTTCAACACTACTTTTAATGAACACCATAATACAGAATATTTATCAACCAGGTAATTAATCCTTTTTTAGCTCCACCACTTACTAGCTAGTGGTGTGATATACAGCAAGTGGCTTACTGTTTTGTCTCCTTTTATCTGTAAAATGAGGGAAAAAAGCACCTAACTCATAGGTTTGTGGTGATGATTAAATATGTTAATATATGTATAACACTTTGGACAGTTCCTGGAATTGAATAAATGTTAAATATAAAATATATTTTCCCCTAGGAAATTTTCAAGATACTCCTACATATATGCACAGTTGACTCACAAACATACATACACACATGAACATAGATATTATTAGGACACAAATAAACAGATTAGAAACAATATAAGACACAAATAGGCATTATACTTAGCTGTAGCTCTCCAACCTATTCCCAGCATAGCACACACAGAAAATGTACTATTTGTATGCCTCACTGGAGTAAACAGGAGTGGATTTTGTGGCATCTTCATAGGACTTGGTGAAAAAATTCTTTACATTTTCTTTATATTAAATAATTATGATAAAGTACAAAGTATTGAGAAAAATATTAAATTTTGAATTAAAATGTATTTTCAATTATAGTTGACATTTACTATTATATTAGTTTCAGGTGTACAACATAGTGGATACACATTTATATAATTTACATAGTAATCCCCCTTATATGTCTAGTAACTACATAACACCATACATAGTTATTACATTATTATTGACTGTCTTCCTTATGCTGGATTTAACATCCTGTGACTATTTTGTAACTTCTAATTTGTAATTCTTAATCTCTTCATCTTTTTTACCAAGCCTCCCAAACCCCCTCCAATGTGGCAACCAGCAGTGCTGTATGCATCTATGAGTCCGTTACTGCTTTATTTGCTTTGTTTTTTAGACTCCATATATGTAAAATCAATAAAATTTTTCTTTCCCTATCTGACTTACACCACTTAGCATTATATCCTCTAGGTCTATCCATGTTGTCACAATGGAGAGATTTAATTTTTTATGACCAAGTAATATTCCATTTTATGTGTGTACCACCTCTTCTTTATTCAAATGTCTACTGATGGACACTTAGGTAGTTTCCATGTCTTGGCTATTGTAAATAATGCTGCAGTGATAATAGGGATGCATATATCTTTTCAAATTAATGTTTTGAATTTTGGGGAGGTAACACAGATTTTGGAGTGGCAACACAGATGGTGTTTCTATTTTTAGTTTTTTGAGGAACCTCCATACTATTATCCATAGTGACTGCACCAATTTGCAATCTCATTAACAGTGCACAAGTGTCCTCCTTTCTCCACAACCTCACCAGTACTTGTTGTTTGTTTATTTATTGAGGATAGCCATTTTGACAGGCATGAGATGATATTGTGATTTTAATTTGCATTTTTCTTATAATTGATTACATTGAGCATCTTTTCATATGTCTATGGTCTTCTGTATGTCCTCTTTGCAGAAATTTCTGTTCAAGTCCTCTGCTCATTTTGATAGAATTATTTATTTTTTTGATGTTGAGTTGTATGAGTTCATTATAAATTTTGAGTTATAACCCTTTCTTGAATGTATCATTGGTGAATATCTTCTTCCATTCATTAGATCATCTTTTCATTTTATTGATGGTTTTGTTTGTTGTGCGCAAACTTTTAGTTTGATATAGTTCCAGTTGTTACATTTTTCTTTTGTTTCTTTTGCCCAAAAAGATAGATCAGAAAAAATATTAGTAAGAGCAATGTCAGAGAGTGTTTTCTTCCAAGAGTTTTATAATTTCAGGTCTTTCATTTAAGTCTTTAATTCATTTTAAAAAGGTGATCTAGTTTCATTTTTTTGTTTTGATCTCTCTAATTTTCCCAAAACCATTTATTGAATAGACTGTCTTTACCCCATTGTATATTCTTGACTTCTTTGTCATTGATTAATTGATGATAATCAATTGGTTTATTTTGGGGCTTTCTTTTTTGTTCCATTGATCTATGTGTCTGTTTTTATGCCAGAATCATGCTGTTTTGATCACCATATCCTTGCAGTATAGCTTGACATCAAGTAGTATGATACTTCCAACTTTGTTCTTTCTTAAAATTGCCATGACTATTTTGGGTCTTTGTGGTTCTATATAAAATTTTGGATTATTTGTTCTAGTTTTGTAAAATAAAAATACTATTGGTGTTTTGATAAGGATTGTATTGAATCTGTAGAATGCTTTGGGTAGTATGGACATTTTAATGATATTAATCCTTCCTATTCCTGAGGATGGTATATACTTCCATTGATTTATATTTTCTTCAATTTCTTTCTTCCATATTTTATCATTTTTGTAGTACAGGTATTTTACCTTCTTGCTTAAATTTATTCTTAGTTATTTTATTTTTTGATGCAATTTGAAATGGAATTATCTTCTTAATTTATCTTTCTGATTGTTCATTATTGGTATATAAAAATGCAACCAATTTTTATCCTGTTACTTTGCAGAATTTATTTATCAGTTCTAATAGATTTTTCGTGGACTATTTAGGATTTTTAGATATTATATTATGTCATCTTCAAATAATGACAGTTTTACTTTTTCCTTTCCAATTTTTATGACTTTTATTTCTTCCTCTGCTTTGATTTCTGTGGCTAGAATCTCCAATACTATGTTGAATAAGAGTGGTGAAAGCAGACATACTTGTCTTGTTGCTAATCTTAAGGGAAACACTTATAGTTTTTCACTGATGTTAACTCTGAGTTTGTCATAGATAGCCTTTACTGTGTTAAGATATGTTTCCTCTATTCCCACCTTTGCTGCAAGTTTTTGTCATAAGTAGATGCTGAATTTGGTCAAATGCTTTTGCTGCATCTATTGATACAATCATATCATTGTTATCAATTATTTTGTTTATGTGGCATATCACAATAATTGTTTGTGAATATCAAACTGATCTTGTAAATCCCACTTGATCATGGTATATGATGTATATGATCTTTTTAATGTGTTGCTGAATTGTTTGCTAATATTATGTTGAAGATTTTTGCATCTTTGTTAATAGGGGTTAGTGGCCTAGTGGCCTATAGTTTTCTCTTTTGTAAGGTCTTCACTTGGTTTTGGAATCAGGGTAATGCTGGCCTTGTAAAAGGAGCATGGGGTCCTTCCCTCCTCCTCAGTTTTTTGGAATATTTCAGGAAGGATAGGTGTTAGTTCTTTGAATGTTTGGTAGAATTTTGATCAATGTCTTTTTTGGGGGGGAGTTTTATGATTACTGCTTTAATTTGATTAGTTGTAATTTGTCTAATCAGATTATCTTCTTGCTTCAGTCTTAAAGGATTGTATGTGTTAAGAATTTATTCATTTCTTCCAAGCTGTCCAATCTGTTAGTTTATAATTCTTCATAATATTTTTTATAACCCTTTGTATTTCTGTGGTGTCAGTTTTCACTTCTCATCTTTCATTTCTAATTTTATTTGTTTGGGTTCTTTTCTTTTCTTGATGAGTCTGGTTAAACATTTATAAATTTTGTTTATCTTGTCAATAAATCAGCTCTTGATTTTATTTATCTTTTGTATTGTTTTTCTAGACTCTAGTCTGTTTCCACTCTGACTTCCCTTATTTCCTTCCTTCTGCTCATTTTGGGCATTTTTTGTATTTTTCTTTCTAGTTTCTTTAAGTGTAAGGTTAGATTGTTTATTTGAGATTTTTTAAAAAATTTCTTGAGGAAAGCTTTTATTGCTATGAATATCCCTCTTAGAATTGCTTTTACTGTGTCACATAGGTTTGGGTTCATTGTGATTTCATTATCATTTGTTTCAAGGTATCTTTTGATTTCACCCTTATTCTTGTTTTTAACACAATCATTGTTTAGTAGCATGTTATTTAGCCTCCACATCTTTGTATGTTTTAATTTTCTGCTTGTAATTGATTTCTAGTTTCATACCATTGTGATCAGAGAAAATGATTAATTTGACTTCAACCTCCTTAAATTTATTGGGATTTGTTTTGAGGTGTCACATATGGTTTATCCTGGAAAATATACTATGTGTGCTTAAAAAGAATGTATATTCTGCTGCTTTGTATAAAATGTTCTGAATATATCAGTTAAATCCATCTGGTCTAATGTATTATTTAAGGCTACTGTTTTCTCTTGAATTTCTGTCCAGATGATCTATCCATTTATGTCAATGGGGTGTTCAAATCCCTTACTATTTATATAATTGTATTACTGTTGATTCCTCCCTTTAGAGCTGTCACTATTTGCTTTACATTTACTTGCTCCTGAGTAAAGTGCATAAATATTTACTAGGGCTATATCTTCTTGTTGGATTGATCTTTTATCATTGTGAAATATTCTTCTTTATCTATTGTTATAGCCTTTGCTTTAAATTTTATTTTGTCTGGTATAAGTATTGCTATCTCAGCTTTTTTATTTTTCATGAAATATCTTTTTCCATCCCTTTACTTTCAGACTGTGTGTGTTTTTTTATCTGAAGTGCATCATTTGTAGGTGGCATATATATGGGTTTTGTTGCTTATTCAGTTAGTTACACTATGTATTTTGATTGGAACATTTAATCCATCTATATTTAGAGTAATTATTGATAAGTATATAGTTATTGCCATGTTATTCTTTATAATTATGTTTTCATTTCTTTCTTTCTTTCTTTCTTCCATCATAATGAAGACACTTTAACATTTCTTGTAATACTGGTTTAGTGGTAATAAACCACTTTAGATTATTCTTGTCTGGGAAGTTCTTTTCCTTCAATTTTAAATGATAGCTTTACTGAGTAGAGTAGTCTTGGTTTTAGATCCTTGGTTTTCATCACTTTGAATATTTCATGCCAGTCCCTTCTGCCCTGAAATGTTTTTATGACAGCTGTTCATTTAGAAAAATGCAGAGATGCCTCTGGAAATATCATCATGGCCACTGAGGAGAACCCCAAGTTCACTTCAAACTTGTATTGGGTGGTGGTGATAGAACTGGGAAAACTATGTTTGTGAAACATCATCTGCCTGGTGAATTTTTTTTCTTTTTGTTTTAAGTCAGAGAGAGGGACAGATAGGGACAGACAGACATAAAGGGAGAGAGATGAGAAACATCAATTCTTTGTTGCAGTACCTTAGTTGTTCACTAATTGCTTTCTCATATGTGCCTTGACCA
This sequence comes from Saccopteryx bilineata, assembly GCF_036850765.1. Taxonomy (NCBI): domain Eukaryota; kingdom Metazoa; phylum Chordata; class Mammalia; order Chiroptera; family Emballonuridae; genus Saccopteryx; species Saccopteryx bilineata. Next base: position 255,156,050 of record NC_089492.1, on the reverse strand, counting down.
GGGGGCTACAGCAGACTGAGTGACCCCTTGCTCGAGCCAGGGACCTTGGGCTCAAGCTGGTGAGCCTTGATCAAACTAGATAAGCCCGCACTCTAGCTGGCGACCTCAGGGTCTCAAACCTGGGTCCTCCGCATCCCAGTCTGATGCTCTATCCACTGCGCCACCGCCTGGTCAGGCTGCCTGGTGAATTTGAGAAAAAGAACATAACCGCCCTACATGTTGGGGTTTATCCCCTCATATTCCACTCCAACAGAGGACCTATTAAGTTCAATATGTGAGGTACAGCAGGCCAGGAGAAGTTTGGCAAACTGACAGACAGCATTACATCCATGTGAAGTTTGCCATTATATGTTCAATGTAACTTCAAGAGTTACATACAAAATTGGCATAAAGATCTGGTACGAGTGTGTAAAAACTTCCCCATCATGTTGTGTGGGTATGAAGGACAGGAACATTGAGGCAAAATTAATTGTCTCCCACTGAAAAAGGAATCTTCAGTATTACGACATTACTAACAGACAAAAGTAACTACAACCTTGTAAAGCCTTCCTCTGACTTGCTAGAAAACTAATTGGAGACCCTAACTTGGAGTTTGTCTCCATGCCTGCTCTTGCCCAATGAGAAGTTGTCATGGACCCAGCTTTGGAATCACAGTATGAGCACAATATAAAGGATGCTCAGGCCACCACTCTTCCAGATGAGAATGATGGCCTCTGAGAAAAGGAAGCTGTGACCCATCATCAGAAGTCTAGTTTTATAGGCAACTGTTCTGTGATATCAGAAGGTCAGGCTGTTTACCACTTTATTATATAGCTAAGAAGACCCAGTGCTTGATCTTTGAGAAGCTTAGAAAGGTAAATAGGCCTCAGAAAGAATATGGAAGTTAAAAAAAAAACTTTATATTTGGGCTGTTTTGGAATGCAGTTGTTTACTTAATGAAATTCATATATAAGACTGCTGCAGTTGCATAACAATATTCAGTGGTGAAAACTTGTTTGTTCTGTCATTCCCATTACTTTTTGTTTAGAATCAAAAATTTTTTATTTAAAATATTGTAAAAAGAAAGAAGAAGAAAAGAAATCAGCTGAAAGCCTTATGGAGGCTCCCTTACTAACAGACTTTCTCTTGCTGCTCTTGAGATTCTCTTTGTCTTTAACTTTTGCCATTTTAATTGTGATGTGTCTTGGAGTGGGCCATTTTGGGTTCACCTTAATTGGAACTCTGTGCTTCATAGACAGATGTGTCTTTTCCCTTAACTAGGTTAAAGGAGTTTTCAGCAATTATTTCTTCAAATAGGTTCTGGATTCATTGCTCTCTCTTATCCATCTATTACCCCCATGATGTGAATGTTGTTATGCTTGATGTTGTCACAGAGTTCCCTTAGAATTTTCTCATTTAAAAATTATTTTTTCCGGACGTCACGGAAATGGCGCCGTGAGAAGCGCGTCCGACAGCTCTCCCCTAAATCACAACAAATTTATCAACTAGAAACAGAAAAATTTATCCTCGGAGCATTCCGGAGTTCCACACAAACTGAAAGCAAAAGGACTGTTATCACCTGAATCTGAGAGATGAGGGTGTGGAGGAAGCTACCGCAGCAGCGACGCTCATTCAAGCCGCGAGGGAGTGCGCCTGCGGTGAGTCAGCCCATATACTTGGAAACCGCGAGCCGCCGCGAGCAGCCCACGCGAGCCGCCACCTCGAGCCACCGCGAGCCCCCGCGAACCGCCGCCGCGAGCGGCCGCCACGAGCCGCCGCGCGCGCGCCCGGTCTGGTTGAGCACCGCTGACGTTCCCAGCGGCCCGCACACTGCGAGTGGGGGTCGCCGGCCACCGGTGCCCGGAGTGCCCCATTCGCGCGCGTGCCTTGGGCATTCCACGCGCCCAGGGCGCCCTACTGGCCCACACACCCAGGGGGCTCCATTATCCTGCACCTGGTGCGGTCCAGCCGCCAGCGGCGGGGCGAGCGGGAGAGGCTTGGGAGATCCTCTCCGTGGGCGGGGCACCTCACCCAGCCATTCAAGCTAACAATCAAGCGTTGGGGGAGGGGCGCGCGCAGGCAGCCTAAAATACTTTCGGAAACACAGCTGCGACCCAATCACTGAAATTAGCTTAACCCATAAAATCTGCGCACCCTCGGTTCTAATTGATAAGATCTCTCTCAGTTCAGCGATTCAAGACAAGAGGCGTGATATTTTTTAGTGCCTCTCGCTAAAGGGGCGGGGGCAACTTGTGATTGATAGAGCCTCCATATTCAGGGATAAACGCTAACAAGAAGGACTCGGCAGATAATAAGGTCTATACTACACTAGTCGTAAGCAGAGACTAGTGCCTCTTCTTCCCTGCAAAAACAGGCTACAAAGTGTGGAAAGCCTGGGTTGAGAGGTTCAACTAAATGATAGGCGCTGAACAGTCACCTTGACAACAATTGACTCCCACCCCCGCCTGATTACACTGGAGGCCCTGACTCTCAGAGCCTTTCCCAAAGCCTTGCACTGAGTGGGGATAGAGTGGGGATTTCCCAGCTCTTTGAGCCTCTTACTCCCCAGGCAGAAGCAGTTGCAGCCTTATAGCTGGATCACCAGGCTGCTAATTCAGAAAGGGGGGACTAGGAGAGAGAATCCAGGAAAGCAAACTCTCTCATCGTTGGACCCTGCAAACGCCAACAAGCCTTTACTTCCAGCAAGACTAAAGCCAATTATATGACATTGCCATAGAATCCCATCAACTGCAAATCCCTACCTAAGAGTGACACAGGGGCAGAGCCTGGGGTACAGAGTCACCGACTAGGAAGAGGGAGAGAAAAGAAAAAGGAAGAAGTTAACCTCTCAAAATCAAGAAAAACCCACAGACTTTACAACTTGATCCACTAATTTTTTTTTGTTGTTGTTGTTGTTGTTGTTGTTTGTTTCTTCTATCTTTTTGCCTTTATTTCCTCCACCTCGGTCCTTCTATTCTCTGCCCATCTTATGCTTCCCCTTTCTTGAACTACACTACCCATGAGTGTTGCATTTTATTTTTCTTCTTCATCCTCACCCTCCTTTAAGGTTATACTCCAAAACACTTAACTCTCACTCTCTCCTCTTTTTTTTTTTTTGTCTTGCTTTATTTTGTTTTTTTCTCCTCCTATTTTATTTCTTCCTTCGTTTTTCTCTTTTTCTTATTTTTTCCTTTCTATTCGTTTTTTCTTTTCTCATTTTACTTTCCTCCCATATAATCCTCAATCACGAACAAATTAGTTAATTTGGGACTCAAGGCTTTTTTTTGGCTTTATTTCTCTTTTTTGCTTTTGTTTTTATTTTTTTTTCTCTTGTTTGTTTATTTTTGTGGCATTTTGGGTCCTCCCAACCCAAGGTCTCCATTGTATTTAGTCTTCGCTCCACTTAATACAACAGATTTTTACTTATTATTTTTATTTTTTCTTCTTTATTATTCTTTTTTGGTCCTTTTTTCTGATTCCCTCTTATCCCTCTCATTATATCTCTTAGTTGACCATCACTTACAAGCAAATCATCTTATGCTTGTCTAAGATTTTCTTCCTTTTTTTTTTTTTTTTTGCATTTAGTAGGTCCCTACTCCCTTTTTTTTGCCCCTTGAACTCTTCACCCCAAATCAGGCCCTCCATTATAGGCACGATATTTCCCTGAGGAGGGGAGAGGAGGGAAAGAGAAGAGAGAAAAAAAGGGGGAAATAATAAATTATTACTGTTTTTTTTTGTGGGGTGTTTTACCCTTTTTTTTTCTTTTCTTTTTACTCTTTATTAATTCTAATTAGTGCTATCAATAAGACCACCCTCAGATGCCGATAAGAAAGAGGAAATAGAATATTATGGATACAAAAGAAAGAGAGGTAACACAAATAGATGTGGAAAAATCTATGGAGAAAAGACTTAACATATTGGAAGCCTTGGAGCTAAATGACAGAGAATTTAAAATAGAAATCTTAAAAATACTCAGAGATATACAAGAAAACACAGAAAGGCAATATAGGGAGATCAGAAAACAACTCAATGAACACAAAGAATATATTACCAAGGAAATTGAAACTATAAAAACAAATCAAACAGAAATGAAAAACTCAATTCACGAGCTGAAAAACGAGGTAACAAGCTTAGCTAACAGAACAGCCCAGATTGAAGATAGGATTAGTGAAATAGAAGACAAACAACTTGAGGCACAACAGAGAGAAGAAGAAAGAGACTCAAAAATAATAAAAAATGAGAAAGCCCTACAGGAATTGTCTGACTCCATCAGAAAGAATAACATAAGAATAATAGGTATATCAGAGGGAGAAGAGAAAGAAAATGGAATGGAGAATATACTCAAACAAATAATAGACGAGAACTTCCCAAGCCTGTGGAAGGAACTAAAGCCTCAAATTCAAGAAGCAAACAGAACACCAAGTTTTCTTAACCCCAACAAACCCACTCCAAGGCACATCATAATAAAGATGACACAAACCAATGACAAAGAAAAAATTCTCAAGGCAGCCAGGGAAAAGAAGAGTACAACATATAAAGGAAGGCCTATTAGCTTATCATCAGATTTCTCAGCAGAAACTCTACAAGCTAGAAGAGAGTGGACCCCAATATTTAAAGCCCTGAAAGAGAGGAACTTTCAGCCAAGAATACTATACCCATCAAAGCTATCCTTCAAGTATGAAGGAGATATAAAAACATTCACAAATACAGAAAAGATGAGAGAATTTATCAACAGAAAGCCCCCACTCCAGGAAATACTAAGGGGGGTTTTCCAACCAGATTCAAAGAACAAAAGAAAACAACACCACAAGTAACAGCTCCACCAAGAACACAATAAAACCAAACTTAAACTGTGACAACAAAGGAAAAAAAGGGGGGAGAGGATGGAGATTAACAGTAGCAAAGGACAATGAAGTGCAGAAATACTTATAAGATAGGGTACTACAATGAATATGGTAGGTACCCTTTTCATTACTTAATGGTAACCACCCTTAAAAAAACCACCACAAAAACACTTGACTTAAAAAAGGTAGCAACAGAGGAAAGAAGTATGGAACACAAACAAACAAAAACAAATGATAGAAAAACAAAAGAGAAGAATCAAACTAGATACAAAACTAACAGAAAGCAATTTATAAAATGGCAGTAGGGAACCCACAAGTGTCAATAATTACACTAAATGTAAATGGATTAAACTTACCAATAAAAAGACACAGAGTAGCAGAATGGATTAAAAAAAAATCCAACTATATGCTGCCTACAAGAAACACATCTAAGCAACAAGGATAAAAACAAATTCAAAGTGAAAGGCTGGAAAACAATACTCCAAGCAAACAACACCCAAAAAAAAGCAGGCGTAGCAATACTCATATCTAATAATGCTGACTACAAGACAGAAAAAGTACTCAGAGACAAAAATGGTCATTTCATAATGATTAAGGGGAAGTTGAATCAAGAAGACATAACAATCCTTAATATATATGCACCAAACCAAGGAGCACCAAAATATATAAGACAGCTACTTATTGACCTTAAAACAAAAACTAACAAAAATACAATCATACTTGGAGACCTCAATACACCGCTGACGGCTCTAGATCGGTCATCCAAACAGAGAATCAATAAAGATATAGTGGCCTTAAACGAAATACTAGAACACCTGGATATGATAGACATCTACAGGACACTTCATCCCAAAGCGACAGAGTATACATTTTTCTCTAGTGTACATGGAACATTCTCAAGAATTGACCATATGTTGGGCCACAAAGACAATATCAGCAAATTTAGAAAAATTGAAATTGTACCAAGCATATTTTCTGATCATAAAGCCTTGAAACTAGAATTCAACTGCAAAAAAGAGGGGGAAAAACCCACAAAAATGTGGAAACTAAACAACATACTTCTAAAAAATGAATGAGTCAAAGAAGAAATAAGCGCAGAAATCAAAAGATATATACAGACAAATGAAAATGAAAATACGACATATCAGAATCTCTGGGATGCAGCAAAAGCAGTAATAAGAGGAAAGTTCATATCACTTCAGGCCTATATGAACAAACAAGAGAGAGCCGAAGTAAACCACTTAACTTCACACCTTAAGGAACTAGAAAAAGAAGAACAAAGACAACCCAAAACCAGCCGAAGAAAGGAGATAATAAAAATCAGAGCAGAAATAAATGAAATAGAGAACAGAAAAACTATAGAAAAAATCAATAAAACAAGGAGCTGGTTCTTTGAAAAGATCAACAAAATTGACAAACCCTTGGCAAGACTCACCAAGGAAAAAAGACACAGGACTCAAATAAATAAAATCCAAAATGAAAGCGGAGAGATCACCACAGACATCATAGAAATACAAAGAATTATTGTAGAATACTATGAAAAATTATATGCCACCAAATACAACAATCTAGAAGAAATGGATAAATTCCTAGAACAATACAACCTTCCTAGACTGAGTCATGAAGAAGCAGAAAGCCTAAACAGACCAATCAGCAGGGAGGAAATAGAAAAAACTAATAAAAACCTCCCCAAAAATAAAAGTCCAGGCCCAGACGGTTACACTAGTGAATTCTATCAAACATTCAAAGAAGACTTGGTTCCTATTCTACTCAAAGTCTTCCAAAAAATTGAAGAAGAAGCAATACTTCCAAACACATTTTATGAGGCCAACATAACCATCATACCAAAACCTGGCAAGGATGGCACAAAGAAAGAAAACTACAGACCAATATCTCTAATGAATACAGATGCTAAAATACTAAACAAAATACTGGCAAACCGAATACAACAACATATTAAAAAAATAATACATCATGATCAAGTGGGATTCATCCCAGAATCTCAAGGATGGTTCAACATACGCAAAACGGTTAACGTAATACACCATATCAACAAAACAAAGAACAAAAACCACATGATCTTATCAATAGATGCAGAAAAGGCTTTTGATAAAATACAACACAATTTTATGTTTAAGACTCTCAACAAAATGGGTATAGAAGGAAAATATCTCAACATGATAAAGACCATATATGATAAACCATCAGCCAACATCCTATTAAACGGCATAAAACTGAGGACTTTCTGCCTTAAATCAGGAACAAGACAGGGTTGTCCACTCTCTCCACTCTTATTCAACGTGGTGCTAGAAGTTCTGGCCAGAGCAATCAGACAAGACAAAGAAATAAAAGGCATCCATATCGGAAAAGAAGAAGTAAAGCTATCACTTTTTGCTGATGATATGATCCTATACATCGAAAACCCGAAGGACTCCACAAAAAGATTATTAGAAACAATAAACCAATACAGTAAGGTCGCAGGATACAAAATTAACATACAAAAGTCCATAGCCTTTCTATATGCCAACAATGAAATATTAGAAAACGAACTCAAAAAAATAATCCCCTTCACGATTGCAACAAAAAAAATAAAATACCTAGGCATAAACATAACAAAGAACGTAAAGGACCTATATAATGAAAATTACAAAGCATTGTTAAGGGAAATCAAAAAAGATACAATGAGATGGAAAAATATTCCTTGTTCTTGGATAGGGAGAATAAATATAATCAAAATGGCCATATTACCCAAAGCAATATACAAATTTAATGCAATTCCCATCAAAATCCCTATGAGATTTTTTAAAGAAATGGAACAAAAAATCATCAGATTTATATGGAACTATAAAAAACCCCGAATAGCCAAAACAATCCTAAGGAAAAAGAATGAAGCTGGGGGCATTACAATACCTGACTTTAAACTATATTATAGGGCCACGATAATCAAAACAGCATGGTATTGGCAAAAAAATAGACACTCAGACCAATGGAACAGAATAGAAAGCCCAGAAATAAAACCACATATATATGGTCAAATAATCTTTGATAAAGGGGCCAACAACACACAATGGAGAAAAGAAAGCCTCTTCAACAAATGGTGTTGGGAAAACTGGAAAGCCACATGCAAAAGAATGAAACTCAACTACAGCCTGTCCCCGTGTACTAAAATTAATTCAAAATGGATCAAAGACCTAAATATAAGACCTGAAACAATAAAGTACATAGAAGAAGACATAGGTACTAAAATCATGGACCTGGGTTTTAAAGAACATTTTATGAACTTGACTCCAATGGCAAAAGAAGTGAAGGCAAAGATAAATGAATAGGACTACATCAGAATTAAAAGTTTTTGCTCAGCAAGAGAAACTGATATAAAAATAAACAGACAGTCAACTAAATGGGAACTGATATTTTCAAACGACAGCTCAGATAAGGGCCTAATATCCAAAATTTACAAAGAACTCATAAAACTCAACAACAAACAAACAAACAATCCAATAAAAAAATGGGAAGAGGACATGAACAGACACTTCTCCCAGGAAGAGATACAAATGGCCAACAGATATATGAAAAGATGCTCAGCTTCATTAGTTATTAGAGAAATGCAAATCAAAACTACAATGAGATACCACCTCACCCCTGTTAGATTAGCTATTATCAACAAGACGGGTAATAGCAAATGTTGGAGAGGCTGTGGAGAAAAAGGAACCCTCATTCACTGTTGGTGGGACTGTAAAGTAGTACAACCATTATGGAGGAAAGTATGGTGGTTCCTCAAAAAACTGCAAATAGAACTACCTTATGACCCAGCAATCCCTCTACTGGGTATATACCCCAAAACCTCAGAAACATTGATACGTGAAGACACATGTAGCCCCATGTTCATTGCAGCACTGTTCACAGTGGCCAAGACATGGAAACAACCAAAAAGCCCTTCAATAGAAGACTGGATAAAGAAGATGTGGCACATATACACTATGGAATACTACTCAGCCATAAGAAATGATGACATCAGATCATTTACAGCAAAATGGTGGGATCTTGATAACATTATAAGGAGTGAAATAAGCAAATCAGAAAAAAACAAGAACTACATGATTCCATACATTGGTGGAACATAAAAATGAGACTAAGAGACATGGACAAGAGTGTGGTGGTTACTAAGGGTGGGGGGGGAGGGAGGACATGGGAGGGAGGGAGGGAGAGAGTTAGGGGGAGGGGGAGGGGCACAGAGAACTAGATAGAGGGTGACGGAGGACAATCTGACTTTGGGCGAGGGGTTTGCAACATAATTTGATGACAAAATAACCTAGACATGTTTTCTTTGAATATATGTACCCTGATTTATTAATGTCATCCCATTACCATTAATAAAAATTTATTAAAAAAAAATTATTTTTTCCTTTTTGTTGCTCTGCCTCAGTGTTTTCTGTTATCTTGTCTTCTAATTTGCTGATGCAGTCCTCTGCTTCATCTAACCTGCTATTGATTCTTCCTAGTGTATTCTTTCTTTCAGATATTGTATTTTTCATTTCTGTCTAGTTCTTGTTGTATTTTCTATGTCTTTTTTCTGGCTTACTCTCTCTACATTTCATTTCTCACTAAGGTCCTCCATTCTTCTCCTAAATTTCTTGAGCATCCTTATAACAATTGTTTTTAACTCTGCCTCTACACTGCTCACAAAAATTAGGGGATCTGGGAACATGCAGATACTCCGGTAGTTTCAGCCTTTTGTATAGTGCATTTTCACCAATGAAATAAAAGTTGGTTTTGCATCTCATTTGCGTAATCAAACAACTTTCTTTGACTTATCATTTGCTTTTATAATATTTTCTTTGTATTTAAATTTTAATGGGGTGACATTGATAAATAAGGGTACATATGTTCAGAGAAAACATCTCCACATTATTTTTACATTTGACTATGTTGCATACACCTAACCCAAAGTCAAATTGTCTTCCATCACCTTCTATCTGATTTTCTTTGTGCCCTTCCTCCCCACCCACCCCCTCCTTCTCGTTCTACCCCCATCCCCTGGTAACCATCACACTCTTGTGCATGTCTCTGAGTCTTGTTTTTATGTCAAATCTATGTATGGAATCATATAATTCTTAGTTTTTTCTGATTTACTTATTTACACTCAGTATAATGTTATCAAGGTCCATCCATGTTATTGTAAATGATCCAATGTCATCATTTCTTATGGCTGAGTAGTATTCCATTGTATATATGTACCAAAGCTTTTTAATCCACTCATCCACTGACGGATACTTGGGCTGTTTCCAGATCTTCACTATTGTGAATAATGCTGCTATAAACATGGGAGTGCATTGCTCCTTTTGGAACGGTGCTATGGTGTTCTTGGGGTATATTCCTAAAAGTCGGATAGCTGGATCAAAAGGCAGTTTGATTTTTAATTTTTTGAAGAATCTCCATACTGTTTTCCACAGTGGCTGCACCAGTGTGCATTCCCACCAGCAGTGCAGGAGGGTTCCCTTTTCTTCACATCCTCACCAGCACTTATTCTGTGTTGTTTTGTTGATGAGTGTTATTCTGATTGGTATGAGATAATAACTCATTGTGGTTTTAATTTGCATTTCTCTAATGATTAGTGATATTGAGCATTTTTTCATATGCCTATTGGCCATCTGTATGTCCTCTTTGGAGAAGTATCTATTTATTTATTTTGCCCACTTGTTGATTGGATTATTTGTCTTCCTGGTGTTGAGATTTACAAGTTCTTTATAAATTTTGGTTATTAATCCCTTATCAGACGTATTGTCAAATATGTTCTCCCATTGTGTAGTTTGTCTTTTTATTCTGTTCTTGTTGTCTTTGGCTGTGCAAAAGCTTTTGAGTTTGATGTAGTCCCATTTGTTTATCCTGTCTTTTATTTCACTTGCCAGTGGAGATAAATCAGCAAATATAATATAATAGTGCTGCGAGAGATGTTGGAGAGCTTACTGCCTATGTTTTCTTCTAAGGTGCTTATGGTTTCATGGTTTACATTTAAGTCTTTTATCCATTTTGAGTTTATTTTTGTCAATGGTGTAAGTTGATGGTCTAGTTTCATTTTTTTGCAGGTAGCTGTCCAATTTTCCCAACACCATTTATTAAAGAGGCTGTCTTTACTCCATTGTATGCTCTTACCGCCTCTGTCAAATATCAATTGTTCATAAAGGTGTGAGTTTATTTCTGGGTTCTCTGTTCTGTTCCACTGATCTATATGCCTGTTCTTATGCCAGTACCAGGCTGTTTTGAGTACAATGGCCTTGTAGTAAAACTTGATAACAGGAAGTGTGATACCTCCCGCTTTATTCTTCCTTTTCAAGATTGCTGAGGCTATTCATGTTCTTTTCTGGTTCCATATAAATTTTTGGAATATGTGTTCTATATTTTTGAAGTATGTCATTGGTATTTTAATTGGTATTGCATTGAATTTATAAATTACTTTGGGTATTATAGACATTTTAATGATGTTTATTCTTCCTAACCATGAGCATAGTATATACTTCCACTTGTTTGTATCTTCCTTGATTTCTTTTATCAATGTTTTATAATTTTCCAAGTACAAGTGTTTAGTCTCCTTGGTTAAATTTACTCCTAGGTACTTTATTTTTTTGGTTTTAATAGTGAAGGGGATTGTTTCCTTAATTTCTCTTTCTGACTGTTCATTGTTGGTGTATAAAAATGCCTCTGATTACTGAGTATTAATTTTATATCCTGCCACCTTGCTAAATTCTCTTATCAGGTCTAGTAGTTTTATGACTGAGGCTTTAGGATTATCTATATACAAAATCATATCATCTGCAAATAATGATAGCTTTACTTCTTCTTTTCCCACTTGAATGCCTTTTATTTCTTCTTCTTGTCTGATTGCTGTGGCTAGGACTTCCAGGACTATGTTGAATAAGAGTGCTGAAAGGGAGCACCCCTGCCTTGTTCCTGATCTTAAGGGGATTGTTTTTAATTTTTGCCCATTGAGTATGATGTAGGCTGTGGGTTTGTCATAGATGGCTTTTATCATGTTGAGATATGTTCCCTGTATTCCCACTTTGTTGAGAGTTTTGATCATGAATGGGTGCTGGATTTTATCAAATACTTTTTCTGCATCTATTGAAATTATCATGTGGTTTTTCTCCTTCCTTTTGTTAATGTGATGAATAACATTAATAGATTTGCAAATATCGTACCAGCCTTGCCTCCCCAGAATAAATCCCACTTGATCATGGTGTATGATTTTTTCCATATATTGTTGGATCCGGTTTGCTAATATTTTGTTGAGGATTTTAGCATCTATATTCATCAGAGATATTGGCCTATAATTTTCTTTCTTTGTGTTGTCTCTGCCTGGTTTTGGAATCAGAATTATGCTCGCCTCATAAAAGCAGTTTGGAAGTCTTCCTTCCTCTTGAATTTTTTAAAATAGTTTGAGAAGGATACATGTTAGTTCTTCTTTGAATATTTGGTAGAATTCACTTGTGAAGCCATCTGGCCCAGGACTTTTCTTTGTTGGGAATTTTTTTTATAACTGTTTCGATCTCATTTATTGTAATCGGTCTGTTTAGGTTTTCTGATTCTTCCAGATTGATTTTTGGAAGATTGTATGTTTCAAGAAATTTGTCCATTTCATCTAGGTTATCTAGTTTTTTGGCATACAGTTATTCATAGTATTTTCTTACAATCCTTTGTATTTCTGTTGTGTCAGTTGTTATTTCTCCACTCTCATTTCTAATTTTATTTATTTGAGTCCTCTCTCTCTTTTTCTTGGTGAGTCTAGTCCAAGGTTCATCAATCTTGTTTACCTTTTCAAGGAATCAGCTCCTAGTTTCCTTGATCCTCTGTATTGTTTCTTTAGCCTCTATGTCATTTATTTCTGCTCTGATCTTTATTATTTCCTTCCTTCTACTACATTTGGGCTTTACTTGCTGTTCTTTTTCTAGTACTTTTAGATGCAGGGTTAAGTTGTTTATTTGAGCTTTTTCTAGGTTCTTAAAGTGTGCCTGTAGTGCTATGAACTTCCCTCTCAGTACTGCTTTTGCAGTGTTCCAAAAATTTTGAGTTGTTGTATGCTCATTGTCATTCATTTCTAGGAATTTTTTAATTTCTTCTTTGATCTCATTCTTAATTCATTCATTATTTAACAACCTGCTATTTAGTTTCCATGTGTTTGAGAATTTTTGAGCTTTTCTGTTGTGGTTCATTTCTAGTTTCATGCCATTGTGATCGGAGAAAGTGCTTGATATGATTTCAGTCTTCTTAAATTTGTTGAGAGCACTTTTGTGCCCTAACATGTGGTCTATCCTAGAGAATGTACTATGAGCACTTGAAAAGAATGTATATTCTGCTGCTTTAGGGTGAAAGGTTCTGAAGATATCTATTAAATCGAGTTGATCTAGTGTGTCCTTTAATTCTGCTGTTTCTTTGTTAATTTTCTTTCTTGAGGATCTATCTAGTGATGTTAGTGGGGTATTGAAATTTTCTACTATTATAGTATGCTGTTCATCTCGCCCTTTATATCCACCAAAGTCTGCTTTATATATTTAGGTGCTCCTATATTAGGTGCATCGATATTTATAACAGTTATATCTTCCTGTTGGATTAATCCCTTTATCATTATGGTATGGCCTTCTTTATCTCTTACTATATCCTTTGTTTTAAAGTCCAATTTGTCTGATATAAGTATTGCTACCCCAGCTTTTTTTTTTATTTCCATTTGCATGAAATGTTTTTTTCCATCCTTTTACCTTCATTTTATGTGTATCTTTTGTTCTAAGGTGTGTCTCTTGAAGACAGCATATGTACGGGTCCTGTTTTCTTATCCACGCAGCTACTGTATGTCTTTTGATTGGATCATTTAATCCATTTACATTTAAGGTTATTATTGATATGTAGCTGTTTATTGCCATTTTATTCTTTAAAGCTGTATTGCTCTTTTGCTATATTCCTTTCCCACTTTGATCTGTTTACAATGGGCCCCTCAACATTTCCTGCAGCATTGGTTTGGTTGTAATAAATTCCTTGAGTTGTTTTTTGTCTAGGAAGCTTTTTATTTCTCCTTCAATTTTAAACGATAGCCTTGCTGGATAAAGTAGTCTTGGTTGTAGGTTCTTGTTCTGCATTACTTTGAATATTTCTTGCCATTCCCTTCTTGCCTCAAGTGTTTCTGTTGAGAAGGCAGATGTCATCCTTATGGAGACTCCTTTGTAGGTGATAGCTTTTTTTTCTCTTGCAGCTTTTAATATTTTCTCTTTATCACTTAGCTTTGGTATTTTAATTATGATGTGTCTTGTTGTAGGTTTCTTTGAGTTTCTCTTTAATGGAGTCCTCTGTGCTTCTTGAACTTGTGAGAGTTTGTCCTGCATTAATTTAGGGAAGTTTTCAGCTATGATATGTTTGAACAAAGTCTCTATCCCTTGTTCTTTTTCTTCTTCTTCAGGAACCCCTATGATGTGGATGTTATTTCTCTTCATGTTGTCACAGAGCTCTCTAAGAGTTTCCTCAGACTTTTTGAGTCTCTTTTCTTTTTTCTTCTCTGCTTTCATGCCTTCATTCCAGTTGTCCTCCAACTCGCTGATTTGATCCTCAGCTGTATCTATTCTGTTTTTAATTCCTTCCATTGTGGTCTTCATTTCTGATATTGTATAATATTTGTCATCTCCGACTGATTCTTTTTTAATATTTTAATGTTTTTTTTATACTTGCTATTTCATTATTTAGGTTCCGTAATGATCATCCATTGTTGTTCTAAGATCCCTAAGCATCCTAACAATCATTATTTTAAACTCTTCATCTGGAAGTTTGGTTATTTCCATATCACTCAGTTTATTTCCTGGAGGTTTCTCTTGTGGTTTCATTTGGATTGCACTTTTCTGTCTTCTCATTATGTCTGTGTGTTTGAGTCTAGGCTTGGTTTGTCTGCTTCCTTTTACAATTGTGTTATTTCTAGGTCTTCTTGGGTTGGCATCATCTGTTATTTGTAATCTACTGTGAGATTTGGCTTTTCTAGAAAAGCCACTTTGAAGTCTTGATTTATTTGTTTTCTTCTCGTTTATTGTGTGATGTTCTTGTTTAATAAAAAAAGTGTTTTTTTATTGCTTCATATTCATTTTGAAACATTCCCTAGCTTGTTTGCCTCAATTTCATTTCATTTGAGGGAATCTCTTGTTCTTTAATTTAGGGCATGTTTCTCTGTCTCCTACTTTTCCATTTTGTGTTTGTCTGTGTGTATTGTGTAGATCTGCTATGTCCTTCAATGTTGTTATCATGGTTTTATGTAGTGGTTATCTTGTGGAGCCCAGTGGCACACTCATCATGATTATGTGAGCTAGGTGCTCCACCACTATCTCTTGTGTGGGTTATGTGAGCCCTTATGTTGTCATTGAGTCTTGGTTACTGTTGGCCCATCTGTGTCCCTCCTGATGCTCTGGGTGTAGGACCAGCTCATTTTGCTTCTCCACCACTACAACCAGTCTCAATGTGGCTTCT
This sequence comes from Saccopteryx bilineata, assembly GCF_036850765.1. Lineage (NCBI taxonomy): Eukaryota > Metazoa > Chordata > Mammalia > Chiroptera > Emballonuridae > Saccopteryx > Saccopteryx bilineata. The sequence goes on along the minus strand of NC_089492.1, from coordinate 255,140,739 downwards.
TTTTCATATCCTTGGTTATAGTTCTGTTCAGCTAGTGTTCAGGTGGTCCTCAAGGGACCTTCTTCTACAATTTAGTTGTACTTTTTTTTATTAACAGAGACTGAGAGAGAGTCAGAGACAGGGATAGACAGGGACAGACAAACAGGAATGGAGAGAGATGAGAAGCATCAATCATCAGTTTTTTGTTGTGACACCTTAGTTGTTCATTGATTGCTTTCTCATATGTGCCTTGGCCATGGGTGTTCAGCAGACCTAGTAACCCCTTGCTCAAGCCAGTGACCTTGGGTCCAAGCTGGTGAGTTTTTGCTCAAATCAGATGAGCCTGCACTCAAGCTGGCAACCTCAGGGTCCCAAACCTGGGTCTTTTGCATCCCAGTTCAATGCTCTATCCACTGCACCACTGCCTGGTCAGGCTAGTTGTACTTTTGAGATGGTCATGGGAAGAGATGAGCATAACATTTATTTACTCTCCCATATTGACTTGAAGCCTATGTCTTTGAGCTTTGATCAATAATTGTCATTTGGTGGGAAAATAAACATCTGCAAAAATTCAATCTTTTTAAAAGGTTGTACCCATTCTGACCTCAAGTTATTAGGCAAAATCTGAAACTATTTATAGGCCATGGTTTGCTTTATAATTTATATTACTTTGATTTACTTTGCTCTCACTTTAGTAATGGGTATTATTAATCTACCACAGAGCAGGTAATCCAAGAGAGAAGGAAATCTCTCAAGGATGAGAAGAATCTGGAAAACACTCCAAAGAGGAAGTATCATGATTTTCTGGATGTTGTCCTTTCTGCTCAGGTAAATATTTTAAATTTCTGAGCCTGCTCGTAGGTAATTGTGTGGATAGGTGAATGAGTGGAAGTAGAGGAGACAAAAGCAAAGCTGATCAACTAAATTTAAAAATACTTTTGAATAGATGGGTTGGCTTCATACAATTTGAAGTAAAGATATAATTCTGCAACTTTGTCATTAGAAAAAGTCAAATAAAGCTAAATTTTTTGCTGAATTGATAGAATTGGGTATCTTAACATAAAGTTACATTATAGTTTAGGAAAACAAGATAGTGGGTCACAGGTTAAAGTGAGATAAGGTTGGAAATGAGGTGCTAGAAAATTTGGCAGGATGATTGAAGGAGCTTTTTGAAAGGCCTGTTTTCCTCCTCTAAGTTTGGTCCTTCTTTATGCTCTGGATAATGTGTGGCTCATACTATATATTTTTTTAACTGAATTAAAATTGAAACACATTGGAAAGACTATTTTTTCCTTAAATCCATTATTTTGATTGGTGATCCAAACATCTATAAACTGAAATTGCATAAAAATATTTCTATTGTGCTTTCTAGGCTGCAAATGGTGACAGCTTCTCAGATGCTGACCTGCAGTCTGAGGTGAACACATTCATGGTGGCGGGGCAAGACACCGTAGGAGGGGGCCTTGCCTGGCTCCTCTACCACTTGGCTCAGAACCCTGAGCATCAGGAGAGGTGCCGGGAGGAGATCAGGGGCATCCTGGGAGATGGGTCTTCTATCACCTGGTAAGATCTACATCCCTATACATTTTATCCTAGTTTTCCTCCTGGGATTTTGCTTTATTCTTTCCTCTGGCAACTTGGTGGCTGTAGTGCTTCAAAATATGTGAAAGTAGAAGAGGCAGGTTGCCATGCTCATTTTCTAGAGGTTCCAAAGTTATTCTTTTGCCTTTGCAAAAGAGGTTTATGCATCTATATGTTATCTATTTCATTGTTTTTCTAATTAGTGATGTATAAAATGTATTATTTCTTTATTTCTCCCAGTCTCTGTTTCATTTGAAATGTGGACTTGATCCCTAGACTTGCATTTAGAGCTTGAATGGTAGGACTCAGTGGGGCTCTTCTTCTGAGAGACCTTAGTAAACATCTGTGTCCTCTAAGCATATTGTAGACATTGTCTTCCATCTCCTTGTTTATGCTTCAGGATTAGCTTTGGAATTTGAACATAGTACTAAATGATACACACTAAAGTTGACTTTAGCAAATATGGACTGAGGACATTTTAAGTACTGAGGCACTAAAACTACTGGCAAGATTTGGTATAGGTCTTACCCTCAATGAGCTCATACCCTAATACAGGAGACAGGCACCCCTATATAAATAATTTCAAAATAGCATGGTAATGGTGAGAAGTATGTCCTGGCTATCACAGAGATTTAGAAGACAGTTTCCCAAGCTGGTGTGGGGTTCTGAAGGAGACTTTCTGGGAGATCTGATTCTTAAGGTGCCTTTTATAAGTTGGATAGGAGTAAGCAGGTACAAAACTTCAACTCCATTTACTCAACTTTGAGCATATCTTGCTGTTAATTATGTCCAAGTTATGAATTTTCCCCTTGAACATGCTGTTTGCAAAGAGCACATATATTCCTGATATAGACCATACTGTTCAACCTAGCTAGATATTTCACACATCATTGTTTTCTAAGTCAAAAGGGCAGAAAAATAAAAATGCTAAGGACAACCCATGGTTAAACAGAAAGCACCTTATTTCCAATGCAAAGATCAGCTTAATAAGAATATTTATTTATAAAGGAAAATTTGAATTTGTGTGGGTATAGTAGAGATATCACTTTTTGTTTTAAAAAATAGACATGTCATAATGTAAATTAAAGGTCTAATCTGTATAGCACGAAATGCAGTGTTGATTAGTCACTTCTTATTCCTTCACTGAATTTAGAAACACTGTATACTATCTCCCAACATTAATTAGATATTTTAACCTTGAATATGGTGGATATATATATATATATACAACTCAAATAGTAATCTTTCTCATTCTTGTTTACCTTATGTAAAATGTGAAGGCAAAAAAAAAATCTTAGCCAGGATTAGAAAATAAAGGCCAGAGGAAATAAAATATGTCTTATTCTATAATATGGCCCTATAGTTACATTTAATGAAATTTGTACATAGCATTATGTGAATTGATAATTCTTTTAGACAGATAACAAAACCACACTACAAAAAGCAGTTTTTGGGAAAGCTGAAAAGTTGATCAGTATCTCTCTTTGGCTCCATGTCAGTCAACCCATTTCTTTTTTGGGCTAAAATTCCTCTCTTCTTTCTGCACTATGCCTGAGGTAGACACGGTTGTTTTTTCTTAAATATGCAAAGTTCCAGACTAAGAATATGACTTTTTATTCTGGGCTCAAGGTTGAAAGTGGTCAAAATTAAAATTTTACATTACTGAAGGCTATTTCCTTCATTCAAAACAAGTAATTAGAACAGCAAGTAGACTTAAATACTATGTGCAATTATTTTGTTGAATCAATCTGACTAGCTAGGGTGCATTTTAAAAACTATTCTTCTTCTGCCAACACTTAAACTTGCTGTTTGAAGCAGATTTTTCTGGTGTGTAGTCTGGAGTAAATCTCACATATTCCAATTTATTTAAATCAAAGAGCAGGGAGCCCTGGCTGGATGGCTCGTTTGGTTGGATCATCATCCTGGAGCGCAGAGGATGCCAGTTTGATTCCCCAGTCAGGTCACATACAAGAGCAGCTTGATGTTTCTGTCTCTTTCTTTCTCCCTGCCTCTTTCAAAAAAGAAAAAATAATAAATAATAAATCAAAGAACAAGAGAGTAAACAGGGACAAATGTATGGTGATGGAAAATGATTTGATTTTGGGTGATGGGTACACAACATAATCAATAGTTCAAATGCTATAGAAATGTTTACCTGAAAACGATAAACTCTTATTGATCAATGTCACCCCTTGAAATTTAATTTTCTAAATAAAATTAAAAGAAAAAGAGGAGTCTCATTTCAGTGATTAAGGTGTCTGATCCACTGTAATATCAAAAACTTCAAATTCTTATCCGCTTGGAGCATCTCTCTATCCCAGCACAGTACATCTTTAGCTGGTAGCCTATGGTGGATAAGAAGCTTATGGTTGGCTTCTTACTGACCAGCTCCTCACCTAGTCTGCTGTTACTGACCCTTCCAGAAATGGTCCCAAGAAGGAAAGAAGATAAGGAGAAAGCAGTTGGTACTATTGTGATCTTGCCATCTGATCTTGGTGATATTCAAATGCTTCCTTTTGTTCTAGATGGGTGCATCTGTGGGTTCCTTGGAGATTCTCTTACTGGGACTTTGCAATAGCGATTCAGGGGGCAAGGGAATTCTTATCCTTAAAGTTCCCTTCAAGCTGGCTCCAGAGCTCTCCCTCTGGCCAGTTTGTTGTTCCATAGGACACTCACTAGCGTCCTCGCTTTTCCTGATACTCTCCCCTGCTTCTCTGTCTGTTCTGAATCATGGCTTTTCCTATCAGTCTTATGCTCCACAAACTCCAGGGAACACATGTCAGATCTCTTAACTGACCTTCTAGAAACCCCCTTTGGTTAACATGAGGTGGGAGGGAACACCCTCCTCCATTTTTCTCAGCTCTCCAGCATCCCAACTAATATTTTCTTTAAAGAGTGTTTCTTTTCTTTTTCTTTCTATCAAAACTCTTAAGCCTCCTCACTTCAGTCCTTAGCTGTTTCATATACTCTTGGTTCTTATGATGAGCTAAGAGTAGCACTACATGTTTTCAGAAATCTCCTTAGCAAATCCTTTGCCAGTCTTAGCACCTCACTTTATAATAAGAATATTTGGCACCTGTTTGGTTCTTCTTCATCTGGGACCTCAGCTGACCTTATGAGAGAAGGAGTCCCATTTTAACATGATGTTACATAACCAATTAAAAAATAGCATTAACCTGAGGATGGTATTTACCAGGAACAAACATCAAGTAGAAAAAAATCAATATTTACAAACTGGACATGGTGTCTGAGTCCTTTTTCCTCCTTCCATTGTATTCACAGGGACCAGCTGGGTGCAATGTCATACACAACAATGTGTATCAAGGAGTCTCTTCGATTGACCCCTACAATCGTATCCATCTCCAGAGAACTCAGCAAGCCCATTACCTTCCCAGATGGACGCTCCTTGCCTGCAGGTCTTTGCATTCTTTTCCTAGGCAGTTCCTAGAGTCTGTGGGATATCAGGGACTACAGTAACAGACCAGTGGTTTCTCAACTTTTGGAGAAGTCAAAAGACAGTCCTAAAGACACCCAGCTTAAGGTCAGGCACCTATTAAGTAACAGCTCAGTGGGCATTGCCTTAATCAGATGTTGGTTTTAGAGGCTTCCCCAAAGCTTATAACAATTTGCAGCAAAGCTATGCTCCGAACCTGTGTCCCAGAATTTTAACTCAGGGTTTTATTCACTGTAAGACATTGTTTTTAGATAATCCTTGTTTGGATGAGTTTGAGACCCAGGTGAGACTTTATGGGAGATGAACACCATTATCTTTACCTCGAAGACTCAAGGAAAGTTCTCAGCTTCTTCATCATCATATCACCCTAATAAGTGAGCAACACTGAATATTTTACATAGAATCGTCAAGCATTTTATCTCATATTTTGCCTTGGAACATGATCTTAACGAACACTTCTATGGTGCTTTGCAGTTTAAAGGCACTTTCAAATACTTTTGGTGTAGCCAAAACCCACTGGGGGACCCCAGCGTGCAGTGAGCAGAGCTAGAACTCACACAGAGGTCTCATGCCCAGAGCCCAGAGCTCTTCAGAACAGCACAGGTTTCTTAGCAGAGTGAGTAGGAGGCAGAGGGATCACAAGAGACACCCTTCATGTAGCTGCTTCAGTGATCTATTTATTCTTGCCCTTGGAAACAAGCCAACAGAATTGTTTGTGGGAAATACCAACAACTTGTCACTCACTGTGACATTTTTGAAAGATCAAGAATGAACTTATCAGAATTATTTCTGGTTAGCAAATAATTCCAAATACTCTCCCCTCTGTCTTTTTTTTAAATCCCCAAACTATGCAGATATTTGACAAAATTTCTCACCATCTGTATAGGAACAGCATCAACAGAAATTTGTTATTGGATTTGCATGATGGAATTACGGTTCTGTTCTTATGTCCCCAAACTGTCTCCAGTAAGTGCTTTATAGTGAGTTCATTAATGGACATACGGTAGTCCCTCCTTATCCATGGTTTCATTTACCCTGGTTCAGTTACTTGCAGTCACCTGGGGTCTGAAACCCTTATTTTCCTTAATAATGGTCTCAAAGCACAAGAGTGGTGATGCTGGCAATACAGATATACCAAAAAGAAGCTATAAAGTGTTCTCTTTAAAGAGAAAAGTCGAGTGTTTTTATGCACTGTGTTTGCTGTGATCTAGGATAAAAATGAATATTCTATTTATGAAATTGTTAAGAAGGAAAAATAAATTTGTGCTAGTTGTTCTGTTGCACCTCAAACTGCAAAAGTTTTAGCCACAGCGTATGATCAGTGTCTAGTTAAGATAAATAGGGCATTAAATTTTTAGCTGAAAGACATGAACAGAAAATATGTTCTGATGGACAGCATGTTGTGCCAGAAAGCACTAAGCCTATATGAAGACTTCAGCCAGGTGTGCTATGAAATGAGTGACACCCAACCCTTTCCTGCAAGTGATTAAGAAATTGAAGACTAGGTTTGGCCTTTTATTATCTCACGTCATCACAAAAAATGAGAGTACTTTTTGTGGATATTTTATGTGAGAGAAATCACATTCATATAACTTTTATTTTAATATATTGCTATAATTGTCTTCATTATTAGTTGTTAATCTCTTACTCTGCTTAATTTATAAATAAAACCATCATAGGTATGTATGTATAGGTAAGAACATAGTATATATAGGGTTTGGTACTATCTACAGTTTCAAGGTTTTACTGGAGGTCTTGGAATACATGTAATTATGGATCAGAGAGACTATAATACAAGTAATTTCCAGAGGTAGCAGAAAACATAAGCATGTTTTAACACGATATCAACAGCTCTTTAAGACAGAATCGTGTATTAAGTAGGTCATTGCTCTAAAAACTAAGGTGCAGCCCTGGCTGGCTGGCTCAGTGGTAGAGCATTAGCCTGGCATGTGGAAGTCTCAGGTTCAAATCCCAGCCAGGGCACACAGAAAGAGCACCCATCTGCTTCTCCATCCTTCTCCCTCCCCTTCCTCTTTGTCTCTCTCTTCCCCTCCCACAACCAAGGCTCCATTGGAGCAAAGCTGGCCCAGGTACTGAGGGTGACTGCATGGCCTCTGCCTCAGGCACTAGAATGGCTCCAGTTGCAATGGAGCAACACCCTAGATGGGCAGAGCATTGCCCCCAGTGGGCATGCCAGGTGGATCCCAGTTGGGCACATGAGGGAGTCTGTCTGACTACCTCCCCGCTTCTCACTTCAGAAAAAATAAAATAAAATAAATAGTAAAAACTAAGGTGCCACCAAGCCTCATCTTCCCATGGTTCCATCACTGCTGGCATTAGCTACAGCACACAGAGCTCTGCCAGGAGCCAGTTCTTCTCATCTAGAAAAAAAGTCTTACTGAGGAGTGGTATGACAGTAGCGCACTGCTTACTCTTTCTCTTACAATCTCTATTATCTCCCTCCTTTCTCAGGAATAACCGTGGTTCTCAGTATTTGGGGCCTTCACCGCAACCCTGCCGTCTGGGAAAACCCGAAGGTGTGCCTGTTTTACACATAAATACTTCAAAGAACTAATGCTATGCGATTCACTTTTTGTTAGATGTGCATAGAAGTGGCAAACAATACAACAAACACCAATACAGAGAAAAATAAAAAATGTAAATCTTTTCCACTAAAAGAAAATTGTCTTTTCCCTCTGTTCCTACTTTATGTTGGCTTTGAATGAACAAATTGGCACAATGTCACACGGGCTGCCCTAAATTGCCGCAGCCATTACTTAACAGGCTCTACCAGGCACTTGTTGAGAGATCAGTGGTCAGTAGTAATTCAGGTAACTCAAACCCCTTTTGCTGGATGTAACAATCAGGATTCTGGAAAGAAAGCAATGATCCCTCAAGTTGAGATATTTGAGGAGAGTTTTATGAAGGAACTATTGATAAAGGTACGGGGTCAGGGTTTAGGAAAAGCAAAAAGGAGCCAATAACTACCAAACTGCTTACCACCTGTAGGCCTGATGAGCTACGGGAGCGAGGGTTACACACCTGGAGAAAGAGGGCTCCTGGGAAAGGCCATCACCTAGGCATGTGGCTGTCAGGAGAGCGTGCAGCCAACCCGAGACAGCCTGTAGGGAGGGGCCAGGGAATAAATACCCCGAGTGCTCTCCTCCCACCCTCCAGATCTTCTATCCAGAGGCAGATTAAGGTTGGTTGAGGCCCCAGGTGCAGAAGAAAATATTGAGCCCCTTACATTAGAAAAAAATGTAAAGTTGGAGTTTTGCAGGGCTCCATGCCCCCGCCGTTAAATCCACCTCTGCCCCTATCAATGATTATTTTGGTGAAACCCAACAGGACAACATGTGGGCCAGCTTCTTAGAGCCCAGAGCAGGGAGGACAGAGGAGTTGGAGAAGCAAAAAGATGTGTAGCCTACACGAGTTCCTGATTCAGTGTTCTCAAAACTTTAAACACAACATGTATGAATGCTTCTTTTTACAAAAGGTGGTGGGGTTAAGGGTTGGTTACAGGTAATGAGAAGTTGGACTACAGATCTCATTAACAACTAATTATATAATCATTTTGACTTGACTTCTAACTGAAAATAATATACTTGCCATAGTGGTTCTGCCTTGCCTTACTTAGTCTGGGTAACAGACCCATCAATTAGGAAGCCAGACAAGGTCACATAGGTTTGGAGTTGTACTTTCTAGGGTGTAGCCATTAGTGCATGTGGCTACTAAGCCCTTGAAATGTGATGAGTTGAAGCTGAGACATGCTGAAAAAAATTCACACTGGATCTTGAACCTGTGCCCCCAAAATGTGAAATGTTTTCTTAATAATTATTTATGCTGGGTAGATGTTGGAATGATAATAATTTCTGTTAAATAAATTCTATTATTAAAATTTATATTACCCTTTAAAAATGTGACTGCTAGAACATTTGAAATTATATGTGTTATAACTTTATTCTTATATATGTGTAAGAAATGTGTTAATGCTGTTGGGGTGCCCTCTCATTTCAGGTCTTTGACCCCTTGAGGTTCTCTCAGGAGGATTCTGATAAGAGACACTCCCACTCCTTCCTGCCATTCTCAGCTGGACCAAGGTAAGGACAACTTGATGCTCTTGAAAATATACAGGAGGAGATCTCAGTGCCTAGTTGAGCTTCTGAGTGGGCCTGTTAGTTTCACGAAGGACAATGCCCTTCTCTATCACGTCCTATGTAGCCGTGCCTCAGAGCTGCCTAGTGATAAGCTGTTGACTCATAGGCTCAGTGCAGTCTGCCCTCAATGCACATGGGCTGCATTTATTTTTTCTAAAAATGGAAAAAATTTTTCTAAAAATTATAGTTGTGCTGAGGTACAACTGACATATAAAATGGTAAGATCTTTGAAGCATATATCATGATTACTTCACATACATATATATTGAGAAAAGATTCCTCCCTATCTAGTTAATTGACACATCCTTCACTTCACATATTTATCTTTTGTGTATGTTGTGTGTGAAATATATACTATTGTAAAGTTGCAATTTACCTTCTTAGAAAATTACAGATATATATATATAATATAGTTTTATCAACTATAGTCACCATGTTTTACTTCAGATTCTCCCAGGAGAAAGAATTCTATGAGCAACTCCAAGTGCCACCTTGTTTTGGTGGGCGGGGGGGTGGGGAGAGAGAATAGTGGGACCTCCCAGCTCACCTTCTTGCAGGAGACGATGTAAACCCAAAGCACAAAAGTTTGCATGGCATTAACAATGAAAATGTTTCTTTACTTTGGTTAATCAGACTTGTTATTCTAGTATCTTATTGAGGAGTCAGGAGAAACACCATTTCTTCAAGTATCTGATTTTCTCTTGTGTCTACAGGAACTGCATCGGGCAGCACTTCGCCATGCTTGAGCTAAAGGTGGCCATTGCCTTGATTCTGCTCCGCTTCAAGGTGACTCCAGACCCTGCCAGGCCTCCTTCTCTTTCAAACCAGATTATCCTCACATCCAAGAATGGGATCAATTTATACCTGAAAAAAATTTACTAATGTTAGAGCCCAGGGTACAATGATTACAGATTTTTTGTTTCAAAGTTAAATTACTACTAATGGTCCAAGAACATAGAGAGGAATCAAAGTATGGTAGGAAGTTTATGGACAAGTGGGGTGGGTGTCTTTGTGGAGCTGCATGTTATCCAGAAACATTTCTAGGTGACACCAGGTATCACCTAGATCTGTTTTTGCATGACTTGGGAGATTTTTAGATCTTTTCTGTTTGATTTTGGCTACTATTAATGCTATATATCATGAAGTGTGCTAGATGACTTCCATATATGTTTTGTTGTTTTTTTAAAATAATTTTCAGACTTATACAGTAATAGGTGAATGTATTCTTAGTATAAAAGATATTTAACACTAGAAAAAGCAAGTAGAGTTAAAAGTATAAATTCCATTTTACATAACACACCACCCCTCCCTGTTCTGACCAATCCTAGTGCTTTTCCTAAAAACAAAAGTTTGGTGGTCATTCTTTGAGACTTTTTTCATACATTTCATATGTACTTATGTATGTATGTATTTTTTTTTTTGTATTTTTCTGAAGCTAGAAATGGGGAGAGACAGTCAGACAGACTCCTGCATGCGCCCGACCGGGATCCACCCGGCACGCCCACCAGGGCGCGATGCTCTGCCCCTCCGGGGCATCGCTCTATTGCGACCAGAGCCACTCTAGCGCCTGGGGCAGAGGCCGAGGAGCCATCCCCAGCGCCCGGGCCATCTTTGCTCCAATGGAGCCTCGCTGCGGGAGGGGAAGAGAGAGACAGAGAGGAAGGAGGGGGAGAAGCAGATGGGCGCTTCTCCTATGTGCCCTGGTCGGGAATCGAACCCGGGACTTCTGCACACCAGGCCGACGCTCTACCACTGAGCCAACTGGCCAGGGCCTGTATGTATGTATGTATTTTTATAGATCACATCATATCCTTATTGTTTTGCTCTTTTTTCACTTAATAAAACTACATCTCATTCCTAATTCTGGCTCATGATATTTTCTAATATGGGTGTACCACAATTCAATTAACTTATTCCTATGATTGGAACTTATTTGTGTTTTTAAAAAGCATGCTTATTGACCATTTGTGTTTATTTTTGTTTTGTTTTGTATGCTTTCTACATTATCTATGTTACTTTTTCTATGAAGTTGCTTGTCTTTCTCTTATTGGTTCATATGAGTTTTTATATATTGTGGATTATAATTTTTTATTCTAACCATTTTTGTAATTTTCCCATTTTTTTTCTTTTCAAAACAGTACTTATGATGTCAGTTACCATATAGAATATAGAACTTCTAAATTTTTATGAAGCAGATATATAAACTTTTTTTGTGGTTTTGGGCTTTGGGTCTTGGCTAACAGGCCTGACCTGTGATGACGCAGTGGATAAAGCGTTGACCTGGAACACTGAGGTCGCTGGTACAAAACCCTGGGCTTGCCCAGTCAAGACACATATGAGAAGCAACTACTATGAGTCTTGACTAACAAAGCCTTCATATTTGTGGAATGTTATCAAGATAATTTTACAGCCTGACCTGTGGTGGCACAGTGGATAAAGCGTTGACCTGGAAATGCTGAGGCTGCCGGTTCGAAACCCTGGGCTTGCCTGGTCAAGGCACATATGGGAGTTGATGCTTCCAGCTCCTCCCCACCTTCTCTCTCTGTCTCTCTCTCTCCTCTCTTTCTCTCTCTCCCTTTCTCTCTCCTCTCTAAAATGAATTAAAAAAATTAAAAAAAAAAAAGATAATTTTACATACTTTCCTGGTGCTAACAAGTCTTGTGAAGCCTGCATGGGAATTTCTTAATGATTTTCAGATTCATCACTCATTCGATAGTTAAATGATTACTACATGTCAGATATCTTGATAAGCATTAGAGATTCAGTAGATTAATAGACATGATCCCTGTCCTCGTGGAAAGTTATTGTGAAGTGGAAGATGGGTAATAATAGTTACAAATTATGGAAAGTGCTACAAATGAAATGAGTGGGGTGAGCTGGACAGTAATCAAGGGACCTACTTTGAATTGAGTTATCTAGAAAACTCTTTACAAGAAGGTGATATACGTTGTGTCCGTAAAGTCATGGTGCACTTTTGACCAGTCATAGGAAAGCAACAAAAGACGATAAAAATGTGAAATCTACACCAAATAAAAGGAAAACTCTCTCCCAGTTTCATACCTATTCAGTGCAGTTCAATGTGGGCTCACGCACAGATTTTTTAGGGCTCCTTAGGTAGCTATCCTGTATAGCCTCTACAGACTCGTCACTGACTGATGGCCTACCAGAATGGGGTTTCTCCACCAAACTGCCGATTTCCTTCAACTGCTTATCCCACCGAGTAATGTTATCCCTATGTAGTGGCGCTTCATTATAAATGCGCTGATATTCATGTTGCACTTTGGTCACGGATTTGAATTTAGCGAGCCACGAAACACACTGAACTTTCCTCTGTACCGTCCACATCTTGACTGGCATGGCTGTGGGCTGCTCTGCTGTATACACAGTGTTACGTCATCATCTGCACATGTGCACATGCTGCCACATCATCCTACAGAAACTGGGAGCATTTTTCTTTTATTTGGTGCAGATTTCACATTTCTGTCGTCTTTTGTTAAATTTCTGTGACCAGTCAAAAGTGCACCATGACTTTATGGACACACTGTATAAGATGAGACCTGAAAAATGCTAGTGGAAGCTACCCCTGCTATTTCTCACGGGCCTTGAAGAAGCAAAATTATGATACTTTGAAAGAGCAGGGGTGAAGCCATGTGTCACTGCTACCCGTCTAAGAGAGAGAAATGAACTAGGAAGCAGGGGGTCAGTGATTCCATTTTGCACACATTGCATGGCAGCTACCTGGCTGGTCTCAACAGAACAGATGTTTAGAAGGCAATGAAAACCCACAAGAAAGACCTGAGGTGGTAAAAGTGTAACCAAGTCACTAATAACGTCACACTCAATGCTGCTATGAATATTTTCAACAAATATCTTTGTAAACTTGTTTGGATGTTCTGTAAGATAAATGTTAGAAGTAGAAATTCTAAATTCAAGTTTATGAGGGCCCTCCCCTAAATCTTCAATACAAGAATATGAAATGAAAGGTATACAGATTGGTCTCCGCTATACTCCCATGGCAGACCAAGCATACTTCCCTCCTCTCAACACAAAAAATAACTTAAGACAAGGAATCAGCAATATTGTGTTTATATTGTCATCTAATCAAGTGTCCCCAAATATTTATCTTTCTTTAATGGTGGCTACAGAATCGGTGAATGATACTCTTATTTGCTCCCAGCCCCAAACTAGATATATAGGTAAAATGTAGAGAAATCAACCTAAATAACCCAGTGAAGGGTAGCTGAATTGAAATATTCTAACCAAGGATTTAGAGAAGCAGCCACACAGAGACTGGTAAGAAGGGCAAAGGTATGGAAAGGGCTAGCCAGGGATAGTCAACCTTTTTATACCTACCACCCACTTTTGTATCTCTGTTAGTAGTAAAATTTTCTATCCACCCACCGGTTCCACAATAATGGTGATTTATAAAGTAGGAAAGCAACTTTACTTTATAAAATTTATAAAGCAGATTTACAGCAAGTTAAAGCATATAATAATAATTACTTACCAAGTACTTTATGTCAGATTTTCGCTAAGTTTGGCAGAATAATCTTTATAAAACAACTTACTATAGTTAAATCTATCTTCTTATTTATACTTTGGTTGCTCTGCTTCTGCCCACCATGAAAGCTGGAATGCCCAATAGTGGGCAGTAGGGACCAGGTTGACTACCACTGGGCTAGCCTATGCACTCAAGTGCAGCAGCTGAAAAGCCAGAGGGATATCTCAGACATGGAGCTCCCACAGGGAGTGGGGTTTCAAATCCACACAAGTATCTCCAACCCAGAACAACAGGGACAGGAAGAGAAGCCCACATAGCATCTGGTGGTGAAAATCAGAGACCCAGACATCACCTTCTCAAGTACCAGGACTCCCAAGTATCACAGAACAAGCCAGGAGAGTACACAGCCTGTTTTCGACTACCAGTGGAGCCACTCTGCTGTTCTCAGTTGTAGCAGTGTTTTTTGTGGCATCCTTTATCCCGGGAGGCTTTTGGAGGAGACCCAGACAGTGACTAAACTGACCTTGAAAGGAGGGCCAGCCATCCCTACCTTCAGGGCACAGCTATCTCCAGAGAAGCTTTTGTCTGAGAACTAGTTGGGAAGGAGATGGAGTGTGTGGAGGCATTGTGGATGGGTGGGAGGCAACAACTATATCCCCAGTGAGTGCAGCCCTTGCCTCCAGGAAGGGGAAGAGTTCCCCCCTTCCTCTTCTACAGGCTTGCTTCACCATCCCCAAAGGGGGAATGTTGATGGGACCTTGGAAAAAACACAGTGCACTGGGAGAGCTGAGTGCTGCATAGATAGTCAGGACTTTAGGTCCAGGCTTTCCCATGAGAGTGCACAGAGTGCTGAGAGAGCAGAGTGCTGTGCAGAGAGCCAGGACTTTCTGAGCCTGTCATCCCAGGTAAGCCAGGTGGACATGTGTTGGAGTGTGAGAATATTTTGCAGTGATGAGGGGGGCCTCATACCTTTCTTGCAAGCTCAGCTGAGTTACCCCGGTAAGGGGAAGAAGTGCCTAACTCCTTTCTAAAGGATTGAAGGAACCACCCCTAAGAGGAGGCTATTTGGATTAGCCCTGCCAGGTCAGATTACCTGCACTACCTGGGTTAGTTTGGTGGAGAGAAGGGAGAGAGGCTTAGAGTTTAAACATTCAAAATGTGAGTCCCTTGGAGCTCAGAAACTCTGGTGAAGAGCATAATGCCCTTATGTGTGCTGGGCCATAATCAATCCCAGTAAGAGACTTTTTCAGTTTGCCTCCCTGAGAGCAGTGACTTCTCAGCTGAAAGTACTCCTGCAGAGGAGACTACCAGCCCTACCCAACCCGAACCTGAAGCTCACCCCCTCCTGGGGGAAATAGAGTTGTAGTCTCCAACAGTGAATAAGGGATTTGGCTCTGGAGTACTGACCACTTGTAACCCCCAAGTTGGGAGCCCATTAGCCCTGTCCTGACCCTGATAGTACTGCACTACTGACCTGTGGAAAGGTTTTTGGGGTGAGACCACTCTGGGCCTACTCTATAGTCTTTCTGCAGAAACATACACTCTTCCAAAACTGAGTCTGAAAGAATCAGAAAACCTGAACAGACAAGTTACAATCAATGAAATTGAAGCAGTCATCAATAAAACTCCCAGTAAACAAAAATCCTGGACCAGATGGATTAAAAGGCAAATTTTATCAAACATTCAAAGAAGAACTAACACCTATCCTTCTCAAACTATTCCAAAATTTTCAGCAGAAAGGAAGACTTCCAAGCTCATTTTACGAGTCAAGAATTATCCTACTTCCAAAACCAGGTTAATATACTCCAAAGAAAAACTAAAGGCCAATACCTCTGATGAACATGGATGATAAAATTCTCAACAAAATATTAGCAAACCAGATCCAACAATACATTAAAAAGATTATATACCATGGTCAAGTGGGATTTATTTTGGGGATATCAGTTTGTACAATATTTGCAAATCAATAAATGTGATATGTCAACATTAAGAAAATGAACAATAAATCCAGAAAAATCAATAAATCCAGAGAAATAGATCCAGAAAAAGTATTTGACACAATCCAGCACTCATTTAGGTAAAAACTCTCAGCAAAGTGAGAATAGAGAAACCGTAACTCACCATAATAAAGGTCATACATGACAAACCTACAGCCACCATCATACTCAATGGGGAAAAACTACAAGCATTTCCCATAAAATC
Organism: Saccopteryx bilineata; assembly: GCF_036850765.1. Lineage (NCBI taxonomy): Eukaryota > Metazoa > Chordata > Mammalia > Chiroptera > Emballonuridae > Saccopteryx > Saccopteryx bilineata. The sequence continues at coordinate 255,124,865 of NC_089492.1, read as the reverse complement.
AGGAATAAGACAAGGATGTTCATTTTCCTTACTTTATTTATTTATTTATTTATTTATTTATTTATTTATTTAAATTTTTCTGAAGCTGGAAACGGGGAGAGACAGTCAGACAGACTCCCGCATGTGCCCGACCGGGATCCACCCGGCACGCCCACCAGGGGCGACGCTTTGCCCACCAGGGGGTGATGCTCTGCCCCTCCGGGGCGTCGCTCTGCCGCGACCAGAGCCACTCTAGCACTGGGGCAGAGGCCAAGGAGCCATCCCCAGCACCCGGGCCATCTTTGCTCTAGTGGAGCCTTGGCTGCGGGAGGGGAAGAGAGAGACAGAGAGGAAGGAGGGGGTGGGGGGTGGAGAAGCAAATGGGTGCTTCTCCTATGTGCCCTGGCCAGGAATCGAACCCAGGTCCCCTGCACGCCAGGCCGACGCTCTACCGCTGAGCCAACCGGCCAGGGCCCATTTTCATCACTTTTATTCAACATAGTATTAGAAGTTCTAACCACAACAATCAGACAAAAAGAAGAAATAAAAGGCATCCAAATTTAAAAGGAGGAAGTAAAATTGTCATTATTTGCTGATAACATATTGTACATAGAAAACCCTAAAAAATACACCAGAAAAATATTAGATTTAGTAAATTAATTCAGCAAAGTAATGGTACAAAATTCATATTCAGAAACCAATGACATTTTAATATACAATAATAAACAATCAGAAAGAGAAATTAACAAACAATCTCATGTACTATTGTGACAAAAATGAAGTACATGGGAATAAATTTAACTAAGGAGGTAAAGAGTTGAAGTTGGAAAATTATAAGGCAGTAAAAAAGTTAGAAAGATACAAACAAATGGAAGCACATACCATGTTCATAGATTAGAATAATTAACATCACTAAAATGTCCATACTACCCCAAACAATCTACATATTCAATGCAATTTCTATCAAGATAACAATGGCATACTTCACAGATCTAGAACAAATATTCCAAAAAATATGGAACCAAAAAAGAACACAAATATGCTCAGCAATTTGAAGTGTAAAGAACAAAGTGGAAGGGTGACATCACGGAAATGGCGCCGTGAGCAGTGTGTCCGACAGCTCTCCCCTAAATCACAACAAATTTATCAACTAGAAACAGAAAAATTTATCCTCGGAGCATTCCGGAGTTCCACACAAACTGATAGCGAAAGGACTGTTATCACTTGAATCTGAGAGACGAGGGAGTGGAGGAAGCTACCGCAGGGACATTCATTCAAGCCGCGAGGTTGTGCGCCTGTGGTGAGTCAGCCCACACTCGGGAGCCCCGAGCAGCCGCGAGCAGCCGCCGCGAGCCGCCGCCGCGAGCAGCCGCTGCGAGCCGCCGCGAGCAGCTGCGAGCAGCCGCGGGCGCGCGCCCGGTACGGTTGCAGAACGAGCACCACCCACACTCGGGAGCAGTGAGCAGCCGGCGGCGCGCCCGGTCCGGTTGCAGAGCGAGCACCGCTAACGTTCCCAGCGGCCCGCGCACTGCGAGTGAGAGTCGCCAGCCACCGGTGCCCAGAGCACCCCATTCGCGCGCGTGCCCTGGGCATTCCACGCGCCCAGAGTGCCCTACTGGCCCGTACACCCAGGGTGCCCCATTATCCTGTGCCTGGTGCGATCCAGCCGCCAGCGGCAGGGCGAGCGGGAGAGGCACCAGGGTGGTCTTCCCTACTTGGGAGATTCTCTCCGTGGGTGGGGTACCTCACCCAGCCATTCAAGCTAACAATCAAGCGTTGGGGGAGGGGCGCGCGCAGGCAGCCTAAAATACCTTCGGGAGCACAGCTACGACCCAATCACTGAAATTAGCTTAACCCATGAAATCTGCGCACCCTCGGTTCTAATTGATAAGATCTCTCTCAGTTCAGCGACCCAAGACAAGAGGCGTGATATTTTTTAGTGCCTCTCGCTAAAGGGGCGGGGGCAACTTCTGATTGATAGAGCCTCCACATTCAGGGATAAACGCTAACAAGAAGGACTTGGCAGATAATAAGATCTATACTACACTAGTCACAAGCAGAGACTAGTGCCTCTTCTTCCCAGCAAAAACAGGCTACAAAGTGTGGAAAGCCTGGGTTGAGAGGTCCAACTGAATGATAGGCGCTGAACAGTCACCTTGACAACAATTGACTCCCACCCCCGCCTGATTACACTGGAGGCCCTGACTACCAGAGCCTTTCCCAAAGCCTTGCACTGAGTGGGGATAGAGTGGGGATTTCCCAGCTCTTTGAGCCTCTTACTCCCCAGGCAGAAGCAGTTGCAGCCTTATAGCTGGATCACCAGGCTGCTAATTCAGAAAGGGGGGACTAGGAGAGAGAATCCAGGAAAGCAAACTCTCTCATCGTTGGACCCTGCATACGCCAACAAGCCTTGACTACCAGCAAAACTAAAGCCAATTATAGGACATTGCCATAGAATCCCATCAACTGCAAATCCCTACCTAAGAGTGACACAGGGGCAGAGCCTGGGGTACAGAGTCACCGACCAGGAAGAGGGAGAGAAAAGAAAAAGGAAGAAGTTAACCTCTCAAAATCAAGAAAAATCCACAGACTTTACAACTTGTTCCACTAATTTTTTTTTGTTGTTGTTGTTTGTTTCTTCTATCTTATTGCCTTTACTTCCTCCACCTCGGTCCTTCTATTCTCTGCCCATCTTATGCTTCCCTTTTCTTGAACTACACTACCCATGAGTGTTACATTTTATTTCTCTTCTTCATCCTCACCCTCCTTTAAGGTTATACTCCAAAACACTTAACTCTCACTCTCTCTTCTTTTGTTTTTTTTGTTTGTTTGTTTGTTTTGCTTTATTTTGTTTTTTTTCTTTTCCTTTTTTATTTCTTCCTTTGTTTTTCTCTTTTTCTTATTTTTTCCTTTCTATTCATTTTTTCTTCTCTCATTTTACTTTCCTCCCATTTAATCCTCAATCACGAACAAATTAGTTAATTTGGGACTCAAGGCTTTTTTTGACTTTATTTTTCTTCTTTGCTTTTGTTTTTATTTTTTTTGTTTGTTTATTTTTGTGGCATTTTGGGTCCTCCCAACCCAAGGTCTCCATTGTATTTAGTCTTCGCTCCACTTAATACAACAGATTTTTACTTATTTTTTTTATTTTTCTCTTCTTTATTATTCTTTTTTGGTCCTTTTTTCTGGTTCCCTCTTATCCCTCTCATTATATCTCTTAGTTGACCATCACTTACAAGCAAATCATCTTATGCTTGTCTAAGATTTTCTTCCTTTTTTTTTTGTTTTTTGTTTTGCATTTAATAGGTCCCTACTCCCTTTTTTTTGCCCCTTGAACTCTTCACCCCAAATCAGGCCCTCCATTATAGGCACGATATTTCCCTGAGGAGGGGAGAGGAGGGAAAGAGAAGAAAGAAAAAAGGGGGAAATAATAAATTATTACTGTTTTTTTTGTGGGGTGTTTTACCTTTTTTTTTTTTTTTTTACTCTTTATTAATTCTAATTAGTGCTATCAACAAGACCACCCTCAGATGCCGATAAGAAAGAGGAAATCGAATATTATGGATACAAAAGAAAGAGAGGTAACACAAATAGATGTGGAAAAATCTATGGAGAAAAGACTAAACATATTGGAAGCCTTGGAGCTAAATGACAGAGAATTTAAAATAGAAATCTTAAAAATACTCAGAGATATACAAGAAAACACAGAAAGGCAATATAGGGAGATCAGAAAACAACTCAATGAACACAAAGAATATATTACCAAGGAAATTGAAACTATAAAAACAAATCAAACAGAGATGAAAAACTCAATTCACGAGCTGAAAAACGAGGTAACAAGCTTAGCTAACAGAACAGCCCAGATTGAAGATAAGATTAGTGAAATAGAAGACAAACAACTTGAGGCACAACAGAGAGAAGAAGAAAAAGACTCAAAAATAATAAAAAACGAGAAAGCCCTACAGGAATTGTCTGACTCCATCAGAAAGAATAACATAAGAATAATAGGTATATCAGAGGGAGAAGAGAAAGAAAATGGAATGGAGAATATACTCAAACAAATAATAGACGAGAACTTCCCAAGCCTGTGGAAGGAACTAAAGCCTCAAATTCAAGAAGCAAACAGAACACCGAGTTTTCTTAACCCCAACAAACCCACTCCAAGGCACATCATAATATAGATGACACAAACCAATGACAAAGAAAAAATTCTCAAGGCAGCCAGGGAAAAGAAGAGTACAACATATAAAGGAAGGCCTATTAGGTTATCATCAGATTTCTCAGCAGAAACTCTACAAGCTAGAAGAGAGTGGACCCCAATATTTAAAGCCCTGAAAGAGAGGAACTTTCAGCCAAGAATACTATACCCATCAAAGCTATCCTTCAAGTATGAAGGAGATATAAAAACATTCACAAATACAGAAAAGATGAGAGAATTTATCAACAGAAAGCCCCCACTCCAGGAAATACTAAAGGGGGTTTTCCAACCAGATTCAAAGAACAAAAGAAAACAACACCACAAGTAACAGCTCCACCAAGAACACAATAAAACCAAACTTAAACTGTGACAACAAAGGAAAAAAAGGGGGGAGAGGATGGAGATTAACAGTAGCAAAGGACGATGAAGTGCAGAAATACTTATAAGATAGGGTACTACAATGAATATGGTAGGTACCTTTTTCATTACTTAATGGTAACCACCCTTAAAAAAACCACCACAAAAACACTTGACTTAAAAAAGGTAGCAACAGAGGAAAGAAGTATGGAACACAAACAAACAAAAACAAATGCTAGAAAAACAAAAGAGAAGAATCAAACTAGATACAAAACTAACAGAAAGCAATTTATAAAATGGCAGTAGGGAACCCACAAGTGTCAATAATTACACTAAATGTAAATGGATTAAACTTACCAATAAAAAGACACAGAGTAGCAGAATGGATTAAAAAAAAAATCCAACTATATGCTGCCTACAAGAAACACATCTAAGCAACAAGGATAAAAACAAATTCAAAGTGAAAGGCTGGAAAACAATACTCCAAGCAAACAACACCCAAAAAAAAGCAGGTGTAGCAATACTCATATCTAATAATGCTGACTACAAGACAGTAAAAAGTACTAAGAGACAAAAATGGTCATTTCATAATGATTAAGGGGAAGTTGAATCAAGAAGACATAACAATCCTTAATATATATGCACCAAACCAAGGAGCACCAAAATATATAAGACAGCTACTTATTGACCTTAAAACAAAAACTAATAAAAATACAATCATACTTGGAGACCTCAATACACCGCTGACGGCTCTAGATTGGTCATCCAAACAGAGAATCAATAAAGATATAGTGGCCTTAAACAAAATACTAGAACACCTGGATATGATAGACATCTACAGGACACTTCATCCCAAAGCAACAGAGTATACATTTTTCTCTAGTGTACATGGAACATTCTCAAGAATTGACCATATGTTGGGCCACAAAGACAATATCAGCAAATTTAGAAAAATTGAAATTGTACCAAGCATATTTTCTGATCATAAAGCCTTGAAACTAGAATTCAACTGCAAAAAAGAGGGGGGAAAAACCCACAAAAATGTGGAAACTAAACAACATACTTCTAAAAAATGAATGGGTCAAAGAAGAAATAAGCGCAGAGGTAAAAAGATATATACAGACAAATGAAAATGACAATACGACATATCAGAATCTCTGGGATGCAGCAAAAGCAGTAATAAGAGGAAAGTTCATATCACTTCAGGTCTATATGAACAAACAAGAGAGAGCCGAAGTAAACCACTTAACTTCACACCTTAAGGAACTAGAAAAAGAAGAACAAAGACAACCCAAAACCAGCCGAAGAAAGGAGATAATAAAAATCAGAGCAGAAATAAATGAAATAGAGAACAGAAAAACTATAGAAAAAATCAATAAAACAAGGAGCTGGTTCTTTGAAAAGATCAACAAAATTGACAAACCCTTGGCAAGACTCACCAAGGAAAAAAGACACAGGACTCAAATAAATAAAATCCAAAATGAAAGAGGAGAGATCACCACAGACATCATAGATATACAAAGAATTATTGTAGAATACTATGAAAAATTATATGCCACCAAATACAACAATCTAGAAGAAATGGATAAATTCCTAGAACAATACAACCTTCCTAGACTGAGTCATGAAGAAGCAGAAAGCCTAAACAGACCAATCAGCAGGGAGGAAATAGAAAAAACTATTAAAAACCTCCCCAAAAATAAAAGTCCAGGCCCAGACGGTTATTCTAGTGAATTCTATCAAACATTCAAAGAAGACTTGGTTCCTATTCTACTCAAAGTCTTCCAAAAAATTGAAGAAGAAGCAATACTTCCAAACACATTTTATGAGGCCAACATAACCCTCATACCAAAACCTGGCAAGGATGGCACAAAGAAAGAAAACTACAGACCAATATCTCTAATGAATACAGATGCTAAAATACTAAACAAAATACTGGCAAACCGAATACAACAACATATTAAAAAAATAATACATCATGATCAAGTGGGATTCATCCCAGAATCTCAAGGATGGTTCAACATACGCAAAACGGTTAACGTAATACACCATATCAACAAAACAAAGAACAAAAACCACATGATCTTATCAATAGATGCAGAAAAGGCTTTTGATAAAATACAACACAATTTTATGTTTAAGACTCTCAACAAAATGGGTATAGAAGGAAAATATCTCAACATGATAAAGGCCATATATGATAAACCATCAGCCAACATCCTATTAAACGGCATAAAACTGAGGACTTTCTGCCTTAAATCAGGAACAAGACAGGGTTGTCCACTCTCTCCACTCTTATTCAACGTGGTGCTAGAAGTTCTGGCCAGAGCAATCAGACAAGACAAAGAAATAAAAGGCATCCATATCGGAAAAGAAGAAGTAAAGCTATCACTTTTTGCTGATGATATGATCCTATACATCGAAAACCTGAAGGACTCCACAAAAAGATTATTAGAAACAATAAACCAATACAGTAAGGTCGCAGGATACAAAATTAACATACAAAAGTCCATAGCCTTTCTATATGCCAACAATGAAATATTAGAAAACGAACTCAAAAAAATAATCCCCTTCACGATTGCAACAAAAAAAATAAAATACCTAGGAATAAACATAACAAAGAACGTAAAGGACCTATATAATAAAAATTACAAAGCATTGTTAAGGGAAATCGAAAAAGATACAATGAGTTGGAAAAATATTCCTTGTTTTTGGATAGGAAGAATAAATACAATCAAAATGACCATATTACCCAAAGCAATATACAAATTTAATGCAATTCCCATCAAAATCCCTATGAGATTTTTTAAAGAAATGGAACAAAAAAATCATCAGATTTATATGGAACTATAAAAAACCCCGAATAGCCAAAACAATCCTAAGGAAAAAGAATGAAGCTGGGGGCATTACAATACCTGACTTTAAACTATATTATAGGGCCACGATAATCAAAACAGCATGGTATTGGCAAAAAAATAGACACTCAGACCAATGGAACAGAATAGAAAGCCCAGAAATAAAACCACATATATATGGTCAAATAATCTTTGATAAAGGGGCCAACAACACACAATGGAGAAAAGAAAGCCTCTTCAACAAATGGTGTTGGGAAAACTGGAAAGCCACATGCAAAAGAATGAAACTCGACTACAGCCTGTCCCCGTGTACTAAAATTAATTCAAAATGGATCAAAGACCTAAATATAAGACCTGAAACAATAAAGTACATAGAAGAAGACATAGGTACTAAAATCATGGACCTGGGTTTTAAAGAACATTTTATGAACTTGACTCCAATGGCAAGAGAAGTGAAGGCAAAGATAAATGAATGGGACTACATCAGAATTAAAAGTTTTTGCTCAGCAAGAGAAACTGATATCAAAATAAACAGACAGCCAACTATATGGGAACTGATATTTTCAAACGACAGCTCAGATAAGGGCCTAATATCCAAAATTCACAACGAACTCATAAAACTCAACAACAAACAAACAAACAATCCCATAAAAAAATGGGAAGAGGACATGAACAGACACTTCTCCCAGGAAGAGATACAAATGGCCAACAGATATATGAAAAGATGCTCAGCTTCATTAGTTATTAGAGAAATGCAAATCAAAACTACAATGAGATACCACCTCACTCCTGTTAGATTAGCTATTATCAACAAGACGGGTAATAGCAAATGTTGGAGAGGCTGTGGAGAAAAAGGAACCCTCATTCACTGTTGGTGGGACTGTAAAGTAGTACAACCATTATGGAGGAAAGTATGGTGGTTCCTCAAAAAACTGCAAATAGAACTACCTTATGACCCAGCAATCCCTCTACTGGGTATATACCCCAAAACCTCAGAAACATTGATACGTGAAGACACATGTAGCCCCATGTTCATTGCAGCACTGTTCACAGTGGCCAAGACATGGAAACAACCAAAAAGCCCTTCAATAGAAGACTGGATAAAGAAGATGTGGCACATATACACTATGGAATACTACTCAGCCATAAGAAATGATGACATCAGATCATTTACAGCAAAATGGTGGGATCTTGATAACATTATAAGGAGTGAAATAAGCAAATCAGAAAAAAACAAGAACTACATGATTCCATACATTGGTGGAACATAAAAATGAGACTAAGAGACATGGACAAGAGTGTGGTGGTTACCAGGGGTGGGGGGCGGGAGGACATGGGAGGGAGGGAGGGAGAGAGTTAGGGGGAGGGGGAGGGGCACAGAGAACTAGATAGAGGGTGGCGGAGGACAATCTGACTTTGGGCGAGGGGTACGCAACATAATTTAATGACAAAATAACCTAGACATGTTTTCTTTGATTATATGTACCCTGATTTATTAATGTCATCCCATTACCATTAATAAAAATTTATTTAAAAAAAAAAAAAATAAATAAATTTTAATGAAAAAAAAAAAAAAAAAACTCCCAACAAACAAAAGTCCTGGGCCAGATGGCTTCACTGGCAAATTTTACCAAATATTCAAAGAAGAACTAACTCCTATCCTTCTCAAGCTATTTCAAAAAATTCAAGAGAGAAGACTTCCAAGATCCTTTTATGAGGCAAGCATAATACTGATTTCAAAACCAGGCAAGACACTACAAAGAAAGAAAACTATAGACCAATATCGCTGATGAACTTAGATGCTAAAATTCTCAACAAAATATTAGCAAACCGGATCCAGCAATACATGAAAAAAATCATACATCATGATCAGGTGAGATTTATTCTAGGGGGCAAGGCTGGTACAATAACCACAAATCAATCAATGTGATTCAACACATAAACAAAAGAAAGGATAAAAATCACATGATAATATCAATAGATGCAGAAAAATCATTTGATAGAATCCAGCACCCATTTATGATCAAACTCTCAGCAAAGTGGGGATACAGGTATCATACCTCAACATGATAAAGGCCATCTATGACAAACCCAAAGCCAACATTATAATCAATGGGCAAAAATTAAAGCAATCCCCTTAAGATCAGGAACAAGGGGCCCTGGCCGGTTGGCTCAGCGGTAGAGTGTCGGCCTGGCGTGCGGGGGACCCGGGTTCAATTCCCGGCCAGGGCACATAGGAGAAGCGCCCATTTGCTTCTCCACCCCCCCTTCCTCTCTGTCTCTCTCTTCCCCTCCTGCAGCCAAGGCTCCATTGGAGCAAAGATGGCCCGGGCGCTGGGGATGGCTCCTTGGCCTCTGCCCCAGGCGCTAGAGTGGCTCTGGTCGCAGCAGAGCGACCCCCCGGAGGTGCAGAGCATTGCCCTCTGGTGGGCAGAGTGTCGCCCCTGGTGGGCGTGCCGGGTGGATCCTGGTCGGGCGCATGTGGGAGTCTGTCTGACTGTCTCTCCCCATTTCCAGCTTCAGAAAAATACAAAAAAATATAGAAAAAAAAAAAGATCAGGAACAAGGCAGGGGTGCCCCCTTTCACCACTCTCATTCGACACTAGCTGTACCCAGCCACACGTTGCTGTGGCTCAGTCTGGTTAAATGGAAAAGTAAGAAAAGAGAAAGCGCACGTTTCTAATATGTTTAATTTCCCAATGCTTGTGGGTATACAATATTTTTTGTTGTTCCATTGTCTGTGCAGATATAGAGATTGTCTGATTTGCTGACTCTATAACATGCAACATATAATTGTCCATGTGAGAAGCAATCCATGTCTAGATCTGAAGCGCACAATTCTAAAGATTGGCCCTGAGCTTTTTTTTTTTTTTTTTTTTTTTGTGGCAGAGACAGAGAGAGTCAGAGAGAGGGACAGATAGGGACAGACAGGAAGGGAGAGAGATGAGAAACATCAATTCTTAGTTGTGGCTCCTTATCTGTTCATTGATTTCTCATATGTGCCTTGACCAGGGGGCTACAGCAGACAGAGTGACCCCTGGCTCGAGCCAGTGACCTTGGGCTCAAGGTGGTGAGGCTTGCTCAAACCAGATGAGTCCGTGCTCAAGCTGGCGACCTCGGGGTCTCAAACCTGGGTTTTCCACATCCCAGTTTGATGCTCTGTCCATTGCGCCATCGCCTGGTCAGATGGCCCTGAGCTTTGTTGATGGTGATTGCAAATGTCAATTGAATTGGGAATTGCAATCTCTTAAATTGAAATGGCATATCCATTGGAATCATAAGAATGTGAGGAATGAGGACATCTTCACCTTTGAAAAGTCCTGTCAAGATTGTTGCTTCTACAACATTGTTCATTAATTTTTTTACTGCTAGCCGCATGCCATTGCCAAGCTTTGGCTGGTTGATATTTTGCAATATGATAATTGGCACGCTGATTTTCAATTGCAGTATGTATGGTGGCATCCCTGGCAGATCAAGTGAATTTAAAAATTCTGTTGGATAATTAACTACTTCATCTGCTTCCACAACAGTGTTGACAAACTTGTATGTGACTGCCTCGCTTTGAATATTAGACTGAATAATATTGTTAAGTTCATAGACGTCCTTGTTCTTAGCCACAAGAATAGCTCCTTTATTCAGCCAATCCTAATTCTTATAATTGGTTTGAATATTGGGAAATACTTTTTCAATCAATTCTTCTTTTGACATTACTAAATTGCAGAAGTTATGAGGCAATGAAATTTATCCTGAGGTCAGATCAACCGGCACCTTTCTGTTCCCAACTTCCAGCAATTGATGTGAGAATATCTTAGCTGATTAGTCGTTTTGCAGCTGGACATGCATATTTGTAGTTAATTTTAATGTCTTTACATGTCACCACAAAGTAGAGTATTTCAGGCAAGCATTTATTTCATATGCTGGTGTCAATTGAGGAATTACAGGTAATGCTTGCCTGAAATCTCCTGTAAGCAATATTAATGAGTTCCCAAATGGTCTGATGTTTCTACACAAATCTTGCAATGATCGATCAAGAGCCTCGAGTGATTTTTTTCTGTGCCATTCCATCCCAAACAATAAGTTTGCATTTCTGCAATACTTTTCCCATGCTGGATGCTTTGGAAATGTTGTACGTGGGAGTTTCAATGAATTGCATGTTCAGTGGCAATTTCAAAGCAGACTGAGCAGTTCTTCTACCTGGAAGCAGTGTCGCAGCTATTCCAGATGACGCAAGAGCTAAGGCTATGTCATTTTGGGATCAATTGCTGCCAGAATCAATCTAATTAAAAACGTTATACCAGTTCCTCCTGGTGCATCTAAGATTTCTCCAACCCTGTTATTGACAGTTTGTATTATTTGATTGTAAATGCCTTTTTGCTCAAGTGTTAGCTGAGGAATATTGATTGCACATATGACAAAAGTTCACCCATGTTGTAATTTTGTTCACGACACAATTCTACATCGAACAAAGCAGCAGCAGATCAATTCGGTGATGGCATTCCCAATTGATTGAGAACTTTGTTTTGCAATTTCTAAGCACAAATCTTCAATCATTATCAATGCTTTGTTGTAGATTTCTGCTGTGAAATCCATGTTCATATTTGAATTTTCTTTGCATATTCGACTGAAAATATCTTCAGCCATGTGCTATTTATATTTCTCCCATAACATTGAAATAGAATCATAAAATAGTAAAGCATGTGTTTCCTTTACGTCCAACAGATGGCACTGTTTTACAAAAAATGCATATTTTACCTGTCACAGGTGTGACATCTATATAATAGTAGGTATATAAAAATACATGCGTGTTCAAATGCAATGTTGTGTCAAAATTTCAAAGCAATCAGTGAAGAACTTTCAGAGATTTAAGATTTTGAACAAACAAACATTTACATTTTTATTTATATAGATAGTTCCGGAAGTCCTACCTACAACAATTAGACAAGAAGAAAAAATAAAAGGTATCCAAATTGGAAAAGAAGAAGTAAAAAATCATTATTTGCTGATGATATAATACTGTACATAGAAAACCCTAAAGTCTCAGTCAAAAAACTACTGGACCTGACAAATGAATTCAGCAAGGTGGCAGGATATAAAATCAATATTCAGAAATCAGTGGCATTTTTATACACCAACAATGAACTGTCTGAAAGAGAAATTAAGAAAACAATTTCCTTCACTATTGCAACAAAAAAATAAAATACCTATGAGTAAATTTAACTAAAGAGGCTAAAGACTTGTACTCGGAAAATTATCAAACATTGTTAAAAGAAATTAAGGAAGATGCAAATAAATGGAAGTATATACCATGTTCATGAATAGGAAGAATAAACATCATTAATGTCTATATTACCTAAAGCAATTTGTGAATTCAATGCAGTTCCTATTAAAATACCAATGACATACTTCAAAAATATAAAACAAATATTCCAAACATTTATATGGAACCAAAAAAGAAGATGAATAGTTCAGCAATCCTGAAAAAGAAGAATAAAGTGGAGTGTATCACACTTCCTGATATCAAGTTATATCACAAGGCCATCATACTCAAAACAACTTGGTACTGGAATAAAAACAGGCATACAGATGTGGAACAGAACAGAGAACCCAGAAATAAACCCATACCTATATGGACAACTGATATTTGACAAAGGAGGTAAGAGCATACAATGGAGTAAAGACAGTCTCTTTAACAAAGGTATTGGGATAATTGGACAGGTATTTGCAAAAAAATGAAACTGGATCACCATTCACAAAAATAAACTCAAAATGAATAAAAGATTTAAATGTAAGTCATGAAACCATAAATATCTTGGAAGAAAACATAGGCAGTAAACTCTCTGATATCTCTTGTAGCAATATTTTTCCTGATTTATCTCCACAGGCAAGTGAAATAAAGGACAGGATGAACAAATAAGACTATATGAAACTAAAAAGCTTTTGCACAGCAAAAGACATCATTAACAACTTAAAAAGACAACCCACACAGTGGGAAAATATATTAATCAATACGTCTGATAAGGGGTTAATAACCAAAATTTATAAAGAACTTGTAAAATTCAACATCAGGAAGATAAACAATCCAATCAAAAAATGGGCAAAAGAGATGAATAGACACTTCTCCAAAGAGGACATACAGATGGCCAATAGGCATATGAAAAAATATTCAACATCACTAATCATTAGAGAAATGCAAATTAAAACCACAATGAGATACCGCCTCACACCTGTCAGAATGGCGCTTATTAACAAAACAACACAGAATAAGTGCTGGTGAGGATGTGGAGAAAAGGAAACCCTCCTGCACTGCTTGCTGGTGGGAATGCAGACTGGTGCAGCTACTGTGGAAAGCAGTATGGAGATTCCTCAAGAAATTAAAAATGAAACTGCCCTTTGACCCAACTATCCCACTTTTAGGAATATATCCTATGAATACCAAATCACTGATTCAAAAGAGGAAATGTACCCCCATGTTTATGGCAACACTGTTTACAATAGCCAAATCTGGAAACAGCCCAAGTGACCGTCAGTGGACAAGTGGATTAAAAAGCAGTGGTACATATATGCAATGGAATACTATGCAGCCGTGAGGAAGAAGAAATCTTACCTTTAGTGAAAACATGGATGGACCTGGAAACTATCATGCTAAGTGAAATAAGCCAGGCAGAGAAAGAAAAATATCATATGACCTCATTCATTTGAGGAATCCAATAAACAATGTAAACTGAGCGATGGAACAGAGGCAGAGGCAGGATCAAAAGGACCAGAGGGAAAGTGGTCAGATGGAAAGTAGAAGAGAAGATGGGATCAGAGAAGGGAAATAGATTAATGAAATTATATATACATAACACAGCATTATAGAGAGTAGGACAGCAAATCCTGGAGGGAAGGGGGAAGACACTGGGGGGAGGGAGCATGAGGTGGGGCCGAGGGGAATAAGGGGGTGGGGGGAGTTATATTTAGTGGGACACTTGAATCTATGTAAATACAAATTAAAATCATAAATTAAAAAAAAGATAGGAAACAGGAAAGAATCAATTAGAGATGAGGAATACACTACCTGAAATGAAAAATACATTATGGGGAATCAACAACAGTAGAATTAACAAACCAGAGATAAAATTGGTGATTTGAAAGATAAGGAAGTAGAAAACAGCCAATCTGAAAACACCCAGTAGAAAAGGAGAAAGAATTTTTAAAAATGAGCATAGAGTAAGGAAGGAGTATTAGGGACAACTTCAAGTCTATCAACATTTGCATCATGGGAATGCCAGGAAGAGAGGAGAGAGAGCAAGGCATTGAAAACTTATTTCAAAACATGAATAACAACAGAAAATTTTCCAAACCTTGTGAAGGAAATAGACATATAAGTTCCGGAGGCACAGTGAGTCCCAAACAAGATGAACCCAAAAAGGCCTACAGTAAGATTATTATAATTAAGATGCTGAAGGTTAAAGATAGAGAATCTTAAAAGCAGCAATAGAAAAGCAGTTAGTAACCTACCTGTATGTGAGTTCCCCTAAGACTATCAGCTGATTTCCCAATAAAACTTTGCAGGCCAGAAGGGATTGGCACAGACTATTCAAATTGAGGAAAAGCAAGAACCTGAACCAAGATTATCCAGCAAGGCTGTGTCCTTTAGAGTCAAAGGACAAACACAGACCTTCCCATCCCAGACAAGAAAAAGTGAAAGGAGTTTGTCACCACCAAATCAGTATTACAAGAAATGTTAAAAGGTCATCTTTAAGAAAAAGAAGGAAAAAAGATGAAAAAATATGAATAATATAATGTTCATAAAGACATATCTATCAACAATTACTTTAAATTAAAGTGGATTAAATACTCTAGTCAAAAGAGATGGTGGCTGAGGGGATACCAAAATAAGACCTTTCTTTAAGCCATCTGCAATAGATTCACTTTAAATCAATAGACAAAAACAGACTGAAAGTAAAGGGATGAAAAAAATATTTTATGGAAACGGAAAGAAAGAATAAGCTGGGGTAGCAAAACAGAGGGTCACCGGGTTACAATAGTCTTAACCTGTGACATTTCAAGTTTATGATGCTCACTCCCATAAAAACTTAAAATAACTAAGACATGAGTGTTTCGGCTTACTCATTTTTTGTCATTTCTTCTGTTACTACAGTACAGTATAGGGCACAGTACAGTATATTTATGTCCTTTTCCTTTTTCTGTGGCTTAGTTGTGTTTTTATGTTCTAGATTATGATTTTACAACTGTGTTAGGATAGCTAAGTGACTTAGGCAAGGGTGCATTGTGACTTACACCAAAATTCAGGTTACATCACTTTTGTAGGAACGGTACTAAGTTTTAACCCAAGGACCCCCTCCCCTATTTTTATACCAGACAAAAGAGACTTTAAAACAAAGGTTTTAACAAGAGACAAAGAAGGGCTCAGCAATTCCACATATGAGTATTCTTTTTATTTCTTCTTTTCCAAGTGAAAGAAGGGGAGATAGAGATAGACAGATTCCCGCATGCGCCCTGACTGGGATCCACCTGGCTACTCCCCATATGTGGCCAATGCTCTGCTCATCTGGAGCCATGCTTGCAGCAAGTTATTTTTAGTACTTGAGGTGGAGGTCCCATGGAGCCATTCTCAGCTCCTGGGGCCAAAACACTCGAACCAGTTGAGCCATGGCTGCTGGAGGAGAAGAGAGCAAGAGAAAGAAGGGGGAGATGAAGGGGTGGAGAAGTAGATGGTTGCTTTTCCTGTGTGCCCTGACCAGGAATCAAACCTGGGACATCTACACACCAGGTGATGCTTTACCACTGAGCCAACCGGCGAAGGCCCATGTCTGAGTATTCAAAGAAACCCAAAACACTAAACTGAAAAGACATATATATCCATGTGTTCATTACAGTATTATATACAGTAGCCAAAATATGGAGTAACTTAAGTGTCTATCAATAGAGGAGTAGATAAAAAAGAAGTAGTGTCTATTACAATAGAATATGACTCAGCCATATGGAAAGAATGAAATCTTGCATCTGCAACAACATGGATGGACCCAGAGGGTATTGTGGTGAGTGAAATAAGAAGTCAGACAGAAAAAGAAAAATGCCACAAGATTTTACTCCTATGTAGGATCTAAAAAATTACATAAAAAATAGCAGAACATAAATAGACTCATAGATATAGAGAACATTTTGATTATTGCCAGATGGAAGAGGGATGAGGGCTGGGTGAATACGGTCATTACATGAAGGTGATTCTAAGAAGATCAGGTAGGAGCTAAACCAGAATAAAGAATCATGGCAGGAGAAGTTCTTCTCTCTAGGGTACATGCCCTTGAGTTGTGAAATTCTAGAAGAGATGTAGTTCTGTCATCATCACCTGAACTCTACCAACCACAGGCCCACCTGTAAACCAGCCTGAAGTCTACAATATTTACATAAACTGAGTGCTTAAACAGCTATGTGTGGCCCAATTTCTTTTTTCCTTTTTTTATCTTCCTCCTTCCCTCCCTATCTCCCTCCCTCTCTTCCTTTTTTCCCCTTTTTCTTCCTGTCTCTTTCTTCCTGTTTCTTTCTTTCTTTCTTTCTTTCTTTCTTTCTTTCTTTCTTTCTTTCTCTCTCTCTCTCTTTCTTTCTTTCTTGATTTCTTTCCTTCTTGATTTCTTGATTTCTCTCTCTCTCTCTCTCTCTCTTTCTTTCTTTCTTTCTTTCTTTCTTTCTTTCTTTCTTTCTTTCTTTCTCTCTTACTCTGTTTTTTTGTTTTAACCCAATTGAGACAGTCTGTTATATAAATCACCATATCTGAAAGACAACTTCATATCCACCCTGACTTGGGTTAGTCACCTCTAAATGTTGCTTATCCTAGGTCATGGGATGACTTAACACCCACAAAACTGTAGAAAGACCACAAACTTCTGTGTATTCTCTGGCACCGAAGATTGAGCTTCTATTTCTGACTGATTCACTCTCCGAGTCCTGTGACTATTCTGTGGCCGGGACACAAAATCTGCCTTCCTGAACCCACAGTGACTGTTAGGACAGAGAGACTTGGGGATGGGAGGCGTGTGGGAGGTCACTTTTAAAAAAACTGACACTGATAGTTATCAGAAAGGGATGGCAGCCCAGGATCTGGACCACAGCTGCTCCTGAAGGTTGCCTGCCTAGTTTGGTCCCCTTCAGTTTCCAGTAATGCCAATTTTGCATTTTACACCTAAATCTTATGGTTTCTACTGGAAAGGAAAATGTTCTGAGATGTCCTAAATTAATTAGAGCAGGCCAGAGGGTGAAAGAATGAGTGAGACAAGAGAGGTTAATCTGTTAACAACTGCAGGGAAAAACCATTCCTAAGAGTATGTTGAAACTTTTAATTAACTTCCAAGGAGCTATTTCCACAATTACCTAAAAATGGTAGGTAGGTGCCATTGACTCTTAGGAATCTATGCTTCTTTCTTACTGATGAACTTTCTGAACTGTTGCCCACATCATTCAAAAGAGCAATCATTTCTTCCTATGAACACCGCACCTTTCCCAGAACGAGGTCCTATTCACCTTCCCCCACTCCCTTTATCTGTAGCCAATGCAAATTCTTTCAAAACAACTCAAATATTTCTTCCTCCTGCTTGGAGTATTAAAAAAACCCCTACTCCAATGGCAAACATGTCTTCTCTACCCTGCACCGCTGCAGGTGGTTTAGACTTCATGCCCCAGGATCTGATCCCTTTTCTGGCTACCATATTTCTCAATAAACCTTCAAAATAACTTTTGGCCTTACAGGTATTTGTTTAACAGCTTCCCTAAAGTGGATGGGACAAGAGAGACCCAGTCACCTGCTTGGATCCATGCTACTTTGGTCACTGCCAAGGGAAAGCAGGGCCGTGGTAGAAACAGGTTCTGCTCTCCTCCTATCACCATGTCTAGAGCAATGGTCACTCCCCTGAAAAAGAAAGACAAACTGCCACTAGGTGGTCTGGGCAGTGGCAGCTTCAGTGACATGGTGGACATTTCAGGATGTCACTCATGTAAGCTCTGGCCTGGGGCCCAGGGCTTTGGCATGACATTGAGCCACTCCATGGAAGAAAGTGGAGACTAGGTCTGCACGCACACAGAAGAATCCTCCCATCAGATCTCTGATCTTCCTAGCTACGCTCAGCAAACATGTGGTGAATGAAAAGAATTAGAGTCCCTGATGTCTCTTCATTAGGAAACCCAGTTCTCATCACTTAGGTTTCCTTGTGACTTGAAACATATGCTGCCTAGAGTTGGAGTGCACCTACCCTTCTTCACTAGAGAAGAGTCCAGCTTTATCCCCATTGGCTGTTTTCTGTTCTGCCTAGAGGTAGTTACCATCAAAACTTATTCCTAAAATTCAAAACTAATTCATACCATTATGAGACAAACTGTTTAATTATATAATCAAAGTTTTTAAGAATACAGTCCTCACATTACAAACATTTGCTTTATAGTTTTAATGTGCTATAATGCCTCTGACCTGGAAAGTGAGGGATGCCAAACAGGTATCTTGAATATCAGAGAGTTTAGCTGTCTCAGCAGAGGCCCTCAGGGGAGTAAAGTAGGGTCATTGTCCCTCTCCCACCACCGGACCAATGGGAGGAACTCATCAGCCAGAACTCATACCTGCAGATCATTACTATATCTCTGTGATGACCATGGGCACCATCATGATGTGAGCCTTCAGCCAACAGGGCTTTTGTTTTTACCAACTGAAGTGGACTCACTGGAGAGGCAGTTCAGGCAGCTGGGATGCTCACCAGCACAGAAAGCAAGGGTCTGCCAAGAGCTCTTGACCAAGAACTAATTCCAGTCCAAACAAAACCTTGACCCAGTCACAGATCACTGATCCCTGACAGAAGGAGAAGCCTGGTTGTGTATATCACTTATAAAGGATTGAAGGTCTCAGGAGCTATAAGACAAAGGTGATGAATGACAAAAGCTGTCAACTGTTCCAACTGTTTGTAAATACTCTCACTTAAAACCTGACTCCAGAGCTCCAAGATGGCAGCAGAGTAGGCGGACGCACAGACGCCCAGCTCTCAACACCAAACTGGAATACAAATCAATTTAGGAAAAATCAATTTAGGAAAAATCAGCATGAAAAACCAACACTGAACTGCGAGAACAGCTCTCAAAAACCAAGGAGCAAAGAGGAAGCCACAATAATCCTGGTAAGGAGTGCCTGAATCTCCTCTGCTTACAGGAATGGAAGGGGGGGTGAGGCTGAGAGCCCAGAGAGGATTTCACAGAGGAAAAAGAGCAGAAACTACTGCTCACGGCCACTTACCTGGCGACCAGGGAGCAAGGTGGGTTGAAAAGACCAGCTTATCTCCCAAGTGGAAAGGACAAGGAGAGGGACAGACTGTGAGGGGCTAAGGTATGCAAGAAATGAAATAAAAAAGCTGACTCATTCATGCTGGAGGCAGCCATAGCTAAGGGAGGGACTGAACCTTTCACAAAACAGAGCTGAAGTGCTTCCGGATCAGAGATCTCCGGACATCTATCCAGCTCCAATCAGCACAACAAGACACAGCTGAAAACAAGAAGTGGGGAGGAGGGGCAGTAACTCAGGTCTCCATGGAGATCTGAGATAC
Source organism: Saccopteryx bilineata (assembly GCF_036850765.1). Lineage (NCBI taxonomy): Eukaryota > Metazoa > Chordata > Mammalia > Chiroptera > Emballonuridae > Saccopteryx > Saccopteryx bilineata. The sequence continues at coordinate 255,104,895 of NC_089492.1, read as the reverse complement.
ACCTCCCCCTACTGAAGCTGAGAAAAAACCCTGCCCCCAGTGAGATTAGTTGGTGGAAGAGACCTTCAGCATCTCAGGTTACACCCACAGCATTCCTGGTTACAGTTTCAAGGAAGCCCCCTGCTGAGATCAGTTAACAAGACTATCACCTGTTAAGAAAACAAACAAATCAAGACTTCAAAGCTGCCCAAATCCGAAAGTGGATTACAAATAATAGCTGATATCAACCCAAGAAGACCTAGAAATAACACAACTGAAAACTGGAGGCAGACAACACCAAGCCTAGACTCAACCAACTCTACAAATAAAACACCATGATGAGAAGACAAAGGAGTGCAACCCAAATGAAACCACAAGAGACACCTTTGAGAGATGAGCTGAGTGATATGGAAATAATCAAACTTCCAGATGCGGAGTTCAAAATAATGATTGTAAGGATGCTTAGGAATCTTAGATCAACAATGGAGGGGCAGTTTGAAAACCTAAATAAAGAAATAGCAAGTATAAAAAAGAACCAGTCGGAGATGACAAATACAATATCAGAAATAAAGACCACAATGGAAGGAATTAAAAACAGGATAGATAGAGCAGAGGATCGAATCAGCAAGTTAGAGGACAACTGGAATGAAGGCATGAAAGCAGAGAAGAAAAGAGAAAAGAGACTCAAAAAGTCAGAGGAAACTCTTAGAGAGCTCTGAGACAACATGAAGAGAAATAACATCCACATCATAGGGGTTCCTGAAGAAGAAGAAAAGGAACAAGGAATAGAGATGTTGTTCAATCATATCATAGCTGAAAATTTCCCTAAATTAATGCAAGAGAAACTCACACAAGTCCAAGAAGCACAGAGGACTCCATAAAAGAGAAACTCAAAGAAACCTACAACAAGACACATCATAATTAAAATACCAAAGCTAAGCGATAAAGAGAAAATATTAAAAGTTGCAAGAGAAAAAAAAGTTATCACCTACAAAGGAGCCCCCATAAGGATGACATCCGACTTCTCAACAGAAACACTTGAGGCCAGAAGGGAATGGCAAGAAATATTCAAAGTAATGCAGAACAAGAACTTACAACCAAGACTACTTTATCCAGCAAGGCTATCATTTAAAATCAAAGGAGAAATAAAAAGCTTCCCAGAGAAAAAACAACTCAAGGAATTCATTACAACCAAACCAATGCTGCAGGAAATGTTAAGGGGCCTGTTGTAAACAGATCAAAGTGGGAAAAGAATATAGCAAAAAAAAGAATACACCTTTAAAGAAGAAAATGGCAATAAACAACTACATATCAATAATAACCTTAAATGTAAATGGATTAAATGATCCAATCAAAAGACATAGGGTAGCTGCATGGATAAAAAAACAGGACCCATACATATGTTGTCTACAAGAGACATACCTTAGAACAAAAGACACACATAGATTGAAGGTAAAAGGATGGAAAAAAACATTTCATGCAAACGGAAATGAAAAAAAAGCTGGGGTAGCAATACTTATATCAGACAAATTGGACTTTAAAACAAAGGATATAGTAAGAGATAAAGAAGGCCACTACATAATGATAAAGGGAGTAATCCAACAGGAAGATATAACTATTATAAATATCTATGCACCTAATATAGGAGCACCCAAATATATAAAACAGACCTTGATGGATTTAAAGGGTGAGATCAACAGCAATACTATAATAGTAGGGGATTTCAATATCCCACTAACATCACTAGATAGATCCTCAAGAAAGAAAATTAACAAAGAAACAGCAGACTTATTGGAAACACTAGATCAACTCAATTTAATAGATATCTTCAGAACCTTTCACCCTAAAGCAGCAGAATATACATTCTTTTCAAGTGCTCATGGTACATTCTCTAGGATAGACCACATGTTAGGGCACAAAAGTGGTCTCAACAAATTTAAGAAGACTGAAATCATATCAAGCACTTTCTCCAATCACAACGGCATGAAACTGGAAATGAATCACAGCAGAAAAGCTCAAAAATTCTCAAACACATGGAAACTAAATAGCAGGGTGTTAAATAATGAATGGATTAAAAATGAGATCAAAGAAGAAATAAAAAAATTCTTAGAAACGAATGACAATGAGCATACAACAACTCAAAATTTATGGGACACAGCGAAAGCAGTGCTGAGAGGGAAGTTCATAGCACTACAGGCACACTTTCAGAAGCTAGAAAAAGCTCAAATAAACAACTTAACCCTGCATCCAAAAGAATTAGAAAAAGAACAGCAAGTAAAGCCCAAATGTAGTAGAAGGAAGGAAATAATAAAGATCAGAGCAGAAATAAATGACATAGAGGCTAAAGAAACAATACAAAGGATCAATGAAACTAGGAGCTGGTTCTTTGAAAAGGTAAACAAGATTGATGAACCTTTAAGTAGACTCACCAAGAAAAAGAGAGAGAGAACTCAAATAAATAAAATTAGAAATGAGAGAGGAGAAATAACAACTGACACAACAGAAATACAAAATATTGTAAGAAAATACTATAAAGAACTGTATGCCAAAAAACTAGACAACCTAGATGAAATGGACAAATTCCTTGAAACATACAATCTTCCAAAAATCAATCTGGAAGAATCAGAAAACATAAACAGACCGATTACACCAAATGAGATAGAAACAGTTATCAAAAAACTCCCAACAAAGAAAAGTCCGGGGCCCGATGGCTTTACAACGGAATTCTACCAAATATTCAAAGAAGAACTAACTCCTATCCTTCTCAAACCATTTCAAAAAATTCAAGAGGAAGGAAGACTTCCAAGCTCCTTTTATGAGGCGAGCATAATTCTGATTCCAAAACCAGGCAAAGACAACACAAAGAAAGAAAATTATAGGCCAATATCTCTGATGAATATAGATGCTAAAATCCTCAACAAAATATTAGCAAACCAGATCCAACAATATATGGAAAAAATCATACACCATGATCAAGTGGGATTTATTCTGGGGAGGCAAGGCTGGTACAATATTTGTAAATCAATCAATGTGATTCATCACATAAACAAAAAGGAGAAAAACCATATGATAATTTCAATAGATGCAGAAAAAGCATTTGATAAAATCCAGCACCCATTCATGATCAAAACTCTCAGCAAAGTGGGAATACAGGGAACATACCTCAACATGATAAAAGCCATCTATGAGAAACCCACAGCCAACATCATAGTCAATGGGAAAAAATTAAAAGCAATACCCTTAAGATCAGGAACAAGGCAGGGGTGCCCCCTTTCACCACTCTTATTTAACATAGTCCTGGAAGTCCTAGCCACAGCAATCATACAAGAAGAAGAAATAAAAGGCATTCAAGTTGGAAAAGAAGAAGTAAAACTATCATTATTTGCAGATGATATGATATTGTATATAGAAAACCCTAAAGTCTCAGTCAAAAAACTACTGGACCTGATAAATAAATTCAGCAAAGTGGCAGGATATAAAATCAATACTCAGAAATCAGAAGCATTTTTATACACCAACAATGAACAGTCAGAAAGAGAAATTAAGGAAACAATCCCCTTCACAATTACAACCAAAAAAATAAAGTACCTAGGAGTAAACTTAACCTAGGAGACTAAAGACTTGTACTCGGAAAATTACAAAGCATTGATAAAAGAAATCAAGGAAGATACAAACAAGTGGAAGCATATACCGTGCTCATGGTTAGGAAGAATAAACATCATTAAAATGTCTATATTACCCAAAGCAATCTATAAATTCAATGCAATACCAATTAAAATACCAATGACATACTTCAAAGATATAGAACACATATTCCAAAAATTTATATGGAACCAAAAGAGGACACAAATAGCCTCAGCAATCTTAAAAAAGAAGAATAAAGTGGGAGGTATCACACTTCCTGATATCAAGTTATACTACAAGGCCGTTGTACTCAAAACAGCCTGGTACTGGCATAAGAACAGGCATATAGATCAATGGAACAGAACAGAGAACCCAGAAATAAACCCACAGTTCTATGGACAACTGATATTTGACAAAGGAGGTAAGATAATACAATGGAGTAAAGACAGCCTCTTTAACAAATGGTGTTGGGAAAATTGGACAGCTACCTGCAAAACAATGAAACTAGACCACCAGCTTACACCACTCACAAAAATAAACTCAAAATGGATAAAAGACTTAAATGTAGGCCGTGAAACCATAAGCATCTTAGAAGAAAACATAGGCAGTAAGCTCTCGGACATCTCTCGGAGCAATATATTTGCTGATTTATCTCCACGGGGAAGTGAAATAAAAGACAGGATAAACAAATGGGACTATATCAAACTAAAAAGCTTTTGCACAGCTAAAGACAACAAGAACAGAATAAAAAGACAAACTACACAATGGGAGAACATATTTGACAATACGTCTGATAAGGGGTTAATAACCAAAATTTATAAAGAACTTGTAAAACTCAACACCAGGAAGACAAACAACCCAATCCAAAAATGAGCAAAAGAGATGAATAGACACTTCTCCAAAGAGGACATACAGATGGCCAATAGGCGTATGAAAAAATGCTCAACATCACTAATCAGTAGAAAAATGCAAATTAAAACCACAATGAGATATCACCTCACACCAGTCAGAATGGCGCTTATCAACAAAACAACACAGAATAAGTGCTGGCGAGGATGTGGAGAAAAGGGAACCCTCCTGCACTGCTGGTGGGAATGCAGACTGGTGCAGCCACTGTGGAAAACAGTATGGAGATTCCTCAAAAATCTGAAAATCGAACTGCCTTTTAACCCAGCTATCCCACTTTTAGGAATATACCCCAAGGACACCATAGAACAGCTCGAAAAGGAGAAATGCACCCGCATGTTTGTGGCAGCATTGTTCACCATAGCGAAGATCTGGAAACAGCCCAAGTGTCCGTCAGAGGACGAGTGGATTAAAAAGCTTTGGTACATATATACTATGGCATACTACTCAGCAATAAGAAATGATGACATCGGATCATTTACAATAACATGGATGGACCTTGACAACATTATACGGAGTGAAATAAGTAAATCAGAAAAAAAACTAAGATGAATCCATACATAGAAGGGACATAAAAATGAGACTCAGGGACATGAACAAGAATGTGATGGCAACAGGGGCGGGGGGTTGGGGGAGGGGGGAGGGGGTGAAGAAGGAGAGAGTGGTTAGGGGAGGGGAGGGGCACAAAGAAAACCAGATAGAAGGTGAGAGAAGACAATTTAACTTTGGGGGAGGGGTACACAGCACAATCAAATGTCAAAATAATCTAGAGATATTTTCTCTCAACATATGTACCCTGATTTATCAATGTCACTGCATTAAATTTAATAAAAAACAAAACAACAAAAAAAAACCTGACTTCACCTCCAGGCCAAAGACCTCCCAATACCCCAGTCATTTCTGTACCTTCTTACGTCAAGAACTTCCAATCCAACCTCCAGGACATAGTGGATGTGAAAAACCTTTTACTCTTGAGTGAAGAATTGCTACTACCAAAACAGCATCCATGACTTCTGAGGGCAGCCTTAACCACCAGGCCTGCCAAGTTGCCCATCAACACACAGTTTGCTCTCCATCCCCCAGACAGCTTTGCTCTGTCATCAAGCTCATAGCAAAGGGATCCTTAGGAAGAACTTGGGCCCTGAAGTCCTTAGGAGCTGAGACAAAACCACACTGTGTAATACCCTTGCACAGACTTTGGGAATTGAAATGGGAAGGTTTATATGTGTCACCATATTGGTGATGTCATCCCCTCCAAGCAGTATTCAAGAGCTTACTCCATGGGTGTGCTATTGAGGGGAGGCCCGACTGGCAATAAGATGGCACTAGAACTCTCACCCCTGATGTGCACACCCACTGCCATGCTCATCCTGATTCACTGACACCCAGATTGGAGCAGGGTGGGGGGCAGGTACAGCCACTGTGGGTTATTATTTCTGGGCACCCAGAATTCTCAGCTCTGCCCGGGGAACCACTGTTCTGAAATAGACCATGTGATCAAGCTGAGGAAGGCACATCTGCAGGAGCAGGAAGAGTTGGAGAAGGTCAGGAGAAAGAAGCACTTGGATTTCCTGGACATCCTCCTCTTTGCCAGAGTGAGTGTGTGTAGGAGGCCTGAGGCTTTGCCCAGAAATATAGAGAAAGGGGCAAACTCTACCTGTGCTTTCCCCAGATGAAGAATGGGAGCCCCTTGTCTGACAAGGACCACCGTGCCGAAGTGGACACGTTCATGTTCGGAGACCATGATACCACTGCCACTGGCATCTCCTGGGTCCTCTATGCTCTGGCTGCACACCCTGAGCATCAGGAGAGGTGCTGCAAGGAGGTTCAGAGTCTCCTGGGGGATGGCGCCTCCATCACCTGGTGAGTGCTCAAGAGATGGGAGAGCCCCGCCCACTCAGCTAGATAAGAAGCCCTGGTCTGCCTGGGCCCTGCCTGCCCTCAGGTTGTGCTTTGTTAATTTCAGGGGTCACCTGAATCACCACTATGTACATCAAGGAGGCACTGTGACTCTATACACCTGTATCACATGTCAACAGAGAACTCAGTAAGACTATTACCTTCCTTTACCCAGAAATCTGAACTTCACCACTCTCACTAGTCTAGGCCTTCTGCCACAACACATGGCAAATCAGATTCACCCCTAGGTCAGTTCTGTGTGGATTAAATGAGTTATGTTAATTAGAGTTAATGCCTAATCACTAAGGGCTCATGTATATGAGTTGTCACTTGAGTTGCTCCCAAATTTGAGCCTCCAATTCTTTTTTGCCTCTTAGTCCTAAAAAGGATTTCTGAATCAATAATTATTTGAATTCTTCCAATGGTTGAATTAACTTTCCCAGAACAGGTTTTAAGCAAATTGTTCTTCTAGAAATTGGCTCTAAGATTTGGTTTTCCCCAGGTTAGAGTACTTCCTCCTTGACCTCAGTTGCAAGTCATAGGACTGCCCCTAGAAGACAGAAGTGTGCTTGGCTTCTGAATCTTTAAGCCAGAACTGATATTTACTCTTATTTTTTCCCTACTCTTTTTTTAATTGAGAAAGCAATGTTTATCAGATTTATTTCAATAAAGAACACTTTCCTGAAAGAGTCTTGGTAGCATTTCTGAAAGGCCAAATAAGAGAAGATATTTACAGGGTTTCAAGGTCAGTGCCCAGTGATTACTGGTAGGGATTGGGCAATTTTTTAAAACCAGGTTTTTAAAAAAGTCAATTAACTTCAATCAAATATAAAATTATCAAGACTGTTTCTGTGTGCCAAGTCCTGTACTAGGATTTAGGAACACAGCAATGAAAAATACTGCCTCTGCTTTCAAGAGTTCACAGTCATGAAACAAATACCTCTACTCAAGACAACCATTTATTCTTTCTTTCACACACTCTTCACACCTTGAGCACGTTGTTGAATGTTCTGTGTTTCTTGCACTGTCTTGGGCACAAGATGATGATGTGTCCTTGAATAAAACACTAATTGTGCCTTAGAATTCCAATAACAGGAGGTAGAGGTGACAGAGAGCAAGAAGCAGGTGTCTGGACCATTCATTGTGAGGCTGATGGTACCATAGCATGAGAGTCGATAAACTGTGACCTCTCTAGGAAGTTTGCTGTTGTCATTCTTACGCTCTGAAACAATCCCATCTTGTCTTCTCTTTGAGGATTGAGGTTTCAGTGCAGATGGTGAGGGACTGGTGGTGTGGCCCACCCCGCTCCATATCATGCCAGGGCTGGCTTCCACATTGTGAAACCAGAAACTGCTTGTGGAAGGATTCAGCAAACTAATAATTAACATTTTATTGTAGTAATTCACTTGACTAGACTCAGTTGAGCACTGAGCTTCCCCTAATAGGATTTCATGCCTGCTGAAAACAGGAGGAGGAATTAGGAGCTAGTTGTGGAAGAGAGATAGGCTTTGTTAAAGTTCAAGGACAGAGTGTGAAGCAAGGCTTGTGACCTAAAAGGAAGAAGATCAGATTGACTCACATCAGAAAGCCCTCTTCCTGGGATCCACCTGCATTCAGTAAGCTTCTCTAACCTTTGATGGGACAAGGACAAGCTCTGAGGACCTCCAGCTTATTATGCTATCTCCTTGTTATCAGCTTCTGTCCCCTTCTTCCTGCTCAGCAGACTGTCTGCCCTTCTCTGTTGCACTTTTTCCAGACTTCCTACTTGTTTGTCTATCCCATCTCTACCTACCTATATCTCTGACTTTCTACCTCACTTCTGATCACCTGCTGGTCCTCCAACCCACCTGCCCTCTTTCTTTCTTTTCCTTTCTGCCTGCCTTTCTGTCCCTGCATTAGTATTCTCTTGGTGCTATAGAAAATTTCAACAAATTTAGTAGCTTACAACAACACATATTTATAATCTTATAAATTAAGAGAGAAAGTAGAAAACAGATGAGATAAAAAAAAAAAGCAAAAATGTATATGAAGAGAAAATAATAGAGATCAGAAATCTGGAATGAGTTTTACTGGACTACAACCAAGGTGTTGCAGAAGCTAAAGAACAATCTTATTTCTTATACTTTTAGCTTCTAGAACTTTGGACTTAAGGCCTTTTAGTGAGTGAACTAAGCATTCCTAGATTATCAAGGTAATATCCTTAAACTCAATTGATTTTAGATGGTAACCACATCTATGAAATCTTCAGAACAATACCACGTCTTGTATTTTTTTGAATAACTGGGTGCTACAGTCTGTCCAAGTTGACACAAAACTAGACAGCACAGTCCACCCCTTGTCTACTTGGCATTTATACACTGGTGCTTTAACCATACTTTATTTACACATCAAGACTAGAACAAAGTTTTACTTCTTCCAACTCCTCTGCATTAACCCTTTCCCTTGAAGACAATGAAAAGTCATTGGATAATGTTCACTGTCTTTAACTTAAGTGCTGTGATAGAAAGTTAACTTTTATTAATACATCTTATGTAAGACGTGGAGGGAAAAAGGAGTAAAAACTATTCAATACACACACATGCACACACACAAACATATTTATGACACAATAAAAAGGAAATACTCAGAACAATTATAGTCCTTGTTTCTGCAGCTGGTCACATGGCCAAGCTAGCATTTATAACAACCTGCTTCCACTACCCATATCATATTCTCTTTACTCTTAGCAAGTACCTCAGTTAGACACACGTCTTTGCCTGGTAGGGTGACCCAAATCTTCATTCTTGAAGGATCTTGGTTATTATTCCTGCCTGAATTGGTTGTAGTTTAATGAAAGGGCATGTTATTTCTAAAAGATGCCTTAGATATTTCCTATATTACAGATATCTCTTTCTTATCTCCACTGATCATTTCTTCTTGGTAATAAAAATCAATCCAATATAATAATTGTTTTTGATTCATGGGCCTGAGGAGCCCAAAGTTGCCAGATGACAGTCTGACTTTCTAATTTAATGTAACCATTATTCTTTCTCCCAGTGGAAATATTTCTCCCTTGGAAACTAAGACCTCTAGACCAACAGAGCCTAAGGACATCAATAAAGTTACAGGGACAAGAAGCAAATTATTTGCTAATACAGTAGGATCCCTAAGTGTAATAAAGAGCGGTGCTATTTCCATTTTTATCCATTTATCCCTGAAATGGTAAATTATGGCAATGGAAGAAACAGTCCATTTATTAGAAATTGATTTATAGCATACACAGACTCCTGGAGAAACTTGCCTCAGCTCTGCAAGTTACTGCCACCTACTGGTGCTGCTGTATATCTAAACTTATACTAAAGTTCTTTCTCTATTTCTAGAATACATAATTGCAAAAGATATGCACACTCAGTATTTGCCAATGATGATGCAACAGAATGTAGGGGTTTGATGTCTCCAGTTTCACTGGGATCTTCCCACATGCCCCATTGCAATCTTCAGACTCTTGTTGCTTCTCAATCAATGTTCCACTTTACCAGAAGACACCTTGCAAGACTGGGAATTCAATTTGCCCTGTTATTCAGATACTGGAAAGGTGAGACTCTGGGTTTAGTTTTCAGAAATATCAACCCTAACTGAGTTCTATGGCTATAGGACATAAAGATTTCTTTTAGGGCAGGCATAGAAGCTTCCAGGTTATTTAATTGTACTGTAGGCTCAGAATTTGAATCCCACACATCATCTTCCCCATCCGCCACCTGCTCTAGTACAGTTAGGAGCAACCAGCCAATCTTATTATACTCCTTAGTTTGACTAAAATGTTCTAAGGTATCAAAAACATGCTCACCAGAACCTCTCCTTTTGTAAGTATTTGACTAGTATCTATTGGGGATGTTTTGTGTGTCTCTATTGCAACATCATGTCCTGGACAACCATACCATCTTTACCATCGGTAATAGAGTCATTAGGATCTTTCCTAATAATCCTGTTAGAGAACCAATTCCAGAAAACCCAGACAATAGATGTAGTGGTTGAGCCTCTTGAGTTCAAGGTCAGTTCTGTGTCCACCAGCACATGCACTTTGGGTCACAACAGAATAGGCACTCGGACACACTCTGCAGAAGTTTTTAGAGGCAAGTAAACAGGCAGTTTTGGAGACAACAGAGAGATATTCTAACTCCAACTCAAACTGTCAATGGCTGTGGTTAGCTACAATGTAATTTCTAGAACTCAGGGTTCATGTCTCTTTTGCTTGCAGCTATGTACTGGCACGTAGCATACTGGCTGGCACATAATACTGTTCTTTAAATGTTTGTTAGGAAAATGATGAGTACAAAGTTGAAATGTACACAACCATTGTCACTGTCAGCTAAAAAGCTTCACTTCCTGTTCCCCAAGGTAGATCTTCCAAGTTAATCAACTCTGGTGGCTAAGCCCTAAGCTCTGCCCTCACCCTTCACCCTCCCCACAGGGGGGGTTGGACAATATTGCCAGACTGGCCTGAGGTGATCAGAGTCAGCAATCCAGAAGCTGCTGCACCATGAGTGTGTCTGTGCTCAGCCTCACAAGACCCCTGGGCAGTATCTCTGGGCTCCTGCAAGTGGTCTCCCTGCTCGGTCTGGTTCTGCTGCTGCTCAAGGCAGTCCAGCTCTACCTGCACCGGCAGTGGCTGCTCAGAGCCCTTCAGGAGTTCCCATCCCCTCCTTCCCACTGGCTGTTTGGACACTATCAGGAGGTAAAAGGGAACAGGACAGGGGAGTGGGAAAATAGGGAGGGCAGGGGTCACAGATCATGTCATGATCAGCAAGTCTGTAGAACAAAGCCTTGCTGTCTGAGCAGCACATGGTTGCTGGGGGTGAGGTGGAACATGTTTACTCCCCAGGTTGTGCTCCTCACCCCATGTGCTGGTGTTCTCAGTCTGTCATCTCCACCTTCCTGAGGGAGAACTCCATGCTATGTTGGGAGCCCAGCACTTTGAAGACAATGGCTGTCTCTTCATTAGTCTGCCTGCTCCAGGATCACAAAACAGAACTTTTAGATGCTTCCCTATCCATGCTCAATTTTATCCTCTCTGACTGGCCCCGTGCTGCTTTGGAACTCAGACATCAGTCTCATGAACCCCTGCCTATGATGAATTCCTGCCTGTAGGTGTTCACAGTCTGTGGAAATGATAGATAGGAATTTTTTTTAAGTGACAGGTTAGGAGATAGTGAGGCAGACTTCCACATGAACCCTGACCAAGATCCACCTGGAAACCCCATCTGGGGTCAATTCTCCCGTACCGAGCTACTTTTAGCACTTAGGACTGAGGTGCTCCAACAGAGCTATCCTCAGCACCCAGGGCCATTCTTGAACTAATCAAACCCATGGCTGTTGGAGGAGAAAGAGGGACAGAAAGGGAAGGTTGGGGGGGGGGAGAAGTAGACGGTTGCTTCTCCTGTGTGTCCTGACCAGGAATCGAACCCAGAACATCCATATACCAGGCTGATGTTCTATCCACTGAGCAACTGGCCATTGACTATAGACAGGAATTTAAAGAAAGTATCAGGTCACAGGATGAGAGGCTTCTCATAGGGTCCTAAGAGTATTATCAGGTGTAGGGAATCGACCAGCTGGGTTGGCCTAAGACTACGGGATTACTTAAACAGGAGATCGCAGTGCTGAATCTCTGACAAGTTACTGGTACATATGAGAGAGAAGGCTTCCAGAATGGTCTCAAGGAGTACTGACATTTGAGTGGCACCATTAAAAAAAGAATCTCTTTGCCTGACCTGTGGTGGCGCAGTGGATAAAGCGTCGACCTGAAAATGCTGAGGTCGCCGGTTCGAAACCCTGGGTTTGCCTGGTCACGACACATATGGGAGTTGATGCTTCCAGTTCCTCCCCCCTGTCTCTCTCTCCTCTCTCTCTCTCTCTCCCTCTCTCTCTCCTCTCTAAAATGAATAAATAAAATAAATAAAATAAAAGTTAAAAAAAAAAGAATCTCTTTACCTCCCAGCTTTCATTCTTCAATCACCTGCCCTGTGAGCTCTTGAGGCTCAAGATATCATTGCCCTTTCTGAGCCCTCATACCCAGCACAGAGCCGGACACAAAGAAATGCTTGACTCAGGTGTGTGGATGGGCAGAAAAAGCAGCTTGCAGGTTGGGTGAGAGACAGTGCCACCCAGCCAGTTCTGTCAGCACTAGTCCCTGAGGGGAAAGGTGCAGAGCAAAGTGAGGGGCTGCATGGACAGGGGCTCACCAAGGGCTTGTGGATAGAATAAGTGTTAGGAGGTGGCATGATGCAGAAACCTGAGGCTTATCTTTTACTGAGAAGGAGGCAGAATGAAGCAAAACATGGGAACTGGTGATATCAGCCAGAGAGAGACAGCTAGAGCCCAATTTGTTCGTGTAAATTGTGGTGTAATGACTTTCAGATTATTTGTTGATTTGGAGAAATTGTGACTTTTGTGGATGCACTTGTCATTTTCTGAGCTAGGATTTGACAGAAGAAACCACTAAAAATTCCTCCAGTTGCTTTCCCATTACACTGATGGCATTAGATGATATGTAGACTCAGTGAGTGGGTAATGCTATTTATATAACTCAATTACTCATGGTGTGAATCAGCTCTTAACTTCTGCCAGCCTGAGAGACTCTGCAGCCAAATATCTTTGCTTTTATAGCATGGCCTGAGATTTCAATTCATTCAATACTCTGTTCTTGGCTGAGTCGGAAACTGAATGCCACATGTTGAATCAAGATTGAAGCTAGTCTTTCAGGCCTGATGATGACCAGTGACGAGGGGGGATGGTAAACATCTGAGCTCTGTTGCCAGGATACCTAGATTGACATCCCAGCTCTGACACGCGTTTTAAATACCCGGTCTATCACTCAGTTTCCTCATCTGTAAGTTGGCGACAATGATTATAATCAAAGAACACAAGTGAGTTATTATAAGAATTGTGTTTGGCATAGACCAAGGGCCACCATTATACTCACTCCAATGTGTATGAATTTAAAATAATATTGATGCCTATGAATGATAACCATGTTGAAGGTACTATTTCACTGTATTAAATAGGGATGGAATCTAACAGGGACTATGGAAAGAGGAATGACCTTGTAATTCAAATAACCCAAACATCCCCATTTCCCCCATATCTTCCCTCCAAAACTTGGCAGTTGTACCTGCCATATCAGCAGAGCCAACATCTGATAGTTGCCTGTGTGGCCACATTGTCACCTGTCCACCTACTCTCTATGGTCTCCCTTTGGGGATGTTTCTTTGTGGCTGCAGTTTCCAAATCAGTCAGGTGAGGACAATTCCAGTGCAGCACCTCCAGCATGGAGTGGCTAAAACCTGGAGGTCAGGTGGGCACGGGGTTTGCCTACAGTGTTGTCACCCCTGTCACCATGGGCACCCTCCCCTCTTTAAGAGTCTCTACTGGCTCTAGCCACACATGCTGATGGACAGATGGCTGTCCCAGCTGGTTGAATGAAAAGCAGACAGACCAATAGACATCAGAATTGTCTAGAGCAGTGGTCGGCAAACCGCGGCTTGCGAGCCACATGCAACTCTTTAGCCTCTTGAGTGTGGCTCTTCCACAAAATACCATGTGCGGGCGCTACCTTGATAAGGAATGTACCTACCTATATAGTTTAATTTTTAACAATTTGCCTCTCAAAATAAATTTCAATCGTTGTACTGTTGATATTTGGCTCTGTTGACTAATGAGTTTGCCGACCACTGGAGAGAAAAGAATGGAAAAGCAAAACATAGTTTAGTTCCTTTGGATCCCCAAAGGGAACTAACAACAGTGCCCAGGAGCAAGATTTTTGGAAAATTGACTGGGTTGGGACAAAGCAATCAGAAAGAAAGCAGTCTACTATTTGAAATAGGATCTCCCAGGCCCCTTCTGGGAGAGAAGGAGGGAACCTGGAGGACCAGGTAACATAGCCGGGGTAGTAAGAGGTTCCCACTGGTCATTCCCCACCTTGGGTCAAAGGAGAAGGGCAGCCCCAATAGTGCATAAAGTTCCCTCCGTAAGCCAAAAACACAAAATGGAGAAAAGAAAGCCTCTTCTATAAATTGGAAAGCCACATGTAAAAGAATGAAACTTGACTACAAACCCCTGCACAAAAATTCATTCAAAGTGAATCAAAGACCTAAATATAAGATCTAAAACTAAAAATTGCATAGGAGAAAACATAGGTAGTAAGCTCATGGACCTTAGTCTTTAGAACAATTTATGAATTTGACCCTAAAGGCAAGGTAAGTAAAGGTAAAAATAAATGAATGGGACTATATCAAACTAAAAAGTTTCTGCACAGCAAAAGAAGCTGACAACAAAACAGGCAGCCAACTAAATTGGAGATGATATTTGCAAACAATAGCTCTGATAAGGGGTTAATACTCAAAATATATAAAATAAAACCCTCACAAAACTCAGCAACAAACAAGCAAACAATCCAGTTAAAAAATGAGGAGAGGACATGAACAGATACTTCTCTCAAGAAAACATACAAATGGCCAACAGATACATGAAAAGATACCCATCTTCACTAGTTATTCAAGAAATGCAAATCAAAACTATGAGATATCACCTCACACCTGTTAGATTGGCTATTACAGTATCAACAAGACAGGTAATAACAAGTATTGGAGAGGCTGTGGAGAAAAAGAAACCCTCATTCACTGCTGGTGGGAATGCAAATTAGAACAACTATTATGGAAGAAACTATGTGACCCAGCAATCCCTCTACTGGGTATCTATGCCCCAAACTCAAAAATATTGGTACATAAACACACCTGCACCTCTATGTTCATCGCAGCATTATTCATAGTGGCCAAGACATGGAATCAACCAAAGTGACCCTCAATAGAGGATTGGATAAAGAAGATGTGGTACATATATACAATGGAATACTACTCAGGCATAAGAAATGATGACATAGTGACATTTATGACACTATGGATGGACCTTCAGAATATTCTACTGAGTGAAATAAGTAAATCAGAAAAAAACTAAGAACTATACCATTTCACACATAAAATTGAAGTGGTTACCAGGGGAAGGGAACATGGGGAAGGAGGAAGGAGGCTTGAGTAAATGGGGAGGAGGGGGGGGGAATGTGTAAAGAGGGACAAATATTTATATAAGGTGATGGAAAATTATTTGACTTTGAGTGATGAGTATACAACATAATCAACAATTTAAATGCTATAGAATGTTCAGCTGAAACCTATATACTCTTACTGAGCAATGTCCCCTTGTTAAAGTTACTTTT
Source organism: Saccopteryx bilineata (assembly GCF_036850765.1). Taxonomy (NCBI): domain Eukaryota; kingdom Metazoa; phylum Chordata; class Mammalia; order Chiroptera; family Emballonuridae; genus Saccopteryx; species Saccopteryx bilineata. The sequence continues at coordinate 255,089,237 of NC_089492.1, read as the reverse complement.
CTAAATAAAATTGAAAATTAAAAAAAAGTACTCTCCTTATGTACTTCACGCAGAACACGTCTCAGTTTACTGTAAGATTATCTGCACACCTGCGCTCTCACTCAAACATAAGCTCCAGATAGTAGGCACTTTTATTGTTCATTGCTGAATCTCCGGCAGGTAGGATGACAAACTGACCCAAAGTAAGTTCTTAATACATAATTGCCAAATAACTAAATGTGTGAATCCATATATGCATATATTTATTTATGTATGTGTTTACTCACTGTAGTAGAAACATTTTGGGATGTCTTCCAGCTCACCTGCTTCAAGATCTCTTTCTCCACAAAGGGTGGGTTCTGAATGCCCTAATCTACCCCAACCACAATTGATTGTAGCAGGTGAACACTTTTCCATATTACATTCAGGTTCTCAAATAAGATTCACAGTGCCATTCAGATAGGACATATAGCAGAATGGCAGCAATCAGGAAGGGCACCAGTGCTCTCCTCCACCACATGGACTCGGCTCCATGAGGACAGGGACTGTTGTCTATTTCTGAATGTATTGCCAGCTTCTAGAAAATTGTCAGGAAGAACCCCAATGAGCATTTGTTAAGAGAATAAATGTGTATACATACAGAGAGAAAGAATGGAGACTCAATCCTGGCAGCTCTCCAGTCCCTGGTTCTGTGCCTTCCACGCCCAAGCTGCCTCCTGCCCTAGGACTCTGTGAAACACCCCAGGGCCCTCCACTTTCTCTTTGTCCCTTTTCTTTATTTTACAATAGCACAAGATTATATCTGTCACTTGCAATCAGGACTTTAATGAAGACTCACTCATTCACTCTTACATGGGCTCATTCATTCTTTCTCTCACTTCATTTTTTAAAAAAAGAGACAGGCATAATTCCTATAAGTCATGATCTATGCAGCTCTAAGAACACAGATTACAGATACTAAAGGTATGTTTGACAACATGGGGTTCAGCAATTAGAACACTGAGTTGAAATATGGTAATAGAGACACTCAGAAAGCTGTGACCACATTAGTATCCATCAAGATGTTGTCAGGGTTGGCTCTGTCTACAGGCTGTGAAGGAACCATCAGCCCCAGGCCTCTGTCCTTGGCTAGTAAATCACTGTCTTCTCCATATGTGTCTTTATAACATCTTTCCTCTATGATTGGCTGTTTCTGTGTCCAAACCTCTTCCATTTTATAAAACAGTTGTATTGCATTAGGGGCCATTCTAATGACCTCATTCTAAGTTAATTACTTCCATACAGACCCTGTCTTCAAATAAAGTCACATTCTGAGGTACAGGGTTTAATTCTTCAACATATGAATTGAAACAGACACAATTCAGCCAATAAGTAATATAAGTCTGTGAAAAAGGCTGCACACCATTTGGTCCATAACTGAACATTTATTAAACACATATTATGTGTAAGATTCTAAAGGCAGTTCTGAGTAAGGGCCCAACTAGAAGCCAGAATTGACTTTAGATCAAGTTTTGAAGAAGAGCAAGAATCAGATCCAGGCCCTGGCCGGTTGGCTCAGTGGTAGAGCGTTGGCCTGGTGTGCAGGAGTCCTGGGTTTGATTCCCGGCCAGGGCACACAGGAGAAGCGACCATCTGCTTCTCCACCCCTCCCCTTCTCCTTCCTCTCTGTCTCTCTCTTCCCCTCCCACAGCCAAGGCTCCATTGGAGCAAAGTTGGCCCGGGTGCTGAGGATGGCTCTGTGGCCTCTGCCTCAGGTGCTAGAATGGCTCTGGTTGCAACAGAGCGACGCCCCAAATGCGCAGAGCATCGCCCCATGGTGGGTGAGCTGGTGGATCCTGGTCGGGCGCATGTGGGAGTCTGTCTGACTGCCTCCCCATTTCCAGCTTTGGAAAAATACAAAAAAAAAAAAAAAAAAAAAGAATCAGATCCAAGCCTGGCTCATCTGAAACAGTCCCAAGTTTCTAATCACTACTGAGAGATCCAGCAGTATCTCCCCACAGCCATCCTACCCTTCACCACCACTCCAAGCACTAGACTCAAAGATAAAGGTTTCATTGATTTATCTTTCCCTTGCTTACAGTTCCATGTTGGCCAAGAGCTACAACAGTTTCAGAAATGGATAGAGAAATTTCCATGTGCCTTTCTTCGCTGGCTATGGGGGAGCAAGGTCAATGTCATAGTTTATGACCCTGACTACATGAAGGTCATCCTGGGAAGATCAGGTGAGACTGATATCTGCATTGTGGCTAGAACAGCTCTTCCCACTTGGGTATGTGATTTTAGGTTGTGAAATTTCAGAAGAGACTTTTAGTTCTGCCATCAGTACCTGAAACCTCTACCAACCCTCCCATCCCACAAGCCAGCTTAAGGCCAACAATATTTATTTAAATTGAATGCTTAAACAGTTCTTTGTGGCAAATTTTTATTACTTTCTCTTTCTTTCTTTTTTTCTATTTTTTTGACAGAAAGAGAGAGAGTCAGAGGGAGGGACAGATAGGAACAGACAGACAGGAAGGAAGAGAGATGAGAACCATCAGTTCTTCATTGTGGCACCTTAGATGTTCACGGATTGCTTTCTCATATGTGCTTTGACTGGGGGGCTCCAGCAGACTGAGTGACCCCTTGCTCAAGCCAGCAACCTTGGGCTTCAAGCCAGCGACCTTTGGGCTCAAACTAGTGACCATGGGTTCACATCTATGATCCCACACTCAAACCAGGTATCCTGCACTCAAGCCAGTGATCTCATGCTCAAACCGGATGAGGCCTTGTTTAAGCAAGTGGCCTTGGCGTTTCGAACCTGGGTCCTACACGTCCCAGTTCAGCACTCTATTCACTGCGCCACTGCCTGCTCGGGAACCTTTTCCTTTTCTTTTTCTTTCCTTCCTTCCTTCCTTCTTTCTTTCTTTCCTCCTTCTTTCCTTCCCTCCCTCCCTCCCTTCCTGCCTCCCTCCCTCCCTCCCTTCCTTCTTTTTCTCCCTTTCTTCCTTTTTTCCTTCCTTTCTTTCTTCTTTGTTTTCTCTTTTAATCTGATTTAGATGAATTGTTCTGGATATTTCCCTAGGTATGAAAGGTAATTTTACCTTCACCCTGACTTGAGATTGGCACCTATAAATGTTGCATGCCCAGGGTCATGGGATGACTAAGCACCCAAAATTGTAGGAAGACCACAGACTTCTGTGTTTTATTTTCTTTTTTTCTTTTTTTTTTTTCATTGTGCATTGCGACACATTAGTTGTTCATTGACTGCTCTCTCATATGTGCCTTGACCACAGGCCTTCAGCAGACCGAGTAACCCCTCGCTGGAGCCAGTGACCTTGAGTCCAAGCTGGTGAGCTTTAGCTCAAACCAGATGAGCCGCACTCAAGTTGGCGACCTCAGGGTCTCGAACCTGGGTCCTCCACATCCCAGTCCAACTCTCTATCCACTGCGCCACCACCTGGTCAGGTTGTGTTTTCTCTGCACTAAGTATAGAGCTTCTATTTCTGGCTGATTTACCATCCCAGTCCTGTGGGTGTTCTGCTGTTGGGACACTGAGTCTGCCTTGCTGAGCCAACAGTGATAATTAGGACAGAGAGACTTAGGAATTAAAGGCATGTGGATGGTCACTTGAGACAAACTTCCAGCTAACAGTCATCAGAAAGAGATGGCAGCATATGCTTTGGATCACAGCTGCGTCCTGGGGGCTGCCTGCTTTATTGGTTCCCTCCAGGTTCCTGTAATTCCCTTCCTACTTTTTAGACCCCAAAAATTATGACGTGTACAGACTACTGGCTCCCTGGATTGGTGAGTATATCCAACAAGGACTGCAATTGACCTGCCAGGTAGATTCATCAAGAGCTATCTCATTGGCTTACAGAGAACAATATCAGGTAACCAGCACCATATCACCACCCTCATTTATGAATTAAGCCTCATTTCTCTTCTAATAAAACCTCCAAATAATCCAGGTGGTGGTGAGAGCCCCCTTGTAGGCAGCTCCTTCCTATCACTTCCTATGTTCTCCAGTGTTCCCAGAGCGACATCTGTTAATGTTCTTATATGACCTGCCCCCCAACTCTATTTCAGCCTTCATCCCACAGCTGTCAAAATGACATCCAACATACCTGCCATTTTTGGAAATTCACATTCTTGAAATATACTGACCTTTCCTTTGTTTTGCCTATAAAGTGCCTTTTTCTGATATCCTTGGTTCCTCTGAAATTGTCCCTAGTCATCCTTCTGATCCTATCTCCCATTGTCCCACACACACTTATCTGCGGTCCAGGACATGGTTTGCTCCTGTTGAATGGGAAGACATGGTCACAGCACCGGCGGATGCTGACCCCAGCCTTCCACTCCGACATCCTGAAGCCCTACGTGGAAATCATGTCTGATTCTGTACGAGTGATGTTGGTAAGTCCCCCACTCTCTTACCTGTGTATACCCACTCACCTGCACAACTCACATAGTCCACTCTAAAACATGTGTGTCCTTCAGACACCCATCAGACACAGCCAACCAGAATAAAGTGCTCAGGACTTATAATGTGAAAGAGCTTCCCAAAAGTGGATGAGAGAGGAGGTAATTAGGCACCAGATTGGATCTACACAACTTTGGTCATTGCCAAGGGAAAGGAAGGCCATGAAAAAACACAATTCACTCTCCTCTCACCTCCACATCTTCAGCAGAGTGGACTAGAGCAACGGTCATTTTCCTGGACTACAAGACAAACTGCCACTCACAGGCCTGGGCAGTGGCAGCTTCAGTGGCAGGGTAGACATCTCAGGATTTCATTCAGGTGGGCTCTGGCCTGGGGCCCAGGGCTTCAGCATGAAATTGAGTCACTTCATTGAAAAAAGTAGAGATTAGGTCTGTACTCACAGAGCCAGATCCTCCCATCTGGTCTCTGACCTCACCAACTATGCTCAGATACCATTTGATGTCCTTTCCTCAGAGTCCCAATATTGGTCATTTAGGTTTCCTCTTGCATTGACACATTAGCTACCAAGAGGTGGAGTGCACCTTTTCCTTAGGTTTAGCACAACTTCAGTAGAGAGAAGATACCCTCTTTGTCCCCAGTGTAACACTGTTTCCTGGTCTGTCAACAGTTACCATCATAACTTATTCTTAATATTCAAAATTAATTCAGATGATTATAAGACAACCTATCTAATTATATAATCAAAGTTTCTCAGAAACTAATTCTCATTTTAAAAACATTTGCTTTATAGTGTTAATATACTATAATGCCTCTGATCTGAAAAGTGAGGATAACAAATAGGTTATCTGGAGAGACAGAGAGAGAACTACCTATGTCAGTAGAGACTCTCGGAGGAGTAGCAGGGTCAATGTCCCCTCCCACCACAGGACAGATGGGAGGAGCTCATCAGCCAGGACTCACATCTGGAGATCTTTGAACACGTCTCTGTGATGACCCTGGACATCATCATGAAGTGCGCCTTCAGCCAGCAGGGCAGCGTCCAGAGAGACAGGTCAGCAATAATCCTTCTGCCACAGGGCTTTTGTTTTACCATCTGATGTAGACTTACTGGACAGCAGTTCAGGCAGCTGGAATGCTCAGCAGCACTTAAAGCAAGTCTGCTAAGAACCTTTGACCACAGACAAATTCCATTCTAGACCAACTTTGACTCAGCCACAGATCCCTGTTCCATAGCACAAGGAGAAATCTGATTGCACATATCACTTATAAAGGATTGAAGGCTCTGGGACTGTAAAACAGAGGTGATGGATGCCTCAGTGTAACCTGTGCCCAATGTATGTGGACACTCCCACCTAGAGCCCTACCCCACCTCTATGTCAGGCCTCCTAGTAACATAGTCTTTTCTTTATCTTCTCCTTTCAGGAGCTGCCAGTCCTACCTCCTGGCCATTCAGGAAGTGAAAAATCTGTTTTATTCTCGAAAGATGAATTTCTTCTACCAGAATGACATCATCTACTGGTTGACCCCTGAGGGCCGCCGTAACCACCAGGCCTGCCAGGTTGCCCATCAACACACAGGTTGGACCCCACCTCCTGGGCTACTCCCCTCTGTCATCAGGCTCATATCAAAAGGAATGGTCCTGACCTTCAGGACAAGCCTGGCCTTGGATACCTTCAGGAGCTGACACACCCACACTGGGTACTCCTTGCTGCACAACTTGGGAGCTGAGAATTAGAATGCAAAAGGCATTGTGGGTTTACATGTGTTATCACATTGGTGATGTCAACCCCTCCAAGCAGCATTCAAGCAGAACCTACTCCATGGGTGTGCTGTTGAGGGGAGGCCTGACCTGCAATCAGAGGGTGCTAGAGCTCTCACCTCTGATGTGCACACCCACTGCCATGCTCATCCTGATTCACTGGCACCCAGATTGGAGCAGGGTTGGGGACAGATACAGCCATGTAGGTTCCTGTTTCTGGGCCCCCAGCGCTCTGAGCTCTGCCTGGGGACCACGTTCTTTACAGACCAAGTGATCAAGCTGAGGAAGTCACATCTGCAGGAGCAGGAAGAGCTGGAGAAGGTCGGGAGAAAGAAGCACTTGGATTTCCTGGACATCCTCCTCTTTGCCAGAGTGAGTGTGTGTAGGAGGGCTTAAGCCTTTTCCCAGAAGTACAACAGAAGGGGCAAACCCTGCACTGTTCCCGTGCCTTCCCCAGATGAAGGATGGGAGCCCCTTGTCTGACAAGGACCTCCGTGCCGAGGTGGACACATTTATGTTCGAGGGTCATGACACCACTGCCAGTGGCCTTTCCTGGATCCTCTATGCTCTGGCTGCGTATCCTGAGCATCAGGAGAGGTGCCGCAAGGAGGTCCAGAGCCTCCTGGGGGATGGCGCCTCCATCACCTGGTGAGTGCTCAGGAGATGGGAGAGCCCCGCCCACTCAGCTAGACAAGAAGCCCTGGTCTGCCTGGGCCCTGCCTGCCCTCAGGTTGTGCTTCATTCATTTCAGGGATCACCTGAATCAGATGCCCTACACCACCATGTGCATCAAGGAGGCACTGCGACTCTATCCACCTGTACCACAAGTCAGCAGAAAGCTCAACAAACCCATCACCTTCCCTGATGGACGCTCCTTACCCAAAGGTCTGAACTTCACCACACTCATTAACCTTGGCACTCTGCAAGAACACATGACAAAGAGTTGGACCACAACAAAAGTTCACTAATATTTATAGTTTTTTTTTTTAACTCACAGAGAATAAAACATTTTTGTACATTCACTTGAATAGGGTACATCTCAATTATGATATCTCACATGAATAGAATCTTAAGCTTCTCTCATTCTCCAGGATTACCATTCTACCACATTTAGAATTCATTTTTTTTACATTACTGTAATTTTATTCAGTGACACTGATATTCTATAATTTTCTTTTTTAATATAAATATATTTCACCATGAGAACAGAGCTACAAAAGAAACAATTGGATTATTAGAACAATTTTGTACCATTGACTTTTTCTTTTTTAAAAATTCTTATTGAATTAACTGGGATGACATCGGTTAACAAAATTATGAGTTTCAGCTTTACAATTCTATAATACGTCATCTTTATATTGTATTGTATGTTCATCACCCCAAGTCGTCTTCTTCCATCACCACTTATTCCTCCTCTACACTTTTCTACCTCTTTCTTCTCTTTTGATTTTAACATTCCATGCTCCAATCCTGGCTCCAGATTATAGGACTCTAGCTGTAATTCTCTCGGCATCATCCAATGTATTTGAATGTCCAGAATATTTGAGGTAATGTGTGCATAACTCACTTGGGGTTCAGGCAAATAAGGGAATTAAGGAAATCCACTGTCCTGAGTCATATGATCCAGTCTCTGTGGAGCCCTCAGTTTGATGGCAGCTGATGACCAGATATGAGACCCCTGTTGTGGTTAGAGACCACCCCTTGCTCACATTTGGTCTGAATCCTAACCTTGTCACATCCTAGCTGTGTGATCATAGACATGTTGCTCAGCCTCTCTGAAGCTCAAATGCCTCATCTGAACAATGGGATTATGAGGACCTTTCTGGGAGGGTTGTTGTGAATATTGAATGAGTTAATGCACAATCCCCAAGGGTTCATGGACGGCACTTGATAAATGTAGATTTAACTTGAGTTGCTTCAAAAAAGTAAGTCAATTCATGTTTGCTTCTCAGTCCTGGGCCATGGTTATCTACTCTTATTATCTGCACATGTGCTTTGTCATGTCCACACACCCCTACTGATATAAGATCATTCCGCTCGAAGTGACTCTCTTTGTGGCTCCCTAGGTTTATGTGCATGCACCTGTCTCCGCCTGTCATGTGTGTGATTGCTCTTTTCTCTTCTCCCTGCCCTACAGGAGTCATTGCCACACTTTTCATTTATGGCCTTCACCACAATCCAAAGGTGTGGCCAAATCCAGAGGTATGATGGCTGTGGGAGGGAGGATGGGCTGATCTCTTACCCCTTCTCCTGCTTCAACCCCCGGGAGTCTTGTGTCTTCATTGATTCAAAGGACTGTGACCTATGTGTTTAGACCCTGGGGTTCTCTCTGCAGGTATTCGACCCATCCCGTTTTGCACTGGGTTCTGATCCACACAGTCATGCTTTCCTGCCCTTCTCAGCAGGGTCAAGGTGAGGCATCCTCTACTCACCTCTCTCTCTCTCTCTCTCTCTCTCTCTCTTTCTTTCTTTCTTTCTCTCTCTCTCTCTCTTTAAGACTTTATTCATTCATTTTAGAGAGGAAAGAGAGGGGGTGGGGGAGGAGCAGCAAGCATCAACTCCCATATGTACCTTGGGATCACTGTTGAGTATACTATCGAACCAGTTCGAGTATACTACTGACCAGGCAAGCCCAGGCTTTCAAACTGGTCATTTATTCTTCCTTTCACTCCCCCATTCACTCATTGACCAGATTGTTGAATATGTCATGCTCTGCACTGTCCTGGGCACTGGATGGTGGTGCACCCTTGAATAAAACACTGATGACTCCTCAAGGGTCTGGTGAGGAAGAGGTATAGCCAGCAGAGAGGGTGAAGATCATTGGATTTAGCCTTGAGCCTTCATTTGGCAGGCAGAGGTGAAGGGAAGTCATTCTCTGCACCCTCAACAACATAATCTCAGTTAGAAAGTAGAGCTGGACAGATAAGACGTGAGTGAGGCAACAATTCATAGAGGTCTTTGATTTGGACATGATCTACCTGTAATTTAGGGCATAGGAGAGACTGAGTTGGGCAATGGCTTCAGTGTAGAAGGAGGACAGGCAGGGAGACAGAAAAGTCCCGATGAGGAGACTGATGAATGTCAGAGAGAATGTTTCTGCAGTAGAATAAGAGGGCTCCTGTAGAAGCTTGGTAGACTGAGGGGCGAGGGAGAAGCAGGAGTCTGGACCATTCATTGACCGTTCAAGGAGGCAAGTGGTGCAACTGGTTGAAGGTCACTAACCCCTGGTTGTTCCAGGATACTCCCTGTTGTTATTCTGTTTTCCTTACACAATCCCATCTCCCCTTCTCTGTGAACCTTGTCTTCTCTAAGAAGATTGAAGTCCTAATGTGTCCCTCTAGGTAGTAAGGACCTGAGACTATGGTCTACCCCACGGCATATCATGCAATGACCTAGCCTTCACATTGTGAAACTGCTTGTGGAAGGAGTAAGCGCACTAATACTTAACTTTTTAGTGATTCACTGGACTTGGTTGCTTAGAATGCTGACCTTCCCCTAATAGGATTTCATGCCTCTTGAAAATGGAAGTAGGAGTAAGGCTTGTGAGGAAGAAGTGTGTGTGACCTAAAAGGAAAGGGATCAGACTGATTCACATTGGAATCCCCTGTTCTTGGTAAGGACCCAGTGGAAATGCCTGAGTCCTCCAGCTCAATACAGATTTTGAGACCATTTCTTATGTCATTTCCTCCCTGGCCCAGGAACTGCATCGGGAAGCAATTTGCCATGAACGAGCTGAAGGTGGCCGTGGCCTTGACCCTGCTTCGCTTTGAGCTGGTAGCGGATTCTTCCAGAGTCCCCATCCCTATACCAGAAATTGTGTTGAAGTCTAAGAATGGGATCCACCTGCAGCTCAGGAAGCTCCTCTAACCCTGATGACACAAGGACAAGCTCTGAGGAACTCCTTCCTGCCTTCCTGTTACCCACTCCCATCCCCTGTCTCTCTCATCAATTCCTGCCTTCCATCTGCGCGCCTGCCAATCTCCCTGATCTTTTCTTCTGGTCCTCCATCTGTATGCCCCTCTCTCTGTTTTTTTCCACTTTCTGTCCTTGTATTAGTTTCCTTTAGCTGCTATAATAATTTACCACAGCCTCAGTGACTTAAAACACCACAAATGTTTTTTCTTAGAGACTGTAGTCAGAAGTCTGTAATGTGTTAAACTAGATTGGCAGAGCCCCCACATCCTGGGCTCTGGGAGAGAATCCCTGTCATTGTCTCTCTAGCATCTAGAGCTGCATTGCTACTTTCCTTGCCTGCTGGAGCTTTCCTCCATCTTCAAATCCAGCAGCACCTTTAAATGTTTCTATGCCTCTCTTTACATTTCTTTCTCTTTTATGAGGACATTGTGATTGCATGGGCCCACTCAGCTCTGACAAGACATAGTCATACCTTGCAGGGATTAACCAGGGGCATCCTGGGAGACATTATTCAGCATAATAGGTCCTTACGTGATGACTATCTGTCTCTGTTCTTGGATACTTTCTCTGTGTTATATGTCTACACATTTGTCATTCCCACATCTTCTTTCTTCCTCCCTGAAATAAAGTTCACAATGTTAAATGTCTGTCTTCTCTTGGGATGTGATGGATGAAGATAAAAGACAGAGAAGTGGAAGGAAGACAGAGAAGAAAAGGAAGGAAGATAATACCTGCTCTGTAGTGCCAGGGTCCATCATCTCAGAGGCTAAGGGCTACGCAGCTATCCAGGAAGGAGTTGGAGGAGTCCAAGTGAGGAAACAGATGTGGCCAGTGAGAGAGGATGTCAGGAAAGGCTGGTGGTTTCTACCCCACAGGACCAGTTCTTGGCAGTCCCATGCATCTCTCGCCAGCTACCCTAAGGGCAAAAAGGCTTCTTCAACCCTGCTACATGTGATGACTATGTGGGGTGGGGGCTGTGCTCTTTGTCCTCCTATACTAGTCTCTCTCAATCCAGGTCTGTTCTCTTGACAGTTCTGGACACAGGTCCTTCTGCTGTCCATCACCTTCCATTCTTAGACCAGGTTCTGTGGTACCATAGACAGACTTCCTAACATTCCTCTGCCTGTGGTGGAATGCCTCAGTCTGCTCCATGAAAAGCTTCTCCCCAAACCAGTACTGGCATCCAGGTTCTACTTCCTAGTCCCCTGGCCTTCTCGGACACTAGTCCTGTTCAACCCTGCTCTAAGAAGGGACAGGGTGGACACTCAGTGCTTGACTGAGACATAGAACAGGAAAGTGATCTGGGAGCATCTTGATCAGGAAGTTTAGCATGTCCCTTGATATCAGGTGGTGCAGAAGGTATCAATAACCATGCTCAGTAAGCACAGAATAATGGGAACTTGGAATTCTGGGTGGTCAGCTATGTTCACATGTTCTAACCACCTGATTCCATGTAGGTGAGGAGAAGGACAAAGAAGTGACCCTGCTGGCTTCAGGCAATGGGGAAAACCCAGACAGAGTTCATGCTCACACGCTCACCTGCATGACACATACACAGAGTCATTTGTGTGCAGCCACACCCGTATGTACCCCTTGTACACCACACTCTAGCCACACATGCATGTACACATGTGTACACCAGTGCCTGGGATCAGATGAAGCCACAGGTAGTATGTTAGAGCTGTAAAAAGAAAGTAAAATTCATCTCTGGTGTTCTCAGCCTCTGTCCTCTCCTCCCACATGGAGCCTCCCCTTTCCCTCTGGCTCCAGAGTGCTCACTCTATATGTCACCAACATGTGTCTTCAGAGAAGTCAATGCTGCCTATGGAATCTTCTTGGTCATAGGAGCCCAGAATCAGAAGGCTTGGCTCAAGTTCCTCCCTGATGAGCATCTTGGCAGATTCCTCCCCTTAACAGTGAAGTGGTCCTGGTAGTCCAAAGACAAGAAAAGGAGACACGTCTTAAACTTGTTCAATATCCATGGGCCATAGTAGCTATGACCACTGGGCTTGGTTCCTAGGTGACAGCTATTGAAATCACAATTTCACTTGTGCAGTCTGTCCAGGACCAGGAGAGTGGGCAATGTTGGTGGTACGGTTAACATTCTGGGTAAGTTTTTGGTATCCAGTCTTAGGTGTACAAAAAAGGTCTACATCTTAACAGGGTCTTATAAAATTGAGAAGGTACCCATGGTCAAACTTCCAAGGCTGTGGCTTTCTTCTGAGAGGGAGAACATTGATATCAAGAAGGATGTTTCTAGATGGTCCATCCCCTGGGCAACACAGAAATATCCCTATGTGCCAGGAACAGAATTCACCTCCCTTCCTTCTGCCCAATGTTAGGTGCCCTCTCTTCTATACCTGTCTAATTTTTGGATTGGAACTCACTAATGGCTTTAGACCTTGAAACCTAGAGGTATATGTAGCCATCAGGCAGTTGCTGCAGGGACAACTGGGGAAAGATTCATCATGCAGTAGCAGCCTGATGTTCTCCCCAAAAGTCCTTCTTTGCACCTCATACCTCACCCTGCTTCAAGGCCTGGTTAAAGCATTGTCTCTTCAAAATATCTTTTCTCTTATATTATTCTATCATCTTTCCTTGCCAAAGCTCAAACACCCAGATCACCAGGTAACCGTGACACAGATGTTGACTATGGCAGAGCTGTTACAGAGAGCTATCTGAGGAAGGCAGAAGGCATACCTGTGAAATCATATTCTATATTCCTTGACCTTGGCTGTGGGTACCTGGGTATTTGCATTAGAAATTTATTTTTCTGTACATTTTTGCTTTAGGTAAAATTTTCTTATGCTATTTTCCAAATGCACACACAAAGTTAAACAAAGACACCCATCTCAGTGAAGTGGCAGCTCTGTAACTATCCCTGTACCATGTGGAGCGGGTTGAGTTCAGGATCATAATCATGAATCCTAAGCACAGCTTCCATTGTATTCACTGTATCAATCAGGTTGGAATGTAAGTTTCTGCTACAATAGAAAGATTGCCTGTAATCGGAGAAAAAGGAAGATTCTAGAAGCAAGTAGGTGCTTATCACGTTTCTTGGATGAATGAGTCAGCTCTAGAACACATGCACAGTAAGCATTTATACACAGCATGTTTCCATGGCACCACCCTCAAGGTGACTATGTGCTACCTACTCCCCTTCTCTAATACAAACCTCCCAAAGACAGGGAGCCATGGTTGCTTGACAATCCAGCCTGGAAGGGGTGGTGTTCTGGGAGCTACTTCCCAGAACGTGGGCCCGGTGGTTTCAGGTGGAAGTATATGTCATCCATGGAGCACAGAACCAGCTGGAGCAACTGGATGGGTGGTCACAAGGGGTCTAGAGCAGGGGTCCCCAAACTTTTTACACAGGGGGCCAGTTCACTGTCCCTCAGACCGTTGGAGGCCGGACTATAAAAAAAAACTATGAACAAATCCCTATGCACACTGCACATATCTTATTTTAAAGTAAAAAACAAAATGGGAACAAATACAATATTTAAAATAAAGAACAAGTAAATTTAAATCAACAAACTAACCAGTATTTCAATGGGAACTATGCTCTTCTCACTGACCACCAATGAAAGAGGTGCCCCTTCCGGAAGTGTGGTGGGGGCCGGATAAATGGCTTTGGGGGCCGCATGTGGCCCGCGGGCCGTAGTTTGGGGACCCCTGGTCTAGAGAGAACTCAAAATAGAGCAAGCAGAGGGCTTGTTTCACCCAGGAAAAATGATGACTTCAGTATTGGAGAATGATTTAGTACAGGGGTCTTGATCAGTGGTCCCCAACCCCCGGGCCGCAGACCGGTACCGGTCCGTGGGCCATTTGGTACCAGTCTGCAGAGAAAGAATAAATAACTTACATTATTTCCGTTTTATTTATATTTAAGTCTGAACGATGTTTTATTTTTTAAAAATGACCAGATTCCCTCTGTTACATCCATCTAAGACTCACTCTTGACGCTTGTCTCAGTCACGTGATACATTTATCCGTCCCACCCTAAAGGCCAGTCCGTGAAAATATTTTCTGATATTAAACAGGTCCGTGGCCCAAAAAATGTTGGGGACCACTGGTCTTGATGGCTGCTCTACCACCGTGTCTCTCCCCAATCCACCAATTTCAGATCTCCTCATGTGAATCTAATCCTCTCAGCCCTCCTTCCGCTGAACACCAGGGTAAGTAACTGTGAGTGAATAAGATTTTCTGTGTTGGTCTTTTAAGAGGGTGACTTGTAAGCATATTTTTAAAACCTCAAAATGTAAATTTAAAAAAAATTGCTAAACTACAAGGACATATCAAAATCCATAATTTTGGTGAGACCTCTCAATGCACTTGTTCAAATATTAATCGACTTATGATATTAATTTTTAAATAAATTTATACAAGATTCAATCTAACATAAATAACAGTTTCAAGTTAATGAATATATAGAACTCAGCATCCAAAAATTAGAAAGAATTCGTATTGATGAATATACAATAAACATTTACAAAAATTTAGCACATACAACACCATATAGCAATTCTTATATTTCAATAATTTAATTATATGTAAATCATTTTCTCAGACAACAATGCAATTGAGTCATAAATCAATAGTAAAAGGTAAAACATGTCTAGCCTCTATTTTTCAGTGCAACTGGCAGTGCTAAATAAAGTACAATGAACAAGCCTAACAACCAGGCTTGTTAGCAGCATTCTTGGATTAGGACTTTCTATATGGTAACCCCCACTAGACCTTCATTTATCTCTAAAGGACAAACATTTTCAATTAATATTTCACAGATCTTCACTGAGGATCAAAAGAGAAAATGAAAAAAAAAAGGAAAATGTAAATCTACCTTTGACACATACAAAATGTACATTTAGTAATTATCCTAAGAGTACCTCACACCCATTGATATGACTACTATAAATTAATCAAACAGAAAGAAACAAGTGTTGATGAGGATACGGAAAAGCTGGAACCTTGTGCCCTAGTGGTGAGAATGTAAGACTGTGCAGCTACTATGGAAAAGAGCATGATGTGTCCTCAAAAAAATTAAAAATATAATTACCATACTATGCAGAAATCCCACTTATGGGTAAATATCCAAAAGAATTGAAAGTAGAGTCTTGTAGAGATATTTACAGATCAATATTCACACTAGCACTAGTCACAACGGCTAAAAGGTGTAAGCAACCCCAATGTCCACTGATAGATGAATGGATAAATGTAGTATACACATATACCAGGTATAT
This sequence comes from Saccopteryx bilineata, assembly GCF_036850765.1. Taxonomy (NCBI): domain Eukaryota; kingdom Metazoa; phylum Chordata; class Mammalia; order Chiroptera; family Emballonuridae; genus Saccopteryx; species Saccopteryx bilineata. Next base: position 255,073,924 of record NC_089492.1, on the reverse strand, counting down.
TACACGGAATGACTTGTGCAATAATGGGGTAGAGTTGGAGACATCGGTATGAACTCATGTTTAGTCTAATATAGACACAGATGGTTACATGTAAACATATTTATAGATATATGTCTATATTCAGCTTAACTTACAGACATATATATCTTTGCTCTGTTAGCTAAGAGGGCCTAGAAGAAATGATACCCCAGTAAAAATGACCACACTTATAACTCACATCTTGGTTTTCAAAACCCTTCCACAATAAAAGGAACCAGGGATCCCTGGAGAAATAGTTGACTCTAGAACTGGGTCAGGAAATGTTCAAGATGAGCCTGGAATATCTTGTAATGACAGAAAGTCAGTTAAACCAAACAGAACAAAACACTGATACGTTCATGTCAAAGAAGCACAGGAGCCAGCTGAAAGAGCTCTCAATAGCTGAAGCCAGAACAATCTGAACAAGATGAACAAGGTAGGATTGCATTATAATCCAAAGTACAAAATAAATTTTCATGAGTGCATACTGATACAGATTCAATAATAAGTAATTGAATAAATTAATATATAAGGGAAAGAGACAGATCTCCCATGCAGACAAATACATTTAAGTCTTTTATCCATTTTGAGTGTATTCTTGTTTATGGTGTAATTTGGTGGTTTACTTTAATTTTTTTTTTTTACATATACCTGCCTAGTTTTCCCAATACCATTTATTGAGGAGATTGTCTTTATTATATTGTATGCTTTTGCCTCCTTTGTCAAATATTAATTGACCATAAAAGTGTGGGTTTATTTCTGGGTTTTCTGTTCTGTTCTATTGATCTGTATGCCTGTTCTTATGGCAATACCATGCTGTTTTGATTACAATATTCTTGTAGTATAGCTTGAAATCAGGTAGTGTGATACCTACCACTTTGTTCTTTTTTTTTTTTTAATTTTTTTATTTTTATTTTTTTTAAATAAATTTTTATTAATGGTAATGGGATGACATTAATAAATCAGGGTACATATATTCAAAGAAAACATGTCTAGGTTATTTTGTCATTAAATTATGTTGCGTACCCCTCGCCCAAAGTCAGATTGTCCTCCGCCACCCTCTATCTAGTTCTCTGTGCCCCTCCCCCTCCCCCTAACTCTCTCCCTCCCTCCCTCCCTCCCATGTCCTCCCGCCCCCCACCCCTGGTAACCACCACACTCTTGTCCATGTCTCTTAGTCTCATTTTTATGTTCCACCAATGTATGGAATCATGTAGTTCTTGTTTTTTTCTGATTTGCTTATTTCACTCCTTATAATGTTATCAAGATCCCACCATTTTGCTGTAAATGATCTGATGTCATCATTTCTTATGGCTGAGTAGTATTCCATAGTGTATATGTGCCACATCTTCTTAATCCAGTCTTCTATTGAAGGGCTTTTTGGTTGTTTCCATGTCTTGGCCACTGTGAACAGTGCTGCAATGAACATGGGGCTACATGTGTCTTCACGTATCAATGTTTCTGAGGTTTTGGGGTATATACCCAGTAGAGGGATTGCTGGGTCATAAAGTAGTTCTATTTGCAGTTTTTTGAGGAACCACCATACTTTCCTCCATAATGGTTGTACTACTTTACAGTCCCACCAACAGTGAATGAGGGTTCCTTTTTCTCCACAGCCTCTCCAACATTTGCTATTACCCGTCTTGTTGATAATAGCTAATCTAACAGGAGTGAGGTGGTATCTCATTGTAGTTTTGATTTGCATTTCTCTAATAACTAATGAAGCTGAGCATCTTTTCATATATCTGTTGGCCATTTGTATCTCTTCCTGGGAGAAGTGTCTGTTCATGTCCTCTTCCCATTTTTTTATGGGATTGTTTGTTTGTTTGTTGTTGAGTTTTATGAGTTCTTTGTAAATTTTGGATATTAGGCCCTTATCTGAGCTGTCGTTTGAAAATATCAGTTCCCATATAGTTGGCTGTCTGTTTATTTTGATATCAGTTTCTCTTGCTGAGCAAAAACTTTTAATTCTGATGTAGTCCCATTCATTTATCTTTGCCTTCACTTCTCTTGCCATTGGAGTCAAGTTCATAAAATGTTCTTTAAAACCCAGGTCCATGATTTTAGTACCTATGTCTTCTTCTATGTACTTTATTGTTTCAGGTCTTATATTTAGGTCTTTGATCCATTTTGAATTAATTTTAGTACACGGGGACAGGCTGTAGTCGATTTTCATTCTTTTGCATGTGGCTTTCCAGTTTTCCCAACACCATTTGTTGAAGAGGCTTTCTTTTCTCCATTGTGTGTTGTTGGCCCCTTTATCAAAGATTATTTGACCATATATATGTGGTTTTATTTCTGGGCTTTCTATTCTGTTCCATTGGTCTGAGTGTCTATTTTTTTGCCAATACCATGCTGTTTTGATTATCGTGGCCCTATAATATAGTTTAAAGTCAGGTATTGTAATGCCCCCAGCTTCATTCTTTTTCCTTAGGATTGTTTTGGCTATTCGGGGTTTTTTATAGTTCCATATAAATCTGATGATTTTTTGTTCCATTTCTTTAAAAAATCTCATAGGGATTTTGATGGGAATTGCATTAAATTTGTATATTGCTTTGGGTAATATGGCCATTTTGATTATATTTATTCTTCCTATCCAAGAACAAGGAATATTTTTCCATCTCATTGTATCTTTTTCGATTTCCCTTAACAATGCTTTGTAATTTTCATTATATAGGTCCTTTACGTTCTTTGTTATGTTTATTCCTAGGTATTTTATTTTTTTTGTTGCAATCGTGAAGGGGATTATTTTTTTGAGTTCGTTTTCTAATATTTCATTGTTGGCATATAGAAAGGCTATGGACTTTTGTATGTTAATTTTGTATCCTGCGACCTTACTGTATTGGTTTATTGTTTCTAATAATCTTTTTGTGGAGTCCTTCGGGTTTTCGATGTATAGGATCATATCATCAGCAAAAAGTGATAGCTTTACTTCTTCTTTTCCGATATGGATGCCTTTTATTTCTTTGTCTTGTCTGATTGCTCTGGCCAGAACTTCTAGCACCACGTTGAATAAGAGTGGAGAGAGTGGACAACCCTGTCTTGTTCCTGATTTAAGGTAGAAAGTCCTCAGTTTTATGCCGTTTAATAGGATGTTGGCTGATGGTTTATCATATATGGCCTTTATCATGTTGAGATATTTTCCTTCTATACCCATTTTGTTGAGAGTCTTAAACATAAAATTGTGTTGTATTTTATCAAAAGCCTTTTCTGCATCTATTGATAAGATCATGTGGTTTTTGTTCTTTGTTTTGTTGATATGGTGTATTACATTAACTGTTTTGCGTATGTTGAACCATCCTTGAGATTCTGGGATGAATCCCACTTGATCATGATGTATTATTTTTTTAATATGTTGTTGTATTCGGTTTGCCAGTATTTTGTTTAGTATTTTAGCATCTGTATTCATTAGAGATATTGGTCTGTAGTTTTCTTTCTTTGTGCCATCCTTGCCAGGTTTTGGTATGAGGGTTATGTTGGCCTCATAAAATGTGTTTGGAAGTATTGCCTCTTCTTCAATTTTTTGGAAGACTTTGAGTAGAATAGGAACCAAGTCTTCTTTGAATGTTTGATAGAATTCACTAGTATAACCGTCTGGGCCTGGACTTTTATTTTTGGGGAGGTTTTTAATAGTTTTTTCTATTTCCTCCCTGCTGATTGGTCTGTTTAGGCTTTCTGCTTCTTCCTGACTCAGTCTAGGAAGGTTGTATTGTTCTAGGAATTTATCCATTTCTTCTAGATTGTTGTATTTGGTGGCATATAATTTTTCATAGTATTCTACAATAATTCTTTGTATATCTATGATGTCTGTGGTGATCTCTCCTCTTTCATTTTGGATTTTATTTATTTGAGTCCTGTGTCTTTTTTCCTTGGTGAGTCTTGCCAAGGGTTTGTCAATTTTGTTGATCTTTTCAAAGAACCAGCTCTTTGTTTTATTGATTTTTTCTATAGTTTTTCTGTTCTCTATTTCATTTATTTCTGCTCTGATTTTTATTATCTCCTTTTTTCGGCTGGTTTTGGGTTGTCTTTGTTCTTCTTTTTCTAGTTCCTTAAGGTGTGAAGTTAAGTGGTTTACTTCGGCTCTCTCTTGTTTGTTCATATAGGCCTGAAGTGATATGAACTTTCCTCTTATTACTGCTTTTGCTGCATCCCAGAGATTCTGATATGTCATATTTTCATTTTCATTTGTCTGTATATATCTTTTTACCTCTGCGCTTATTTCTTCTTTGACCCATTCATTTTTTAGAAGTATGTTGTTTAGTTTCCACATTTTTGTGGGTTTTTCCCCCTCTTTTTTGCAGTTGAATTCTAGTTTCAAGGCTTTATGATCAGAAAATATGCTTGGTACAATTTCAATTTTTCTAAATTTGCTGATATTGTCTTTGTGGCCCAACATATGGTCAATTCTTGAGAATGTTCCATGTACACTAGAGAAAAATGTATACTCTGTCGCTTTGGGATGAAGTGTCCTGTAGATGTCTATCATATCCAGGTGTTCTAGTATTTTGTTTAAGGCCACTATATCTTTATTGATTCTCTGTTTGGATGACCGATCTAGAGCCGTCAGCGGTGTATTGAGGTCTCCAAGTATGATTGTATTTTTGTTAGTTTTTGTTTTAAGGTCAATAAGTAGCTGTCTTATATATTTTGGTGCTCCTTGGTTTGGTGCATATATATTAAGGATTGTTATGTCTTCTTGATTCAACTTCCCCTTAATCATTATGAAATGACCATTTTTGTCTCTGAGTACTTTTTCTATCTTGTAGTCAGCATTATTAGATATGAGTATTGCTACGCCTGTTTTTTTTTTTGGGTGTTGTTTGCTTGGAGTATTGTTTTCCAGCCTTTCACTTTGAATTTGTTTTTATCCTTGTTGCTTAGATGTGTTTCTTGTAGGCAGCATATAGTTGGATTTTCCTTTTTAATCCATTCTGCTACTCTGTGTCTTTTTATTGGTAAGTTTAATCCATTTACATTTAGTGTAATTATTGACACCTGTGGGTTCCCTACTGCCATTTTATAAATTGCTTTCTGTTAGTTTTGTATCTAGTTTGATTCTTCTCTTTTGTTTTTCTATCATTTGTTTTTGTTTGTTTGTGTTCCATACTTCTTTCCTCTGTTGCTACCTTTTTTAAGTCAAGTGTTTTTGTGGTGGTTTTTTTTAAGGGTGGTTACCATTAAGTAATGAAAAGGGTACCTACCATATTCATTGTAGTACCCTATCTTATGAGTATTTCTGCACTTCATCGTCCTTTGCTACTGTTAATCTTCATCCTCTCCCCCCTTTTTTTCCTTTGTTGTCACAGTTTAAGTTTGGTTTTATTGTGTTCTTGGTGGAGCTGTTACTTGTGGTGTTGTTTTCTTTTGTTCTTTGAATCTGGTTGGAAAACCCCCCTTAGTATTTCCTGGAGTGGGGGCTTTCTGTTGATAAATTCTCTCATCTTTTCTGTATTTGTGAATGTTTTTATATCTCCTTCATACTTGAAGGATAGCTTTGATGGGTATAGTATTCTTGGCTGAAAGTTCCTCTCTTTCAGGGCTTTAAATATTGGGGTCCACTCTCTTCTAGCTTGTAGAGTTTCTGCTGAGAAATCTGATGATAATCCAATAGGCCTTCCTTTATATGTTGTACTCTTCTTTTCCCTGGCTGCCTTGAGAATTTTTTCTTTGTCATTGGTTTGTGTCATCTTTATTATGATGTGCCTTGGAGTGGGTTTGTTGGGGTTAAGAAAACTCGGTGTTCTGTTTGCTTCTTGAATTTGAGGCTTTAGTTCCTTCCACAGGCTTGGGAAGTTCTCGTCTCTTATTTGTTTGAGTATATTCTCCATTCCATTTTCTTTCTCTTCTCCCTCTGATATACCTATTATTCTTATGTTATTCTTTCTGATGGAGTCAGACAATTCCTGTAGAACTTTCTCATTTTTTATTATTTTTGAGTTTCTTTCTTTTTCTCTCTGTTGTGCCTCAAGTTGTTTGTCTTCTATTTCACTAATCCTATCTTCAATCTGGGCTGTTCTGTTAGCTAAGCTTGTTACCTCGTTTTTCAGCTCGTGAATTGAGTTTTTCATTTCTGTTTGATTTGTTTTTATAGTTTCAATTTCCTTGGTAATATATTCTTTGTGTTCATTGAGTTGTTTTCTGATCTCCCTATATTGCCTTTCTGTGTTTTCTTGTATATCTCTGAGTATTTTTAAGATTTCTATTTTAAATTCTCTGTCATTTAGCTCCAAGGCTTCCAATATGTTAAGTCTTTTCTCCATAGATTTTTCCACATCTATTTGTGTTACCTCTCTTTCTTTTGTATCCATAATATTCGATTTCCTCTTTCTTATCGGCATCTGAGGGTGGTCTTATTGATAGCACGCAGGCGCACTCCCTCGCGGCTTGAATGAGCGTCGCTGCTGTGGTAGCTTCCTCCACACCCTCGTCTCTCAGATTCAAGTGATAACAGTCCTTTTGCTTTCAGTTTGTGTGGAACTCTGGAATGCTCCGAGGATAAATTTTTCTGTTTCTAGTTGATAAATTTGTTGTGATTTAGGGGAGAGCTGTCGGACGCGCTGCTCACGGCGCCATTTCCATGACGTCACCGGGAGTTTTTTTGATAACTGTTTCAATTTCATTTGTTGTAATTGGTCTGCTTAGGTTTCCTGATTCTTCTATATTAATTTTTAAAAGATTATATGTTTCAAGGAATTTGTCCATTTCACCTAGGTTGTTTAATTTTTTGGCATACAGTTCTTCATAGTCTTTTCTTACAATATTTGTATTTCTTTTGTGTCAGTTGTTACTTCTCTTCTTTCATTTCTAATTTTATTTATTTGAGTTCTCTCTCTTTTTTCTTGGTGAGTCTAATTAAAGGTTCATCAGTTTTGTTTACCTTTTCAAAGAACCAGCTCTTGGTTTCGTTGATCCTCTGTATTGTTTTTTTAACCTCTATGTCATTTATTTTTCTTTCTGATCTTTATTATTTCCTTCCTTCAAATTCCTCTGGGTGTTACTTGCTGTTCTTTTTCTAGTTCTTTTAGATGCAGGGTTAAGTTGTTTATTTGAGCTTTTTCTAGCTTCTTAAGCTATGCCTGTAGTGCTATGAACTTCCCTCTCTGGACCGCTTTTGCTGTGTCCCATAAATTTTGAGTTACTATATGTTTGTTTTCATTGGTTTCAAGGAAATTTTTAATTTTTTCTTTGCTCTCATTGTTAACCCATTTGTTGTTTAATAACATGCTATTTAGTTTCCAAGGGTTTGAGTGTTTTTTAGTTTTTTCTATTGTAGTTGATTTCTAGTTTCAAGCCATTGTGATCTGAGAAGATACTTTGTATGATTTCAATTTTCTTAAATTTGTTGAGACTCATTTTGTGTCCTAGCATGTAGTCTATCATAGAAAATGTACCATGAGCACTCGAAAAGAATATATATTCTGCTGCTTTAGGGTGAAAGGTTCTGAAGATACCTATTAAATCCATTTGATCTAGTGTGTCCTTTAAATCTATTGTTTCTTTGTTCATTTTCTTTCTTGAGGATCTACCCAGTGATGTTAGTGGGGTATTAAAATCCCCTACTATTATAGTATTGCTGTTGATCTCGCTGTTTATGCCCATCAAAATCTGTTTTATGTATTTAGTGCTCCTATATTAGGTGCATAGATATTTATAATGGTTATATCTTCCTGTTGGATTGCTCCTTTTATCATTATGTAGTGACTTTCTTTATCCTTTACTATAGCCTTTGTTTTAAAGTCTATTTTGTCTGATATAAGTATTGCTACCCCAGCTTTTTTTTTATTTCCATTTGCATGAAATATTTTTTTCCATTCTTTTATCTTCAGTCTATGTGCATCTTTTGTTTTGAGATGTGTCTTTTGTAAACAGCATATGTATGGGTCCTGTTTTCTTATCCACACAGCTACCCTATGTCTTTTGATTGAAGCATTTAATCCATTTATATTTAAGGTTATTATTGATATGTAGTTGTTTATTGCCATTTTATTCTTTAAATCTACATTCCTCTTTTACTAGGTTTTTCCCCCCTTTGTTCTGTTTACAGAAGGCCACTTAACATTTCTTGTAGCATTGGTTTGGTTGTAATAAATTCCTTGGTTTTTTTTGTTTTGTTTTGTTTTGTTTTGTTTTGTTTTTGCCAGAGAAGCTTTTTATTTCTCCTTCAATTTTAAATGATAGCCTTGCTGGATAAAGAAATCTTGGTTGTAGGCTCTTATTTTGCATTACTTTGAATATTTCCTGCCATTCCCTTCTGGCCTCTAATGTTTCTGTTGAGAAGTCAGATGTCATCCTTATGGGGGCTCCTCTGTAGGTAATAGACTGCTTTGCTCTAACAGCTTTTAGTATTCTTTTTTTATCTCTTAGTTTTTATATTTTAATTATGATGTATCTTGGTGTTAGCCTTTTTGGGTTCATCCTTAATGGAACTCTGTGCTTCTTGAACTTGTGTGACTTTTCTTAGGTTTCATTTCTTTAACCCTGCCCGTAAGTCTGTTTCAGGGCTCACAGATGACCAACTGCAAAGGAATGTCTGACAAGCTGAAAAGTCCTGGCAAACTTCCATAAAAGACCCTCCTTTGTTCAGCAGCCAATCAGCTGAATGCCCATGACCCTTCTCACTCCCCCTCCCCAAAACCCTTAAAAAAACCCAGTCCCAGGTTGTGCCTGCCATGCAACTCTCTCTTATAAGTCAGCCCAGCGGGGTTCCTTTCTTCCTTTCAATAAAGCCTGTTACTCTGGTCTTTTCAGATTCCCATGGATTCCAACATTTGGTACTGGAATCCGGGATGGCATATCAGTTGCCTGGATGATCTCTCTTTGCTGTCCAAATAAAGCCTGGACAAGCAAATGTAGGTTGATTGTCCAGCAATCTAACCCTGTCCTGAACCCCTGCTGGACCAGAAGGTAAGCCATTTTCTCCCTTCCCCTTCTCCAGTTGGCTTCTCTTTTTCCACAAAATTTTCTCTGGTCAGACGGTTTTCTCTGACATGCCTCAGCTTTTGAGGAGTTTGACTTTCAGTCTCAGTAGACTGCACGGAAGACTAGGTGCCTAGCCAAACCTCTCCCCTCCCCCTCGTGGAGCTCCCTGACAGGTGGTGACAACCTCTATCAGGGACGACTCACCCATGCAAAGATTTTCTGTTCTTGGGACAGTGACAAAAGGCAGGGACGCCCCCTCTTGCTCACCTGTCTCCACTATGGCCTCTTCAGAGTCTAAGCTTCCAACCAGACCCCTCTAGGATGTCCCATAAAAAAACCTCACCAAGTTGGGCCTCTCTGACCTTAAGCCAAAACAAAACAAAACAAAACAAAACAAAACTCATTTTCTTCTGTAACATGGCATGGCCCCAATACAAATTAGACAATGACTCCCATTGGCCTGAAAATGGGACATTTGATTACACTATCCTAAGAGATCTTGACAATTTCTGCCACCGGATGGGGAGGGCATCAGAAATTCCTTATATGCAGGCTTCCTTCTACCTTCACTCCTGTCTTTAATCTCTGTGCCGCCTGTTCTACACGCAGGCTGTTTTTGGCCAGATAAGCCTCACCTAAAACCTTCACTCCTAATCTTTCCTTCTCCGCAGACTCCCAACTCTCTCCCCCTCCTGCCTGACCCCTGGGGGCACCCCTCTCTCGGGACCCCTCTCTGGTCCTTCTGAAAATGTCTTCCATTTGAGTCTTTTCCCTCCAGAAAGCCCCCTCTCCTCTCTTCGCTGAATCCTCTTTCCCATTCACCTGCAAATACCATTCTCTCTTTCTCCTCCCCTGCTGGCTAGAGGCCCCTCCCTTCTCCACTGTGTTCTTAAACCCTTCCTCCCTCCTTACAGATGGGCGGCTCTGTCTCTTTTTCTTCTTTGACCCATTACCCCCTCCCCACCAGCTTCGGCTGTATTTTACCCATTCCCTCCACCCCATCGGCTTTGGCTATATCTTACCCATTCCTCCCTCCCCACTGGCTCCAGTGGTGCCTGTCTCTCCTTCACCCCAACCCCATCCTCACAAGCTCTGCCTCTTTCTTCTTCAACCCCTCCTCCCTCCTTATAGGCTGCAGCAGGGTGCCTTTCTTTCCCTTGCCCCCTCCCCTCTCCTCAGAGCTCTAAATCTTTTTTACTCCTCTCACCATGTGGCGCCATCACCAGCACTTTAATCTCCTCTTTCTCCTCCTGCAGATTCTGACCCTCCTTCTTCCCTTAAAACAGGGCTTACTCATCGCCACAGACTCTCCCTGCAATACCCACATCCTTCCTGTTCGAAAACCTTCAGGGGCTTATCACTTCACCTCATACAAGATTTACACCTAGTCAATGAGGCAGTAATTCTCCTCCATCCAGTAGTCCCTAATCTCTACAAGTTACTGTCACACACTCCCTCAAACACCACTCACTTCAGGGTCCTAGACCTCAAGAATGCCTTCTTTACCATTCCTCTACACCCTGACTTTTACTTTCTGTTTGCATTCACCTGAACTGACCCAGACACTAATGCAGCCCAGCAACTTACATGAACTGTCTTACCCCAGGGGTTCAGAAACAGCCCACACCTGTTTGGGCAGGCACTAGCTCAAGGTTTAGCAGCATGCAATCTCAAAACTAGTACTCTCTTACAATATGTAAATAACCCCTCCCTCAAAGAGATACACCTCCACCCTCCTTATATTCGTCACCATAAAGGTATATTGTGTCTTCTCTGCTAAGGCTCAACTTCACTCTTAGTCTGTAGTCTATCTGGGCCTCGCCTTAACCCCCACCACCTGAGGTTTCACCCTAAATCAAACTCAGACCCTCCGCAGCCTCCAACCACCTACCACTGCAAATCAAATCCTTTCCTTCCTTGGTCTAATAGGCTTCTTTAGACACTGGATTCCCAATTTTGCTCTTAGTCAAGCCTCTCAGTGAGATCTTCTGAGCATGGCTTTTAAGGTCTATAATGGCCAAGGGAGTAACAGAAAAGGCAAATAAGGCCCAAAAGGAAATACCAGCTTTTGGCATATGCTCTTAAAGGCTCCTGCACCCTAAAGGGCTTCATAGATTCCATCAGGGCCCTGCTTCAAGAGTGGAAAGAAAGGTCATTGAACTGAAGCCTGCCAGGCTTCCTGGCCCCACTGGTTTACACGTCTTTGCTGTGGAAAGAGGGACATGAGAAGGTAAGCTGCCTCCTTGCTCCATGGAGGGAGAGTTCAGTCTCTTCTAGCCCTGCTCCAGCTACCTGTGACCTGACCTCACCCAGTGTTTATGTGCCCAGGTTGCAAGCCTTGGCTGGCCCAGCCTCCACACCTCCCCCAAGGGCAGGTCTGTGCTCATGTGCCTGGGCTGCAAGCCCTGTTCTGCTCCCAGCCTTCACCTTGCCCCCCAGGTGGGACTGCATTCACGTGTTTGGGCTTGAAACCCTGGCTGGCCACCTGCCTCCACCCCACCCCCCAAGAGCAGGATGTGCTCACACACCAGGGCCACAAGCCTTGGCCCTGCAGGCGGGGTTGCGCTCCTGCTTCCAGCCACAGGTCTCAGCTGGTTCCCTGGCTTTCGCCTTGCTCCAGCAGGCAGTACCACAGGCGGGACCACTCTCACTCGCCTGGCCTGCAGTCACGGGTCAACCGCTTTCGTGCGCCCCTTCCCCTGCCACGGCTGTCCTTGGCCTCCCCCTTTCCTGGAGGGACTGTGCTCGCGCTGGGCCTCAGTCACAACTGGCCCCGGCTTTCGCCCCCATGGGCAGGACTGTGCTCGCACCCATGCTGCAGCTATGGTCAGCCTCTGGTTTCTGCCCCTGCTGACGGGACTGCACTTCCACGTCTTACTGCCACCTGCCCTCCAGTGAGCACTAAGCAGTGTGTGTGGGGGAAATGCAGCTCAGACCTTAGCACTCAGTACTGTACCCCTGGTGGCTCCCTCCTTCTAAGCGACTCTGCTCTGAGTGCAGTAAGAGAGTTTCTATTTGTCTGGTGACTTGCTTCCCTTTGCTGGTATTGCTGGTTCCAGGAAAAATATTCACTTCAGATTTTGGGAGTGACTCAGCCCAGGGGTTAGGGTGGCTGTCCCTCAAAGTGTTTCTCCCTGTGCCTCCTAGATTACACTCTCTTCCTGCTACTCTAGTCCTCTCCTCTCTCCCCTTCCCCCAGATACCTGGGTGAGTGGTTGTGAAAGAGGTTTTCTGCACAGTCCCTTTAAGAAGAATCCTGGGTTTGAGAAATCTGTCTCTTTCTCGCAAACAGTATACTGGCTTGTTTTGCAGCTAAATACTGTCCATACACCTCTTCTAGGCTCTGGGGCTGCAGGCTGGGGCTTTGTTCCTGGGACCCAGGACCCTCCCCTCTCTGCGAAACTCAATTCCCACCATGCAAGTCCCTCCAGGCTGCCATTCGCTCCCGGGAGCCGGCCAGCCCTCTCCACATTTCCGCTTTTCCTACCAGTCTCAGTGTGGCTTCCTCAGTGATCCTTGGTTGAAGAGTTCTCTTAGTTTAGTCCAAAGTTGGTTTTTCCAGATGATGGGTCTTAAAATTAAGTTGTAATCCACTTTGGTTCTGGGAGGTGGAAGTTGGTACGTCCGCCTACTCCATCGCCATCTTGCCGCCGCTCTGTTTGTTTCCTATCTTGATTTTTATGTTTCCTGTCTCTTTTTGAAGTTCTCACTAAATTTATTTACTCTGGCCCAAAGTTCATTGAACATCCTTATAATCAGTGCTTTGAACCACATTCACATCTGGTAATTGCTTGTGTTCATTCTGTTTAGTTCTTTTTCTGGTTTTGTTCTGTTCTGTTCTTCATTTGGGACATAATGTTTGTCTTTTCATTTTGGCTGTCTCCCTGTGTTTGTTTCTGTGTTTTCTCCCTGTGTTGTTTCTACTAGGTAGAGTTTCTACATTTTGGCTTCTGTAGAGTGGCCTTACATAGGAGATGTTCCTTAAGCCCTAGTATCTCAGTTTCCCCAGTCACCTGAGCAGGGTTCAGCATTTGCAACTTTTGGGTGGGCTGTGTGCATCCTCCTGTTGTATTTGAGACTTGATTGCTGTTAGTACATTAATGGAAGGGACTAATGTCCAAGCTAATTAGCTACAAGCTGTGACCATGACCCAAGTGGAGGATATTTTGTGAAGGGCTAACCCCACAGAGCAGGACTTGCTTCAGCAGGGCTCTTGCGCTCGATGAGTCCACCCTTGAGTGTGTCACTTGTGGGTGTAGATGGTGGTGCTAAGGAGCAATCTAAAGCTTTCTACTGGATGTGCTGGCTCTGGGGCCTCCTGGAAGGTGCAAAGATTAGCCACTGCCTGTGCCCTGCCCAGGGACACACACTATGAGCTATAAAGCAATATGAAGATGGCCACTCTTTATGCTGATCTTGGAGGTGCTCAGGAGAGGCCAAACCTTGAACCAAAGCCAGATACCACTAGTATGGGGCCTGAGGCCACTTAGTAAGAGGTACTGGGCAAGCCTGACCTGTGTTGGCACAGTGGATAAAGCGTTGACCTGGAAATGCTGAGGTCGCCGGTTCAAAACCCTGGGCTTGTACGGTCAAGGCACATATGGGAGTTGAAGCTTCCTGCTCCTCCCCCCTTCTGTCTGTCTGTCTCTCTCTCTCTCTCAATCTCTCTCTCTCTCCTCTAAAATGAATAAATAAATAATAATAAAAAAAAGAGGTACTGGGCATACCATCACCAGATGAGATTTGTTTGGAGTTTGTGAACCTTTGAGAAATTTTAGGAAAGTTCAGAGTATGAGCCACCACAGACTGTTAATATGGAAAAACCACTGAAGGTTGCACAAGTTAGGTAGGGCAGTGTCCCAGGAAATCATGAAGGGGGTGAGATGAGCAGTATTACTTGGCTGATGGAGACTCAGATATGGCACCTGTCAGCTGGTTCTGTGGGGAGAGGTCTCAGCAAAGGAACATTGGTTTCTGCCAGCATTTGTCTCTGTCAGAAAGCTGCCCCTCCGGCCCTGGTTCTGAAGCCAGACAATGCAGTTCTTTTCTGTAGCTCCCTGGACCTTTTTTTAACTGCTGCATCAGCTCTGAAGCTTAGAGCAAGTGCTACTGAGTATGTCTGTGTGTGGGCTTTTTAAATGGTTCCCTGGGGATCCAATGGCCTTCTGTCTCAATCAGCCACAATCCTTACTGGTTTTCACAGTCAAAATTAATGGGGGCTTCGCGAGCCCCGCGAACCGCCACCGAGAGCGGCCGCCACGAGCCGCCGCACGCGCCCGGTCCGGTTGAGCACCGCTGACGTTCCCAGCGGCCCGCACACTGCGAGTGGGGGTCGCCGGCCACCAGTGCCCGGAGCACCCCATTCGCGCGCGTGCCTTGGGCATTCCACACGCCCAGGGCGCCCTACTGGCCCGCACACCCAGGGGGCTCCATTATCCTGCGCCTGGTGCGGTCCAGCCGCCAGCGGCGGGGCGAGCGGGAGAGGCTTGGGAGATTCTCTCCGTGGGCGGGGCACCTCACCCAGCCATTCAAGCTAACAATCAAGCGTTGGGGGAGGGGCGCACGCAGGCAGCCTAAAATACCTTCGGAAACACAGCTGCGACCCAATCACTGAAATTAGCTTAACCCATAAAATCTGCGCACCCTCGGTTCTAATTGATAAGATCTCTCTCAGTTCAGCGATCCAAGACAAGAGGCGTGATATTTTTTAGTGCCTCTCGCTAAAGGGGCGAGGGCAACTTCTGATTGATAGAGCCTCCATATTCAGGGATAAACGCTAACAAGAAGGACTTGGCAGATAATAAGGTCTATACTACACTAGTCGTAAGCAGAGACTAGTGCCTCTTCTTCCCTGCAAAAACAGGCTACAAAGTGTGGAAAGCCTGGGTTGAGAGGTCCAACTAAATGATAGGCGCTGAACAGTCACCTTGACAACAATTGACTCCCACCCCCGCCTGATTACACTGGAGGCCCTGACTACCAGAGCCTTTCCCAAAGCCTTGCACTGAGTGGGGATAGAGTGGGGATTTCCCAGCTCTTTGAGCCTCTTACTCCCCAGGCAGAAGCAGTTGCAGCCTTATAGCTGGATCACCAGGCTGCTAATTCAGAAAGGGGGGACTAGGAGAGAGAATCCAGGAAAGCAAACTCTCTCATCATTGGACCCTGCAAACACCAACAAGCCTTTACTTCCAGCAAGACTAAAGCCAATTATATGACATTGCCATAGAATCCCATCAACTGCCAATCCCTACCTAAGAGTGACACAGGGGCAGAGCCTGGGGTACAGAGTCACCGACTAGGAAGAGGGAGAGAAAAGAAAAAGGAAGAAGTTAACCTCTCAAAATCAAGAAAAACCCACAGACTTTACAACTTGATCCACTAATTTTTTTTTGTTGTTGTTGTTTGTTTCTTCTATCTTTTTGCCTTTATTTCCTCCACCTCGGTTCTTCTATTCTCTGCCCATCTTATGCTTCCCCTTTCTTGAACTACACTACCCATGAGTGTTGCATTTTATTTTTCTTCTTCATCCTCACCCTCCTTTAAGGTTATACTCCAAAACACTTAACTCTCACTCTCTCCTCTTTTGTTTTTTTTTTTTGTCTTGCTTTATTTTGTTTTTTTCTCCTCCTATTTTATTTCTTTCTTCGTTTTTCTCTTTTTCTTATTTTTTCCTTTCTATTCGTTTTTTCTTTTCTCATTTTACTTTCCTCCCATATAATCCTCAATCACAAACAAATTAGTTAATTTGGGACTCAAGGCTTTTTTTTGGCTTTATTTCTCTTTTTTGCTTTTGTTTTTATTTTTTTTTCTCTTGTTTGTTTATTTTTGTGGCATTTTGGGTCCTCCCAACCCAAGGTCTCCATTGTATTTAGTCTTCGCTCCACTTAATACAACAGATTTTTACTTATTATTTTTATTTTTTCTACTTTATTATTCTTTTTTGGTCCTTTTTTCTGATTCCCTCTTATCCTTCTCATTATATCTCTTAGTTGACCATCACTTACAAGCAAATCATCTTATGCTTGTCTAAGATTTTCTTCCTTTTTTTTTTTTTTTTTTTGCATTTAGTAGGTCCCTACTCCCTTTTTTTGCCCCTTGAACTCTTCACCCCAAATCAGGCCCTCCATTATAGGCACGATATTTCCCTGAGGAGGGGAGAGGAGGGAAAGAGAAGAGAGAAAAAAAGGGGGAAATAATAAATTATTACTGTATTTTTTGTGGGGTGTTTTACCCTTTTTTTTCTTTTCTTTTTACTCTTTATTAATTCTAATTAGTGCTATCAATAAGACCACCCTCAGATGCCGATAAGAAAGAGGAAATCGAATATTATGGATACAAAAGAAAGAGAGGTAACACAAATAGATGTGGAAAAATCTATGGAGAAAAGACTTAACATATTGGAAGCCTTGGAGCTAAATGACAGAGAATTTAAAATAGAAATCTTAAAAATACTCAGAGATATACAAGAAAACACAGAAAGGCAATATAGGGAGATCAGAAAACAACTCAATGAACACAAAGAATATATTACCAAGGAAATTGAAACTATAAAAACAAATCAAACAGAAATGAAAAACTCAATTCACGAGCTGAAAAACAAGGTAACAAGCTTAGCTAACAGAACAGCCCAGATTGAAGATAGGAATAGTGAAATAGAGGACAAACAACTTGAGGCACAACAGAGAGAAGAAGAAAGAGACTCAAAAATAATAAAAAATGAGAAAGCCCTACAGGAATTGTCTGACTCCATCAGAAAGAATAACATAAGAATAATAGGTATATCAGAGGGAGAAGAGAAAGAAAATGGAATGGAGAATATACTCAAACAAATAAGAGACGAGAACTTCCCAAGCCTGTGGAAGGAACTAAAGCCTCAAATTCAAGAAGCAAACAGAACACCAAGTTTTCTTAACCCCAACAAACCCACTCCAAGGCACATCATAATAAAGATGACACAAACCAATGACAAAGAAAAAATTCTCAAGGCAGCCAGGGAAAAGAAGAGTACAACATATAACGGAAGGCCTATTGGATTATCATCAGATTTCTCAGCAGAAACTCTACAAGCTAGAAGAGAGTGGACCCCAATATTTAAAGCCCTGAAAGAGAGGAACTTTCAGCCAAGAATACTATACCCATCAAAGCTATCCTTCAAGTATGAAGGAGATATAAAAACATTCACAAATACAGAAAAGATGAGAGAATTTATCAACAAAAAGCCCCCACTCCAGGAAATACTACAGGGGGTTTTCCAACCAGATTCAAAGAACAAAAGAAAACAACACCACAAGTAACAGCTCCACCAAGAACACAATAAAACCAAACTTAAACTGTGACAACAAAGGAAAAAAAGGGGGGAGAGGATGGAGATTAACAGTAGCAAAAGGATGATGAAGTGCAGAAATACTTATAAGATAGGGTACTACAATGAATATGGTAGGTACCCTTTTCATTACTTAATGGTAACCACCCTTAAAAAAACCACCACAAAAACACTTGACTTAAAAAAGGTAGCAACAGAGGAAAGAAGTATGGAACACAAACAAACAAAAACAAATGATAGAAAAACAAAAGAGAAGAATCAAACTAGATACAAAACTAACAGAAAGCAATTTATAAAATGGCAGTAGGGAACCCACAAGTGTCAATAATTACACTAAATGTAAATGGATTAAACTTACCAATAAAAAGACACAGAGTAGCAAAATGGATTAAAAAGGAAAATCCAACTATATGCTGCCTACAAGAAACACATCTAAGTAACAAGGATAAAAACAAATTCAAAGTGAAAGGCTGGAAAACAATACTCCAAGCAAACAACACCCAAAAAAAAGCAGGCGTAGCAATACTCATATCTAATAATGCTGACTACAAGACAGAAAAAGTACTCAGAGACAAAAATGGTCATTTCATAATGATTAAGGGGAAGTTGAATCAAGAAGACATAACAATCCTTAATATATATGCACCAAACCAAGGAGCACCAAAATATATAAGACAGCTACTTATTGACCTTAAAACAAAAACTAACAAAAATACAATCATACTTGGAGACCTCAATACACCGCTGACGGCTCTAGATCGGTCATCCAAACAGAGAATCAATAAAGATATAGTGGCCTTAAACGAAATACTAGAACACCTGGATATGATAGACATCTACAGGACACTTCATCCTAAAGCGACAGAGTATACATTTTTCTCTAGTGTACATGGAACATTCTCAAGAATTGACCATATGTTGGGCCACAAAGACAATATCAGCAAATTTAGAAAAATTGAAATTGTACCAAGCATATTTTCTGATCATAAAGCCTTGAAACTAGAATTCAACTGCAAAAAAGAGGGGGAAAAACCCACAAAAATGTGGAAACTAAACAACATACTTCTAAAAAATGAATGGGTCAAAGAAGAAATAAGCGCAGAAATCAAAAGATATATACAGACAAATGAAAATGAAAATACGACATATCAGAATCTCTGGGATGCAGCAAAAGCAGTAATAAGAGGAAAGTTCATATCACTTCAGGCCTATATGAACAAACAAGAGAGAGCCGAAGTAAACCACTTAACTTCACACCTTAAGGAACTAGAAAAAGAAGAACAAAGACAACCCAAAACCAGCCGAAGAAAGGAGATAATAAAAATCAGAGCAGAAATAAATGAAATAGAGAACAGAAAAACTATAGAAAAAATCAATAAAACAAGGAGCTGGTTCTTTGAAAAGATCAACAAAATTGACAAACCCTTGGCAAGACTCACCAAGGAAAAAAGACACAGGACTCAAATAAATAAAATCCAAAATGAAAGAGGAGAGATCACCACAGACATCATAGAAATACAAAGAATTATGGTAGAATACTATGAAAAATTATATGCCACCAAATACAACAATCTAGAAGAGATGGATAAATTCCTAGAACAATGCAACCTTCCTAGACTGAGTCATGAAGAAGCAGAAAGCCTAAACAGACCAATCAGCAGGGAGGAAATAGAAAAAACTATTAAAAATCTCCCCAAAAATAAAAGTCCAGGCCCAGACGGTTATACTAGTGAATTCTATCAAACATTCAAAGAAGATTTGGTTCCTATTCTACTCAAAGTCTTCCAAAAAATTGAAGAAGAAGCAATACTTCCAAACACATTTTATGAAGCCAACATAACCCTCATACCAAAACCTGGCAAGGATGGCACAAAGAAAGAAAATTACAGACCAATATCGCTAATGAATACAGATGCTAAAATACTAAACAAAATACTGGCAAACCGAATACAACAACATATTAAAAAAATAATACATCATGATCAAGTGGGATTCATCCCAGAATCTCAAGGATGGTTCAACATACGCAAAACGGTTAACGTAATACACCATATCAACAAAACAAAGAACAAAAACCACATGATCTTATCAATAGATGCAGAAAAGGCTTTTGATAAAATACAACACAATTTTATGTTTAAGACTCTCAACAAAATGGGTATAGAAGGAAAATATCTCAACATGATAAAGGCCATATATGATAAACCATCAGCCAACATCCTATTAAACGGCATAAAACTGAGGACTTTCTACCTTAAATCAGGAACAAGACAGGGTTGTCCACTCTCTCCACTCTTATTCAACGTGGTGCTAGAAGTTCTGGCCAGAGCAATCAGACAAGACAAAGAAATAAAAGGCATCCATATCGGAAAAGAAGAAGTAAAGCTATCACTTTTTGCTGATGATATGATCCTATACATCGAAAACCCGAAGGACTCCACAAAAAGATTATTAGAAACAATAAACCAATACAGTAAGGTCGCAGGATACAAAATTAACATACAAAAGTCCATAGCCTTTCTATATGCCAACAATGAAATATTAGAAAACGAACTCAAAAAAATAATCCCCTTCACGATTGCAACAAAAAAAATAAAATACCTAGGAATAAACATAACAAAGAACGTAAAGGACCTATATAATGAAAATTACAAAGCATTGTTAAGGGAAATCGAAAAAGATACAATGAGATGGAAAAATATTCCTTGTTCTTGGATAGGAAGAATAAATATAATCAAAATGGCCATATTACCCAAAGCAATATACAAATTTAATGCAATTCCCATCAAAATCCCTATGAGATTTTTTAAAGAAATGGAACAAAAAATCATCAGATTTATATGGAACTATAAAAAACCCCGAATAGCCAAAACAATCCTAAGGAAAAAGAATGAAGCTGGGGGCATTACAATACCTGACTTTAAACTATATTATAGGGCCACGATAATCCAAACAGCATGGTATTGGCCAAAAAATAGACACTCAGACCAATGGAACAGAATAGAAAGCCCAGAAATAAAACCACATATATATGGTCAAATAATCTTTGATAAAGGGGCCAACAACACACAATGGAGAAAAGAAAGCCTCTTCAACAAATGGTGTTGGGAAAACTGGAAAGCCACATGCAAAAGAATGAAACTCGACTACAGCCTGTCCCCGTGTACTAAAATTAATTCAAAATGGATCAAAGACCTAAATATAAGACCTGAAACAATAAAGTACATAGAAGAAGACATAGGTACTAAAATCATGGACCTGGGTTTTAAAGAACATTTTATGAACTTGACTCCAATGGCAAGAGAAGTGAAGGCAAAGATAAATGAATGGGACTACATCAGAATTAAAAGTTTTTGCTCAGCAAGAGAAACTGATATCAAAATAAACAGACAGCCAACTATATGGGAACTGATATTTTCAAACGACAGCTCAGATAAGGGCCTAATATCCAAAATTTACAAAGAACTCATAAAACTCAACAACAAACAAACAAACAATCCCATAAAAAAATGGGAAGAGGACATGAACAGACACTTCTCCCAGGAAGAGATACAAATGGCCAACAGATATATGAAAAGATGCTCAGCTTCATTAGTTATTAGAGAAATGCAAATCAAAACTACAATGAGATACCACCTCACTCCTGTTAGATTAGCTATTATCAACAAGACGGGTAATAGCAAATGTTGGAGAGGCTGTGGAGAAAAAGGAACCCTCATTCACTGTTGGTGGGACTGTAAAGTAGTACAACCATTATGGAGGAAAGTATGGTGGTTCCTCAAAAAACTGCAAATAGAACTACCTTATGACCCAGCAATCCCTCTACTGGGTATATACCCCAAAACCTCAGAAACATTGATACGTGAAGACACATGTAGCCCCATGTTCATTGCAGCACTGTTCACAGTGGCCAAGACATGGAAACAACCAAAAAGCCCTTCAATAGAAGACTGGATTAAGAAGATGTGGCACATATACACTATGGAATACTACTCAGCCATAAGAAATGATGACATCAGATCATTTACAGCAAAATGGTGGGATCTTGATAATATTATAAGGAGTGAAATAAGTAAATCAGAAAAAAACAAGAATTACATGATTCCATACATTGGTGGAACATAAAAATGAGACTAAGAGACATGGACAAGAGTGTGGTGGTTACCATGGGTGGGGGGGGAGGGAGGACATGGGAGGGAGGGAGGGAGAGAGTTAGGGGGAGGGGGAGGGGCACAGAGAACTAGATAGAGGGTGACGGAGGACAACCTGACTTTGGGCGAGGGGTTTGCAACATAATTTGATGACAAAATAACCTAGACATGTTTTCTTTGAATATATGTACTCTGATTTATTAATGTCATCCCATTACCATTAATAAAAATTTATTAAAAAAAAAAACAAAAAAAAACTAACAGAAAGCAATTTATAAAATGGCAGTAGGGAACCCACAAGTGTCAATAATTACACTAAATGTAAATGGATTAAACTTACCAATAAAAAGACACAGAGTAGCAAAATGGATTAAAAAAGAAAATCCAACTATATGCTGCCTACAAGAAACACATCTAAGCAACAAGGATAAAAACAAATTCAAAGTGAAAGGCTGGAAAACAATACTCCAAGCAAACAACACCCAAAAAAAAGCAGGTGTAGCAATACTCATCTCTAATAATGCTGACTACAAGACAGAAAAAGTACTCAGAGACAAAAATGGTCATTTCATAATGATTAAGGGGAAGTTGAATCAAGAAGACATAACAATCCTTAATATATATGCACCAAACCAAGGAGCACCAAAATATATAAGACAGCTACTTATTGACCTTAAAACAAAAACTAACAAAAATACAATCATACTTGGAGACCTCAATACACCGCTGACGGCTCTAGATCGGTCATCCAAACAGAGAATCAATAAAGATATAGTGGCCTTAAACGAAATACTAGAACACCTGGATATGATAGACATCTACAGGACACTTCATCCCAAAGCGACAGAGTATACATTTTTCTCTAGTTTACATGGAACATTCTCAAGAATTGGCCATATGTTGGGCCACAAAGACAATATCAGCAAATTTAGAAAAATTGAAATTGTACCAAGCATATTTTCTGATCATAAAGCCTTGAAACTAGAATTCAACTGCAAAAAAGAGGGGGGAAAACCCACAAAAATGTGGAAACTAAACAACATACTTCTAAAAAATGAATGGGTCAAAGAAGAAATAAGCGCAGACATCAAAAGATATATACAGACAAATGAAAATGAAAATACGACATATCAGAATCTCTGGGATGCAGCAAAAGCAGTAATAAGAGGAAAGTTCATATCACTTCAGGCCTATATGAACAAACAAGAGAGAGCCGAAGTAAACCACTTAACTTCACACCTTAAGGAACTAGAAAAAGAAGAACAAAGACAACCCAAAACCAGCCGAAGAAAGGAGATAATAAAAATCAGAGCAGAAATAAATGAAATAGAGAACAGAAAAACTATAGAAAAAAATCAATAAAACAAGGAGCTGGTTCTTTGAAAAGATCAACAAAATTGACAAACCCTTGGCAAGACTCACCAAGGAAAAAAGACACAGGACTCAAATAAATAAAATCCAAAATGAAAGAGGAGAGATCACCACAGACATCATAGATACACAAAGAATTATTGTAGAATACTATGAAAAATTATATGCCACCAAATACAACAATCTAGAAGAAATGGATAAATTCCTAGAACAATACAACCTTCCTAGACTGAGTCAGGAAGAAGCAGAAAGCCTAAACAGACCAATCAGCAGGGAGGAAATAGAAAAAACTATTAAAAATCTCCCCAAAAATAAAAGTCCAGGCCCAGACGGTTATACTAGTGAATTCTATCAAACATTCAAAGAAGACTTGGTTCCTATTCTACTCAAAGTCTTCCAAAAAATTGAAGAAGAAGCAATACTTCCAAACACATTTTATGAGGCCAACATAACCCTCATACCAAAACCTGGCAAGGATGGCACAAAGAAAGAAAACTACAGACCAATATCTCTAATGAATACAGACGCTAAAATACTAAACAAAATACTGGCAAACCGAATACAACAACATATTAAAAAAATAATACATCATGATCAAGTGGGATTCATCCCAGAATCTCAAGGATGGTTCAACATACGCAAAACGGTTAACGTAATACACCATATCAACAAAACAAAGAACAAAAACCACATGATCTTATCAATAGATGCAGAAAAGGCTTTTGATAAAATACAACACAATTTTATGTTTAAGACTCTCAACAAAATGGGTATAGAAGGAAAATATCTCAACATGATAAAGGCCATATATGATAAACCATCAGCCAACATCCTATTAAATGGCATAAAACTGAGGACTTTCTACCTTAAATCAGGAACAAGACAGGGTTGTCCACTCTCTCCACTCTTATTCAACGTGGTGCTAGAAGTTCTGGCCAGAGCAATCAGACAAGACAAAGAAATAAAAGGCATCCATATCGGAAAAGAAGAAGTAAAGCTATCACTTTTTGCTGATGATATGATCCTATACATCGAAAACCCGAAGGACTCCACAAAAAGATTATTAGAAACAATAAACCAATACAGTAAGGTCGCAGGATACAAAATTAACATACAAAAGTCCATAGCCTTTCTATATGCCAACAATGAAATATTAGAAAACGAACTCAAAAAAATAATCCCCTTCACGATTGCAACAAAAAAAATAAAATACCTAGGAATAAACATAACAAAGAACGTAAAGGACCTATATAATGAAAATTACAAAGCATTGTTAAGGGAAATCGAAAAAGATACAATGAGATGGAAAAATATTCCTTGTTCTTGGATAGGAAGAATAAATATAATCAAAATGGCCATATTACCCAAAGCAATATACAAATTTAATGCAATTCCCATCAAAATCCCTATGAGATTTTTTAAAGAAATGGAACAAAAAATCATCAGATTTATATGGAACTATAAAAAACCCCGAATAGCCAAAACAATCCTAAGGAAAAAGAATGAAGCTGGGGGCATTACAATACCTGACTTTAAACTATATTATAGGGCCACGATAATCAAAACAGCATGGTATTGGCCAAAAAATAGACACTCAGACCAATGGAACAGAATAGAAAGCCCAGAAATAAAACCACATATATATGGTCAAATAATCTTTGATAAAGGGGCCAACAACACACAATGGAGAAAAGAAAGCCTCTTCAACAAATGGTGTTGGGAAAACTGGAAAGCCACATGCAAAAGAATGAAACTCGACTACAGCCTGTCCCCGTGTACTAAAATTAATTCAAAATGGATCAAAGACCTAAATATAAGACCTGAAACAATAAAGTACATAGAAGAAGACATAGGTACTAAAATCATGGACCTGGGTTTTAAAGAACATTTTATGAACTTGACTCCAATGGCAAGAGAAGTGAAGGCAAAGATAAATGAATGGGACTACATCAGAATTAAAAGTTTTTGCTCAGCAAGAGAAACTGATATCAAAATAAACAGACAGCCAACTAAATGGGAAATGATATTTTCAAACGACAGCTCAGATAAGGGCCTAATATCCAAAATTTACAAAGAACTCATAAAACTCAACAACAAACAAACAAACAATCCCATAAAAAAATGGGAAGAGGACATGAACAGACACTTCTCCCAGGAAGAGATACAAATGGCCAACAGATATATGAAAAGATGCTCAGTTTCATTAGTTATTAGAGAAATGCAAATCAAAACTACAATGAGATACCACCTCACTCCTGTTAGATTGGCTATTATCAACAAGACGGGTAATAGCAAATGTTGGAGAGGCTGTGGAGAAAAAGGAACCCTCATTCACTGTTGGTGGGACTGTAAAGTAGTACAACCATTATGGAGGAAAGTATGGTGGTTCCTCAAAAAACTGCAAATAGAACTACCTTATGACCCAGCAATCCCTCTACTGGGTATATACCCCAAAACCTCAGAAACATTGATACGTGAAGACACATGTAGCCCCATGTTCATTGCAGCACTGTTCACAGTGGCCAAGACATGGAAACAACCAAAAAGCCCTTCAATAGAAGACTGGATAAAGAAGATGTGGCACATATACACTATGGAATACTACTCAGCCATAAGAAATGATGACATCAGATCATTTACAGCAAAATGGTGGGATCTTGATAACATTATAAGGAGTGAAATAAGCAAATCAGAAAAAAACAAGAACTACATGATTCCATACATTGGTGGAACATAAAAATGAGACTAAGAGACATGGACAAGAGTGTGGTGGTTACCAAGGGTGGGGGTGGGAGGGAGGACATGGGAGCGAGGGAGGGAGAGAGTTAGGGGGAGGGGGAGGGGCACAGAGAACTAGATAGAGGGTGACAGAGGACAATCTGACTTTGGGCGAGGGGTTTGCAACATAATTTGATGACAAAATAACCTAGACATGTTTTCTTTGAATATATGTACCCTGATTTATTAATGTCATCCCATTACCATTAATAAAAATTTATTAAAAAAAAAATTAATGGGGGCTTCTTTTCCCAACATTGGGACTCTGGACTGGACAGTGTAGTGTGGGGCTAGGACCCCTTGCTAATTTCTAAGCACCACTGGTGGGTGTTGGACCAGCTTGTTCTGCATCTCTGCTTTCCTACTAGACTTGATGTGGCTTCTTCTGCACACATCCTTAGTGATAGGACTTCTGCTTGGCTATTCCAGGTGGTTCTGAATGGCAGTTGCTCTATATTTTAGTTGTAATTTTGATGTGGTTATGGGAGGTTGCAAGCACTGTACTCACCTCCTCTACCATCTGGACTAGAAGCCCTGGGTATAGATTTTGAAAAAAAATTTACAAAAGTCTAAAAGTCTTTTTGTCTCCAATGTAAGCCTCTTTATCTGAAAAAAAAAAAGTATTAGTCTTTTACTTAATATTGTTATCTAACTCATTTCTTCATATTTGAACATCTTTTTTTCTCTTAAAAATGTTTTGACTATGTTTTTTAGTTTTTTAGCAGCACATGAAATAATGTTCAGCTTTCAGCCTCATTCTAAGAGAAAGGCCACCCCACTGTTGTCTCAATGCTGGGCTGCTGTAGCTGGTTCATTCAGAGTTTTTGAAAATGTAGGGATTAAGGCATTTATGAAAATATTTGAACCATGGTTAATCATTCACTTAATATACAGTCACTAAGTGGAAATATGTGGTAGATGATTAAGTTGCATGACAGTGTCTCTAGTCGTTTGCATATTTGTTTATTGATGGAATATTTTTATTTACTATACATATTCTTTGTTTTATGTACATTTGTTTATGACTGAATGGTTGAATGACATACCCCTTATTTCACTTCCCTTGGTTTCCCTGGCTGGAGCCCCTGTTTCTCTGGTAATTACAATATTGAATATATGTATGTGCTCACTGCTTCAGCACAGGGCTCAGTGTTATGCATTTGTCACCTCATTGAATTCTCACAATAAGTGATGGTGGTAGGTACTATTGTCATTCTCATTATTTTGTTATTAGGAAAACTGAGGTTTGGAGAAGTTGCCACTTGCTTCAATACCACATGAGTCCAAGGGTTATATTCTATTCACAGAGATAGCACATTGCAGGAAGCTGGTCAGTGGTTTCATTTCTAGGTAGGACTGAAACAAACAGGATAATTTCTGCAGACATTAATCCACATTTCCCTTTCTCCTGCCCCCAATTATTGGCTCCATGATTTCTTGTCTTGGGAAGGTTTCATGCAGGGCAGTTACAGGGCAGAAAAGTCAGTTTTCCCACTGGCTGAGTATATCCAGATTCATATGCTTCCAACTCTGAGCATATTTTTAGGCAAAAGGGTTATAACATCATTTTTGCAATGCAGTTGACAGAGATTTCTTTCTTTCTTTTTTGTATTTGTTTTGTGACAGAGACAGATAGAGATAGAGAGAGGGACAGATAGGGCCAGACAGTTAGGAAGGGAGAGAGATGAGAAGCATCAATTCTTTGTTGTGGCACGTTAGTTGTTCATTGATTGCTTTCTCATGTGCCTTGACCGGGGGGCTACAGTAGACTGAGTGACCCCTTGCTCAAGCCAGTGACTTTAGGCTTAAGCTGGTGAGCCTTGCTCAAACCAGATGAGCCCACACTCAACCTGATGATTCCAGGGTTTCTAACCTGGGTCCTCTGTGTCCCAGTCCAGCACTCTGTCCACTGCTCAACCACCTGGTCAGGTGACAGAGGTTTCTTTTTTTTTTTTTCCTTCTCCCTTTTTTTCTTTCTGAAGCTGGAAATGGGGAGAGACAGACAGACTCCCGCATGCGCCCGACCGGGATCCACCCGGCACGCCCACCAGGGAGCGATGCTCTGCCCCTCCGGGGCATCGCCCTGCCGCGACCAGAGCTACTCCAGCGCCTGGGGCAGAGGCCAAGGAGCCATCCCCAGCACCCGGGCCATCCTCGCTCCAACGGAGCCCCGGCTGCTGGAGGGGAAGAGAGAGACAGAGAGGAAGGAGGGGGTGGGGGTGGAGAAGCAAATGGGCGCCTCTCCTATGTGCCCTGGCCGGGAATCGAACCCGGGTCCCCCGCACGCCAGGCCGACGCTCCACTGCTGAGCCAACCGGCCAGGGCCGACAGAGGTTTCTTAGCAATTATATTTTAAGAACTAAACTTCAGATGCTGGTATACTTGTATTTCTTTCTCCAAACCAGTTATTTCAAGTGGATGAGACACTATTGTAAAAAAAAATATATATATATATATATATATATTGCAAAAAATAAAATCAAGTGACCCATCGGAACTATTACCAATACAATTAAATCTTTAAATAAAATAAGTAAAAATAAAATTGAAATATTAATACTTCTGTAAATCTGCTGAGATCACTATCATAAATGCAATATGAATGCAGTTTTTGCAAGACAGGTTCTTTATTAATTTTATTTTGATAATCCCTATTTTTGTTGTAATAATAAAATGTCTTTCCCTGCTTTGTTTTTTTTCAAGTGAGAGGAGGGGAGCCAGAGAGGCAGACTCCCACATGTGCCCTGAACAGACTTACCCCAGCAGTCTCTGTCTGGGGCCAATGCTCAAATTAAATGAGCTATCCACAGCGCCTGGGACCATTGCTTGGACCAACCAAGATATTCTCAGTGCCTGGGGCTGACATCCAAACCAATCAAGTCACTGGCTTCAAGAGGGGAAGAGAGAGAGTAAGGGGAGAGAGAGTAGAAGAGAAGCAGATGGTTGCTTCTCATGTGTGCCCTGATAGGGGATCAAACCAGGGATGTCTGCATGCTAGGCTGATACTCTATCCACTGAGCAAACTAGCCAGGACCATCTTTCTTTGTTTTAAAAAATAAAAATTGTTAGGTTATACAATGCAATAACAATGCTTAATTAGGCTACTGCTATTTATCATTGGAGTTCAGCAACTGAAAAAAAATACAAGTAGTAACACTTATTTATAATTTTGCTAATGTGAAATCACAAAGAAGTATGTTCAAAGTTTACTAATATTTTAAATGTGCTTGTAAGACAAAGCATTTTCTTTACTTTATTCTTTGCTAAGTTTATTTTAAAGTTTTCAGTTTCCCAACCAAAAAGCCCTTCAATAGAGGACTGGATAAAGAAGATGTGGCACATATACACTATGGAATACTACTCAGCCATAAGAAATGATGACATCAGATCATTTACAACAAAATGGTGGGATCTTGATAACATTATATGGAGTGAAATAAGTAAATCAGAAAATACCAAGAACTACATGATTCCATACATTGGTGGGACATGAAAACGAGACTAAGAGACATGGACAAGAGTGTGATGGTTACCGGGGGTGGGGGGCAGGGGGGGGGCGTGGGAGGGAAGGAGGGAGAGTGGAAGAGGGAGGGGGAGGGGCACAAAGAAAACTAGATAGAGGGTGATGGAGGACAATCTGACTTTGGGTGATGGGTATGCAACATAATTGAATGACAAGATAACCTGGACATGTTTTCTTTGAATATATGTACCCTGATTTATTGATGTCACCCCATTAACATTAATAAAAATTTATTTATAAAAAAAAAGTTTTCAGTTTCCATATTTGTTTATATAAGGTTTTGGTTTTTCAGAATATATATCATTTTATTAATAATAAAATGTCACATGGTATTTATATAGAGAAAAATAGGTTCATTTGTTGTCCATAAAGGAGTTTGGGTCCTGTTTCACATAAATGTAGGACTTGGGTTTATATTTCTGATTATGAGTAAGGTCCAGATTTCATTTTAGTTTGAGTAGATAACTCTCCTCTACCCTTCAGGAGTTTAAATAATTTAAGTAAATATGAGTAGTGGTCATGTGGAAAACTAGATAGAAATAGATTATCTCAATTTGATAATATTGAACATTTCAAACTGTATAATTCAGGCAGGTTATGTTTTGTATTTCCTACCATGGTAAAATGTTAATAGTCAGTAATGAATGCAGATTAATATTATAACATTTTGGTAAATTTATGACTATGTGTGTCTGTGTAATGAGAAGACCTGGCAGGAGAGGGTCTTATAATACCTTGGTGGCACCATGTGATACAAAGACAGACCTAAATCAAGTAATTTAGCTTCCTTAGACTTCAGTGTATTCATCTACAATGTGGGTAAGGTAATGCCGACCTGGAAGAAGGAAGACATATATGTATAGGTTCAATATTATTTTAGTGTTATTATTTTTCCAGATGAGAGCATATCTTAGCAGAGGCTATTATGCCCTATAGTTATGTTACTTATTGATTCTCAGATAAAATTATTTTTAATTGCACCCAATTCAAACAAAAGTGAGAGATTGCTAAAGGCATTTGTTTAACTTACTGTTGAGAATTTGTTTAACCTAATATTGTACAAGTTGAGCAAAGGAGTGAAAAAAAATTAAGTTACTACAGTCAAGCTACTAAATTACTAAAATCAAGTAGTTTAAGGCATGAGGAAATGATTCTACATTTTGCTTGCCTGGGAACTTAAACTTTTGAAATCTAAATATCTAGATCTATCTATTTTTATTTCTATATCTATATGTGTATACATATATCTATATTACCTCTATAGATAACACTCTGATTACCCTTTGAAGGACTAAGGAAAAACGTTCATATTTCCAGACAATCTGACATCCATTATCCAGACCACTGGACATCTGAAAGATTATTATCACAGACAAATCCAGAGGCTAGTAATGCAGGACAGATTATTTCCAAATATGTACTTTTATGAGAACTCTTAGCTTTTCTTTCTTCTTTGGGACATTCTGGGTATTGCCTAGTTGCAGTTCCGGTTTGCAAACCCTAAATCCCTTGAATAAACTTTGCTGTTTATTTCTAGCCCAAGCCTCCTAATTTCTTTATGGTCTATCAATATAGTATATTCTTGACCTGGTGACTTCAATGTACCATTCATTTTAAGTATTTTGAAATGGTACATTTATATTAAAAAGAGAAAGCCTGGATATTGAAGTTGTAAAATTGAGTTAGTGTAATTCACAACTGTCTATGAAAGGAAAATTTTTTAATGGAATTTATATTTTGTGCTGTTCTCTGTTTTGGTACAAAATACCACAAAATGTGAAACAACACCTGCTCAACATTTATTTCTTCCTTCTATAAAAGGCAAAGGACTGCACTGCAGAATCTAACCAAACACATGCTTCAAGAAATGGAAGGGAGAGCGAAAGAGAGAACTTAATTTCCTCTCACACTCAAGTCCCCATCTGGCTAACAGCCTAACTCTTCTTTTTCATAGCCAAACTTTTCAGAGGTGTTCATAGTTTCTCCATAGTTTCAATTAATTGCCATCATTCTCACTTCACAACCAACTTTATTTTGGATTCTATAGCTATTATTTGTACAGTACTTTCTATAGTTACAAATGACCTCCATGTGGCTCATAGGCAACAAGGAGGTAGGGAGAAAGGACATTGAAATTCTCAGTCTAGAGAGAAGAGACTTAGGGCAAGCTGCTTTTATTATTTTGGATTTAATTTTCATATTTGTAAAACAGAACAAGTTCTAATTAATTCATACTGACCCTTCCTATTGTAGCATTCATGGTACTGTATCTCTTTGTTTATCCATCACTCCCTCCACCAGATTGTGAACCGTCCCAGGGCAAAGCTTACCCTCAGACTTTCTTTGTTCCTGGCATCATCCAGCACTGGCCAGTGCACAGGAGGCAGCAGTGAGAGCGGGGCCAGGCTCTGTGCCTCCTTCCTGCACATTTCCATTCTCTTACCTCCAGGCAGTTGAGGAAGAAAATGAAGGAACCATGTGTTCTTGGATGTTTGCATGGAACCTGCTATGTAAATTTCACTGCTTCTTCAATATTTTAACAACTTGCTTGCCAATGCCCTCAGCATTGATTGTAGCAGTTGTTCCAAATCCCTGCTCTGCTCAGGCACTCAATCTTCTCAGCCCCTCCCAGGGCAAAATGTGCTTCAGAATCCTCTAAAACTGAGGGTATACTACATCAGAGACAGAACTGCCCACTGTCCCACTCTCTCCCTTTATCCTGCCTCTTACGCTTCAAACATGTTGGTCTTTCCAGTTAAAACCCTTCAAAACTACAACTGCTGTGTTAATTAAGAGCAGAATAAAGTGATCACTACCCAGCCTCTCTGTCCCATGACACTCTCCCAGTCCAGGCCCCCATCACATCTTATCTGAATTATTGCAAAGAGCATTAGAACTGGTTTCTTAGTTCCAGTCTTATACCCCTTTACATAAATGTTCTCAGAAATGTTAAGATCCTGGGATTCCCCAGACTGCCGGGATACAAATCCTAATCCCATTTCTTACCGTCTGAAGGGCAAATTACATAATCTTTCTGTGTCTCAGTTCCCATACTTCAAATATTCATAATGAGGACTGAGTCACTACATATATATAAATCACTTTAGAATAGTACTTGGCACTTAGCAAGCACAATAAAAATTGACCTATTATTAGTTTCCAAATAGCTGTCAGAGTGATTTACTTACCAACCATGTCACATTTCATCTTAAATCCCTCCAGTGGCTTTTTCATGGCCTTAAATAAAGTCTGAACCTCTACCGTGGGCCTACTATTATCTATGTTCCTGGGGCTTTTGCAGTGTGCCCTATCTGCTGTACTGCAGCAAAGGAAATTCAACTCAGTGGAATACATTTAAAATATATATATTACTCACTTTTAGAAAGCATTGTTCAGAAATAATCATGAATTGCTTAGTTCCTAGATAAACGGTAATAGCTAACATTTACCAAGCACTACTATGAGCTGCATGCTTCCAAATGCTTTCTATGTTTTATGTTTTCATTTTTATATCAGGTCCCTGGCTGGTTGGCTCAGGGGTAGAGCGTTGGTCTGGCGTATGAAAGTCCTGGGTTCAATTTCCGGTCAGGGCACACAGGAGAAGTTTCCATCTGCTTTTCTACCATTCCCTGTCCTTCTCCCTTCTCTCTCTTCTTCTCTCATAGCCATGGTTTGACTAGTTCGAGCAAGTTGGGCCCGGGTAGTGCAGATAGAACCATGGCCTCACCTCAGACACTAAAATAGCTCAGTCTCTAAGCAACGGAGTAGAGGCCCCGGATGGGCAGAGCATCACCCAGTAGGGGGGTTGCCAGGTGGATCCCAGTCCAGGCACATGCAGGAGTCTGTCTCTCCACCACCCCAACTCTCACTTAAGAAAAAAAAACTTTTTTTACATCAGAATTCCCCAAAAGCAGATATAGTTGTTATCTCCATTTTATAGATGAGGAAACCGAACCTTAGAGAAGTTAAATAACACTGGGGAACAATTTTGTTTTCATTTTCTGTTGCATGAGGTTTTAGAACTGTTTCTATATATTTCTGCATCGCTGATTCCAAATCTGAAATTTGTTTTTTGGTACATGCTCTAGTTTTTATGGAATTTTAATTTCTTTTTGTTACAGTTAATGGCATGCATTGGTTTTTAAATTGGAGTTAAAGGGCAACGACTCTTGGATTGAACATAACCACTAGGCAATTAATGTTTTACAAACATCCTTTTGCATAATTGTAGTTGTTTTTTTGTTTTTTTGTTTGTTTGTTTTTTGTTTTTTTTTTAGTTCAGAATAATTTTACATTTACCAAAAAGTTTCAGACAGTACAGAAGAAAGTACAGGGAGTTCTCATACACCCTTTGCCCAGTTTCCTCCAACATTCACATCTTTCATAACCACGGTACACTTGTCAAAAATAAGAAATTGACATTAGCACATTATTATTATCTAAACTTTAAATTCTATTCCGATTTTACCAGTCTTTCTTCTCATGTTCTTTTTCTGTTCTAGGATCCCATCCGGGATCCAACATGATATTTAGTCATCATGTTGCCTTGGTCACCTCTTGTCTACACAACTTTCTTTTTTTTTGTTTTTTTTTTTTGTTTTGTTTTGTTTTTTAATTTTTATTTTAATGGGGTGACATCAATAAATCAGGTTACATACATTCAAAGAAAACATATCCAGGTTATCTTGTCATTTAGTTCTGTTGCATACCCATCACCCGAAGACAGATCATCCTCTGCCACCCTCCATCCAGTTCTCTCTGTACCCCTCCCCCTCCCCCTCTCCCTCCTTCCCTCCCCCCACCCCCATAGCCACCACACTCCTGTCCATGCCTCTTTGTCTCGCTTTTATGTCCCACCAATGTATGGAATCCTGCAGTTCCTGTTTTTTTCTGATTCGCTTATTTTACCCCGCACAATGCTACCAAGACTCCACCATTCCACTGTAAGTGATCCAATGTCATCATTTCTCCTAGCTGAATAGTATACCATGGTGTATATGTGCCCCATCTTCTTCATCCAGTCCTCTATTTTTTTTTACAGTGATTAAAAGCCTTTAAGCAAACTCTTGGCCAATACAGCAAGAATCTCTAAAAGAGTAGTGTCCTTAACATGTTCCCCAAGTCCAAGTTGGCCCCATCACCATGCCAAATCCCTGAAAAATGCAACCCAACCACAGTTCAGTCTTTTAGGAGCTGTCTCAGGGAGCAGGAGTCCAGGAAAGTTCCCCACAGGAAAAGTCCGCATGGCTCTGGAATTGTTGTCACCATTCTATACTTTGCAGCTCATGTCCAAGTCCCAATGACCGCTGCTTCTAGCTGGTAATAATTCAGGTAGATTGGAAAAAGCCATTTGCAGCATGCATGGATATGGAGCTTCTGTTCTCCTCTGCCTGGAGAGTTGAGACCAGGTTGCTTTTCCCTGGAGCTCTGCGACTGTGGCCTGGTAAAGAAAACCTTGGGATACACTAAGCTGGGTGGCAAAGGTAAATTCATAATACAAGTTGGCAAAAGGAGGAAAGAGAGCTCTAAATTAGGAGTAGGTCCCAGCCTGAAATATGAGTGGGGCATTGAGGTAGGAGGGATAAAGGAAAC
This sequence comes from Saccopteryx bilineata, assembly GCF_036850765.1. Lineage (NCBI taxonomy): Eukaryota > Metazoa > Chordata > Mammalia > Chiroptera > Emballonuridae > Saccopteryx > Saccopteryx bilineata. The sequence goes on along the minus strand of NC_089492.1, from coordinate 255,039,249 downwards.
ACTATATATTAAGCAAAGCAGCAGAAAATAGGACTATCAACACCCACAACAGAGATCTTTGAGGGAAGAATAAAAAACCTGACTATTCAGGCAAAACATAATTAAGTGGCCCTTGTGCGAATGAGATCAGTTTACCTGCTTCTTGGAAGAAATACCCTAGGCTCGTCCACAGTGTTGTAGATGGGGCCGACAGCCCTGGGCCCCTTCAGCCTTCAGTGGCAAACCCCAGCTTTCTGGGCAAGGTTAGGTCATAGGTGGCTGGAGCAGGGCTGGAAGAGACTGAACCCTCCCTTAGAGGAGCGAGGGGGAAGCCCACCTTACAGTGTCCCTGTTTCCTTGCAGCAGAGGCATGTAAGTCTGGCAGGCTTTAGCTCAATGACCTTCCTTTCCACTATTGAAGCAGGACCCAGATGGCATCCTATGAGACCCCTTTGGGGTGTTGGAGCCTTTAAGGGTGTGTCCTAAAAGCTGGTAGTTCCCCTGATCTCTATTGGGCTTTTTCTGCCTCTAGGTATCTTAAAAGCCATTCTCAGAAGATCTCGCTGAGGGGTTTGAGGATCCCCATCCGCCTATATAAATCTTTTCCATATATCTGGAGCTATTTGGAAAAAAGACAGAATAGTGTTATTAGCTAGATCTAATAAAGAAGGTAGTAGTTTGCAGGAGAAAAAGATTTGGTGTCTCCTGTTCATCAGTAATCAAAAGAAATGTAAATTTTTTTTTTTAAGTAAAAAGCATGATATGGTAGACCTGTCAGAGTCATTGGCCTGGTGTGCAGGATTCCTGGGTTCGATTCCTGGCCAGAACACACAGGAGAAGCGCCCATCTACCTCTCCACTCCTCCCCCTCTCCTTCCTCTTTGTCTCTCTCCTCCTGCCCACAGCCAAGGCTCCACCGGAGCAAATCCACCCTGGGCACTAAGGATGGCCCCATGGTCTCCACCCCAGTCGCTAGAATGGCTCCGGTTGTAACAGAGCAACATCCCAGATGGGCAGAGCATTCCCCCTGGTAGGCATGCCAGGTGGATCCCAGTCAGGCACATGCAGGAGTCTGTCTGACTGCCTCCCCATCCCCATCCTCAGAAATATACAAAAAATAAATAAATAAAAGAAAAAATACTAAAAAAAAGGGGGGGGGAGGGGCATTCCCTTGTGCTAAAGCTCAGGGAGCATGGAGTGAGCTTGAGTATGTCCTATGAACCATGGAGCTCTATGTTTACATACAAGTCTTTGAAGAAGGAGGAACTGCTGAAATAGTTTATCAGCATTTGTCCCTAAGACAGCAGTCTTTATAGTGGGAACACCATACGTAATTATTTGCTGTCTGTCTATAGATTAAGGGGGGAATATGGCAAATGCTGAAAAGCCATGATCTTTGTGCCCCTCCCTTCCCCCAACCCCCTCCCTCTCCTCCCCCCACCCTGTAACCCCAACACTGTTGTTCATGTCTCTGAGTCTCATCTTTATGTCCCACCTATGTATGGAAACATATAGTTCTTAGTTTTTTCTGATTTACTTCTTTCACTCAGTATAATGTTATCAAGGCCCATCCATGTTGTTGTAAAAGATCCTATGTCATCATTTCTTATGGCTGAGTAGTATTCCATAGTATATATATACCAAAGCTTTTTAATCCACTTGTCCTCTGATGGACACTTGGGCTGTTTCCAAATCTTTGCTATTGTGAACAATGCTGCCATAAACATGAGGGTGCATTTCTTCTTTTCAAACGGTGCTATGGTGTTCTTGGGGTATATTCCTAATAGTGGTATAGCTGGGTCAAAAGGCAGTTCGATTTTTAATTTCTTGAGGAATCTCCATACTGTTTTCCACAGTGGCTGCACTAGTCTGCATTCCCACCAGCAGTGCAGGAGGGTTCCCTTTTCTCCACATCCTCGCCAGCACTTATTCTGTGTTGTTTTATTGATGAGCGCCATTCTGACTGGTGTGAGGTGATATCTCATTGTGGTTTTAATTTGCATTTCTCTAATCATTAGTGATGTTGAACATTTTTTCATATGGCTATTGGCCATCTGTGTGTCCTCTTTGGAGAAGTGTCTATTCATTTCTTTTGCCCATTTTTGGATTGGATTGTTTGTCTTCCTGGTATTAAGTTTTACAAGTTCTTTTTTTTTTTTTTTTTTTTTTTTTTTTAATTTTTCTGAAGCTGGAAACAGGGAGAGACAGTCAGACAGACTCCCGCATGCGCCCGACCGGGATCCACCCGGCACGCCCACCAGGGGGCGACGCTCTGCCCACCAGGGGGCGATGCTCTGCCCATCCTGGGCGTCGCCATGTTGCGACCCTCCTGGGTGTCGCCATATTGCGACCAGAGCCACTCTAGCACCTGGGGCAGAGGCCACAGAGCCATCCCCAGCTCCCGGGCCATCTTTTGCTCCAATGGAGCCTTGGCTGCGGGAGGGGAAGAGAGAGACAGAGAGGAAAGCGCGGCGGAGGGGTGGAGAAGCAAATGGGCGCTTCTCCTATGTGCCCTGGCCGGGAATCGAACCCGGGTCCTCCACACGCTAGGCCGATGCTCTACCGCTGAGCCAACTGGCCAGGGCTAAGTTTTACAAGTTCTTTATAAATTTTGGTTATTAACCCCTTGTCAGTCGCTGTGTCAAATATATTCTCCCATTGTGTAGTTTGTCTTTTTATTCTGTTCTTATTGTCTTTAGCTGTGCAGAAGCTTTTTAGTTTGATAAAGTCCCATTTGTTTATCCTGTCTTTGATTTCACTTGCCTGTGGAGACAAATCAGCAAATATATTGCTGCGAGAGATGTCAGAGAGCTTACTGCCTATGTTTTCTTCTAAGATGCTTATGGTTTCACGGTTTACATTCAAGTCTTTTATCCATTTTGAGTTTATTTTTGTGAGTGGTGTAAGTTGGTGGTCTAGTTTCATTTTTTTGCAGGTAGCTGTCCAGTTTTCCCAACACCATTTGTTGAAGAGGCTGTCTTTACTCCATTGTATTATCTTACCTCCTTTGTCAAATATCAGTTGTCCATAGAGCTGTGGGTTTATTTCTGAGCTCTCTGTTCTGTTCCATTGATCTATGTGCCTGTTCTTATGCCAGTACCATGCTGTTTTGAGTACAATGGCCTTATAATATAACTTGGTATCTGGAAGTGTGATACCTCCCACTTTTTTCTTTCTTTTCAGGATTGCTGAGGCTATTCGTGTTCTTTTTTGGTTCCATATAAATTTTTGGAATATGTGTTCTATGTCTTTGAAGTAAGTCATTGGTATTTTCATTGGTATTGCATTGAATTTATAAATTGCTTTGGGTAATATAGACATTTTAATGATGTTTATTCTTCCTAACCATGAGCACGGTATATGCTTCCACTTATTCGTATCTTCCCTGATTTCTTTTATCAATGTTTTATAATTTTCCGAGTACAAGTCTTTAATCTCCTTGGTTAGATTTATTCCTAGGTACTTTATTTTTTGGGTTGCAATGGTAAAGGGGATTGATTCCCTGATTTCTCTTTCTGACAGTTCATTATTAGTGTATAAAAATGCCTCTGATTTCTGAGTATTGATTTTATATCCTGCCACCTTGCCAAATTCTTTGATCAGGTCTAGTAGTTTTTTGACTGAGACTTTAGGGTTTTCTATATACAATATCATGTCATCTGCAAATAATGATAGTTTTACTTCTTCTTTTCCAATTTGGATGCCTTTTATTTCTTTTTCTTGTCTGATTGCTGTGTTGAGGACTTCCAGAACTATGTTGAATAAGAGTGGTGAAAGTGGGCACCCCTGCCTTGTTCCTGATCTTAAGGGGATTGCTTTTAATTTTTGCCCATTGAGTATGATGTTGGCTATGGGTTTGTCATAGATGGCCTTTATCATGTTGAGGTATGTTCCCTGAATTCCCACTTTGCTGAGAGTTTTGATCATGAATGGGTGCTGGACTTTATCAAATGCTTTTTCTGCATCTATTGAAATTATCATGTAGTTTTTCTCCTTTCTTTTGTTTATGTGATGAATCACATTGATTGATTTGCGAATATTGTACCATCCTTGCCTCCCAAGAATAAATCCTACTTGATCATGGTGTATGATTTTTTCCATATATTGCTAGATCCGGTTTGCTAATATTTTATTGAGGATTTTTGCATCTAAGTTCATCAGGGATATTGGCCTATAATTTTCTTTTTTTGTGTTGTCTTTGCCAGGTTTTGGATAGTTGTTTTTAAATGTAAAAAATTATTATCTGATAAAAAACACCCTCTTATTTTGTTTTAAGATTGAATCATGGCTTCTTCAAGTAGGCGTAAATGTAAGAATAATCCTGACATCTTCTGTTATATATGTGGCTGTTACACACTTCAATGTCAAAGGTGCAATATTTCATCATTTGTGACACGTGCATATATTGCCTATTTTCAGCGGTTCCAATTGGTTATTCAACTCATCTGCGAGAAGATTATAATGACATAAAAATTGTCCTTGACTTTCTGAAGTATGAGGAGCATAACTGGATCATTTGTGTGGATCTTAAAATGGTAAATTTCCTGCTAGGACAACAGAGAGGTTTCACGAAGTATCCTTGCTTTCTGTGTTTGTGGGACAGCCAAGCTCGGGAGAAACACTGGACACAGAAGGAGTGGCCGAAACCTGAAGCTCTGGAAGTAGGGATGCAAAATATTGTGAATAAACCTGTAGTTAATCGAGACAGGATCATTTTTCCCCCACTTCACATCAAACTTGGCTTAATAAAGCAGTTTGTTCAGGCTTTGAGTAGAGAAAGTGAATGCTTTCAACATGTTATTTCTACTTTTCCTGCCTTGTCTTTTGAGAAGATAAAAGCAGGTGTATTCAATGGACCTCAAATTCGAACCCTCATAAGTAACAAAGAATTTGTCAGGAAGATGAATAAGGAGGAGAAAGAAGCACGGCAGTCTTTTGTGGCAGTTACAAGGAACTTCCTTGGCAACAAAAAAGCAGAAAACTATGAACTTCTGGTTCAAAGGATACAGTCGGCTTTCTGAGACATTGGATGTAACTAACATGAGCATTAAGATTCACTTCCTGAATAGTCACCTTCATAAGTTTCCCGAAAATCTTGGAGCTGTTAGTGATGAGCAGACTACTGCTGGAGCATCAGACGAGATTGTCCTCAACAAGTACACAAATGCAAGAGCTACAAACACAAACTTTTGCCTGAATAGAATTTAAATAAGTTTTGCGCAAATTTTACAATTAAAATAAGTGTTTTAATATGTTCTATTTTGAAATTGTAGACAAACTCTGATGCAATCATATCTTTTAGTGTATTAGTGTATTTACTGCATTATATAAACTATTATATTTTCACAAAGATGATGCCCAAGAAGACATTCTACTTCATTATGTTAAACTAAATGTTGAAAATTTTACAATAAGATGGAAACCTAATATCTTGAATTGCAAAAAAACTGTAGCTTACAGAGAAAAACTAATGTCAAATTTGAGATCTGCGCACTCAAATTAGGTAAGAACAAGTGTTTTCATGGATGGAACAAAAATTTTGTTCCCCAATATAATCTGTCCAATGTTGTGCAGCTGCAACTAGGTGTAAAGATTCAAATCCAGGTTGAACTCTGGAGCCCAGGTTTTTTACTTTTTAGCTACACACACTTTCCCTTAATTACGTACAACACACTAGGTCCCACACACTGGCTGGGATTCATTGGTCTACTGAATAAGTGTCAATCTACCTGGTTTATTCTTTGTAGTCAATAGATCTGGGAATGAATGAATTTTCTTAGCATCTACTCTGTGTGGATTCAACAAAGTAGGTATTAAGCACCTACTGTGAAGCAAGAACTGGGCTGATAGTGGTGACCTTCCTCTCACAGATTGTGTATTCTAGTGGGGAGGAAGGGAGAATATAGATAGTAAAAGAGTATATAATATGTTGTCAGGGAGTGATAAGTGCTATGATAATAAAAACAGAGGATAGAGAGCATTGGAGGTCCTATTTTAGTTCGAGGGGTCAAGGGCAGGCCTCTCAGAGGAAATGGCATTTGTTCAAAGGCCTGAATAAAGTGCAGGAAGAGCATTCCAACCAAAGAAGAGCATATCCCCAGCCCTGAGGGAGGAATGTGCTGGCACCTTTGAAGAACAGCAAGAAGACCAGCACGACTGGGACAGAGCAAGGAATGAAGTCTCTTATCTTGCAGGGAATTTCCCCTACACACTCATTTCCTTCTGGACCCTAAAATATTTTACAATACAAAATATTTTTATCCTTTTATTTTGACTATCTGAATGATGAATCATCAAAAGGAGCACAAAGAGTTAAAAAAGGTAAATAAGTAGGGTTGATACTACTAGCTAACTCAATATATCAGCCATCTCCAATCTGCAAAACTCATCTTGAGGCCTCTCTAAAGCAGAAAAAGTGATTTATTGATAGTCAAGATGGATATGGACTTTAAACCACCATGGGGGTAATGAACAATCTGAAAAAATAAAGTAAAACCACTCCACTCATGACTATCAAATAGAAGAAAACATTCAGAACAAATTTAACAAAAGAAGTGTAAAACCGAAATTGAGACTCATGGACTCAGACAAGAGTGCAGTGGTTACCAGGGGGAGGGGAAGGGAGGAGAGGGAGGGGGTGGGGGAGGGAAAGGGCCATAAAGAAAACCAAATGAAAGGTGACAGAGGACAATTGTATTGTATACCCATCACTTTGGGTGATGGGTATACAATATAATCAAATGTCAAAATGATCGGGAAATGTTTTCTCTGAATCTATGTACTCTAATTGATCAATGTCACCCCATTAAAATTAATTGTCTAAATAAAATTGAAAAAAAGAAGTGTAAAACATGTACTCTGAAAACCACAAAACCTCATGGAAAGAAATTTAAAAAGACAAGTGGAAAGACATCCATCAAGATCATTTTGACTAGGCCCTGGCCGGTTGGCTCAGTGGTAGAGTGTCGGCCTGGCGTGCAGAAGTCCCGGGTTCGATTCCCGACCAGGGCACACAGGAGAGGCACCCATCTGCTTCTCCACCCCTCCTCCTCTCCTTCCTCTCTGTCTCTCTCTTCCCCTCCCGCAGCGAGTCTCCATTGGAGCAAAGATGGCCCGGGCACTAGGGATGGCTTCTTGGCCTCTGCCCCAGGCGCTAGAGTGTCTCTGGTGGCAACAGAGCAAAGCCCCGGAGGGGCAGAGCATCGCCCCCTGATGGGCAGAGCGTTGCCCCCTGGTGGGCGTGCCGGGTGGATCCCGGTCAGGCACATGCAGGAGTCTGTCTGACTGTCTCTCCCCATTTCCAGCTTCAGAAAAATACAAAAAAAAAATCATTTAGACTACTCTGGATGCTTCCAGCTTCCATATAAACTTGAGCATCAGCTTGTCAATATCTACACAGAAGCCAGCTATAATTCTAATAGGGATTGCATTGATCTGTTGACCAATTTGGGAAATATTGCCTTCTTACTTCATCTCTTAATAGGTCATAAAAAAACCTCATTATTTTCTAACTACTTCACTATACTTTATTATCTATATACTCTTTGGGCATTTATGTCTCCTGTGTTCAGGGCTAGCTTCATGGGCATGGATCCTGAGCAGTCACTCAGGACCCTGCACTCAGAAGGGCTCGTGCATGGTTTAATGCTCTGCTATCGTCATCTTGTTAATATATTTTTAACAAGGAGGCCTGTATTTTCATTTTGCTTCGTGATTTACAAAATACGTTGTGGGTCCTGCTTGTATCTGTGTGGTGGAACTACGATACAACGCTATGCTTCTTAGCTCCTCTTTCCAATTCAGGGTTCAAGGCTCTCTGTTGGCAGCTTGAAATAAGACATGGTGGATGTTAGCAAACACTAGAAATCAGCATGAGCACCAGTTTAAAACATTTACCAGCACACCGCTGGACAGGCCACACTGTACAAATACACTCCCACCACCAGCCCACAGACTACTGTGGGTTTTGGTAGAATTTCAGAATGGGAAAGAAGGTCTTTTTGGATACCAGTTTACCAGTTATTTATGGCAATGAACAAAAATGATGACTTCTACCTTGGCATTCTTTCAAAACCTAAATTCAAACCTCCTTTGATTGAAAACTGCCACACTTGAAATCTGACACTCCAGGAGAGTACAAGAAGTCGTCCTGAAGGCAGGTTTGCATCAATTGATAAAGGGTTAGAAATCCGGAACTTGCTCCTGCCTCCTCTGGCCAAGCTTGAGATTTGGGTTTATTGTTGCCACTCCCACCTCCACCCGTGGAAGGAGGGAGCTTCCCGGAGGGCACAAAGACGCAGTGGGCTGGGTGATCCTCCCCAAGCTCCAAGCTTTTGAAAGCTCACCCTCTCCCTGGGCCCCGGAGACTGTCAGGAGTCGGCAGCGCAGAGTGATGGATTCCTCCTGGCTTGAGATTCTCTGGGCGAGGCCCTTTCATCTGGCATTCGTGTCCTTCCTGACCCTGGGGCTGCTGCAAGCCATCAAGCTCTACCTGCGGAGGCAGAAGCTGCTGCGAGCCCTGCGCGCCTTCCCAGGGCCATCCCCGCACTGGTTTAAAGGGAACCAGCAGGTAGACGGAAGGGAGGGGCGAACGAGGATGCTGGAAACCAGGCGGGCAGAGAGGCTGCTACTTCTTTGCCTTCCTCCCTCCCATCCTCCCATCCTGCACAGACCTCTCTGGGCCAGCCTGTGGCTCTCCTCATCTTTTCATTATTCTAGATTTGCTCCCTACAGCTTTGTTGGCTGGGAGGGCGCTATTTCAAAAGACTGAATCCGGAAAAAGAGAGTGATGTAACTCAGATCTGTGTCTGCTTCACCAATCTCTTGCATCTATGTACAACATTTAAAGAAATCTTCCACATATATTGCTAAAATTATTTAAAAAGTATTATCCTAAATAATATTTATTAATTGCAGAAAATGTGCAAAATTGGACACAATAGTTGCTAACCTTAGTCCATTCCGGCTAGAGAAAGTTAACTGTCTTTTCCTATGATTTTTGTGATGCAGGAACCACCTCCAGCTAAAAAAAAAAAACTGAATGATTTAAAGTTGTAAAGTAGAGGACGCCTGTTTCCTTTTGGTTGCTCCTGTCCTCTATATCCACTCCCACCCCTGATTTCTTGTTTTATTAAAAATGTAAAGTACTAATTCTTTTAAATGCATTATTTTCTAAAATTATATAGAAAACAAAAAAGTGAGGTACAAACCACTATTACAATAATAATACTAGCTTTTGTAATTGCCCATGCATTTACCTTTACTGAGATCTTTATTTCTTCACATGGCTTTGGGTTACTTACCAGTGTCCTTTCACTTCTCCTCTGAGCATTTCTTACAGGGCAGGTCTAATGGGAATAAGCTCCCTCAGCTTTTGTCCATCTGGGAATGTCTTGATTTATCCCTCAATTTTGAAGGACAGTTTTGCTGGATATAGGACTCTTAGCTAAACACTTTTTGTGGTTGATGTGTGTATGTGTGTGTTTAGCACTTTGAATATGTCAGCCCACTGTCTTTTGTCCTTCAAAGTTCCTGATGGGGAATCTGATCATGATCTTATTCAGAATCCCTTGTATATAAAGGGATATTTCTCTCTTTCTGCTTTCAAGGTTCGCTTTTTGTCTTTGTCTTTGAAAAGTTTGAGTATAATATGTCTCAGGATGGATCTCTTTAAGTTCCTCTTACTTGGAGGTCACTGATCTTCTTAGGTGTCTATATTTATGTATTTCATCAAATTTGGAAAGTTTCAGGCCATTACTTTTTCTATCTTTCTTTCTTTCTTTTTTTTTTTAGAGGAGGGGAGACAGAGACAGACTCCTGCATGTGCCCCTACCAAGATCCACCCAGAAAGCCCACTACCAGGTGATGCTCTGCCCATCTGGGACTTTGCTGTGTTGCTGAGCTACTGAGCTATTCTTAGCATCTGAGGCAGAGGCCTCAGAGCCATCCTCAGCAACCAGGGCCAACTTGCTCAAACCAATAGAGCCATGTCATTACTTTTTAAAATATTCTCTTTATCCTTTTCTCTCTCTCTCATCTCCTTCTAGACTGTATGTTTGTCAATTTGATGGCGTTCCATTGGATTTTTTGTTTGTTTTGCTTTGTTTTAGTTGGGTTTTTTTTTGGTGTTTTTTTTTTTTAATTGTTGTAAGCTCTCTCTGTAACAAGGATCATCATGAGGTATAAACTTAAGATCTTCTCGGTGTTTTCTGACTCTACCTTTTCTTGAACATGTGTGGTCAATGTATAATTTTTCTCATATATACAATTGCTTTTGAATGTCCTAGTCTTGAATGTGTGGTTTTCAAATGAGAAAAAAGAGAAAAATGAACAGGAGAAAAAGGCACAGGTCTTTTAAGTTCACTTTAGCTGATGAGAGCAGAGGGGCTTGCAACAATGGAAAGAGGTGTGATAACAATTGCCACTATCATCTTTTTGTGGCCCTCTCTAATCAGAAGAAGTAATCAGTAATTAGAACCCTAATATCCATTATTTGTAAGACAGGATGCTTCTTCCCCCACCCTCACTCCCTAGTACTGTGTCCATGGTATTCCAGGAGCACTTGCAGCTGCTTGCCATGGCACTGGAGATGGGGAATTGGTAGCTACTACTGTGTGAAGAGCTAAAATGGACAAAAATTAACTGAAGTATACAGTCCAAGCTTTCCCCTAGAAGTTGCAAGCCTTCAATAGATTTCAGAGTTCTAAAATAGGTACATCAGACAAATTCTGCAAGTGCAATGGTTGACTAGGAGGAGAGATAGATTACTGGTGCTTCCTAATCCACAATAATTTCAGAATTCTCTCACCTTTCTGATCATTAGTATATTTTACGTACCCCTTTTTCTCCCTCTCGCTAACAGATTTTTACCTCTGGTGTTCTGAAATTCAATTAGGATATATTTAGGTATGGCACTTAAGTTTTTGTTACTGTTTGTGTTTTTAGTTATTATGCCTGATGCTTTGGTTGGCAATCTTTTCAATCTGAAAACGTCTTTATCAGATCTGGGAAATTTTTTGTATACTATTTGTCTTATTTTAGGTTTTCCCAGAAGGCTGTGAGACAAGGATTCAAGAGCATCTCCATTATTTTGGAGATGATGCCAGGAAACTTTGACAAAGGTTTAGGCAGGTGAAATACAGATGAGAAGGCAATCAATGAAGGCTCGGTTCTCCAAGAATTTTCCATTGTGGATAACTGTAGTCCCACAGGTGCATATTCTAGTAGCCAATGTATGTAACACAAAGTTCTGCCTGAAGTGTAAGAGAACTAGGGCATTGTTAGACTAATTTCTGACAGTTGTTGCCGGAAAATCGTTCCTAGGGGGTGTTAAATTTCCACCACTCTAGACTGTTATGCAGGTAGCAAGGGCTCCAGTGGCCAGGGACATCCCTTAGGTTAATAAGGATTCTAGTTATGATATGCATTAAAGTGATAAAGATGAAGAGTTATGGACAAGACACTAATAATGAATTGTACAAATTCTTTCACACCTATTTCCTATCACCCTCTCAATTTTTCTCTTTCTCTTTTTTCTCTCCCATCTTTCCAGAACTCCTGTTGGTTGGATATGGACCTCATGGATGGAGCCTCTATTTAAAAACACATACTTTTTAAAAATTGTATCTTTCTATAATTTTTAAAACTTTGGCTATCATAATTTTAATTTCTAAGTGTTATCTCTTATTCTTCATTTATTCTTGTATCAATAACCTTGTAATGCACTGTAAAAATCCTAAAACTTAGTGGCTTAACAGAACAAGAAAATCCAATTAGATTTTTTTCTTTTGTTATTTGTGCTTTTGTTGTCATATCTTAGAAACCACTGCCAAATTCAAGGTTTTTTCTTCTAAGAGTTTCAGCTCTTTTATTTAGATCTCTGACCTATTTTGGGTTTTGTATATTGTGTGAGGTAGGGTACAACTTCATTCTTTTGCATGTGAATATCCAGTTATCTCAGCACCATTTGTTGAAAAGACTGTTCTTTCCCCCATTTAATTGTTTTGGGGCCTGACTAGGAAAAACCTAGTGTATCATTCTATGTATCTACTTTACTCGCACAAAACTACCACACCCACAACATTTCTGACACTACAGTTCTTACAGTTTTCCCCACACCAAACAGTTCTGTGACACCAATGCATATCATACAAATTAACTCAATCCTGATACTGTCTACCAGAAGATAGTATCAGATATCACAGTTTAAGGGTTCAGTCCTCACCCTGACTTCAGATGCCAATTGCAAGTCCGGGTTGTTACCAGTGCTTCTGACCAATCAGTTATAAATGAAGGTTCCTGTGACCCTCTCCTCAAGTTGGATTAATTTGACAGAAAGCCTCAGAGAACTGAAAAAGCAGTTTACTTGCTGATTACTGGTTTATTATGAAAAGATATAATAAGGGAATCAGTGAACATCCAGACAGAAGAGATGCATAGGACAAGATATGTGGGGCGGGATGCAGAGCTTCCATGTCTTTTCCAGGTGTGTCACCCTCCTAGCTCCTCCGCGTGCTCCCCAGCCAGGAAGGTCTCCAAACTGCACCTTTCAGGTTCTTATGGAGGCTTCATCATATCAGAATGATCAGTCAGTAACTCCTTTTCTCAGCCCTCTGCCCTCTTGGAAGAATGGGAGGTGGGACTGAAAGTTCTACACTTCTAATCATGGCTTAGTCTTTCTGATGACCTGCCTCCATTCAGGAGCCCACAAGAATCACCTCCCTGGGACAAAGACACTGCCATCACCAGGAAAGTGCAAGGGATTAAGAACCCAGTGTCACGAACCAGGCTCAAAGACCAAATGTTAGAACAAAAGATGTTCCTAATACTCTTATCACTTAGAAATTACAAGGGTTCTGGGAGCTCTGTGCTAGGAACTTGGGGAATCTATCTATCTATCTATCTATCTATCTATCTATCTATCTATCTATCTACCTACCTATCTATCTATATTTCTACAATCTCAGAGCACCTTGTAAAAAATAAATGGACTGTAAACTTGAAGTTTTATTTCTGTATTCTCAATTGTAAATAACTGGTCTATGTGTCTATCCTCATGCCATTACCACACTGTTGTACTGTATTTAATTACTGTTGCCTTGTGGTAAGCTCTGAAATCAGGAAGCATAAGTTCTTTTACTTTGTTCTTTTTCGAGATCATTTAGACTACTCTGGATGCTTCCAGCTTCCATATAAACTTGAGCATCAGCTTGTCAATATCTACACAGAAGCCAGCTATAATTCTAATAGGGATTGCATTGATCTGTAGACCAATTTGGGAAATATTGCCTTCGTAACAATATTAAGTCTTCAGATCCATGAACATGGATGTCTTTCCACTTGTCTTTTTAAATTTCTTTCCACTAGGTTTTGTGGTTTTCAGAGTACATGTTTTACACTTCTTTTGTTAAATTTGTTCTGAATGTTTTCTTCTATTTGATAGTCATGAATGAAGTGGTTTTACTTTATTTTTTAAGATTGTTCATTGCCATCATGGTGTTTTAAAGTCATATCCCTCTTGACTATTAATAAATTAATTTTGTATTTTAGAGAGGCTTCTAGCTGGGTTTTGCAGATTTAAGATGACTGATATATCAAGTTGGCTAATATTACCAACCCTACCTATTTACCTTTTTTAAATCCTTTATGTTCCTTTTGATGATTCATACTCAGATAATCACAAGAGAAGAGTGGAAGTATTTTGCTCTTTAAAACAGTTTAGGGTCCAGAAGGAAATGAGTGTGTAGGAGAAATTTCCTACAAAACAACAGACGTCATTCTTTGCTCTGTCCCAGTTGTGCTGGTCTTCTTGCTGTTCTTCAAAGGTGCCAGCACATTCCTCCCTCAGGGCTGGGGATATGCTCTTCTTTGGTTGGAATGCTCTCCCTGCACTTTATTCAGGCCTTTGAACAAATGTCACTTCCTCTGAGAGGCCTGCCCTTGACCCCTCAAACTAAAACAGGACCTCCAATGCTCTCTATCCTCTGTTTTTATTATCATAGCACTTATCATTCTGACAACATACTATATACTTTTTTACTATATTGTCCACTCCTTTCTACTAGAACACAAAATGTGTGAGAGGAAGATCACCACTATCAGCCCAGTTCTTGCTTCACAATAGGTGCTTAGTACCTACTTTGTTGAATCCACAGAGTAGATACTAAATAAATTCATTCATTCCCAGATCTATTGACTACAAAGAATAAAACAGGTAGAGTGACACTTATTCAGTAGACCAAGGAATCCCAACCAGTGTGTGGGAACTTGTATGTTGTACGTAATTAAGGGAAAGTATATGTAGCTAAAAAGTAAGAAACTTGGGCTCCGGAGTTCAACCTGGGTTTGAATATTTCCTGCTAGTTGGAACTATACAACCTCAGACAGGTTATTTAACTTCTCTAAGGTTCAATTTCCTCATCTGTAAAATGCAATTGTATCGCTTCATAGGGTCCCGATGTAGAAATGAAAGAATATAAAACATGAAAACACTTGGAAGCACCCCGCTCATAGTAACGCTTGGTAAATGTCAGCTGTTGGGAAAACACTGCTCATGTTGTCAGTGTTTGCTTAGTCTCCTGGGACTAAACAAATTCCGAATTTCTGAACAATGCTTCCTAAATCTGTGTAATATGAATTTTCAAATGTATTTAATGTTGCTATGGGAGAAAAATATAAATTCATATATTACAGAATTCACAATAACTTCTGTCCTTATTGTCTGGACAAGAGTTACTAAAAGTATAACCAAATGTTTGTGCCTGAGGGTGTCCATGGTCATTTTTAACCTAAAGAGATAATCCTCATACTAGGCTATAATTGCTATAAGGACAGTGACCTTGCCTTTCTTATATTTCTCTGCATCTCTATCACTTGGTGCATATATTAGGCAGTTAGTAGTCATCAATTTTTATTTTGCTAATTTTTGAATATTAGCATTGTTAGAAAACATCACTCATGTTGTCAGTGGGTGTTTGTCACTGGCTTGATTGTCAGAATAACAGCAAATCAGAGTCTGCAGGAACTAATGTCAACAGTCTCAATCTTTTAGGGGTGCTGAACTATCTAGGGAGCACTTCATAAATTAGAGGTGCTAGCTGATAACAGATGAAATTAGGAGCCAAAGTTTTCCACTTCTTCTGAGGGTAAGAACAAATATTTGTCGTGGTCCAGCCACAACAAGTCTGTTACGGGGTCCTCGAACGGGAAAAGGTATGGAATTAAATAAATGATAGACAGAGAATTAAAGATATATACATAAAGATGGGTTCGGGAGGACCACACGGCAAACAGTCTCTACTGCTCCTAAGCAGATGCAATGGCCACCCCCAGAAGCACAACCATCTTAATTCAGGAAAAAAACGTGGTCCATTAGCAATTCAGTTGTTTCCAAGACCACTCAAAGACAACCCCCACCATAACATTTAGATCTAACTTTACACCAATAAGAAACTAGCTTCCAGCCTCCTCCGGAGAACATGGGTGGAACAAGCAATAATCAGGTATAGCTCTTTGTTAACTGGGCAGATGAGATGGGTGGTTAGGTCCAGCACCTGTCCCCTGGATATAAAAACACTCTGTTTATATTTTGGTCCCCAACAGATCCCCTTTTTGTATTTATTAAAACTTCAAATTCACGTGTTGTGATTCATACTCATCTGAATTCCCATGGTCGGTTTTGGAGGCAGACTGGAAAAATATAAAATAAATAACAATATTAAAACAGCCAATGCTAATAGATACTATAACAAGTGTCCTAATACAATGAAGTGATTAAAGCCTATTAGATTATCAAGCAAAGTCTTAATAACTAATACAACAGGATCTAAAATAAAATTCTTAGTCTTAAATGACCTTAACATGTTAATGTAATTTCACCAAGTCCATGTTGACACCATCACCGCTTCATATTATTTGTAAATGTAACCCAATCCTATTTTAGTCTGAGAAATGTCCCAAGGAGCAGGAGTCACACACATTCAGGAAAAGTCCACAAGGCACTGGAGTTGTGGTCACATTTCCATGCTTTGCAGCTAGAGTCCAAGTCCCAATGACCACTGCTTCTAGCTGGTAATGATTTGGGTAGACTGGAAAAGCTGTCTGCAGCACGTATGGAGATGGAGCTTCTGTTTTCTTTAAACTGGAGAGGTGAACCCAGGGTGCCTTTCTCTGGAGCCTTGCAACCATGGCGTGGTGAAGAGAACCTGGGGATACACTATGCTGGGTGGCAAAGGTAAATTCGTCTAAATTAG
Source organism: Saccopteryx bilineata (assembly GCF_036850765.1). Lineage (NCBI taxonomy): Eukaryota > Metazoa > Chordata > Mammalia > Chiroptera > Emballonuridae > Saccopteryx > Saccopteryx bilineata. The sequence continues at coordinate 255,023,021 of NC_089492.1, read as the reverse complement.
GAGCAAGCCCCAGCTTAGAATAGGCATGGGGCATTGAGGCAAGCGGAATAAAGGAAACACTAAGTATTAAACAAAGCAGCAGAAAATAAGACTATCAACACCCACAACAGAGACCTTCGAGGGATGAATAAAAACCTGAATATTCAGGCAAGGCATAGTAAGTAGCCCTTGAGTCCATAAGAAATGAGATCAATTTACCTGCTACCTGGAAGAAATAACCAGGCTCATCCACAGCGACGTGAAATGGGGCCGATGGCCCTGGGCACCTTTAGTCTTCAGTGGCAAGCCCCAGTAGGCTGGCAAGGTCAGGTCACAGGTAGCCGGAGCAGGGCTGGAAGAGACTGAACCCTCCCTTGGAGGAGTGAGGGGGCAGCTTACCTTCCAGTGTCCCCTTTTTTTATAGCAAAGGCATGTCCCTGGCAGGGGCAAAGAAGCTCAATGACCTTTCTTTCCACTCTTGAAGCAGGGCCCTGATGTCCTATGAAGCCACTTCGGGGTGTTGGAGCCTTTATGGGTGTATCCTAAGAGCTGGTATTTTGCCTGATCTCTTTTCTGTTCCTCTCTTGGTCATTATAGACCTTAAAAGCCATGCTTAGGAGATCTCTTTGAGGGGTTTGAGGGTCCCCATCTGCCTATATAAACTTTTTCCGTATATCTGGAGCTAATTGGAAAAAAAACAAAAACAGCGTTATCTGGATAACAGATTTGACAGAGAAAGGGATGAGAGCAAAGTAAAACAAGCCTTATACAATTGCTCTTGTGAAGTGAGTCTCTCATCCAGGGTCATGGTGTCTCGCCAACCATTCAGGAACCCACCGAGAAGCTTCAGCAGACCTAGGAAAAACACACACATATCCTCAGCCCTGTAGAGAACAGGATCTGGCCCTTGCCAGATTCCTGTGAGTGGGTCCCTCCATTGCACCTCAGGGAAGGCTTTCCTTGCAGGGTTCCAGAGTCTCTCTGCTGCTGAATGACCCTGTACATCAATATTCAGAAAATTTAAAGTAAAAAGAGCATGACAAAGAAGATTTGCAGGAGTTTGAGGGTATAATTTCCCCTTTTTAATTTTTTCTAATTGATTTTTAAGCGTTTGATGTGCACGCTCTACAGTGCCTTGACCCTGGGGATTGTAGGGAATTCCCGTCTTTAGGTCAATTCCAAAAGTCTGACAAAATGTAGTAAATGCTTTTCCTACATATGCAGGAGTATTATCAGTTTTAATCAGTTTAGGAAATCCAATAATAGAAAATGCATACAGACAATGAGCTATAACATGCTTAGCAGCCTCTCCTGTTCTGGCAGAGGCTACTATAAATCCAGAATAAGTATCCACTGTAACGTGGACAAAGGATTGTTTGCCAAATGAAGGTATATGAGTAACATTCATTTGCCAAAGCTGTCCTGGTAGGAGACCTCGAGGGTTAACTCCAAATGAAAGGACAGATTGTAGTATAGGACATCTTGGGCAGGATTTAACAATCTGCCATGCTGCTTCCCAAGAAAGTTGAAACTATTTACACAGGGCTGCAGCGTTCTGGTGATGAATAGTATAAAACTGAATTGCTTGATCTGTCATGGTTACTCCAATAATTTTCTTTTGGGTAACTTGATCGACAAGGGCATTCCCTTGTGCTAAAGCTCCAGGGAGCATGGAGTGAGCTCGAATATGTCCTATAAAACATGGAGCTCTATGTTGACATACAAGTCTTTGAAGTAGGAAAAATTACTGAAATAGTTCCTCATTAGCAGTTGTCCCTAAGACAACAGTCTCTATAGTGGAAATAACCATAAGTAAATATTTGCTGTCTATGTACAGATTAAAGGAGGAACATGGTAAATGCTGAAAAGCCATAATAACGGCATGTAATTCTACTCTTTGAGCTGATTTTAAGGCAATGGTTTCAGTATAAACTTGTCCATCGATTATTAAGCCTGCTATTCCTGAGCAGGACTCATCAGTAAAAACTGTAGATACTTCAGGAATGGGCTTATTAACAATTGTCTTAGGAAATACAAATGTAGTAATTAATGAAAATTGAACTATTTTATCAGCTGGGTAGTGAGAATCAATCTGGCCTGTAAAATTTGCAAAAGCAATTTGCCATTTAGTGGAAGTTTCCCAAAGCCATTGTTGTTGATCCTTTGAAAAAGGAACAAAAATAATTTGAGGCTCAAAACCTATAAGTTGTAAAAGTCGCCTACACCCCTTGATAATCAAGGAGGCAACAAGATCAAAATATGGAGATAAAACTTTTTTAGGAGTAACAGCCAAATGAATCCATTCAATAGGACCTGAAGCTTGCCACAATAGTCCCGTTGGAGTGTAACTCGAGGGACAAATTAATAAGGCAACTGATTCTTCAGGATTTATGCGTTTTAGTTGTGCTTGTTGCAAGGCTTTTTCTACAAGCTTTAAAGCTTGCTGTCCCACAGCTGTAAGTAACCGAGAAGCTGGTTCAGCCGAGCCTCTAAGAATATCAAAAAGTGGCTTCAGTTCTCCAGTAGTTAATTTCAAGGAAGGTCTAAGCCAATTAATATCTCCTAATAATTACTGGAAATCATTCAAATTTTACAAATGATCTGTCCTGATTTCTAATTTTTGTGGACGAATTTGTTGTCCCTTAATAATTTATCCTAAATAAGAGAAAGGCAAAGATTGCTGTACCTTTTCAGGAGCTATATAAAGTCCTGATTCTTTCAAAGAATATTCTAGTTGTTGTAGAATAGTCAGCACAGTGTCTTTATCTGGATGAGCAGTAAGAATATCATCCATATAATGAATTATGTATGCCTTAGGGTGCTGCCTTCGTACTGGAGAGATAGCTTGAGCAACATATTTTTGGCACAAGGTAGGACTATTAGCCCTACCTTGAGGCAAAACTCTTTACTGGTATCGCTCCATTGGAGCCTGAAAATTAAGTGAAGGAACACTGAATGCAAAATGCTTGCAATCATGAGGGCTTAAAGAAATAGTAAAAAAGCAATCCTTCAAGTCAATAATTACAAGGTGAAAATTCCATGGAATGGCAGTAGGAGAAGGGAGTCCTAGCTAGAGAGGACCCATAATTTCCATAGTCTTATTTATTTCTCTCAAATCTTATATTAGCCTCCAGTTTCCTGATTTCTTTTTTAATTTTATTTTTTTAATGGGGCGACATCAATAAACCAGGTTACATATATTCAAAGATCAACAAGTCCAGGTAATCTTGTCTTTCAATTATGTTGCATACCCATCACCCAAAGTCAGATTGTCCTCTGTCACCTTCTATCTAGTTTTCTTTGTGCCCCTCCCCCTCCCCCTTTCTCTCTCTCTTTCCCTCCTCCCCCTGTAACCACCACACTCTTATCAATGTCTCTTAGTTTCACTTTTATGTCCCACCTACGTATGGAATAATGCAGTTCCTGTTTTTTTCTGATTTACTTATTTCACTTCATATAATGTTATCACGATCCCACCATTTTGCTGTAAATGATCCGATGTCATCATTTCTTATGGCTGAGTAGTATTCCATAGTGTATATGTGCCACATCTTCTTTATCCAGTTATCTATTGACGGGCTTTTTGGTTGTTTCCATGTCCTGGCCACTGTGAACAATGCTGCAATGAACATGGGGCTGCATGTGTCTTTACGTATCAATGTTTCTGAGTATATACCCAGTAGAGGGATTGCTGGGTCATAAGGTAGTTCTATTTTCAGTTTTTTGAGGAACCACCATACTTTCTTCCATAATGGTTGTACTACTTTACATTCCCACCAACAGTGTATGAGGGTTCCTTTTTCTCCACAGCCTCTCCAACATTTGCTATTACCTGTCTTATTAATAATAGCTAATCTAACAGGTGTGAGGTGGTATCTCATTGCAGTTTTGATTTGCATTTCTCTAATAACTAAATAAGATGAGCATCTTTTCATATATCTGTTGGCTATTTGTACTTCCTCCTGGGAGAAGTGTCTGTTCATGTCCTCTTCCCATTTTTTTATTGGATTGTTTGTTTGTTTGTTGTTGAGTTTTATGAGTTCTTTGTATATTTTGGATATTAGGCCCTTATCTGAGCTGTTGTTTGAAAATATCATTTCTCATTTAGTTGGCTTTCTGTTTATTTTGTTATCAGTTTCTCTTGCTGAGCAAAAACTTCTTAGTCTGATGTAGTCCCATTCATTAATTTTTGCCTTCACTTCTCTTGCCATTGGAGTCAAATTCATAAAATGCTCTTTAATACCCAGGTCCATGAGTTTAGTACCTATGTCTTCTTCTATGTACTTTATTGTTTCAGGTCTTATGTTTAGATCTTTGATCCATTTTGAGTTAATTTTAGTACAGGGGGACAAACTGAAGTCCAGTTTCATTCTTTTGCATGTGGCTTTCCAGTTTTCCCAGCACCATTTAATGAAGACGCTTTCTTTTCTCCATTGTATGTTCTTGGCCCCTTTATCAAAAATTATTTGACTATATATATGTGGTTTTATTTCTGGACTTTCTATTCTGTTCCATTGGTCTGAGTGTCTATTTTTCTGCCAATACCATGCTGTTTTGATTGTTGTGGCCCTATAATATAGTTTGAAGTCAGGTATTGTAATGCCCCCAGCTTCATTCTTTTTCTTTAGGATTGCTTTGGCTATTTGGGGTTTTTTATAGTTCCATATAAATCTGATGATTTTTTGCTCTATTTCTTTAAAAAATGTCATTGGAATTTTGATGGGAATTGCATTAAATTTGTATATTGCTTTGGGTAATATAGCTATCTTGATTATATTTATTCTTCCTAATCAAGAACAAGGAATATTCTTCCATCTCATTATATCTTTCTCGGTTTCTCTTAACAATGGTTTATAGTTTTCATTATATAAGTCCTTTACATTCTTTGTTATGTTTATTCCTAAGTATTTCATTTTTTTGTTGCAATTGTGAAGGGGATTATTCTTTTGAGTTCGTTCTCAGTTGTTTCATTGTTGGCATATAAAAAGGCTATTGACTTCTGTATGTTAATTTTGTATCCTGCGACCTTACTGTATTGGCTTATTGTTTCTAGTAGTCTTTTTGTGGATTCTTTGGGGTTTTAGATGTATAGGATCATATCAACTGCAAAAAATGATACCTTTACTTCTTCTATTCCGATATGGATGCCATTTATTTCTTTGTCTTGTCTGATTGCTTTGGCTAGAACCTCTAGTACCACATTAAATAAGAGTGGAGAGAGTGGACAACCCTGTCTTGTTCCTGATTTAAGGGGGAAAGCCTTCAGTTTAGTGCCATTTAATATGATGTTAGCTGATGGTTTATCATATATGGCCTTTATCATGTTGAGATATTTTCCTTCTATACCCATTTTGTTGAGAGTCTTAAACATAAAATTGTGTTGTATTTTATCGAAAGCCTTTTCTACGTCTATTGATAAGATCATGTGGTTTTTGTTCTTTGTTTTGTTGATATGGTGTATTACATTAACCATTTTACGTATGTTGAACCATCCTTGAGATTCTGGGATGAATCCCACTTGATCATGATGTATTATTTTTTTTAATATGTTGTTGTATTCGATTTGCTAGTATTTTGTTTAGTATTTTAGCATCTGTATTCATTAGAGATATTGGTCTGTAGTTTTCTTTTTTTGTGCCATCCTTGCCTGGTTTTGGTATAAGGGTTATGTTGGCCTCATAAAATGTGTTTGGAAGTATTGCTTCTTCTTCAATTTTTTGGAAGACTTTGAGTAGAATAGGAACCAAGTCTTCTTTGAATGTTTGATAAAATTCGCTGGTATAACTGTCAGGGCCTGGACTTTTATTTTGGGGGAGGTTTTTAATGTTTTTTTTTATTTCTTCTCTACTAATAGGTCTGTTTAGGCTTTCTGCTTCTTCTTGACTCAGTCTAGGAAGTTGTATTGTTCTAGGAATTTATCCATTTCTTCTAGGTTGTTGAATTTAGTGGCATAAAGTTTTTCATAGTATTCTACAATAATTCTTTGTATATCTACGGTGTCCGTGGTGATTTCATTTTGGATTTTGTTTATATGAGTTCTTTCTCTTTTTTTCTTGGTAAGTCTTGCCAAGGGTTTGTCAATTTTGTTGATCTTTTCAAAGAACCAGCTCTTTGTTCTATTAATTTTTTCTATACTTTTACTGTTCTCTATTTCATTTATTTCTGCTCTGATTTTTATTATCTCCTTTCTTTGGCTGGTTTTGGGTTTTCTTTGTTCTTCTTTTTCTAGTTCCTTAAGGTGGGAAGTTAAGTGGTTCACTTGGGCTCTCTCTTGTTTGTTCATATATGCCTGAAGTGATATGAACTTCCCTCTTATCACTGCTTTTGCTGCATCCCATAGATTCGGATATGTCATATTGTCATTTTCATTAGTCTGTATATATCTTTTGATCTCTGCACTTATTTCTTCTTTGACCCATTCATTTTTTAAAAGTATGTTGTTTAGTTTCCACATTTTTGTGGGATTTTTTTCCTCCTTTTTGCAGTTGAATTCTAGTTTCAAGGCTTTATGATCAGAAAATATGCTTGGTACAACTTCGATTTTTCTGAATTTGCTGATGTTGTTTTTGTGGCCCAACATATGGTCAATTCTTGAGAATGATCCATGTACACTGGAGAAAAATGTATACTCAGTCACTTTGGGATGAAATGTCCTGTAGATGTCTATCATATCCAGGTGCTCTAGTGTTTTGTTTAAGGCCACTATATCTTTGTTGATTCTCTGTTTGGATGACCGATCTAGAGCCGTCAGCAGTGTATTGAGGTCTCCAAGTATGATTGTATTTTTGTCAGTTTTTGTTTTAAGGTCAATAAGTAGCTGTCTTATATATTTTGGTGCTCCTTGGTTTGGTGCATATATATTAAGACTTGTTATGTCTTCTTGATTCAGTGTCCCCTTAGCCATTATGAAATGGCCATTTTTGTCTCTGAGTACTTTTGTTGTCTTGTAGTCAGCATTATCAGATATGAGTATTGCTACACGGGTTTTTTTTTTTTTTTTTTTGGATGTTCTTTGCTTGGAGTATTGTTTTCCAGCCTTTCACTTTGAATTTGTTTTTATCCTTGTTACTTAGATGAGTTTCTTGTAGGCAGCATACAGTTGGATTTTCTTTTTTAATCCATTCTGCTACTCTGTGTCTTTTTATTGGTGAGTTTAATCCATTTACATTTAGTGTAATTATTGACACTTGTGAGTTCCCTATTGCCATTTTATAGATTGCTTTCTGTTAGTTTTGTGTCTTGTTTGATCCTTCTCTTTCATTTTTCTATCTTTTGTTTTTATTTGGTTTTATTCCATACATCTTTCCACTGTTGCTATCTTTTTTATCTCATGTGCTTCTGTGGTGGTTTTTTCAATGGTTGTTACCTTTAAGTAATGAAAAGGGTTCCTACCCTGTTCATTGTAGCGAACTATTTTGTGAGTACTTTTGCACTCCATCGTCCTTTGCTACTGTTAATCTCCATCTTCTCCCCCCTTTCTTTTTGTTGTTGTCACAGTTTAAATTTAGTTTTATTGTGTTCTTCTTGGAGCTTTTACTTGTGGCTTTATTTTTTTTTTTGTTCTTTGTATCTGATTGGAGAACCCCCTTTAGTAATTCCTGGAGTGGGGGTTTTCTGATGATAAATTCCCTCATCTTTTCTGTATCTGTGAATGTTTTTATTTCTCCTTCATATTTGAAGGATAGCTTTGATGGGTATAGTATTTGTGGCTGAGAGTTCCTCTGTTTCAAGACTTTAAATATTGGGGTCTACTCTCTTCTAGCTTGTAGAGTTTCTGCTGAGAAATCTGATGATAATCTAATGGGCCTTCCTTTATATGTTGTATTCTTCTTTTCCCTGGCTGCCTTGAGAATTTTTTCTTTGCCGTTGGTTTGTGCCAATTTCATTATGATGTGCCTTGGAGTAGGTTTGTTGGGGTTAAGAAAACTCGGAGTTCTGTTTGCTTCATGAATTTGAGGCTTTAGTTCTTTCCACAGGCTTGGGAAGTTCTCACCTATTATTTGTTTGAGTATGTTCTCCATTCCATTTTCTCTCTTTTCTCCCTCTGATATACCTATTATTCTTATGTTATTCTTTCTGATGGAGTCAGATAATTCTTGTAGGGCTATCTCATTTTTTTAAATTTTTGAGTCTCTTTCTTCTTCTCTCTGTTGTGCCTCAAGTTGCTTGTCTTCTATTTCACTAATCCTCTCTTCTATCTGGCCTGTTCTATTAGCTAAGCTTGTGACCTCATTTTTCAGCTCGTGAATTGAGTTTTTCATCTCTGTTTGATTTGTTTTTATAGTTTCAATTTCCTTGGACATATATTCTTTGTGTTCATTGAGTTGTTTTCTGAGCTCCCTAAATTGCCTTTTTGTGTTTTCTTGTATATCTCTGAGTATTTTTAGGATTTCTATCTTGAATTCTCTGTCATTTAGCTCCAAGGTTTCCAATATATTAAATTTTTTCTCCATAGATTTTTCCTCATCTATCTGTGTTACCTCTCTTTCTTTTGTATCCATGATATTCAACTTTCTCTTCCTTAATGACATCTGAGGGTGGTTTTGTTGATAGTATTAATGAGATTTAATAAAAAATAAAAAGTTAAAAAAATAAAAAATTGAAAAAAGTTGTTTTTTTAATTAATAATGAAATAAAGAAAAATAAAATAAAATTAAAATTAAAAAAAAGGAAATTATTCCCCCCCTCCTTTTTTCCTCTCCTCTCCTCTCCCCTCTTTCTTGAGAAAATCTTGTGGTGAACTGTGAATTATATTGTATTTAATAGAACAAACAATGCCTGCAATGGAGGGCCTGAATTGGGGAAAAGTAATAAAGAGGCAAGAAAAAAAAATAAAATAAAAAATAAAAAAGGGGTGTATGGACCCACAAAAAGCAAATAATGAAAAAATTTGGATCAAGAATAAAATGATTTGCGTTTAGGTGTTGGTTGACTAAGAGTTATGATGAGAGGAGTAAGAGGGAAACAGGAAAATGGGGGGACAAATTAAAAAATTACTATTGTATTTAGTGGAACAAGAGCTTGATAAAATGGAGAGCCAGGGATGGGAGCACTGCTAGTGAGTTAAAAAGGTGAAGTAAAAAAAAACCAAAATGCCACAAACATAAGTTTGAGTTCCAGATAAAATAATTTGTTTGTTATTGAGGTTTGAATGAGAGGAGACGTAAAGGAGAAAGGAAGAAAGTAATATAGAGGGAGAAAAGAAAGAGAGAGAGAAAAAAAAAGAGGGAACCACTAAAAGAAGAAAAAAGAAAAAAGAGGAGAGAGAGAGTTAAGGGTTTTGGAGTGCAACCCTCACAGAGAGAAAGGAAGAGGAAAGAAAAGATAATGGGAGATGTAACACTTATGGGTAGTGTAGTTCAAGGAGAGGAGAGAGTAAGACCGGTAGAGAGTTAAACGACCAAATTGGAGGAGGAAAAAAAAAATCAAGGATGAAGATAAGAGAAACAAACGAACAAATATAATAAAATGGGATAGGTTATAAAGTCTGCGGATTATTCTTGATTTTAAGAGGTTATCTTCTTGCTTTTTCTTTTCTCTCCCTCTTCCTGGTCGGTGACTCTGTACCCCGGGTTCTGCCCCTTTGGCATGCTCAGGTAGAGGTTTGCAGTTGATAAGTCTCTATGGCAATGTCATGTATTGTGCTTCAGTCTCGTTGGCAGTCGAGGCTCATTAGCATTTATAGGCTCCGACAGTGAGAGAGTCCGTGTTCCTGGAGCCTTTCTCCTAGTCTTTCCTTCCTCAATTAGTAGCCTGATAATCCAGCTATGGGGTTGCTGCTGCCTCTGCCTGGATAGTAAGAGGCTCAAAGAGTTGGCAATTCCCCACTCTATTCCCACTCAGCACAGGGCTCTGGGTAAGGCTCAGTCAGTCAGAGCCGCTAGCATAATCAGCCAGGGCTTCCGCCCACTCAAAGACTTCTGACTCTGCTACTCTGTCTGGTAACACGGGTGGGCACCCACTACCAGGGTGCTTGGAGGAAACTCTCGTTCACTATCTGCGCGCGCAGACCAGGATGTTAGACCGGAAGTCTCGCCCTCTGAGTGAAACCCCCCGCCCGCACTAAAAAGTTCCAGCGTTGGAATTGGCCCTCACTCCGTCCCCGTGTGCGGCTTTTTCAAGGTGCTGGGGCGGCCTGAGACTCCGCCCTCGGCCCACACAAAGGCCCCCGACTCTGCCCCTCCATGGGACAACATGGGCTCCCACTCCCAAGGTGCTGTGAGGAGTCTCCTGCCCACTCTCCATGCACGCAGACCAGGATGTGAGGCCGGAGTCTTGCCCTCTGAGTGAAACCTCCCGCCCGCACTGAAAAGTTCCAGTGTTGGAATTACCTCTCACTCCCTCCCTGTGTGCAGCTCTCCCAGGGCGCTGGGGTGGCCCAGAGGCTTTCGGCCCACACAAAGGCCTCTGACTCTGCCTCTCTGTGGTACAACACGGGCGCACCCTCCCGGGGCTTTGGAAGGAATCTCTCACCCACTATCTGCGCGCGCCGACTAGGAGATCAGGTAAAATGGCTGCCCCGCTTGTCTTTCTTTGTCTGGGTTTGGCGCGAGTGTTAGCTGTATTGCCCGGGTTGTCATAGGAACAGTTTTTCCTCGGCTTGGATCTCCGTGCCACAGCCTGGTTCAGCCATTTGTGCCACGGCCTGGATCTATTCACCCCCTTTGCCCGCCTTAGTTTCTATATTCTCAGTTTTCAGTGAAAACTGCCCTGTTTAGGTTAGTGAGGAAGGCGGAGCATTTCTTACTTTCTATTTCCTTCGGGGTTTGGTTATATATTTAGCCAATTTTTCGCTCGATCATACCTTTGGGTGTATTGTGAAACATCTGGAGGCTCCAAGGATAGGTTTTTCTGTTTCTGGTTGAAGAACTTGTTGAGTTTTGGGGGAGATTTATCGGTATCACTTCCTACCCCGCCATTACTCTGACGTCATCTCCTGATTTCTTTTTAATGACAAATATAGGCGTATTCCATGAACTATTATGGTTCAATGTGCCCAAGCTCTTGTACCAATCGAGCAGCTGCCTTAAGTTTCCCCTGAGAAAGGGGCCATTGGTCTACCCATACAGGATTTCCAAGTAATTGGGTCTGCACAATGCATTATTGGGGTAGCAGGAGCTACCAAGGCCCCTATGCTAAATTTTGATATTCTAACCCTTAGTGGGCAAAAATTCCTGGTCAAGCATCTGAGTACTAACTAAACTATTAGGACTGACAAGCAACACTCCTATATTTTTTAAAACATCTCTACCTCACAAATTAACTGGTAATCCAGGGAGCACATAAGGCTGAAAAAGTCCAGAATGACCTTCTTTATCTTTCCATTGTAAATAACTAGAGCTTTGTTCAGGGGATTTACTCTGCCCTATACCTTGTAATTCTGTGGTTGATGCATGAGTGGGCCAGGAAGGAGGCCAATGTAGCTTAGCAATAACAGATACATCAGCTCCAGTATCTAAAAGTCCTTTAAATTTACATCCTTGTATTATTAGTTCCATTTCAGGGCGTTCCTGACCTATTTTTCTAATCCAATAGGCAGCATCAGTGGAACCAAATCCTCAATTCTTTCAGGGTTTCTTTTGCAGGGTTTGGCCCTGTCTTAAAAGAGGTAAAAGGATTAATTGAGCAATTTTCATGTCAGGGGAAATAGTGATTATATTCCTCAGAGTGTGAGCCATTACTTTAATTTCCCCTGTATAACCTGAATCAATTACTCCAGGGAGAACAAAAAATTCTCTCATAGTTAAACTACTTTTGCCTAATAAGAGTCCTACTGTGTTACTGGGAAGTGGCCCAAAAATTCCAGTGGGTATGGCTTGAGGTCCCATTTCTGGAGTTAATACGAATTGGGAGGTGGGACTGAGGTCCAGTCCCGCACTGCCTGTTGCTGCCCAGGACAGTTGGGCAATGTTTGGCCTGCTGGAATCAGAATTTGCTGAGGAAACACCGGCATCGTCCCTATTGTTTGATGGGGCTGGGGAGGGCCCCACTGTCCATTTCCCTGAATCACTTGCCCTTCGGCAGTATATTTAGACTTACATTCATTTGCCCAATGTTTCCCTCTCCTACAGAGTGGGCAGAGGTCTGGAGTTTTAGGAACTGGCTGCCCACAAATAGGAGGCTGAGGCTGATATCCAGGGGGGTAGGGCAACTTTTAGCAAAATGTCCCACACCCCTGCATTGGAAACAAGGTCCATGAGCAGCAGTACTTTCCTGGCTTTCCTTTTTTCGTTTGTTTTGCCTTTTATCAAAATATTCTGGAATTCTTGCCTTAGCGTCTGTGGTAAAAGCAAGACCTTGCATGTGTGAAGTCCCAACATCGGCGCATATTCTGATATAGTCCTCTCTATCTCCCCTCTTGCGGTGAGGCCGAAGTGCAGCCTGACAAGCCGAATCGGCATTCTCATACGCTAACTGCTTTATTAGAATCTTTCCTACATTTTTATCCTCTACTATTCTTTCGACTGCTTGAATTAGCCATGAAAGAAATTCTTGAAATCGCTCGTCTGCGCTTTGTCTAATTTTACTAAATTCTTCCGTTTTTGCCCCTGGAGTAGGCGGGCATTTCCATGCCTTTGTGGCTATCTGATTAATTATATCATAAGTAGTTAATTGATACTCTAATTGAGTTGCCATATGGGCATACTGTCCTTCTCCAGTTAACATCTCTATAGTAAAAGCAACCTCCTCTTGCTGGTTTTACTTATCCTGCTCCACAGCCTTTTCATGAAAGTCTGACTTCCACAGCAAATAATCACCTCCAAGAGACAAGCACAAGCAATCGCCTTCCAGTCATTTGGCCGAAGAGCCTTTGCACTAATAGTATCTAATAAACCAAGTGTAAAAGGGGAAGTAGGCCCATACTGAGCACAAGCAAGTTTAAGTTCTTTCAGAGTTTTAAAATGTACAGGTTCATGTTCTCGCACTAATTTTCCTTCATCATTCTGTCTTTCTACAACAGGAAAACAGGTAAAGCCATTTATTGTTTCCCCTGTATTTCAAGCCTGGTCTATAGATAGTTGGAGTGGGGATTTTCCAGATTTTGAGCTATAGACTCTGGAATTAACCCGATAAGGGTACGGAGGAGAAGAGGGTTGAATGTAGGAAGGAGCAGAGGGTGGCAGAGACTTCGCAGTTAAGGCAGCCATAGCCACAAAATTTTTATCCGCCTGGTCATCCTCAGACTCCAAGTTGTTCTCATATTCACATTCCTCTGTGTCCGGCTCGCCCTGATACTCTTCAGACGTCGATTCATCCTCATATGGAAACATTTCTACAAAAAGGTCCCTTATTTTTTATCCTAGTATTCCCATAGTTATTTACTCCCAAATTATTACTATACTCTCCCCCCACACTGTACTTAAAAGCTCCACTCTAAAAGCTTTAACTCACTTTGTGTGCTCACTTCTGGGGGAGTTCCATTACATCTCCTCTTTCCCTTTTTCGATGGCCACACGTATGGGCGCCAATTGTCGCAGTCCAGCCACGACAAGTCTGTTACGGGGTCCTCGAACGGGAAAAGGTATGGAATTAAATAAATGATAGACAGAGAATTAAAGATATATACCATAAAGATGGGTTTGGGAGGACCACACGGCAAGCAGTCTCTACTGCTCCTAAGCAGATGCAACGACTGTCCCCAGAAGCACAACCATCTTTATTCAGGGAAAAAAACGTGATCTATTAGCAATTCAATTGTTTCCAAGACAACTCAAAGACAACCCCCACCATACCATTTAGATCTAACTTTACACCAATAAGAAACTAGCTTCCAGCCTCCTCCGGAGAACATTGGTGGGACAAGCAATAATCAGGTATAGCTCTTTGTTAACTGGGCAGGTGAGATGGGTGGTTAGGCCCAACACCTGTCACCTGGATATAAAAACACCCTCTATATATTTTGGTCCCCAACAAATATTTACATGGCAAATTCTGTATGTTTGTTCGCACAGAAAGAATTTCCAGCCTTAGGGTTTATCACAGGTCAGGATCCCTGCGATTACACTTAAATGAGCAGACAGGCACACACAGAGACACACACATAGGTTGCACCAACTTCTCCAACCCCACGTTATCCAAGAAGCTGATATAAATTAAACTTATTGTCAGCGATTTAGTGGAACTATTTAAATAATCCATTAATCTGCTTATCAGGAAAAATGTTCATTTCTAATGGTAGTACTTGTAGTCTGATTTATAAATATTGGTAGCTGAGAAGACTTTATGTTTATATATGTTTTAGTTTTTTGCATATGAGTTTGTTCTTTATTGCTATAATGCAAAAAATAATTATTTGTTTCTTGTTTTTACACTACTGAGAGCCATATTTTGGGGCATCAAGAAGGCCTAGATGGCAAATTTTTTTTTGTGACAGAGACAGAGAGAGGGTCAGATAGGGACAGACAGACAAGAAGGGAGAGAGAAGAGAAGCATCAATTCTTCATTGCGGCACCTTAGTTGTTCATTGATTGATTTCTCATATGTGCCTTGACCAGGGGGCTACAGCAGACCAAGTGACCCCCTGCTCAAGCCAGCGACCTTGGTCCCGAGCTGGTGAGCCTTGCTCAAACCAGATGAGCCAGTGCTGAAACCAACAACCTCAGGGTTTCAAACCTGGTTCCCAGTCTGACACTCTATCCACTGTGTCACCGCCTGGTCAGGCTAATGGCAATTTAACAGACATTAGAAGTAGACAAATTTGTTCGAAAAGAAGACTTCATATTCAGGAAAAGCAGTGGTATATTTTAGATATATTCCCTACATCATGTCAGCACACAGCTGACACAGTTATCTGAACTAGAGTGAGAACACAAATTACATGCGTCACGACACAGGAAATCCTGTATTTCATTTTAGACAGTAGAATTGACTTCTTCCTTTTTGAAACCTTTCACTAGTGTAAACTCACATCAAACACATGAGTCTTTCATACGAGACTGAGGCATCCGGGCTGACTTACGGCAGATAGGAATCACTGGCTAAAAGGAATGTTGTCAGTTGTCAGCATCGGGGAGAGATCAGATTGGCCATGACGCAGTTATTTCAAACACTCTGCTTCCCTAGCTTTCTACTGATCAGCAGGGCAGCACAGTCATGGTTTGGCAGTTTATTTAGCGTGAGGAGGTGATGCTTGAATAAGGGCTGCACAGGGGCAGGTGGAGCAGCGTATGGGAAGAGATAGTGGTAGCTGACATGTTTGCTGTTAGGTTTGCTTCACGATTTACACACCTGTTTAAATGAAACTTCTCCTATTAGAAGAATTGGCTTTTTTTTTTTTTTTTTTTTTGTAGATGAAGTTTGCAGGTTTTTAGAGAGAAGTATTCACTATTAAGTTACTAGAGGGAAAAATTAGAGGGAATGTTGAACTGGATGGTGGGTATTACTCACCCCACTAAATGTTAGTTAGCTTTTTACACAGGATGCCACTCCTAATCCCAGTGTGTGACCCTGGCAGATGAGGCTGGTTGTGAATTACCTCCCTTCACTCTCTCAATTGGGAAAACAGCTCAGAGTACATATCATTTGAAAGTGACTTGATTTGGGGATACAATATATATTTATATTGAGAAAACAAATACCCTATTCTTCTGTAAAATATTATACCCCAAGCTTATAAATCCTACAGAAAGCATGTCCACTCATTTCCAAAAAAAACTCATGCCCCTTTGCATGGTGACCTTATGCAGGCCCTGAATTCAGCTCAGGTCGGTATGAGGGATGAGTCTAGACTGGCTGGCATCTCTAAATTCCTTCACTTTTTCATTGCAGTTACTTCAGGATGGTGATTTGGAGAAACTTGAGGAAGTTATGGAAAAACACCCATGTGCCTTTCCTGCCTGGATTGGGCCCTTTCAAGCATTTTTCTTCATCTATGACCCAGACTATGCCAAGACATTTCTGAACAGAACAGGTAAGGAAAGGAATGACTCTCAGGAACCTCATTTCCTAGGGGTGACATGCACAACCCACAGGCACGGCTCTAAAGGAATTCTGAAGCGAAGACGGGTCTTTGAGACACTGGAGGAGGTGTGAAGAGGCTTCCCTTCAGTCCTGAAGGGAATTTCCCCCCACACACACCTGTCTAGTTCAGTCCTCTATGGCCCTTTTAGGTCACTGTATCTTTTTTTTTTTTAATATATATTTTTTTTATTGATTGATTTTTTAGAGAGAGAGGAGTGAGAGAGAGAGACAGAGAGAGAGAGACAGAGAGAGAAGGGGGAGGAGCAGGAAGCATCAACTCCCATATGTGCCTTGACCAGGCAAGCCCAAGTTTTCGAACCGGCGACCTCAGTGTTCCAGGTTGACGCTTTATCCCACTGCACCACCACAGGTCAGGCCTAGGTCACTGTATCTTAAAGCCCATTGGCACCACCAGATCACCAGGCCCTTTCTTTGCCTCTTTTGTTTTGTGAGTGCAGGGTCAGTGACACTCCCCACGCCAGCCCCTTTCCTGAGTGGAGTCTTCAGAGGGATTCAGAAGTAGCTGTGCCTGTGTGGGTTCAGTGTGTAACCTGAAGACTAGATCATTCCTTTACCCAGTCTGACCTCTTCACTGTGGCCCAAATTATGTTTTTGTCTTTTGCACACTTCTCACCTGAGCTTCCATTTGGGGATTGAGTTCTGTGACTCCCCATCAAATCTTTGTCAAGGCTTCCATGGTACATTATCTCATAGCACAAATTAAAATGTCCAGTTTTAACTCTATCAACTTTGTAAATTAAGGTCTGATTCTCAAATCTTTTTAAAATTTAACTTATTGAGGTGACATTGGTTCATAAAACTACAAAAGTTTCATCTGTACCGTTCTATGACAAATCAACCGTATTTTATATTGTGTGTTCGCCACCCAAGTCAAGTCTCCATCCTCACCATTTACCCCCTTACCCTTTCCTGCCTCTGCCCATCCCCCTTTCCCTCCTGTAATCACCATGCTGTTGTCTGTGTCTATAAGTTTTCTTTTTCTTTGCTTCTAAATTCTGGCTATTGTAAATAAAGCTGCAATGATCATAGGGGTATATTTTTTCAAATTAGTGTTTTAGGTTTGGGGGGGATATATTCCCAGAAGTCAGATCACAAGGTCAAAATGCAGTTCTATTCTAAGTTATTTGAGGTAACTCCATACTGCTTTCCACAGTGGCTGCATGAATCTGCATTCCCACCAACAGTGCACAAGGGTTCCTGCTACTTCCCCACCCTCATCAACAGCTGTTTTTGGTTGATTTTTTTCAGGACAGCCATACTCACACTGAAAGGCATGATGTGATATCTCACTGTTTTGGTTTTTTTGTTTTGTTTTGCTTTGCTTTTGTATTTTTCCGAAGTTAGAAGTGGGGAGGCAGTCAGACAGACTCTCGCATGTGCCTGACCAGGATCCACCTAGCATGCCCACCAGGGGGCGATGCTCTGTTGCAGTCAGAGCCATTCTAGTGCCTGAGGCGGAGGCCATGGAGCCATCCTCAGCGCCCAGGCCAACTTTGCTCCAATGGAGCCTTGGCTACTGGAGGGGAAGAGATAGATAGAGAGGAAGGAGAGGGAAAGGGTGGAGAAGCAGAGAGCTGCTTCTCCTGTGTGCCCTGACCAGGAATCGAACCCAGGACTTCCACACGCCAGGCTGATGCTCTACCACTGAGCCAACCTGGCCCGGGCCTGGTTTTGTTTTTGTTTTTTTAGGTTAGAGGAGGGGATAGTGAGGCAGACTCCTGTATATGCCCCAACCAGGATCCACCTGGCAATCCCATCTGGGGCTAATGCTTGAGTTCAGAGCTATTTTTAGCACCTGAGGCCAACACTCTCAGACCAATAGAGCCATCATCAGCACACTGGAACCAATTAAGCTACTGGCTATGGGAGGGGAAGAGGGAGAAAAGAAGGTTAAGAAGGGGAGAGAAGCAGATGGCCACTTTTCTTGTGTGCCTTCATTGGAAATTAAACCTGGGACATCCATATGCTGGGCAAACACTCTATCCCTGATCCACCAACCAGGGCCTCATTGTTGTTTTAATTTGCATTTCTATGATGACTAGTGACATTGAGCATCTTTTCATATGTTATGTTGGCCACCTGTATGTCCTCTTTGGAGATGTGTCTATTCTGGTCCTTTGCCCATTTCTTAATTGGATTATTTTTGGTGTTGATTTTAATGAGTTCCTTATAAATTTTGGATATAACCTCTTAAATGCATCAATGAATCTGCTCTTCCTTTCAGTCATTTGTCTTTTCATTTTGTTGATGGTTTCCTTTGCTATGCAAAAACATTTTAGTTGGATGTAATCCCATTTGTTTATCTTGTGTTTTCCTTGCCCAATGTGATATATTAGAAAACAATATGGTTCCAAAAAGTGAGATATTTTTGCTATGTTTTCTTCTACAATTATTATGCTTATATATCTAATATTTAAGTCTTTAATCCATTTTGAGTGTATTCTTTTTTTGTGGTATAATAAGGTGGTCTAGTTTTGTTTTTGATTTTTTGCATGTCTCTGTCCAATTTTTCCAGCACCATTTATTGAATAGACTGTCTTTACATCATTGTATGTTTTTGCCTCCTTTGTCAAATATTAATTGGCTCTGAAAAGCATGGGTTTACTTCTTGGCTCTTTCTTCTGTTCCATTGATCTATATGTCTGTTTTTATGCCAGTATCATGTTCTTTTGATTACTATGGCCTTGGAGTATAGTTTGATATCAGGTAGCAAGATTTCTCCAAACTTTATTCTTCTTTCTCAAGATTGCTGCAGGTATTCAGAGTCTTTTGTGGTTTCATAAAAATTTTTGGAATATTTGTTTTACTTTTGTGAAATATGCCCTTGTTACCTTGATAAGAGTTGTGTTGACTCTATAAATTGCTTTGGGTTAATATGGGCATTATAATGATGTTCATTCTTTCTATCCATGAACACAATATATGCATTCACTCCACTTAATTGTATCTTGTTCATTTATTTCCTCAGTGACATAAAATTTTTTGAGTACAGGTCATTTACATCTTATTCCTAAATATTTCATTATTTTTGAAGTAATTGTGAATGGTATTTCATTAGTTTCTGTTTCTGATAGTTCATTGTTAGTGTATAAAAATGCAAATGATTTCTGGATGTTTAGTTTGTATCTTGCTACTTTACTAAATCCATTTATCAGGGGTTTTTTTGTTTGTTTGTTTGTTTGTTTTTTGTATTTTTCTGAAGCTGGAAACGGGGAGAGACAGTCAGACTCCCGCATGCGCCCGACCGGGATCCACCCGGCACGCCCACCAGGGGCGACGCTCTGCCCACCAGGGGGCGATGCTCTGCCCCTCAGGGGCGTCGCTCTGCCAAGACCAGAGCCACTCCAGCGCCTGGGGCAGAGGCCAAGGAGCCATCCCCAACGCCCGGGCCATCTTTGCTCCAGTGGAGCCTTGGCTGCGGGAGGGGAAGAGAGAGACAGAGAGGAAGGGGGGGGTGGAGAAGCAAATGGGCGCCTCTCCTATGTGCCCTGGCCGGGAATTGAACCCGGTCCCCCGCACACCAGGCCGACGCTCTACCGCTGAGCCAACCGGCAAGGTCCAATCCATTTATCAGTTTTATTGTTTTCTTGGTGGAGACTGTGGTTCTCAATATTCAGTATCATGTAATTTTCAAGTAATGACAGTTTTACTTCTTTCTTTTTAATTTAAATGTCTTTTATTTCTATTTCTTGTCAGATTCCTATGGCAAAACTTCCAATACTATGTTGCCTAAGAGTAGTGATAGCAGACATCCTTGTCTTCTTCCTGATCTTAAAGGAAACACTTGTAATTTTTGCCCACTGAGTATGATATTGGCTGTGGGTTTGTCATATATGGCTTTATTATGTTGAAGTATGTTTCCTTTATTTTCACTTTGCTGAGAGTTATTATCATAAATAGGTACAGAATTTTATCAAATACTTTCCTACATTCATTGATATGGTCATATCATTTTTATCCTTCATTTTGTTTATGTGATATATCATGTTAATTGATTTGCAGATATTGTACCAACCTTGCATCACTTGATCATGGTGTATGACCTTTTGTAGTGCTGGATCAGGTTGGTAATATTTTGTTTTGGATTTCAGCATCTATGTTCATCAGAAATATTAGCATATAATTTTCATCCTTTGCAGTGTCTTCATCTGGTTTAGAAATTGGGATAATTCTGGCCTTGTAAATTGAGCTTGGGAGTCTTCTCTACTCTTGAATTTTTGAAAGATTTTGAGTAGGATAAGTGTTAGTTCTTTGAGTGTTTGCTAAAATTCACCTGGGAAGCCATCCAATCTAGGACTTTTGTTTGATTAGAGATTCTTTATTGCTACTTCAGTTTTACTAGTTGTACTCTTTATATTGAGATTCTCTGATTCTTCTTGATTCAGTTTTAGATGCTTGTGTGTTTCTAGGAATCTTCATCCAGTTTTTCCAGTTTGTTGGCATAGATTGTCAGATCTTTCTTCTGTGTGCCATTGTCTCTGTTACTCTTAGCAAAACCGAATAAAAGAAAACAGACTTTCCTGTGTTTCCCATTTCCCCAGTTCTCTCAGAACTGGGGAAATGGGTCATGTTCACCTCTTAAAAGACAAGAGCTGTAAAACAGCTCCACGTTACGGTTAACGAGAACCTCAACAGGCATTTGTACCTTGCTTTTTTATGTCTCCCCAACTTCTGTTGTAATAAATAGTTTCCTCCTCATAAAGTATATAACATGTTGTCCCAAATCCTGTTCTCAAAACTTTCTAACCTGTGGTAATCTCTGTGTCTGATGTAAGAAGTGGAAACAGGGAAAGAATCTGGGTTTGTGTGCATGTCCGCCTCATAGAGCTTGCTGTTCTCTTAATCCTGAACCAAGACTTGTGCTATCCCCCACAATGCCCACAACTGCCAAGGGCTGCAGCAAATGACCTCTGGGCTCCCTTTTGCTGACTGTTTGTGGTTAATGCAGGCAAATAAGAGAACCTCCACCAACTGTGATAATGTTGTGTTTTGTTTCCTTTGCTTGACTCTGCAGATCCCAAGTCCAACCTCTTTTACAAGTTCTTGATTCCAGTTATTGGTATGTATGTGCAAATGAGAGGGGAGTCCAACTTTCTTTCTAGGAGAGCCTTTTCTATAGTAGAACATTACAAAGAAACACAAATCAGAGTTAAAATAATTAAGCCTATGGTAGACATACACTGCAGTTTTTCTGGAGAGAAGACCAAGAGGAATGCTAAGCATAACACAGCACAAATTCTTAAGAACCCTCATTGTCCATTTCTCTCTCAAGGTAGGATATGTGTGTATTTGTCTCATCTCTGTCTTTAAAATTTCAGCATTGCCATTCATATTCTTTATTTTGTTCTTACCTCATTTTCTTTGCTCTTTCCCTTCATTTTTGGAATTCCTCTATTTCCATATGGAAATCAGTAAAATTTTGCCCCAGAGTACAGCTTGGAAATAGTCCATGGACACATAAATTAAGGCTGTTAGTCACATATTGGTATTTACATTAGACAATGGAGGAATTAAATGAAAGAATATAGGTTTGGGGTTTATAACTACTTGTATTTGAATTCTTCCCCACTCTAAGTTGTTGAGGGTGGCCTTGGGGAAGTTAATTAATCTCTTTAAGCCTCTGTTTTGTCATCTTTGAAAGGAGGAAGAGAGTTATATTTCTAGACTGTTGTGAGGATTACATGAAACACATCATTTCAGTGCTGAGTGCAATGGTTGGCACTGTACAAGTGCCCAGCCATGCATTGCAAGCCTGGTATGTAAGCCCTCCATGATTGAAGGCAAATTATATATTGATGAGCTTAAGGTTCTTTTAAAAACAAATCATTAATGATCTCCTTGGTAACAGAAGGTTGGAGCCATTACCCTTGATGAATGTTTCCAATTTGTAACATTTGTGACTGGAAGCACAGAGTAGGGCTCCAGGAGGGGATATGTGGGGACATAATGGACATTCTTGTCTAGTGCCTTGTGAATTCTGTGTTGCGGTTTAGTTCATGGATTAGTTTAGAATGAGATAAGATGAATATTTGCTGTATTTCGACTGTCAGCTAGAGACCAAGCCGGGTGCCTTATATATACACCTTGACTTAGTCTGTACAATGACACAGTGAAGTAGATACTTATCACACTTGATCATTGAGGAAACCAAGCCTCAAGAAGTTTAAGTGACTTACTCAATTATTACACAGGAAGTAACTGATAATTTCAGGGTAAGCTCTCTCATAAGGCTATCTAAAGTGGGTTTTTTCAGACAATACTAAATACATTCATCCCAGATGTAAGCATCAAAACTCTCCTTGATCTTAATATATGAGCACTACTTTCTTATTCCCCTATGTCATGACTGTGTCGCAGTCACTCCAGGGTGTCTGTTTCTACCTCTCTTTTATCATCTCATATAATCAAATGCTTTTGGGCCTCTTATTTTTTAAGGAGAAGGACTACTGAGTCTAAATGGACCCAAGTGGTTCCAGCACCGACGCCTAATAACTCCCATGTTCCATTTTAATATCTTGAAATCCTACATCAATGTGATGGCCCAGTCTGTGAATGTAATGCTGGTAAGTGAAGGGATAAAATATTCTGATGTGTTGCAAAATACTTCCAACAGTGAATGGATCATACATATGTTTAGTAGGTAGTGAAAGTCAAACAGGGATCATTTCTAGAAATTAACTAATGTACAAATACCTAAGCTATAGGTATCTATGTGAGCCTTCACTATGTGTTTTGGGGGGTGATAAAAATGATGAAGATCTGGTTGTCTTATTTTTTTTTAATTTTTTTTATTTATTCATTTTAGAGAGGAGAGGGAGAGACAGAGAGAGAAAGAGAGAGAGAGAGAGGAGAGACAGAGAGAGAGAAGGGGGGGAGGAGCTGGAAGCATCAACTCCCCTATGTGCCTTGACCAGGCAAGCCCAGGGTTTCGAACCGGTGACCTCAGCATTTCCAGGTCGACGCTTTATCCACTGCGCCACCACAGGTCAGGCCAGAAGATCTGGTTGTCTTAGATATACTTTGTGACCCTATGGCAGTAAATCCAAGAAGTAAGATTCAAATGGTAAATGTTATATGTGAGGTAAGGAAACCTGGAGCAGCTTTCATAGATTCAGATTCAGAGGAGACTCAAATCATGAAATCTAAGCTGGACTTGAATGTGTGGATAATATGGATGAAGAAATTTAGGCAGATTGAGTTAGCATGAAGAAAGGTTTGAAGGTTGAAATGGATTTGCTGATGGCCTTAAATGACCTGGCTAATGAAAAGTGTCTACATTAAAGTTGCAGATGTGAGCTTCCTCATGTAGATAATGGAGGATCATTAGGAGCCAACCACTCTTCCAAAGGGGCAGGAGAAGCTTGCAGAGAAATATCCCCAGAGGCAGTACCTGATTTATAAACATGTTCTATTCTAAAATTCCACTTGTAAATGATAAGTTTTTTATTTTATTTTATTATTATTTTGTGCAGAGACAGAGAGAGTCAGAGAGAGAGAGAGACAGTTAAGGACAGATAGACAGGAAGGGAGAGAGATGAGAAACATCAATTCTTCGTTGCGGTTCCTTAGTTGTTCATTGAATAATTTCTTATATGTACCTTGACGGTGGGGCTACAGCAGACCGAGTGACCCCTTGCTCAAATCAGCAACCTTGGGCTCAAGCTGGTGAGCCCTGCTCAAACCAGATGAACCTACGCTCAAGCTGGCTACATCGCAGTCTCGAACTGGGTCCTCCACATCCCAGTCTGACGCTCTATCCACTGCACCACCACCTGGTCAAGCCATGATAAGTTTTAAATGGTTCATATTTAAAAATCAAACAAGTAATGCACTAATACAGTTTAGTTATAAACACTTCCAGCACTACAAACAAAGCCAAAGTTTTTTTTCCAACTTTATCTGCAAGCCTATCCTTTCCCCAAGAGAGAATTCTCACTGACTGGTTGGGTTCTCAACCAGGCTCAGAGAGGCGATTTTAACCTCAAGTCTGCTGCTACTCCGTTAAAGTAAGTACTGGTGCGAGTCATGGAGGCAGAGAGCTTGCGGTGCAGGTTAGAGTGAAAGGGGGCATGCTCTTCTGATTGTGGAGCTGTGCAGCTTTACATACAGTTGCCTATCAGCCAGTGGTGCTATTTGAGTTTATCATCATGTCAATAAACCATTTCTGTCTCCCTCACTTCTCGGTCCCACATTTCCCTGAGATTCCCCTCACAGCTCTTCCCACTGCTGAATTGTGCCAAAGTGCCTGCAGCTTTAAGCTTCCTTCCCCTTTGCTCTCATTTCTTCTAAACTCAGTTTTATACTCAGTAATACTTACATAATTCAGGATGAAAGCAATTGAATAAATGGTTGACACTTTAAAAACATCTCTTTGACTTTTAATTCACGGCCTCCAAATCCTTAGCACCTAGCTATGTTGGCAGAGGTGCTCAACAAATGTCAGTGATCTGAACTGAAACATTTGGATTCATTTGTATTTTTATTCTTAATGTTCCAAGTTTATTTTAAGTGTAGTTACGATGGTTGAGAGTAGTGATTGGGTAGGGTGTCTAACAGTTTGGGAACTGAATATGGAGAAAGCCTTAGTGACACCTCAAGTAATTATGGGTTTTGTATCAGATTATCTATTTTTCTGGAACTCTGATCTGTTTTAAAGCAGTTATGGTAATAACTAAAAGGTCAACAATACTTAATTGAGTCATTTACTGGGTACCTGGTTTGCTCTATGCTCTTTGTCTAACAGTTGGGTGCATTTCTTCCCTTTCTGATGCCTAGTAAACATTTGATTTATTTGCTTGCACACATTTTGGCTGCTGTTAACTCAGGATTTTCTCCCCAACATCATAAGGGCAGGGTCAAGGAAACCTCACTAAAGACACTTCGATGGTGATGTTGTTGATCTTGACTTCCTGTGCAGGGTAAATGGGAGCAGATTTGCAGCACTCAGGATACACCTATGGAGGTCTCTGAGGACACCACCTTGATGAGCCTGGACACACTCATGAAATGTATTTTTAGCCGGGAGACCAATTGTCAGATAAACAGGTCAGTGACAGGAGGGCAAAAAATGCTTTATTTTTTTTGTGTTATCTATGTCACTTATTGACATATTATCCCCACTTCTCTCTAGCACCCATGATCATTACGTAAAAATGTTGTCTGAAGCCGTCAAAATAATTATTTCCCGCGCATACAGTTTCTTATTTCATCATGACATAATTTTCAAGTTGAGCCCTGCAGGCCGCCGCTTACAGAAGATAAGCAACAATCTGAATCAGTATGGAGGTATTTCTTGGGTTTGGGTTGCCAGAATGCATACATTGTCTTAACTGTATTGTATCTGTGTAGAAGAGTAAGCCTCAATGTGAAGGAGAAAGAATTATTGTTCTTAGTGGAGCTTTTATATAGACACTGGTCAAATGAAATGCAAGTTCTTTGAAGAGTCTGCTACATACATAGTAGTGGTCTTATGAGAAGTGTTCAACATATATAATTTTTATTATACATAATTTTACTAGTACAAATGTAAAATAAGAGGGTACTTAATATTTCTTTTTTGTGACAGAGATAGAGAGAGACAAAAAGAGGAACAGATAGGAAAAGAACAGACAGACAGGAAGGGAGAGAGATGAGAAACATCAGTTCTTCGTTGTGGCATCTTAGCTGTTCATTGATTGCTTTCTCATATGTGCCTTGACTCATATGGGCTACAGCAGACTGAGTGGCCCCTTGCTCAAGCCAGCAACCTTGGGCTCAAGCTTGTGAGCCTTGCTCAAACCATATGAGTCTGTGCTCAAGACGGTGACCCTGGGGTTTCGAACCTGGATCCTCCATGTCCTAGTCTGACGTTCTATCCACTGCACCACCACCTGGTCAGGCAATACTTAATATTTCAAAGCATAAATGTCATTTGGCTTTTCATACCATGATTGCAGTAATAATGACAACTGAAAAATATTCATACTAAATAAAAATGACTAGGGAATAGAGTAAATGTGGGCATACACTCAAAAAAAGGAGGAAATGAAATGGAGAGTTGTCCAATGGCTATAAAGTTTTAGTTATACATGATGAATAAGTTCTAGTAGGCTGCTCTACAACATAGTGCCTACAGTTAACAACGTTGTATTGGACACTTAAAAATGTGTTATATAAGTAATTCTCAGGTTGAGTGCCCTTACCAGAACAACAAAATAAATAAATTTAAAGTAGAAACTTTTGGTTCAGAAATAAATATTTTTAATAAAATATAAATGTAAAAGTTGAAATAGATTAAGCTTTCTAACTAATTAAACATTACTTCTAATGAACCACAAATTAGAGAATGTTTATTAATTGGTTAGTTAATCCCCCTTTTGCTCCACTACTTAGTATTGGTATGACATTGGACAAATTACTAAATAGCTTTATCTTATTTTCATCTGTAAAACAGGGATAAAAAAGCACCCAACTCATAAGTTTGCGGTAATGATTAATATCTTAATGTATGTAAAACACTTCAAATAGTTTTTGTAACTGAATAAATGTTAAATATAAAATATCTTTGCCCTCTAGGAAATTTGCAAGACACACTTATGCATGCACACCCACACACACATATATATATACACACACACACACACATACACACACACACACATGAGCATAGGTATTGCTAAGAGGACACAGATAAGCAGATAGAAGCAATTTAAGAAGTGATATCAGGGCAGTGGTGGAGTAAGACATTACCTTCATCTCTTCCCTTGAACTTCTACAATTTGAACAGCTATACCTCAGCAAAAGAACTTTAGCTGAGTGCACAAAGACAACTGAAATGACTGTGCATTGAAACATCTAAAG
The DNA here is from genome assembly GCF_036850765.1 of Saccopteryx bilineata. NCBI lineage: Eukaryota > Metazoa > Chordata > Mammalia > Chiroptera > Emballonuridae > Saccopteryx > Saccopteryx bilineata. The sequence goes on along the minus strand of NC_089492.1, from coordinate 254,996,222 downwards.
GTGGACATAGAGGGCCCGGGGGTGCAAAAGTTAAAGACACAACCCCATAACATAGCTCTAGAGTGATGAGAAACTAGTGTGTCTGCATTTCCTCTAGCCCAGAGGAGCCAAGAGATTTGGGAGGCACTCTCAGAAGTTGAAAACCAGAGTAGTAGCTAAGTGCAGGGACAAGGCAGAACCAGGGGTACTGCTGGCACTCCCATGATCAGCCTATAGCCCACATTAGAGACAGAGAAAGGAAATCACAAGCTGCTGTGAACCCCCAACCTCCCAGATACTGCCCCTCTTTGTTCTTAGTGTCAGGGTGCAGAGAATACCTTAGAACTACCTCTGCAGAACCATTGTTTCCTCTGAAGAATAAGAATACTCTTTGCCTCGTTACCAGTCTGTCAGGAGACAGGGAAGAACATGCAGCATCTGAGATTGCCACTACAGTACTGGGAAAAAGAAACAAGAAGGCAATAAAGCCTTCTCAGCTCACCCAGCCCCCATCACAGCTGCAGCATCACAGCAGAGGTCAGTCAGGGGATTTCACAAAGCTAAAATTTATAATCCAATGCCACCTACTGGAAAATGATGGTGATGATGATGATGATGATGATAATAATAATAATAAACCTCTTGTAAATACACAATTAAGAAAGAGCCATTCAAAAGTGTCTGCTAGATAGAGAAGGAATACATCAAATACCATGAATTACCTAGAAAAAATACAGTACAAAAAGGAAATGGAATCTCCAAAAAGCAATCTCAATCACATGGAAACTAGGGATTTGAATTACAGATAATTCAAAATTGATGTTCTAAAAATATTCAATGAGATATAAAAAAAACCACTGATAGACAATTTAATGCACTCAACAGACAAATTAATGAACAAACAAGTACTTTACCAAAGAGATTGAAACCTTAAAAAGAACCAAACAGAAATTCTGGAGATGAAGAATCTAATATGTGAACTGAAAAATGAACTTACAAGAATAGCTAACAGAACTGGCCAAAGAGAGGGTAGAATCAGTAACATCGAAGACAGGTAACTAGAGATGATGCAGTAGGAAATAAACAGGGACTCAAGAATCAAACAAAATAATGATAGAATCTACAAGAATTATCTGATTCCATCAGAAAGAGCAATATAAGAATAATAAGTGTGCCAGAAGAAGAGTGGAAAAAGAGAGTGGAAAGCCAGCCTATTCAAACAAATAATTGATGAGAACTTTCTAAACCTATAGTAAGAGTTACATTTTCAAATCTAAGAAGCAAACAGAACACCCAAAGAGAGCTTCTCCAAAGCACATTGCATTAAAACTTTCAAAATTTCACGACAAAGAAAGGATACTCAAGGCAGTCAGGGAAAAGACAAAAGTAACATATATGAAGTAATGTATGGCAGTTCCTCAAAAAATTAAGAATACAATTACTACTATATGACCCAGCAATCCCTCTCCTGTGTATCTGTCCCCAAAACTTGAAAACATTGGTACAGAAAGACACATGTACCCCCATGTTCATCAAAGCATTATTCACAGTGGCCAAAACATGGAAACGACCAAAGTGTCCCTCAATAGAGGATTGGATAAAGAAATTATGGAACGTATATATACAATGGAACTACTCAGCCATAAGAAATGATATCATAGTGACATTTATGAGAACATGGATTGACTTTGAGAACATTATGCTGAGTGAAATAAGTAAATCAGAAAAAGTTAAGAACTGTATGATTTCACACATAGGTGGGCTATAAAACTGAGACTTATGGACATAGATAAAAGTGAAGTGGTTTCTTGAGGGAAGGGAATGTGGAGGAGGGGGAAGGGGACTTGAGTGAATGGGTGTGGGGGAGGGGGTGGGGAGAAGTGTGTAAAGAGGGACAAATATAAGATGACAGAAAATGATTTGACTTTGGGTAATGGGCATACAACATAATCAACAGTTCATATGCTACAGAAATATTCATCTGACACCTATGTACCCTTATTGACCACTGTCACCCTGTTAGAGTTAATTTTCTATATAAAAAATTTTTAAAAAGTAACGTATAAAGGAAAGCCATTCAGGGTATCATTGGACTTCTCAACAGAAACTCTATAAGCCAGAAGAAAGTGAACCCAACCATGCAAAGTACTGAAAGAAAGAAAATGTCAGCCAAGAATAATATACCCATCAAAGTTATTCTTTAAATATGAAGGACAAATAGAAACTTTTCCATATATACAAAAGCTAAGGATATTTATCACCGGAAATTCCCCGCTACAGGAAATACTCAAGGGGGTCATTATACCTGCTACAAAACCCCAAAATGTCACAAAACAACATGTAAAACCTTCAAAAAGCTTACAGTATAAACAGGAATAATTTGTGACAACAAAAACATTAAATGGGAGAGGATAAAGGTCTCAATTAACAAAGAAGGATGGTGGACAGAAGCAATCATAAGACAAAAGACTATTGTATTTTTGAAAAAATGTTTTAAGCAGTCTAGTGGTAAGAACTCACAAAAAACTAAAACTGAATACATAGCTTAGGAAGAAAGGAAACAGAGGAAATAAGCATGGAATACCACCAAACAAAAACAACTCAGAAACACAAAAGAAAAGAACCAAAAGAGATACAGAACTACCAGAAAACAAAAGATGAAATAGCTATAAGAAATCATCATACATCAATAATTAACCTACATATAAATGGACTGAACTCACCAATAAAGAGGCACAGAGTAGCAGATTGGGTCAAAAAACAAAACTCAACCATATGCTGCCTTCAAGAGACACATCTCAGCAGCAAGCACAACAGTAGACTCAAAGTGAAAGGCTGGAAAGCAATTCTCTAAGCAAATATTACCCAAAGAAAAGCAGAGTAGCCTAGACATACACATATCTGAGAATGCTGACTTCAAGAAAATAAAGGTAACCAGAGATGAAGATAGACATTTCATAATAAGAGGACATTGTATCAAGAAGTTTTAACACTTCTTAATATATATGTACCAAATCAAGAAGCACCAAAATATATAAAAATAGAGTTGGAGATCTCAGTACTCCATTGACAGCTCTAGATGGATCATCCAAACAGTAAATCAGAAAAGAAAAATTGGCCTTAAATGACACACTAGACCAAATGGACAATTGACATCTACATAGCGTCTTACTCCAGAATATCAGATTATACATTTTCTCCTGTGCACATGGAACAGTCTTAAAGATAGACCATATGCTGGGCCACAAAACTAGCCTAGGCAAATTTAAGAATATTAAAATTATACCAAGCCTAATTTCTGGCCATAATGCTCTGAAATTAGAATTCAGCTGCAAAAGAAAAGAAAAGAAATCCACAACAATGCGGAATTAAACAACATACTTAAAAAAAAAAGACTGGGTCAAAGAAAAAATAAAAGCATAGATTAAAAGATAATATGGAGACAAATGAAAATGACATCATGACATATCAAAACTTCTGGAATGCAGCAAAAGCAGTATTAAGAAGGAAGTTTCTTCTATTACAGGCCTATCTCAAGAAACAAAAGAGATCCCAAATAATCTAATGCAGTGGTCGGCAAACTCATTAGTCAACAGAGCCAAATATCAGCAGTACAACGATTGAAATTTCTTTTGAGAGCCAAATTTTTTAAACTTAAACTATATAGGTAGGTACTTTGTTATTAATTTAATTAGGGTACTCCTAAACTGGCCTTTGCTAAAAACGTCCTCAATCTGATTGAGCCGCATGTGGCTCGCAAGCCACAGTTTGCCAACCACTGACCTAATGTTACATCTTAAAGAACTAGAAGAGGAAGAACAAAGGCAACCCAAAGTTAATAGAAGAAAAGAAATAATTAAAATTAGAGCAGAACTGAATAAAAGAGAAAACAAAAAACTATAGGAAAAAAATAATACAACAAAAAGTCGGTTTTTTAAAAAGATTAATAAAATTGAGAAATCCCTGGCTAGACTCACTAAGGAAAAAAAGAAAAGTTGTATATAAACAAAACCCAAAATGAAAGAGGAAAAGTTACTGCAGACTTCATAGATATAGAAAAGATCATACTAGAATACTATATTCCTTTTAGCAACTTATAAAAAGTGGATAAGTTCCTAGAACTATACAATCTTTCTAGATTGAATCGTGAGGAAATAGAAAACCTAAATAGATCAATAAAGAGTAAGAAAATAGAAACACCTGTCAAAAACCTCCCCCAAAATGAAGGTCCAGGACCTGATGGCTTTACCAATGAATTCTATCAAATATTTAAAGATGATTTGGTACCTATCCTTCTCAAAGTCTTCCAAAATACTGGAGAAGAGGCAATACTTTCTAACACATTTTATGAAGTCAACATAACCTGATACCAAAACCTGGCAAGGACAACACAAAAAAAGAAAACTACAGATCAATATCTCTAATGAATACAGATGCAAAAATTCTAAACAAAATACTAGCAAATGAAATACAACAATATACTTTAAGAAAACATATCACAAGCAAGTGAGATTTATTTCAAGAGCACAAGATGGTTCAACCTAAGCAAATTGACAATTAATTAATGTGTAACACATTAACACAAGAAAGGGAAAATAACATTATCATATCAATACATTCAGAAGAGGAATTCAATATGATACAAAACCCATTTATTATTAAAAACTCTAGAAAATAGATATAACAGGAAAATACCTCAATATAATAAATGCCATATAAGACAAACCTCAAGCAATAATATATTCAATGGTGAAAAACTGAAAGCTTTTCCTCTAAAATCAGAAACAAGACATGGATGAGCTCTCTCACTGCTCTTATTCAACATAGTTCTTGAAGTGCTAGCCAGAGCCACCTGGAAAGAGAAAGAAATAAAAGGCATCTATATTGGGAAGAAGAAGTCAAGGTATCACATTTTGCAGATGGCATAATTCTGTAAATAAAAACCCAAAGATTTCATAAAAAACTATTAAAAACAAAAAATACAGTAAAGTCATAAGATAAAAAAAACTACTGCTCTCCTATATCCTAACAATGAAATATCAGAAAATAAATTGAAAAAAAATTACTCTCACAATTGCAAAAATAAATAAATAAAATACTTAGAAATAAACTTAACAAAAGATGTGAAGAAACTATATACTGAAAACTACAAAGCATTATTAAGAAGAAATTGAAAAAGACACTATGAAATGAGAAAATATTCTGTTCATTGATTGGAAGAATCTACTTAGTTAAAATGGTTATATTATTTAAAATAATTTACAGATTTAATGCAATCACCATTAAAATAAAATGTATTTTTTAAATAAATAGAACATTGAATTTATAAATTGCTTTGGGTAATATAGTCATTTTAATGATGTTTATTCTTCCTATCCATGAGCATGATATATGCTTCCACTTTTTTGTATCATTCTTGATTTTTTTTTATCAATGTTTTATAATTTTCTGAGTACAAGTCTTTAACCTCCTTGGTTCAATTTACTCCTAGGTAATTTATTTATTTTTTTGCAATAGTAAAGGAGATTTTTTTCTCAATTTCTCTTCAGAGAGTTTATTGTTGGAGTACAAAAATGCCTCTGATTTCTAAATATTAATTTTATATCCTGCCACCTTGCCAAATTCATTTATCAGGTCCAGTAGTTTTTTGACTGAGACTTTAGGGTTTCCTTTGTACAGTATCATATCATCGACAAATAATGATAGTTTTACCTCTCTTTTTCAATTTCAATGCCTTTTATTACTTCTTGTCTGATTGCTGTGGCTAGGACTTCGATCAACGATCGAAATGCAAGATCAGAAACAATAAATTACACAGAAGAAAACATAGATACTAAACTTATGGACCTTAGCCATAGGGAACATTTTATGAATTTGACCCCAAAGTCAAGAAAATTAAAGGCAAAAATAAATGAATGGGATTATATCAAACTAAAAAGCTTCTATACAGCAAAAGAAACTGGCAACAAAACAGAAAGTCAGCCAACCAAATGGGAGATGATATTCACAAACAACAGCTCTGACAAAGGGTTAATATCCAAAAATATATAAAGAACTCACAAAGCTCAGCAACAGTCTAATTTCAAAATTGGGGAAAGGACCTGAACAGATGCTTCCCTCATGAAGATAAATACCAACAGATATATGGGTAAAAAATGCTCATTTTTGCTAGCTATTAGAGAAATATAAATCAAAACTACAATGAGATACCACCTCCCACCTGTTAGATTGGCTATCAACAAGGCAGGTAATAACAAGTGTTGGAGAGATTGTAGAGAAAAAGGAGCCCTCACTGTTGCTGGAGATGTAAACTGTTAAAGCCACTATGGAAGATATTATGGTGGTCTCTCAAGAAATTAAGACTAGAGTTACCATATGACCCAGCAATCTTTCTACTGGGTATCTACCCCCCAAAAAATAACTCAAAAACACTTGTACACAAGGACACATGCGCCCCCATGTTCATCACAGCCTTATTCATGGTGGCCAAGACATGAAAACAACCAAAGTCTCCCTACATAGAGGATTGGATAAAGAAGATTTGGCATATATATATTATACAATGAAATACTCCTCAGCTATAAGAAATGAAATATTGCCATTTGCAACAACATAACTGAACCCTGAGAATATTATGCTAAGCAAAATAAGTAAATCAGAAAAAGCTAAGAGCTATATGATTTCACACTTGGATGGGATATAAAACTAAGACTCATGGGCATAGATAAAAGTAAAGTGATTACCAGAGGGCAGGGTAAGGGGCAGGAGAGTAAAAGGGGCCAATTATACAGTGACAGAAAGTGTTTTGATTTTGGGTGATAGGCACACAATGCAATGAATAGTTAACATGCTATGGAGACGTATAATTGAAACCTATGTGTTCTTATGACCAATTTCACCTTATTAAATTTAATATCGAAATAATAAAAGAGAAACAATTTAAGACAAAATAGACATTATACATAGCAGTAGTTTTCAAACTTGTTTCCACCATGGCCCACACAGAAAATGTTAACATTTGTATGTTTTAGTGGACTAAACAACAGTGGACTTTTGGCATCTACATAGGACTTGGTGAAAAAACATTTTTACATTTTTTTCTATTTAATAATTTTGATTAAAAACCAAAATTAATAGGGAAAAGATAAAATGTTAAATTAAAATTTTTTAATTAGCCTGACCAGGAGGTGGCGCAGTGGATAGAGCATTGGACTGGGATGTGGAAGACCCAGGTTCGAGACCCCGAGGTCTCCAATTTGAGCACAGACTCATCTGGTTGGAGCAAAAGCTCACTGGCTTGAGCTCAAGGTCGCTGGCTCGAGCAAGGGGTTACTCAGTCTGCTGAATGCCTGCGGTCAAGGCATATATGAGAAAGCAATCAATGAATAGCTAAGGTGTTGCAACATGCAACGAAAAACTAATGATTGATGCTTCTCATCTCTCCATTTCTGTCTGTCTGTCTCTGTTTGTCCCTCTCTCTGACTCTCTCTCTTTAAAAAAATAATTTAAATTATAGTTGACACTCAATATTATATTATTTTCAGGTGTACAGCATTCTGGTCGACATTTACATGACTTACAGAGTAATCTCCCTGATAAGTCTAGAGCAGGGGTAGTCAGCCTTTTTATACCTACCACCCACTTTTGTATTTCTGCTAGTAGTAAAATTTTCTAACCGCCCACTGATTCCACAGTAATGATGATTTATAAAGCAGGGAAGTAACTTTACTTTATAAAATTTATAAAGCAGAGTTACAGCAAGTTAAAGCATATAATAATAATTACTTACCAAGTACTTTATGTCGGATTTTCGCTAAGTTTGGCAGAATAAATCTTTATACAACAACTTACTATAGTTAAATCTATTTATTTATACTTTGCTTGCCCCACTACTGCCCACCTTGAAAGCTGGATTGCCCAGTAGAGGGCAGTAGGGACCAGGTTGACTACCACTGGTCTAGAACCTACATAACACCATACATACTTATTACAGTATTATTGATTATATTCCCTAGGCTGTACTTTACATCCATGTGACTATTTTGTAACTACCAATTTGTAATTCTTAATCCCATCATCTTTTTCACTCAGCCCTTTCCAATCTGGAAACTGATAGTGCTATCTCTATATATTAGTCTGCTACTACTTCATTTATTCATTTCTTTCCAGTCTGATTTTTATTTTTTTCTTCTACTGATTTTTGAGCATTTTTTCTTTTTTCTAATTCCTTTTAGGTGTAAGGTTGGGTTGGTTATTTGAGATTTTTCTTGTTTTGTTTGTTTGTTTGTTTGTTTTGACAAAAGCCAGTATGCTATGAATTTTCCTCTTAGAAGTGCTTTGCTTGTGCCCCATAGATTTGAGGTTGTTGTGATTATCTTATTATTTATCTCAAGGTACCTTTTGATTTCATCTTTTTGTTAACCCATTTATTGTCTTGTAGTATATATTTAGCTTCCATGTGTTTGTGTGTCTTTTAGTTTCTTGTAATTGATTTCTAGATTCATACCATTGTGTTTTGAGAAAAATACTCAATATGATTTTAACCTTCTTAAATTTATTAGGATTTTTTTTTTTTGTGGCCGAGCATGTGTTTTATCCTGGAAAAAATTCTACATGCAGTTAAAAAAGAATATATATTCTGCTACTTTGGGGTGAAATGTTCTAAAAATATTTGTTAAATCCATCTGATCTAATGTGTCACTAAGGTCACTGTTTCCTTGTTGATTTTTTGTCTAGATTATGTATCCACTGATGTCAATGGGTGTTCAAGTTATCTAATGAAACTGTATCATTGTTCATGTCTCACTTTACATTCATTATTATTTGCTTTATATTTAGTTACTCCTGCATTGGGTGTATAAATGTTAACAAGGGTTATATCCTCTTGTTGGACTGATACTTTACTATTATAAAATGTTCTACTTTGTGTCTTGTTATAGCCTTTGTTTTAAATTCTGTTTTGTCTTATATAAGTATTGCTATCTCAGCTTTTCTTTTGTTTTCATTTGCATGAAGTGCCTTTTTTCATTCCTTTACTTTCAGACCACGTGTATTTTTCGATCTGAGGTACATTTCTTTTAGGCAGCAATATATATATGGGGTCCTCGGATTACAATACAGTTTTGTTCTTTCAACAGTGATGTAACCCGAATTTTGGTGTAAGCTGAACACTCCCTATCCTAAGTCACTTACCTACCCTAACACAGATGTAAAATCAAAATCTATAACATAAAAACACAACTAAGCCACAAGAAAAAAAAAGGACATAAATATATTGTACTTTAGGAACAGTAAAAATTACAAAAAATGAGTGTAAAAAATACTCTTACCTTTATTCTTGTGTTTGGCTTGCACACTGGAAGGGGCATTGCAAAATGGGAGAAAGCGACCAATTAAGAAGAAGAAGCAAGAAAGGCAGGAGAACCTGCAGAAGTGCTGGAGATACTGGGTCAGGTGAATCAGGATTGCCTAAGAAACATACAGGAGATGCTGGAGATTATTTTTCCTCTACTACAGGCATTTCATCTCGAGAAGCAGCTGATGCAGATGGTACAGGATCTGTTGCAGGCCTCTCTACCTTCTTAAAGAATTGTTCCAGGCTAGTCTGGAAGGTTGATTACTTCTCTTCCAAAATCTGCCTACACCATTGCAAGGCATCCATGACAGCTCTGTAGATCTTACTGAATCTGTCATCACTGGGATCCTCAGCCTGAAATTTTTCCACCCCATTCTCTACCATAGAACAACCTTTTGCCAAACTGTTGGTAATAAATTTCTTGGGTTCTGGGATTTCTATCTCTTCCTCTTCAATCAGCTGCTTCTTCAGCTGAATGAGGTCCTCAGAAGACAGCTCCTCTCCTCGTGATGCCAGTAGCTCTATGTCATCCATCGTGATGGCTGTCCTCTTCTTCAAAACACTACCATTTGAAGACTCTGACTTTCATTTAGGAGCCATGATAAGGGCCAAAAAGTCACCAAACAAAGCAACAGAAACCAAACACACGTTTTTAACTGTCCAAAATGGCATAGGTAAATGTACTGTAGGACGCCAACTCCCTCATTCATATCCCATGTTTCTGCATATTCTTCTGCCGCATGCAACAAAACTAGTTTGCCCACATAGTCCATAAGTATGACAATTGCGGTGTAAGCCTAAACACTTCTATCTCAATTTTTTAAATTTTTAATGGGAGTGAATACTGTAAACTCAATACGTTGTATGTCGAGGCTGTCATAACCCAAGGGCTCCCTGTACATGTCTTGTTGCTTATCCTTTCAACTACCTTCTACTTTTGCATTGGAGCACATGGTCCATCTACATTTCAAGTAACTACAGTTAGAAACATATGTAATGTTATTTTATTCAATATAACTATGTTCTTTTTCCTCTTTCTCTCGCTCTCTCTCTCTCTCTTTCTTTCTTTCTTTCTTTCTTTCTTTATTTATTTATTTCTTCTTAAAAAAGACCTTTTAGCATTTCTTGTAATACTGTTTCAAAGGTAATGAACTCCTTATCTTTTTCTTGTCAGGGAAGCTCTTTATTTCTTTTTCAGTTTTAAATGATAGCCTTACTGGGTTTAGTAGTCTTAGATGTAGGTCTTTGCTTTTCATCACTTTTAGAATTTTATGCCAATCTCTTCTGGTCTGAAGTGTTTTTGTTGAAATATAAACTGACAGGTGCTCAGCCAGATGGGACTAGAGGTGCTTCTGGGGCAACATCATCATGGCCCCCCAAGGAGAACCCCAAGTTCAGTTCAAACATGTATTGCTTGGTGATGGTGAAATTAGAAAAACTACATTTGTGAAACATCAACTGCCTGGAGAATTTGAGAAGTATACAGCTACCCTAGGTGTTGAGATCCATTCTCTCAAGTTGCATCCAACATAGAGCCTATTAAGTTCAATGCCAGGAGAAGTTTGGTAGACTGAGACACAGCTATAACTTTTAAGTGCAGGGTGCCATTATAATTTTAGATGTAACTACAAGAGTTACTTATAAGAATGTGTCTAACTGGCATAGAGATCTGGTACAAATGTGTGATAATATCCTCATCATGCTGTGTGACAACCAAGTGGATAGTAAAGACAGGAAAATTAAAGCAAAGTCAATTGTCTGCCACTGGGGGGAAAATCTTTAGTACTATAGCATTTCTGCCAAAAGTAACTACAACTTTAAAAAGCCCTTCTTCCAGCTTGTTAGAAAACTAATTTCAGACCCTAACTTGGAGTTTGTTGCCATGCCTGCTATTGCCTTACCAGAAATTGTCAGGGGCCAAGCTTTGGAAGCACAGTATGAGCATGGTGTAGAGATTGCTCAGATCATCATTCTCCTGGGTGAATATGACGACGTATAAAAAATGGAAGCTGGAGCCCAGCATCAGAAGTTCAGTTTAATAGGCAACTGTCCTGTGATATCAGTGGTCCAGCATGTTTACCACTTTATTATATAGCTAAACAGAACATGTGCTTTATCTTTGGGAAGTTGAAAGAGGTGAATGGGCTTCAGAGTGAATGTGGCAGTTAAAAAGTACTTTCATTCTTTGGATCTGCATATTTAGCTGTTTGCAAATGCAATTATTTCCGTATTAAGTTTCAAATATAAGACTGTTGCAGTAGCATTACAATATTCAGTAGAGAAAGCTTGTTTCTTATTGTAATTCCTATTCCCTTTCATTTATAATCATAATAAAGTTGTATTTTGCCTGATTCATGGTAGCACAGTGGCTAGAGCACTGACCTGTGATGCTGAGGTCCAAAGTTCAAAACTCTGAGGTCACAAGCTTAAACATAATCTCAACTAGCTTGAATGCAAGTTTGCCAGCTTGAGGGCAAGGTTGCTGGTCTGAGCATGGGATCATAGACATGATCCCATGATCACTGGCTTAAACCCAAATGTCACTGGCTTGAAGCCCAAGGTCACTGGCTTGATCCCAACATCACTGGCTTGAGCAAGGGGTTACTGGCACATCTGTACCTCCCTTGCCCCATTCAAGGCACATATGAGAAGCCAGCAGGGAACAACTAAAGTGCCAGAACTATGACTTGATTCTTCTCAATTATCTCCTATCTTCTATCTATCTCCCTCCCTCTCTCTCAAAAAAGTTTTATTTCATATATCTAAAAAGAAGAAGAAAAAGTAAGAAGTAGAGTAAGGAGGAGAAAGAAGAAGGAGGAGGAGGAAGGAGAAAGAGAAGAAAAAGGTGGAGAGAAAGGAAGAAGAAGAAGAAGAAGAAGAAGAAGAAGAAGAAGAAGAAGAAGAAGAAGAAGAAGAAGGAGGAGGAGTTGGAGGAGGAGAGGGAGGAGGAGGAGAAGGAGGAAGGAGAAAGAGGAAAAGAAGGCGGAGAGGAAGAAGAAGAGGAAGAGGAAGAAGCAGATGAAGAAGAAGAAAGAAAAGAAGAAGAAGAAGAGGAAGAAAGAAAAGAAGGAGAAGAGAAATCAGCCAACAGCCTATAGAAAGAGAAGAGAAATCACCTGACAACCTTATGGGTGCACCCTTGTATGTAACTAACTGTCTTTTCTTGCTGTTCTTAAGATTCTCACTTTGCCATCAACCTTTGCCATTTTAGTTGTGATGTATCTTGATGTGGAACTTTTTGGGTTCATTTTAATTGGGACTCTGTGCTTCATCAACAGATGTCTTCTTTTTCTTAACCAGATTAAGGAAATTTTCAGCCAGTATTTCATCAAATGGGTTCTCAACAACTTGCTCTCTTTTCTCCTTCTGGTAACCCTATGATACAAATGTTGTTATGCTTGATGTTCCAGATGGCCCTTAGATTTTCTTGATTTTTAAATTCTTTTTTTTCTTTTTGTTACTCTGCTTGAGTGTTTTTAATTATCCAGCCATTATTTCCTCAGATAAATTCTTGACCCTTTAATACAAATATTTGTTGTGCTTGTGTTGTCCCAGATGACCCTTAGACTTTCCTCATTTAAAACTTTTTTTGTTGTTGCTCTACTTGGGTGTTTCTACTATTACCTTTTCCTCTAAATTGCTGATTCAGTCCTCTGTTTCATTAAACCTGCTATTGATTCTTTCTGGGGTGTTCTTCATTTCAGATATTATGTTCTTCATTTCTGACTGGTTCTTGGTTATGATTTCTATGTCCTTTTTAATTCTTACTCTTTGTACATTTCAATTCTCACTAAGATCTTGCATTCTTCTTCTAAGTTCCTTGAACATCCTGATAACCATTATTTTTTAACTCTGAATCTAGTAGTTTGGTTACTTCAATTTTGTTTAGTTTCTGGGGATCTCTTGTTCTTTAATTTAGGGCATGTTTCTTTGTCTCCCACTTTTCCATTTTGTGTTTGTCTCTGCGTGTTAGGTAGATCTGCTATGTCTTTCAATGTTTTTAGTGTGGTCTTATAAAGTAGTTGTCTTGTGGGGCTCAGTGGCACACTCATCGTAATCATGAGAGCTAGGTGCTCCACCACTGTCTCTTGTGTGGATTGTGTGAGCCCTCATGTTGTCATTGAGTCTTGGTTGCTGTTAGCCTATCTGTGTTCCTTCTGGTGCTGTGGGCGTGGAACCAGCTCATTTTGCTTCTCCACCCCTCCAACCAGTCTCAATGTGGCTTTTTAAAAATATGATATATATATATATCTTTGGCTATAGTTGTGTTCAGCAAGTGTTCAGGTGGTCCTCAAAGACAATTTAGCAGTTTTTCTACAATTTAGCAGTAATTTTGAGGTGGTCATGGGAAGAGATGAGCACAGCATTTATTTATTCTGCCATATTGATGCAAAGCCTATGTCTTCAGTGCTTTGATCAATAATTGTCATTTGATGGGAAAATAAATATCTGCAAAAAAATAAATCTATTTAAAGGTGTATACCCACTCTGACCTCAAGTTATTAGGCAATATTTGAAGCTATTTATGGGCCATGACTTGCTCTGTAATTTATTTTACTTTGACTTACATTGTTTTAACTTTAATTATGGTGATTATTAATCTACCACAGAGCAGGTAATCCAGGAGAGAAGGAAATCTCTCAAGGATGAGAAGGAGCAGAGTAATGCTCAGAAGAGGAAATATCAAGATTTTCTGGATATTATTCTTTCTGCCCAGGTAAATTTTTCAAATTTATGAACCTGCTCGTATTATATATCTAGTTAATTGTGTGGGTAGGTAGATGAGTGAAAGTAGAGGAGATAAAAGCAAAGCTATTCAATTAAATTTAACACTACTTTTGAATTGAGGGGTTCGCTCCATACAATTTGAAGTAAAGATAGAATTCTGCAACTTTGTCACTAGAGAAATTTAGATGACATTAAAAATTTTACTTATTTCCCAGGATTTGGTGACTCTCCCAAAGATACATGATAGTTCAGGAAAATAAGACAATAGGTCACAATTAAGCTGACAAACCATTGATACCGAGGTGTTGGAAAATCTGGCAGGATGACTGGAGGAACTCTTGCAAGGCCTGTTTTCCTTATCTAAATTTGGTCCTCCTTTATGCTCTGGACAATGTGTGGCTCACACTATATATTTATTGAACTGAATAAAAATTCAGTGAAACCCACATTGCAAAGGCTCATTTTTTCTTTAAATCCATTATTTTGATTGGGGATCCAAACATCTATAAACTGAAATTGCATAAAAATATCTCTATTGTGCTTTCTAGGCTGAAAATGGTGACAGCTTCTCTGATGCTGACCTGCAGTCTGAGGTGAACACATTCATGGCGGCAGGGCAAGACACCGTAGGAGGGGGCCTTGCCTGGCTCCTCTACCACTTGGCTCAGAACCCTGAGCATCAGGAGAGGTGCCGGGAGGAGATCAGGGGCATCCTGGAAAATGGGTCTTCTATCACCTGGTAAGATCTACATCCCTACACGTTTTATCTTAGTTTCCCTACTGGGATTGTTTTCTTCTTTCTTCTTTTGGCCCTTTGATGACTCTAGTGATTCAAAAGATGTGTATGTGGAAGCAGAAGGGGCAGGCTACCATTTTGCACTTTTTCTAGAGGACCCAGAGTTATCCCTTTGCCATTTGCAAAAGAGGTTCACACATCCATAAGTTATCTATGTCATTGTTTTTCTAATCAGTGGCATATAAAATGTCTTATTTCTTTCTTCTACTCAGTCTTTACTGAATTGGAAATGGAGACTTGATTATTAGACTTTTATTTAGAGTTTGAGGGTAGGGCTTCATTAGGGCTCTTCTTCTGAAAGAAATGAGTGAGCATCTGTGTCATTTAAACATCATTGTAGACATGCCCATCTCCTTGTTCATGCCTCAGGGGTGGCTTTAAACTTTGAACATAGTAAATGATGTAATCTGAATTTGAGTTTAGCAAATATGGGCTGAGGACTTTTTAAGTACTAAAGCATTAAAAATGTATGCAATATTTGGCGGGGGACGATCCTCAATGAGCTCATACATTAATACAGGAGACAACCCCCACACCACCACTTACAGATAATTGCAGAATAACATGGTAAGGGTGGGAGGTGTACCCTACTACATCAGTGACTTAGAATACAGGTACTTAAGCTGGTGTGGGAATCTCAAGGAGACTTTCTGAGAGACCTGATGTTGAAGGTGCTTAAAGTTAGGAGTTAGCCATGTGGAAAACTTCAACTGCATTTTGCCAGACTTTGAGCATAACTTGCTGTTAATAAAACCCAAGTTATAAATTTCCACCTTGAACATGCTGTTTTCAAAGAACACATATGTCACCTGACCTGTGGTGGTGCAGTGGATAAAGCATTGACCTGGAAATGCTGAGGTCGCCGGTTCGAAACCCTGGGCTTACCTGGTCAAGGCACATATGGGAGTTGATGCTTCCAGCTCCTCCCCCGTCTCTCTCTCCTCTCTCTCTCTCTCTCTGTCTCTCTCTCTCTGTCTCTCTCTCTCTCTGTCTCTCTCTCTCTGTCTCTCTCTCCCTCTCTCTCTCCTCTCTAAAATGAATAAATAAATAAAACTTAAAAAAAAAAAAGAACACATATGTCCCTGATAAAAAACCACACTCTTCCTCCTGGCTAGATATTTCAAATACCATTGTTTGCTGCTCAGAGAGGCATAAAAATAGAAATGCTAAGAGAAGCCCATGGTTAGGCAGAAACATCATATTTCAAATGCAAAGGTCAGCTCAATGAAAACATTTGTAAAGGAAAATTTAAATTTATATGGCTATAGTACAGGTATTATATTTTATATAAGAAAGTAGCAGTCATTTTCTAATATAAATTAATGGTCTAATCTATATAACACAAAATGCAGTATTGATTAGTCACTTTTTATTCATTCATTGAATTTGGAAAGAGTATATAATATTTTCCACCATTAGATACTGTATTTTAACCTTGTATATGGTGGATATATACAGCTTACAAAACTTAGGGGATATTTCAAAATTAATATGAAGCAATAAAGAAAAGAAACATTTGATTTTTTATTAAACAAGAACATCAGCCTGACCAGGTGGTGGTGCAGTGGATAGAGCGTCGGACTGGGATGCGGAAGGACCCAGGTTCGAGACCCCGAGGTCGCCAGCTTGAGCGTGGGCTCATCTGGCTTGAGCAAAGAGCTCACCAGCTTGGACCCAAGGTTGCTGGCTCCAGCAGGGGGTTTCTCGGTCTGCTGAAGGCCCACGGTCAAGGCACATGTGAGAAAGCAATCAATGAACAACTAAGAAGTCGCAATGCGCAACGAGAAACTGATGATTGATGCTTCTCATCTCTCTCCGTTCCTGTCTGTCTGTCCCTGTCTATCTCTGCTGCTGTAAAAAAAAAGAACATCAGAAAAGCAAATGACAAGTCAAAGGAAGTTGTTTGATTATGCAGATGAGATGCAATACCAACTTTTATTTCATTGGTGAAAATGCACTATACAAAAGCCTGAAAGTACTGGAGTATCTACATGTTCTCTGATCCCCTAATTTTTTGTGAGCAGTATAGATACAACTCAAATAGTACTCTTTCTTGTTCTTGTTTGTCTTATGTGAAATGTAGAGACAATAAATAAATCTTAGCCAGGTGAGAAAACAGAATTCAGAGGACCTTTTAACTA
This sequence comes from Saccopteryx bilineata, assembly GCF_036850765.1. Lineage (NCBI taxonomy): Eukaryota > Metazoa > Chordata > Mammalia > Chiroptera > Emballonuridae > Saccopteryx > Saccopteryx bilineata. Next base: position 254,979,223 of record NC_089492.1, on the reverse strand, counting down.
CAGTTTAATTTAATGAAAGTAATGGCACCAATACAATAGGTAATAAAATATGTTTTATTCTATAATATAGCCGTATAGTTATGTTTGATAAAATTTCACACAGCGCCTGACCTGTGGTGGTGCAGTGGATAAAGCATCGACCTGGAAATGCTGAGGTCGCCGGTTCAAAACCCTGGGCTTGCCTGGTCAAGGCACATATGGGAGTTGATGCTTCCAGCTCCTCCCCCCTTTCTCTCTCTGTCTCTCTCTCTCTCCTCTCTAAAAATGAATTTAAAAAATTTTTAAAAAAATTTCACATAGCATTCTGAAAATTGATCATTCCTTTAGACAGATAATAGAACCACACTGCAAAATCAATTTCTGGAAATCTGTTCAGTGTCTCCCTTTGACTCCTTATCAGCCTATTTCTGCTTTGAGCCAAAATTCCTCTCTTTTTTTTGTCCCAGGGCTAAGATGAAAAAGATTGTTTTTCTTATATATGCAAAACTGCAAATTAAACACGTGACTCTTGTATTTTGGGTTCAAGGAGGAAAGACTTCAAAATTAAAATTTCACATTACCACATGTCAAAGCCTGCATTCAAAACAAGTACTTAGAAAAGCAACTAGAAACACAATAAAGCAAATAGACTAAATACTACATGCAATCATTTTATTGAACTAACCTGACTAGCTAGGGTGCAAATTAAAAACTTTGCTCTTCTCACCAGACTGGTGGTGACACAATGGATAGAGCATCATCCTGGAATGCTGAGATCCCTGGTTCGAAACTCCAAGGTTGCCAACTTGAGCATGGGCTGGTTGGCTTGAGTGCACTTCACCAGTTTGAGAGTAGGGTGGCTGGCCTGAGTGCAGGGTCACCAGCTTGAGTGCGAGGTTACCGACTTGAATGCAAGATCACCAACATGATCCCAAGTTCACTGGATTTGAGCCCAAAGGTCACTGGCTTGAAGTCCAAGGTCATTGGTTTGATCAAGAGGTCACTGGTTTAGCTTGTGGTTCCTGGTCAAGGCACTTATGAGAAGCAATCAAAACATAGCTAAAGTGAAGCAACTATGTGTTGATCCTTCTTATCTTTCTCTTTTCTTACTCTCTCCCTCCCTATGTCTCTTTAAAAAAAAAAAACTTAATTTTTTCCTGCCAACATTACAAACTTGCTGTGTGAGGTAGGTTCTACCAGTGCAATATTCTGATTGACTTAAATCACAATAGTAGTCTCATTCCAGTAATAAAGCTCTGTAACTCAGTGTAATATTAAAGACTTATCACTTAAAGCATCTCCCTCTATCCCAGCTCAGTACTCCTTGGGGTCTGGAAGTCTATGGTAGGTAAGGAGCTGTGATTGGTTTCTTTTTATTGACCAGTTCCTCTCCTAGCCTGCTATTTCTGACCCTTCCAAAAATGGTCCCAAGAAAGAGAGTGGGTAAAAAAAAAAGTGGCTGATACTATTGTGATCCTGCCCTCTGAACTTGGTGGATATTCAAAAACTTCCTTTTCTTCTCAATGAGTGCATCTGTGGGTTTCCTGGAGATTCTCTCACTGGGACTTTGCAATGTTGATTATGGGGTTTCGGGCACCACTTGCTGCGGACAAGCGCAGCTCCTAATAATGGTGTGGAATTGAGGAAACACACTTGTCAAAACAAAAACGATGGGACCGGGAGGACTCTTCAACATGCCTGACAGTATCTGAGTGCCTCATAGCCCCAGTTCACTTTATTATATAGACATATGCAAATCAAGGACCCTGATACAAAGTTGCACATCAAAGGCTAAGACAGGAACTCTCCCAAGGCAAAAACAGGATACATTAGTAAAATCTACAAACATCTGAAACAAACAAAGAGTCAGAGGAAGGGCATGTATATTGCTTCCAGCAACCCAAGAAAGCAAGTAGAGTGGGTGCAAATACTCAGCATCAAAGCCAAATATGGAGATGGAGGGGGGAGAACTTAGCATTTTGCTAAACCTTGACTCTATAATGGCTTTTTGCCATTTATGATCCACAACAATGGGGCAAGGGAATTCCTGTTCTTAGAGTTCCCTTCAAGATGGTTCCAGAGCTCTCCCTCTGGCCAGTTAATTGACCCACAGGACACAGGGTAGCATCCTTGCTTTTCACTTTACTTGCTCCTTCCTCTCTACTTTTTCTGAGTTATAGCTTTTCCTGTCAGTCCTATGCTTCCCAAATTCTAGGGAGCACATGTCAGATCACCTCACTGTTCCTCATCAAGCCTTCCTTGCTTAACATGGGAGAGAACACCATCCACCATTCCTCATGGCACTCTGACATTCCAACAATTCTCTTTAAAGAATTTTATTTTCCTACCAAAACTCTTAATCCTTCTCCCTTTAACTCTTAGCCATTTCTTATGCATTCTTGACATGTATGATGACCTAAGGGTTGGAAAATTGGTTTCAGAAATCTCCTTAACAAATCCTTTGCCAGTCTTAGCACCTCACTTTATAATAAGAATATTTGGCACCTGTTTGGTTCTTCTTCATCTGGGACCTCAGCTGACCCTATGAAAGAAGGAGTCTCATTTTAACATGGTGTTACATAACCAATTGAAAAATAGCATTAACCTGAGGATGATATTTACCAGGACAAACCTCAAGTAGAAAAAAATCAATATTTACAAACTGGACATGGTGTCTGAGTTCTTTTCCCTCCTTCCATTGTATTCACAGGGACCAGCTGGGTGAGATGTCATACACAACAATGTGTATCAAGGAGTCTCTTCGATTGACCCCTACAGTCGTATCCATGTCCAGAGAACTCAGCAAGCCCATTACCTTCCCAGATGGACGCTCCTTGCCTGCAGGTCTTTGCATTCTTTTCCTAAGAGTTTCTAGAGACTGTGGGATATCAGGGGCCACAGTAACAGACCAGTGGTTTTCTCAGCTCTTGGAGATGTCAAAAGACAATTCTAAAGACGCTTGGCTTAAGGTTAGGCACCTACAGAGTGAGAGCTCAGTGTGCAATGTCTTGATCAGATGTGGGTTTCAGAGACCTTCCCAAAATTCATAACCATTTTTAGCAAAGCTAAGCCCTGAAACTATGTTGCCAAAATCTGAACTCATGGCTTCATCCATTGTGGGACATTATTTTTTAAATAATCTTTGTTGGGCTGAGCTTGAGACCCAAGTGAGACATCATGGGAGATGAGCACCATTATCTTTACCTCAAAGACCCAAGGAAAGCTCTGGGCTCCATCATCATAATATTATCTTAATAAGTGAGCAGCACTTAATGTTTTACATAGAGCCTTCAAACATTTTATCTCATTTTCCCTTGGAACATGATCTTAGCAAACACTTCTATGGTGCTTTGCAGTTTAAAAGCACTTTCAAATACTTTTAGTGTAGCCAAAACCCACTGGGGGACTCCAGCGTGCAGTGAACAGAACTAGAAATCACACAGAGGTCTCATGCCCAGAGCTCTTCAGAACAATGCAGGTTTCTTAGCAGAGTGAGTGAGAGGCAGAGAGCTCACATGAAACACCCTTCACATAGCTGCTTCAATGTTCTATTTATTCTTGCCCTTGAAAATAAGCCAACAGAATTGCTTGTAGCAAACATCACCAAACTGGCACTTACTGTGACATTGTTGACAGATCAAGAATTAACTTACCAAAATTATTTCTGGTTACCAAATGACACAAAATTCTCTCCCTTCTATCTTTTTATAAATCCCCAAACTATGTGGATATTTGCCAAAATTGCCCGCAGTGCATAAGGAATAGGACTGGATTTCCATAATGGAATTATGGTTCTGTTCCTATGTCCTCAAAGTGTCTTCAGTGGGTGCTTTATAGTCAGTCCATTAATAGACATACAGTAGTCCTTCCTTATCCATGGATTTATTTATCTGCAGTCTTCTGGAGCCCTAAACCCTTATTTTACTTAATAATGACCCAAAGAACATGAAATGTGATGCTGGCATTTGAATATAACAAAGCAAAGTTGTACAATACTTTTTAAAAAAGAGAAAAGGTAGAAGTTTTCATATCCTGAGCTTTCTCTGATTTACAGTAAAAACAAATTTTCTATTTGTAAAGGTGTGAAGAGGAAAAAAATTTGTGCTAGTTCTGTCTAACCTCAATATGCAAAAGTTATGGCCATAGTGTACAATTAGTGTTTGGTTAAGATGAAAAAATGCATAAGTTTGTATGTGAAAGACACAAGCAGAAAACACATTATGATGGACACAGCATGTTGTGCCAGAAAGCACGGAACCTATACAAAGATTTCAGCAAGGTGTTCCCTTTAATCAATGACACCCAGCCATCTCCTGAAAGTAAGGCTTGGTTACACAGATTCAGGAATAGGTTTGGTTTTTATCATCTCACATCATCAAAAGAAGTGTGAATACACTACAATAGAATATACTGAAATAGAGAAATCACATTCCCATAATTTTATTATAGTATATTGTTATAATTGTCTTATTTTATTATTAGTTGTTGTTAATCTCTTACTGTGTCTTATTTATAAATTAAACTTGATCGTAGGTATATATATATATATATATATATATATATATATATATATATATTTAGGTAAAGATATAGTATATATAGGGTTTGTACCATCTGCAGTTTCAGGGTTTCACTGGAGGTCTTGGAATATGACCCCATGGATAAGGAGGGACTACTGTATAGGTAAGTTCCAGAGGTAGAGGAAAACATATGCATGTTTTGACATGATATCAATAGCTTTTTAAGACAAAATCATGTATAAAATAGATCATTGCTTTGAAAACTGGGTTCCACCAGGCCTCATCTTCCCATGGGTCCTTCAGTGCTGGTATTAGCGACAGCACACAGAGCTCTGCCAGCAGCCAGCTCTTTCCCTTCTAGAAGAAAATTCTTAATGAAGAATGGAATGACAGTAGTTCCCTGCTTTCTCTTTCTCTTACAATCTCTATTATCTCATTTCTTTCTCAGGAATAGTCGTGGTTCTTCATATTTTGGGTCTTCACCACAATCCTGACATTTGGGAAAACCCCAAGGTATGACTAATGCTGTGCAATTCACTTTTAATTAGATATACATGGAAGTGTCAAAGAATACAGCAAATAAAATGGTCATTTCCCTCTATTCCTACTTTATCTTTACTTTGAATGAATAAATTGGCACAATGTCATACGGGCTTCTCTAAATTGCCACAGCCATTTGTCTAACAAGCTCTACCAAGTATTTACCCAGATATCTGCAAGAGTACAGACGATCAGGAGTAATTCAGGTAACTCAAACTCCCTTCTGTTGAATGTAGCAATCAGGATTCTGGTAGGTAATTAATGATCTGCTCAAGTTGGGCAATTTGAAGATAGTTTTATGTAAGAGCAATTGATAAAGATATGGGTCAGGGCTTAGGAAAATCAGAATGGAGCAAATAACCGCCAAAGTGCTTACTACTGATGAGCTACTGGAGTGAGGGTTACATTCCTGAAGAAAGAGGGCTCCTGGAAAAGGCCATCACCCAGGCATGTGTCGGGAGAGCGTGCAGCCAACCTGAGAGAGCCTGTAGGGAGGGGCCAGTGAATAAATACCCCGAATGCTCTCTCTTCCCACCCTCCAGATCTCCTAACAATGCCTTTTCTTACCCAAACCCAACAAAACATGTGGGCCAGCTTCTTAGAGCCCAGAGCAGGGGGAGAGAGGAGTGGAAAGGCAAACAGAATATGTGTAGCCTAAGTTCCCTGATTTTATGTTCTCAAAACTTTAAATACAATGTGTATGAATGCTTTCTTTTATAAAGCTCCTAGAGTTAAAAACTGGTTACATGCAATGAGCAGTGGGACAATTTATCTCATTAACAACTGATCATGTAATCATTTTCACTTGACTTCTAATTGAAAATAATATACTGGCCATGATGGTTCTGCTTTCCCCTTAGTCTGGGTAGCAGATCAATCAATTGGGAAGCCAGACAAGGACATAGGTCTAAAGTTGCATTTTTCAGGGTGGTAGCCATTAGCACTTGTGGCTACTGAGCCCTTGCAATGTGGCGAATTGAAGCTAAGATGGAAATCATTCACACTGGATTTTGAACATGTACCAAAAAATATGAAATATTTTCTTAGTAGTTGTTTATATTGGGTGGGTTTGGAATGATAATATTTTTTATTAAATAAATCTCATCGTTGATATTCATTTCACCCTTTGAAAATGTGACTACTAGAACATTTGAAATCCTATATGTAGTTAACAGTTGATCAAAACCTTAAGAAATGTGGTGATGGCCTGACCTGTGGTGGCGCAGTGGATAAAGCGTCGACCTGGAAATGCTGAGGTCGCCGGTTCGAAACCCTGGGCTTGCCTGGTCAAGGCACATATGGGAGTTGATGCTTCCTGCTTCTCCCCCCTGTCTCTCTCTCCTCTCTCTCTCTCTCTCTCTCTCCTCTCTAAAGTGAATAAATAAAAGTAAAAAAAAAAAAAAAAAAAAAAAAAAAAGAAATGTGGTGATGGGGTATGCCTTCTCATTTCAGGTCTTTGACCCCTTGAGGTTCTCTCAGGAGAATTTTAAGAAAAGACACTCCCATTCCTACTTACCATTCTCAGCTGGACCACGGTGAGAACAATTTGAAACTGTTGAAAATATACAAAAATATTTACTTGAGGACAGCATTTTTCCTTTAGCCCACTGCTGTGTAAATTCTTCCATGGAACCACATCCTCTCACCTGATCTTGACCCCAGACCCTACCAGGCCCAGTGCCTAGTTGAACCTCGGAGAGGGCCAGTTAGTTTCACAAACAACAGTGCCCTTCTCTATCACGTCCTATGTAAACATGCTTCAGAGAGCTGTCCCGTGATACGCTGTTGATTCATAGGCTCAGTGCAGTCCACATCCAACACAGGTTGGATGCAATTTTTTTCTAAGAATAAGAAAAGTTTTTATTTAATTTCAACTTTATTGAGTTATAATTGCTGTATAACATAAGTAAGATCTTTAAGGAGAGCATCGTAATGATTTCATAAAATATGCATTGTGAAGATTCCTTCCTATCCAGTTAATTAACACATTCTTTACATCACGTATTTATCTTTTGTGTGTGTCGTGTGTGAAATGTATACTATTGTATAATAGTGATTTACCTCCTTAGAAAATTACAATTATACAATACAGTGTTATCAACTTTAGTCACTGTGCTTTGTATCATATTTGCACAGGAGAAACATTTCTATGAGCAACTCCAAGTGCCACCTTGTTTTTTTTTTAATTTTTTTTAAAAAAATTTTTTATTCATTTTTTTAGAGAGGAGAGAGGGAGAGAGACAGAGAGAGAGACAGAGAGAGAGAGAGAGAGAGAGAGAGGAGAGACAGAGAGAGAGAAGGGGGGAGGAGCTGGAAGCATCAACTCCCATATGTGCCTTGACCAGGCAAGCCCAGGGTTTTGAACTGGCGACCTCAGCATTTCCAGGTCGACGCTTTATCCACTGCACCACCACAGGTCAGGCCCTCCACCTTGTTTTTTGAGAGGGGAGTCGCATTGGGACCTGCCAGCTCACTTTTTTACAGGAGACAATGTAAAACCAAGCAGAAAAATTTGGATGGCATTAACAATGAAAATGTTGCTTTACTGTGCTTATCAGACTTGTTATTCTAGTATCTTATTGAGGAGTCAGGAGAAACGCCATTTCTTCAAGCATCTCTGATTTTCTCTCGTGTCTACAGGAACTGCATCGGGCAGCACTTCGCCATGCTTGAGCTAAAGGTGGCCATTGCCTTGATTCTGCTCCGCTTCAAGATGACTCCAGACCCTGCCAGGCCTCCTTCCCTCTTAAACCGTATTTCTCTAAAATCCAGGAATGGGATCCACTTGTACCTGAAAAAAATTTCCTAAAGTTAGAGCCCATGGTACAACGATTATATAAATTTTGTTTTAAAGTTGAACTACAAATAATGGTCCAAGAATATGGAGAGTAATTAAAGTATAATGGGAAGTTTATGGGTAGGTGCAGTTCGGGTCTCTGTGGAGCTGCATATTACCCAAAAACATTCCATGGTGACATTCCATGGAATGTTTATCTAAATATCTGACATGTAGTAAGCATTTCAACATCTAATGAGTGATGAATCTGAAAATCATTCATTCATTCCATGGAATGTCACCTAGATCAGTTTCTGTATGACTTTGGGAGAGTTTCAGATCTTCTCTGTTTGATTTTGGCTTCTCTTAATGCTATATTCCAAAAACATTTCTATACATGTTCTTGTTGTTTTCTTAAGAAAAAGTTTTCAGAATTACACAGAAATGGATGACTTCTCACTATAAAAGATTTCCAACACTAGAAAATCATGTGGAGTGAAAAGTAAAAATCCCACTTCAAAGAGCACAACCCTACCTGCCCTGACTAATCTACTGCTTTTCCTAAAAACAAAATAGTTTGGTGAGCATTCTTTCAGACTTTTTCCTATACATTTCATAGTTCACATGTATGCATGTATTTTTATACATGGGATCACATCCATATTGTTCTTGCTTTCTTTCACTCAATAAAAATAATCTCATTCCTCATCTTGGCTCATGATATTTTGTATTATGAATATAGCACAATTTATTTAACCATTTTTATTATTGGATATTTAGTTCATTTGTAGCTTTAAAAACATGCTTATTAGCCATTTGTATTTATTTTAGTTTTGTTTTATATGCTTTGTACATCATCTATGTTTATTTTTCATGTAGTTGTTTGTCTTTTCCTTATTGATTCATATTTGATTATATATTGTGAATAATTTTTTATTGTAACTTTTCTTTGTATTTTTCCCATTCTTTTCCTTTTTAAAACAGTATTTATGGTGTCAGTTACCATACAGAACTTCTAAATTGTGATGAAGTAAGATATATAAATGTTTCTTACTGGTTTCTGGGTTTTGAGTCTCGGCTAACAAAGCCTTCATTTGGAATATTATCAAGATAATTTTACATACTTTCCTAGTGCTAGCAACTCTTGTGAATCCTGAACAGGAATTTCTTAATGATTTTCAGATTCATCACTCATTAGATGTTGAAATGCTTACTACATGTCAGATATTTAGATAAACATTAGAGGTTCAGTGTATTAATAAACATGATCCCTGCTCTCATGGAGCTGATATCGTGAAATGGAAGATGGATAACAATAGTTACAAATTGTACTAAGTACCACAAAGGAAATGAGTAGGCTGAGCTGGACATTAATCAAGGGAACCTACTTTGAATTGGGTTATCTAGAAAATCCTCTTTAGGAAGGTGGTAGATAAGATGAGACCTGAAAGATGCAAATGAAAGCTACCCTCGCTTTTTCTCATGGGTCTCCAGGCAACAAAATTATGGCACTTTGAAAGAGCAGACCTGAAACCATGTGTCACTGCTGCCCATCTAAGAGGGAGAAATGGACTGGGAAACGGGGTCGGTGGTTCCATTTTGAACACATCGCATGGCAGCTGCCTGGCAGATCTCAACACAACAGATGTCTAGAAGGCAATGAAAACCCATGAGAAAGACCTGAGCTGGAGAAGATGTAACCAAGTCACTTATAGTGTCAGACTCAATGCTGCTAAAATATTTTGAACAAATACCTTTGTAAATTTGTTTGAATGTTTTGTAGGATAAATCTTAGAAGCCCAATTTCTGAATTCAAGTTAATGAGAGCCCTTCCCTGAATCTTCAATATAAGAATATGACATTGGCCATGGCCGGTTGGCTCAGTAGTAGAGCATCGGCCTGGCGTGCGGGGGAACTGGGTTCGATTCCCGGCCAGGGCACATAGGAGAAGCGCCCATTTGCTTCTCCACCCCCACCCCCTCCTTCCTCTCTGTCTCTCTCTTCCCCTCCCGCAGCCAAGGCTCCATTGGAGCAAAGATGGCCCAGGCGCTGGGGATGACTCCTTGGCCGCTGCCCCAGGCGCTAGAGTGGCTCTGGTCGCGGCAGAGCGATGCCCTGGATGGGCAGAGCATCGCCACTGGTGGGCGTGCCGGGTGGATCCCGGTCGGGCGCATGCAGGAGTCTGTCTGTCTCTCCCCGTTTCCAGCTTCATAAAAATCCAAAAAAAAAAAAAGAATATGAAATTATAGGTGCACAGATTTAAACTCCTTGTGCTACCAAAGTAGGTAACATACCCCCACAAGAAGTCAACAATCTTGTGTTTATGTTGTCATCTAATCAAGTGCCCCCAAATATTTATTTTTCTTTAATGGTGGCAGTGATAATGGCTACTGTTAGTAACTGGGCACTGGGGTAAGCACTTTGTGTTTGTAATCTCACTTAATTTCCACAACACCCCAATGAGGTAGGAGCTATTAATTATTCATTAAAATATTTAAATGAATCATATCCTATCTTTTTTTTTTGACATGTGAATTAACATTTTATTTTATTTTTTAATAAATTTTTATTAATGGTAATGGGATGACATTAATAAATCAGGGTACATATATTCAAAAAAAACATGTCTAGGTTATTTTGTCATCAAATTATGTTGCAAACCCCTCGCCCAAAGTCAGATTGTCCTCCGTCACCCTCTATCTAGTTCTCTGTGACCCTCCCCCTCCCCCTAACTCTCTCCCTCCCTCCCTCCCATGTCCTCCCTCCCCCCCCCACCCTTGGTAACCACCACACTCTTGTCCATGTCTCTTAGTCTCATTTTTATGTTCCACCAATGTATGGAATCATGTAGTTCTTGTTTTTTTCTGATTTACTTATTTCACTCCTTATAATGTTATCAAGATCCCACCATTTTGCTGTAAATGATCTGATGTCATCACTTCTTATGGCTGAGTAGTATTCCATAGTGTATATGTGCCACATCTTCTTTATCCAGTCTTCTATTGAAGGGCTTTTTGGTTGTTTCCATGTCTTGGCCACTGTGAACAGTGCTGCAATGAACATGGGGCTACATGTGTCTTCACGTATCAATGTTTCTGAGGTTTTGGGGTATATACCCAGTAGAGGGATTGCTGGGTCATAAGGTAGTTCTATTTGCAGTTTTTTGAGGAATCACCATACTTTCCTCCATAATGGTTGTACTACTTTACAGTCCCACCAACAGTGAATGAGGGTTCCTTTTTCTCCACAGCCTCTCCAACATTTGCTATTACCCGTCTTGTTGATAATAGCTAATCTAACAGGAGTGAGGTGGTATCTCATTGTAGTTTTGATTTGCATTTCTCTAATAACTAATGAAGCTGAGCATTTTTTCATATATCTGTTGGCCATTTGTATCTCTTCCTGGGAGAAGTGTCTGTTCATGTCCTCTTCCCATTTTTTTATTGGATTGTTTGTTTGTTTGTTTGTTTGTTGTTGAGTTTTATGAGTTCATATCCTATCTTACCATATATTGTTGAACATATTGTTTGGTGATATTTTTATACCAATTTCCCACTTGTACTTACAGATATGGAGAACAGTATACCAAAATAGAGATTTCATATGTGAATACAGATATATATACACCCAAATGCACCTATACATATACATACACACATACAGACCCAGATGAATTATATTTTATCCCAAAAATGCATAATTATTAAAAATTAATTAGCAGATTAGAGAATGAAAAATAAAAATGATATTAGTAAATGCTGAGGCACACTGAAGAAGAATCAACATTTAATCTTGACTTCAAAACGTTTTAGAAACTAGTGGTTGAAGAAATGTTTCTAAGTGTTATAATTTAGAACCCTACAAACCTATGGCCTTCATACTTAGCAGTGACTACCTCAAAGCCTGCCTCCAAAGTCAGAACAGAGGCAAGGATGGTCTGGGTACCACCAAAGGTTTTAGGAAAATAAAGGCATACATATTTAAGAGGAAAAACAAAAACTGTCATTTTTTAAAAGATTTTATTTATTCATTATAGAGAAGGGAGAGAGAGAGAGAGAGAGAGAAGGGGGGAGGAGCAGGAAACATCAATTCCCATATGTGCCTTGAACAGGCAAGCCCAGGGTTTTGAACCAGCAACCTCAGCATTTCTAGGTTGATGCTTTATCCACTGCGCCACCACTGGTCAGGCCAAAACTGTCATTATTAAAGCCAAGAGGGAGTAAAATTAAAATAGGCTAAAATATGTGTATTTATTTGAGGGGCTATAGGGTTAAGATACCCAATAATTCAGACTTTGTCAAATATGCAAAAGAAGTGGTTACCAAGAGGATAGGATTATGGGCAAAGGAGGTAAAGAGGAGCCAATATACAGTGATGGAAAATGATTTGACTTCGGGTGATGAGCACCCAACACAATCAACCATTCAAATGCTATTGAAAAGTTTACCTGAAACATATGTACCCTTATTGATCAATGTCACCCTGTTAAATTTAATTTCCTAAATTAAGAAAAATAAAAGCAAAATATTTGCTGATTTTCCAGATTCTAATCCATGATTAGATGGGAGGCTATCTCCTAAGAAATAGGCAAATGGAAAGGAAAGGAAAACTCACACTGTAGACTCCTGCTTCATAAAAGCATAAATTTTATATCTTCACTGAAAATGTCACCCCATTAAATTTAATTTTCTAAATAAAATTTTTAATTAAAAGAGAGAGTAAGAAGAAAAAAAGAAAGTAAAAAGATGGTAAATATATGAAAATATATCTCTCACACAGCCTCCCTGACCCCCTGATAGCTGTCAGCCTGCTCTCTATGTGTGAGTCTGTCTTTACTTTGCTTCAGTTCATTTTGTTCATTGGATTCCACACACAAATGAAATCATATGGAATCTGTCTTTCTCTGACCGGTTTATTTCACTTACCATAATGCTCTTCAGGTTCATCAATGCTGTCACAAAATGTAAGCTTTCTTTCTTTTTTTGTCCACATAGTATTGTATAAATGTACCAGAGCTTTATTTCATGATATTTTTTAAAGTTATTTTGAAATCAAATGTAATGGGATGACATTAATCAATAAATGTTTATAGATTTCTGGTGAACATCTCTATAGCATTTGAGCTGTTGATCTCATTGTGTGTCCGTCAACCAGAGTCAATCATTTTCCTGGCATCATATATTTGTCCCTATTTTATCCTCTTTCAACCACCTCCTCCCCCAGGTAACCATTTTACTTTGAGCTATGTCCATGAATCTCAGTTTTCTATACCACTTATGTGTGAAATTTTATCATTCTCAGCTTTTTTTGATTTACTTATTTCTCTCAGGATAACATTCTCAAAGTTCATCCATGTTGTCATAAATGGCAATATATCATCATTTCTTATGGCTGAGTAGTATTCCATTGTATATATGTACCACCTCTTCTTTATGCAATCCTCCATCGGGGGACACTTTGGTTGTTTCCATGTCTTGACCACTATGAATGATGCTGCAATAAACATGGTAGTGCATGTGTCTTTCAGTCCCAATGTTTTTGAGTTTTTTGGATAGATACCCAGTAAAGGGATTTCTGGGTAGTATGGTAACCTTATTCTTAATTTTTTGAGGTACCACCATATTATCTTCCACAATGGCTATACCAGTTTACATTCTTTCCAGCAATGAATGAGGGTTCCTTTTCCTCCACAGCTTATCTAATACTGTTATTACCTGTCTTGTTGATAACAGCCAATCTAACAGGTGTGAGGTGGTATCTCATTGCAGTTTTAATTTGCATATCTCTAATTGCTAGTGAAGATGAGCATCTTTTCATATACCTGTGGGCCATTTGAATGTCTTCTTGGGAGAAGTGTCTGTTCAGGTCCTCTCTCCATTTTGTAATTGGATTGTTTGCTTGTTTGTTGTTGAGTTTTGTGACTTCTTTATAATATATTTTGGAATGTCACGTTGTCATTTTCATTTGTCTGTGTGTATCTTTTGACCTCTGCTTTGTTTTCTTCTTTGACCCAGTCATTTTTTTTAGAAGTATGTTGTTTAATTTTCACATTTTTGTAGGTTTCTTTACTTCTTTTTGCAGTTGAATTCTAATTTCAAAGCCTTATGGTCAGAGAATATGTTTGGTATAATTTCAATCATTCTGAATTTGTTGATTTTTATTTTGTGGCCTAAAATATGGTCTATTCTTGAGAATGTTCCATGTACACTGGAGAAATATGTATACTCTGAAGTTCTGAGATGAAATGTCCTGTAAATGTCTATTATGTCCATTTAGTCCTTTTTTTTTAATCTTGTTCTTTTTATTAATTTTAAAGGGGTGACATTGATAAATCAGGGTACATATGTTCAGAGAAAACATCTACAGGTTATTTTGACATTTGATTATGCTGCATTCTCATCACCCAAAGTCCAATTGTCTTCCATCACTTTCTAAGTGGTTTTCCTTTTGCCCATCCCCTCCCCCAACACTCTCTCTCTCCTCTCCTTTGTGTCCATTTAGTCTTGTGTGTTGTGTAAGGCCAGTATTTCTTTTTTTTTTTTAATAATTTTATTTTTTTAATAGGGTGACATCAATAAATCAGGATACATATATTCAAAGATAACAAGTCCAGGGTATCTTGTCGTTCAATTATGATGCATACCCATCACCCAAAGTCAGATTGTCCTCTGTCACCTTCTATCTTGTTTTCTTTGTGCCCCTCCCCCTCCCCCTTTCCCTCTCCCATTCCCCCCTCCCCCCCATAACCACCACACTCTTATCAATGTTTCTTAGTTTCACTTTTATGTCCCACCTACGTATGGAATAATGCAGTTCCTGGTTTTTTCTGATTTACTTATTTCGCTTCGTATCATGTTATTAAGATCCCACCATTTTGCTGTAAATGTTCCAATGTCATCATTTCTTATGGCTGAGTAGTATTCCATAGTGTATATGTGCCACATCTTCTTTATCCAGTCATCTATTGACGGGCTTTTTGGTTGTTTCCATGTCCTGGCCACTGTGAACAATGCTGCAATAAACATGGGGCTGCATGTGTCTTTACGTATCAATGTTTCTGAGTTTTTGGGGTATATACCCAGTAGAGGGATTGCTGGGTCATAAGGTAGTTCTATTTTCAGTTTTTTGAGGAACCACCATACTTTCTTCCATAATGGTTGTACTACTTTACATTCCCACCAACAGTGTATGAGGGTTCCTTTTTCTCCACAGCCTCTCCAACATTTGCTATTACCTGTCTTGCTAATAATAGCTAATCGAACAGGTGTGAGGTGGTATCTCATTGCTGTTTTGATTTGCATTTCTCTAATAGCTAAAGAAGATGAGCATCTTTTCATATATCTGTTGGCCATTTGTATTTCTTCCTGGGAGAAGTGTCTGTTCATATCCTCTTCCCATTTTTTTATGGGATTGTTTGTTTGTTTGTTGTTGAGTTTTATGAGTTCTTTGTATATTTTGGATATTAGGCCCTTATCTGAGCTGTTGTTTGAAAATATCATTTCCCATTTAGTTGGCTGTCTGTTTATTTTGTTATCAGTTTCTCTTGCTGAGCAAAAACTTCTTAGTCTGATGTAGTCCCATTCATTAATTTTTGCCTTCACTTCTCTTGCCTGTGGAGTCAAATTCATAAAATGCTCTTTAAAACCCAGGTCCATGAGTTGAGTACCTATGTCTTCTTCTATGTACTTAATTGTTTCAGGTCTTATGTTTAGATCTTTGATCCATTTTGAGTTAATTTTTGTACAGGGGGAGAGACTGTAGTCCAGTTTCATTCTTTTGCATGTGGCTTTCCAGTTTTCCCAGCACCATTTATTGAAGAGGCTTTCTCTTCTCCATTGTGTGTTGTTGGCTCCTTTATCAAAAATTATTTGACTATATATATGTGGTTTTATTTCTGGACTTTCTATTCTGTTCCATTGGTCTGAGTGTCTATTTTTCTAAGGCCAGTATTTCTTTACTGATTTTCTTTTGGATGATCTATCTAAACTGTCAATGATGTGTTGAAATTTCCATATATGATTGTGTTTTTTTCTGTTTCTATTTTTAGATCAGTTAGTAGATTTTGTGTATATTTTGGTTTTCCCTGGTTTCGTGCATATGTATTAAGATGTATTTTGCCTTCTTGATACAATGTCCCCTTTATCGTTATGAAATGACCATCGTTGTCTCTGGTTACCTTTGTTGTCTTGAAGTTAGCATTGTCAGATATGAGTATGACTACAAGTGCTTTTCTTTAGGTATTATTTGGTTGGAGAATTATTTTCCAATGTTTCACTTTGAGTCTACCTTTGTCCTTGAGGCTTATATATGTTCTTGAAGGCAGCGTACAGTTGGGTTTTGATTTTAATTCAATCTGCTACTCTGTGTCTCTTTATTGGTGAATTCAATTTATTTTTGATTAGGGTAATTATTGACACTTGAGGATTTCCTGTAGCCATTTTATGTATTTCTTTCTAATACCTCTGTGTCTCGTTTGGTTTTTCTGGGTTTTGGTTGGGGTTTGTTTTGCATATTTTCTTGTCACTTTTTTAGTTTGGTGGTATTCCATACTTCTTTCCCATTTCTTCTTTTTTTAAAGTTATGTGTTTCAGTTGTGGCATTTTCGTGAGTGGTTACCATTAGGGTATTAAAAGAAAAATTGTCATATTTACAAGAGTCCATTATCTTATGAGTGCTTCTGCACTCCATCCTCCTTTGCTACTGCTGATCTTTATCCTCTCCTCTTTTATGTTATTGTTGCCACAGATTATTCTTGTTTTTATTGTGAACTTGTTGAAGCTATTACTTGTAGTTTTGAATTGTTTTATTCTTTGTATCTAGTCAGATAACCCCCTTTTGTATTTCCTGCAGTGGGGGTTTTCTGGTCATAAATTCCCTCAGCTTCTCTATGCCTGTAAAAGTTTTTATTTCTTCTTCATATTTGAAAGATAGCTTTGATGGATATAATATTCTCAGCTGGATATGCCTCTCTTTCAATACTTTTAAATGTTTGCATCCATTCTCTTCTGGCTTCTAGAGTTCCTGCTGAGAAATTTGATGATAACACAATGAGCCTTCCTTTGTATATCATAATCTTTTCTTCCTTAGCTGCCTTGAGAATTCTTTCTTTGTCATTGATTTGTGACAGTTTTATTACAATGTGCCTTGGAATATGTCTGTTTGGGTTGCGGTAACTCATCATTATTTTTGCTTCTTAAATTCGAGGCTCTCATTTTTTCCACAGGCTTGGGAAGTTCTCATCAGTTATTCATTTTAATTGGCTCTCCATTTCCTTTTCCGTCTCTTCTTCTTCTCTTATACCCATTATTTTTATATTGCTCTTCCTGATTGAGTCAGACAATTATTGTAGAGCTCTCTTTTTTTAAATTCATGAGTATTTCTCTCTTCTTCTCCCTGTAGCATTTCTAGTTGCCTGTCTTTAATGTCACTGAATCTCACCTCTATCCAGCCTGTTCTATTGGCTAAACTTGCTACCTCATTTTTCAGCTCATGGATTGAGTTCTTTATTTCTGTTTTGTTTTTATTTTTTTATTTCAATCTCCTTGCTGAAGTATTCTTTTAGTTCATTATTTTGTTTTGTGAGCTCATTATTGAATTTCCCATCAGTGTTTTTCTCATTGAGTACTTTTAGAACTTCAAATTTGAATTCTATGTCATTTAAGTCAGAGTTTTTCATTTAATTGAAATTGTTTTCTGGAGAATTTTCATTATCTAGCTGAACTACATCTCTGTTTTGTGTGTTCATATTTGATTTCTTCTTCCTTGATAGCATTTGAGAGTGGTATTATTAAGAACTCCAACAAGAGACAACTAAAAAATGAAAATTAAAAATTGAAAAACTACAGTGTAAAAAATAAAATTCTAGAAATAATTATAAGTAGAAAAGAAAAACTATAGAAAACAAAGAGCAAGAACCAAGAAAAAAAAGGGAGGGAGAAAATGAAATTTAAAAACAGACAAAACATCACAAAAAATAAGGGTAAGATAGTAAAATTTGAAGAGAAATGAAATTCATTTGATTAAAAAATGGGGAAAAGAAAGAAAGAAGAGTTTAAGAGAAAGACAAGATGGCAATGGAGTAGGTGGACGTACCAATTTCCACATCCCAGAGCCAAAGTGGATTACCAACTAATTGTAAGTACCATCATCTGGAAAAACCAACTTTGGACTAAACTAAGAGGACTCTTCAACCAAGGAACACTGAAGAAGCCACACTGAGACTGGTAAGAAAAGCGGAAATGTGGAGAGGGCTGCCCAGCTCCCCGGAGTGAATGGCAGCCAGCAGAGACTCGTGTGGTAGGAAGTGAGTTTAGCAGAGAGGGGAGGGTCCTGAGTCCCAGGAACAAAGCCCCAGCCTGCAGCCTCAGAACCTGGAAAAGGCATATGGACAGTATTTAGCTGGAAACAAGACAGAATACTGTTTGTGAGAAAGACACTGATTTCTCAGACCCAGGATTCTTCTTAAAGGGACCACTCAGAACACTTCTCTCACACCACTCACCTGAGGCTCCAGGAAATGGGGAGAGAGGAGAGGTCCAGAGTAGCAGGAAGAGAATTTAATCTAGGAGGCACGCCCTGGCTGGTTGGCTCAGTGGTAGTGCTTCAGTCTGGCATGCGGGAGTCCCGGGTTTGATTCCCAGCCATGGCACACAGGAGAAGCGCCCATCTGCTTCTCCACTCCTCTCCTTCTTCTCTGTCTCTCTCTTCCCCTCCCACAGACAAGGCTCCATTGGAACAAAGTTTGCCCGGGCACTGAGGATGGCTCTGTGGCCTCTGCCTCAGGTGCTAGAATGGCTCTGATTGTAGCAGAGCAACACCCCAAGATGGGCAGAGCATCGCCCCTGGTGGGCATGAGGGAGTCTGTCTGACTGCCTCCCCATTTCCAACTTCTGAAAAAGAAAATAATAATAATAATCTAGGAGGCACAGGGAGAAACATTTTGAGAGACGGCCACCCTAAAATCTGGGAGGAGTCACTCCCTAAATCTGAGGTGAATATTTCCCCTGGACACAGCAATACCAGCAAAGGGAAAAAGAACATCAGCCAAACGAGCTCTCCTGCGACACTCAGAGCAGAGTCACTTAGAAGGAGGGAGCTTTTGGGACTACAGTAGTGAGTCTTAAGGTCTGAGCTGCAGCACCTTCACCCACATGGCTGAGGGCTCACCCGAGGGCAGGCAGCAGCGGGACAGGAAAGCGTGGTTCTGTTGGCAAGGGTGGAAGCTGGCTGGCCACCACAGAGGCCCAGGTGTGAGCTCAGTCTTGCCCAGCTGGGGAGGAGGGGATGTGCAAAAGTGGTCAAGCTGTCCCTGGCCAGTTGGCTCAGTGGTAGAGCATCGGCCTGGCATGCAGGGTTCGATTCCCAGCCATGGCACACAGGAGAAGCGCCCATCTACTTTTCCACCCCTCCCCCTCTCCTTCCTCTCTGTCTCTAACTTCCCCTCCTGCCACCAAGGCTCCATTGGAGCAAGGTTGGCCCGGGCACTGGGGATGGCTCTGTGGCCTCTTCCTCAGGTGCTAGAATGGCTCTGGATGCAAGAGAGCAACACCCTAGATTGGCAGAGCATCGCCCCCTGGTGGGTGTACCAGGTGGACCATGGTCAAGCGCATGCGGGAGTCTGTCTGACTGCCTCCCTGTTTCCAACTTCAGAAAAATACAAAAGAAACAAAAAAGAAAAAAAAAGTGGTCAAGCCCAGCCTGCAATCCAGACTGCGGGGGAAGGGCAGGAGCCCCAGAAAGGGCAGAGACCCACCCTTGAGCAATGGTGCAGGTGCACAACATAGCCCTGCTCACGGAACCAAGTCTTGTGGCCTGACTTAGGAGCCAGCTCCTCCCCTGGAGGTGGAGCCAAAAGCCCAGGTCAGGTGGAGTCCCACTACTGATCATGGGCACGCAGTCCCACCCAACCTGTGGAGACAAGGCTTGCAGCCATCCCACAAGTGGGCACCTCCTGCAGGGGCGGGGCAAAAGCCCAGAATCAGGTGGAGACATGCAGCTGAGCAAAGGTGCTCACCCCTGCCCTCAGGGCCAAGCATAATGCCACCCACAGGGGCAGGGCAAAGGCCAAGGCCAACGAGACCTGTACACCCGAGCACATCATCACAGCCACTCCCCATGAAGGAGAGGTGGAAACCACAACAACAGTCCCAGTGGGCAAGCACTGGCAACGTCCATACCCGAATGCCCTAGGCAGCAACAGCAGAAGGGCTGGTGGGCCTGCAGTCAGACCACACCTAGGAAACAGAGGCCACACCCAGTGAACTCCAGTGGCCAAAACCTCCTTTTACACAGACAAAATGTGAAGGCAGAGAAATGCAACACAAATGAATCAAGAGAAATCCTCAGAAAAGGACCTGAATGAGTCAGATATAACCAAATTACCAGATGCAAAGTTTAAAATAACAATTATTAGGATGCTCAAAGATATTAGAACAACAAAGATGGTCATTATAATCACCTAAATAAAGAGATAGCAAATATAAAAAAGGACATTGAAATAAAAAAAAGAATCAGTCAGAAATGACAAATACAATATCAGAAATAAAGAACACAATGGAAGGAATTAAAAGCAGGATGGATGAAGCTGAGAATTGAATCAGCGAGTCACAGGAATAGATAAATGAAGGCATGGAAGCTAAGCAGAAAAAAAAGAGACTCAAAAAGTCTGAGGAAACTCTAAGAGAGCTCTGTGACAACATAAAGAGAAATAACATCTGCATCAAAGGGGTTCCTGAAGAAGAGAAAGAACAAGGGATAGAGAATTTGTTCAAACATATCATGGCTGAAAACTTCCCTTAATTAAGCAGGAAAACATCTCACAAGTTCAAGAAGCACAGAGAACTCCATTAAAGAAAAACCCAAAGAAATCTACACCAAGACACATCATAATTAAAATACCAAAGCTAAGTGATAAAAAGAAAATATTAAAAGCAGGTAGAAAAAAAAAGACTATCACCTACAAAGGAGCCCCCATAAGGATGACTTCTGACTTCTCAACAGAAATACTTGAGGCCAAAAGGGAATGGCAAGAAATATTCAAAGTAATGCAGAATAACAGCCTACAACCATGAATACTTTACCAGCAAGGCTATCATTTAAAATTGAAAGAGAAATAAAAAGATTTCCAGACAAAAAAATAAATAAAATAAAAAATTCAAGGAATTTACTACAACCAAATCAATGCTGCAAGAAATGCTAAGGGCCTGCTGTTAACAGATCAAAGGAGAAAAAGAATATAGCAAAAGAGGAATACAATTTTAAAGAATGAAATGGCAATAAACTACATATCAATAATAACCTTAAATGTCAATGGATAAAATGATCCAATAAAAACACATAGGGTAGCTGAGTAGATTAGAAAACAGGACCCATACATAGGCTGTCTACAACAGACACACCTTAAAACAAAAGACGCACATTGACTGAAGGTAAAAGGATGGAAAAAAATATTTCACGTAAATGGAACTGAAAAAAAAAACCTGTGGTAGCAATACTTATATTAGACCAAATGAACTTTAAAACAAAGGCTATAGTAAGAGATAAAGAAGGTCCTTACATAATGATAAAGGGAGCAATCCAACAAGAAGATATAACCATTATAAATATCTATCCACCTAATATAGGAGCACCTAAATATATAAAGCAGACTTTGATGGATTTAAAGGGTGAGATCAACAGCAATACTATAAAAGTAGGGGATTTCAATACCCCACTAACATCACTAGATAGATCCTCAAGAAAGAAAATTAACAAAGAAACAGCAGACTTAAAGGACATACTAGATCAACTCAATTTAATAGATAGCTTCAGAATCTTTCACTCTAAAGCAGCAGAATATACATTCTTTTCAAGTGCTTATGGTACATTCTCTAGGATAAACCACATGTTAGGGCACAAAAGCAGTCTCAACAATTTAAAGATTGAAATCATATCGAGCACTTTCTCTGATCACAGTGGCATGAAACTAGAAATCAACCACAACAGAAAAACTGAAAAATACTCAAACATTTGGAAACTAAATAACATGTTATTAAATAATGAATGGGTTCACAATGAGATCAAGGAAAAAATTAAAAATGCCTAGAAATGAATGATAAATCATACATCAACTCAAAATTTATGGGACACAGCAGGCCCTGGCTGGTTGGCTTAGCGGTAGAGCATTGGCCTGGCGTGCGGGGGAACTGGGTTCGATTCCCGGCCAGGGCACATAGGAGAAGTGCCCATTTGCTTCTCCACCCCCTCCCCCTCCTTCCTCTCTGTCTCTCTTTTCCCCTCCTGCAGCCAAGGCTCCGTTGGAGCAAAGATGGCCCGGGCGCTGGGGATGGCTCATTGGCCTCTGCCCCAGGTGCTAGAGTGGCTCTGGTCACGGCAGAGCGACGCCCCGGAGGGGCAGAGTATCGCCCCCTGGTGGGCAAAGCATCACCCCTGGTGGGTGTGCCAGGTGGATCCTGGTCGGGCACATGCGGGAGTCTGTCTGACTGTCTCTCCCCGTTTCCAGCTTCAGAAAAATACAAAAAAAAATTTATGGAACACAGCAAAAGCAGTCCTGAGAGGGAAGTTTATAGCCTTACAGACATACTTTGAGAAGCTAGAAAAAGCTCAAAAAACAACTTGACCCTGCATCTAAAAGAACTAGAAAGAGAACAGCAAGTAAAGCCCAGAGGTAGTGAAGGAAGGAAATAATAAAGATCAGAGCAGAAATAAATGACATAGAGGCTAAAGAAACAATACAGAGGATCAATGAAACTAGGAGCTGGTTCTTTGAAAAGCTAAACAAGATCGATGAACCTGTAACCAGACTCACCAAGAAAAAAAGAAAGAGGACTCAAATAAATAAAATTAGAAATGAGAGTGGGGAAATAACAACTGACACACAGAAACACAAAATATTGTAAAAAAAAAAAATACTCTGAAGAACTGTACTCCAAAAAACTAGATGATCTAGATGAAATGGACAAATTCCTTGAAACATATAATCTTCCAAAAATTACTCTGGAAGAATCAGAAAACCTAAACAGACCGATTACAACAAATGAGATTGAAACAGTTATCAAAACACTCCCAAAAAAGAAAAGTCCTGGGCCAGATGGCTTCACTAATGAATTCTACCAAATATTCAAAGAAGAACTAACTCCTATTCTTAAGCTATTTCAAAAAATTCAAGAGGAAAGAAGACTTCCAAACTCCTTTTATGAGGCGAGCACAATTCTGATTCCAAAACCAGGCAAAGACAACACACACAAAAAAAAAAATTATAGGCCAATATCCCTAATGAATTTAGATGCAAAAATCCTCAACAAAATATTAGCAAACCGGATCCAGCAATATATGAAAGAAATCATACAACATGACAAAGTGGGATTGTACAATATTTGTAAATCAATCAATGTGATTCATCACATAAACAAAAGAAAGAAGAAAAACCACATGATAATTTCAATAGATGCAGAAAAAGCATTTGATAAAATTCAGCACCCATTCATGATCAAAACTCTCAG
This sequence comes from Saccopteryx bilineata, assembly GCF_036850765.1. Classification (NCBI taxonomy): domain Eukaryota; kingdom Metazoa; phylum Chordata; class Mammalia; order Chiroptera; family Emballonuridae; genus Saccopteryx; species Saccopteryx bilineata. The sequence continues at coordinate 254,955,908 of NC_089492.1, read as the reverse complement.
CCAAGTGGAAATACAGGGAACCTACCCCAACATGATAAAGGCCATCTATGACAAACCCACAGCCAACATCATACTCAATGGGCAAAAATTAAAAGCAATCCCTTTATGATCTGGAAAAAGGCAGAGATGCCCCCTTTCACCACTCTTATTCAACATAGTTCTGGAAGTTCTAGCCACAGCAATCAGACAATAAAAAAATAAATAAAAGGTATTTAAATTGGAAAAAAAGAAGTAAAACTATCATTTGCAGATGATATAATATTGTATATAAAAACCCACAAGTCTCAGTCAAAAAACTACTGGACCTGATAAATGAATTCGGCAAGGTGGCAGGATATAAAATTAATACTCAGAAATCAGAGGCATTTTTATACACTAACAATGAACTGACAGAAAGAGAATTAAGGAAGCAATCCCCTTCACCATTGCAACCAAAAAAATAAAGTACCTAGAAATAAATCTAACCAGGGAGATTAAAGACCTGTACTCGGAAAATTATAAAACATTGATAAAAGAAATCAGGGAAGATACAAACAAGTGGAAGCATATACCATGCTCATGGTTAGGAAGAATAAACATCATTAAAATGTCTATATTGGACTGAAAAGATGGCAGCGGAGTAGGCAGACACACAGACGCCCAGCTCTCACCACCAAACTGGAATACAAATCAATTTAGGAAAAGTCAGCATGGAAAACCAACTCTGAACTACAAGAACAGCTCTCAAAAACCAAGGAGCAAAGAAGCCACAAAAAACCTGGTAGGGAGCGCCTGAATCTCCCTTGCTTACAGGAACGGAGGGGGGGGGTGAGGCTGAGAGCCCAGACGGGATCTCACACAAGGGAAAAGGGCAGAAACTACTGCTCACAGCCACTTGCCTGGCGACCAGGGAGCAAGGTGTGTTGAAAAGACCAGCTTATCTCCCAAGTGGAAAGGACAGGGAGAGGGACAGACTGTGAGGGGCTAGGAATGCAGGAGACGAACTAAAAATGCTGACTCATCTGTGCTGGAGGCGGCCATACCTGGGGGAGGGACTGAACCTTTCACAAAACACAGCTGAATTGCTTCCAGATCAGAGATCTCTGGACATCTATCCAGCTCCAATCAGCGCAACAAGACACAGCTGAAAACAAGAAGTGGGGAAGAGGAGCAGTAACTCAGGTCTCCATGGAGATCTGAGATACACCTCCCCCTACTGAAGCTGAGAAAACACCCTGCCCCCAGAGAGGTTAATTGGCTAAAGAGGCCTTCAGAGTCTCAGGTTACACCCACCACATTCCTGGATACAGTTTCAAGGAAGCCCCCTGCTGAGATCAGTAAACAAGACTATCACCTGTTAAGAAAACAAACAAATCAAGACTTCAAAGCTGCCCAAATCCGAAAGAGGATTACAGATAACAGCTGATACCTACCCAAGAAGACCTAGAAATAACTGAAAACTGAAGGCAGTCAACACCAAGCCTAGACTCAACCAACTCTACAAATAAAAAACCTAAAAACAGACAATGAGAAAACAAAGAAGTGCAATCCAAATGAAACCACAAGAGACACCTTCAAAAGATGAACTGAGTGATATGGAAATAATCAAACTTTCAGATGCGGAGTTCAAAATAATGATTGTAAGGATGCTTAGGGATCTTAGAACAACAATGGATGGTCATTATGAACACCTAAATAAAGAAATAGCAAGTATAAAAAAGAATCAGTTGGAGATGACAAATACAATATCAGAAATAAAGACCACATGGAAGAAATTAAAAACAGGATAGATAGAGCTGAGGATCAAATCAGCAAGTTGGAGGACAGCTGGAATGAAGGCATAAAAGCAGAGAAGAAAAGAGAAAAGAGACTCAAAAAGTCAGAGAAAACCCTTAGAGAGCTCTGTGACAACATGAAGAAAAATAACATCCGCATCATAGGGGTTCCTGAAGAGGAAGAAAAAGAACAAGGGATAGAGACTTTGTTCAATCATATCATAGCTGAAAACTTCCCTAAATTAATGCAAGAGAAACTCTCACAAGTCCAAGAAGCACAGAGGACTCCATTAAAGAGAAACCCAAAGAAACCTACACCAAGACACATCATAATTAAAATACCAAAGCTAAGTGATAAAGAGAAAATATTAAAAGCTGTAAGAGAAAAAAAATTATCACCTTCAAAGGATCCCCCATAAGGATGACATCCGACTTCTCAACAGAAACCCTTGAGGCCAGAAGGGAATGGCAAGAAATATTCAAAGTAATGCAGAACAAGAACCTACAACCAAGACTACTTTATCCAGCAAGGCTATCATTTAAAATCGAAGGAGAAATAAAAAGCTTCCCAGACAAAAAACAACTCAAGGAATTCATTACAACCAAACCAATGCTGCAGGAAATGTTAAGGGGCCTGTTGTAAACAGATCAAAGTGGGAAAAGAATATAGCAAAAAAAGAATACACCTTTAAAAAAGAAAATGGCAATAAACTACATATCAATAATAACCTTAAACGTAAATGGATTAAATGATCCAATCAAAAGACATAAGGTAGCTGTGTGGATAAGAAAACAGGACCCATACATATGCTGTCTATAAGAGACACACCTTAGAACAAAAGATACACATAGATTGAAGGTAAAAGGATGGAAAAAAACATTTCATGCAAATGGAAATGAAAAACAAAAAGCTGGGGTAGCAATACTTATATCAGACAAATTGGACTTTAAAACAAAGGATATAGTAAGAGATAAAGAAGGCCACTACATAATGATAAAGGGAGTAATCCAACAGGAAGATATAACTATTATAAATATCTATGCACCTTATATAGGAGGACCCAAATATATAAAGCAGACTTTGATGGATTTAAAGGGCAAGATCAACAGCAATACTATAATAGTAGGGGATTTCAATACCCCACTAACATCACTAGATAGATCCTCAAGAAAGAAAATTAACAAAGAAACAGCAGACTTATTGGAAACACTAGATCAACTCGATTTAATAGGTATCTTCAGAACCTTTCACCCTAAAGCAGCAAAATATACATTCCTTTCAAGTGCTCATAGTACATTCTCTAGGATAGACCACATGTTAGGGCACAAAAGTGCTCTCAACAAATTTAAGAAGACTGAAATCATATCAAGCACTTTCTCCAATCACAATGGCATGAAACTGGAAATGAACCACAACAGAAAAGCTCAAAAATTCTCAAACACATGGAAACTAAATAGCAGGTTGTTAAATAATGAATGGATTAAGAATGAGATCAAAGAAGAAATAAAAAAAATTCCTAGAAACGAATGACAATGAGCATACAACAACTAAAAATTTATGGGACACAGCAAAAGCAGTGCTGAGAGGAAAGTTCATAGCACTACAGGCACACTTTCAGAAGCTAGAAAAAGCTCAAATAAACAACTTAACCCTGCATCTAAAAGAATTAGAAAAAGAACAGCAAGTAAAGCCCAAATGTAGTAGAAGGAAGGAAATAATAAAGGTCAGAGCAGAAATAAATGACATAGAGGCTAAAGAAACAATACAGAGGATCAAGGAAACTAGGAGCTGGTTCTTTGAAAAGGTAAACAAGATTGATGAACCTTTAACTAGACTCACCAAGAAAAAGAGAGAGAGGACTCAAATAAATAAAATTAGAAATGAGAGAGGAGAAATAACAACTGACACAACAGAAATACAAAATATTATAAGAAAATACTATGAAGAACTGTATGCCAAAAAACTAGACAACCTAGACGAAATGAACAAATTCCTTGAAACATACAATCTTCCAAAAATTAATCTGGAAGAATCAGAAAACCTAAACAGACCAATTACAACAAATGAGATTGAAACAGTTATCAAAAAAATCCCAACAAAGAAAAGTCCAGGGCCCGATGGCTTCACAACGGAATTCTACCAAATATTCAAAGAAGAACTAACTCCTATCCTTCTCAAACTATTTCAAAAAATTCAAGAGGAAGGAAGACTTCCAACCTCCTTTTATGAGGTGAGCATAATTCTGATTCCAAAACCAGGGAAAGACAATACAAAGAAAGAAAATTATAGGCCAATATCTCTGATGAATATAGATGCTAAAATCCTCAACAAAATATTAGCAAACCGAATCCAACAATATATGGAAAAAAATATACACCATGATCAAGTGGGATTTATTCTGGGGAGGCAAGGCTGGTACAATATTTGTAAATCAATCAATGTGATTCATCACATAAACAAAAAGAAGGAGAAAAACCATATGATAATTTCAATAGATGCAGAAAAAGCATTTGATAAAATCCAGCACCCATTCATGATCAAAACTCTCAGCTGGATTTGGACTTTTCCTGGACTCCTGGTCCCTGTGACAGCTCCTAACAGACTGAACTGTGGTTGGGTTGCATTTTTCAGGGATTTGGCATGGTGATGGGGCCAACTTGGACTTGGTGAACATGTTAAGGACACTACTCTTTTATGGATTCTTGCTGTATTGGCCAAGAGTTTGCTTAAAGGCTTTTAATCACTGTAAAAAAAAATAGAAGACTGGATAAAGAAGATGGAGCACATATACACCATGGTATACTATTCAGCTAGAAGAAATGATGACATCAGATCACTTACAGCAGAATGGTGGAATCTTGATAACATTATGCGGAGTGAAATAAGTGAATCAGAAAAAAACAAGAACTGCAGGATTCCATACATTGGTGGGACATAAAAGCAAGACTAAGAGACATGGACAGGAGTGTGGTGGTTACGAGGGGTGGGGGGAGGGAATGAGAAAGAGGGGGAAGGGGAGGGGTACAAAGAAAACTGGATAGAGGGTGACGGAGGACGATCTCTCTTTGGGTGATGGGTATGCAACAGAACTAAATGACAAGATAACCTGGAAAAAAAATTAAAAATTGAACTGCCTCTTGACCCATTTATCCTTCTTTTAGGAATATATCCCAAGAAAACCATATCACTGACTCAAATAGAGAAATGCACCCCCATGCTTATGGCAGCATTGTTCACAATAGTAAAAAACAGCCCAAGTGTCCACCAGTGGACGAGTAGATTAAAAAGCCATGGTACATATATATCATATAATAGAATACTATGGGGCATGAAAAAGAGGGAAATCTTATCTTTTGCGACAACATGGATGGACCTGGAAACTATTATGTTAAGTGAAATAAGCCAGGCAGAAAAAGAAAAATATCATATGACCTCACTCATTTGAGGAATCCAATGAACAATGTGAACTGAGGAACGAAATTGAGACAGAGGAGAGATCAAAGGGACAAAGGAAAAGAGGAAAAGAGGACAAAGGGAATGATAGGATTGGATAATCCTGAAGGGAAGGGGGGAGGGCACTATAGGGAGGGGGGTATGAAAGATGTTGAGGGGAATATGGGGGAGGGGGGATGCATTCAGGGCAGACACAAGAATCTATGTAAACACAATAAATTAAAATCAATAATAAATAAATAAAATAAAATAAAAACTCTCAGCAAAGTGGGAATACAGGGAACATACCTCAACATGATAAAAGCCATCTATGCAAACCCACAGCCTACATCATACTCAATGGGCAAAAATTAGAAGCAATACCATTAAGATCAGGAACAAGGCAGGGGTGCCCCCTTTCACCACTCTTATTCAACATAGTCCTGGAAGTCCTAGCCACAGCAATCAGACAAGAAGAAGAAATAAAAGGCATTCAAGTTGGAAAAGAAGAAGTAAACTATCATTATTTGCAGATGATATGATATTGTATATAGAAAACCCTAAAGTCTCAGTCAGAAAGCTACTGGACCTGATAAATGAATTCAGCAAGGTGGCAGGATATAAAATCAATACTCAGAAATCAGAGGCATTTTTATACACCAACAATGAACAGTCAGAAAGAGAAATTAAGGAAACAATCCCCTTCACAATTACAACCAAAAAAATAAAGTACCTAGGAGTAAACTTAACCAAGGAGACTAAAGACTTGTACTCGGAAAATTACAAAGCATTGATAAAAGAAATCAAGGAAGACACAAACAAGTGGAAGCATATACCATGCTCATGGTTAGGAAGAATAAGCATCATTAAAATGTCTATTTTACCCAAAGCAATCTATAAATTCAATGCAATACCAATTAAAATACCAATGACATACTTCAAAGATATAGACCACATATTCCAAAAATTTATATGGAACCAAAAGAGAACACGAATAGCCTCAGCAATCTTAAAAAAGAAGAATAAAGTGGGAGGTATCACACTTCCTGATAACAAGTTATACTACAAGGCCATTGTATTCAAAACAGCCTGGTAATGGCATAAGAACAGGCATATAGATCAATGGAACAGAACAGAGAACCTGGAAATAAACCCACAGTTCTATGGACAACTGATATTTGACAAAGGAGGTAAGGAAATACAATGGAGTAAAGACAGCCTCTTTAACAAATGGTGTTGGGAAAATTGGACAGCTACCTGCAAAAAAATGAAACTAGATCACCAGCTTACACCACTCACAAAAATAAACTCAAAATGGATAAAAGACTTAAATGTTGGCCGTGAAACCATAAGCATCTTAGAAGAAAACATAGGCAGTAAGCTATCCAACATCTCTTGCAGCAATATATTTGCTGTTTTATCTCCACTGGCAAGTGAAATCAAAGACAGGATAAACAAATGGGACTATATCAAACTAAAAAGCTTTTGCACAGCTAAAGAAACCAAGAACAGAATAAAAAGACAAACTACACAATGGGAGAACATATTTGACAATACATCTGATAAGGGGTTAATAACCAAAATTTATAAAGAACTTGTAAATCTCAACACCAGGAAGACAAACAATCCAATCCAAAAATGGGCAAAAGAGATGAATAGACACTTCTCCAAAGAGGACATACAGATGGCCAATAGGCATATGAAAAAATGCTCAACATCGCTAATCATTAGAGAAATGCAAATTAAAACCACAATGAGATATCACCTCACACCAGCCAGAATGGCGCTCATCAACAAAACAACACAGAATAAGTGCTGGCGAGGATGTGGAGAAAAGGGAACCCTCCTGCACTGTTGGTGGGAATGCAGACTGGTGCAGCCACTGTGGAAAACAGTATGGAGATTCCTCAAAAATCTGAAAATCAAACTGCCTTTGACCCAGCTATCCCACTTTTAGGAATATACCCCAAGGACACCATAGAACGGCTCCAAAAGGAGAAATGCACCCCCATGTTTATAGCAGCATTGTTCACAATAGCAAAGATCTGGAAACAGCCCAAGGGTCCGTCAGAGGACAAGTGGATTAAAAAGCTTTGGTACATATATACTATGGAATACTACTCAGCCATAAGAAATGATGACATCGGATCATTTACAATAACATGGATGGACCTTGATAACATTATACAAAGTGAAATAAGTAAATCAGAAAAAAAACTAAAAACTATAAGAATCCATACATAGAAGGGACATAAAAATGAGACTCAGAGACATGAACAAGAATGGGATGGCAACAGGGGTGGGGGGGGGTGGGAGGGGGGATTGGGCGAAGAAGGAGAGAGGGGTTGGGGGAGGTGAGGGGCACAAGAAAACCAGATAGAAGGTAACAGAAGACAATTTAACTTTTGGGGAGGTGTATACAGCACAATCAAATGTCAAAATAATCTAGAGATGTTTTCTTTCAACATATGTACCCTGATTTATCAATGTCACTGCCTTAAATTTAATAAATAAATTTTTTAAAAAACGCAGAAATAAACCCACACCTTTATGGCCAATTGATGTTTGACAAAGGAGGTAAGAGCATACAATGGAGTAAAGACAGTCTCTTTAACAAATGTTGTTGGGAAAATTGGACAGGTACATGCAAAAAAAATGAAACTAGACGACCAACTTACACCATTCACAAAAAATAAAGTCAAAATGGATAAAAGACTTAAATGTAAGTCATGAAACCATAAACATCTTGGAAGAAAATAGGAAGTAAACTCTCCAACATCTCTCATAGCAATATCTTTGCTGTTTTATCCCCACGGGCAAGTGAAGTAAAGGACAAAATGAACAAATGGGATTATATCAAGGTAAAAAGCTTTTGCACAGCTAAAGACTACATGAACAAAATAAAAAGAGAACCCACACAATGGGAGAACATATTTGCCAATATGTCTGAAAAGGGGTTAATAACAAAAATTTATAAAGCACTTCTAAAACTCAACACCAGGAAGGTAAACAATCCAATTAAAAAATGGGAAAAAGAACTGAACAGACACTTCCCAAAGAGGACATACAGATGGCCAATGGGCATGAAAAAGTGTTCAACATCACTAATAATTAGAGAAATGCAAATTAAAACCACAATGAGATATCACCTCACACCTCTCAGAATGGTGCTCATCAACAAAACAACACATAATAAGGCTGGCAAGGGTGCAGAGCAAAGGGAACCCTCCTGCACTGCCAGTGGGAATGCAGACTGGTGCAGCCACCTGTGGAAATCAGTATGGAGTTTCCTCAAAAAATTAAAAATGGAACTGCCCTTTGACCCAGCCATCCCACTTTTAGGAATATATGCTATGAATACCAAATCACTGATTCAAAAGAAGATATGCGAGATGACGTCAGAGTAATGGCGAGGTAGGAAGCGATACCGATAAATCTCCCCCAAAACTCAACAAGATCTTCAACCAGAAACAGAAAAACCTATCCTTGGAGCCTCCAGATGCTTCACAATACACCCAAAGTTATGGTCGAGTGAAAAATTGGCTAAATATATAACCAAACCCCGAAGGAAATAGGGAGTAAGAAATGCTCCGCCTTCCTCACTAACCTAAACAGGGCGGCTTTCTCTGGTAACCGTGAATATAGAAACTGAGGCGGGCAAAGGGGGTGAATAGATCCAGGCCATGGCACAAACGGCCGAACCAGGCTGTGGCACAGAGATCCAAGCCAAGGAAAAACTGATCCTGTGGCAACCCGGGCAATACAAACTAACACTCGCGCCAAACCCAAACAAAGAAAGACAAGCGGGGCAGCCATTTTATCCAATCTCCTGGTCGGTGTGCAGTTAGTGGGCGAGAGATTTCTTCCTAAGCCCCGGGAGTGGGTGCCCGTGTTACCCCACAGAGAGGCAGAGTCAGAGGCCTTTCTGTGGGCCGAAAGCAGAATCTCTGGGCAGCCCCAGCGCCCTGGGAAAGCCGCACATGGGAGGGAGCGAGAACTAATTCCAACGGTGGAAATTTTCCGTGCTGGTGGGGGTTTCACTCAGAGGAAAACGCGACCGGCTTCATATCCTGGTCTGCGCACGCAGATAGTGAGTGATTCCTCCGAGTGCCTCGGCAGTGCGCACCCCTGTTATCACACAGAGGGGCAGAGTCAGGGGCCTTTGTGAGGGCCAAGGCGGAATCTCGGGCCGCCCCAGCGCCTTGCAAAAGCCGTGCACGGGGACGGAACGAGAGCCAATTTCAACGCTGCAACTTTTCCATGCAGTTGGGGGTTTCACTCAGAGCGTGAGACTGCTGGCTGGATATCCTGGTCTGCACACGCAGATAGTGAGCGAGAGTTTCCTCCAAGCGCCCCGGAAGTGGGCACCCGCCAGTGTTACCGGACAGAGTGGCAGAGCCAGAGGTCTTTGAGTGGGTAGAAATCCTGCCTGATTATGCTAGCAGCTCTGACTGACTGAGCCTTACCCAGAGCCCTGTGCTGAGTGGAAATAGAGTGGGGAGTTGCCAGCTCTTTGAGCCTCTTACTATCCAGGCAGAGGCAGCAGCAATCCCATAGCTGGATTATCAGGCTACTAATTGAGGAAGGAAAGACTAGGAGAAAGGCTCCAGGAACACGGACTCTCTCACTGTCGGAGCCTATAAATGCTAATGAGCTTCGACTGCCAACGAGACTGAAGCACAATACATGACATTGCCATAGAGACTTATCAACTGCAAACCTCTACCTGAGCGTGCCAAAGGGGCAGAACCCGGGGTACAGAGTCACCGACCAGGAAGAGGGAGAGAAAAGAAAAAGCAAGAAGATAACCTCTCAAAATCAAGAATAATCTGCAGACTTTATAACCTATCCCATTTTATTATATTTGTTCGTTTGTTTCTCTTATCTTCATTCTTGATACTTTTTTTCCTCCTCCAATTTGGCCGATTAACTCTCTGCCGGTCTTACTCTCTCCTCTCCTTGAACTACACTACCCATAAGTGTTACATCTCCCATTATCTTTTCTTTCCTCTTCCTTTCTCTCTATGAGGGTTGCACTCCAAAACCCTTAACTCTCTCTCTCCTCTTTTTTCTTTTTTCTTCTTTTAGTGGTTCCCTCTTTTTTTCTCTCTCTCTCTCTTTCTTTTCTCCCTCTATATTACTTTCTTCCTTTCTCCTTTACGTCTCCTCTCATTCAAACCTCAATAACAAACAAATTATCTTATCTGGGACTCAAACTTATGTTTGTGGCATTTTGGGGGGCTTTTACTTCACCTTTTTAATTCACTAGCAGTGCTCCCATCCCTGGCTCTCCATTTTATCTAGTTCTTGTTCCACTAAATACAATAGTAATTTTTTAATTTGTCCCCCCATTTTTCTGTTTTCCTCTTATTCCTCTCATCATAACTCTTAGACAACCAACACCTAAAAGCAAATCATTTTATTCTTGACCCAAATTTTTTCCTTATTTGCTTTTTGTGGGTCCATACCCCCTTTTTTTTCTTTTTTTTTTTTTCCTTTTTTTTTCTTTTTTTTGCCCCTTTATTACTTTTCCTCAATTCAGGAACTCCATCACAGGCATTGTTTGTTATAATTCACAGTTCACCACAAAATTTTCTCAAGAAAGAGGGGAGAGGAGAGGAGAGGAAAAAAGGAGGAAGGGAATAATTTCCTTTTTAAAAAATTTTTATTTTATTTTATTTTTCTTTATTTCATTATTAATTTTTTAAAAAAAAAAAACAACTCTTTTCAATTTTTTATTTTTTTATTTTTTTTAACTTTTTATTCTTTATTAAATCTCGTTAATACTATCAACAAAACCACCCTCAGATGCCATTAAGGAAGAGAAAATCGAATATCATGGATACAAAAGAAAGAGAGGTAACACAGCTAGATGAGGAAAAATCTATGGAGAAAAAATTTAATATATTGGAAACCTTGGAGCTAAATGACAGAGAATTCAAGATAGAAATCCTAAAAATCCTCCAAGATATACAAGAAAACACAGAAAGGCAATTTAGGGAGCTCAGAAAACAACTCAGTGAACACAAAGAATATATGTCCAGGGAAATTGAAACTATAAAAACAAATCAAACAGAGATGAAAAACTCAATTCACGAGCTGAAAAACGAAGTAACAAGCTTAGCTAATAGAACAGGTCAGATAGAAGAGAGGATTAGTGAAATAGAAGACAAGCAACTTGAGGCACAACAGAGAGAAGAAGAAAGAGACTCAAAAATTAAAAAAAATGAGATAGGCCTACAAGAATTATCTGACTCCATCAGAAAGAATAACATAAGAATAATAGGTATATCAGAGGGAGAAGAGAGAGAAAATGGAATGGAGAACATACTCAAACAAATAGTAGATGAAAACTTCCCAAGCCTGTGGAAAGAACTAAAGCCTCAAGTTCAAGAAGCAAACAGAACTCCGAGTTTTCTTAACCCCAACAAACCTACTCCAAGGCATATCATAATGAAATTGACACAAACCAACAGCAAAGAAAAAATTCTCAAGGCAGCCAGGGAAAAGAAGAATACAACATATAAAGGAAGGCCCATTAGATTATCATCAGATTTCTCAGCAGAAACTCTACAAGCTAGAAGAGAGTGGACCCCAATATTTAAAGTCCTGAAAGAGAGGAACTCTCAGCCACGAATACTATACCCATCAAAGCTATCCTTCAAATATGAAGGAGAAATAAAAACATTAACAGATACCGGAAAGATGAGGGAATTTATCATCAGAAAACCCCCACTCCAGGAATTACTAAAGGGGGTTCTCCAATCAGATACAAAGAACAAAAAAAAAACAGAGCCACAAGTAAAAGCTCCAAGAAGAACACAATAAAACCAAATTTAAACTGTGACAACAACAAAAAGAAAGAGGGGGAGAAGATGGAGATTAACAGTAGCAAAGGACGATGGAGTGCAAAAGTACTCACAAAATAGTTCACTACAATGAACAGGGTAGGGACCCTTTTCATTACTCAAAGGCAAGAGAAGTGAAGGCAAAAATTAATGAATGGGACTACATCAGACTAAGAAGTTTTAGCTCAGCAAGAGAAACTGATAACAAAATAAACAGAAAGCCAACTAAATGGGAAATGATATTTTCAAACAACAGCTCAGATAAGGGCCTAATATCCAAAATATACAAAGAACTCATAAAACTCAACAACAAACAAACAAACAATCCAATAAAAAAATGGGAAGAGGATATGAACAGACACTTCTCCCAGGAAGAAATACAAATGGCCAACAGATATATGAAAAGATGCTCATCTTCTTTAGCTATTAGAGAAATGCAAATCAAAACTGCAATGAGATACCACCTCACACCTGTTCGATTAGCTGTTATTAACAAGACAGGTAATAGCAAATGTTGGAGAGGCTGTGGAGAAAAAGGAACCCTCATACACTGTTGGTGGGAATGTAAAGTAGTACAACCATTATGGAAGAAAGTATGGTGGTTCCTCAAAAAACTGAAAATAGAACTACCTTATGACCCAGCAATCCCTCTACTGGGTATATACTCAGAAACATTGATACGTAAAGACACATGCAGCCCCATGTTCATTGCAGCATTGTTCACAGTGGCCAGGACATGGAAACAACCAAAAAGCCCGTCCATAGATGACTGGATAAAGAAGATGTGGCACATATACACTATGGAATACTACTCAGCCATAAGAAATGATGACATTGGAACATTTACAGCAAAATGTTGGGATCTTGATAACATGATACGAAGCGAAATAAGTAAATCAGAAAAAACCAGGAACTGCATTATTCCATACGTAGGTGGGACATAAAAGTGAAACTAAGAGACATTGATAAGAGTGTGGTGGTTACGGGGGGGAGGGGAGAATGGGAGAGGGAAAGGGGGAGGGGCACAAAGAAAACAAGATAGAAGGTGACAGAGGACAATCTGACTTTGGGTGATGGGTATGCAACATAATTGAATGACAAGATAACCTGGACTTGTTATCTTTGAATATATGTATCCTGATTTATTGATGTCACCCCATTAAAAAAATGAAATTATTAAAAAAAAAAGAAGATATGCACCCCATGTTTATGGCAGCATTGTTTACAATAGCCAATATCTGGAAACAGCCCAAGTGTCCGTCAGTGGATGAGTGGATTAAAAAGCTGTGGTACATATACACAATGAAAAAGAAGGAAATCTTACCTTTTGAGACAGCATGGATGGACCTGGAGATTATTATGCTAAGTGAAATAAGCAGGCAGAGAAAGACAAATATCATATGATCTCACTTATATGTGGAATGTAATGGACAAAGTGAACTGAGGAATAGAATAGAGACAGAGGCAGGGTCACAGGGACCAGAGGGGACAGCAGTCAGAGGGAAGAGGGATGAGGGGATGGGATCAGAGAAGGTGAAGGGATTAGTGAAATTATATATACATAACAGAGATACAGATAGCAGGACAGCAAATCCTAGAGGAAAGGGGGGAGGGTGTTGATGGGAGGGGGTAAGGGGGATATAAAGGGGGACATGGAGGTGGGGGTGAGGGAGTTATATTTGGTGGGACACTTGAATCTATGTAAACACAATAAATTTAAATTAATAAAAAAATTATTTGAAAATTAAAAAAAAATCCCCCCCAAAAAAATGTCTATATTACCCAAAGCAATTTATAAATTCAATGCAATACTGATTAAAATATCAATGACTTACTTCAAAGATATAGAACACATATTCCAAAAATTTACTGGAACTAAAAGAGAACACAAATAGCCTCAGCAATCTTGAAAAGGAAGAATAAAGTGGGAGGTATCATACTTCCAGATATCAAGTTATACTACAAGGCCATAGTACTCGAAACAGCCTGGTACTTGTTTAAGAACAGGCATATAGATGAATGGAACAGAACTGAGAACCCAGAAATAAACTCACACTTTTATGGACAACTGATATTTGACAAAGGAGGTAAGAGCATACATTGGAGTAAAGACAGCCTCTTCCACAAATGGTGTTGGGAAAACTGGACAGCTATTTGCAAAAAAAATGAAACTAGACCACCAACTTACACCATTCACAAAAATAAACTCAAAATGAATAAAAGACTTAAATGGAAGCCGTAAAACCATAAGCATCTTAGAAGAAAACATAGGCAGTAAGCTATCCAACATCTCTTGCAGCAATATATTTGCTGATTTATCTCCACAGGAAAGTGAAATAAAAGACAGGATAAACAAATGGGACTATATCAAACTAAAAAGCTTTTGCACAGCTAAAGAAAACAAGAACAGAATAAAAAGACAAACTACACAATGGGAGAATATATTTGACAATATGTCTAATAAGGGGTTAATAACCAAAATTTATAAAGAATTTGTAAAACTGAATACCAGTAAGAGAAACAATCCAATCAAAAAGTGTGCAAAAGAAATGAATAGACACTTCTCCAAAGAGGACATACAGATGGCCAATAGGCATATGAAAAAAATGCTCAATATCACTAATCATTAGAGAAATGCAAATTAAAACTACAATGAGATATCACCTCACACCAGTCAGAATCGCGCTCATCAACATAACAACATAGAATAAGTGCTGGCAAGGATGTGGAGAAAAGGGAACCCTCCTGCAGTGCTGGTGGGAATGCAGACTGGTGCAGCCACTGTGGAAAACAGTATGGAGATTCCTCAAAAAATTAAAAATTGAACTGCCTTTTGATCTAGCTATTTCACTTTTAGGAATATAGCCCAAGAACACCATAGAACTGTTTGAAAAGAAGAAATGCACCCCCATGTTTATGGCAGCATTGTTCACAATAGCAAAGATCTGGAAACAGCCCATGGGTCCGTCAGTGGACTAGTGAATTAAAAAGCTTTGGTACATATATACTATGAAATACTACTCAGCCATAAGAAATGATGACATCGGATCATTTACAACAACATGGATGGACCTTGATAACATTATACTGAGCAAAATAAGTAAATCAGAAAAAACTAAGAACTATATGATTCCATACATAGGTGGGACATAAAAATGAGACTCAGAGTTATGGACAAGAGTGTGGGGATTATGGGGAGGGGGAAGGAGAGGAAGGGGGTTGGGAAAGGAGGAGGAGAGGGTTGGGGGAGGGGAGAGGCACAAAGAAAACCAGTTAAAAGGTGATGGAAGACAATTGGACTTTGGGTAATGGGAATGCAGTATAATCAAATGTCAAAATAACCTAGAGATGTTTTCTCTGTACATATGTACCCTGATTTATCAATGTCACCCCATTAAAATTAATTTTAAAAAAATCCTTGGGCAGACCTCCCCTGAGATGTCGCTGCTGTAATTATGTAGGCAGGACTGCAGTCACATTGCTGGGTGAAGTGTGTTATGAGGGCTTTACAGTTTCAGCTTTCTGGGTTTGCAGCTTTAAGGCTTTGCAGTTTTACAGCTCAAGCAATGGCAGTTTCAGGTCTCCAGGTGTTCCTCCTCATGTCTCAACAGACCAGAGGATCAGTCTCTGAGCATCTCAGCCTCTCAGGGGAGAGAGTGGACCCAGAGAGTCAGCTGTGGGGAGGGGTCCCCCACTGCCACTGTTCATACCAGGAGAGAAGGGAGGTGGGATCTGAGAGGCTGAGGGTTTGCACTTTGGCCTTCTTTGACCTTGCACAAAGCAAGGGTCATGGGAAGAGCACAGGCTGCACACTGTGGACCAAGTGCACTTAAGTGTTGAACAGGATGAACTCCTTGGGCCAAGTGCATGCTGATCAAGTGCACTTGAGAGCTTTGTGGGCTGAATTCCATGGGCCAAGTGAAGGCTGAGTGAGTATGCACCAACAGCCATGTGACCTGAGCATTGTGGGCCAGTGCATGCTGATCAAGGGAGTGCTGCAGGCCTGTGCACCAAGCTAAGTGGTGCAGGCAGACCATGGGTACCTTGGCCATGACCCTGTGATCAGTTCTACTTACCTGAGTTCAACTCCTTACCCCCTGTCCCTCAACCTCTTTGCCTCCCCTGGCTCAAAATAAAACCCAAGACAAATGAGCGGCCCTCCTCAGTCCAGCAAGGTAAAAGAAAAATCCAGTCTTCTGGCTTCTCTCCTTTTCAGAGCCCACCATAAAAGCATTTTATCGTCCACTCCCCTTTCAACCCATCCCACCTCCAGTTTCTTCAATGCATGAATCTTTCAGGTGCAGCTGCTAGCCCAGCTGAAGTTTCTTTGCTGCGTTATAGTTGCTCAATTTGTTGAAATTTTAAGGGGAGAGACCAGCAGTATCTTTCATGCTGCCATTTCTCTGATGTCACTCTAGCTTGTTTGTTTGTTTTTTCAATTCATTTTCTGAAGTTTCATTGTTGGTGCATAGGAAGGCAGTATACTTTTGTATATTGATTTTGTATCCTACAACTTTATTGTACTGGTTTATTGTTTCTAATCATTTTTTTGGTGAAGTCTTTGGGGTTTTCTAAATACAGGATTATGTCATCTGCAAAAAGTGATACCTTTACTTCTTCTTTCTCAATATGGATGCCTTTTATTTATTTCTCTTGCCTGATTGCTCTGTCTAAGACTTCCAGTACTTTGTTGTCTTCTCCAACTTGAAATGATAGCCTTTCTGAGTGACATAGTCTTGATTGCAGATCTTTGCTTTTCATCACTTTGAATATTTCATGCCCATCCTGTCTGGCCTGAAATATTTCTGGTGAGAAATCAGCTGATTGCCTTATGGGAGCTCCTTTTTAGGTAACCTACTGATTTTCCTTGTGGGTTTTAAGATTTTTCTCTTTGTCTTTAACCTTTGCCATTTTAATTATAATGTGTCTTGGTGTGATCTTCTTTGGGTCCATCTTGTTTGGAACTCTGCACATACTGGACTTGTGTCTTTTCTCCTTCAAGACATTAGAAAAATATTTGATCATCATCTCTTCAGGTAGGTTCCTGCTGGTATCCTTATAATATGGACCTTGCCTGACCTGTGGTGGTGCAGTGGATAAAGCGTCGACCTGGAAATGCTGAGGTCGCCGGTTCAAAACCCTGGGCTTGCCTGGTCAAGGCACATATGGGAGTTTATGCTTCCAGCTCCTCCCCCCTTCTCTCTCTGTCTGTCTCTCTCCCTCTGTCTCTCCTCTCTAAAAAAATGAATAAATAAAATAAAAATTAAAAAAAAAGATTAAAAAAAATAATATGGACCTTGTTACATTTCATGTTATTCCCAAAGTACCTTAAACTATCTTAATTTTTAAAAAAAGTTTTTGATGCTCTGGTTACTTTTTTTCTACGTTGTCTTCCAAGTCACTGATTCAATCATATGTTTATTATTTCCATTGTATTCTTGAAGTCAGATATTGTATTCCTCGTTCCTGCATGGATTCTTTTTCTGTTTTCTATGTTCTTCTTTAAGCTTGTTGCCTCTTTGTTAAAGTTCTTAGTTTGTTCCTTGTGCATCCATATAACCATCATTTTAAATTCTATATCTGACAAAGTTCATATTCCATTTCAGTTAACTCTTTTTCTGAAGATTTCTCCTGTTTTGTCATTTGGGGCTTTTTTTTTTCTTTCAATTTTGGCTTTTCTTTTGTATTTGTTTCAATGTATTAGATAGATCTGCTATGATTTTCAGTCTTTGTGGGGTGGCCTTATGTAGTAGGTGTTCTATTCGGTCCAGTGATCTGTTCTCCTTGATAGGTTATGTGGAACCTTCTGTTGTAATTGAGTTTTGATTACTATTGCCCTATTGTAAGTGGGATTCACCCTACAACTAACTAACTCTGAGGCTATGCCTCAGTGAGTATGAGCAGCTATGTAGGAGCTGAACACAGGAAATAAAATTTACCTCAGCTGAATTTAGTCCCTGCTGAGCTCTTCCATTGGCTATGTTGCTTGTCAAGCTATTTGAACTGATCTGATGTTTTCTGAAGCTGGTCACTGGAAGTGTTGTTTGTAGGCATCTTGGGTGGTAACCCAGTTCAGGCTAATATAAGATGCTGCCTGTGACTGGCCTTAACAACCTTCTTGGAGCTACAAGCAATCCATAGTTTGTGGCCACCTCTGCTCAGTTTAGGTGCATGCAAAAAGGACAAAACTGTACACCAAGGCCAGCTTTTATGAGCATTGGGCCTGGAGGCAGTTTAACAAAAACCCCAAGGCACACTGTCCTCTACCTCTGGTTGCCTATGGTTACTGGATGACTGTTAGTCTCAGTCACTGAAAGAGCATCTTCTAGCATTGGGAGAGTGGGCTTAGCGGATCTTTCCTAAAGGGTAGGTGCTGGTCAGGCTTTAGAAAAGGTAATAGGCATGGCCACAAGTCTCAGGTTGTCCTGGGTTTTTCCCCCTCTCAACCTCAACAGGGTGGAACCACTAGGAGTCAGGTGGTTGAGACCTCCACAGATTAGAGTGTGGCTCTACTGAATCTCCCATGAGGGGGAAGCATTAGTAAGATTCTGAAGAGAGTGGGAGAAATAGCTCCCAACTCAAGCCAGACAATTTAATCCCTGTCACCCACGAGTGCAACCTCTACTTTTTTACCAAGGTTGCTAACTCCTCAGCAGGGCCTAATTACCACACAGTGGGACAAGAGGGATTTCTGAAAATGGGGCAATTGCTTTATCCCAGGTTGATGACACTCAGAGGGAAGTGCAGAGTGAGACCAAAAAAGATGGTGATGGCAGGGGTTCTGGGTGCAGTCTCCCACCAGTCTCTCCCTAGAGCCACAAACCTCAAACTCTTCTCATGGGTCTCTAGTCTTCTCAGCCCTCCCTTCACTAGAGCCCAGGGTAAGCGGCTATGAACAAGAATTTGTGCATTTGCCCTTCAAAAGGGTTCCTGAGTCTCTATAGACTCCTTTCTCTTTATGGCAGACATAAACCACACAGTTTTTCATAGCCAAATTTGATGTGGGTGCCCCCTCTAAGCTCTGGGACTCTAAGCTGAAGAGCTGGGCTTGGGGATTTTGCCCCACACTTCTCAAGGTTAATCCTCTTCAACCATCACACTTGGGAATGAGCCCGACGTTTTTGTTTCTCCACCATTCTACCAGTCTTGATATGGCTTCTTCTGTGAATCCTTGGTTATAAGACTCCTCTTTTATTAGTCTTGAGTTAGTTTTTCAGGATGATTTTTCTTAAATTCAGTTATAACTCCAGTTTAGCCTTGGAAAAAAGTGAGTGTAATATTCATCTACAGCACTGCCATCTTCGATCTGGCTACTCAATATTCAGATCACCTATGGAACTATTTCTTTTCTTTTTCTTTTTTTGTATTTTTCTGAAGTGAGAAGTGGGTAGGCAGAGAATTAGACTCCCACATGCACCTGACCAGGTTCCACTTGGCAATCCCACTATACGGCAATGCTCTGCCCATCTGGGGCATTGCTCCATTTCAAAGAGCCATTCTAATGCCTGAGGCAGAGGCCATCCTCATTGCCTGGGGCAAACTTTACTCCAATGGAGCCTTGGTGTGGGAGGGGAAGAGAAAGATAGAGATAAAGGAAAAGGAAAGTGTGGAGAAGCAGATGGGCGCTTCTCTTGTGTGCCCTGGCTGAAAATTGAACCCGGGACTTCCACATGATAGGCTGATGCTCTACCATTGAGCCAGCCAGCCAGGGCTCCATGGAACTATTTCTATTGTCTTATTTTATTTTTCTTTTTGGCCAATTAGGCTGTTCTTGGCATGCTGGATGAGTTGTTATTAAATGCAAGACATGGTATGTAACGAATGGCAGAGGCTCTGGTTTGTGTTATCTTTAGTTAAAGCAGGTTGAACTGTCTCTGGTAGTCACATAGAATACTGGCAGAGTCTCGTGAGGCAATTGACAGAAAGTAGGTAAGTCATTTCTTTCCAGTTGCTAGCAGGTTACTGTGCTTTATAATAGTTGTAGTTATCATGTGCACTTATTTTACCATTTCTCTCTACTAGAGTCCAGAGAGCTTTAGCAGGCATCCATAAATGTTTGAGAGTCAGAGACATGTAGAGAAAGAAATCAAGAGAGATGAGCATATGCACAATTTCCAAGACAAATGCAAGAGACGCATTACCCACAACCCATCTTTGAAGTTCTTTGAACACATTTCTTAATGACCCTGGACTCCATTAAGAAGAGTATATTCTGTCACCAGGGCAATGCCCAGGTAGACAGGTCAATGGGTAAAAGACAGGAAGTAAACTCATTCACCATGAGCTATTTTATCCATGAGCATGCTGCTCCATTTCTTCTCTTCCAATATCTCCAGACCCCTGCTGGCAGCAAAGCATACAAGATCAAACTCATCACCTTGGTCAACACATTTTCCTTCTTCACAATGATCTGGTTTACAAAATCATCCATCATAATTTTAATTTTAATAAATATTTCTTGATGACCCATGAGCATACAGGTTTGTTTTTGGCTTTGTATTGCCTGAGAACTCCATAAAACAACCATTTGCCTAAGACACAAACGCTGGTTGTGAATGCTTCCTTTGTGGTGATGAGACAATAAGAAACACACAAGAAGTTCTCAAAGAATAAATTGAAGTTAAACTTCATGCAAGGCACGACCAGTTCTAGAATCCCAAACAACAAACTTTCTACTAAAAACAACCCCCATATCTCTTCAAGGATCTCATCAATGGACTCTCTACTCAGGCTCCCAACCTGGACAGATACCCCTTTCTGCACCAGAAAAGGCAGGTTTTTGGTCCAGCATTGATCTTCCCAGGTACTGTGTTAGCTCTGACACCTGATGTCTGTTCAAAATATTGTAAGCAATGGGGAGAAAATATAAGGAACGGGAACACACATGGAGCAATAAGATAAAACTAATTTGGGGGCGGGGGTTCTGGGAAGTGTTTGACCTCAAAGCAATCTGGACTGAAATTTACTTTTCCCCTCACTCCATTGTTTACACTGTGGTGTAATGGAATAAATGTAACAGGTATTCAACCCTTAGGGAAACCAAAAATAAAGCAGATACATTACAAGAGCCATAGAAATATTCATATTCTTTGATGGAGTCATTCCACTCCTGGGAGTTTGTCATAAGGAAGGATTATTTCTTCAGAGATTTAATGGAAAAGGCACAGTAACTAGGGTCATCCAGATATAGGCAGTGTCAAAGTACAGAGATCTATAGAGAATGGTCAGGAACCAGACCCTCAACACAATCCCAGACTAAACTGGGGCATCTTCACAATATTTTAAATTTTCCGTAAGGTCCAGAATTCATTTTTTGTTGGAATGAGTAACCCTGATCTGAACATCAGGAATTTAAGTATTTAAAAAATATATATGAATAATGGTCATGCGGAAAACTACTTAGAAAAAAAGATTATCCAAATTTGGTCATATTGAACACTTCAAAATGTATAATTCAGGCTGATTTTTTTTATTTCTTATCAGGACAAAATGTTGATATTTAGTCAATAATAAATGTAGTTTAATATTATAAAATTTTGGCAAATTTGTGACTCACTATGTGTGTCTGTATAATGAGAAAACTGGCAAGAGAAGGTCTTATGATACCGTGGAAGGACCATGTGATAGAAAGAAAGACCTAGATCAAGTTATTTAGCTTCCTTAGGCTTCAATTTGCTTATTAATAATGTGAGTACAGTAATGCCTACCTGGGACAATGAATATATATATATATGTATGGGTTCAATATTACTTGTTGTTCTTATTATTCCAGATGAGAATCTAGCTTAGTATAGGCTATTATGACTTATTGGTGTTTAAATAAAATTTGACTTATTGGTGTTTAAATAAAATTATTTGACTTATTGGTGTTTAAATAAAATTATTATTTTTTAACTTGCACCTAATTCAAACAAATGTGGGAGATTGTTGAAGTCATTTGTTTAACTTACAACTGAAAATATATTTAACTTGATATTGTACAAGTTGAGAAAAAGAGTAAAGAAATAAAATAAAGTCACTATAGTGAAGCTACTAAATTACTAAAATCAATAGTTTAAGACATGAGAAAATGACTTCACTCTTTATTTAGCGAAACTGAAACTTAAACTTCTGAACTCTGAATACCTATTTCTATCTCTCCTATAGATAACCTTCTGAAGGACTAAGGAAAGAATGTTCATATCTCCAGAACCACCTGACATCCATTATCCAGACCAGGGGTCCCCAGACATTTTACACAAAGGGCCAGTTCACTGTTCCTCAGACCGTTGGAGGGCCGGACTACAAAAAAAACTATGAACAAATCCCTATGCACAGTGCACATATCTTATTTTAAAGTAAAAAAACAAAACGGGAACAAATACAATATTTAAAATAAAGAACAAGTAAATTTAAATCAACAAACTGACCAGTATTTCAATGGGAACTATGGGCCTGCTTTTGGCTAATGTGATGGTCAACGTCTGGTTACATATTTGTCACTGCTAGCCGTAACAAGTGATATGACGTGCTTCTGGAGCCGTGAGTGTGCATCCCGCATCACGGGAAGTAGAACTGTATGTGAGCGATGCCATGCTTTGCATCGCTGCCACATACAGTACTCTGCATCCTGTGCTCCTCTCACTGACCACCAATGAAAGAGGTGCCCCTTCCGGAACTGCGGCGGGGGCCGGATATATGGCCTCAGGGGGCCGCAGTTTGGGGACCCCTGATCCAGACCATCAAACTGAAAGATTATCATCTTAGACCAATCCAGAAACTAAGAATGCAGAACTGATTTTTTCCCCAAAATATACTATTTCCTGTAAGAACTCTCAGTTCTTCTTTCTTCTTTGGGACACTCCATATATTACCCAGCTGGAGTGCTGGTTTGTAAACCATAAGAACCTTGAATAAATCTTTGCCATTTACTTCTAACCAAAGTCTCCTGAATCATTTATGCTCAATTAAAAAGTATATTCTTGATCAGATGACTTCTATGTACTCTTAAATATTTTGAGTTGGTTCATTTTACAGTGTATATTAAAGAGAAAAACTAAATCTTGAAGTTGTAAAATTGAATTAATATAATTCACAACTGTCTATGAAAGGAAGTTTTGGGATTTGTTTGTTTGTTTTACAGAGTCAGAGAAAGAATCAGAGAGAGAGACACATAGGAACACACAGACAGGAGCGGAGAGAGATGAGAAGCATCAATCATCAGTTCTTTGTTGTGGCACTTCAGTTGTTCATTGATTGCTTTCTCATATGTGCCTTGATCATGGGGATACAGCAGACCAAGTAACCCCTTGCTCAAGCCAGTGACCTTGGGTCCAAGTTGGTGAGCTTTGCTCAAACCAGATGAGCCTGTGCTCAAGCTTGCAACCTTGGGGTCTCGAATCTGGGTCCTCTGCGTCCCAGTCCAACACTCTATCCACCGCGCCACCGCCTGGATAGGCGAAAAGAAGATTTTTAATGGGATTTATATTTTGTGCTATTCTCTGTTTTGGTATGAAATACCACAAATGTAAAACTACATCTGCCAACCTTTAGTTCTTCCTTGTATATAAGGCCAGTGACTGTACTAAAGATTTCCACCTCTATCACACTTCAAGAAATGGGAGGGGGAGAGAAGAAGAGACCTTTACTTCCTTCCACTTTTAAATCCCCTTCTGGATAACATCCTAACTCTCCTCTTTTTCATAACCAAACTTTTCAGAGGTGTTAATACTTTTCCCATAGTTTCAATCAATTGCCATCATTCTCACTTCACAACCAACTTTATTTTGGCTTCTATAGCTATCATTTCAACAGCTCTTCTTGTGCTTACAACTGACTTCCCTGACATTGATTCCAATGAACACATTTTAAACTTGGTCCATGTCTCAGGAAACTTGACAGTCATGTGTTACTTCAAGTGTCTCAGTGTCTCTACTTGCATTCCACCACATTGGTGCTCCTGCTTCTCTCACACGTCTCTGTTTGCTTCCTTTCCTCTTCTGGACCCTCACACATCTCTATCCAGTTTTTTTTTTAAATGGGAATTACTGAGGTAACAAAGCAACACAATTAGGCATATTCAGAAGTTTCCCTGATTCGCTGGTTGTGTCATGCAGAGGATCTAGAGATATGAACACATCTGGTGTGGTTCACAGGTAACAAGTAGGAGAAGAGAATGGACCTTGAAATTCCCAGTCTGGAGAGAACAGACTTAGGGCAAACTGCTTTCTCTCTCTCTCTCTCTCTTTCTTTCTTCTTTCTTTCTTTCTTTCTTTCTTTTTGCTTTCTTCCTTTCTTTTTTCTCACTTAATCTCTTTATTCATAAAATAGAAGAAATTTTAGATAATCCATATGGATCCTTTCCATTGTAGCATTTACCCATTGGACTATATCTCTTTGCTTACCTGTCTGTCTCTCCGCCAGATTGTGAACTGTCCCAAGTTAAGACTTACCCTTGATCCTACTTTGTTTCCTGGCATCGCCCAGAACTGGCTGTGGCACAGGAAGCAGCAGTGAGGGTGGGGACTGGCTCTGTGCCTCCTTGCTGCACATTTTCATTCTTTTATCTTCAGGCTTTTGAGGAAGAAAATGACGGAATTTAGTGTTCTTGGACCTCTGCATAGAACCTGCTATGTAAATTTCACTGGTTTTTTAATATTTTAACAACTTTCTTGCCAATGGCTTCAGCATTAATTGTATAAACCATAAGATGCTGAGACACTTTCAAATAACTTCTTACTAAGGGATGAAAGCAGGCAAAAGCTAAGAAGGTCTCAAAAAGAGGAAATTGAAACAAATCTGTGGCACAAAATTTGTGAGGGCAGTACTTGGTCCAGATGATGTCATCACACTGGATTCTGTCTTAACCATCAACCTGCTAAATAAAACCCTGTTTCGGCCCTGGCTGGTTGGCTCAGTGGTAGAGCGTCGGCCTGGCATGCAGGGGTCCCGGGTTCGATTCCCGGCCAGGGCACATAGGAGAAGCGCCCATCTGCTTCTCCACCCCTCCCCCTCTCCTTCCTCCCTGTCTCTCTCTTCCCCTCCCGCTCCATTGGAGCAAAGATGGCCCAGGCACTGGGGATGGCTCCTTGGCCTCTGCCCCAGGCGCTAGAGTGGCTCTGGTCGGGGCAGAGTGACGCCCCGGAGAGGCAGAGCATCGCCTCCTGGTGGGCAGAGCGTCGCCCCCTGGTGGGCATGCCGGGTGGATCCCGGTTGGGCGCATGTGGGAGTCTGTCTGACTGTCTCTCCCCGTTTCCAGCTTCAGAAAGATTAAAAAAAACAACAACAAAAACAAAAAACAAAAAAAAAACCTGTTTCAGCCCTGGCCAGATAGTTCTATTGGTTAGAGCTTCACTCTGAAGTGCAGAGATTGCCAGTTCAATCCCTGGTCACGGCACATACAGGAAAAGAACAATGTTTCTCTCTCTCTCTCTCTCTCTCTCTCTCTCTCCCTTCTCTCTCTTCCTCTCTATCTCTCTAAAAATTAAAAAAAAGAAAAAGAAAACCTAAATCCAAAGACTAAGGTAGATGCTTCAGGAGTTGGGGCAGTGACAGGAAGAATAAGAAGTTATAACAGAGATTGGGTTTGGTATTCACAGCTGTAAATTCAATACCTAATATCTGCTTATCATAGCATGAATGAATGAATAAATTTTGAACCATGCCCATAAAGAAGGCTGGGAGTAGCTGACAGCAGCTTGGGAATCTGGGTCTGTTGGAAGGTTCTTCACCATCTAATAAGTAATAAAAAAAATCTCATTACTTTTGAACTACTTTAGTACATTTATCATTATCTGTGCTCTTGAGTGTATTTATGTCTCTTGAGTCCAGGGCTGGCTTTATGGGCATGGTAAGCACAAAGGCAGTGGGTTAGAATATCTATGAGGATATTACAGGGGACTGTGCAGAGGGACTGGGAGGAGAAGAGCCCCAGAAATGGGAAAAGTTGAGTGACTGGAGACCAAAGTATCCAGGCCCAGTCCCCGGAGCCCCTGGGGAAAGTGGATTGAGTCAGACAAAGATCTCTGGGATGCTTAGTGTTCCTTTTCAAGACTAGTTCCTGGAAGATACATGGATTAATTGAGTAGGTATAGCCATGAAAGAAAACTTTTCAGGAAGGGTAATATCTGCACACACTTCAATATGACAGGCAGACCCTAGGATTGTGCAGTGCTCAAATATATGCAATTGAACACAGCAGCCCTGACAGATTTCAGTGTGGAGAAGAGAATGTGGTAGTTCTCATCTGAGTTAGAGTACTATCAACCTACAAGCAATGGGCAAGTCAGTTCACATCTCTGAGCCTCAGTTTTCTTATCCATAAAATAGGAGTAATTATCCTTTCTACATGAGGCAATCTATGAACTCACTCACATAATATCTGACATGTAGGAGATACTCAATACATTTCTGTTCCCTCCCATTACTTATGTCAATAAGTAGAATGCAAAAGCAAGGAGTAAATCTGGACATTGGCCAGAGCAGGCAGGCTAGGACTGGCTGGGAAAAGCAAAAAAAATTCTGCAATACTGTTTGCCAGACAGAGTCCCCAAACTGAGCAAGACATTAGCCAGAAGCTTTGTATGTTCTCTACCTTCCTCTCTTGTCTTACTTTTTATCATTTTCTTATTAACTCCATTCATTCAACTCACACTTTATCACGTACATATTATTTGTAAGGCCCTGTGCTGAGCTCCATGGTGACCTGGAGATGCCACAGATGTGATCTGTGCCCTTGTAAACCCACAGCCCACAGTGGGGTCAGGGGTCCTGGGTGTCAATCCCAATTCCACTGCTAACTAACCATGTGATGAAGCTTCCTTTCTTCATCTATAGAGTGGGATTTATGATAGTGTCTATCTTGTTGAATTTTTTTAGGATTAAATAATAAAATTAGTATAGCCAGATTAATGCAGTGTCCAACCACTTTAAATGTTCAATAACACCAATCTTAATGTTATTAAATATTTTGTCATGGATGCAAGCAAGTATAACACAAAGCAAACCATGGGTAAGGTACTAGAGGGCTGCACAGGCAGAGGAGGCAGATTTCTGTCCTTGGAGGACGGAGAGGTTCCTGGGGCGGGGCATTCAGAATGGCCGGATGTTGAGGAAGAGTCACTACCGGCTAGAGGGTGTACGTGGAGCAAGGAATGATGTAAGTAAGACACAGAGATGTTGCCACACCCCAGGAGGTTATCTAATTTTAAACATTCAGATACACAAGACCCCATGGGTACAGCTAGCATCAGTCTAGTCTGAGGATATGGGCAACTTGCCAGCAAGGCCGCGGCAGGCATTCCTCACAACATCTGCATCAGCCATCAGCCATCCATCGGCTTCTAAGGAGTTGCCAGAGACCAGGATATAAGACCCACACTGTGGGGTGTGGGTCCTCCTTGTGTAAGAATTCCCAATCCCCATGGACTCTAGTGTTCACTGACTGCCAGGGTCCTGCGAGGGCCATGCACTCACACTCAGGAAAGCCCAAAGCATGTGTCCCCATCAGGTGCTTATAGTTCATTCATGTGTCTTCCCAGTCCACATGTTATTTACTAACCAAAGTTCATTTTTGCCATGGCCATGTTGCCTACCCACAGAATTGACATACTGTAGTATCAAGTGTCCAGGGAAACAGAATTGAAGTGTGTAAGCCAAGGTTAGTTTCCCATGTGATAGGGAACAAGGTTTGGTTAGTCTTTTACCCATATGAGGGAATATCTAAGGGCACGTTCAGAGCACATTCTTCAGTGTAGGTGGGGCATTCGGGAGTAGGATGTGTCAGGACATGCAGGGTGGAGGAATATAGGCTGATGTAGAAGAAAGGTAGGTTTGATGGGGATGGAATTACTTGTGGTGGGCTCACCTGGTACAGGATCCAGCCCTGGGTCCTTATATGCATTTTATCAATTAACAGCCATAAATTCCACAAAACTTCAACTAATAACTCACATGCCCTGCATGATTTCACTAATATTGAAAAAATCCTACAAGCTAACTATTTCATTCCCATTTTAGAGAGGAGGACAGTAGGGTTAAGAGAGCATAAAGGAGTTACTCAAGTTCACACACCTAAAAATTAGAGAACACCCATATTCAACCCAGGTCCATTAGGCTCTGAAGATTGCTGGCCACAAAGTCAACCTTCCTGGTTCACATCCCACCACCCTTACAAGCTGTGCAGTCCTTAGCAAGAAACCTCATATCTGTATATTTTAGGCTCCTCTTCCTTAAAATGTGGCTTCAGAGAATTTTTGCAAGGAAAGGATGAGGTCAAGACATAAGGTGCTCAGAAGGTCTGGCAAACAGCAAGTGCTTCGTGAATAAATATTGGCTACACCTCTTCACAAATGAGAAAGCTCAAACTGTACTGTATTCTGAGTCCCATAGGCCATTAAAGGGTCTGAAAGACCTTCTCAAAATAGGGAAAGTAGGTGAATATGTAATGGTACATCCCTATAGCAGAAAACTATGTAATTGTTAAAAATACTGAGGACTGTTAAAAGCACTAGTTTAAAAGGAAGGACAGGATACGTTATTGAAAAAAAGCAGATTTGGAAAAATATTTATTATATATTGTATTTTTACATAAACACCTATGAGTGAGTAGATGTGGTTAGGAAAACACCCCAGAGAGCACAGGCACCCTCTGGCTGATCTCTCCAAACTTATTTCAAGCCACTGTCCCACCAGGAGGCAGCTCCTGGAGATAGCACGCTTTTTCCCACCCCCGAGCCAGCCAGCTCCTTACCATCCTTCAAGTTTCACCTTAAATATTGTCTCCAACAAGCCATCAGGATCACTCTTATCCAGCAGGTCCTCCCTGTTAGTCTTTCTTGTAGCACAGTGTTTATTTCCTTCTTAGCATTTACTATTATCTGAATCATTTTACTTAATGTTTGTTTCTTTCAGTCTTCCCCAAAGAATGAAAGGGCAGGACCACATCTGTCTCGTTCCTTTCGATGTCTAGACAATGCCCTGCACATAGTAGGTCCTTAATAACAACGTGTCAAATGACTTAACAGGTTTGGAATTAAAATGGCTTCTTTTTTTGTACAGCAGGCTGGTATCACCTTTCTAATGAAAAGCTTTAACATTAAAAACTCTTTTTGACTGCAGTGTAGTAAACGGTTGGTGGCAGGCACCAGATGAACACGTTGGCTAGTTTGGGATTGTTGAGCTAATGCAGGTGCATTAAGAAAGCTGAGAGAGAGAGAGAGTTGCTTAGACTTAGAACATTGGAACTGGGACTGGAAAGCAACTGAACCCAGAGATGGATAGGATGGGTGATAGGCTGGAGAAGTGGGGCGATGCAAGAGGAGGATAGCCTCAGGGACTTAGGTCCTGGCAGATGATGTTGGGGTTCTGAGTGGCCTGAACTTCTGTTACAGTACAAATACTACTGACGAGTAGCCTAGAGAAAGTCGTATCTCAGGTCCATCAAGTTCCTATATACTCATCCACTCCTGATCAAACAAAGAATTCCTTGTCTTCCTGAACATCCATGAGCTCAATTAGGCCAAAGCTGTGTACAGCCAAGGGTGTGAACATTATCAGGAGAGGGCAGGCCTCCTAAGAAAAAAAGGCTCAGGGCACCATGTGGAGAGGAGTTCTGGGCCTACACCCTAAGTCTAGGAGGCAGATGTCCACATCCTATGTATAAATAAGTCTCCTCTTGGAATGCCACAGTTCCTTCTTGACCCTATCCTCTCTTCTGCAAATTCGAAAGCCCCAACTGTGCATGACACTCTCCTCCAGTTAATTGGTGGGTGAGTTACTGACCTGTGATGGTGCAGTGGATAAAGCGTCGACCTGGAATGCTGAAGTCACTGGTTCAAAAACTTGTACTTGTCTGGTCAAGGTACAAATGGGAGTTGATGCTTCCTGCTCTTCTCCCCTTTCTCTCTCTCTCTCTCTCTCTCTCTCTCTCTCTCTCTCTCTTTCTCTTACACACACACACACACATACACACACACTCACTCTTTCTCCTCTATACAATGATTAAATTAAAACAAATTTTTTAAACTGGTGAGTGAGTACCTGCATCCCCTCTCCTTCCCATTCCAGAACTTTGATGCTGAGTATCTTTCCCTGCCCTGTTTTACTCAGTCAATTTTCTCATTAATTGCACTGTCTGGCCCCATGTGCCCCTCCTAAGCTTAGCTGCTCAAGGATAGATAGTGGAGGAGACTGGAGAGCTCCCAGCTGGTGCATTCACCTCCTTCTGGGTGTTTCCTTACACAAACATATATTCTATTGCTTCTGTTTTCCTGGTAGAACCCTGACTAATACAGATTTTAGTACCAAGGGAGGTTCAAGAGGAACAGAATCTTTTTTTTTTTCTTTTTCTGAAGCTGGAAACGGGGAGAGACAGTCAGACAGACTCCTGCATGTGCCCGACCGGGATCCACCCGGCACGCCCACCAGGGGCGACACTCTGCCCACCAGGGGGCGATGCTCTGCCCCTCTGGGACGTCGCTCTGCCGAGACCAGAGCCACTCTAGCGCCTGGGGCAGAGGCCAAGGAGCCATCCCCAGCGCCCGGGCCATCTTTGCTCCAATGGAGCCTTGGCTACGGGAGGGGAAGAGAGAGACAGAGAGGAAGGAGGGGGGGAGTGGAGAAGCAAATGGGCACTTCTCCTATGTGCCCTGGCCAGGAATCGAACCCGGGTCCCCCGCACGCCAGGCCGACACTCTACCGCTAAGCCAGCCGGCCAGGGCCGAGGAACAGAATCTTGAGGATGAATTTTCTAAATTTGTCTGGGTATTCTGGATTTGGTTCTGTAATGTGATTAGTTGAAAAGGCCCTACTGACTATTACCAATGGTAAAGAAGGCATGGTAGTCCAGGATGTGATGCAGCAATAGAAATACAAAAAAAAAAAAAAATCACTGGTCGATACTACTAATCAAATACTTACAAAAGGCCAAGTTCTGGTGATCATGTTTTTGATTCCTTAGAATATTTTAGTCATACTAAGAAGCCTAATAAGATTGGCAGGTTGATCTTAGGTATAATGGAGAAGGTGGGGGAAGGATAAAGTTTGTTTTTCAGATTCCCAGGCTAACCTACATTTAAATAACTCGAAATCTTCCATGCCTGCCCCAAAAGAAACCTTTATGTCCTGTACCCACAGGACTCACCAAGGTTGATATTTCTGAAAACAAAACTCAGAGCCTCTTTTTTTCAGTGTCTGAATAACAAGGCAAGTTGAAACCCAGTCAGACAAAGTGTCTTCTGCTAAAGTGTAACATTGATTGAGAAGCAATGAGAGCCTTAAGATTGGAATGGGGCATGTGGAAAGATCCCAACGAAGCTGAAGACATCAAATCCCTACATTCTGTTGAGTCTTTGACAGCAATTGCTGAGTTTACATCTACTGCAATTATGCATTCCCGAAACAGAAAGAACCTCAGTGTAGGTCTGGGTATACAGCACCAGTAGGCGGCAGTAACTTTCAGGCTGAGGTGAGTTTCTCCAGGAGGCTGTGTACACTACAAATCAATGTCGAATAAGTGATGCTGTTTCCTCTATTGCCGTGATTCACCAGTTCATGCATCAAGGGGTGGAAATGGGAGTAGCACTACTCTTTATTACTTCTATCATCAAATATTTTGCTTCTTTTCTCTGCAAACCTATCCCCTGTTGGCCAAGAGGTCTTAGCTACAAAGGGAGAAATGCCTCCACTGGGAGACTGAATAATGATTATATTAAACTAGAAAGTAAGACTGACACCTGGCCACTTTGGGCTCTTCGTGCCTGTGTATCAGAAGCAGTTACTATACTGGATGACCCTGACTACCAAGGACAAATTACCAGTGGAGGTAAGAAAGACCATGTCTATGATATAGGAGATATCTAGGGCAGCTCTTAGAACTTTTATTAAACCAAATAGAAAATACTATAGCCAATTCAGGCAGGTCTAATAACCAAGTTCCTTTGAGACTGAAGGTATGGGTCACCCCATCAGGCAAAGAACCATGTCTAGCTGAGGTGCTTGCTGAAAGAAATGAGAATATGGAATGGGTAGTGGAAGATGGTGGTTATAAATGCTAGCTATGGCCATGAGACCAGTTGCAAAAATAAGGACCATAATTGTTTTGAGTATTTATTTTTTATTGTGTCATAAATATGCTTGTGTGTGTGCACATGTGTGTATCAGATAGTTTTTATTCCTTTTTCCCTTCACAGTTATTATAAGATGTATTAATAAAAGTTAACTTTCTATCACAACATTTAAGTTACAGAGAGTGAATATCATCCAATAACTTTGCATTGTCTTTGGGGAAAACGGTTATTGCAGAGGAGTTGGCAAAAGTAAAACTTTGTTCTAGTCTTTATTTGTAAAATAAAGTATGTGTGTGGGCGCTGAGTAGACAAGGGATGGACTGTGCTGTCTGGTTTTGTGTCACCTTGGATAGACTGTAGTACCATTATTTAATAAAACACAAGACTAGGTGTTGCTCTGAAGATTTTGTAGATATGGTTACCATATACAATCAATTGAGTTTAGGGATATTTCCTTGGTAATATAGGAATACTTAGTCTACTCACTTAAAAACCTTAAGACCAAAGTTTTAGAAGCTAAAAATGTAAGAAATGAGACTTATCCTTAGAGCTTCTGCAACACCATAGTTGTGGTCCAGTAAAACTCATTCCAGTTTTTGATCTCTCTTTTTCTCTCTTTATATACATATTTTGCCCTTTTATTGAAACCATCTGTTTTCTTCTTTCTCGCTTCTTAATTAGTAAGATTATAAATATGTGCTGTTGTAAACAACTAAGCTCGTTGTAATTTGCTAGAGCACCAAGAGAATACTAATACAGGGACAGAAAGGCAGGCAGAAAGGAAAAGACAGGAAGAGAGCAGACCAGCTGGAGGACCAACCAATGATCAGGAGTGAGGTAGACAGAAATGCGGGTAAGTAGAGACAGAATAGACAAAGAAGTAGGAAGTCTGAAAAAGAATAAGACAAAGAAGGGCAGACAGTCTGATGAGCAGGAGGAAGGGGACAGAACTTGATAACAGGAAGACAATGTGATAAGCAAGAGGTCCTCAGAGCTTGTGCTTGTCCCATCAAGGGTTATAGAAACTTACTGAATGCAGGTGGATCCCAGCACGAGGGCTTTCTGATGTGAGTCAATCTGATCTTCTTCCTTTTAGGTCACAAGCCTTGCTTCACACTCTGTCCCTGAACTTTGTTTGACAAAGCCTATCTCTCTTCCACAACTAGCTCCTAACTCCTACTTCTGTTCTCATCAGGCATCAAATCCTGTTAGGGGAAATTCAGCACCCCAAGCAACCAAGTCTGACCAAGTGAATCACTAAAACGTTAATTATTAGTTTTCTCACTCCTTCCACATGCAATTTCTGGTTTCGTAATGTGGAAGCCAGGTCAGAGAATAATATGAAGTGGGGTGGGACCACACTCCCAAGCCCTCGCCATCTAGGGAGACACACTGGACCCTTGATCCTCACAGAAAAGACACGGTGAGATTGTTTAAGAGGGTTAAAATGAAAACAGAAAGCTTTCTGGAGAGACCACAGGTCAGCGACTATCAAGCTATGGTACCATCTGCCTCCCAGTGAATGGTCCTGACACCTGCCTCTTCCTCTCTGTCAGCTGTACCTCTTGCTCCCTGGATCCTAAGGCACAATTAGTATCTTACTCAAGGACACATCGTCATCTTGTGTCTAAGACAGTGCAAGAAACATGGAACATTCAACAATCTGCTCAATGTGTGAAGAGTGTGTGAAAGAAAGAATAAACATTTGTCTTGAGTAGAGGTATTTGTTTCATGACTGTGAACTCGAGAAGGCAAGGACAGCATCTCTTATTTCTGTGTTCCTAGATCCTAGTACAAGACTTAGCACACAGAAACAGTTTGATAATTTTATATTTTATTGAAGTTAATTGACTTTTTAAAATACCTTATTTTTAAAAAATTGCCTTATCCCAATCAGTTTCCTCTGGTAAAATCCACATTGTAACCTTGTCTGTTTCCTTGAAACCTTATAAATAGTCTCCTCCACTTTTCCCTTAGGGAATACTTACAAGGATTTTGTCCCAAAAAAATGTTCTTTATTGAAATAAATCTGACAATTACACTTTTCTTCGGGAGGGAGGGGAATGGGAAAAATTAAGAGTAAATATCAGTTCTGACCTAAAAATTCAGCAGCCAAGTACTCTTCTGCCCTCTAATGGCAGTCATATGACTAGTGAGCGAGGGCCTCAGGGAAGTCCTCAATTCTGGCAGTAACCAAATCTTAGAGCCAATTTCTAAAAAAACAATTTGCTTAAAGCCTGTTCTGTGTTGATTCAACATCAGGAGTAATTCAAGGAATTATTGATTCAGCAAGAAAGATAAAGAGATTAGCCAAAAAAAATCATATACACATAACACATAGATACAGAGAGCAGAGTGGCACTAGCCAGTGGGAAGTGGGGAGGGGTAGGTGGAGGGGAGGAGAGCAAAGCAGGGAGGGATCAGAAACGCGGGTGGAAATAGACTTCGCTTGGGGCAGGCAGGGGTCATGATGCAAGATGTACATAGATGGTATTATATTGAGTTGTGCACTTTTAAAATGTATCGTTTGGTAAACCATGTAAACCCATTAAATTTTAAAAATAGAAATAAATTTAAAATGAATTTGTGATTCAGAAAATCTACTTAGGATTGAGAAACAAGAAAAAAATTGGAAGCTTATATTTTGCAGCAATATAACAACCCTTTTTCTCATTTTTCAGAAAAGGCACCTGAGCTCCAGAGAGAAGTTAAGCAATTTGGTTATGATCACACAGCTAGGGAGGGTTAGGGCTGGAATTCAGACCAAAGGTGAGGCAGCGGGTGGCTCCCAACCGTGGCAGGTGTCTCAGATCTGGTCACCAGCAGCTCTCTGCCATCAGCCTTAGGGCTCCACAGAGACTGGACCATCGGATCCAAGACAGTGGATTTCCTGAAGTCCCTCATTTGCCTGGACCCCATAAGAAAGAAACCAAAGCTCTCCCTGCCCCTGTCGCTTTGTCAATGCAGCCCTCATATCTCAAGAAATGGGATTTTAAGATTAAATTACGGCCCTGGCCGGTTGGCTCAGCGGTAGAGCGTCGGCCTGGCGTGCGGGGGACCGGGGTCCGATTCCCGGCCAGGGCACATAGGAGAAGCGCCCATTTGCTTCTCCACCCCCCACCCCCCGTCTTTCCTCTCTGTCTCTCTCTTCCCCTCCCGCAGCCAAGGCTCCATTGGAGCAAAGATGGCTCAGGCGCTGGGGATGGCTCCTTGGTCTCTGCCCCAGGCGCTAGAGTGGCTCTGGTCGCGGCAGAGTGACGCCCCGGAGGGGCAGAGCATCGCCCCCTGGTGGGCAGAGCTTCGCCCCTGGTGGGCGTGCCGGGTGTATCCCGGTCAGGCGCATGCGGGAGTCTGTCTGACTGTCTCTCCCCGTTTCCAGCTTCAGAAAAATACAAAAAAAAAAAAAAAAAAAAAAAAGATTAAATTACAAGGCCACATTCAAAAGTGTTGTGTATTAAGCTTTTACTATGTTCATATTATGTGACAAACATTCTATATCTCTAATACAAACTAAAAAAATAAACAACCACTTAATGATGAGGAAATAAGACCAGAGAGGTTCAAATTGCTCTAAGCACATGGACCTGATCTGCCCTGTGTTCTTGCAGAATGCCAAGGTTAGTGAGTGTGGTGAAGTTCAGACCTCTGGGTAAGGAGCGTCCATCAGGGAAGGTGATGGGCTTGCTAAGCTCTCCGCTGACTTGTGGTACAGGTGGATAGAGTCGCAGTGCCTCCTTGATGCACATGGTGGTGCAGGGCATCTGATCCAGGTGATCCCAGAAATGAATGAAGCACAACCTGAGGGCAGGCAGGGCCCAGGCAGACCAGGGCTTCTTGTCTAGCTGAGTGGGCGGGGCTCTTTCAACTCCTGAGCACTCACCAGGTGATGGAGGCGCCATCCCCCAGGAGGCTCTGGACTTCCTTGCAGCACCTCTCCTGATGCTCAGGATGCGCAGCCAAAGCATAGAGGACCCAGGAGATGCCACTGGCAGTGGTGTCATGACCCTCGAACATAAATGTGTCCACTTCAGCACAGAGGTCCTTGACAGACAAGGGGCTCTTGTTCTTCATCTGGGGAAGACACGAAGAGAGTATAGGGTTTGCTTCTTCGTCTGAATTTCTGGGCAAAGACTCAGGCCTCCTACACACACTCACTCTGGCAAAGAGGAGGATGTCCAGGAAATCCAAGTGCTTCTTTCTCCCGACCTTCTCCAGCTCTTCCTGCTCCTGCAGATGTGCCTTCCTCAGCTTGATCAGTTGGTCTGTAAAGAACAGTGGCTCCCTGGCAGAGCTCAGAGTGCAGGGGGCCCAGAAACAGGAACCCAGAGTGGCCACACCTGCTCCCCGCCTGCTCCAGTCTGGGTGCCATTGATTCAGGATGAGAATGGCAGTGGGTGTGCACATCAGGGGTGAGAGCTCTAGCACCCTCTGATTGCAGGTTAGGCCTCCCCTCAGTAGCACATCCATGGAGTAGACTCTGCTTGAATGCTGCTTGGAGGGGTTGACATCACCAATGTGGTAACACATGTAAACCCCTTCACAGTCCCTTGCACCTTAACATCTCAGTTCCCAAGCTCTACACCAGAAACTACCCAGTGTGAGTGTTCCAGCTCCTAATGGGCAGAAGCAAAGCTCTTCCTGAAGGTCAAGGCTAGTCCTTTTGATATGAGCCTGATGACAGAGGGGAGCAGCCCAGGAGGTGGGGTCCAACCTGTGTGTTGATGGGCAATCTGGCAGGCCCGGTGATTATTGAGACCCTCCAGAGTCAGCCCATAGATAAATGTCTTTCCGAAAGAAGATATTCCTTACTCAAGAATAAGAGAGGTTTTCTACATCTCCCATGGTCTGGCTGTAGGCTTTGCAGTCCCTGAAGGGAGAAGATACAGAAAAGACCATAGAATTAAAGGCCTCTGGCCTGGAAATGGAGGGAGGCTCTAGGTAGGGATTTCCATAGACATTGTGCACAGGTGACACTGAGGCACACATTGCTTCTATCTTATGACCCCTGAACCCTCAGAACTTTATAAGTGATATGAGCAATCAGGCTTCTCCCTGTCAGGGATCAGGGATCTGTGGCTGAATCAAGGTTTTGTCTGGACTGGAGTTTGTCCGTGGTCAGGAGCGCTTGACAGACTCTTGCTTTTAGTGCAGCTGACAACCCAGCTGCCTGAACTGCTGTCCAGTGAGTCCATATCAGATGGTAAAACAAAAGCCCTGCAGCTTAAGAATTGTTGCTGACCTGTTTGTCTGGATGCTGTCCTGCTGTCTGAAGGCACACTTCATGATGGTGTCCAGGGTCATCATGGAGATGTGTTCAAAGATCTCCAGATGTGAGTCCTGGCTGACCAGCTCCTCCCATTTGTTCTGTGGTGGGAGGAGACATTGACCCTCCTACTCCCCCAGAAGGCCTCTGCTGACACAGCTAGCTCTCTCTGTCTCTCTAGATCACCTATTTGGTATCCCTCACTTTCCAGATGAGATGCTTCATAGCATATTAAGACTGTAAAGCAAATGTTTTTAAAGTGAGGACTATATTCTCAGAAACTTTGATTACATAATTAAACATGCTCTCTCACATGGTATGAATTTGTTTTGAATTTTAAGAATAAGTTATGATGGTAACTACCTCTTGGCAGACCAGGAAACATTGTTACACTGGGGACAAAGAGGAAATCTTCTCTGTCCTTATATTGAGCTAGAGAAGAGGAAAAGGAGCACTCCAACTCTAGGTAACAAATGTGTTAAGTAAGACAAGAGGAAACCTAAGTGACCAGCACTGGAGAGCCTAATGATGGAACACCAGGTTCACTCTTTGCATTCATCACATGTTTGCTGAGTGTACCTGGGAAGATCAGAGATCTGATGGGAACATTCTGCTCTGTGGGTGCAGACCTAATCTCCACTTTCTTCCATGGAGTGGCTCAATGTCATGCCAAAGCCCTGGGCCCAAGCCAGAGCTTACATGAGTGACATCCTGAGAAGTCCATCATGTCACTGAAGCTGCCACTGCCCAGACCAGCTAGTGGCAGCTTGTCCTATTTTTAGGGGAGTGACCATTGCTCTAGACATGGTGATAGGAGGAGAGCAGAACATGTTTCTACCACGGCCCTGCTTTCCTTTGGCAGTGACCAAAGTAGTATGGATCCAAGCAGGTGACTGGGTACATCCTGTCCCATCCACTTTGGGAACACTGTAAACAAATACCTGCAAGACCAAAAGTTTTCCTGAGGGTTTATTGAGCCATATGGTAGCCAGAGAAAGGAGCAGGTCCTAGGGCAGGGGTCGGGGATTTTTATGGCTGAGAGAGCCATGAATGCCACATATTTTAAAATGTAATTCCATGGGAGCCATACAACGACCCGTGTTCATTACACATTATCCAATAAAAATTTGGTGTTGTCCTGGAGGACAGCTATGACTGTCTCCAGCCACGAGCAACCGTGAACATAAGCGGTAGGAAATGAATGGATTGTAATACATGAGAATGTTTTATATTTTTAACGT
Organism: Saccopteryx bilineata; assembly: GCF_036850765.1. Lineage (NCBI taxonomy): Eukaryota > Metazoa > Chordata > Mammalia > Chiroptera > Emballonuridae > Saccopteryx > Saccopteryx bilineata. The sequence goes on along the minus strand of NC_089492.1, from coordinate 254,917,324 downwards.
TATTTTTTTATTATTAAGATTTGTCTGCAAGCCAGATGCAGCCATCAAAAGAACCACATCTGGCTCGCGAGCCATAAGTTCCCGACCCCTGCTCTAGGGATATAAAGTCTAAACCACCGCCAGCGGTGCAGGGTAGAAAAGGCAACATGTTTGCCATTGGAGTTGGGGCTTTTTTATACATCAAGAAGGAGGAAGAAATATTTGAGTTGTCTTGAAAGAATTTACATTGCCTACAATAAAGGGCATGGGGGAAGGTGAATAGAGAGAGTTCTGCGATAGGTTCAGAGTTCATAATGAAGAAATGATTGCTCCTTTGGATGGTGTGGGCAACAGTGCATAAAGTTTATCAATATTAAAGAAGCATAGATTCCTAAGGATCAATGGCAACTACCTACTATTCTTAGGTTATTTGGAAATAGCCCCTTGGAAGTTAATTAAAAGTTTCAACAAACACTCACAAGATTAGTAGAGTCTTTGTTGGCTTTGCCCTGCAGTTGTTAACAGATTAACCTTTCTTGTCTCACTCATCCTTTCACCCTCTGGCCTGCTCTAATTAATGTAGAACATCTCAGAATATTTGCCTTTGCTGTAGAAAAGAGAAAACTTAGGTGAAAGGTAAAATAATAATAATAATAATAATAATAATAATAATATCATTACTGGAAACTGGAGGAGACAAACAAGGCAGGCAACCTTCATGGGCTGCCATCCCTTCCCAATGACTGTCAGCCGACAGTTTGTCTCAAGTGACCTCCCAGATGCCTACCATCTCCAAGTCTCTCTATCCTAACAGCCACCTTGGGCTCAGGAAGGTAAACTCAGTGTCTTAACAGCGGAACAAAACAAACAAACAAACAAACAAACAAACAGCGGAACAGCCACAGGACTAGGACGGTGAATCAGCCAGGAATAGAAGCTCTGTCCGCAGTGCAGAGAAAACACAGAAGTCTGTGGTCTTCCTACAATTTTGGGTGCTTAGTCATCCCATGACTCAGGATAGGCAACATTTTGAGGTGCCAAACCCAAGTCAGGATGGATATAAAATTGCTTTTCAATGTGATGAATTCATATAACAGATGGTCTCAATCTGGTTAAAACAGAAGGAGAGAGAGAGAGAGAAAGAGAAGAACGGAGGAAGGATGGAAGGAAGGAAGGAAGGAAGGAAGGAAGGAAGGAAGGAAGGAAGGAAGGAAGGAAGGAAGGGAGGGAGGGAGGGAGGGAGGGAGGGAGGAAGGAAGGAAGGAAGGAAGGAAGGAAGGAAGGAAGGAAGGAAGGAAGAAGGGAAGAGGGGAGGGAGGGAGGGAAGGAGGGAAGGAGGGAGGAAATTAGGAAGGAAAATGCTTGACCGTGGTGGTGGAATGGATAAAGCATTGACCTGGAATGCTAAGGTTATCGGTTCAGTTCAAAACTCTGGTCTTGTCTGGTCAAGGTATATATGGGAGTTGATGCTTCCTGCTCCTCCCCTCTTCTCTCTCTCTCGCCTCTCTAAAATAAATAAAATCTGTTTTAAAATTTAAAAAAGAAAAAAGAAATTGAGTCACACCTAGCTGTTTAAGCACTCGGTTTATGTAAATTGTAAGCCTTAGGCTGCTTTGTGGGTACTGAGAGTTCAGGTGATGATGACAGAACTACATCTCTTCTAGAATTTCACAACTCAAGGGCATGTACCCAAGAGAGAAGAGCTTCTCCTGCCGTGATTTTTTATTCTAGTTTAGCTCCTACCTGATCGTCTTAGGATCACCTTCACATAATGACTTCATTCACCCAGCCCTCATTCCCCTTCTATCTGGCAACAATCAAAATGTTCTCTACCTGACCAAGTGATGGCGCAGAGGATAGAGTGTTAACCTGGGATGCTGAGGACTCAGATTCAAAAACCCAAAGTCAGGGGCCTTGAGCACAGGCTCACCACCCTGAGCACAGCATTGCCAGCTTGAGTGTGGAATCACAAAAATGACCCCATGGTTGTTGGCTTGATGCCCAAGGTCACTAGCTTGAGTCCAAGGTTGTTGACTTTGGCAAGGGCTCACTAGCTCAACTGAAACCCATACCCCCTCCCCATCAAAGCATGTTTGAGAAGCAATGAACAAATAATATGATGCAACTACAAGTTGATGTTTCTCATCCCTCTCTCTGTCTCTGTCTCTGTCTCTCTCGCTAAAAAAAGAAAAGTTCTCTCTTTGAGTCTATGTTCTGCTCATTAGTTCATGGTTGTTATTTTGTTTTTATTTGAGGCCACATAAAAGTAAAATCTTGTGGCATTTGTCTTTCTCTGTCTGATTTATTTCACTCAGCACAATACCCTATAGGTCCATCCATGTTGTTTCAGATGCAAGATTTCACTCTTTTATATGCCTGAGTCATATTCCATTATTTGTAATTACTACTTCTTTTTTATCCATTCATCTCTTGATGGACACTTAGGTTGCTTCCATATTTTGGCTACTGTAAATAATGCTGTAATGAACATATGAATTATATCTTTTCAATTTAGTGTTTTGGGGGTTTTTTTTGAATACTCAGAAGTGAAATTGCTCAGTTCTTCTTTGTCTTTTGTTATAACTTTTGTTTTAAAGTCCATTTTGTTTGTTATACCATATTTCTCCATGTATAAGACACTCCCATGTATAAGATGCACCTTAATTTAGGGTCCAGATATTTGAAAAATATGTATTACAGTCTGACCTGTGGTGGCGCAGTGGATAAAACGTCGACCTGGAAATGCTGAGGTTGCCAGTTCGAAACCCTGGGCTTGCCTGGTCAAGGCACATATGGGAGTTGATGCTTCCAGCTCTTCCCCACTTCTCTCTCTCTGTCTCTCTCTCTCCCTCTCTCTCTCCTCTCTAAAAATGAATAAATAAAATAAAATTAAATTAAAAAAAATAAATATGTATTACATAAAGTTATTGGATTCAAGTTTTATTCATCATAAAATTTATACAACTCCTTATTCACAGGGAAAAAAAAGTGGGAAATGCAAGTAAAAAAATCTACAACCACTGTATAAGGTGCATCCTATTTTTAGACACCAAATTTTTCAAAAAAGGGTGCGTCTTATACATGCAGAAATACGGTAAGTTTTGTTAGCCCAGCTTATTTTTTATTTCCATTTCCATGAAATATCTTTCCATCCCCTTACTTTCAGTTTTCATGTCTCTGTAGATCTGAAGTGAATCTATTGCAGGCAGTTTATATAAAGGTCTTATTTGGGTATTCCCTCAGACACCATGTCTTTTGATTACAGCATTGAATCCATTTTTATTTTAAGTGAGAGGTGGAGCGGTGGAGAGACAGACTCCTACATGTGCCCCAACTGGGATCCACCTGGCAACCCCCCTACTGGGTGATGCTCTGCACACCTGGGGCCTCTACTCCGTTGCTTAGGGACTGAGCTATTTTAGTATCTGAGGTGAGGCCATGGTTCTATCTGCACTGCCTGGGCCCAACTTGCTCAAACCATTCAAACCTTGGCTATGAGAGAAGAGAGACAGGAAAGGAAGAGGGGGAAGGGTAGAGAAACAGATGGTCACTTCTTCTGTGTGCCCTGACCATAAATTGAACCCAGGACTTCCACACTCCAGACCAACGCTCTATCCCTAAACCAACCAGCCAGGGACCTGATATAAAAATGAAAACACATTTCTTTGAACATATGTACACTGATTTATTGATGTCACCCCAGTAAAATTAATAAAAAATATAAAATGAAAACATAAAACATAGAAAGCATTTGGAAGCATGCAGCTCATAGTAGTGCTTGGTAAATGTTAGCTATTACTGTTTATCTAGGAACTAAGCAATTCATGACTATTTCTGAACATTGCTTTCTAAAAGTTAGTAATATGTATTCTTAAATGTATTTAAAGCTGCTGTGGATGAAAAAATATAAATTTATATATTACAGGACTCCCAATAATTCTCTGACTTTTTGTCTGAACAAGAGTTACTAAAAGCATAACTAAATATTTGTGGCTGAGGGTATCCATGGTCATTTCTAACCTAAAAAGATAATTCTCATACTAGGTTATAATGTCCAAGACAGCAAAGACCATGACTGTCTTATAAATCTTTGTATCTCTATCACTTGGTACATATATTAGGAAATTGATAGTCATCAGTTTTTATTTTGCAAATGTATGAATATTAGCATTGTTAGAAAACATTGCTCTTGTCCTTCAATGTGTGCTTGTCACTGGCTTGATTGTCCAAATGAAAGCAAAACAGTCTACAGGAACTAATGTCAACAGTCTCAATCTTTTAGGGATACTGGACTATCCAGGGAGCACTTCATAGATTAGAGGTGCTAGCCGATAACAGATGAAATTTGGAGCCAAAGTTTTCTACCTCTTCTGAGGGTAAGAACAAACATTCACACGGCAAATTCTGTGTGATCGTTCACACAAGAAAGAATTTCCAGGCTTAGGGTTTATCACAGGTCAGGATCCCTGCGATTACACTCAAATGAGCAGATAGGCACACACAGAGACACACACATAGGTTGCACCAACTTCTCCAACCCCGCATTATCAAAAAAGCTGATATAAATAAAACCTATTGTCAGCAATTTAGTGGAACTATTTAAATGAGCCATTAGCAGTCAGCTTATCAGGAAAAATATTCATTTCTAATGGTAGTACTTGTAGTCTGATTTATAAATGTTGGTAGTTGAGAAGGCTTTATGTTTTTATATCTTTTAGTATTGCATATGAGTTTGTTCTTTATTGCTATAATACAAAAATAATTATTTGTTTCTTGTTTTTACAATACTGAATGGCATATTTTTGGACATTAGGAAGATCTACATGGCAATTTAACAGACATTAGAAGTAGAAAGATTTGTTCAAAAGGAAGAGTTCATATTCAGGAAAAGCAGTGGTATATTTTAGATATATTCCCTACATCATGTCAGCACACAGCTGACACAATTATCTGAGTGAGAACATAAATTACATGTGTCAAGACACAGGAAATCCTGTATTTCATCGTAGGCAGTAAAATTGACTTCTTCCTTTTTGAAACCTTTCATCAGTGTGAACTCATGTCAAACACATGAGTCTTTCATACGAGACTGAGGCGTTTGCGCTGACTTACGGAAGATAGGAATCACTGGCTAAAAGGAATGTTGTCAGTTGTCAGCATCGGGGAGAGATCAGATTGGCCATGACGCAGTTATTTCAAACACTCTGCTTCCCTAGCTTTCTACTGATCAGCAGGGCAGCACAGTCATGGTTTTGGCAGTTTATTTAGCGTGAGGAGGTGATGCTTGAATAAGGGCTGCACAGGGGCAGGTGGAGCAGAGATGGTGGTAGCTGACAGTTTTGCACTTGGGTTTGCTTCATGCTTCACACACCTATGTAAATGAAACTTCTACTGTTATATGGCAAAAGAATTGGATTTTATTTTGTAGATGAAGTAGTCGTGTTTTTAGAGAGAAACATTTACTATCAAGTTATTAGAAAAAAAATTGCTCATCAATAATTAGAGGAAAGGAGAGAAGGAATAATGAGCTTGATGGTGGGTCATTTTCAACCTGCTAAGTAGTTTTCGACACAGGGAAAAACTCACTTTCCAGACCCCACTCCTAATGCAAGTGTGTGACCCTGGCAGGTGAGGCTGGTTGTGAATTGCCTCCCTTCACTCCCTCAGTTGGGAAAAAGCTCATAGTATGAATCATTTAACAATGACTTGGTCTGGGAATTCAACAAATATTTATATTGAGAAGATAAATACACTCTCTGTTTAGAATAGTATACCTCAAGCTTAGAAATCCCAAGGAAAACATGTTCACCTACTTCTAAAAAAGAATCAGTCTCCTCTGCCTGGTGACCTTATCCAGGCTCTGAATTCAGCTCAGGTTGGTAAGAGGGGATGAGTCTAGACTGGCTGACATCTCTAATTTTCTTCACCTTTTCACTGGAGTTCCTTCAGGATAGTAAATTGGAGAAACTTGAGGAGCTTGTTGAGCAAAACCCATGTGCCTTTCCTGTCTAGATTGGGCCCTTTCAAGTATTTTTCTACATCTATGACCCAGACTATGCCAAGACATTTCTGAACAGAACAGGTAAGGAAAGGAATGACTCTCAGGAACCTCATTTCCTAGGGGTGATATGCTCAACCCACAGGCACAGCTCTCAAGGAATTCTGAAGCAAAGATTAGTACCGGGTCTTTGAGACACTGGAGGAGGTGTGAAGAGGCTTCCCTCCAGTCCTGAAGGGGATTCCCCCCCCCCCGCCCGTGCCCCAGTTCCTGTCTAGTTCAGCCCCCTATGGCCCTTTTAGGTCACTGTATCTTAAAGCCCATTGGCACCACCAGGTCACCAGGGGCTTTCTTTGCCTCTTTTGGTTTTGTGAGTGCAGGGTCAGCGACATTCCCCTTGCCAGTCCCTTTCTTGAGTGGAGTCTTCAGAGGGATTCAGAAGTAGCTGTGCCTGTGCGGGTTCAGTGTGTAACCTGAAGGCTAGATCATTACTCAGTCTGACCTCTTCACTGTGGCCCAAAATTTGTTTTTGTCTTTTGCACACTTCTCACCTGTGTTTCCACTTGGTCATGAATCCTGTGACTCCCCATCGAATTCTTTTTCAAGGCTTCCATAGTACATTATCTCATAGCACAAATTAAAATGTCTTGTTTTTGCTCCATCAACTTTGAGAATTAAGATCTGATCTGATATTCAAATCCTTTTTCTTTTTTTTTTTTTTTTTTAGAAAGAGATAGACAGGGACAGACAGATGGGAGCAGAGAGAGAGATGAGAAGCATCATCTCATAGTTGTGGCACTTTAGTTGTTCATTGATGGATTTCTCATATGTGCCTTGACCGGGGGTCTTCAAGGAAGCCAGTGACCCCTTGATCAAGCCAGTAACTTAGGCTCAAGCCAGCAACCTTGGGGTAATGTCTATGATCCTACATGTAAGTCGGTGACCATGCTCTCAAACTGGTGAGCCCAAACTCAAACTGGATGAACCCATACTCAAGTCATTGACCTCAGGGTTTCAAAATTGAGTACTCAGCATCCCAGGCTCTATGCATTACATCACTGCCTGGTCTGGCTCAAATCACTTTTTAATTGAATGTATTCAGGTGACATTGGTTCATAAAATTACAAACTGTACATCTGTACAGTTCTATGACACATCATCTGTATTTGGTATTGTGTGTTCACCACCCCAAGTCAAGTCTCCATTCATCACCATTTATCCCCCCTTACCCCTGCCTCTGCCCATCCTTTCCCCCTTGTAATCACCATACTGTTGTCTGTGTCTATGATTTTTTTTTCTTTGCTTAATTCTTTCACCTTTTCCACCCAGCTCCCAACCCCCTTTATCTCTGACAGCTGTCAGTCTGTTCTCTGCACCCACAGGTCTGTTTCTATTTTGTTTGTTAATTTATTTTGATTATTAGATTCAACATATAAGTGAAATCATATGGTACTTTCTTTCTCTGACTGGCTTATTTCACGTAGCATAATACTCTCCAGGTCTCTCCATGAAGTCACAAAATATAAGATTTCCTTCATTTTCATGACTGAGTAGTATTCCATTGTGAAAATATACCACAGCTTTTTTATCCACTCATTTCTGATGGGCACTTGGGCTGCTTCTAAATTCTGGCTATTGTAAATAATGCTTCAATGAACATAAGCGTACATATATTCTTTTGAATTAGTGTTTCAAGTTTCTTTGGATATATTCCCAGAAGTGGGATCACAAGGTCAAAAGGCAATTCTATTTTAAAATTATTGAGGTAACTCCGTACTACTCTCCACAGTGGCTACACCAAGTTGCATTCCCACCAACAGTGCACAGGGTTCCATTTTCTCTACATCCTCATTGACACTTGTTGTTTGTGGATTTAATGATGATAGCCATTCTGATAAGCATGAGGTGATAGCTCATTGTTATTTTAATTTACACTTCTGTGATGATTAGTGGTGTTGAGCATCTTTTCATATGTTTATTGGTCACCTGTATGTCCTCTTGAAGTTCTTTGTTTGTTTGGTGTTGAGTTTTATATGTTTCTTATAAATTTTAGATATTAACCCCTTATCAGATGTATCAATGAATATGTTCTCTCATTCAGTGGTTTGCCTTTTTATTTTGTTGATGGTTTCCTTGCTGTGCAAAAACTCTTTAGTTAGATGTAGTAACATTTATATATCTTTTCTCTTGTTTTCCTTTCCCAAGGTGATATGAATGTTGTTGAAGCATTTTTCTGGAAAAAAAAAAAGTTACAAAAAGTGTCTGAGATTTCACTGCTATGTATTCATCTAAAATGTTTATGCTTTTGAGCCTAATATTTAAGTCTTTAATTAATTTTGAGTTTATTTTTGAATGTAGTGTAAGATGATAGTCTAGTTTCATTTTTTGCATGTATCTGTCCAATTCTTCCAGCACCATTTATTGAATAGACTGTCTTTACCTCACTATATGTTTTTGCCTCCTTTGTCAAATATTAATTGACTGTGAAGGCGTGGGTTTACTTCTTGGGTCTTTATTCTGTTCCATGGATCTGTATGTCTGTTTTTATGCCAGTATCATGTTCTTTTGATTACTGTAGACTTGTATTATAATTTGACATCAGGTAACAAGATTCCTCCAATTTTGTTTCTTTCTCATGATTGCTGTGGTTATTTAGGGTCTTTTAGAATATTTGTTTTAGTTCTGTGAAATACTCCCTTGTTATCTTGATAGTTGTGTTGAATCTATGGATTGCTTTGGGTAGTATGGACATTTTAATAATGTTAATTCTTCCTCTCTATGAACATGATATGTGATTCCACTTATTTGTTTCTTGTTCAATTTTTTTACTCAGTAACTTATAATTCTTATAATTCCTTTTGAGTACAGGTCTTTTACTTTGGTTAAATTTATTCTTAGGTATTTTATTCATTTTGAAGCAATTGTGAATGGTATTGTTTTGTTAGTTTCCCTTTCTGGCAGTTCATTATTGGTGTTTAAAAATGCAAACAATTTCTGTATATTTAGTTTGTATCTTGCTACTTTACTGAATCCATTTATCAGTTATATTGCTTTTTTGGCGGAGTCTTTAGGGTTCTCTATATTCAGTATTATGTCATCTGCAAATAATGACAGCTTTACTTCTTCCTTTTCTATTTAAATATCTTTTATTTATAATTTTTGTCTGATTGCTGTGGCAAAACTTCCAATATTATGTTGAAAAAGAGTGGTGATAGTGGACATCCCTGTCTTGTTCCTGATCTTAAGAGAAATATTTGTAGTTTTTGCCCACTGAGTATGTTGACTGTGGGTTTGTCCTATATGTCTTTATTATGCTGAGATATGTTCCCTTTATTTCTACTTTGCTGAGAGTTATTATCATAAATGCATGCTGGGTTTTATCAAATGCTTTTCCTGCAGTTATGGATGTGATCATGTAGTTTTTATCCTTCATTTTATTTATGTGATGCGTCATGTTAATTGATTTGCAAATATTGTACCAACCTTACATCCTTAGAATAAATCTCACTTGATAGTGGCATATGACCTTTTTAATGTATTGCTGGATCTGGTTTGCTAATATTTTGTTGAGGATTCAACAGGAATATTGGCCTATAATTTTTTTCTTTGCAGTGTCTTTGTTTGGTTTTAGAATTAGGATAAATCTAGTCTTGTAAATTGAGCTGGAGAATCTCCCCTTCTTTTGAAGTTTTTAGAATAGTTTGAGAAAAATAAGTGTTAGTTCTTCTTTGAATGTTTGCTAAAATTCACCTAGGAAGCCCTCTGGTCCAGGATTTTTGTTTAATGGGAGTTTCTTTTAATACTGCTTCTATTTCACTAGCAAGCTCTCTATTGAGGTTCTCTGATTCTTCTTCATTCAGTTTTAGAAGAACATGTGTTTCTAGGAATCTTCATCCAGTTTTTCCAGTTTGTTGGCATAGATTGTCAAATCTTTCTTCTCTGTGTCATTGTCTCCCTTACTCTTAGCAAAACCGAATAAAAGAAAACAGACTTTCCCATGTTTCCCATTTCCCCAGTTCTCTCAGAGTGGTGTCATGCTCATCTCTTAAAGGACAAGAGCTGTAAAACAGCTCCACGTTAGGGTTAACGAGAACCTCAAGAGGTATTTGTATGTTGCTTTCTGGCATTTCTCTCATCCCTGTTATAATAGGTAATTTAGTTTCCAAAAAGCATATGATATGTTGTCCCAACTTCTTCTTTGGAACCTTTCTAAACTGTGAGTAATCCCTGTGTCAGACAGGAAGTATTAACGGGGAAAGAATATGGGTTTGGGCCTGACCTGCGGTGGCGCAGTGGATAAAGTGTCAACCTGTAACACTGAGATCACTGGTTCAAAATCCCAGGCTTGCCTGGTCAAGGCACATATGGGACGCAATGCTTCCTGCTCCTTCTCTCCTTTCTTTCTCTCCTCCCTCTAAAATGAGTAAATAAAAAATATATAAAAGATTTTTTTTTAAAAAGAATATGGGTTTGTGTACCTGTCTGCCTCATGGGCTGTTCTCTGATTCCTGAACTAAGACTTTTATCCCCCCTTAACCCTTGCACTTGACAAGGGCTGCAGCAAATGAGCCCTGGGCTCCCTTTTGCTGACTATTTGTGGCTAATGCAAGATAATAAGAGAACCTTCACCAACTGTGATTATTTTCTTCTAATGTGTTTTGTTTCCTCTACTTGACTTTGCAGATCCCAAGGCCAGACTCATTTACAAGTTCTTGGTATCACTTCTTGGTATGTATGTGCCCACTGAGTATGCCCACTGAGAAGGATGTCCAACTCTCTTGCTAGAAGTGCCTTTTCTATAGTAGAGCATTCCAAAGAAACTCAAATCAGAATTCAAAAGCATTAAGGCTGTGGATCAGCACTCCACGTTATCTAGGTGGAAGGCCAAGGCGGAGTGCTAAGATTAGCACAGTACACTTCCTAGGATGCCTCCTTGCCCATTTACCCCCCAAAATCTCATTCTGAAGGCAGCATATGTGTGTATTTGTCCCGTCTCTGTCTTTAAACTTGCAGCCTCACCATCCATATTCTTAATTTTATCCCTTGTTCTCTCTTGTTTTCTTTGCTCCTTCCCTTTCTTTTTAGAGTTCCTCTATTTCTATATGCAAATCAGCAAAACTTTCATCCAAAGTACAGTTTGGAAATATTCCAAGACCAGATATATTAAGACTGCTAGTCATATAATTGGTATTTATGTTAGACAAGAAAGGAATTAAATGAAAGAATATAGCTTTTGGATTTAAAGCTACTTGGATTTGAATTCTGCCCCTCACTGACTAGTTGAGTGTGTTCTTGGAGAAGTCAATTAATCTCTCTAAGCCTCTGTTTCTTCATCTTTGAAATGAGGAAGACAGTTATATCTCTGAACTGTTGTGAAGATTAAATGAAAGATGGATTTATGGCGCTGAGTGCAATGGCTGGCACTGTACAAGTGCTCAACATGTACATTGCAAGCCTGGCATGTTGTAAGCCCTCCATGATTGATGACAATTATATATTGATAAGCTTTAAAGTTATTTTAAAACTAAATTTTTTATGATATCTATATTGACAGAAGATTGTGAGCCATTAGCCTTGATGAGTGTTTCCAGTTTGTATCATTTGTGGGTGTGAAACACAGACTAGGGCTCAAGGACGAGATATGTGGGGACATAGTGGACATTCTTGTCTAGTTCCTTGTTCTGTGTTCACAATATAGATCATGAATTGGTTTGGAATGAGGTAAGATGAATATTTGCTGTATTTCTACTGTCAGCTAGAGACCAGGTTAGGTGTCTTTTATATACATCTTCATTTAATCTGCATAACACAATGAAGTAGATATTTATTATCACACTTGATCATTGAGAGAACCAAGCCTCAGGAAGTTTAAGTGACTTAATTATTACCCAGGTAGTAACTCATGATTTCAGCGTGAGCCCTCTTATAAGGCTTCCTTAGGTGGGGTTTTCTTGACAATGCTAAATACATTCATCCCAGATGTAAGCATCAGAACTGTCCTTGATCTTCATATATAACCACTACTTTGATATTCCACTCTGTCATGACTGTGTCACGATCACTCCAGAGTGTCTGTTCCTCACATCTCCTTCACTACTTTTATAATCAAATGCTTTGGGGCCTTTTATTTTTTAAGGAGAAGGACTACTAAGTCTAAATGGATCCAAGTGGTTCCAGCACCAATGCCTAATAACTCCTGTGTTCCATTTTAACATCTTAAAATCCTACATCAACGTGATGACCCAGTCTGTGAACGTAATGCTGGTAAGTGAAGGGATAAAAGTGTTCTGATATGTTGCAAAATACTTCTGACAGGGAATGGATTAGACATATGTTTAGTGGGTAGTGAAAGTCAAAGGGGGATGATTTCTAGAAACTAACCAACGTACAAGTACCAACTAAGCATAGGTGTCTACATAAGCCTTTGTTATGTTTTTTAGGGGATGATAAAAAAAAAGATGAAGATCCAGTTTCTGTCTTAGATATATTCTGAGATCCTATGGCAGTCAACCCAAGTAGTAAGATTCAAATGTTAAATGTTGTTTGTGAGGTTAGGAAACCTGGAGCAACTCGCATAGCTTCACATTCAGAGGAGACTCACTCAAATTTATCATGAAATCTGAGCTGGACTAGAATATATGGATAATACAGATGAGGGAATTTAGGCTGAGTGAGTTAGCATAAACAAAGGATTGGAGGTTGAAATGAACTTGCTGATGACCATAAATAACCTGGCCAATGAGAAGTGTCTACACTAATGTTGCAGGTGTCAGTTTTCTCTTGTAGGTAACGGAAGGTCATTAGGAGCCAACCACTCTTCCAAAGGGGCTGGAGGAAGTTGCAAAGGAATAATACTAGGGACAATCTCTAATTTATAAATGAGTCCTATTCCAAAACTCCTCTTGTACATAATAAAATTTTAAGTTGCACTTATTTAAAAATCAGACAAGTACTGCACTAATACAGTTTCACCATAAACACTTTTCAACGCCACAAACATAGCCAGAATTTTCTTCCACCTTCATCTGCAAGTCTATCTTTTCCCCAAGAACCACTGATTGGCTGGGTTCTCAGCCAGGCTCACTGAAGTGAATTTAATCAAGTCTGCCGGGACTCTGGTGAAAGTAAGTAGCAGTGTAAGTCATGGAGGCGAGAGCTGGCAGTGCAGGTTAGAGTGGGAAGTGCATGTTTTTCTGATTCTGGTGCTGTGCAGCTTTACGCACAATTGCATATCAGCCAGTGGTGTTATTTTACTTTATGTTTATCTTCATGTTAATAAACCATTCTGTCTCCCTCACTTCTCCATTTCACATTTCCCTGAGATTCCTCTCACAGCTCTTCCACTGCTGAATTGTGCCAAAGTGATTCCAGCTTTGAGCTTCCCCTTTGCTCTCATTTCTTCTAAACGCACTTTTGTACTCAGTAAAACTTACATAATTCAGGCCAAACGCAATTGATTAAACGGTTGACACTTTAAAAACATCTCTTTGACTTCTTATTCATAGCCTCCAAATCCTTAACACCTAGCTATACACAGAGGTGCTCAACAAATGTCAGTTGATCTGAACTTAAGTGTTTTTGAATTATTTGTATTTTTACGTTTAATGTTCCAAGTTTATTTTAAGTATGGTTATGGTGGTTGAGAGTGATGATGTGTGGTGTCTAACATTTGGAGACTTAAGATGGAGGAATCCCTGGGGAGACCACTAGTAATTATAGGTCTTGTATCAGAGATTATCTGTTTTACTAGAACTCTGATCTGTTTTAAAGCAGTTATGGTTATAACTGAAAGACTAACAATACATAATTCAGCCATTTACTGGATACCTGGTCTGCTCCGTGCTCTTGCTCACCCAGCTGGGTGCCAAGTAAACATTTAGCTTATTTGCTTGTATGAGTTTTGTCTTCTCTTGCTAAGTCAGGGTTGTCTTCCTTATATTACAAGGACAGAGGCAGGGAGACTTCATTTAGGGCACTTTGATGGTGATGTTGTTGATCTTGACTTCCTGTGCAGGGTAAATGGGAGGAGATTTGCAGCATTCAGGATACACCTGTGGAGGACTCTGAGGACACCAGCTTGATGAGCCTGGACACACTCATGAAATGTACTTTCAGCCGGGAGACCAACTGTCAGATAGACAGGTCAGTGACAGGAGGGCAAAAAAGACAATTTTCTGTGTTATCTATGTCACTTATTGACATATTATCTCCACTTTCTCTCTAGCATCCATGATCATTATGCAAAATCGATATCTGAAGGCAGCAGAATCATCTTTTCCTGTGTATACAACTTATTTCATTATGACATAATTTTCAAATTGAGCCCAGCGGGCCGCCACTTACAAAGGATAAGCAACATTCTGAATCAGTTCACAGGTATTTCTCAGGTTTGGGTTGCCCGAGTGCATGCGTTATCATAACTGTATTGTATCTGTGTAGAGGAGTAAGCCTCAGTGTGAAAAGAGAAAAAATTCTTGTTGTTAAAGGAGCTTTTATATAGACACTGGTCAAATGAAATGCAAATCCTTTAGAAGAGTTTGCTACAACCATAGTAGTGGTCTTATGAGAAGCATTCAACATTTTATATCATTTTTGTTATGCATAATTTTTATTAATACAATTATAGTATGAGTGGGTACTTAATATTTCAAAGTATAAATGGCATTTGGCTTTTCACACCATGATTGCAGTAGTAACAAGAAGTGAAAAATATTTATGCTGCATAAGAATGACTAGGGGAACAGAGTAAATGTGGACATACACTCAAAAGAAGGGAGTAATGGGGAGTTGTCCAATGGATATAAAGTTTTGGTTATGGAAAATGAATAAGTTCAAGAGAGCTGCTCTACAACATAGTGCCTTACTATTAACAATACTGTATTGTTATGTGAGTAAAGCTCAGGTTAAGTGTACTTACCAGAATAAACAAACAAAATAAAGTTTTTAAAAAAAATTAACTTAGAAATAGTTTTACCAATTGCCCTGGTCAGTTGGCTCAGTGGATAGAGCATTGGGCCAACTTGCGGAAATTGAGTTGAATCCCTGGTCAAGGCACACGTGAAAAGAGACCATCTGCTTCTCTTTCCCTCCCTGCACCCCTTTTTTCTCTCTTCCATTCTTGCAGCCAGTGGCTCAATTGGTTCAAGTGTCAGCCCCGGGCACTGACAATAGCTCAGTTGATTTGATCATGTGCCCAGAGGGGGTTGCTGGGTGGATCCGGGTCAGGGCATATGTGAGAGTCTGTCTTTCTATCTCCTTTCCTCTCATTTAAAAAAAAAAAAAGTTTTACCAAAACATAAACATAAAAGTTGAAATAGATTAAGCTTTCTAAGCAATTCAACATTACTTTTAATGAACACTGTAATACAGAATGTTTGTCAAGTAGTTAATCCTTCTTTAGCTCTACCACTTACTAGCTAGCAGTATGACTTTGGACAAGTTACTTACTTCTTTGTCTCACTTTCATCTGTAAAATGGGAGTGGGGGAAGCACCTCGCTCATAGGTTTGTGGTGATGATTAAATATGTTAATATGCCATAGCTTCCCATGTATAAGACACATCTTTATTCAAAAATTTTGGGTTCTAAAAATTGAGTGCATCTTATACAGTGGTTGTAGTTTTCTTTAGTTGCATTTCCCATTTTTTCAAGCTTGTTGTCTTTGCGCTCATTGTTTCCCACTTGTTACGGGTATATTACAGTAGGTTACGTTTTACCATATTCTGCCCAGAGAGGCTTAGAAAAGATTTTCATACAGTGCTGAATTCAAGTTAAAAGTGATCCAGTTTGCAAAAGTGAATGGAAATTGTGCTACTAAACGTAAGTTTGGTCCTCCTCCAACTGAGAAATCAATCTGAAACAGGCTATGGGAAAAAGAAACCTTACTGAAAATGCCACGGCAGAAGAAGGCCATGAGAGGCAAGTCAGCAAAATGGACTGATTTAGAGGGAATTGAAGATATGTATTGAAGTGGAAAAAGCAATTGGAATTCCTAGGTCCGCAAAATTGGTTCAGCATGAAACAAGAAGAATTGCTGATGAAAAAGAAGTTACTGATTTCAAAGGAGGACACAATTAGTGCTTCAGGTTCATGAAACGGAATGGACTAAGCATGCATACATGCACCAGACTTGCCCAAAAGATGCCTGAAAGCTATGAGCAGAAGGTCCTTGAATTTCATTGTTTTGTCATTCAATGTTGGAAGACACATCAGTGTGAGTTGGGACAGATTGCAAATATAGACAAAATCTCCCTTCAATTTGATGTCCCAAGTAACAGAACTGTTGATAAGAAGGAGATGAAAACTGTAACTGTGAAGACAAGTGGACATGAAAAGAGCCATGATCCAGTTGTTCTAGCTTGTTGTACCAACGGAACCAAGCTGCCTCCTATGCTGATTTCAAACACAAAACAATGCCAAAAGAAGACATTCCTCGAGGAGTGATTGTCCACATTCATGACAAAGGTTGGATGGATCAAGATGGGATGAAGATCTGGTTTGAGAAAGTTTGGAGGAGACCAGGTCGGCTCTTACACAAACCTGCCCTGATGGTGCTTGATCAGTTCAGGGCACATGTAACAAAAAACGCAAAGAAGATTGCTGCAGAGCAAAAGACAAAACTTGCTGTCATACATGGAGGCTTGACATCCCAGCTCCAACCACTTGATGTCAGCATTAACAAACCCTTCAAAGCTGCCATGAGAGACAAATGAAACCAATGGATAAAATCTTCTGGGGACAATTTGACATCAGCAGGAAGAGTGAAGAAACAAACCATAGGAGAAGTTTGTACCTGAGTGAAAAGATCCTGGGATAATATCAAGATTGAGATCATTGTCAAGTCATTTAAGAAGTGTGGCATTTCAAATGCCATAGATGAGGCAATACATGAAGGCAGTGACTCGTCATCAGACACAGATGAGAACAAGCTAATGGATGGGAGTTTTGACAGTGATAAGGAGTTGTATGGATTTTATGAGGAATAAAACTTGAGTTCAATAACTTTATGTAATACATTTTTTTTCAAATTTCGGGCCCCAAAATTAAGGTGCATTTTATACATTGGAGCATATTATACATGGAGACATATGGTATGTAAAGTACTTCAGACAGTTCCTGGAACTTAATAAATGTTAAATATAAAATATATGCATTCCTAGGAAACCTGTAAGATAGATACAGCAATATATGCACACTAACAAACACACACACACACATATATACACATGAATATAGATATTGTTAGAAAGACACAGATAAGTAGATTAGAAACAGTATAAGACATAAATAATAATTATATGTAGCAGTAGTTCTCAAACCTGTTCCCAGAATGGCTCACACAGAAAATAAAATATTTATATGCCTCATTGGAGTGAACAGGAGTGGATTTTGTGGCATCTTCATAGAACTTGGTGAATATAGTCTTTACATTTTCTTTATATTCAATAATTTTGATAAAAGAAACACAAAATGCAAAATATTAGAAAAAAGATTAAATGTTAAACTAATTTTTTCAATTACAGTTGACATTCAATATTATATTAGTTTTAGATGTGCAGCATGATGGTTAGACATTTATATGACTTACAAAGTAATCCCCCTGACAAATCTAGTTCCTACATGACAGCATACATAGTTATTACAGTATTATTGACTATATTCCCTATGCTGTACTTTATATCCTTGTGGCCATTTTGTAACTATCAACTTATAATTCTTAATAACTTCATCTTTTATACACAGCCTTCCAACCCCTTTCCAGTCTGGGAACCAGCAGTGCTTTCTGCATCTATGGGTCTGTTGCTGCTTCATTTGTTCATTTATATTGTTTTAGATTCAAACATATAGTATAAGTGATATCAATGAAGTTTGTCTTTCTCTGTCTGACTTATATCAGTTAACATAATAGCCTCTAGGTCCATTTATGTTGTTGCAAATGGTGAGATATCGTTCTGTTTTATGCCCAAGTAATATTCCATTTTTATATGTACTACTTATCCTTTATCCAAAGTCTCTTAATAAATAATTAGGTAGCTTCTGTATCTTAGCTATAGTAAATAATGCTGCAATGAACATAAGGGTGCATATATCTTTTCAAATTAGTGTTTTGGATTTCTTAGGAAAAATACCCAGAAATGCAAATTCTGGGTCATATTGAGTTTCTATTAGAATTTTTTTAAAGATTTTATTTATTGATTTTGAGAGAGAGAGAGAGAGAGAGAGAAGGGGGGAGTGGGAAGCATCAACTCATGGTTGCTCCTCGCCTGTGCCTTGTCCAGGAAGGCTGGGGACCTTGAACCAGTGACCTCAGCATTCCAGATAGATGCTTTATCCACTGTGCCACCACTGGTCAGGCTAGATTTTAAATTTTTTGAAGAACCTCCTCACTGTTTTCCAAAGTGACAGCACCAATTTTCATTTACACCAACAGTGCACAAGGTTCTCTTTTCTCCATATCCTCACTAATACTTGTTTATTCATTTATTCATGATAACTATTCTGAGAAGTGTGAAATGGTATCTCATTATGATATTGGTTTGCATTTCCTGATAATTAGTGACATTGAGCATCTTTTCATATGTCTATTGGCCACCTATGTGTCCTCTTTGGAAAAATGTCTATTCAGGTCCTCTACCTTTTTTTTTTTTTAGAGAGAGAGAGAAAGAGAGAGAGAGAGAGAGAGAGAGAGAGAGGGAGAGAGAGATGGAGGGACAGGGACAGACAGTCAGGAAGACAAGAAGAGAGAGAGATGAGAAGCATCAACTTGTAGTTGTGGCACCTTAGTTGTTCATTGATTGCATTCTCATATGTGCCTTGACTGGGGGGCTGCAACAGAGCCAATGGCCCCTTGCTCAAGCCAGCAATCTTTGGGTTCAAGTGAGCAACCAGGGAGTCATGTCTATGACCCCACACTCAAGCCAGAGACCCCACACTCAAGCTGGTGAGCCCACGCTCAAACCAGCAACATTGAGGTTTCAAACCTGGGTCCTCAGCATCCCAGGTCAATGCTATATCCAGTGTGCCACCACCTAGTCAGATGGTCCTCTGTCCATATTTAACTGGATATTTTTTTTTAGTTTTGAGCTGCATGAGTTCTTTATAAATTTTAGATAATAATCCTTTACCAGATGTATCATTGGTAAATATATTTTTCCATTCATTAAGCTCTCTTTTCCTTTTGTTGATGGTTTCCTTTGCTGTGCAAAAACTTTTTGGTTTGATGTAATCCCATTTGTTTGATTGATTGATTGATTGATTGATTGATTGATTGTTTTGCCCAATGAATTAAATCAGAAAAAATATTAATAAGAGCAATGTGATAGAATTTGCTGCCTATGTTTTCTATTGGCATGTTATGGTTTTAGTTCTTACATTTAAGTCTTTAATCCATTTTGAGAAAGTGGTCCACTTTTATTTTTTTGTATGCATCTGTCCAGTTTTCCCAAACCATCTATTAAGTAGACTGTCTTTACCTCATTGTATATTCTTGTCTTATGTGTCATTGATTAATTGATCATAAGGCATGGGTTTATTTCTGGGGTCTCTATTCTGTTGCATTGATATAGTGCCTGTTTTTATGCCAGTACTATGCTGTTTTTATTACTATAGCCTGTAGTATACACTGCTCACAAAAATTAGGGGATCAGGGAACATGCAGATACTCCAGTACTTTCAGCCTTTTGTATAGTGTGTTTTCACCAATGAAAGAAAAGTTGGTTTTGCATCTCATTTGCATAATCAAACAACTTTCTTTGATGTGGTCTTTGCTTTTTTGATGTTCTTGGTTAATAAAAAAAAACCAAATGCTTCTTTTTTTATTGCTTCATATTCATTTGTAAATAGCCCCTAATTTTTTGAGAGCAATATAGTTTGATATAAGGTAGTGTGATAGTTCCAACTTTGTTCTTTCCCCAAATTGCTGTGACTATTTAAGGTCTTTTGTAGTTTCGTATAAATTTTTGGATTATTTGTTCTAATTTTGTAAAAAAAAAAAAAAAAAAAAAAAAAAAAGAAAAGAAAGTGCCATTGGTATTTTCATAAGGATTGCATTGAATTTATACTTTGCTTTGAGCAGTATGGACATTTTAACAATGTTAATTCTTCCTATCCATGAGTATGGTATATACTTTCATTTATTTTTATCTATTCCATTTCTTTCTGTAATGTTTTATAATATTCAGAATACAATGGTATTTTACTTCCTTGGTTAAATTTATGCCTAGGTATTTTATTTTTTATGAATTTTTAATGAGATTGATATCTTAATTTAAATTTTTTTAATTTAGTTGCTCCTGCATTGGGCGCACAAATTTTTACAAGAGTTGCATAAATTTTAACAAGAGTTATATCCTCTTGTTGGGTTAATCCTTTATTATTATGAAATGCCTTTCTTTGTCTCTTGTTATAGCCTTTGTTTTAAAGGCTATTTTGTCTGATATAAGTATTGCTATCTTAGTTTTTGTTTTGTTTTCATTTTCATGAAATACTTTTTTATCCCTTTACTTTCAAACTTTGAGTGTGTTTCAATCTGAAGTTCATCTCTTGTAGGCAGAATATACATATGTCTTGTTTCTTATCCATCCTGCTACCCTATGTCTTTGATTGGAGCATTTAATCTAATTACATTAATTTAATCCATCTACATTTCAAGGTTCATGTTTATTGCCATTTTCTTTTTTATAATTATGTTTCTTTTCTTTTGTCTTTCTTCTTCTTAAAGAAAACCTTTTAATATTTCTTTTAATACTGGTTTGGTGGTAATGAACTCCTTCAGCTTTTTCTTGTCTGAAAAATTCTTAGCTTTTCTTTCAATTGTAAATGTTGTAAATGACAACCTTACTAGGTAGAGTAGTCTTGGTTGTAGGTCCTTGTTTCCACCACTTTGAATATTTTGTGCCAATCCCTTCTTGCCTGAGTGTTTCTGTTGCAAACTCAGCTGATAGCTGCTCAGTCAGATGGGCTCAAGGAGATTCTGGAAGTAGCATCACCATGGTCATCCAAAGAGAACCCCAAATTCAATTCAAACTTGCATTGTTTGGTGACCATAGCACTTTGAAAACTACATTTGTGAAACATTACCTGACTGGTGAATTTGAGAAGTGTGTTGCCATCCTGGGTATTGAGATTCATCCCTTGTGTTCCACTACATCAGAAAACCTATTAAATTAATTGTGTCATTACAGTGGGCCAGGGAAAGGTCAGTGGACTGAGAGACAGCTATTACATCCAAGCACAGTGTGCTATTGTAATGTTTGATGTAACATCACGAGTTATTTACAAGATGTGCCTAACTAACATAGAGATCTAGTACTAGTGTGTGAAAACATTCCATCATGTAGTGTGGCAACAAAGTGGATACTAAGGCAAAGTGGATATTAAGGCAAAAATCAATTATTTCCATGAAAAGAAGAATCTTCAGTAATGTGGCATTTCTACCAAAAGTAATTACAATTTTGAAAAGCCCTTCCTCTGTCTTGCTAGAAAACTAATTGGAGACCTTACTTGAGAATTTGTTGCCTGCTATAGCCCCACCATGCCTGCTATAGCCCCACCAGAAGTTGTCATGGACCCAGCTTTGGAAGCGCAGTGTGAGCATGATATAGAGATTGCTCAGATCACCACACTGCCAGATGAGGATGATGACCTATGAGAAATGGAAGCTAGAGCCCGGCATCAGAAATCTAGTTTAATAGACAACTATCCCATGATACCAGTGGTCCAGCATGTTTACCACTTCATTATATAGCTAAGCAGAATCTGTGCTTTATCTTTGGGAAGTTGAAAGAGATGAATGGGCTTCAGAGTGAATGTGGCAGTTAAAAAGTACTTTCATTTTTTGGATCTGCGTATGTAGCTGTTTTAGAACACAGTTGTTTCCTCATTAGGTGTCAAATATAAGGCTACTGCAGTTGCATCACAATATTCGGTAGTAAAAATTTGTTTCTTACTGTCATTCCCATTCCTTTTCATTTAGAATCAAAATAAAATGATATTGCAAATATCTTTTAGAAAGAAGAAGAAATCAACTGACAGCCGTTATTTCTTCCAATAGGTTCTCAATCCCTTGATACAAATATTTTTACCCTTGTGTTGTCACAGAGGTCCCTTAAACTTCCCTCATTTTAATTTTTTTTTCTACTTGGATGTTTTCTGTTATCTTTTCCTCTAAATTGCTGATTTAGTCCTCTACTTCATTTAACCTGCTGTTGTTCATTCTTTCTAAGTATTTATTTCAGATATTTTATTCTTTATTTCTGATTGGTTCTTATTTGTGCTCTCTATATTCTTTTTATTTTTTTTATTTATTTATTTATTTTAGAGAGGAGAGGGAGAGACAAAGAGAGAGAGAGAGAGAGAGAGAGGAGAGACAGAGAGAGAGAAGGGGGGAGGAGCTGGAAGCATCAACTCCCATATGTGCCTTGACCAGGCAAGCCCAGGGTTTCGAACCGGCGACCTCAGCATTTCCAGGTCGATGCTTTATCCACTGCGCCACCACAGGTCAGGCTCTATGTTCTTTTTAATGCTTACTCTCTCTTTGTTTAAATTCATATTAAGATCCTCCATTCTTCTCCTAAGTTCTTTGAGCATTCTTATAACCATTGTTTTGTTTTTTGGTTGTTTTTCTTTTGTTTTTTGTTTGTTTGTTTGTTTTTGATGTTCTTGTGACAGAGACAGAGAGGGACAGATGGGGACAGACAGACAGTAAGAAAGAGAGATGAGAAGCATCAGTTCTTCATTGTGGCTCTTTTGTCTTCTTAGTTGTTCATTGATTGCTTTCTCATTTGTCTTTTGATGAGGGGGCTACAGCAGAATGAGTGACCCCTTGCTCAAGCCAGCAACCTTGGGATCATGTCTATTATCTCACATTCAAGCCAGCGACCCCACATTCAAGCTTGTGAGCCTGCACTCAAGCTGACAATCTCGGAGTTTTGAACCTGGGTCCTCTGCATCCCAGTCCAGTGCTCTATTTACTGTACCAACACCTGGTCAGGCTTATAACCATTGTTTTGAACTCTGAATATGGTAATTTGGTTGCCTTCATTTCACTTAGTTTCTAGGGATCTCTTGGTCTTTCATTTGAGGCATGTTTCTTTGTCTCCCACTTGGTCTGCCATTTTGTGTTTGTCTCTGTATATTACGTAGATCACTGTTTCCCAATGTTGTTATCATGGTCTTTATGCAGTAAATCTCTTGTGAAGTTCAGTGATACACTCTTTGTGCTCACCTGAGCTAGGTGCTTCAGGACTGTCACTTGTGTGGGTTATGTGAGGCCTCATGTTGTACTTGAGTCTTGGATATTGTTGGCCCATCTGTACCACTCCCAATACTTAACTACTACATGTGGGTGTGGGACCAGCTTGCTTCACTTCTCTACCACTCCAACCAGTCTCAACATGGTTTCTTCTTTATATCTTTGGTTATAGTTCTGCTCAACTAGTGTTCTGGTGGTTCTCACAGAATGTTTTTCTATAATTTAGTTGTAATTTTGACATGGTCATGAAAGGAGGTGAGCACAGCATATACTTATTCTGCCATATTGATTTGAAGCCTATGTCTTTGGAGCTTTGATCAATAACTGTCATTTGATGGGATAATAAACATCTACAAAAATTAAATCTTTTTTTTTTGCTTTTTTGCTTTTTAAGTGAGAAGAGGGGAGATAGTGAGACAGACCCAGAAGCCCCTGTCTGGGGCCAATGTTCAAATCAACTGAGCTATTTTTAGTACCTAAGGCTGACACTGAGACCATCCAAGCTATTCTCAGTGCCCAGGGCTGCCGCTTAAACCTATTGAGCCACTGGCTGTGGGAGGAGAAAAGAGAAAGAAGGGAGAGAGGGAGGGGGAGAGAAGCAGATGGTCACATATCTTGTGTGCCCTGACTGGGAATTGAATCTGGGAAATCTATATGTCCAGCCAATGCTCTATCCACTGAGCCAAATGGGCAGGGACAAATTAAATCTGTTTTAAGAGATATACCCACTCTGTCCCCAGGAAATTAGGCAATTGGAAATTGAAGTTGTTTATGAGCCAACTTGCTCTATATTTTACTTTACTTTGTTGCCACTTTCATAATGGAGAGTATTAATCTACCACAGATAAAGTAATCCAGGAGAGAAGAAAATCCCTCAAGGATAAAGAGCCGGGTAACACTCAGAAGAAGAAGTATTGGGATTTTCTAGATATTATCCTTTCTGCCCAGGTAAATCTTTCAAATTTCTGAGCCTGTTTGTATATCTAGTTAACTATGTGAGTAAGTGGATGAGTGGGAGGAGAGGAGACAAAAGTAAAGCTGATTAACTAAATTTAACAATACTTTTGAATTGATGGGTTGACTTCATACAATTTGAGATAAAGATAGAATTCTGCAACTTTCTTACTACAGAAAGTCTAGTGACAGGTCAGACTAAATTTTTTATTAAATTGACAAGATTTGTGACTAAAGTAAAGATACATAATAGTACAGGAAAACAAGACAATGAGCCACAGGGTAAGCTGATAAAATGTTGATGATGAGGTGTTAGAAAATTTAGACAAGTCTGGCAGGATGATTGGGGGAGTTCTTTGCAAGGCTTGTTTTCCTTATCTAAGCTTGGTCCTCCTTTATGGTCTAAGCAATGTGTGGCTCATGGTGTATATTTGTTGAATTGAGGTAAAATTGAAACTTTCATTGAAAAGGTTAATTTTTTTCTTAAATCCATTATTTTGATTGGGGATCCAAACATCTATAAACTGAAATTGCATAAAAATATCTCTATTGTGCTTTCTAGGCTGAAAATGGTGACAGTTTCTCTGATGCTGACCTGCAGTCTGAGGTGAACACATTCATGGCGGCAGGGCAAGACACCGTAGAAGGGGGCCTTGCCTGGCTCCTCTACCACTTGGCTCAGAACCCTGAGCATCAGGAGAGGTGCCGGGAGGAGATCAGGGGCATCCTGGGAGATGGATCTTCTATCACCTGGTAAGATCTACATTCCTACGCATTTTGTCTTAGTTTTCCTCCTGGGATTGCTTTATTCTTTCTTCTTCTGGCACCTTGATGACTCTAGTGCTTCAAAAGATGTGTATGTGGAAGCAGAAGGGGCAGGCTACCATTCTGCACTTTTTCTGGGGGACTGGGAGTTATCCCTTTGCCTTTTGCAAAAGAGATTCACGCATCTATAAGTAATCTATGTTATTGTTTTTCCATTGGTAATGTGTAAAATGTCTTATTTCTTTTTTTCCCCCAGTCTCTGATGCATTGGAAACGGGAACTGGATCTTTAGACATGAATTTAGAGCTTGAGTGGGGTTCAGTGGGAGCCCTATCTGAGAGAACTGAGTGAGCATCTGAATCATTTAAACCTCATTGTAGACATTCTCTCCCATCTCCTTGTTCACGCCTTAGGATTGGCTTTGGATTTGGAACATAGTAGTAAATGATGTCTCCTGAAATTGAATTTAGAATGTAGACTGAGGACATTTTAAGTACTGAGGCACTAAAAATGCATGCAACATTTGGCGTGAGTCTTACCCTCAGTGAGCTCACACCCTCATATGGGAGACATTCTTCCCATAAATATAATAGCCGAATAACATGTTAAGGGTGAGAGATATGTGCTGGCTACCTCAGTAACTTAGAAGGCAGGTGCCTAAGCTGGTGTAGGGACCTCAAGAAGACTTCCTGGGAAATCTGACACTTAAGGTACCTCTTTTAGGATGGGTAAGAGTTGGCCAAATAGAAAATTTCAACTCCATTTTGCTAGACGTTGAATATTTTGCTGTTAATGATGTTCAGGTTATAAATTTCCCCTTGAACATGATATTTGCAAAGAACACATATGCCCCTAATATAAACCACACTCTTCATCCTAGTTAGATATTTCACATATAATTGTTTTGCTTGTCAAAGGGGCAGTAATGTAGAAATATGAAGAGCAACCCATGGTTGGGGGAAAACATCATTCTTTAAATGCAAAAGTCAGCTCTATTAGAATATTTATAGAGGGAAATTTGAATTTATATGGGTGTACAGTCATCCCTCACCATATAGCGGCTCACTTTTTGCCATATCACTGTATCGCAGATTTTTAAATTGTACATATATCTAATTTTGTATCATGGATTTTTTGCTATATTGCAGGATTTTGCTATATTG
This sequence comes from Saccopteryx bilineata, assembly GCF_036850765.1. Classification (NCBI taxonomy): domain Eukaryota; kingdom Metazoa; phylum Chordata; class Mammalia; order Chiroptera; family Emballonuridae; genus Saccopteryx; species Saccopteryx bilineata. Next base: position 254,891,215 of record NC_089492.1, on the reverse strand, counting down.
CAGGATTTTTTGCTATATTGCAGGATATATAGGTATTTTTATATTTATTATTTTAATTATTTTTGTAGTAAATAAGCATTTTCTAGCCTAAAATTTTGAAAATAATATAAAAATATTATGTAAAACACATTAAAAGAATATTAAATCAAAATAAAATACAAAGCATACAGCAGATGAGTCAAGACAAAGACTTTTCATATGGAAAATGCAGCTATGGCCACTTCTGCTTAAGCTAGTTTGCCCACGTGAGATTGTACACAGTACATTATTGGCAATGGATGGGAGGCGACCAACCAGAGCATTGTGTTCTGTATCCTGGGTGCTGATTGGTTCAGTGACCATGGCCTTAAAATATATATATAAATAATAAAATAAATATAAGGTTGCTACTTCGCAGATTTTCACCTATCGAAGGGGAGTCTAGAATCTAACCCCCGCAATAGATGAAGGACCACTGTAGGACAGATCTCACTGTTTATGAGAAATAATAGTCTTTTCTTACTATAAATTAAAGGTCTAATTTATATAGCACAAAATGCAGTGTTGATTAGTCACTTCTTATTCATTCATTGAATTTGGAAACACTGCATACTATCTCCCAATATTAATTAGATGTTTGTTTGTTTGTTTGTTTTTTAATAAATTTTAATTAATGGTAATGGGATGACATTAATAAATCAGGGTACATATATTCAAAGAAAACATGTCTAGGTTATTTTGTCATTAAATTATGTTGCAAACCCCTCGCCCAAAGTCAGATTGTCCTCCGTCACCCTCTATCTAGTTCTCTGTGACCCTCCCCCTCCCCCTAACTCTCTCCCTCCCTCCCTCCCATGTCCTCCCTCCCCCCCCCACCCTTGGTAACCACCACACTCTTGTCCATGTGTCTTAGTCTCATTTTATGTTCCACCAATGTATGGAATCATGTAGTTCTTGTTTTTTTCTGATTTGCTTATTTCACTCCTTATAATGTTATCAAGATCCCACCATTTTGCTGTAAATGATCTGATGTCATCATTTCTTATGGCTGAGTAGTATTCCATAGTGTATATGTGCCACATCTTCTTTATCCAGTCTTCTATTGAAGGGCTTTTTTGGTTGTTTCCATGTCTTGGCCACTGTGAACAGTGCTGCAATGAACATGGGGCTACATGTGTCTTCACGTATCAATGTTTCTGAGGTTTTGGGGTATATACCCAGTAGAGGGATTGCTGGGTCATAAGGTAGTTCTATTTGCAGTTTTTTGAGGAACCACCATACTTTCCTCCATAATGGTTGTACTACTTTACAGTCCCACCAACAGTGAATGAGGGTTCCTTTTTCTCCACAGCCTCTCCAACATTTGCTATTACCCGTCTTGTTGATAATAGCTAATCTAACAGGAGTGAGGTGGTATCTCATTGTAGTTTTGATTTGCATTTCTCTAATAACTAATGAAGCTGAGCATCTTTTCATATATCTGTTGGCCATTTGTATCTCTTCCTGGGAGAAGTGTCTGTTCATGTCCTCTTCCCATTTTTTTATTGGATTGTTTGTTTGTTTGTTGTTGAGTTTTATGAGTTCTTTGTAAATTTTGGATATTAGGCCCTTATCTGAGCTGTCGTTTGAAAATATCATTTCCCATATAGTTGGCTGTCTGTTTATTTTGATATCAGTTTCTCTTGCTGAGCAAAAACTTTTTATTCTGATGTAGTCCCATTCATTTATCTTTGCCTTCACTTCTCTTGCCATTGGAGTCAAGTTCATAAAATGTTCTTTAAAACCCAGGTCCATGATTTTAGTACCTATGTCTTCTTCTATGTACTTTATTGTTTCAGGTCTTATATTTAGGTCTTTGATCCATTTTGAATTAATTTTAGTACACGGGGACAGGCTGTAGTCGAGTTTCATTCTTTTGCATGTGGCTTTCCAGTTTTCCCAACACCATTTGTTGAAGAGGCTTTCTTTTCTCCAATGTGTGTTGTTGGCCCTTTTATCAAAGATTATTTGACCATATATATGTGGTTTTATTTCTGGGCTTTCTATTCTGTTCCATTGGTCTGAGTGTCTATTTTTCTGCCAATACCATGCTGTTTTGATTATCGTGGCCCTATAATATAGTTTAAAGTCAGGTATTGTAATGCCCCCAGCTTCATTCTTTTTCCTTAGGATTGTTTTGGCTATTCGGGGTTTGTTATAGTTCCATATAAATCTGATGATTTTTTGTTCCATTTCTTTAAAAAATCTCATAGGGATTTTGATGGGAATTGCATTAAATTTGTATATTGCTTTGGGTAATATGGCCATTTTGATTATATTTATTCTTCCTATCCAAGAACAAGGAATATTTTTCCATCTCATTGTATCTTTTTCGATTTCCCTTAACAATGCTTTGTAATTTTCATTATATAGGTCCTTTACGTTCTTTGTTATGTTTATTCCTAGGTATTTTATTTTTTTTGTTGCAATCGTGAAGGGGATTATTTTTTTGAGTTCGTTTTCTAATATTTCATTGTTGGCATATAGAAAGGCTATGGACTTTTGTATGTTAATTTTGTATCCTGCGACCTTACTGTATTGGTTTATTGTTTCTAATAATCTTTTTGTGGAGTCCTTCGGGTTTTCGATGTATAGGATCATATCATCAGCAAAAAGTGATAGCTTTACTTCTTCTTTTCCGATATGGATGCCTTTTATTTCTTTGTCTTGTCTGATTGCTCTGGCCAGAACTTCTAGCACCACGTTGAATAAGAGTGGAGAGAGTGGGCAACCCTGTCTTGTTCCTGATTTAAGGCAGAAAGTCCTCAGTTTTATGCCGTTTAATAGGATGTTGGCTGATGGTTTATCATATATGGCCTTTATCATGTTGAGATATTTTCCTTCTATACCCATTTTGTTGAGAGTCTTAAACATAAAATTGTGTTGTATTTTATCAAAAGCCTTTTCTGCATCTATTGATAAGATCATGTGGTTTTTGTTCTTTGTTTTGTTGATATGGTGTATTACGTTAACCGTTTTGCGTATGTTGAACCATCCTTGAGATTCTGGGATGAATCCCACTTGATCATGATGTATTATTTTTTTAATATGTTGTTGTATTCGGTTTGCCAGTATTTTGTTTAGTATTTTAGCATCTGTATTCATTAGAGATATTGGTCTGTAGTTTTCTTTCTTTGTGCCATCCTTGCCAGGTTTTGGTATGAGGGTTATGTTGGCCTCATAAAATGTGTTTGGAAGTATTGCTTCTTCTTCAATTTTTTGGAAGACTTTGAGTAGAATAGGAACCAAGTCTTCTTTGAATGTTTGATAGAATTCACTAGTATAACTGTCTGGGCCTGGACTTTTATTTTTGGGGAGGTTTTTAATAGTTTTTTCTATTTCCTCCCTGCTGACTGGTCTGTTTAGGCTTTCTGCTTCTTCATGACTCAGTCTAGGAAGGTTGTATTGTTCTAGGAATTTATCCATTTCTTCTAGATTGTTGTATTTGGTGGCATATAATTTTTCATGGTATTCTACAATAATTCTTTGTATATCTATGATGTCTGTGGTGATCTCTCCTCTTTCATTTTGGATTTTATTTATTTGAGTCCTGTGTCTTTTTTCCTTGGTGAGTCTTGCCAAGGGTTTGTCAATTTTGTTGATCTTTTCAAAGAACCAGCTCCTTGTTTTATTGATTTTTTCTATAGTTTTTCTGTTCTCTATTTCATTTATTTCTGCTCTGATTTTTATTATCTCCTTTCTTCGGCTGGTTTTGGGTTGTCTTTGTTCTTCTTTTTCTAGTTCCTTAAGGTGTGAAGTTAAGTGGTTTACTTCGGCTCTCTCTTGTTTGTTCATATAGGCCTGAAGTGATATGAACTTTCCTCTTATTACTGCTTTTGCTGCATCCCAGAGATTCTGATATGTCGTATTTTCATTTTCATTTGTCTGTATATATCTTTTGATTTCTGCGCTTATTTCTTCTTTGACCCATTCATTTTTTAGAAGTATGTTGTTTAGTTTCCACATTTTTGTGGGGTTTTCCCCCTCTTTTTTGCAGTTGAATTCTAGTTTCAAGGCTTTATGATCAGAAAATATGCTTGGTACAATTTCAATTTTTCTAAATTTGCTGATATTTTCTTTGTGGCCCAACATATGGTCAATTCTTGAGAATGTTCCATGTACACTAGAGAAAAATGTATACTCTGTCGCTTTGGGATGAAGTGTCCTGTAGATGTCTATCATATCCAGGTGTTCTAGTATTTCGTTTAAGGCCACTATATCTTTATTGATTCTCTGTTTGGATGACCGATCTAGAGCCGTCAGCGGTGTATTGAGGTCTCCAAGTATGATTGTATTTTTGTTAGTTTTTGTTTTAAGGTCAATAAGTAGCTGTCTTATATATTTTGGTGCTCCTTGGTTTGGTGCATATATATTAAGGATTGTTATGTCTTCTTGATTCAACTTCCCCTTAATCATTATGAAATGACCATTTTTGTCTCTGAGTACTTTTTCTGTCTTGTAGTCAGCATTATTAGATATGAGTATTGCTACACCTGCTTTTTTTTGGGTGTTGTTTGCTTGGAGTATTGTTTTCCAGCCTTTCACTTTGAATTTGTTTTTATCCTTGTTGCTTAGATGTGTTTCTTGTAGGCAGCATATAGTTGGATTTTCTTTTTTAATCCATTCTGCTACTCTGTGTCTTTTTATTGGTAAGTTTAATCCATTTACATTTAGTGTAATTATTGACACTTGTGGGTTCCCTACTGCCATTTTATAAATCGCTTTCTGTTAGTTTTGTATCTAGTTTGATTCTTCTCTTTTGTTTTTCTATCATTTGTTTTTGTTTGTTTGTGTTCCATACTTTTTTCCTCTGTTGCTACCTTTTTTAAGTCAAGTGTTTTTGTGGTGGTTTTTTTAAGGGTGGTTACCATTAAGTAATGAAAAGGGTACCTACCATATTCATTGTAGTACCCTATCTTATAAGTATTTCTGCACTTCATCGTCCTTTGCTACTGTTAATCTCCATCCTCTCCCCCCTTTTTTTCCTTTGTTGTCACAGTTTAAGTTTGGTTTTATTGTGTTCTTGGTGGAGCTGTTACTTGTGGTGTTGTTTTCTTTTGTTCTTTGAATCTGGTTGGAAAACCCCCTTTAGTATTTCCTGGAGTGGGGGCTTTCTGTTGATAAATTCTCTCATCTTTTCTGTATTTGTGAATGTTTTTATATCTCCTTCATACTTGAAGGATAGCTTTGATGGGTATAGTATTCTTGGCTGAAAGTTCCTCTCTTTCAGGGCTTTAAATATTGGGGTCCACTCTCTTCTAGCTTGTAGAGTTTCTGCTGAGAAATCTGATGATAATCTAATAGGCCTTCCTTTATATGTTGTACTCTTCTTTTCCCTGGCTGCCTTGAGAATTTTTTCTTTGTCATTGGTTTGTGTCATCTTTATTATGATGTGCCTTGGAGTGGGTTTGTTGGGGTTAAGAAAACTTGGTGTTCTGTTTGCTTCTTGAATTTGAGGCTTTAGTTCCTTCCACAGGCTTGGAAAGTTCTCGTCTATTATTTGTTTGAGTATATTCTCCATTCCATTTTCTTTCTCTTCTCCCTCTGATATACCTATTATTCTTATGTTATTCTTTCTGATGGAGTCAGACAATTCCTGTAGGGCTTTCTCGTTTTTTATTATTTTTGAGTCTCTTTCTTCTTCTCTCTGTTGTGCCTCAAGTTGTTTGTCTTCTATTTCACTAATCCTATCTTCAATCTGGGCTGTTCTGTTAGCTAAGCTTGTTACCTCGTTTTTCAGCTCGTGAATTGAGTTTTTCATTTCTGTTTGATTTGTTTTTATAGTTTCAATTTCCTTGGTAATATATTCTTTGTGTTCATTGAGTTGTTTTCTGATCTCCCTATATTGCCTTTCTGTGTTTTCTTGTATCTCTCTGAGTATTTTTAAGATTTCTATTTTAAATTCTCTGTCATTTAGCTCCAAGGCTTCCAATATGTTAAGTCTTTTCTCCATAGATTTTTCCACATCTATTTGTGTTACCTCTCTTTCTTTTGTATCCATAATATTCGATTTCCTCTTTCTTATCGGCATCTGAGGGTGGTCTTATTGATAGCACTAATTAGAATTAATAAAGAGTAAAAAGAAAAAAAAAAAAAGGTAAAACACCCCACAAAAAAAAACAGTAATAATTTATTATTTCCCCCTTTTTTTCTCTCTTCTCTTTCCCTCCTCTCCCCTCCTCAGGGAAATATCGTGCCTATGATGGAGGGCCTGATTTGGGGTGAAGAGTTCAAGGGGCAAAAAAAAGGAAGTAGGGACCTACTAAATGCAAAAAAAAAAAAAAAAAGAAGAAAATCTTAGACAAGCATAAGATGATTTGCTTGTAAGTGATGGTCAACTAAGAGATATAATGAGAGGGACAAGAGGGAACCAGAAAAAAGGACCAAAAAAGAATAATAAAGAAGAAAAAATAAAAATAATAAGTAAAAATCTGTTGTATTAAGTGGAGCGAAGACTAAATACAATGGAGACCTTGGGTTGGGAGGACCCAAAATGCCACAAAAATAAACAAACAAGGAAAAAGAAAAAAAAATAAAAGCAAAAAAGAGAAATAAAGCCAAAAAAAAGCCTTGAGTCCCAAATTAACTTATTTGTTCATGATTGAGGATTATATGGGATGAAAGTAAAATGAGAAAAGAAAAAAACGAATAGAAAGGAAAAAATAAGAAAAAGAGAACAACGAATGAAGAAATAAAATAGGAAGAGAAAAAAACAAAATAAAGCAGGACAAAAACAAAAACAAAAGAGGAGAGAGTGAGAGTTAAGTGTTTTGGAGTATAACCTTAAAGGAGGGTGAGGATGAAGAAGAAAAATAAAATGCAACACTTATAGGTAGTGTAGTTCAAGAAAGGGGAAGCATAAGATGGGCAGAGAATAGAAGGACCGAGGTGGAGGATATAAAGGCAAAAAGATAGAAGAAACAAACAACAACAACAACAAAAAAAAATTAGTGGATCAAATTGTAAAGTCTGTGGGTTTTTCTTGATTTTGAGAGGTTAACTTCTTCCTTTTTCTTTTCTCTCCCTCTTCCTGGTCGGTGACTCTGTACCCCAGGCTCTGCCCCTGTGTCACTCTTAGGTAGGGATTTGCAGTTGATGGGATTCTATGGCAATGTCATATAATTGGCTTTAGTCTTGCTGGAAGTAAAGGCTTGTTGGCGTTTGCAGGGTCCAACGATGAGAGAGTTTGCTTTCCTGGATTCTCTCTCCTAGTCCCCCCTTTCTGAATTAGCAGCCTGGTGATCCAGCTATAAGGCTGCAACTGCTTCTGCCTGGGGAGTAAGAGGCTCAAAGAGCTGGGAAATCCCCACTCTATCCCCACTCAGTGCAAGGCTTTGGGAAAGGCTCTGGTAGTCAGGGCCTCCAGTGTAATCAGGCGGGGGTGGGAGTCAATTGTTGTCAAGGTGACTGTTCAGCGCCTATCATTTAGTTGGACCTCTCAACCCAGGCTTTCCACACTTTGTAGCCTGTTTTTGCAGGGAAGAAGAGGCACTAGTCTCTGCTTACGACTAGTGTAGTATAGACCTTATTATCTGCCAAGTCCTTCTTGTTAGCGTTTATCCCTGAATATGGAGGCTCTATCAATCAGAAGTTGCCCCCGCCCCTTTAGCGAGAGGCACTAAAAAATATCACGCTTCTTGTCTTGGATCGCTGAACTGAGAGAGATCTTATCAAATAGAACCGAGGGTGCGCAGATTTCATGGGTTAAGCTAATTTCAGTGATTGGGACGCAGCTGTGCTTCTGAAGGTATTTTAGGCTGCCTGCGTGCGCCCCTCCCCCAACGCTTGATTGTTAGCTTGAATGGCTGGGTGAGGTGCCCCGCCCACGGAGAGAATCTCCCAAGCCTCTCCCGCTCGCCCGCTGCTGGCGGCTGGACCGCAGCAGGCGCAGGATAATGGAGCCCCCTGGGTGTGCGGGCCAGCAGGGCGCCCTGGGCGCGTGGAATGCCCAAGGCACGCGTGCGAATGGGGCGCTCCGGGCACCGGTGGCCGGCGACCCCCACTCGCAGTGTGCGGGCCGCTGGGAACGTCAACGGTGTTCAACCAGACCGGGCGCGCGCGGCTGCTCGAGGTGGCGGTTCGCGGCGGCGCGCGCGGCCGCTCGCTGCGGCGGCTGGCAGGGGCTCGCTGCAGCTCGCGGTGGCGGCTCACGGTGGCAGCTTGCGTCGGCCGCTCGCAGCGGCTCGCGGTTCCCAAGTATATGGGCTGACTCACCACAGGCGCACTTCCTTGCGGTTTGAAAGAACGTCCCTGTGGTAGATTCCTCCACACCCTCGTCTCTCAGATTCAAGTGATAACAGTCCTTTCGCTATCAGTTTGTGTGGAACTCCGGAATGCTCCGAGGATAAATTTTTCTGTTTCTAGTTGATAAATTTGTTGTGATTTAGGGGAGAGCTGTCGGACGCGCTGCTCACAGCGCCATTTCCGTGACGTCCTAATTAGATGTTTTAACCTTGAATATGATGAATACTTATACAACTCAAATAGTGATCTTTCTCATTCTTGTTTGTCTTATGTGAACTGTTAAAACAATAAAGAAATCTTAGCCAAGTGAGAAAACAAAGTCCTGAGGATCTTTTAACTACTATTTATTTATTTTATTTATTTATTTTTACTCAGTAAGAGGAGGAGAGGCAGAGACACATTCCCGCATGTGTCCCAGCCAGAATCCATCTAGCAAGCCCATCTGGGGCATTGCTCCATTGCTCAGCAACCAAGTTCTTCTTAGCACCTGAGGTAGAGGCCAAGGAGCCAACCTCAGTGCCCAGGGCCAACTCGCTCCAATTGAGCCATGGCTAAGAGAGAGAAAGAGAGAGAGAGAGAGAGAGAGGCAAGAAGGGGAGGGGTGGAGAAGCAGGTAGGTGCTTCCCCTGTGTGCCTTGACCAGGAATTAAACCACACATCCACACACTGGGCCGATGCTCTACCACTGAGCCAACCTGCCAGGGCCAACCATTTATTTTAATGAAAGTAATGGCACTGATATGATAGGAAATAAAATATGTTTTATTCTATAATATGGCCTTATGGTTACATTTAATGAAATTTGTACAGAGTATTCTGAGAATTGATCATTCCTTTAGACAGGTAATAAAACCACATGGCAAAGTGCAATTACTAAAAAAGCTGAAAAGTAGCTCAACGCCTCTGATTCCCATTGGGTTAAAATTCCTCTTATTTTTGCACCAGGGCTGAGATGAACAAGATTGTTTCTTAAACATACCAAGTTCCACACTAAGCAGGTGATTTTTTATACTGGGCTCGAGAAGGAAAGAGTTCTAAATTAAAATTTCACATTACTGGATGTCAAAGCCTGCATTCAGAACAAGTAATTAGAAAGCAAATAGAAATACAATAAAGTGAATAGACTAAATACTATCTCCTATCATTTTATTGAACCTACTTGAGAACCTAGGACATAAATTAATAAAACTTTATTCTACTGCCAACCTTCAAACTTGTTGTGTAGGGTAGGTTCTTCCAGTGTGAAATCGGGAATAGATCTCACATATTCTGATTGATTTAAATCAAAAGAGTATTCTCATTCCAGAAATTAAGCTGTCTGATCCACTGTAATATTAAATTTTTCAAATTCTTATCCACTTGGAGCATCTCCCAGTACCTCAGCTCAGTACATCTTTGGGTCAGGAAGCTCACGGTGGATAAGGGACTTGTGGTTGCCTCCTTATTGACTAGCTCCTCCCCTAACCCACTGTTATCTTCCCCTTCCAGAAATGGTCCCAGGAAGGAGAGAGGATAGGGAGAAAGTGGCTGGAACTATTGTGATCTTGCCCTCTTGGCTTGGTGGATATTCAAATGCGTCCTTTTGTTCTAGATGGGTTCCTTGGAGATTCTCTTACTGGGACTTTGTAATAGTGATTCAAGGGGCAAGGGAATTCTTTTCCTTAAAGTTCCCTTCAAGCTGGCCTCAGAGCTCTCCCTCTGGCCAGTTTGTTGTTCCATAGGACACTCACTAGCATCCTCGCTTTTCCTGATACTCTCCCCTGCTTCTCTGTCTGTTCTGAGTCATGGCTTTTCCTATCAGTCTTGTGCTTCACAGACTCTAGGGAACACATGTCAGACCTCCTAACTGACCTTCTAGAAACCTCTTTTGCTTAACACGAGATGGCGGGAACACCCTCCTTCATTCTCCTCAGCTCTCCAGCACCCCAACTATTTTCTTTAAAGAATGTGGGTTTTTTTCCTATCAAAACTCTTAAGCCTCCTCTCTTCAGTCCTTAGCCATTCCTTATTCTCTTGACTAATATGATGAGCTAGAAGTTTCACTACATGTTTTCAGAAATCTCCTTAGCAAATCCTTTGACAGTACTTTAGCACCTCACTTTATAATGAGGATATTTGGTACCTGTTTGGTTGTTCTTCATCTGGGACCTACCTAAGCTAACCCTAAGGCAGAAAAAGTACAATTTTAATATTCTGTTACAAAATCAATTGGAAAAATAGTTTTAACCTTAAGATAATATTTACCAGTAACAAACATCAAGTAAGATTTTTTTTTTAAATTTACAAACTTAACATGGAGTCTGAATTCCTTTCTGTCCTTCCCTTGTATCCACTCACAAGGACCAGCTGGGTGAGATGTCATTCACCACATTGTATATCAAGGAGTCTCTTTGATGGACCCCTACAATCGTATACATTTCCAGAGAACTCAGCAAGCTCATTACCTTCCAAGATGGATGCTCCTTGCCTGCAGGTCTTTGTATTCTTTTCCTAAGCAGTTCCTAGAGACTATAGGGTCCCAGGGACTATAGTAACAGTCCAGTGGGTTTCTCAGCTCTTGGAGAAGTCAAAAGACAATTTTAAGGACACCTGGCTTAAGTTTGGGCACCTATTAAGTGAGAGTTCAGTGGGCATTGCCTTGATCAGATGTGGGTTTTAGAAGCTTTCCCAAAAGTACCTAACCATTTGTAGCAAAGCTATACTCAGAACCTGCATCCCAGAATTTTATTTTTATTTTTTGTCAAATAGGTTTATAAGTCAATTTTTAACACTGTTGTGAAATATAACACGAATGCAGAAAAGTAGACCCTACTAGCTTCTTCCCAATCATAAGTCTAGCTCTTCCCTCTAAAGGCAAGCACCTGTCCTAATTTTTTTTATTAATTTTAATGGGGTGACATTGGTAAATCAGGGTACATATGTTCGGAGAAAACATCTCTAGGTTATTTTCACATTTGATTATGCTGCATTCCCATCACCTAAAGTCCAATTGTCTTCTGTTACCTTCTAACTGATTTTCTTTGTGCCCCTCCCCTCCCCAAACCCCTCCCTCTCCTTCCCCCATCTTGTAACCCCCACACTCTTGTCCATGTCTCTGAGTCTCATTTTTATGTCCCACCTATGTATGAAATCATATAGTTTTTAGTTTTTTCTGATTTACTTATTTCACTCACTATAATGTTATCAAGGTCCATCCATGTTATTGTAAATGATCCGCTGTCATCATTTCTTATGGCTGAGTAGTATTCCATAGTATATATGTACCAAAGCATTTTAATCCACACATCCACTGACGAACACTTGGGCTGTTTCCAGATCTTCGCTATTGTGAACAATGCTGCCATAAACATGGGGGTGCATTTCTTTTTTTCACACAGTGCTATGGTGTTCTTGGGGTATATTCCTAACAGTGGTATAGCTGGGTCAAAAGGCAGTTCGATTTTTAATTTTTTGAGGAATTTCCATACTGTTTTCCACAGTGGCTGCACCAGTCTGCATTCCCACCAGCACTGCAGGTGGGTTCCCTTTTCTCCACATCCTCGCCAGCACTTATTCTGTGTTGTTTTGTTGATGAGCGCCATTCTGGCTGGTGTGAGGTGATATCTCATTGTGGTTTTAAATTGCATTTCTTTAGTGATTAGTGATGTTGAGCATTTTTTCACATGCCTATTGGCCATCTGTATGTCCTCTTTGGAGAAGTGTCTATTCATTTCTTTTGCCCATTTTCGGATTAGATTGTTTGTATTCCTGGTATTAAGTTTTTCAAGTTCTTTATAAATTTTGGTTATTAATACCTTATCAAATGCATTGACAAATATATTCTCCCATTGTGTAGTTTGTCTTTTTAGTCTGTTTTATTGTCTTTAGCTGTGCAGAAGCTTTTTAGTTTGATAAGTCCCATTTGTTTATCCTGTCTTTTATTTCACTTGCCTGTGGAGACAAATTGGCAAATATATTGCTGCGAGAGATATCAGAGAGCTTACTGCCTATTTTTCTTCTAAGATGCTTATGGTTTTACAGCTTACATTTAAGTCTTTTATCCATTTTGAGTTTATTTTGTAAATGGTGTAAGTTGGTGGTCTAGTTTCATTTTTTTGCAGGTAGCTGTCCAATTTTCCCAACACCATTTGTTAAAGAGGCTGTCTTTACTCCAATGTATGCTTTTACCTCCTTTGTCAAATATCAGTTGTCCATAAAAGTGTGGGTTTATTTCTGGGTTCTCCATTCTGTTCCATTGATCTATATGCCTGTTCTTATTCCAGTATCAGGTCTTTTGAGTACAATGGCCTTGTAGTATAACTTGATATCCGGAAGTGTGATACCTCCTACTTTATTCTTCCTTTTCAAGATTGCTGAGGCTATTCGTGTTCTCTTTTGGTTCCATATAAATTTTTGGAATATGTGTTCTATATTCTTGAAGTAAATCATTGATATTTTAATCGATATTGCATTGAATTTATAAATTGCTTTGGGTAATATAGACATTTTAATGATGTTTATTCTTCCTAACCATGAGCACGGTATATGCTTCCACTTGTTTGTATCTTCCCTGATTTCTTTTATCAATGTTTTATAATTTTCCAAGTACAAGTCTTTAATCTCCCTGGTTAAATTTATTCCTAGGTACTTTATTTTTTTGGTTGCAGTGGTAAAGGGAATTGCTTCCTTAATTTCTCTTTCTGACCGTTCATTGTTAATGTATAAAAATGCCTCTGATTTCTGAGTATTAATTTTATATTCTGCCACCTTGCTGAATTCATTTATCAGGTCTAGTAGTTTTTTTACTGAGACTTTAGGGTTTTTTATATACAATATCATATCATCTGCAAATAATGATAGTTTTACTTCTTCTTTTCCAATTTGGATACATTTTACTTCATTTTCTTGTCTGATTGCTGTGGCTAGAACTTCCAGAACTATATTGAATAAGAGTGGTGAAAGGGGGGACCCCTGCCTTGTTCCTGATCTTAAGGGGATTGCTTTTCATTTTTGCCCATTCAGTATGATGTTGGCTGTAGGTTTGTCATATATGGCCTTTATCATGTTGAGGTATGTTCCCTGTATTCCCACTTTGCTGAAAGTTTTGATCATGAATCGGTGCTGGATTTTATCAAATGCTTTTTCTGCATCTATTAAAATTATCATGTGCTTTTTCTCCTTCTTTTTGTTTATGTGATGAATCACATTGTTTGATTTGCGAATATTGTACCAGCCTTGCCTCTCAAGAATAAATCCCACTTGATCATGGTGTATAATTTTTTTTGTATATTGCTGGGCCCAGTTTGCTAATATTTTGTTGAGGATTTTTGCATCTAAATTCGTCAGGGATATTGGCCTATAATTTTCTTTCTTTGTGTTGTCTTTGCTTGGTTTTGGAATCAGAATTATGCTCACCTCATAAAAGGAGCTTGGAAGTCTTCCTTCCTCTTGAATTTTTTGAAATAGCTTGAGAAGGATAGGAGTTAGTTCTTCTTTGAATATTTGGTAGAATTCACTTGTGAAGCTATCAGGCCCAGGACTTTTCCTTTTTGAGAGTTTTTTGATAACTGTTTCTATCTCATTTGTTGTAATTGGTCTGTTTAGGTTTTCTGATTCTTCCAGAGTAATTTTTGAAAGATTATATGTTTCAAGGAATTTGTCTATTTCATCTAGGTTGTCTAGTTTTTGGCGTACAGTTCTTCATAGTATTTTCTTACAATATTTTGTATTTCTGTTGTGTCTGTTGTTATTTCTCCACTCCCGTTTCTAATTTTATTTATTTGAGTCCTCTCTCTTTTTTTCTTGGTGAGTCTGGTTAAAGGTTCATCGATCTTGTTTATCTTTTCAAAGAACCAGCTTCTAGTTTCATTGATCCTTGTATTGTTTCTTTACCCTCTATGTCATTTATTTCTGCTCTGATCTTTATTATTTCCTTCCTTCTACTAGCTCTGGGCTTTACTTGCTGTTCTTTTTCTAGTTCTTTTAGATGTAGGGTCAAGTTGTTTACTTGAGCTTTTTCCAGCTTCTTGAGGTATGCCTGTAATGCTATGGACTTCCCTCTCAGGACTGCTTTTGCTGTGTCCCATAAATTTTGAGTTGGTGTATGCTCATTATCGTTCATTTCTAGGAATTTTTAAATTTCTTCTTTGATCTCATTGTTTACCCATTCATTATTTAATAACATGCTATTTAGTTTCCAAGTGTTTGAGTATTTTTCAGTTTTTCTGTTATGGTTGATTTCCAATTTCATGCCATTGTGATCAGAGAAAGTGCTCGATATGATTTCAATCTTCTTAAATGTGTTGAGATAGCTTTTGTGCCCTAACATGTGTTCTATTCTAGCGAATGTACCATAAGCACTTGAAAAGAATGTATATTCTGCTGCTTTTGGGTAAAAGGTTCTGAAGATATCTATTAAATCGAGTTGATCTAGTATGTCCTTTAAGTCTGCTGTTTTTTTGTTAATTTTCTTTCTTGAGGATCTATCTAGTGATGATAGTGGGGTATTGAAATCCCCTACTATTATACTATTGCTGTTGATCTCACCCTTTAAATCCATCAAAGTCTGCTTTATATATCTAGGTGCTCCTATATTAGGTGCGTAGATACTTATAACGGTTAAAGCTTCCTCTTGGATTGCTCCCTTTATCATTATGTAGTGACCTTTTTTTTTTTTTTTTTTGCATTTTTTTTTTTTTTTTTTCATTTTTCTGAAGCTAGAAACAGGGAGAGACAGTCAGACAGACTCCCGCATGCGCCCGACCGGGATCCACCCGGCACGCCCACCAGGGGCGACGCTCTGTCCACCAGGGGGCGATGCTCTGCCCATCCTGGGCGTCGCCATGTTGCGACCCTCCTGGGTGTCGCCATGTTGCGACCAGAGCCACTCTAGCGCCTGGGGCAGAGGCCACAGAGCCATCCCCAGCGCCCGGGCCATCTTTGCTCCAATGGAGCCCTGGCTGTGGGAGGGGAAGAGAGAGACAGAGAGGAAGGCGCGGCGGAGGGGTGGAGAAGCAAATGGGTGCTTCTCCTATGTGCCCTGGCCAGGAATCGAACCCGGGTCCTCCGCACGCTAGGCCGACGCTCTACCGCTGAGCCAACCGGCCAGGGCTGTAGTGACCTTCTTTATCTCTAACTATAGTCTTTGTTTTAAAGTCCATTTTGTCTGATATAAGTATTGCTACCCCAGCTTTTCTTTCATTTCCCTTTGCGTGAAATTTTTTTTCCAACCTTTTATCTTTAGTCTATGTGTATCTTTTGTTTTAAGGTGTGTCTCTTGTAGACAGCATATGTATGGGTCTTGTTTTCTTATCCACGCAGCTACCTTATGTCTTTTGATTGGATCATTTAATCCCTTTACGTTTAAGGTTATTATTGATATGTAATTGTTTATTACCATTTTATTCTTTAAAACTGTATTCCTCTTTTGCTATATTCTTTTTCTCCTTTGATCTGTTTACAACAGGCCCCTTAGCATTTCTTGCAGCCTTGGATTGGTTGTAGTGAATTCCTTGAGGTTTTTTTTGTCTGGAAAGCTTTTTATTTCTCCTTCAATTTTAAATGATAGCCTTGCTGGATAAAGTAGTCTTGGTTGTAGGCTCTTGTTCTGCATTACTTTGAATATTTCTTGCCATTCCCTTCTGGCCTCAAGTGTTTCTGTTGAGAAGTCAGAAGTCATCCTTATGGGGCTCCTTTGTAGGTGATAGTCATTTTTTCTCTAGCAGCTTTTAATATTTTCTCTTTATCACTTAGCTTTGGTATTTTAATTATGATGTGTCTTGGTGTTGGTTTCTTTGGGTTTCTCTTTAATGGAGTTCCCTGTGCTTCTCAAACATGTGAGATGTTTTCCTGCCTTAATTTAGGGAAGTTTTCAGCTATGATATGTTTGAACAAAGTCTCTATCCCTTTTTCTTTCTCTTCTTCAGGAACCCCTATGATGCGGATGTTATTTCTCTTTATGTTGTCACAGAGCTCTCTTAGAGTTTCCTCAGACTTTTTGAGTCTCTTTTCTTTTTTCTGCTCTGCTTCCGTGCCTTTATTTATCATGTCCTCTAACTCGCTGATTCAATTCTCAGCTTCATCCATCCTGCTTTTAATTCCTTCCATTGTGTTCTTCATTTCTGATATTGTATTTGTCATTTCTGACTGATTCTTTTTTATTATTTCAATGTCCTTTTTTATATATGCTATCTCTTTATTTAGGTGTTTGTAATGACCATCTATTGTTGTTCTAATATCTTTAAGCATCCTAACAATCGTTATTTTAAATTCTGCATCAAGTAATTTGGTTATATCTGATTCATTCAGGTTCTTTTCTGGGGATTTCTCTTGACTCATTTGTGTTGCATTTCTCTACCTTCTCATTTTCTCTGTGTAAAGGAAGCTTTTGGCCACTGGATTCCACTGTGTGTGGCCTCTGTTCCCTAGGTATGGTCTGTCTGCAGGCCCGCCACCCCCTCTGCTGTTGCTGCCTAGGGTGTTTGGATATGGGTGTTGCTGGTGCCTGCCCACTGGGGCTGTTGTTGTGGTTTCCGCCTCTCCTTCATGGGAGTGGCTATGATCACGTGCTCAGGTGTACAAACCTTGGTGGCCTTGGCCTTTGCCCTGTCCCTGTAGGTGGCATTATGCTCGGCCCTGAGGGCAGCGGCGAGCACTTTTGCTCAGCTGCGGGTCTTCACCTGTTTCCTGGCTTTCGCCCTGCCCTTGCAGGAGGAGCCCGTTCATGGGACAGCTGCAAGACTTGGCTCCACAGGCCAGGCTGGACTGCATGCCCATGCTCAGTAGCGGGACTCTGCCTGTTCTGGGTTTTTGGCTCTACCTCCGTGGGAGGAACTAGCTCTCAAGTCAAGCCACAAGCCTCAGTCAAGCCACAAGCCTTGGTTCTGCAGGCAGGGAAAGGCTGTACTACTGCGCCCGTGCTCAAGGGCTGGTCTCCACCCCTTCTGGGGTTCCCGCCCTTCTCCCACAGGCTGGATTACAGGCTGCCGGCAGCTAGGCTTGACCACTTTTGAACGCCCCCTCCTCCCCAGCCGGGTAAGACTGAGCTCACACCTGGGCCCAGTGGTGGCCAGCCAGCTTCTGCCCTTGCCAACAGAACTGCGCTCCTGTGTCCTGCCGCCACCTGCCTTCCATAGCCCTCAGCCATGTGGGTGGGCACGCTGCAGCTCAGACCCTAACACTCACTACTGTAGTCCTGAAAGCTCCCTCCTTCTAAGCGACTCTACTCTGAGTGCTGGCGGGAGAGCTTGTTTGGCTGGTGTCCTGCTTCCCTTTGCTGGTATTGCTGTTTCCAGGGGAAATATTCACTTCAGATTTCGGAGTGACTCATCCCAGGGGTTAGGGTGGCTGTCTCTCAAAATGTGTCTCCCTGTGCCTCCTAGATTACACTCTCTTCCTGCTACTCCAGTCCTCTCCTCTCTCCCCATCCCCCAGAGTCCCGGGTGAGTGGTTGTGAGAGGGAGGTTCTGCTGCACCGTCCCTTTAAGAATCCTGGGTCTGATAAATCAGTCTCTTTCTCACAAACAGTAGCCTGACTTGTTTCCAGCTAAATACTGTCCATACGCCTCTTCTAGGCTCTGGGGTTGCAGGCTGGGGCTTTGTTCCTGGGACTCAGGACCCTCCCCTCTCTGCTAAACTCACTTCCTGCCACGCGAGTCTCTCCTGGGCTGGATCGCTCCTCTCGCATTTCCACTTTTCCTACCAGTCTCAGTGTGGCTTCTTCAGTGTTTCTTGGTTGAAGAGTCCTCTTAGTTTAGTCCAAAGTTGGTTTTTCCAGATGATAGTTCTTAAAATTAGTTTGTATTCTACTTTGGTTCTGGAAGGTGGATATTGGTACGTCTGCCTACTCCAGCGCCATCTTGTCTTCCCCATCCCAGAATTTTAACTCAGGGTTTCACCCATTATGGGACCTTGTTTTTAGATAATCCTTGTTTGGCTGAGTTTGAGACCCAGGTGAGATTTCATGGGAGATGAGCACCATTATTTTTACCTTGAAGACTCAAGGAAAGTTCTCAGCTTCATCATCATAATATCACCTTAATAGTGAGTAGCACTTAATATTTTACATAGAACTGCCAAGCATTTTACCTCATTTTCTCTAGGAACATGATCTTATCAAACACTTCCATAGTGCTTAGCAGTTTAAAAGCACTTTCAAATACTTTTGGTGTAACCAAAACCCACTGGGGGACCCCAGCATGCAGTGAGCAGAGCTAGAACTCACACAGAGGTCTCATGCTCAGAGCCCAGAGCTCTTCAGAACAGCACAGGTTTCTTAGCAGAGTGAGTAGGACACAGGGAGGTCACATGAGACACCCTTCATGTAGCTGCTTCAGTGATCTATTTATTATTGCCCTTGAAAACAAGCCAACAGAATTGCTTATAGTATATACCTGCAACCTGTCACTATGACAGTGTTGACCAATCAAGAATTAACTTACCAAAATTATTTCTGGTAACCAAATAATCCTAAATTCTCTCTCCTCTTTCTTTTTTATAAATCCTCAAAGTACACATATATTTGCTAAAATTCCCCACCTGCTGTATAGAACAGCACCCACCAAAACTTACTATATTTGCATGATGGAATTATAGTTCTGTTCTTATGTCCCCAAACTGTCTCCAATGGGTGCTCTATAGTCATTCCATTAATAGACATATGGTAGCCCCTTTTATTCATGATTTCATGTATCCTGGTTCAGTTACCTGCAGTCTCCTGGGGTCTGAAACTCTTATTTTACTTAATAATGGCCCCAAAGCACAAGAGTGGTGATGCTGAAAATTTGCAAATGCCAAAAAGTACCTGTAATATGCTGTTGTTGTTTTTTTAAAGAGAAAAAGTTAAAGTTCTCATATGCTGAATTTGCTGTAATCTATGGCAAAAGTGAATTTCTATTCAAGAAATTGTGAAGAAAGAAAAAGAAAATTGTGCTAGTTGTTCTGTTGTACCTCAAACTGCAAAAATCACGCCCATAGTGTGTGATTAGTGTTTAGTTAAAATGGGAAATGCCTAAGGTCTGTGAGTAAAAGACATGAACAGGAAACACGTTCTGGTGAACAATGCATTGTGCCAAAAAGCACTGAGCTTGCCTGACCAGGCAGTGGTGCAGTGCATAGGACGTTGGACTGGGATGCAGAGGACCCAGGTTCAAAACCCCAAGGTCGCTGACTTGAGCATGGGCTCATCTGGCTTGCGTGCTGGCTCACCAGCTTGAGCGTGGGGTTGCTGGTTTGAAGCCCAAGGCCACTGGCTTGAGCAAGGGGTCACTTGCTCTGCTGTAGCCCCACCCCTGCTGTCAAGGCACATACAGAAAGCAGTCAGTGTACAAATAAAAAGGAGTCACAACAAAGAATTGGTGCTTCTCATCTCTCTCCATTCCTGCCTGTCTGTCCCTATCTGACCCTCTCTGAGGGTCAAAAAAAAAGCACTGAACTTATATGAAGACTTCAGCAAGATGTCCCCTGAAATGAGTGACACCAGCCATTTCCTGCAAGTAAGGCATGATTACACAAATTCAGGAATAGGTTTGGCATTTTAACATCTCTCATCATAAGCAGGAATGTGAGTACACTACAAGAAGATATTTTGAGAAAGAGATCTCAGTCACATAACTTTTATTATAGTATTTTTTATAATTATCTTGTTTTATTATTGTTGTCAATCTCTTACTTTGCATCATTTGTAAATTAAACTTGATCAGAGGTATATATCCGTAAAAACATAGTATATATAGGGTTTGGTGCTATTGCAGTTTCAGGGTTCCACTGGGGATCTTGAAACATGACCCCATAGATAAAGAGGAACTATTGTATAAGTGATTTCCAGAGGTAGTAGAAAACATAAGTATGTTTTGACATGATACCAATAGATCTTTAAGACAGAATCATATATTAAATATGTCATTGCTTTGAAAACTAAGGTGCCACCAAGCCTCATCTTCCCATGGGTCCTTCACTGCTGTCATTAGCTACAGCACACAGAGCTCTGCCAGCAGCCAGCTCTTTCCCATCTAGAAGGAAGGTCTTACTGAGGAGTGGTATGACAATAGCACACTGCTTACTCTTTCTCTTAGAATCTCTATTATCTCCTTCCTTTCTCAGGAACAATCATGTTTCTCAGTATTTGGGGCCTTCACCGCAACCCTGCTGTCTGGGAAAACCTGAAGGTGTGCCTGCTTTATACATAAATAGTTCAAACAATTAATGCTATGCAATTCACTTTTTGTTAGGTGTGTGTGGAAATGGTAAACAATACAGCAAACAACAATACACACAAAAACCAAAATTGCAAAGCCTTTCCACTAAAGAAAAATTGTCTTTTTCCTCTATAGTTACTTTATTTTTGCTTGGAATTTTGCATAATGTCACACAGGCTGCTCTAAATTGCCATGGTCATTTACTTAACAGGCTCTGCCAATCAATTATTGAGATATTTGCAGGAGTGCACATGGTCAGTAGTAATTCAAGTAACTCAAACTTCCTTTTGCTGGATGTAACGACCAGGATTCTGGCAGGAAATAAATGATCCCCTCAAGTTGGGCAATTTGAGGAGAGTTTTATGAAGGAACTATTGATAAAGGTATAGGGTCAAGGTTTAGAAAAAGCAAAATGGAGCCAATAACTGCCAAAGTGCTTACCACTTGTAGGCCTGATGAAGATTACGGGAGCGAGGGTTACACACCTGGAGAAAGAGGGCTCCTGGGAGAGGCCATCACCCAGGCATGTGGCTGTCAGGAGAGCGTGCAGCCAACCCGAGACAGCCTGGAGGGAGGGGCCAGGGAATAAATACCCGAATGCTCTCTCTTTCCACCCTCCAGATCTCCTGCCAATGCCTTTTCTTGACCAAACCCAACAGGACAACATGTGGGCCAGCTTCCTCAAGGCCAGAGCAGGGAGAAGACAGGAACTGAAAAGGCAAAAAGAAGATGTGTGTTCCCTTTTCTCCACATCCTCGCCAGCACTTATTCTGTGTTGTTTTGTTGATGAGCACCATTATGACTGGTGTGAGGTGATATTTCATTGTGGTTTTAATTAGCATATCTCTAATGATTAGTGATGTTGAGCATTTTTTCATATGCCTATTGGCCATTTCTATGTCCTATTTGGAGAAGTGTCTATTCATTTCTTTTGCCCATTTTTTTTATTAAATTTAATGCTGCACTGCTGGTGGGAATGCAGACTAGTGCAGCCTCTATGAAAAACAGCATGGAGATTCCTCAAAAAATTGAAAATCGAACTGCCTTTTGACCCAGCTATCCTACTTTTAGGAATATACCCCAAGAACACCATAGAACTGTTCCAGAGGAGAAATGCACCCCCATGTTTATGGCAGCATTGTTTACAATAGCAAACATCTGGAAACAGCCCAAGTGTCTGTCAGAGGACAAGTGGATTAAAAAGCTTTGGTATACACACACACACACACACATACACACACACACACACACACACACACACACTATGGAATACTACTCAGCCATAAGAAATGATGACATCGGATCATTTACAATAACATGGATGGACCTTGATAACATTATACGAAGTGAAATAAGTAAATCAGAAAAAACTAAGAACTATATGAACCCATACATAGATGGGACATAAAAATGAGACTCAGAGACATGAACAAGAATGTGATGGTAACAAGGGGTGAGGGGGGGTGGGGAGAGGGCGAGGAAGGAGAGAGAGTGGGTGGGGGAGGGGAGGGGCACAAAGAAAACCAGATAGAAGGTGACAGAAGACAATTTGACTTTGGGTGAGGGGTATGCAGCATAATCAAATGTCAAAATAATCTGGAGATGTTTTCTCTCAACATATGTACCCTGATTTATCAATGTCACTGCATTAAAATGAATAAAAATAAGATTAAAAAAAAAGAAGATGTGTGTGTAGCCTACCTCAGTTCCCTGATTCAATGTTCTCAAAACTTTAAACACAACATCTACGAATGTTTCTTTTTAAAACCTGCTAGAGTTAAAGATGTAATGAGAAGTTGGGCTGTTTATTTCATTAGCAACTGATCACACAGTCATTTTGACTTGACTTCTAACTGAAATAATATACTTGCCATAGTGGTTCTGCCTTGCCTTACTTAGTCTGGATAACAGACCCATCAATTAGGAAGCCAGACAAGGTCACATAGGTCTGGAGTTGCACTTTCTAGGGTGTAGCCATTAGCACATGTGGCTACTGAACCCTTGAAATGTGACAAGTCAAAGCTGAGATTTGCTGGAAAAAATCACACTGGATCTTGAACCTGTACCCAAAAAATGTGAAATGTTTTCTTAATAATTATTTATGCTGGGTAGATATTGAAGTGATAATAATTTCTGTTAAAAAATTCTATTATTAAAATCCATTTCTATTATTAAAAATGTGACTGCTAGGCCTGACCTGTGGTGGTGCAGTGGATAAAACATTGACCTGGAATCTGAGGTCTGCAGTTTGAAACCACGGACTTGCCTGGTCAAGGCATGTATGGGAGTGGATGCTTCCTACTCCTCTCCTCTTCTCTCTTTCTCTCTCTCCCCCCTCACTAAAATAAGTAAGTAAGTAAGTAAATAAATAATTTTTTAAAATGTGACTACTAGAACATTTGAAATTATATGTGTTATAATTTTATTCTTATATATATGTAAGAAATGTGTTAATGCTGTTGGGGGTGCCCTCTCATTTCAGATCTTTGACTCCTTGAGGTTCTTTCAGAAGAATTCTGATTAAGAGACACTCCCACTCCTTCCTGCATTCTCATCTGGACCAAGGTGAGGAAACTTGATGCTCTTGAAAATATACAAAAACATTTACATAGGGACAACATTTTCCTTTAGCTCCTCTCTCTGTAAATTCTTCCAGGGGACCCCATCTTCTCCCTGACCGTGAGGAGATCTCGGTGCCTAGTTGAGCTTCTGAGTGGGCCTGTTAGTTTCACGAAGGACAATGCCCTTCTCTGTCACGTCCTATGTAGCCGTGCCTCAGAGCTGCCTCGTGATAAGCTGTTGACTCATAGGCTCAGTGCAGTCTGCCCTCAATGCACGTGGGCTGCATTTATTTTTTCTAAAAATAGAAAAAGTTTTTTTTTTAATTACAGCTGTGTTAAGGTATAACTGACATATAAAATGGTAAGATCTTTCCTGACCTCTGGTGGCGCAGTGGATAAAGCATTGACCTGGAACACTGAGGTTGCGGGTACAAAACCCTGGGTTTTCCTTGTCAAGGCACATATGGAAGTTGATGCTTCCTGCTCCTCCCTTCTTCTCTCTCTCTCACCTCTCTAAAATGAATAAAGTCTTTAAAATTTTTAATAAATAAATAAAATGGTAAGATCTTTAAAATATACATCATGATTATTTCATATATGTATATACATTGTGAAAAGAGTCGTCCCTATCCAGTTAATTAACATATCCTTCATTTCACGTATTTACCTTTTGTGTGTTGTATGTGAAATATACACTATTGTATAATTGCAATTTATCTTCTTAGAAAATTTTACAATACACTTTATACAATACAACTATACAATACAGTGTTATCAACTACAGTCACTGTGTTTTTTTATCATATTCTCACAGGAGAAAGAATTCTATGAGCAACTCCAAGTGCCACCCTGTTTTGGTGGGCGGGAGGGAGAACAGTGGGACCTCCCAGCTCACCTTCTTGCAGGAGACAATGTAAACCCAAAGCACAAAAGTTTGCATGGCATTAACAATGAAAATGTTGCTTTACTGTGGTTATCAGACTTGTTATTCTAGTATCTTATTGAGGAGTCAGGAGAAACACCATTTCTTCAAGTATCTGATTTTCTCTCTTGTCTACAGGAACTGCATCGGGCAGCACTTCGCCATGCTTGAGCTAAAGGTGGCCATTGCCTTGATTCTGCTTCTCTTCAAGGTGACTCCAGACCCTGCCAGGCCTCCTATACTCTCAAACAAGATTGTCCTAAAATCCAAGAATGGGATCCACTTGAACCTAAAAAAAATTTCTTGTTAGAGCCCACGGCACAATGATCATAGATATAATTTCAAAGTTAAATTACAACTAATGGTCCAAGAATGTGGAGAGGAATCAAAGTACCATGGGAAATTTATGAGTAGGTTGGATGGGGGTCTCTGTGGAGCTGCATATTACCCAAAAGCATTCCTTGGTGACACGGGGTGTCACATAGGTCTCTTTCTGTATGACTTTGGAGAGTTTCAGATCTTTTCTGTTTGATTTTGGCTATTATTAATGCTATATTAATACCAAGAAGTTTGCTAAGTGACCTTCATACATGTTTTGTTGTTTTCTTTCACTTAATAAAAATACATCTCACTCCTAATCCTGGCTCGTGATATTTTGTAGTATGGATGTACCACAATTTAATTAACGATTTTCCTATTATTGGATATAGAACTTATTTTTGGTTTTAGAAACATGCTTATTGGCCATTTGTGTTTATTTTTGTTTTGTTCTGTATGTTTTGTACATCATCTATGTTTCTTTTTCTTTGGAGTAGCTTATCTTTTTCTTATTAATTCATGAATCATTTATACATTGTGGATAATAATCATTGATTGTAACTTTTCTTTGTAATTTTTCCCATTCTTTTCCTTATTAAACTGGTACTTATGGTGTCAGTTACAATACAAACTTCTAAATATTCATGAAGTAGATATATAAACTTTTCTTTGTGGTTTCAGGTTTTGAGTCTTGGCTAACAAAGCCTTAACTTGGAATATAATATCAAGATAATTTTACATACTTTCCTGGTGCTAACAACTCTTGTGAAGCTTGAATGAGAATTTCCTATGATTTTCAGATTCATCATTCATTAGATGTTTAAGTGCTTACTACATGTCAGATATTTTCAGTGGTGGATTCACCCAGTTTGGCAGAATCAATACCTAATTTTTTGTTGAGTTCAGCAAACCTGTTGTTAAAATGGCACTTCTAATCAAGGTCTCTCTAAGGTGGGCACGTGGGCAACCGCCCAATGTGGAAATCACAAATTTACATTCCTTACTCTTTTTTAACATTCATCTGCGCAACAGAATATTCTAAGCTCCCGTAGTAATATTCATTCCATCCATAGGTGAAAAAGAATTGCAAGTGAGTACTCCAATCAAGAAGCAATATAGAGAGTAATGGCAGGGTAGGAAGCGATACTGATAAATCTCCCCCAAACCTCAACAAGATCTTCAACCAGAAACAGAAAAACCTATCCTTGGAGCCTCCAGATGTTTCACAATACACCCAAAGGTATGATCGAGCGAAAAATTGGCTAAATATATAACCAAACCCCAAAGGAAATAGGGAGTAAGAAATGCTCCACCTTCCTCACTAACCTAAACAGGGCGATTTTCACTGGAAACTGAGAATATAGAAACTAAGGCGGGCAAAGAGGGTGAATAGATCCAGGCCGCGGCACAAACGGCTGAACCAGGCTGTGGCACGGAGATCCAAGCCGAGGAAAAACTGTTCCTGTGACAACCCGGGCAATACAGCTAACACTCGCGCCAAACCCAGACAAAGAAAGACAAGCGGGGCAGCCATTTTACCTGATCCCCTGGTCGGCGCATAGTGGGCGAGAGATTCTTTCCAAAGCCCCCGGAGGGTGCGCCCGTGTTACTCCACAGAGAGGCAGAGTCAGAGGCCTTTGTGTGGGCCAAAAGCCTCTGGGCTGCCCCAGCACCCGGGGAGAGCCGCACACGGGGAGGGAGCGAGAGCTAATTCCAACACTGGAACTTTTCAGTGCGGGTGGGAGGTTTCACTCAGAGGGCAAGTCTCCGGCCTCACATCCTGGTCTGCGTGCACGGAGAGTGGGCAGGAGACTCCTCCCAGCACCTCGGGAGTGGGAGCCCGTGTTGTCCCACGGAGGGGCAGAGTCGGGGGCCTTTGTGTGGGCTGAGGGCGGAGTCACAGGCTGCCCCAGTGCCTTGAAAAAGCCGCACATGGGGACGGAGCGAGAGCCAATTCCAACACTGGAACTTTTCAGTGCGGGCGAGGGGTTTCACTCAGAGGGTGAGACTTCCGGTCTGACATCCTGGTCTGCGCACGCAGATAGTGAACGAGAGTTTCCTCCAAGCGCCCCGGTAGTGGGTGCCCGCCCGTGTTACCGGACAGAGTGGCAGAGCCAGAGGTCTTTGAGTAGGCGGAAGCCCCGGCTGATTATGCTAGCGGCTCTGACTGACTGAGCCTTACCCAGAGCCCTGTGCTGAGTGGGAATAGAGTGGGGAGTTGCCAGCTCTTTGAGCCTCTTACTATCCAGGCAGAGGCAGCGGCAACCCCATAGCTGGATTCTCAGGCTACTAATTGAGGAAGGAAAGACTAGGAGAGAGGCTCCAGGAACACGGACTCTCTCACTGTCGGAGCCTATAAATGCTAATGAGCCTCGACTGCCAACAAGACTGAAGCACAATACATGACATTGCCATAGAGACTTATCAACTGCAAACCTCTACCTGAGCATGCCAAAGGGACAGAACCCGGGGTACAGAGTCACCGACCAGGAAGAGGGAGAGAAAAGAAAAAGCAAGAAGATAACCTCTCAAAATCAGAATAATCCGCAGACTTTATAACCTATCCCATTTTATTATATTTGTTCGTTTGTTTCTCTTATCTTCATCCTTGATTTTTTTTTTTCCTCCTCCAATTTGGTCGTTTTAACTCTCTACCGGTCTTACTCTCTCCTCTCCTTGAACTACACTACCCATAAGTGTTACATCTCCCATTATCTTTTCTTTCCTCTTCCTTTCTCTCTATGAGGGTTGCATTCCAAAACCCTTAATTCTCTCTCTCTCTCTCTCTCTCTCTCTCTCTCCTCTTTTTCCTTTTTTCTTCTTTTAGTGGTTCCCTCTTTTTTTTCTCTCTCTCTCTTTCTTTTCTCCCTCTATATTACTTTCTTCCTTTCTCCTTTACGTCTCCTCTCATTCAAACCTCAATAACAAACAAATTATTTTATCTGGAACGCAAACTTATGTTTGTGGCATTTTGGGTTTTTTTTACTTCACCTTTTTAACTCACTAGCAGTGCTCCCATCCCTGGCTCTCCATTTTATCAAGCTCTTGTTCCACTAAATACAATAGTAATTTTTTAATTTGTCCCCCCATTTTCCTGTTTCCCTCTTACTCCTCTCATCATAACTCTTAGTCAACCAACACCTAAACGCAAATCATTTTATTCTTGATCCAAATTTTTTCATTATTTGCTTTTTGTGGGTCCATACCCCCCTTTTTTATTTTTTTAATTTTTTTTTATTATTTTTTTTCTTGCCCCTTTATTACTTTTCCCCAATTCAGGCCCTCCATTACAGGCATTGTTTGTTCTATTAAATACAATATAATTCACAGTTCACCACAAGATTTTCTCAAGAAAGAGGGGAGAGGAGAGGAGATAAAAAAAGGAGGGGGGGAATAATTTCCTCTTTTTAAATTTTTATTTTATTTTATTTTTCTTTATTTCATTATTAATTTTTAAAAAAACCACAACTTTTTTCGATTTTTTATTTTTTTAACTTTTTATTTTTTATTAAATCTCATTAATACTATCAACAAAACCACCCTCAGATGCCATTAAGGAAGAGAAAATCGAATATCATGAATACAAAAGAAAGAGAGGTAACACAGATAGATGAGGAAAAATCTATGGAGAAAAAATTGAATATATTGGAAACCTTGGAGTTAAATGAAAGAGAATTCAAGATAGAAATCCTAAAAATACTCAGAGATATACAAGAAAACACAGAAAGGCAATTTAGGGAGCTCAGAAAACAACTCAATGAACACAAAGAATATATGTCCAAGGAAATTGAAACTATAAAAACAAATCAAACAGAGATGAAAAACTCAATTCACGAGCTGAAAAACGAGGTAACAAGCTTGGCTAATAGAACAGGCCAGATAGAAGAGAGGATTAGTGAAATAGAAGACAAGCAACTTGAGGCACAACAGAGAGAGGAAGAAAGAGACTCAAAAATCAAAAAAAATGAGATAGCCCTACAAGAATTATCTGACTCCATCAGAAAGAATAACATAAGAATAATAGGTATATCAGAGGGAGAAGAGAGAGAAAATGGAATGGAGAACATACTCAAACAAATAATAGATGAGAACTTCCCAAGCCTGTGGAAAGAACTAAAGCCTCAAATTCATGAAGCAAACAGAACTCCGAGTTTTCTTAACCCCAACAAACCTACTCCAAGGCACATCATAATGAAATTGGCACAAACCAATGGCAAAGAAAAAATTCTCAAGGCAGCCAGGGAAAAGAAGAATACAACATATAAAGGAAGGCCCATTAGATTATCATTAGATTTCTCAGCAGAAACTCTACAAGCTAGAAGAGAGTGGACCCCAATATTTAAAGTCCTGAAAGAGAGGACTTTAATCTGCAGCTGGGCTTGACCACTTTTGCATGAAAGTTTTTTTAACTTAAATGGATGCTGGACTTTAGCAAATGTTTTTTGCATCAATTGATATAATCACGTGATTTTTATTCTTCATTTTATTTAAAGAATATGTATATTTTAGTCTGCTTTAATTTCACTTACTCCTGCTTAGATTTAATAATGACAGTTTTGTTCTTCCTTTAAAATATGTGTATCTCTTTAGTTTATTTTCCTTAGAGCCTTTGGTGGTACCCAGACCATTCTTGCCACAGTCCTGACTATGGGAGCCATTGTTTGAGGTAGTCACTGGCAAATATAAAAGCTATATGATTGTAGTGTTCTCAAGTATAAAATTTAGAAAAATTTCTCTAAACTCTAATTTTTAAAATGTTTTGAAATCAAGATTAAATGTTGATTCTTATCCAATATGCTCTAGAATTTATTAACATAATTTTTGATTTTTTTATCCTTTAATCTGCTAATTAATTCTTAACAATGACTGCATTTCTGGGATAAAATATAATTCATAATGGTTTGTGTGTGTGTGTGTGCATGTATTGCTGTATCTGGTTGTATACACATCTGTATCCATAAATAAAATCTGTATATTGGTATATAATAACCTATATCTATAATTTCATATGAAATTAGTATAAAAATATTTAAGCCAAACATTTGCTGGACTTTATCAAAATTTTTTTTGCATTGATTGATATGATCATGTAATTTTTATCCTTCATTTTATTTAAAAGATACATATATTTTAGCCTGCTTTAATTTCACTTACTCCTTCTTGAATTTAATGACAGTTTTTGTTCTTCCTTTTAAATATGTGTTGTTTTAGTTTATTTTTCTTAAAGCCTTTGATGATACCCAGACCATTCTTGTCACAGTCCTTGCCACATAAAACGTTTAACAATATATGGTAAGATAAGATTTAATATTTTAAATATTTAAATATTTTAATGAATAATTAGTAGCTCCTACCTCATTGGGGTGTTGTGAAAATTAAGTGAGATTACAAACACAAAGTGCTTATCCCAGTGCCTGGTTACTAATGGTGACTATTTTCACTCTCATCATTGAATAAAAAAATATTTGGGGGGCCCTGGCTGGTTGGCTCAGTGGTAGTGCGTTGGCCCGGCATGTGGAAGTCCCAGGTTCAATTCCTGGCCAGGGCACACAGGAAAAGTGCCCATCTGCTTCTCCACCCTTCCCCCTCTCCTTTCTCTCTGTCTCTCTCTTCCCCTCTGGCAGCTAAGGCTCCATTGGAACAAAGTTGGCCCAGGTGCTGAGGTTGGCTCTATGGCCTCCACCTCAGGCACATAAGAATGGCTCCAGTTGCAGCAGAGCAATGCCCCAGATGGGCCAAGCATTGCCCGCTAGTGGGCATGCTGGGTGTTCCTAGTCGGGCACATGGGGGAGACTGTCTGTCTGCCTTTCCCTGCTTCTCACTTCGGAAAAAAAAATATTTGGGGACATTTGATTAGATGACAACATAAACACAAGATTGTTGACTGTTGACTTTCTCTCTTAGTCTTTTTGTGTTGAGAAGAGAGGGGGTAAGTTTGATCTACTTTGGAAGCACAGAGGAGTCCAACTTGTACAACTGTAACTTCTTATATTGAAGATTCAGGGGAGGGCTCTCATTAACTTGAATTCAGTAATTGCACTCTAATATTTACCTTACAAAATATCCAAACAAGTTTTCAAAGGTATTTGTTCAAACTATTCATAGCAGCATTGAGTCTGACACTATAAGTGACCTGGTTACACCTTCTCCAGCTCAGGTCTTTCTCGTGGGTTTTCATAGCCTGCTGGACATCTGCTCTGTTGAGACCTGCCAGGAAGCTGCTATGCAATGTGTGCAAAACGGAACTCACCACTGACTCCCTGTTTCCCATTCTATTTCTCCCTCTTAGACATGCAGCAGTGACACATGGCTTCAGGTCTGCTCTTTCAAAATGCCATAATTTTTCTGCTACAAAGCCCATGAAAAAAAGCAGGAGTAGCTTCCAATAACATCTTTCAGGTCTCAACTATACGTCATCTTTTAAAAGAGGGTTTTCCAGATAACCCAATTCAAAGTGCATTCCCTTGATTACTATCTTCATTAGACGACTCATTTTCTTCATGGCACTTACTACAATTTGTAACTATCTGTTACCCATCTTCCACTTCACAATACCAGTTCCACGAGGCAGGGAACATGTCTATTATTCCCCTGAATCTCTAATGCTTATTAAAATATCCAGTGGTGAAATTCAGATAATAAGTGGTTCTCTGCCCTAATGACCATTTTAAGTATAAAAATACGATATACTTAAAGATTGTTTATTATTTCATACATTTAATACTTAACTAAGAACAATAAAAGAGGTTCACAAACTAGATTATGTCATAGAGTTTTAAAATATTAATGAAAAATATTAATGACAAAAAACATTGAAAATGTTATTTAAGGTATTTCTATATTGCTTCTTTTTATTATAATTTTATTTTTTTAATGGGGCGACATCAATAAATCAGGTTACATATATTCAAAGATCAACAAGTCCAGGTTATCTTGTCTTTCAATTATGAGTGTGGGCACACAGTCCCACCCAGCCTGTGGAGCCAAGGCTTGCAGCCATCCCACGAGCGGGCTCCTCCTGCAAGGGCGGGGCGAAATCCCGGAATCAGGCGGAGACCTGCAGTTGAGCAAAGGTGCTCACCCCTGCCCTCAGGGCCAAGCATAATGCCACCCGTGGGTGTGGGGCAAAGGCCAAGGCCACCGAGGCTTGTACACCTGAGCACGTGATCACAGCCACTCCTGTGAAGGAGAGGCAGAAACCACAGCAACAACCCCAGTGGGCAGGCACCAGCAACACCCATGCCCGAACGCCCTAGGCAGCCACAGCAGAGGGGGTGGTGGGCCTGCAGACGGACCACACCTAGGGAACACAGAGGCCACACACAGTGGACTCCAGTGGCCAAAACCTTCTTTTACAAAGACAAAATGAGAAGGCAAGAAATGCAGCACAAATGAATAATGAGAAATCCCCAGAAAAAGACCTGAATGAGTCACATATAACCAAATTACCAGATGTAGAGTTTAAAATAATGATTGTTAGGATGCTCAAAGATATTAGAATAATAGATGGTCATTACGGTCACCTAAATAAAGAGATAGCAAATATTAAAAAAGGACATTGAAATAATTTTAAAAATCAGTCAGAAATGACAAATACAATATCAGAAATGAAGACTACAATGGAAGGAATTAAAAGCAGGATGGATGAAGCTGAGAATCAAATCAGCATTAGAGGACAAAATAAATAAAGGCATAAAAGTAGGGCAGAAAAAAGAAAAGAGACTCAAAAAGTCTGAGGAAACTCTAACAGAGCTCTGTGACAACATGAAGAGAAATAACATATGCATCCTAAGGGTTTTTGAAGAAGAAGAGAAAAAACAAGTGATAGAGACTTTGTTCAAACATATCATAGCTGAAAACTTCCCTCAGTTAAGGCAGGAAAACATTTCACAAGTTCAAGAAGCATAGAGAACTCCATTAAAGAGAAACCCATTCTGCACAGCTAAAGACAAACTACACAATGGAAGAATATGTTTGACATTGCGTCTGATAAGGGGTTAATAAACAAAATTTATAAAGCGCCCTGGCCGGTTGGCTCAGCGGTAGAGCGTCAGCCTGGTGTGCGGGGGACCTGGGTTCGATTCCCGGCCAGGGCACACAGGAGAAGTGCCCATTTGCTTCTCCACCCCCGCCCCCCCTCCTTCCTCTCTGTCTCTCTCTTCCCCTCCTGCAGCCAAGGCTCCATTGGAGCAAAGATGGCCTGGGTGCTGGGGATGGCTCCTTGGCCTCTGCCCCAGGTGCTAGAGTGGCTCTGGTTGCAGCAGAGTGACGCCCCGGAGGGGCAGAGCATCGTCCCCTGGTGGGCAGAGCGTAGCCCCTGGTGGACGTGCCAGGTGGATCCCGGTCGGGCGCATGCGGGAGTCTGTCTGGCTGTCTCTCCCTGTTTCCAGCTTCAGAAAAATACAAAAAAAAAATTTTATAAAGAACTTGTAAAACTTAATACCAAGAAGACAAACAATCCAATCAAAAATGGGCAAAAGAAATGAATAGACACTTCTCCAAAGAGGACACACAGGTGGCCAATAGGCATATGAAAAAATGTTCAACATCACTAATCATTAGAGAAATGCAAATTAAAACCACAATGAGATATCACCTTACACCAGTCAGAATGGTGCTCATCAATAAAACAACACAGAATAAGTGCTGGCGAGGATGTGGAGAAAAGGGAACCCTCTTGCACTGCTGGTGGGAATGCAGACTGGTGCAGCCACTGTGGAAAACAGTATGGAGATTCCTCAAAAAATTAAAAATTGAACTGCCTTTTGACACAGCTATACCACTGTTAGGAATATACCCCAAGAACACCATAGCACTGTTTCAAAAGAAGAAATGCACCCCCATGTTTATGGCAGCATTGTTCACAATAGCAAAGATCTTGAAACAGCCCAAGTGTCCATCAGAGGACAAGTGGATTAAAAAGCTGTGGTATATATATACTATGGAATACTACTCAGCCATAAGAAATGATGACATAGGATCTTTTACAACAACATGGATGGGCCTTGATAACATTATACTGAGCGAAAGAAGTAAATCAGAAAAAACTAAGAACTATATGATTCCATACATAGGTGGGACATAAAGATGAGACTCAGAGACATTGACAACAGTGTTGGGGTTACAGGGTGGGGGGAGGAGAGGGAGGAGGTTGGGGGAGGGGAGGGGCACAAAGATCATGGCTTTTCAGCATTTGCCATATTCCCCCCTTAATCTATAGACAGACA
The DNA here is from genome assembly GCF_036850765.1 of Saccopteryx bilineata. Taxonomy (NCBI): domain Eukaryota; kingdom Metazoa; phylum Chordata; class Mammalia; order Chiroptera; family Emballonuridae; genus Saccopteryx; species Saccopteryx bilineata. Next base: position 254,857,752 of record NC_089492.1, on the reverse strand, counting down.
ACAAATATTTACTTATGGTGTTTCCACTATAAAGACTGCTGTCTTAGGGACAAATGCTGATGAACTATTTCAGCAGTTCCTCCTTCTTCAAAGACTTATATGTCAACATAGAGCTCCATGTTTCATAGGACATACTCAAGATCACTCCATGCTCCCTGGAGCTTTAGCACAAGGGAATGCCCTTTTTTTTTTTCTTTTCTTTTTCTCTTTTCTTTTCTTTTTTTGTTGTATTTTTTCTTTTATTTATTTATTTTTTGTATTTTTCTGAAGATGGAAATGGGGAGGCAGTCAGACAGACTCCCGCATGCGCCTGACCGGGATCCGCCTGGCATGCCTACCGGGGGGGGAATGCTCTGCCCATCTGGGGTGTTGCTCTGTTGCAACCAGAGCCATTCTAGCGCCTGAGGCAGAGGCCATGGGGCCATCCTTAGGGCCCGGGGTGGCTTTGCTCTGGTGGAGCCTTGGCTGCGGAAGGGGAAGAGAGAGACAGAGAGGAAGGAGAGGGGGAGAGGTGGAGAAGTAGATGGGTGCTTCTTCTGTGTGCTCTGACTGGAAATTGAACCCGGGAATCCTGCACACCAGGCCAATGCTCTACCACTGAGCCAACCAGCCAAGGCCTAGGAATGCCCTTGTTGTCAAGCTACCCAAAAGAAAATTATATGCAGCAACCATGACAGACCAAGCAAGTCAGTCTCATACTATTCATCACAAGAACGCTGCAGCCCGGTGTAAACAGTTTCAACTCTCTCGGGAAGCAGCACGGCAGATTGGGAAATCCTGTCCAAGGGATCCTATACTGCCCCTTCATTTGGAGTTAACCCTCAAGGACCCCTACCAGGACAACTTTGGCAGATGGATGTTACTCATATACCTTCATTTGGCAAACAGTCGTATGTCCACATTACAGTGGATACATATTCCAGATCTATAGTAGCCTCTGTCAGAACAGGAGAGGCTGCTAAGCATGTTATAGCTCATTGTCTGTATGCATTGTTCGATTATTGGATTTCCTAAACTGGCTAAACTGAAAATACTCCTGCATATGGAGCAAAAGCATTTACTGTATTTTGTCATGCTTACAATCTTTAAAGTTAAGGTATTATTAAAGTGTACTCAGCAAACATTTTAAGGTCAATTAAAAAAAATTTTTTTAAGGGGGTAGTCATATCCTGGAACTCCTACAGGTCTACCATATCATGCTTCTTACTTTAAAAAAAAATTTACATTTCTTTTGAATGCTGATGAACAGGAGACACCAAATCTTTTTTGCCTGCAAATTACTACCTTCTTTATTAGATCCAGCTAATAACACTGTTTTGTCTTTTTCCAAATAGCTCCAGATATATGGAAAAGATTTCTATAGGTGGACGGGGATCCTCAAACCCCTCAGCGAGATCTTCTGAGCATGGTTTTTAAGATACCTAGAGGCAGAAAAAGCCCAATAGAGATCAGGGGAACTACCAGCTTTTAGGATACACCCTTAAAGGCTCCAATGCCCCAAAGGGGTCTCATAGGATGCCATCTGGATCCTACTTCAACAGTGGAAAGGAAGGTCATTGAGCTTAAGCCTGCCAGGCTTACATGCCTCTGCTGTGAGGAAACAGGGACACTGGAAGGTAGGCTTCCCCCTTGCTCCTCTAAGGGAAGGTTCAGTCTCTTCCAGCCCTGCTCCAGCCACCTATGACCTAACTTTGCCCAGAATGCTGGGGTTTGCCACTAAAGAATGAAGGTGCCCAGGGCCATTGGCCCCATCTACGACACTGTGGACGATCCTAGGGCATTTCTTCCAAGAAGCAGGTAAACTGATCTCATTTGCACAAGGGCCACTTAACTATGTTTTGCCTGAATAGTCAGGTTTTTTATTCTTCCCTCAAAGATCTCTGTTGTGGGTGTTGATAGTCCTATTTTCTGTTGCTTTGCTTAATATATAGTGTTTCCTTTATCCCTCCTACCTCAATGCCCCACTCATATTTCAGGCTGGGACCTACTCCTAATTTAGAGCTCTCTTTCCCCCTTTTGCCAACTTCTATTATGAATCTACCCCTGCCACCCAGCTTAGTGTATCCCAAGGTTCTCTTGACCATGCCACAGTTGCAGAGCTCCAGGGAAAAGCAACCTGGTCTCATCTCTCCAGGCAGAGGAGAACAGAAACTCCATATCCACACATGCTGCAAATGGCTTTTCCAGTCTACCTGAATTATTACCAGCTAGAAGCAGTGGTCATTGGGACTTGGACATGAGCTGCAAAGTATAGAATGGTGACAACAATTCCAGTGCCATGAGGACTTTTCCTGGATGTGGGCTTTTCCTGGATTCCTGCTCCCTGTGACAGCTCCTAACAGACTGAACTGTGGTTGGGTTGCATTTTTCAGGAATTTGGCATGGTGATGGGGCCAACTTGGACTTGGTGAACATGTTAAGGACACTACTCTTTTATGGATTCTTGCTGTATTGGCCAAGAGTTTGCCTAAAGGCTTTGAATCACTGTAAAAAAAAATAGAAGACTTGATAAAGAAGATGGGGCACATATACACCATGGTATACTATTCAGCTAGAAGAAATGATGACATTGGATCACTTACAGCAGAATGGTAGAATCTTGATAACATTATGTGGAGTGAAATAAGTGAATCAGAAAAAAACAAGAACTACAGGATTCCATACATTGGTGGGACATAAAAATGAGACTAAGAGACATGGACAGGAGTGGGGTGGTTACGGGGGATGAGGGGAGGGAAGGAGGGAGGGGGAAAGGGGGAGGGGTACAAAGAAAACTGGATAGAGGGTGATGGAGGACGATCTCTCTTTGGGTGATGGGTATGCAACAGAACTAAATGACAAGATAACCTGGAAATGTTTTCTTTGAATATATGTACCCTGATTTATTGATGTCACCCCATTAAAATAAAAATTTATTTATAAAAAAAAGAGAAACCCAAAGAAATCAACACCAAGACACATCATAATTAAAATACCAAAGCTAAGTGATAAAGAGAAAAATATTAAAAGCTGCCAGAGAAAAAAAGACAATCACCTACAAAGGAGTCCCCATAAGGATGACTTCTGACATCTCAACAGAAACACTTGAGGCCAGAAAGGAATGGCAAGAAATATTCAAAGTAATACAGAACAAGAACCTACAACCAAGATTACTTTCTCCAGCAAGTCTATCCTTTAAAATTGAAGGAGAAATAAAAAACTTTCCAGACAAAAAAAAAAAAGAATTTACTACAACCAAACAAAGGCTGCAAGAAATGCTAAGGGGCCTGTTGTAAACAGATCAAAGGAGAAAAAGAATATAACAAAAGAGGAATACAGTTTTAAATAAAATGGCAATAAACAACTACATATCAATAATAACATTAAATGTAAATAGATTAAATGTTCCAATCAAAAGACATGGAATAGCTGCGTGGATAAGAAAACAGGACCCATACATATGCTGTCTACAAGAAACTTACCTTAAAACAAAAGATGCACATAGACTAAAGATAAAAGGATGGGAAAAAATTTTTACGCAAATGGAAATGAAAAAAAAGCTAGGATAGCAATACTTATATCAGACAAAATGGACTTTAAAACAAAGGTTATAGTAATAAATAAAGAAGGATTAAGGGAGCAGTCCAACAGGAAGATATAACTGTTATAAATATCTGCGCACCTAATATAGGAGCACCTACATATATAAAGCAGACTTTGATGGATTTAAAGGGCGAGATAAACAGCAATACTATAATAGTAGGGGATTTCAATACCCCACTAACATCACTAGATAGATCCTCAAGAAAGAAAATTAACAAAGAAACAGCAGACTAAAAGGACATACTAGTTCAACTCAATTTAATAGATATCTTCAGAACCTTTCACTCTAAAGCAGCAGAACATACATTCTTTTCAAGTGCTCATGGTACATTCTCTAGGATAGACCACATGTTAGGGCACAAAAGCTGTCTCAATAAATTTAAAAAGATTAAAATCATATGGAGCACTCTTTCTGATCACAATGGCATGAAACCATTGTGGAAAATCAACCACCACAGAAAACCTGAAAAATACTCATACATTTGGAAACTAAATAGCATGTTATTAAATAATGAATGGGTTAACAATGAGATCAAAGAAGAAATTTAAAAATTCCTAGAACAAATGATAACAATCAACTCAAAATTTATGGGACACAGCAAAACCAGTCCTGAGAGGAAAGTTCATAGCATTACAGGCATACCTTAAGAAGCTAGAAAAAGCTCATATAAACAACTTGACCCTACATCTAAAAGAACTAGAAAAAGAACAGCAAGTAAAGCCCAGAGTTAGTAGAAGGAAGGAAATATTAAAAATCAGAGCGGAAATAAATGACATAGAGGCTAAAGAAACAATACAGAGGATTAATGAAACCAGGAGTTGATTCTTTGAAAAGGTAAACAAGATCGATAAACCTTTAACCAGACTCACAAAAAAAAAAAAAGAGAGGACTCAAATAAATAAAATTAGAAACGAGAGTGGAGAAATAACAACTGACACAACAGAAATACAAAAGATTGTAAGAAAATACTATGAAGAACTGTATGCCAAAAAACTAGACAACCTACATGAAATGGACAAATTCCTTGAAACATATAATCTTCCAAAATTAATCTGGAAGAATCAAAAAATCTAAACAGACAAATTACAACAAATGAGATTGAAACAGTTATCAAAAAACTCCCCAAAAAGAAAAGCCCTGGATGGTTGGCTCAGTGGTAAAGCATTGGCCTGGTGTGCAGGAGTCTTGGGTTCAAACACTGGCCAGGGCACACAGAAGAAGCACCCATCTGCCTCTCCACCCCTTCCCCTCTCCTTCCTCTCTGTCTCTCTCTTCCCCTCCAGCAGCCAAGGCTCCATTGAAGCAAAGTTGGCCCGGGCACTCTTGATGGCTCTATGGCCTCTGCCTCAGGTGCTAGAATGGCTCTGGTTGCAACAAAGCAATGCCCTAGATGGGCAGAGCATCGCCCTCTGGTGAGCATGCCGGGTGGATCCTGTTCGGGCACATGTGGGAGTCTGTCTGACTGCCTCCCCGTTTCCAACTTCAGGAAAAAAAGAAATGAAAAGAAAAAAAAAGTCCTGGGCCTGATGGCTTCACAAGTGAATTCTACCAAATATTCAAAGAAGAACTAACTCCTATCCTTCTCAAGCTATTTCAAAAAATTCAAGAGGAAGGAAGGCTTCTAAGCTCCTTTTATGAGGCAAGCATAATTCTGATTCCAAAACCAGGCAAAGACAACACAAAGAAAGAAAATTATAGGCCAATATCTCTGATGAATTTAGATGCTAAAATCCTACACAAAATATTAGCAAACCGGATCCAGCAATATATGAAAAAAATCATATACACCATGATCAAGTGAGATTTATTCTTGAAAGGCAAGGCTGGTACAATTCGCAAATCAATCAATGTGATTCATCACATAAACAAAAGAAAAAAAGAAAAACCACATGATAATATCAATAGATGCAGAAAAAGCATTTGATAAAATTCAGCACCCATTCATGATCAAAACTCTCAGCCAAGTGAGAATACAGGAAACATACCTCAACATAATAAAGGCCATGTATGACAAACTCACAGCTAACATCATACTCAATGGGCATCATACTCTCCCCGTTTCCAGCTTCAGAAAAAAGAAAAAAAAAGAAAAAAGAAACCCTGAGCTTGCCGGGTCAAGGCACATACGAGAACCAACTATTATGAGGTAGTGTTTCCTGCTCCTCCCCCTCTTTCCCTCTCTCTTTCCTCTCTCTCTCTAAAAATCAATAAATAAAATATTTAAAAGACAAAGAAAGAAAAAATTTGACGGACTCGAGCAACAGTGTAGTGATTGCTGGGGTGGGGAGAGATGAGATGAAGGAGGGTAAGGGGGGATAAATGGTGATGGAAGAAGACTTGACTTGGGAGAATAAATACACAGTACAAAGTACAGAGATGTGTTGTAGAATTGGGCACCTGAAACCTGTATAATTATGTTAACCCATGCCATCCCAATAAATTCAATTTTAAAAATAAAATAGTATAAAATAAAAAAGATACAATGAACATTTACAAAAATTGAGCACATATAACACCATATAGAAATTCTCAAAATATTTCAAAATACTGATTTAATGTAAACCGTATTCTCAGATACAATGCAATTAAGTCAGAAATCAATAGCAAAGGTAATACAGCTGCGGTGCTAAAGTATATACAATGAACAAGACTAACAACCAGGTCCAGCATGCCAGCAACAAACATTCTTTTCTTTTCTTTTTTGAGAGAGAAGGACACAGACAAGGACAGACAGATAGGAAGGGAGAAAAATGAGAAGCATCAATTCTTTGTTGCAACGTCTTAGTTGTTCATTGATTGTTTTCTCATATGTGCCTTTACCTGGTGGGGGGAGGGCAGCAGGGCAAGTGAATCCTTGCTCAAGTCAGTGACCTTAGACTCAAACCAGTGACCTTGGGCTTAAAGCCAGTGACCCTGGGGTCATGTCTATGATCCCAGGCTCAAGCCAATGACTCCATGCTTAAGCTGGTGAGCTCATGCTCAAGCTGTCAATTTGGGGTTTTGAACCTGGGTCCTCAGAATCTCAGGCCAGTGCTCTATCCACTGTGCCACCACAAGAGGTCCCAACAACATTCTTGAATCAGCAATAAGTATATGGTAACCCCTGCTAGACCTTCATTTTTCTCCAATAGACAGGTTCTTTCAGCTAATATTTCACAGAGCTTCACTGAAGATCAAAAGAGAAAATGAAGAAAAGGAAAATGTAAATCTACCTTTGATACATACAAAATGTACATTTAACTACGTATTCTAAGGGTACCTCACACTCATGACTACTATTAAAAAAATCAAACAGAAGATAACAAGTGTTGATGAGGATACGGAGAAACTGGAACCCTTGTATACTGACGGTGGGAATGTAAAATGGTACAGCCATTATGGAAAAGAGAACGGTGTTTCCTCAAAAAAATTAAGAATAGAATTACCATACTATGCAGCAATCCCACTTCCAGGTACATATCCAAAAGAATTGAAAGTAGAATCTTGGAGAGATTTGCACATCCATATTCATAGAAGCATTATTCACAATAGCCAAGAGGTGCAAGGAACCCAAATGTCCATTGATAGACAAATGGACAAATAAAATATGATATATACATATACAAGGTATATTACATGGAACGATCCGTGCAATAATGGGGTAGAGTTGGAGACATCAGTATGAACTCATGTTTAATTTAATGTAGACACAGATGGTTACATTTAGAGATATTTATAGATATGTGTGTATACCTAGGTTAGAATACAGACATATATCTTTGCTTTGTATTCTATTGTGTAAAAGGGCATGAAAGAAATGACACCCCAGTAAACAATGACCACACCTAACACTCTGATCTTGGTTTCCAATATGCTTCTTTAGTAAAAAGAACCAGGGATATCTGGAGAAATAGTTGACTCTAGAACTGGGGCAGGAAGTATCTTGTAATGCCAGAAAATAAGATAAAAAAACACATTGATAGGTTAATGTCAAAGAAGCACAGGAACCAGCTGAAAGAGCTCTCAATAGCTGAAGCCAGAACAATTTGAACAAAATAAATGATGTATTATTGTGTTATAACACAAAGAATAAAATAAATTCCCATGAGTGCATACTGATACAAGTAAATGATTGAATAAATTAATGCATGATGGAAAATTCTTCTGCATGTCCCATGTCTTTTTCTGAGACAAATATAGAGGCGCATTACCCAGAAGCCATATCTGAAGTTTTCTTTTAACACATTTAATAATGACCCTGGACTCCTTGTGAAGTGTGTCTTCAGTCATCAGGGCAGTGCCCAGGTGGACAGGTCAACGGGTAAAAGACAGGAAGTAAACTCATTCACCATGTGCTACTTCATTCATGAGCATGCTACTCCACTTCTTCTCTTCCAATCTCCAGACCCCTGCTGGCAGCAAAGTGTAACAAGATCAAACTCACCACCTTGGTCAACACACTTCCCTACTTCACAATGACCCTGGTTTACAAACTCAGCCATCAGAGGTTGTATTTTAATAAATATTGCCTGGTGGCCCATGAGCACACAAGTTTATCTTGAGCTTTTCATTGCCTGATACCTTCGCAAAACAACCATTTTCCTAATACACAAACTTAGTGGTGGATGCTTCCTTTGTGATGATTGGATCATATGTAGCACACAGGAAGATCTCAAGGAATAAATGGAAAATAATTTGATGCAGGGTATGGCCAGTTCTAGAAACCCAAACAACTAACTTTCACTGGAACTCTCTCTGCTAAGGCCATCCCCACATCTCCCCGTGGGTCGCATCAGTGGCCACTCCACTTAGACCTCCAGCCTGGACAGACACCCCTCTCTGCACCAGAAAAGGCAGGTTGTTGCTTCAGCATCTATCTTCCCAGGGACTGTGTAAACTCTGCCACCTGCTGGCTGTTAAAGATGTTGCAAGTAGGCCCCGGCTGGTTTGCTCAGTGGTAGAGCTTTGGCCTGGCTTGTGGAAGTCCTGGATTTGATTCATTCCCCACCAGGGCACACAGAAGCGCCTATCTGCTTCTCCACCACCCTTCCCCCTCTCCTTTCTCTCTATCTCTCTCTTTTCCTCTCCCACAGCTAAGGCTCCATTAGAGCAAAGTTGGCCTGGGCACTGAGGATGGCTTCATGGCCTCTGTCTCAGGTGCTAAAATGGCTCCAGTTGCAATGGAGTAAAGTCCCAGGTGGGCAGAGCATCACTCCCTAGTGGGCTTGCCGATTGGATCTTTTTTTTTTTTCAGAGACATAGAGAGAGTCAGAGAGAGGGATAGACAGGGACAGACAGACAGGTACAGAGAGATGAGAAGCATCAATCATTAGTTTTTCGTTGCACGTTGCAACACCTTAGTTGTTCATTGATTGCTTTCTCATATGTGCCTTGACCGCAGGCCTTCAGCAGACCGAGTAATCCCTTGCTCGAGCCAGCGACCTTAGGTCCAAGCTGGTGAGCTTTTGCTCAAACCAGATGAGCCTGCGCTCAAGCTGGTGACCTCAGGGTCTCGAACCTGGGTCCTCTGCATCCCAGTCCAACACCCTATTCACTGTGCCACTGCCTGGTCAGGCTGCTGGGTGGATCTTGGTCGGGTGTATGCAGGAGTCTGTTTCCCTGCCTCCCTGCTTCTCACTTCAGAAAAATACACACACACACACACACACACACACACACACACACACACAAGATATTGCAAATAATGGGAAGAAAAAACACAGAATAGGAACAGACTTTTAGCAAAAAGATAGCGCTATACTTTGTAAACAAAGTTTTGAAAGTGTTTGGCCTCAAGGTTACATATTTTGAAAGAAGCATACTGTAATCCACTGCCCCTCCCCACTGTTTACACTGTGATGTATGTGATGTAACAGAGTAAATGTAAAAGTAGTCAATCCTTAGGGAAACCAATATTGAGCATGTACATTACAAGAGCCACAGAAATGCTCATATTCTTTGATGGGGTCATTCCACTGCTGGAAGTTTGTCCTAAGGGTCATTACTTCAGCTATTTAATGGAAAAGGCACGGTAACTAGGGTCATCCAGATAGAGGCAGCCTCGGAGTACAGAGATCCATTGGGAGTATCCAGGAACCAGAACTTTAGCTCAACCTCAGACTGAACTGGGACAGCAGGAACTGAGGTGGATGAAGAAAAGGAGGCTCAGGAGCACAGTCATTCAGGAGGATGGTGGGACTTCAGAGATAGGAGGCTGAGGCTGTACTTTCCTGGAAAATGTGAGTGCACTGGGCTCAGCTGATCTGTCAACCACCCAGCCCAGCCAACTTGCAGACTAATTCCAAACCTGAGTTGGTAAAGAAGAACTTTTGGGAACAGGTAAAACATTTTTTTAATACCCCCATTTGGGCCAAGTGACAAAAGTAAGCCTAGGGTGGGCAACAGCATGCTGGGTGGGCAATCGGAATGGACTGTGGTTGGCAGGCAGGGGGCTGTGCATGTTGGACCTGGGTCTACAAGATGCCAGGTCTATTACACTGGACTCTCACCAAAAGTTTGAAGTAGATCTTCTTTTAAATGTTCATTTAAGGAAAAGAAAACTGAGACCCAGAAAGATTAAGTGAGTTGCTCAAGGTCACACCACTGATTTAAGTGACTAAGGTGGGACTGACTGAGATGTATTTATTCACTCAAAAACACTAAGCACCTGTTCTACACAGGGATCCCCTGGGGATGTCCTGCCTTCCAGGTGTTCACAGACATAAAGCATAGCCCACCCATGAGTGTGGGAGGGAAAAGGGTGTCAAAAACCCATCCTGAAGATGGTGAGGCTGGCAGAAAGAAAAATCATGAGCCTGAACATGAGCAACTGCCAGGGGTCCCCAAACTTTTTACACAGGGGGCCAGTTCACTATCCCTCAGACCATTGGAGGGCTGCCACATACAGTGCTCCTCTCACTGGCCACCAATGAAAGAGGTGCCCCTTCCGGAAGTGCAGTGGGGCTGAATAAATGGCCTCAGGGGGCCGCATGCGGCCTGTGGGCTGTAGTTTGAGGACCCCTCAGAGAGCCACCTGTGTGGCCACCTAGTGGCTCCTCAAGATACTGCAGGCAAAGCAGAAAGGAAAATTATGATGGCTATTGCTAACACTCACTGAGTGAACGTTTACTATATTCACTCTTCACCACAAAACTATATAATAGCCATAATTTTACCTTTTGTTTTCATATTCAGGCACTGAATAACTGGTAGGGTGAGATTTGCCGAGGGAAGTCTGGCTTCAAGCCCATGTGCCTGGCCACTAAGCCGCACTGCCCAGAGGAGTGCAGTTTATCTCACAAGTGTGAAGGGCTGGGTCCTGGCCGGCTCTGTGTTTGGGAAAGGTCTCTACCTGAAGTGTGGAGGATGGTTTGAGTGTTCAGCAAGAGTGAGAACAAAATATCCTCAGGTAAGATGGGGAGCTGGACTTAGGGTTAAAGGAGGGGCATTCCACCTGAATTCATCCCAAGCCCAGGTGGATGGGTGGTAGTGCCACTAACAGGAATAAGCGACTCAAATTGGTGGAAGACCAGAAATTCTGTTCTGGGCCTGAAGTACTGTGAGGAGTTGAGCAGGAGGCAACTGGGTACTGGAGGGAATAGGGCTGAAGGTGCAGATTTGGAAGTTGGTACTTCAAAGAAAGTAATGTAAATAATGGAGTGGATAAAGTCCCAACATCATTCTTTGAACAAGTATTTGCTAGGGACCTCCTGTATTTCCAGCTCGTGCTGGACACACAGACAGTGTGATAAACAGGACAGATGGTGTCTGTGTCTCACGGAACTCGGAGTTCACAGTCTTGTTCAGAGAGCATGGCGTGACCAACGTGGGAGCCTGGTGAGCTGAGGCAGGAGGTCAGGAGCAGCTCCTCAGGAAAAAAATGGCCATTATGGTATTATGTTGAGAGCAGAGGATTAGACAAGCCCTTGTATCTCGTAACAGGAAGACGGGACTATAGTGCCCTTGGTGACAGCAGTCTGCAGAGTGCTGGGCATAAAAGACATAAAAGAGTGAGCAGGAAGAACGGAGGCAGAAACAGGGAATATACACTACTTCTCTTAGATATTTGAAGGAACCTCTCTCCACTTTCTTAGATGCAGCTTTCCAAATGGACTGTAAGGGCCGCAATAGCAAGCATTCTGTTTTCTTCTTCAGTTCTGCATCTCACACACGCACACACCCAACAAAGAACTCTGTGCTGCAGTAGAGTTAGTCATGGATTTAAAATCAAAAGGCCAGGATCCAATGGCACTAACTGGCTGTGTGACTTTGAGCAAGTCACCTCCCTCTCTGAGTCTGCAGTTTCTCCTTAAGACAGTGGGCCCAGTTACACAACCTGATAGGATCAGAATGGGGCTTCAATCAGAAAGCATCCTACAAGCCTTCCGCTTTCATGTAAAACCCCACCACCACCACCACAACTGTGATTGGGTGTGGGGCAAGTCCTTTCCCAGCCTCTGATTTCAGCTCACTGGATCTTGGGGCCATGGAAGTTTCTTCCATCAGCTTCTCTCCAACCCTCTCTCTTCCTTTTTTTTCTCTGCCCACTGGAGCTCCCTCTCCTCCTTGACCCTTTCCCCACTTTGCCAGCACCTCTCCTAACCATCTCCATCCCTCACCCCCAAGCTTACAGCTAGAACTGGTTAACAGCCCAGTTATTCATGTGCAAAGTCCACAGACAGAGCTGTACTGTCCTCAGCAATGCAGAACGAACCTGTGCAACCAGCCCTGTTGTGGTGGTGCCTCCAGGGGTCCAAGAGAGCAGCTGGCCCAGCATGTTCTGTACCGACCAGCTAAGCAGAGCCTCTAGTCTGCCTGTCACCCAACTTGTTACATGACTTGGGCAGGTACCATCCCCTCCTTGGCTTCAGATTCCACAGTACAAAAATGAGATGGACTTAAGGATTTTGCTAGGTCTATCACACCGTGGTTTTGCATCCAATTCAGTTTATCCTGAAATAAGAACAGAAATAAGAAGCAATAGCTGATATTTATTGTGCACTTACTGTGTTAGGCACTAGTCTATATATTTTATGCATATTGTTTCCTTTAATCATCACAACACCTCTTCTATAGCCACCACATACTGCCCCCATTTTACAGATGAGTGATCCAGAGCTCCAGAAGTGAAGTTCATTTATCCAAGTTCACAGAGGCTAAGTGAACTAAGTGTCAGGACAGTGCTGTATCCAGGCTGCTTGACCCAGACCCGGGCTCTTAACTTCCCCCTTGAAGGCAAAACCTCTGGCTCAACTACTAACTGCTCAACTGAGCTTCAGAACTGAACTGTGTACTTAACTGTCCTCCTCCACCTCCTGTAGATGTCTCATAGGCTTCTAAGTGCCACATGCCTGTAAATGCCTTGTCACCCCACACACACACGTGCACGCGTGCGTGGGCGCGCGCGCGCACACACACACACACACACTTCTGCTTGTCCTCTAGTACCTGTCATTCTTAGTGCTATTCACGGCTATATGGGGTCTTTGTAAAATCAGAAGAAAGCACCCCCCCCTGCAGGCTGACACCGGCCCAATCCAGCTTGCAGGGTATGGTTAGTGAAGGTACAGTCTGCATAATCCAGAGCAGTCTCCCTAACTCCACCATCTCCCACTGTGCTCAGGATGACACTGGGACTCATCCTCCTTGACATAGCACTCTCTCTTTCTCTCTCTCTCGTACTTGTTTCTCCAGGGGGCTAAGGTCTGCAGCAAATATGGTCGCAAAAATGTAGTCAATCTCTTATCCTCTGAAAAAAATGCACCAGAGCAGAAATCACTGGGCTCCCAGGCCATTTCTGAAAGAAAAAGAGATGTGTCATCAGGACCAGGGTGACTAAGCCCTCACGAGCCAGGCCCCTACCAATAGTGAATAGAACCTGAGATATTTACAGACTTGGCCTCTAGGGCCACAAGGTGCGGGCACTGGAGGCCTAACTTCCCTTGAGACCCATGGGAAAATTGAGCAAGGAGCTAGCACAACCTGTGGAGGTCCCAAGGGACACACCATGGGCTTGCAGCTGGTCCTAGTGCTTAAGGAGAAAGAATCCCACCTGAAGCTCAAGTTCAAAGGCTCTGCTGAATCTGCTCTTCCAGTTGACTGTGTAGCCACCAGATGGCAGCCGAGGCTACAGGCAGACAGAGAGCCTCCCCCCCCCCAAAAAAAACAAACAAACAAAAAAAAAAAACTGAAGGCCAGAAGGAGCAACAATGTTCTGAAGGGCTTGTCACTGATCCCAGGACCTTCAACCAGAGAGAGAAAGAGGGAGAGAGAGAAAGCATGTGTAGGCGAGCCCGTGAGTGTATATGTACCTATGTGTGATTAAGGGGTCTGGGCAGACTTACAGCTGGGCTGATGGCTAAGGTCTAGTTCCTTCCTTTGGGTCTCTTTACCAAGCCTAGGGCGTCCTTTCCCCTGAACTCAGTTCTGCCCTGGGTGCCAGTGACACAGAGAGGGAAGTGATCCCAATTCTTACCCTTGAGGAGCAATCAGGCCTGGTTTGGAACTGGACAAACACAAGTAAAGAGACAAATTAGGGTGAATGCAGAGAAGGCTGAAGTAACCCAGAGGAAGCACCTAAACCAGGAGTGAAAGTAGCTTCCTAGAGGAAGTGCCACCTAAGTTGAGCCTAGAGAGTCTTCTAGTAAGTGTTATAATAACATACATTATCTCTTTCCTCCCAGCAACCCTGCAGAGAAGATGTGACAGAACCGATTTTACTGGCAAGTGAATGGAACATCAAAGTCTGCAAGATTCCCAAGCTCAAACTCTTGGCCACTGTGTGTACTTCTGGGGACTGAAAACTGGGAAGAGAAGTGAGCAGGGGAGTCCAGGACCCAGGACCCAGGCCAGCTCTAGAGGGGACACAGGTGCTTCCTGCTCTGGTTCCAAAGCAAGTTTTGTTTTTTTTTTAATAATTTTATTTTTTTAATGGGGTGACATCAATAAATCAGGATACATATATTCAAAGATAACAAGTCCAGGTTATCTTGTCGTTCAATTATGTTGCATACCCATCACCCAAAGTCAGATTGTCCTCTGTCACCTTCTATCTTGTTTTCTTTGTGCCCCTCCCCCTTCCCCTTTCCCTCTCCCATTCCCCCCTCCCCCCCCCTAACCACCACACTCTTATCAATGTCTCTTAGTTTCACTTTTATGTCCCACCTACGTATGGAATAATGCAGTTCCTGGTTTTTTCTGATTTACTTATTTCACTTCGTATCATGTTATCAAGATCCCACCATTTTGCTGTAAATGTTCCGATGTCATCATTTCTTATGGCTGAGTAGTATTCCATAGTGTATATGTGCCACATCTTCTTTATCCAGTCATCTATTGACGGGCTTTTTGGTTGTTTCCATGTCCTGGCCACTGTGAACAATGCTGCAATGAACATGGGGCTGCATGTGTCTTTACGTATCAATGTTTCTGAGTATATACCCAGTAGAGGGATTGCTGGGTCATAAGGTAGTTCTATTTTCAGTTTTTTGAGGAACCACCATACTTTCTTCCATAATGGTTGTACTACTTTACATTCCCACCAACAGTGTATGAGGGTTCCTTTTTCTCCACAGCCTCTCCAACATTTGCTATTACCTGTCTTGCTAATAATAGCTAATCGAACAGGTGTGAGGTGGTATCTCATTGCCGTTTTGATTTGCATTTCTCTAATAGCTAAAGAAGATGAGCATCTTTTCATATATCTGTTGGCCATTTGTATTTCTTCCTGGGAGAAGTGTCTGTTCATATCCTCTTCCCATTTTTTTATGGGATTGTTTGTTTGTTTGTTGTTGAGTTTTATGAGTTCTTTGTATATTTTGGATATTAGGCCCTTATCTGAGCTGTTGTTTGAAAATATCATTTCCCATTTAGTTGGCTTTCTGTTTATTTTGTTATCAGTTTCTCTTGCTGAGCAAAAACTTCTTAGTCTGATGTAGTCCCATTCATTAATTTTTGCCTTCACTTCTCTTGCCTGTGGAGTCAAATTCATAAAATGCTCTTTAAAACCCAGGTCCATGAGTTGAGTACCTATGTCTTCTTCTATGTACTTAATTGTTTCAGGTCTTATGTTTAGATCTTTGATCCATTTTGAGTTAATTTTTGTACAGAGGGAGAGACTGTAGTCCAGTTTCATTCTTTTGCATGTGGCTTTCCAGTTTTCCCAGCACCATTTATTGAAGAGGCTTTCTTTTCTCCATTGTGTGTTGTTGGCCCCTTTATCAAAAATTATTTGACTATATATATGTGGTTTTATTTCTGGGTTTTCTATTCTGTTCCATTGGTCTGAGTGTCTATTTTTCTGCCAATACCATGCTGTTTTGATTGTCGTGGCCCTATAATATAGTTTGAAGTCAGGTATTGTAATGCCCCCAGCTTCATTCTTTTTCTTTAGGATTGCTTTGGCTATTCGGGGTTTTTTATAGTTCCATATAAATCTGATGATTTTTTGCTCTATTTCTTCAAAAAACATCATTGGAAGTTTGATGGGAATTGCATTAAATTTGTATATTGCTTTGGGTAATATAACCATCTTGATTATATTTATTCTTCCTAGCCAAGAACAAGGTATATTCTTCCATCTCATTATATCTTTTTCAATTTCCCTTAACAATGGTTTATAGTTTTCATTATATAAGTCCTTTACATTCTTTGTTATGTTATTCCTAAGTATTTTATTTTTTTTGTTGCAATCGTGAAGGGGATTATTCTTTTGAGTTCGTTCTCAATTGTTTCATTGTTGGCATATAGAAAGGCTATTGACTTCCGTATGTTAATTTTGTATCCTGCGACCTTACTATATTGGCTTATTGTTTCTAGTAGTCTTTTTGTGGATTCTCCAAAGCAAGTTTGACAGCTCTAGCCATCTGATTCTCCTGTGAGACTGGTACAAGGGGACAGAGCAGAGTGTGTGTGATTTGAGTCACACCCCCTTCCCGTGACTCTGAACCTCACATCCCACCTCTACCCTGGGCTTTGGGTACCTTCCCAGCATGGCCTCGATCTGATGGCTTCTTGAAGCACAAGAAGCAAGCAGCATTTCTGCTCCTGGATACCCTGTGCATAAGTGAAGTCATCTTGAAAATCATCTCGATCACCTGACACTCTGGTCTATATATTACAGGTGGCACTCAAGATAGAACTCCAGGCTGGAAGTTCTTGTTCAAGTCTAACTGAAGTAAGCTATGCTGCAATCTACCTTCAAATCTACAGTTCCTGGGTGGAGCCTTCAGTGCCTGAATTTGGATGCAATCCACTATGTAATCCTGTGAAATTCATACGTTTTAGGTAGGGGAGGAAAAAGAAAAATATGAGTCTTCTTTCAGGAAATAGGAGAAGCAAGAATGTCCTATGACAGTAAGAGAACCTGCTGGTCCTAGAGCTGTGGCCTGAGCAACCTGAGCGTTCTGCCCAGAGAGCAGGTGGAGGGATCGGGGGGGATACCTCACAAAGAAGTGAGACTCCATTGATAGCCGGGGTACGTTCCCTGCCAAAGGCCCCATCAGGGCAGCGTGGGCAGGTGCGGGGAGCAGCATGGGGAGAAAGGACGGTGAGCCCTGAGCTCAGGTGGCGCGAAAAGGTTGGGGGGGGGGGCGGACAGAGACAAGGAAATGGAGATAAAAAACAGAAGCCAAGAGACACTCAGAAAAAAGACAGAAACCGAGTGATGGAGATCGGGGATCGATAAAGCTTGGGAAAGCCCGGGAGGAGACCCGTCTGGGTCGGCAGGTCTTAAGTGGGTAGAAAGGGGTGGGGAGGTAGCCGGAAAGCGTGGAGCACCGGCCTCTCGGGGTTTCCTGCGCGCCCATCCCACCGCTCCGCGGGCCGGGCCCTCCCCCTCGCCTGTCACTCCAAGAACTCAGAATCTCCTCCCCGAGGGCCAGGGGCGGAGAGCACACCTCCCGCCCCGCCCCAGCCCAGAGGCTCTAGTCCCCGGGCCCCGTGAGCGTCGCCCCCTGGGGACTGGCTGTGCAGCCCCGATAGATGGTGGGGGGCCCAGCTGGTGCCTTATCAGCCTCCTCCAGGAGCAAGCCTGAGCCACTCAGCGGCTGCCAGTCTGAGATTAGGCCTCCGGAGGGTCATTAAGCGCCGTCCTGGCCCCGGCCCAGCCTCCTTTCCCTCCCTCATCTGGCCAAGCGGGCAGGTGGGAACTAGCGATAAGGACCGGGGTCTCCGGCGGCTCCGGGGCCGCAGCTCCATGCTCTCTGCCCCCTGTCAGGGCAGGAACAGGGGTAGGGGGGAGGAGGGTCAGTGCCAGCGCAGCACCTGCAAGGACCCCCAGAGTTCCCACCATGCTGGTCCTGCCAGCATGGGGGGGGGGGGGGGGGGGCTGAAGAGACCCAGGCCGAGTACTAGGGGACCTGCCCCAGGAACCAGGGCCGGTTCCTGCCTGCCATCCCACCTCGTAAACTTCACAGGTAACTTCACAGGTGCAAAGGGCTGGCTTCACTCACTGCAGGGAAACAGGGATGGTGGCTCTGCCTTTGGGCTCAAACAGGTGTGGAGCCAGACTCCAACCCACCCCACCCACCAGGGACAACTTGGGGGCAGCAGAGTGAGGGAATGTAGCTTCATCCAAGGAGAGTCAGATCCACGCAGCCAAGAGGGCTGGACCAGGGCTGGAGAGAAGAAACGGGGTATTGGTGCCTTAGCTGCAGCCCTCTAGGAACCTCCATCTCTCCTTCAGTAACCAGGAGGCTGGACTGGCTGGTCCCCTAGCCCTGCCCTCTGATCTAATCAAAGAAGACTTCCTAGAGGAAGAGGAACCTTGGCTGGGCCAAGATTAAAGGAATACACAGGCTTTAAGCTAGCAGATGTGGTAAGAAGGCATCAGCCCATGTGATGGCTCCTTGAAACCCAATGAGCAAGCAGTATTTCTGTTCATGATACTTTGAACATGAGTGAAATCATCTTGAAAATCATCTCAGTCGCCACGTGAGCAAAAACCTAGAGTGAGAATCACAAGTGCTACAGCCACAATTCACTGAGCCGAAGCTCATAGACGAGCGGAGACTTGCCCCAAATTCACACAGCAGGGCAAGGGTAGGCCCGGGCAAAGGCCCTGCCATCCCTCTGCTCAGGGCTCTTCACATGCTGCGGGCTATAAACTGGACCCCAGTGAGGAGAGAAGGGATAATTCAGATTTCAGATGAGTCTCCCCCAGGGCTACCGAGTGAAGCCTTAGAGCAGAAGAGGAATGGCTGTGATGGTGAAGTGAGGGGACTGTGACAGGTTGGAACAGGTGACACAGGGAGGTCCTGGGGACAAGGTGAACAGCCTCCTACCCTCCAGCCCCACTCCCCTGTATCTGGGGGCCCTCCCTGGTGAGTCTGACTCAGGTCATCACCCCAGACAGAGTGACAGAGGCTGCCCCCGTAAGAATGACAGTCCAGAGGTGAGGGGTCTCCAGGGTCAGCCAGTGGCTGTCATGACTCCTCTGTCCTCTCCTTCCTGCTTCATTCCCACTGGGACCCTGACTCCACTCCAGCCAGGACTGGGAGTCAGTGGCATCAGTGAAGATGATTCTACTCTGGTTCTGTGGCAAGACTGGCCAAACCTGCCAGAGGGGAAGCTGAGTTCAGAGAAAGCAGTGACTCTCCCAAAGTCATGCAGCAGGTGGATGGAGGAATGGGACTCAAATCTGGGTTTATTAAGTCTTAGCCCAAGACTCTTTCCTGGTGCTGCCTATGCCCAAAGCCCACCTGGAGAGGTTATGGGGAGGGGGGTGGAGCTGAATGGATGAAAGAGAAGCAACCCACCTCAGTGCCTGGAAGTATGGAGGTGAGGGGGAGGGGTTGGTGCTGCCTGGAATAAGGGAAGAGCAGGTGAGCTCCCTGGCCCCATGGGCCCTCCCAGAGAGGGCTTCCTGGCTAATCCTCCAAAGCCGCCATGACTGCAGCTTTGGAAGGTGATTGTCATGAAACAGAAACAAGATAAGGGATGTCTGGGGGCCTGAGGGGCTATTTCTGAACCCTGTGAGCCTCAGCCTCAGAAGTACAAAAAGTCTTTATTTCACAGAAATAAGGGCCATTTCCACAGTGAAGGGAGGAAATGTGAGGCAGGGTGGGAGGGGCTGAGCTGACTGGCTCCCTCAGAAGGGCCCCCAGAATTGAGTTGAGCGGGAGCCCCCCTGGAGATCCCAGAGCCACAGCCAAGCCCCAACCTAGACACAGTCTGAATTCCGACACTGGCTGGGACAATTCGCGGGAGGGTAGGGAGGTGCGGAGTTGAAGGAGTTGGCCTGTTACTGTAGATTCCCGCTCAGAGGAGTGGTGTTGATTACAGGTGCCCAGGATCAGAGTTGGGGGCCAATCACATGCAGGAGTCACATAGGGGTGCTCCGAACCTTGCCCTCCTCCTCGAGGACATTCTCATAGGCATTCTCATGCTCACTGGACCTGAAAGAGAATGACAGGGGTCATTACACTTTCTATTCCATCCCCTTCTCCCTGCCCCATCCTGCACATGTGAGCACAGTATCTTTCAGAATAAACATTTCAGTCCCAGAAGGGGGGTTCCCCTGACCACATCTGGTCTTGTGCACCTGAGACTGGAGGTCTCTCAGCACCACCTCCCTGAACCCCACCTTCCTCGTCCACTGAGCCCCTTCACACAGGCACTGCTGAGCCTCCCACACTGAGGCCATCTCCCCACTGAGCTCTCTCCACACACTGAGCCCTCCCACTCACCCTTCAGAGCCCCTTTTCCCCACCGCACTCCTCCCTGAGTCCCAGTCCACCCACTGAGCCCCTGTCCCCACCAAGTCCCCACCCTCTTCCTGGGCCCTTTCTCTAAACCAGGGGTCCCCAAACTTTTTACACAGGGGGCCAGTTCACTGTCCCTCAGACCGTTGGAGGGCCAGACTATTAAAAAAAAACTATGAACAAATCCCTATGCACACTGCACATATCTTATTTTAAAGTAAAAAAACAAAACAGGAACAAATACAATATTTAAAATAAAGAACAAGTAAATTTAAATCAACAAATTGACCAGTATTTCTATGGGAACTATGCTCCTCTCACTGACCACCAATGAAAGAGGTGCCCCTTCTGGAAGTGCGGTGGGGGCCGGATAAATGGCCTCAGGGGGCCGCATGCGGCCCACGGGGCCGTAGTTTGGGGACCCCTGCTCTAAACCAAGGCATGTTCGCATGGAGCCCTGCAGTCCTCATCAAGCCCCCCTCGCTCACCACATGAGTCCCCATTCTTCACCTCCCTCTCCCCCATCAGAAGCCCCTGGTCCTGAGGCCCCATGGGCCCCTGGAGCACCTCACCTGAAGCTGGCCACCACTGAGGAGTACTTTCCTTCCGTTCCTACCAGGATCCCATCTGCCTTGTTTCCAATGGTCACGGCCATGTTTGCAGGCTCCCTAGGGACAGGATTCGTTAGTAGGGCTCTCTGGATCCCCTCTGCTTTTGTTCCCCTTCCTCCACGTGTCCAGTAAGGTCCTGTCTGGGCTCTGGTTCTCACAAGTCCAAGGGCAGAGACTGCTGCCCTTTAACAGAAGTCCCTCACTCCTGTAGGGCCCCTGTCAGCCCCTGAATTTGGCCCTACTCCACGGACCCTCACGCCTTTCTCCCTGCTCCACAGTGGGGCCTCAGGTTCCACTGCAAGATTAGCCAAAGATCTACCCGAAGCTACTGCCCAGCTTCCCTCTGCTGTTCTTCTGGCCTCAGCTCAGGCCCCAGAGTGGATGCAGTAGGACTCGGGGTCTTCCCCAGATTTCCACAGGGCTTTCCCTGGGCAGAGGGAGCAGGTGGCCACCATCCACTGAAGACAGAGCTGGGCTCAGAGGAGAAAGGAAGTGCTTCCAGAGAAAAGCTCCTGGACTCTTATTTAAGTTTAAACCTTTAAATTAACTAAGTGTGGCCTCTGCCCCCATTTCCCCAGAAACTGCTTTCACAAGGGTCACAGGGAGCCTTACCACGGCTCCTCTAGCCCTGGACATCCCACAGGCTCCTGAGACTTACTAGGTCCCAAAATAAACTCTGCAGTTGTCCCCGATCTGCTTTCATGTTCTGTGTCTCAGGAAGTGGTTCCCAGAAGTCTGAGTGTTTCCCTGTCTTTCCTGCCTCTTGCCTCCTGCTGTCCCTCTCCCACAATTCCCAGGGGCTGGACTCCAGGCAGCTCAGACCTGTCCCTTCTGCATCCCGTTGTCACCTCCACCATCCAGACTCTCTCCTGACCTATTGCTCAGCCTCTGCCTCACTCTCCTCGCCTGCAGCATGGCCCCTTCCCCGCATGCCCACCTCGGGCAGCCAGAGTGGTTCTGGTCAGGCACACCTCATCCAACCCGTTTACAAACTTTCACTAGATTTCTGCCCGGAGAGGAGAAAGCCCACGGTTCGGTCTGGGGCATTGGTGTACCAGGGTCTCTTTTGCCAGGGCCCTGCCTTCCTCACCAGCTCTTCTTGGGCCTCTCCATCCCTCTCATCAACCATCAGATGCTCCTGGTCCCTCAGGAGCTCCAGGTCCACCAACCATCAGATGCTCCTGGGCACACGCAGGGTTACTGCACGCATGGCAGGAAGGCACCAAGCCACTTGTGTGAGAGCTGAGGCCAGTTGCGGCCCTGCCCCAGGGTTGGTAAGTGCAGAATGGGTCAGCCCACTCCCCTCTACCTCGGGGCCCTGCCCCTAACTCAAGACCCCAGGGGTACTCTTCCCCTCCTATGCCACACTGCAGTCCCCGTCCTATGCCACACTGCAGTGCCCTCCTATGCCACACTACAGTCCCCTCCTGTGCCACACTGCAGTCCCCATCCTATGCCACACTGCAGTCCCCATCCTATGCCACACTGCAGTACCCTCCTATGCCACACTGCAGTCCCCTCCTATGCCATACTGCAGTCCCCGTCCTATGCCACACTGCAGTCCCCGTCCTATGCCACACTGCAGTCCCCGTCCTATGCCACACTGCAGTCCCCTCCTATGCCACATGCAGTCCCCTCCTATGCCACACTGCAGTCCCCGTCCTATGCCACATGCAGTCCCCTCCTATGCCACACTGTCCTGAGACTGCTTCCTCCTCACTCTTCAGGCTTTGGGATAAAGGTGCAGTGGCCACCCTCTTTGGCCACCCTCACTCCCCAGACAGGTCAGGTCCACACTGCACCCTGAACTCCCTCAGCATCAGCACTTGTCCCAAGCCGGCTGCTTCCATATCTGCCTTCCCTGCCAGTCTGGGAGCTGTGAGTGCAGGGGCTGTCTGATCTACTGCCCCTCTGTACCCCCGCGTGTGGCACAGCAGCTGACCCCAAAGAGGATAGAACCTTTCTTTCCAGCGATTTTCACAGCCCCATCACAGGCCGGGCAGCTGTCCCAACTATACAGACAGAAATATTGAGACTCCAAAGAAAGCATTTCCCCGGCCGCACAGTGAGGAGCACTGGAGCTGTGGGGCCATCACAGGCCGGTCTGAGAGCCAGTAAGCTGGCACTCTAGTCCCCCAAGATGCCAGGACTCAGTGTCCGTTCCGTACAGTAAATGGACTGGGCTCAGGGTTTCTCAAGCCCTTCTCACTGCTGCTGGAGCAGCAGCCATGGTCCTGGGGCCACCCTGCCTGGGATGGCCCAGTCCCCGAGGTCCCCAGGAAGCACTCACGGCTCTTCTTTGCACCAGAAGTGGTTGACAGCAAAGGCAATCGCAACGAGGACCAGGAACACGGCCACAGCGATGAGGCCCTGCATCCAGGGCTGCAGCTTCCCCAGGCCTGGGAAGAGGGGAGGGAGGGGGTGCTACAGTAGTCTGAGCCTCAGAGGGCCTGCAAGTGCCCAGCAAGGGAAGGAGGGCCTCCCACCCCAAGGGCTGGGGCCTGTGCTAGAGGCCATCAGCCAGCTACCAGGACCAGAGGAGCCATGCTGGGGTGGCAAGGGTGGGAAGGAGGACCCATCTCACCTCCACTGAGCTTAAGAAAAGGATAGATGTTTGGAGGAAGGAATGAGGAGCTGAGGAGGAAACAGGCCTCAGAAACCTGGGTCTGAGATCCACAGAGCCCAGAACCCTCCCCTTCCCTCCCCCAATTATGGGTCACATACGGGGCCACCAGAGACCAGAGAGCAGAGCCCTGGACAGCTAGCCTAAGCCCGGCCGGCCGGGGGCGGCTCCCTTCCTCCCGGGCTGCCAGCAAGCCGGGGCAGCCCAGAGCTCATGGGACTGTGCTGGCATCTGGAAGATCCTGTTCTGTAACAAGAGGGTTCTCTGGTGCTGGGTAGGGCGTGGGAATGAGAGACAGGCCTGACTGCTCAGCTGTGGGTGCCAAGGTGCCCAGATAGAAAGGTGGGACAGGACGTCTTTGGAAGGCAAGACAGAGAGGCTCCCCTCTGGGTCATGGGGGCCAGGAAGGAAGCTTCAACACCCGGCCCCTTCCAGCTTCTCCAGCTAGGTTCCTAGGAGGCTAAGCCAGGTCAAGCCCCCATCCATTCACTGTTTCTGCCTTTTAACCCTTAGGGTTAAGTGTAACCCTTGACACCACCTCTAACTTTCAGGTTTCCCAGAAGTCTCCGCTCTCAGCCACTGGCAGCCCCAAAAGGCTCTTATCTCTCTGGGCATCACTGTGCTCCATGATCCTGAGCCCCACAGAGGACATGCACACAGCAGCCACAGAGGCATCAGGAGGGGACAGAAGCTAGCGGGAGGCTGCAGAGGGGTCCTGCCTCCAAGCCAAAACACCTGCATCCTAGTGCCACACTGTGTTTTCAGGGGACCAAGCCAAGCATCAAAAACCTCATTCTTCTTCACTCTCACTCAAGAGCTCTCTTGCTGTAGTGAAAGCCTTGCCTCTCCTCTCCTCTGAGCTCGCTCTGAGCCTGGCCGGTATTGGGAAGAGGTCTCGGAACTCTCTGGTCTCTGGCTAGGTCAGACCTTGCTTCTCTCCTTCGGTGACAGAAGATTCACAGTGTGGTTACCCTAGTTCCATACTTGCCGAAAAGCTATGTTTTAGACTCATTGTTTTCCCAAGAAACAATGGTTTTAGACCCACTGTTTCTTCAGGTTAGTTGTTGCTCAAGGATTGGGAATTTGACTCACACCCTGGGAGGCCTCTCCTGCTTCCTCCAAACTCTGCAGCCAACTCCCTCCAGATGCACCAGGGACTGCAGTCCCTGCTCCTCCTCCATGGGGTTCCGGGTTGAGACACAGAATAAGGGGGAAAGCTTGGGGTAATAGAGAGATCGTCTGAGCCCTGTCCCTACTGCTCTGCTGTGTGACCCACACAAGTTATTCAACCCCTCTGATCTTCAGTTTGCAAGAAGGCTTCCAAGAGACAGAGTTGAAGCAGATTGCCTGAGAGCTCAGGACACTTGCAAAGGAGTGGTGTTCTGGAAGTACCCTTGTCAGTCCCCTTTGGACCCAAATCCCACCTGCAGAGTCCCCAGACTGTGGCCTCAGAGGTGGCCTGGCAGTGCAGGGCAGGCACCTGATCTCAGGGCGTGGTGCTTTCCACCTGCCCTTGCCCGGGGCCAAGCCCTGTCACACCTCTGAGGTGGTGGCAGCCACCCTGGGAGGTAGGCAGGGCAGTTTATTGTCTTCATCTTATGGATGAGGAAACCTGAGTCTCTGAGAAGGGCAGTGATTCACTCAAGGCTACACAGCAAGACACAGGCAGAGCTAGACAAAGAGTTCAGGTACATAGTGGGGGCCACACTGGTAGGGGTGCTGTCCCCTACCAAAGCCCAAGAAAGTGAAACAAGGGCTTAGGCCAAAGCCCTGGGCACACCAGTGATGGCTCTGCTCCTCCCCTGGAACAAGTGGCTCAGGCCTCACCCTCACCCTCATTACAGCCCCTGACCGCCGTTCTCGGACCCAGCTATCTCTAAGGAAACTCCTGCTCCGAGAGCTTGGGTCTCAACTCATCTCTCCAACCCTAGACCCAACATTTCCCCTGTTGCCTGCATTTCTCACTCCTGGAAAACAAGTCACAGGCAGAAGCCTGGTTTCAAGGTATCTGCCTTTGGAGTTTTCTCCATGAGCCCAGCCCCCACTCATCCCTTCATACTACAGGTGTCAAGGGTGGTGACAGAGGCCAGAGACACCCCCCTCCACACCTGCGTTGCCAGCACCCAGCCCAGCACTCTGCACCACAGCCACCTTGCAGACCCAGCCCTGTGCTAACCTTGACAGCTGGCGGGCGGCACTGCCGCAAGCAGGCCCAGCATGACCAGGCTGAGGGCTGACATGGCTGCAGGCAGCTCCAGGGCCTTCCCTCCGGCTGCTGGTGCCTGGGATCCCGGAGCAGCAGCGGGGCTGCTGGTGTGTGCTGAGACCAGAGAGAGCTCGGTCTGGCCCTGGAGGAGACGAGCTGGTAAGGAAGAGGGCCAAGGAGGAAGGAGGAGAGAAGGTGGAGAGAAACTACCCTCCCTCCCATGGTAATGAGCTGCCAGGCCTGGCCTCCCTGGCCCGTGCCCAGCCCACTGGAGCTGGCATTTGAGGTCACCTTTCAGAGGCTGACTAAGGAAGTGGGTCTGCAGGCCAGGATGACGTGGAGAGTGGGGAGAGTGGAGGCCTCAGCTCCAAGCCCCAGGCCTTCCCAGGGTTTTTACATCAGCTTCCCCTTCTTGGAGGTGGGGGAGTTGGGCTCTGGGAAAAGCAGTGACACATTGTTGCTCCTGCCTTGAATGAGCCCAGCGGGTAGGGCCTCTTGGAAGGCAGACAGTAGTATTAAGAAATTTGCTGACTGGTTTAGGGAGAGTGGGGAAACCCCAGAGACCAGGAAAAGGTCAAAGCTGCCCACTCCCCCTCCCGTAGAGCCCGGCCTATTTCCTGCTCTCACCTCACCTGTCTTTACTCAGCCAAGACCCAGTCCTGGGACACAGTCCTGGCTTCTGTCCCTCTAACCCCGACTCAGCTCAGTAGCTCTCTAAATCCACACTCTCCCATGGGGGTCATGATAGAGAGCCTAAGGTCCCCGGTCCCCAGCCTCCCCTCCCAGCCCAGCTGACTGGCTCACCTCAGCTCTTTTTCTTGGCCCCAGATGTGGTTCCTGGAATCTGGGTGGGGCTTCCCTGGGACAAGATGTGGGCTTGGCCAGAAGTCTCTGCACATACCTCTGACCCACCTCCATCCCTCACAGGGAAACAGCGGAACACAGCCCTGCTGTGGGGGGCAAAGGAAAGACACCCTCAGGTGGCAAGCTCTAATCTCCGGCCCTGAACTCCTGGGCTTTCAACCCCTAGGATCACGTGGAGTCTATCAGGCCTTCCAACTCAGGAACTGAGAATAACTCAAGTACCTGTGGAGACCTGGGGCCAAGGGTTCTGCTGGGTCTTCCTGTCCCACTCCCCAGCAGTGCTGGAAGCCAGATGCTGAGAGTCCAGCTCTATAGGCAACAAGAAAGAAGAGCCAGCAGACTGGGGCAAAGCTTCAGAGGTGGAGAGTTCCCAGAGGCCATGGCATGAGCCAGAAACCTCTCTGCAGCTTCACTGGCCAGAAGTCACCAAACTGCAGCTCACAGGACCTCATTGGCAGCTCTTTCTACAGCAGGACAGGTCTTCTAGGGGCAACACTCAAACATCACGCCTTGTCCCTGCTTCCCACATGTGTGTGAGTGTGTGTGCACACATGGCAGTGCACTGGGCCCATTTTTATCCAAAGATGGATGGCTCAAGGTGATCCAGGGAAACTTGGTTTGGAGTCCGGTGGCACCTCCCACACATGTAGGTCCTGGTCTGTCCCCCTGCCCCAACTTGGTGTTCTCAGAATCTTCTGGCACAAAGTTTGTCTAGAGTAAGCACCATGAGTGTTAATGAACAGCCACAGAATCACTGACTGGAATGCAAGGAACGGGGGGTGAATTTAACAAACATCCACAATGCCTTCCTCGAGGGTTTTAAGCCAGGGAGTCACATGGTCAGGTTTGCATTTGAGAAAACACTTCTGGATTAGTCTGCGGGCCGCGAGTTTGAGACCCCTGGGAGAAAGGGAGACCATGGGGAAGCTGCTACAACAGCACACAGCCAGGACGGTGGCCTGCTCCAAGAGAGCAGCATAGATAGATCTGAGCCCTTTTGAGGAGGTACAATAGACAGGACTGACTGCTCGAACACCGGGGCTAGCTGGGAGTGGGTGGCGAGAAACAGGGCGGAGCCGAGGGTGACTCCTGGTTTCTGGCTTGGGCAGCTGGTGAATGGTGATGCCTAGGGCAAGGCAGAGCAAGTTTCAGGATGCGGGGAGGAACGATGAGCTACAGGCTTAGAAGTACTGTGTTTGGGGTGCCTAATGCTCTCCAGAGAGAAACATCCAGAAGACATCGGGATCCCTGCAGTAGAGCTAGATCTAAGAGACTTTTGTGGCAGCATTGGTAACTGAGGCATAAGAGTGCATAGTCTCCCAGGGTGTGTGTGTGTGTGTGTGTGTGTGTGTGTGGCAAGAGGAGAACAAGGGAAAAGAGGGACGCAGTGAGGAGCCAGGACACAGTCCCAACACATACGGGTATTTCATCAAAGAGGAGTCAGTTATGGAGCAAGAAGGAGTATCCCAGAAACCCAGAAAGGAGAGATCCAGGAAGACACAGGGCAGGGAAATCTCTGCTGTGAGCCCCTGCAGCGGGTGACTCAGAAGAGCAGTCCAGCCTCTCCCATCAGTCCCCAAGTCCCAGGTCTGCCCTCCCTCCCCTGAGCATCAACCCCACTTCCCTAAAAATCCTGGGGAAGAACAAGGATTCCCTGGGGCATGTTTTTGGGGGTAGTGGGGGAGGGGGATAAGCAGGAAGGACATCAGATGACCAGCAGGAGAAAAACATACCTCCCAGGTCAAAGTCCCAAGCTTTAGAGCAAAACAAGTTGTTCCGGAAAGGGGGTGGGGTGGGTGGACACTAGCTTTGAGGCTGGTCCTTGCTCTCTGGATGTCCTTATCCAGCTGAAGGGGGTCATCTCTCCAGCTGCATGGACACACCCCTGGGTCCCCATGGCAACAAGGTGGGCCCCCCTGCTGGTCTGGCTTGGACCCAAGATCTGGATGCAGACCTCAGCAGCCCCATGGGGCTGTACCCTGTGTTCTCATCTCTGAGCTGCTGTTCCATCAATGCTCAGTTCCTTCCTCCTGTTCCCAGCCCAGCTCTGCCATCCCGAATCATCAGGCTGCCTTAAACAAGCCCTCTATCTAGCTAAACCTTGTTTGCTTACACTTCAGAAAAGCCTAAGTGGGCCTCTATTCCTGGAGTCACCTTTCTCCCTGCCTCATCCTGCCTGCCATCCCAGTGATTACCAGCAGATGGCAGAGTTCAGCTCCAATCCCAGACTGGTGGCAGAGGGCAGAGGACCAATTCACAGGTGAAGATTCTGCAACTTCCCCTCCCTCCAGCCCCTCACTTCCACCTCCATCACGGGATGGTTTGGAGGAAGGGAGAATGCACACTAACATGCATACAGTCAGCGATGCTTAGAACAGTGCACGCGGCTTGCTCAAGACCGTGCGCTGCAGGAAATCACAGAGGACTGAATTGTTCAAGAAGGCATCGTGGAGGAGGTCGTACTGGGAAAAACATCAGCTGAATAATTGGACTGGACAGCTCCAAGGAGGCATCCAGACAGGGGGCTCAGACAGAGGGAAAGCAAAGAGACACAGTCAAGAAAAGTGTTTACAACACAAAAATAAAAGCTTTTTTCACTCATTCTTACAGTAGTTCATCTCGTTTATTTTTTTGCTGCAAGCCTAAGCACACCTGGAGACTTAGTTTTATTTATTCAAACAGATCCTGCTTAAACCCTCATAAGATAATATGCAAACTCCTTCGCATGGGCTTGAAGACCCCACAACCTGCCCTTACCCTGCTCTCCAGCCTCATCTGGGCCCACGGCCTCCTGTCAGTCCTAACAGGAACCCAGCTCTTTCCTGAACTGGGACTTCTCCACACTTGCTCTTCCCTCTTCTTGCACCAGTCTTCCTGCCCCATTTGCCTGGCAAATGCTAACAGACCCTCCAGTCATTGCCTTAAATGTTACTTTCTCCAAGGGGCTTCCTTTGACCTTTCTTCTCCCCCATTTGAAGTCACTCCTACTGTGAGTCCTCCCTCCTCATCTCTGTATGGCCATTATCACAAATTGCAATTACCCATTGATCTCTGTGTTTACTCACTTAATGTCTGTCTCCCCAAAGGGAAGGCATCATATCCTGTCACCCCAGCATCAGGTACTGAGCACCACCTAAACACACACCTAGAAAATATTTTACGAAAGTAAGTCTCAGTGTATCCAATGCCTACCTCTGGCCTGACACATAGTGGAAACTCAGAGAGTGGTTGTTGAGTGAATACAGCATTTTAGCTTTAGTTGGGTCCTTTTTTTATATCCTCTAGCTGTGAGGATAGAGCCTAGGTCTGGTTCATCTCTGTACATCATCATAGTTCAGAGAAGTTGGAGCTTTCCAACCCTAAAATGAAAGTCAGCTCCCCACTCCTCGAGGTATGCAAGCAGAAGCCAAGAGCCAGGTCACTCAGCAGCGGCATCTGGCCCTTCCAGCTCTGGAAGCCTGTGATTCTGCGACTCCATTAACAGATTATGATAGTTTGTTACACTGTAGTCAGGTTCTGAAGAAGTAGGCTGGTGAGGACTGGGACTCTCCTGGGACTCAGCATTTCATTTACCTGGCTGCCCTTTACTCAGCAATCCGTTCATGAGGGCCCATGGGCAGAACCCAGAAAGAAGTTCACGAATTTTCACATCGTTATTCACTAACCTCTAACTGAAAGTTACCATTTTCTTCCATTAGGAAAGGAGGCAACAAGCCACAGTACCTCTGTGATATTTTCATATCACCATACATTTGTGGCAGAAATTTGGAGATGCTATTTATGCTCTTTGCTATGGATGTGTAACAGTCATCCATCCTTCCACTAAATCTTGTTATTTAATACAGTAGAAAGATACCCGGCCCTAGCCCGTTGGCTCAGCGGTAGAGCGTCGGCCTGGCGTGCAGGAGTCTCGGGTTCGATTCCTGGCCAGGGCACACAGGAGAAGCACCCGTCTGCTTCTCTACCCCTCCCCCTCTCCTTCCTCTCTGTCTCTCTCTTCCCCTCCCGCAGCGGAGGCTCCATTGGAGCAAAGATGGCCCGGGCGCTGGTGATGGTTCTGTGGCCTCTGCCTCAGGTGCTAGAATGGCTCTGGATGCAACAGAGTGACCCCCAGAGGGGCAGAACATCGCCCCCTGGTGGGCATGCCGGGTGGATCCCGGTCGGGTGCATGCCGGAGTCTGTCTGACTGCCTCCCCGTTTCCAGCTTCGGAAAAATGAAAGAAAAAAAAAGATACACATAACTTACTATACTATTATAAGTTTTTATTTTCAGTATGTTGATAACTATATTTCAATATAATTGATTTTCTTTGCAATGTTGCACATTTTATTGGATGCATTTAAAAACATAGTCTGTGGAGGGGTCCATAGGTTTCCCTAAACTGATCAAGGCACAGAAAGAGTTAAGAAGTTCCGACTCACCTAAGGACCTCGGTCAGGTTGGCTCAAAGCAATGCCACATGATCTCAAGGTCAAGCCTGAAGAAAGATTGGCAACTCTCTAGACAGAAGTTTTCTGGGACTGAAAGCTGGAAGCTGTGGTCAGATTGAATGGGTGTTCACTCCCATAGAGAGCCCTGTGCCTAGGAGTTGGAACGGGCAAAAAGCACCCCTCAGAACCAGCCAAGCCAAAGAATATACTGGCTGCAACACCTTAGTCCTAGGCGACTCCACTGGGCCAGCAGAATTTATGGCCAGGACCTCTGGTGAGGCAAGATCAATCTCCTCCTTCTGTTGCCCAATCACTCAGCCAAGAAACTAAAGGGCTGACCCCATGCCAGGAGCCCCGCCTGCTATCAGAGGTCCCAAAGCCAAATCTTTACCAGTGGTTCCAGCACCGCCTGCTGTCCTGCCCCAGGCAACAGGCAGGCAGTGGAACCAAGCTGGGGTACTGGTTTCTAGAATCACAGTCTTTCCTGGCCTAACGGCTCACCCTGAGTAGCGTGATCTTGCTCCTCATTTTCCAGCTGGGGCAACTATGGCACAGGAAAAGACGGTCACTAACTGAAGGTAATATGGGAAGTTAGTAGGAGAGATAGGGCTAAACCCCCAGGCATCCCTATGTCTAGCCTAGGACTCAGTCCCTCTGTCAAGCACCCCTTGTTGGTCAGTTTCCCAAATAGCATTCTGGCTTGCTTTTATTCATTCACTCAGCACATATTCAGTGTCCGCCATGAGACTGGAAATACAATGGCAAACAAGATAGAGCTTATATTGTACAATTATCTAATTACAGTTGCACCAAATGTTCGAAGGAGATAAAAAAAAAAAAGACGCTAAAAGTATGCAAATGAAGATGCCATCTTGTCTAAGGAATCAGAAAGAGATAGTAACAAGTCTTAAGTTTATTCCTTCATTTAACAAATATATGTAGGGAATGCCTCCCGCGGACCAGGCACTGTTCAAGATGCCAGGAATCCACCAACAAACAAAACAAAATCCTGCCCTCACAGAGCTTATATTTCAGCCGGGTCAACCAGGAAACAAACCAACAAATAGAGCAATAGGGAAACGAGACAGGATCGGAATGGGGTGCTGGTGGGGCAGGAGGCACTATTTTACATAGATTCATCAGTGAAGGCTTCTCTAAGAGGCAACATCTGAGCAGAGAGCTGTGAGAAAGCATGATTCTCAGCTGCCAGAGAGGAGAGGATCGCAGACAAGGAGAACGAGCGGTAGATGCAAAGGCCCTGAGGAAGGGGCCTGAAGCCCATGCCAGTGAGGCTGAGGGAAGAAGGCAGGAGAGGAGATATAGTTTGAAGGTAAAGCCAATATAATCTGGAATGTGAGAGGAAGAGAGGAGCCAAGGGTGGCTTCACAGTTTTAAGTCCACTCAGCTGGAATTGACTGAGACAGGGAGGGTTCAGGAAACAGAGGACATTTTTGTTCAGGAGGGATAGAAGTCACACATTTGGATTGGGGATGGGTAAGTGAGTCTGGAATTAAGAGGTGAGGTCCGGGCTGGAGAGGCATGTTTGGGAGTGGGGCCGTGGAGGAGGAGCTCCTCCGGGACATGGAGAGCTCTGAAGGTCTGGGCTTGGGGAAGGGCGTGAAGAGCAGTCCCAGGCCGGGAAGGAGTGCAGGCCGGGGGACTGGCCTGGCTGGAGAGCAGAGGGTGGTCGGAGAGAGGTCTTGAGGGCCTCGCAGGACCTGTGAGGGGGTTTGGTCTTTACCTTACAGATAATGCGGAGCCATCACAGGGTTTGAGGCAAGGATGTGACATGGGCAATCTTGTGTTTCAGCAAGATCGCCCCAGGCACAGCACGGAGAGTGGACTAGACAAGGCAGTGAGACTGAGGGGCTGGTTTTTTTTGGTTGGGGGGTGGTGGGAAGAGGGTCCAGCAGAAAGAGGGGGTCACTGAGACTAGAACAGTGCATAAAGAGAGGGGAGAGGATCAAAGAGCAATGTAAGGGTACAGCTAGCAGGCTAAGGTTGTGGGGAGCCAGGGACTCAACAGAGTCAAGTCGAGGTGGTACCTAGTCCCCCGTCTTGGACAACGCCTGGAGGTTGGTGCTATTTTTTAAATGAGAGAATACTAGAAGAGCAGCAGGTTGGGGTAGGGGAGGAGGGGAAGCATGTATTCATTCACTTAACAAAACTTTCTGAAGTGCCTTCTCCAGGTCCAGCACCATCTGAAGCTCTGTGGCTCCACAGCCCCGCCATGGGGAACTCACAAGTTAGTGGATGAGACAAACAGTGAGCAGTGAGCCCCATGACGGGTTCTCGTGCAGACAGGCTGAGTTTCCAGGCACCACGCGGTGTGTCCATCCAGTGTTCCTGGAAGCCATCCGAGCTGGAAGTCGAGGCTTAGAATTAAGCAATTCACGGATGGTAACTAAAGACAGGGATGATATGGCCTGGGACAGGGAAGGATGAGAAGTCGGGCCAGGACCCAGCCCTAAGAGATGTTTACTTAAAGGGACTGGGTAGTGGATCTCCATCTGAACTGGGGTGGGGGGGATAAGAAAGCGACACATACCGCCTTTATACCACTTCTGGTCAAACCACAAGTAGCAGGCATGCCTCACATTTCAGGGCCTTTGGAGTTATGTAACAGATTTTATGTTATCCTCACCAAAACTGCTTTTCTTCCTTTTTACTAACGTTGCCATTCGTCTCTTAAATATTTGGAGAAGCTGATATTCTCAGCCTGAAAAGGAACTTTCTTGGGAGGGTCTCTGTCCCGGGGCATCTGTAGGGCGGTCCCAGATCAGAGAGAGGAATTGTGCTCGGATCCCTCTAAGCACAGAGCTGGGGAAGATGAGGAGTCACGATGAGGCTGGATTTGGTTCAGTAAGAGAAAGGCGAGTCTGGAAGAGCTGGATGACCCTGAAAGGACAGTGATGGCAGAATGACCCTGAAAGGCGGGGGAGCGCCCCACTACTAGGAGCTGAGAGCAGGCAGAGGCAGAGTAAAGCCCAGCAAGGGCAGGGAAGGTGTGCACAGTCTCAAGGTTAGAGTTCCTGGGGCCCAGGAGGGGCGATATGGGCTCAAGATCCCAAACCCACTACTAGCTGTGTGACCTGAGCAAGTCTCTTCTCTTCTCTGAGCCTGTTTCCAGTAACACTGCACTGAACGGGCTGGGGGGGGTGATGCCTCTGAATGCCTGGCAGCCGGGTATCACGTGTCTGAGCCACACCGCCTGTCCCACACCAGTCCCTTTTCAGAGCCGAAGCCCCAGCAGGGCAGTGGGAGGTATTACAGGCCACATGTTGGCCAATATGTTCACTGTCTGAAATTCAGTCTAGAAGCAGCCACACCTAAACCATGTCACCATTTCACACTTGAGGCTTTCAAAAGGTCAGACTTTGACCTTCAAAATGAAAGTGACTTTAAAAGGCTGGAGCTGCAAGGAAAAGTTAAACAAAATTCAAATAATTTCACAATTCGAAAAAAAACATGCACAGTTGGGGTTTTTTTTCCTAAATAAACAACAAAAGTGTTTATTGGTAAACTAGGCTGAACTTGTGATTTTTGTTTGTTTGTTTTCTTCTGTTCTTTCTAAAATTTCTATAGCAAGGAACGTTTGTTGAAGGAGCAAGAGAAGTGAAAAAAAAAGTCATAGCTTAAAAATAAACAAAATGAATGTGCATAAAAAGGCACAATCAGGTCACTTTTCCACATATTTATCAGTGCTCTTAAGTAGCTCAAAAGTTAATCAAGAGCCTCTCTTTGCCAAAGAATCTGTCCCTGGCCAGGCAGGGCCCCCAGGGCTCTGGGGTGGAGCCCAGTCTCCCTGTCCCCTGGCCAGGCAGGGCCCCCAGGGCTCTGGGGCAGAGCCCAGTCTCCCTGTCCCCTGGCCAGTAGAGGCTGCCCCATCATGCTGTCCCGGAGAGGCCACCTGGGTGCCAGGACCCAGCAGCGGGGACTGCCCGCCTGCCCGATCCACGGTGACTGGGCGGTGATGCTGCCACTTCTTGAAGGAGTGTTTCCTATGTGCCAGACACTGTGCAAGTTGCTTCAGACCCACAGCTCATTCAGCGCTCAAGACAATATGAGGTGAGTACTGCATTCCCATTTTATCAACAAGGTTCAGAAAAATTACACTCAGTAAGTGGATCCAGGACTTGAATCTACATCTATTTGATTCTAAAGCTTTTTTATTTAAAAAAAAAAAATGTTTTTTATTGATTGATCGATTTTTGACAGAGGCAGAGAAAGAGAGAGAGAGAAAAACATCAGTTTGTTTTTCCTCTTACTGAAGCATTCATTAGTTGATTCTTATATGTGCCCTGACCAGGGATTGAACCCACAACCTTGGCATATCAGGACAATGCTCTAACCAACTGAGCAACCATCCAGAGTCTCAAACTTTTATGTATTACATTATAGTTTCTCCTCACATTAAAAAAAAAATGTATCCATTACACCCTGGCTGGATAGCTCAGTTGGTTAGAGCATCATCCCAATGTGCACAGGTTGTCAGTTTGATCCCAGGTCAGGGCACATACAGAAACAGATTGATGTTTCTGTCCCCTACCCTTCCTCTCTCTCTGAAATCAATAAATTAAAAACCATTTTAAATCAGTTACTAAAAGCAAAGAGTGTTGTGAAAAAGGTATACAATTGGAAGCCCAAAGAAGAAGTCATTAAACTTCCCTGGGGGAAGACAAGATTAAGGAAGACTTCCAGGAAGAGGTGACATTTGAATTGAACTTTGAAAGATGACTGAGAATTTACTAAAATGTAGCACACAACCTGACAGAGTGGATGCTCAGTAGATATTTTTTATTAAATCAACTAATAAATATTTCAACTGAATATATAAATGAAAAACATGATGTTGGGGATTCACTTAATCCATTTCAAGAACAAGGAGTATGGAGAGGAATGGAAGTTTAGATGAAATAAGATTACCCAAGTGAATGAATGTTGAAGGTGGTGATGAATTCGTGTCATTTATTATATATATTACCTTCTCTCTCTCTCTCTACTATATATATATATGTATATATGTACATATATATATAGTGTAATATATGACAGTGAAGAGTATGATCCATTTGCACTTACTCAGCCTCAGGATCTAATAAAATAATTTAATAAATATTTACTGAGTACCTCCTCTGTATACCGACACACACTGGGGCCCGATGGAGCCACCCGTGGCCAGTGACACTGTTCCAGCATTGACCAGCTCACAGACAGAAGGAAGGTGAAGCCTCGAATATAAGCAGAAGGGAAGTGAGGCCTCGAATACAAGCGGATGGTGAGCAGCAGCCAGATATGGTCCAAGGAGCTCCGTGAGTTCAGAAATAGGAGAGACCGCCATCCATGGTGGGAACCAGCAGGTGCAGCATCTGAGAGACAGTTAAACACAGAGAACTGTTACCGCCATGGGACTCTGCAGGGAAGGCAGCTCAGGTGTGCAAAGGCTTAGAGGTGAGGAAGTAAGAGATGGTGGGTGTGGAACACTTAGGGAGCTCAGCAACCCCTTAAGAGAGGGTGTCAGAGGGAGAATAATAGGTCAGTGTTTTTCACTCTGGCTTTAAACTTAAACTAGTGTGATTTTTTAAAACTCTCCATGGAAATCACGGGGAGGGGGGCAGGCCCACTCTTGCTCCCTCTCCCCTCCCCGATCTCTGTACACACCCCCAGAGCCCTAGGAGCCAACTGAGTGAGTGATGGCAGGCTAATCATGGCCACTCGGGTCTGAGGAGGGCCCCTTGTCTCTCTCTGAGGACCCTCCAGCAAGGACAAGTGCAGGACAAAGGCATTGCTTCCCCCTCCTGCCTGCCACTGCCCTCATTAGCATCATACAGAAAACCTGACAGCCAGGCTCCCAGCCTCACTGCAGCCGGCAACTGGACAGGCCAGCCCAGCTTTGGCAGAGCCCCAACTGAGCAGATGTGGGCCCTGAAGGGTCCTGTGGTCAACCCTGCCCCCTACCACCCAAAAAATAACCAAGTGAGGCAAATACCACCCTGACTTGCCTGCCCCATAAGCCTCTCCTTATATTGCGGCAACATCTGCTGCAGGCAACAAAGCCAGAGAGAGGTGGGGGAAGGTACAATCCCTGTATCACTCGAGTGATGGCTACTCGAGTGATACAATCTCAGGGTCTTAGAGACCTCAACTTTCCCCAGTGGTTAGACCCAGAGTCACACCTTAGCATCTTAGACCAGGGCAATTGCAGCAGGTTGGGAACTTGTTTAGACTGCTGCTTTAGAATGTGCCTTTGCCAAACAACAGAATTGCCTTCTCCCAAAACTTTGAGTCCTGAGCAGGGTAAGGCAGGTAGTAGAGCTGAGGTCCCAGGCCATCCTGGAAGAGATTGCCTGGAGGTTTGGGGTTGGGAATGCCTGTGTCTGTCTGGATCTCACCTATTCAGGGGTAATGAAGAGGGGGCGTGAGAGTGATGGGGAAGCCTGATAGCCCATTGAACACACAGCTCTCGGGGGACAGCTGGAGAGAGGGGTGGAGCGCTCGAAGCAGGAGCCTAGCCAGCCTGTGTGGGAACGGCCAGAGGGCAGAAGGCCTGGCCCCCAGAGACCTGGCAGAGCCTGGGACCCAGGAGCACCACAGGTCTCAGGCTGCAGAGGGTGAGCTGGGAAGGGCTAAGGACCCTGGGCTCGGGGGTCCCAGCTGGCTGAGCTGTCACCAGACATGGGGTGGGAAAGGG
Organism: Saccopteryx bilineata; assembly: GCF_036850765.1. Lineage (NCBI taxonomy): Eukaryota > Metazoa > Chordata > Mammalia > Chiroptera > Emballonuridae > Saccopteryx > Saccopteryx bilineata. The sequence continues at coordinate 254,820,064 of NC_089492.1, read as the reverse complement.
TTTTCCACCCTGGTCCCATTGCCCCACTGGGTCTCAGAAAGACAGGTCTTGAGGGAGGGGACTTAGTTATGGGATGGCAAGGGGGGGTGGAAAGGAGGAAAGGATGTTATCTTCAGATCCCCATCTGCATGATAGACTGAGTCAGGAGGGATTGTGTCTTCTCCAAGAATCAGGCAACACACAATAACAAATAGCCAAACCTCCTTCTTACAATGTATGGGGGCCCTCCTCTGTTTTCCCCTCAGAAAAGTCCGGTCCTAACTGTTAGGACAGTGTGGTCCTTTTCTGCAGTGATCCTGGCAATGTTCAAGGCTTCACCTGCTATGGGGTGAGGGAACTGGTTCCCACTTCAACTTGGGCAAATTACTTACTGTCTCTGACCTCAGTGTTCCCTCACCGGTAAAATGGGAGGGACTTTACTTCACACTGGGTTCTTAGGAGATACAGAAGGTGAGACAACAGAACTGAAAACTCAGCCCTTGGGGATAATAAGCTGCAGACCCCGAGCGCTGTGAGGCTGACACACATTCTCCTCCGTAGCGTCATGGGTCTGGGATCCAGGGCCTTCATCGTGACTCGGCCACTCTCCACTCTTCGCTGAGAATCTACGGAACATCTCCTTACTTCAACAGATCAGAGCCTCCGCTTCACTCTTCCCGGAAGAGGGGCATTTTCATAGGTCTACATTTCAGTTCATTCAAATTAAACAAAGCGAACATTTCAGTTCCTCAGTGGTACAAGCCACTTTTCAAGTGTTTAATAGCTGCTCACAGTTAGTGGCTACCACGTTGGGCAGGCAAACTTAGCACGTGTCCGTCAGCACAGACAGTTCTATTGGGCAGTGCTGGCTCAAGAGTGAGAGTGCCATTTTGGGAGTCAGGTCTAGGTTCTAGCTCCAGCTTAGCTCTTAGTTCAGGCAGAAATTATTTAGACAAGTCCTTTTGCTTCTCAGAGCCTCAGTTTATCCATCCGTGCAGCCTACCCCTCATCCTTCGCAAGACAGCACAGTTAATGCTTGACAAGGACCTTTTGATGGATTCTGTCGCCCTTGGATCAAGCCCCTGTGAACCTGGGGAAACAGGTGGGTGGGTGGAGCCCCGCTGAGGTGGAGGGCTCCACCCTGCCATCCCCAGGCTCCAGCAGCTCCAAAAAATACCGCAGAGCCTGGAGTTTGTTGGGCAAGCTTCCCTGAGTCCCCGTGTCTCAGACAATTGTTTCCAGGCAACAAAGCTAGAGCAGGAGGGCAGGTCCTGCAGAGGGCCAGCGTGTTTCCTTCCACGAGCTTACACAGGCCTGCGTGCAGCTTGAAGATCCCAAGCTCATCCCTCCCAAATCCAGAGAGAAGTCTGGGCAGGACGTTGGGGAGGAGGCAGCCTCCGTGGCTGGTCCAGAGGGGAGGGGAGGCGCGGAGAGTCAGAAATGCACTATCAGCACTGCCTGTCCTCCCCACTTCCTCTCTTCGAACGGATCACATCCTGTTATTGTGTGGACAGAGAAGGCCAGGAGCTGGGGAGGGAGGCAGGGCTTGGACCAAGCGAGTGGGGAGAGAAAGGAGGAGCCAAAGAGAATGTCACAGTGGGCACTGGGTAGCTCCAGCAGCCCAGCCCTGCCTGGCACTAGGCGCCTGGGCAGGAGAAGGGTATCCAGGAGCGAAGCCCAGTATCCCTGACATCACTGAGAGAAGATGCTGGGGCTCAGGGCAGACCATGCCTCCCTGCAGAGGCGCCTGGAAGAAAGGAAAGAGCATCTCCTCCAGAAAGCCTTCCCGAGCATCCTCCTCAAGCTCCTTCAATTCAGCAGACGTTTACTCTGGACTTGTACTGCCAGAGCCAGGTCTCCCGTAGTCACGGGGTCTCTCTCACACAACACTTGCTTCCAGAATTGTAATGTTCTGAATCTGTTCCCTACACCCACTTCCACCCAGCCTGGAAGCCCCCTGGGCACAGGGATAAGGAAGGCCCCTTAGTGGCTCCCCAGCACTGCCCAGCATGGGTCCAGAGGAATCCTTGCTGCTGTGAATGATTAATGTTCCCACTTCTCCCTCTGCCCTTTTTCTTTCTTCTGCCATTCGCAAGTATAAACCCTATCCCAACCTCACTCCAGCAACGGAGTTTAGTAAGGCAGCTTTCTATGAAACAGAAACACTTTACATATATTATTCAAAATCCCATGACAGCCCTACAAAATGGGTGTTAATATTTTCATTTATCAGGCAAGGAAACTGAAGCTCAGAAAGATTAAATGATTTATCCAAAGTCACACAGCAGGTACAGTAAGTGGCAGCTCTGGGTCTTAAGCCCAGGTAAGTCTGACCCCAAAGGCTTGGGCTTTTCTGCAACCCACTGGCCTTTCCTGCGCAATCCCGCCGGTGCTCTGGCCTTTCCCTCCCCGAGCTGACACCACATCGGCTGTCCTCGCTGCCCGGGAGCCTGTTGCTGTGGGCAGCTCTTCAGGGCCCACGCTGATTGCTCGTGGCCATGGGCAGACCGCTGGACACTCTCTCCCCATAGCAGAGTGCAGGCCTATCCACTCTAAGAACACTGACTCCCCTCTGGTTGTTTCTTCTCCTCAGGGGCAGCAAGCACTGGCTTTGGACCCAGACCAGAATTCAATTCCTGGGCCCCCTTTAGTGAAGCGCCATCCCCTCCTTAGGCCTCATTTCCTCCTTTGGACAATGGAGAGGATGCCCTGGGTGATCTTGACTTACTCCTTTCCTTACTCTGACTCATGATGACGGAGTCTCTACTGTGAGACCCGTGTCCAGCACGCTGGCCTGGCCTGAGCAGGGTGGTGAGAGTGCTTGCCTGGCTCACCCCAGAGGGGGTGTGCTGGATGCTGGGGAACAGTTCGTTGTTTTGCAAGTAGGAAGGGGGTGGTGAGCAACACGAGGGGCAAGGCTGTTAAGAGCAGACCAGATAAACAGTCTCCTCATTTTCAAAACCTCCCACCTCTCCCCACCCAGGTCCAGAATGACAACTTGCCTGCTGGTGTCTAGGCTGAGAAAGCGCACACCCTGCCTCCCTAACCGCTACCAACAAAAGCAGCCCAAGGCCTTCTGCCACCCAAGGGGCAGAGCTATCCACCTGCCTCTTACCAGCCTAGGACCATGGTACTAGGTGGGAGGCTGGAGCAGGCAGTTTTGATTTTTTTTTTTTTTAGAGAGAGAAATAGACAGGAAGAGAGAGGGAGAGGGAGAGATAAAGGAGAGAAGCATCAACTCGTAGTTACCTCACTTTAGTTGTTCACTGATTGGTTCTCCTATATGCTTGGGCCAAGAGGCTCAAACAGAACCAGCGACCTCCTGGCTCAAGCCAGCGACCTTGGTATCATGTCAATGATCCTGTGCTCATGCCAGAGACCCCGTGCTCAACCCTGTTCTTAAACTGGTGACTTTGGGGTTTCGAACCAGGGACCTCAGCATTTCAGTTTGATGCTCTATCCACTGAGCCATCACCATTCAGGTACGGAACAGACATTTTTGTAGAAATGACCCTATCTACCATCCATCACCTTTCCTCCACCCTTTTATTCCATGCTGGACTCAAAACCAAGCTAAAGTGTTTCATTCAGGGGATCCCTTTCACTCAGCAGATGTTGAGAGGGACCTGGGCCAGGTCTGACGTAGGACCCAGAGATGCAGAGACAGAGCTGACAGGGTTCTGCCCTCCAGGCACTCAGGTTTGAATCCGGAGGCAGACACGTGAACAAACAGCAGACAGCACAGAGCGAAGGAAAGCCTGTGGGGACACAAAGAAGGTGGCTGAGCCCATAAAGTCTCCTGGATACTGAGGACAAGTCAATCCCATGACAGTAGGGTGGGAGCAGAGGGTAGGTAGAAACAAAAAGCACAAAGACTGGACAGTTATAAAAAGAAAAACTGCAGTCTGAACAGAAAGGATAGTGCAATCAGAGCAGAAAGAATGGAGGGTAGAGTGGTTAGAGCGAGGCTGGAAGGATCAGCAGGCCATTCAAGCGAGGCCCCGGGTGCGGGACCGTCCCTGTGGTGGCACAGGTTGTTCTGGGGTGGGGGGGGCAGAAGCCTGGTCCTGCCCTGCCTGCCCCTACTGTCAGTGTTGATGGAGCCCGTGGCCCTGCGAAGACTCCTTTCTCGCTGGGCCTTTGTTTCCCATCTGGGAAGAGGGACCCTAGCCCAGATGATCCCCAGGGCCTGGGCAGCCTGGGCATCCGATAACCTTGTAGCCACAAAGCTGATGGGCTCTTCCTGACCTCTCTGGACATGGACAGCCTTGCTCGCTTCTGGGGAAAGACCTTCAGGAAATGGATGCTCCTCCTTCCCATTCACCATCCAGGTCAGGCTGCCGCCTCTACCCCTCCCTGACACTGTTCTCACCAGAGTCATCAGTGACCTCCCACTGCCAAATCCAGTCAACACTTCACAGGCCCTTTTTTTTCTTTTTTGCTTGAACGCTCAGAGGCCTTGGGCTTGGCTAAGCCACGTGTTTGCTTTAGCCTCTGCAATGCCACACTGTCCCAGTGTTCTCCTACCTCTCTGACTGCTCATCGGCCTCCTCTCTCCGTCTTCTCTCATCCTTTCATCATGCGGCTCCTTAGGCTTGTGAGCACAGGTCAGGCCCGGGGCCCAGGGCCCATCCACTACAACCAACTACAACCACCACCACCAAGGCCCCACTGACCTCCCTGCCCCAGAGCTCAGTCTCACCACCCCAGCTGCACAGGGACCTCCTGGCCCTGGGCTAGAGAGAGACACACAGTCTTCCAAAAGCCAAAAAGCTTCCATACAGGCCAAAGCATGACCCCAAGCACTGTCATGCTTTTGCCCTCATAGCTACAGTTGGGAACACCCAGGACAAGGCCGTCAGGATCTGAGCCTGGCAGGAAGAGATAAGCTCACCCAAAGGAGCCAGCATTAGCTGCGGGCTCCTTGATTCCCTTCCTGGCACATCTTTTTTCCTTAATACTAACCACCTTCCAACTTATTATATAATCAACACATTTAGGATGGTTGTGTGTGTGTGTCTGTGTTTATTATCTCTCTGATAGAATTTAAGGAACACAAGAATAGGGATGTTTCCTTCACTGCTGGACCCCCCTACCTAGCACAATACCCAGCTCCTTAGAGGTACTCAGTCAATATTTGTCAAATGAACTCAAGTAAGGAGGACTAGCACCCCTTTGGAAATGACCACTTGACGTACTGAGGTCCCTGAAGATCCAACAGTCCGCGCACAGAGGCCACCCAAGAACCCAGAGTCCCACCTCTGAATGGCACTCCCATTCCCAATCCTAGCTCCATTCACTATCCCCAAAGCCTCAACCTCCATCCCGGAGCCCCATCTGAGATCTGCACCCCCCAATCCTCACTAGGAAACCTGGAAGCCTCCTTTGGTAGGACCTTAATCTGTCTTGAACTTAGAGCAAAGCAACTGCCCCAGCCAGGGGAGCTGACCCAACACAGAGGGGAACACCTGTGGAGCACCCAAGTGGAAAACGTGGGTACTGAGAAGAGCCCCCCGCTGTGGGGCCCGGCAGAGGGAAAAGAATGGAAACCCCCACTAGGGAAGCCTCGGGGAGGCATGGGATTCCCCCTCAGAGAACATGTGAGTCCTGGAGGCCCCCATCTCCGGGGAGACAAGGTCTTGCTGCACCTTCCCTTTCAACGTCTCAACTCTCAGGCCTCGCAGGTACATCGGGGAAACAGAGTCCAGCCCCCTTTGTAAAACTTTTATTTAGAAATCTTCCCAATAGATCCTTATATATATACACACATCATCATCACATGGGTTTTGTTGCTAAAGAGTCACACGCCCACAGCGTTGGCCTCTGGGCTGCACAAAGGTCAGGTACCTGGAGCGGTTACTCCTCTTCTGCAGAAAAATGCAGAGACCAACATGATTCATCAGTTCATCACATACAGTACAACACGGACGGAAAGTGCTGGGCCTGCCCGCAGGGACACTGCGCTCTGTACATGGGCAGGGGCAGGCCTCGGGCGGGGGGCCACGTACCATTGACATCACAAGTACGGCCAGACGCCCCCAAAGGCCGAGAGAGTTGTTGGCTGACTACAGATTCTGTGCCCTTGGTTTTGTTTTGGGGAAAGGAAAAGGTTGTACCATCTTGTCGTTTGCCACTACAAATAAAAGAATATAAATTTTTCTAGAAAGATGGGAGTCCCTCCAGTCATGTTTGTTTTCATGTCTTTTTTCACCTTCCCATGCGTCTCCTTTTGTGTGGATATTATTCCTGGAATGATGCTGTTTCTTTCATGGGTGAGAAGGGGGCAGAGGTAGGGGGAGGGCATGGTGTGGGGGGGGAGGAGGGGAGGTGGAAATGTAAATGAAATACGGATCTTCTCTAGTTCTTACAAACCCAACACTTTGTGCCTCCCTGCCCCGGCCCATTTTAGGTGACTGCATTACATTTCACATATTCTGCCCATGTTCCCATATCTCTTATCCATCCTCACTTCCGTACCTGGCCGTGGAATGAGACAGAAATGAGGTCAATCATGAGAAATGAGAACTATCTGGATAACTCAGGCAAAAGTGATTCCGAACCTAAATAACCCAAGGCTGTGTAGTCAGAGAGACTGGCCCGGCCTAGGTCCTGGACTCACAGTGGGAAACCCCTCTGCAGGATTGCTACTGAGGGCCACAGGGTTTGTTATGGCCTCAGAATGCCTCTACATTCCTGAGTCCACGCAGTCCACACCACAGCTAGGAGATGGGCAAGCCAGGGCACTGCTGAGAAACTGACACTCACAGAGATAACTTGTCCAGGTCACACTGACAGTCTAGAGAAGAGGGAGCCAGAAGCTTGTGCTCCCGCTAGAATGTGTGATCCATCTCCTAAAACCCACCCACCCATCCACACTGTGGCCCCAAGTCAAACTAATCCACCAGGAAGCAAACACAGCCTTAGGACAGGTGCTCCATCTTCGGCCAGATGGGACCCCTCACAGGAGCTTCCAAGTGCTGGAAGGGAACCAGTCGTAATGTTCATTAAAATATGATTCTGGAGGGCTGACATGCAATGGAAAGTTAGAGTGCTACAGGGGTTAACCATCCCATCTCCACAGAATGGGCCTCACAACTTAAAAAGAAAGGAAGGAGGACAGGGATCACTCAGTCCCTGTCTGCGAATGGCTGAGCTACGTTGCACTTGAGGCCCCATCACAGGAGGGCAAGCCCTGAGCTGGAAGCCACGTGTGAGGGCCTTTCCTGCCAGCCGCAGTGCTGGTTCTTCCACAGCGCCATGGACAGGGCAGGCCCAGAGGGTCCCTCCTCTCTGACCTCAAAGGCAGAGCCTGGGGGGAGACGGCTGGGGTGACTTGGGGATGCAATGACAGGTATGTAGGACTTGTGTGCAGTTTGTTCCATGGGCTTGAAATGCAGGTCACAGGCAGGCCTAGCCTTAAGAAAACCATGTCCCACCACTTGGATTGACACAGGAGATCAACGAGGGGCAGTGGTCCACTCTACAAAAGGATTCTTCACTTTATAAAAGGACTCGTGGTAGTATTTCTTTAAAAGATGAAGGATAAGGATTTGATTTACAAAAATGTCATATACAACTTTTGGAGGGGGACACTCCTATTGCATTAAGCCAGCCTCCCATACACACCCATTTTGACTGAGAGCTACACAGTTGAGGGGTGTTTAAGATTCTGCTAAATGAACGTGCACACGTTCGGGTCTCGGCTGCGGCCTGGTCCCTGACTGGATTCCCCATGTCCTAGAAGTAGGGCTGGATCCTGGGTCATATCAAGACCTAAAGATCCTACCAATCACTGACCTAAAAAAAAAAGTCCCAATTGCCAGGGGAAAAAAAATCCCAAATGCCAGGTATTCTTGGACAGAGTTTGTGCTCAGTTTGGTTTAGAACACCGACCAGACCACTAGCTAACAGACCCCTGCAGCAGGAAGGTCCCCCTGAGCATCTTGGGGAATGCACAGTTGGGGCTCAGCACCAACACACGCCCATCGGCATGCTGGCATTTGCTCACTGCAGTGATGTGTAGCTGAGAACACAGACAAGTAGCTCTGACATGTTACCAGGATTTGAAGCCCACGTGCCCCCAAACAGCGCTTGCTCAATTTCCTCTAATCATTTTTCCTTTCTCTGCCTTCACATCAAGCCCAAAGGGCACACTCATGGCCGTAGGTTTGGTCCCCAGAGCCACAAGGATTAGGAAGGCAAGTTTCACTGGGGAGAAAGCAAAGCTTCACTCTCCAGGGCAAGAAGTAAAGGCTACTAGGTTTTTGACCCTGTAGCCCAGCTAGTTGGGAGCAGGTGGTCCACTGGCCATCTTCTTCAACCAGGCCCTGAAGAAGGCACCTCGAGGCTTGTGACTCTGCAGCAGCTGGCAAGCTGGATGGATCAACACAGGACTGGGTGAAGATGGGGCTCAAGAAATGGGCAGCTATTGGGTACCTATGTATTTGGACAGAGTGGCCACAAAAGCCACCCCAGCCAGTTTGGGAGGGGCTAACGGCAAGGCAGAGGTTCTGAATGCCTCAGGTGAGAGCTGACAGCCCCAGGTCTCAGCAAAGACAGGGCTCCCAAGCTCCAGGCCAAAAGCAGTGCCGCTCAAGCCTCTTACTTGAGGAGTCTTAAGGATTTGGGGAAGGGGAAGACCGTGTCGTCTTCATAAAAAGTACCTACCACTTTGCTCCATTTTTCTGTTCTCCTACTGAGGCAGGAAATGAGAAAGCCAGCCCTAGGGACAGGTTGGGCTTCCCAGAGTTCAGGCATCAAGGAAAGCTCATCAATCCTTTGCTGTACTACAGATCTGCCCAATCTTCACCCACCTGCCCTGAAGCCCACAGTCCAGCGGCCTGAGGGCACCCTCCTGGCTGGCCCAGGATAGTCCCAGACCCATCACCGAGGGCCAGCTCCATCAGTGGCAGGTAGCATGGCAGGGCGGAGGCTGCGGGCTGTGTGCTTGGGTGCAGGCTCTTCTGTGTAGCTGTCCGGGCTGGCTGCCCCGTCCAGGGAGCTGCCACAACTGGAGTTGGGAGACAGCACATCCTGCAGGAGGTCCTCTGGAGGCGCACCACCCCCTCCCCCGCCACCCCCTGCGCCAGCCCCCACCACAGGGTCCTTGCCAGGCTTGGCGCGCTGGGAGCCCTCCTCCTCCTGGTCATTGAGCAGCTTGGCCAGGAAGTTGATGTACTTCATGGCCAGGCGGAGGATCTCATTCTTGCTGAGCTTTTTGTCTGGGGGGTGCGTGGGGATCAGCTTGCGGAGCTCAGCGAAGGCCCCATTCACATTCTGCTGCCGCCATCGCTCTCGGCTGTTGGTGAAGATGCGCCTTACAACTTTGGTATGGGGACCTGGAGGGCGAGAGGACAAGGGTTAGGAGAATGGGTTGGAAATCTCCTCAGGATTCTCTCCTATGAGGAAGGAGAAAAACCATCCATTGGAAACTTGGGAAACCTAGAATGCCTTCTCTCTGTTTACTTAGAAAACTCTTACTCATTCTTCAAAACCCAGTTCATCTGTTTCCTTCTCTCTGAGTGTACTCCTCTCATCCCCTCCAGACATCTAACCATCCACCATGTCCCTACAATCCCTGGCTCTCCATTACTCTTAATCACTGCTGTATGCTTCTGTGCTTCTCTCTCTCTCTCTCTCTCGGTTGTGAGACATTTAGAAACAGGTTCCTCATATCATTCATTCCTTCATTCACTCACTTGTACCAAGAGGCTATTTGCACCAGTTACAAAGACAAACTCTGGAGCTAGACTTTCTGGGCTCAATTCCTGACTATTGCTCACTAGACAGTGACTCTGAGCAAGTTGCTTAAACTCTACCTTAGCTTCATCATTTGTAAAATGGAGATAATACTAGTCACTCAAGTATAAGATTATCACATGGATCTAATAACTAACCCAGGCCAAGTATTTACAACAATACCCACCTTGGATTAAACATTTGTTCAATAAACATTAGCTATTATTATCTGTGTATCAGTTATTTCCTAAAAACCAGGTATTGTGCCAGGCACTAAGGAAACATGGTGAACAAAACAGAGTGACTGCCCTACTGCGGCTTATATTTTAGCAGGATGACAAATGATAAACAAGTAGCAAACAGATAACAAACAGGAGGCTGAATGTAAATAAAAGATAGAAAGGAGCTACTGCATTTAGCTGAGTTGGTTGGGGACAGCCTTTTGGATGAGGTGACATCTATATGGTAAGAACTTCAGGCTGAAGAAGAGCCAACCTGGGACAGGAAAAGGGAATGGCATGTGCAAAGGCCCTGAGCTGAAAAATGGCTGAAGCCAGGCTGGCTGGATTAGTGTGGGTGAGATCAGAGTAGGCCGAGTCCAATCCCACAGTGCTGCAGTAAGGCATGGGGATTTTAGTCTAAGGGTGATAGAAAGTACAAAAGGTTTAGTAAATGTCTGCTGACTGATCTTACTGGCAGGTGGGGGAATGGAGAAGAGAGGAGAGACCAAAGGGAAAAGGATTTACACTGTAGGCTCACTCCCCCAGGAGAGGAGTGGACAGACGACCACACACAGGCTCAACCTGAGGCTCTAGGTAGGCATATGAGGGCTGCCTCGGTCTCTCCAGGTCTACAATGCACTGATTATAGACTGAGCCGATACTCACTAGCATTCGTGCACTAAGACTTGCAGAGCAGTGGCAGATACTAGCATGTATCTTTCTAGCACATACAGTATGCAAAGTACTGTGCACATCCAAGCCTGACCTGGAATTCCCAAAGCCAGGGAAGACTGAGGTGGGCCCTGCTGGTACTTCTGAGCACCTGGGCCAACACAGAGCTGGGCTCCCAGCAGTCCTTAGGAAGCTCTAACTGCCAACACCAGCATATTTGGTTGTTCTCTTCCTCTGACCCCTGGAACCAGACCTTAGAATGTGGAAACTTGGGCAGGGAAGAAGAGGAAAGGAAAAGTCAGGACATCTCCTGAGATGCACTGCTCATTTCACAGCTAACACTGAGGCCAGGACAGAGCAGACCTTGCCTCCAAGGATGGCCCAGCTCATCCGCGCCAACACTTCCTGCTTGACCATCTCTCTCCTACACGTGCTCACGTGCAAACACACAAACACACACAGACACAGACATCCATGTCTTCCTGGGGAGGATCACTTACCCCAGCCACAGTGTCTCTGAAGCTGTCTTTCCAAACCCCAGCAGGCCTCAGCTCAGCTGACTCTTTGCCAAAGACCAAACCCAGGCAGGGAAAAACACAGCACACCTGTTGGGCAGTCCTATCCTAGGTGCCTCAGAGTGAAAACTTGCTGTTCTTCACCTCCAGGACAAGTGGAAGGGAATCTCTCAGTTGTGATACAGGGATAGCCAGCCCCTGCTCCATGACTGATGCTAGCGGATCTTGAGGGAGCTGCTAGGTGGGGACAGGGGACATTATAACTGCTGTCACAGCGAGAGGTAGACAGGCTCCAGAAGGAGCATCTACCCTGAGTCAGGCCCTAAAAACACTTTACCCCACTGTACACTTCAATAATGTGAGGAAGCTATTCTCCCCACTTCACAAATGAGGAAACCAAGGCCCAGAGAAATTCAGCAACGGGAACCACATCAGGTCCTGACTTTAGACCTTGCATTAGTTCCACTACTATGTACTCCTCTTGGTTAAGTTTCTGATTTCAAAGTCCGTGGACTGATCCTGCGCCCTCACACCCTTCCCTTTACCCTCATTTCTGTTCACTCTTCTCTCGCTCCTTCCCAGAGAGCTACCCACCTCTCCACACCTTCCTCTTCCCTGAGTCTGTCTATCCTGTGTGTCTTCTGTCTCCCTCTAGTCGGTCCCTGAATAGATGCTCAGTAACTATTGGCAACATTATGGGTAATGGCTTTTCTAACCCTCCTGCACTCCCACCAAACCCTCACCCCCTTTCCACTGCCTTCCCCTTCTCTTTGCCTGATTTCTGTTGCTTCTGTAGAAAATATCTCTTCCCTGGGGAACTTCAGGGCTGCTCCTGCCTACTTCCTGTTTGGTACACCTACCTCCTTTCTCTAACCTAGCAGCACTAACTCCCCATCACCCTTCCCTCTTGGCCCTAAACGCCAGTGCCCCAGGCTGATTGGGTCTTCCAAGGTCTGTTCCTTGTCCAGACTCCAGCCCTCTCCTCTCCAGAAGACCACAGAGGACTCCCCTCCAGAAGTTCTAGCTCAAACACTTCCCTCCCGCTGGCCCCTTGCATAAACCCCAGCCTGGCTCCAAGGCCTCAGGTACCCTTCTTCAGGAGCCCAGGCCCCAGCCAGGCTGCGTACTGGGAGCACCAGGGATTCCCTCCACATTCCTCAGTTCTGAAGAGCCTGCTCTCCAGCCCCCTGATGCTGGCTGCTACATCAGGTCAACCTTGGGAAGAGGGAAGGGGTCTTCCAAATGCACTCAGTCAACCGCTCCCCCCAAGTTCAGGGCCAAAGACTACTTAGACAGTAAATAATAGCAGGGCTAAGGCCTGCTATTATTAGGGGAAATGAAGGGGCAGTATGGAATCTATGGTGTCAGGAAGGGAACTCTAGGTCTCAACCCTGAGTGTGGAACAAGAAATAAGAAAGTTCCACAATACAAGGACTTAGAAGGAGATCCTTGAAGGTGTAATTTCACCCAAGGAGCAGACTCCAGACTCCAAAAAGGTCTTGGAAGGAAGTGCAGGGAATCCCTGAAGGTTGGTACTCAGTGTAGGGGCACCCTGTGTTTCTGCCCTCCCCCTAGATCCCTGCCACATGTAGAAATGGAGCTGGGTGGGGACTGCAACTGACCCTTAGAGGTTTGGGCTAAACCTCTAAGAACAATGTGTCTTCACGCCCGTGTCCCCTTTTCCCTAGTCCCAGCTCACGTGCAAGGCATTTCCAGCAATTTGGGGTTCCAAGGTAGCCCGCCCATGCATGTGAGACACCTAGGAGTAGTCCCCACAATCCCTCCTTCAGGGGGTTCTAACTAGCATGAGGAGCGAATAACAAAGGTAGGGTCAGATAGACTCACCATCAGTAATCTCCATCTCATAAGGGGAAGGTCTCCTCTTCACTCGGTTGTTGGTGGCAAACATAGGGAAGGCATCTGGCTCCCCAAAGAACCCACTGTGGGAAGGAACAGGCAGACCATAAGATTACATATAGGATAGAGGCTCCTTAGCAATCCTGCATATCCTTGAGCCCGCCATCCCTGGAAATACAAGGGCAACCCTGGTCCCCTGACATCTGAATTGGGGATAGAGGGAGCATGAAACACACACAAATACACACTCACAAGAATACACAGAATGCTCCCACCCTCTCTCTGTGGTGAAACTAGCAAGGGTCACACATCCACACATCCCTACACACACACACATACACACACACACACACACACACACACACACTGAATCAGAGGTGAACATATGGAACAAACACAAAAATAAACACACACACTACAAATAGACATACTCCCTTCCCCCAATCCAAGCACATAATCCACAGACAACCTCCACTCTCAAACAGGTGCTCACCCAGGCAGACATGGCCTTCACACTTGGTGCTGTGCAACTCCAGCACCACAAAAGGGCACAGTGTCCCCTCCCCACAACCTCCTCCCACCTTCATCCTGGCCTCGTGGGGTCTGTGGACAGACAACAGACAGGAACCCTGACTCACCACCGCTGACATTACCACCTCCCCTCATCACCCACTTTGGGCTCTCTACAGCTTCTTTCTGGAGTCTCCTGCTCCAGTCAGTCTGGAGACTCTCTGACTGGCCCACATATCCTTGCCTGTCCCCACCCCAACACTGCCTCTGTCTTTCCACCATCTCAGTGGCCTCAGCAGGAAATGGACACCCTCACACCAAAGGGCAGAGACCACCACAAGAGGCAGAGGGGCTGGGAAGAGGAGAAAGGGATCCACTCCCAAGGCAGGCCCTGGAGCAGAGATTCAGAAGCAGAGGAGGGGGCCACTCCCAATCATCCTCAGATCCTTATCTCTTACCTGTCCCCAGAGGGCTGCAGCTTCCAGAATTTCACAATGGAGCACATTAAGACACACTCTTGCCTGTTTCCCACATTCACCAGACTCCTTCCTGTCATCCCTTACCCTACCCTACAACCACAATGCCCATCGTGCTTCTCCTCCGACCAGCCACATGCCTGCACTCTCCCTGCTCGGCTGACCCACACCCCGGTGCGCCACAGCAGTCACAAGGCACCCTCACATCTGCCTTCGCGCGCGCGGGCACGCACTCACTCCCAGACACTCTCACAGCGGGCTCCTTTCTCACGCCAGCTTCTAGGTTTTGACGCCCATTAGTTTAAAATACCCACCCCCTTCTCTTCTTGAGCTCCAACCACGCATCCCCTAAGTGCAGACGTGGAGCCCCCCCGCCCGCCGCCCTCCCGCCGGGCACTGACCTGCCCAGAGAGGCCAGCGGCTGGCTGAGGCTGTAGAGCAGCGTGCGGCCCGGGACGGCAGGGGCCGCCAGCGCCGGCGGACTCAGCTGCACCATCCGGCCGTCGCCGGGCAGCTCCGCCGGGGCCGGAGCGGGAGCGGGCGCGGGCGCCGGAGCGGGCGCCGGGGCGGGCCCAGGAGGTCTACACAGCTCGGTGGTCGGCACTCGATGGCGCGCTTCAGCCGCCGCAGGGTCTCGGCTCTTTAAGTCTCGCGCGGCGCCGCCCCCACCGGCGGAGCCGCCCCCCGGGCCGCCGCGCGCGCCCAGCTCGATCACTGGGGGCTCGGCTGGGGCAGCGCGGCTCGTTTCCTTGGCGACGCCGTTCAGCAGGACCAGGTGCGGGGGCGCCATGCGGGCCTCGGCCGCCTCCCGTCCCTCTAGTGGGGGGTCACTGCGTGCCGCCTCGCTCGGCGGCCGCTCCGTCATCCTGCCGGCAGACAGAGAAACAAGCGGACGCCCTCTTTAACAACCGCCCCAGTCTGCCGACGTGGGGTGGGTTAAGGGGGTGAAGGCAGAAAGAGAAACTCAGGCACCGAGACGTGAGAAAAGGCGACAAACTTAAGAGCCACGTGACACACACTGGCCCTCGGGGCCTAAAGCCTTAGAGGGACTGGGGAGGAAGAGAAGTGGAGTCTGGTTTGGGAGAAGAAGGGAGGGTGCCCGGGAGACACAGACTGAGGGCTAAAAGGACAGAGATGGAGAAAGACGACAAAGACATTGAAAGTAAAGGGATACAACCAGCGAAAGACAAACAGAAGGGAGAAAAGGAGGAAGGAAATGTAGAAAGAAGCGAGAGAGAAATGTCACCCCCGTCCCCCTTCTCAGGCCGCAAGGGAAGAGGAGGGAACAAATCCCCGACCGAGTTCCTCCCGCCCCCCTTTTGGTTTTGGCGGGGAATCTGTCCGGGGAGATGTGGTGCTTTAAAAACCTCTGCAACCTACAACCACACACATACCTAGAAACCTGGTGGGTGCAAATAGGGAGTTTAGGGAATGGAGGCTACAAGGCCTGCGATCCACTCTGCTGGAGCTGCCAGAGAATGATCCGGGGGGACCAACACCTCCTTTCAACACTAAGTAAATCCACCGTGTGTTCTGTGCAGCGGCTGGAAACCCCAGGCGCCTTTTACTGCAACCAGGACTGGAGGTGAGACATCAGGAAGATGATCTGAGCCCTACCTCTCTACACACTCGAGCCTCTTCTGCTCAGCTGGACTCAGAAGTCAGGTGGGGTCTGGAAAAGAGGCCTGGCTGAGGCAGTATGGAGCCTGAGCGTTCAAAGGGTGTCCCTGAGGCTATTGGGGTCTGGGCTCCCATCCCCACATGGGAAGAGGTGTCATAAAGGCCCTTGAACTCTTCCAGCATTCTGCCTAGGTGTTGGCCTCTGGGAAATACCTCCTTATGCTTTTAAAAGCACTGCACAAAGGCTCAAGTAAACATCATTACTGACTTGGAGATTGGGCCATCCTGGGGACTGCGGCCTTGCGCAAAGTCACACAATTTGCAAGATCAGGACCAGAGCTCTCATCTTACTCTGCCAACATAATCCTCCATATATGACCTCTCATATATATCCCTGTTGGCAAGGACACTCCTCTCCTCCACAACAGCACTCCAGGGCCACCACAGAGGCTCCACTGCCCCACAAGCACTCATTCAATTTCTTTCATCACCCTTCTTTGAAGCCAGTGGAGCCAGATTCTACCAAGAACTCAAACAAAAAATTGGAAGACTCTAGGCCCAGAGATTAGAGTTGCTTGTAAATTGTTTTCTTTAAGAAGAAAGAAAATAAAGAAAGGAAGAAAGAAAGAAAAGATATTCAAAATAAAGTTTCTGTTCTCAGACTTATGTAATTGGGGTATTTTATAGCAGAAAATAAATTCACAGAAATCCAACTTACTCCTAAGCAGAGTCCATCTAATCATTCATGGCAGCCATTGAGCTCCCATTCTGTTACTGCACTGTTCAAGATCAGAGTCGGCCTGGCCACCATCCTCCCACTCCAGAAGAGAAACGGGACTTTCTAAAATCTCTTCTGAAGCTCAGCTCAATTGCCACCAGACACACAAGTCGATGGAGAATCGCAATTCAGGTTTCACTCCTTCCCTGGGTGGACCAGCCCTGAGGCCCAGCCCAGAAACAAAATTGCCTGAGACCTGGTGTTAAGACCTGCAAAGGCAGTGGGCTGGCAATGCTTCATTGGAAGCCAGTTTACGATTATGAAGGAAACAATAGCTCTGTATCCACAGAATGGGACTGCCAAGACACTGCGGCCACTAGAAAGGTACCCAAGGTATACCCGTAGGTCCTTCTGGCTTCCGCAGAAGCAATGAAAGGCACCAGAAACACACCATTCCGTGGCAAAATACACAAGCCCCAAGGTGCTGGCTCCCTGCCTTACTGTCCCAATGCGTGATGTGCCCAGTGACACATGTTTCAGCCCTAGTTTCTAACCGAGTGATAAACGGTATGCACTGCAATCCCCGGACTGAGCTCAAGCTCTCCTTATGACATATTTACGCCCTCTGATTAATTCTAAAGCTCCTCTGCTCAGTGTAGGAGCAGATCTCTGAGGGGTAAGGAGAGTACAAATTCCATATGAGTTGACCCTGGCCCCAAATGCCCTCTCCAGATGCCTATAAATTAATATCTCTCGCAAGCTCCCTGTGGGAAACCTATGATTGGTCCCCAGGGTCTGTGGTGGACCATTCCCTGCCCCTCCCGGGACCTCAGGAAAACCCAGAGGGCTCTTCTGCGACCAGTATCACCCAGGCCAAAGGATGCCCCAGGAGGGCTCACAAGCACTTTCGGTTGTCAGTTTTCAGCGACTAGATCCCATCACTTGGCTTCGTTTAAGATTAAGAAGAAAGCCTAGGTGATTTTTATTTATTTTTATTTGGGGAGGATGAAGGAAAAGGGAGAAGGTTTCAAACGGAATGGCACTAGCGAACCGGACCATCACAATTTATCTGTCTTTGTGCAGCCAAGACCCAGCTCGCAGCACCCAACACTGAATTTTCATCTCCTGTTTCCAACCACCAGAGCGTTTTCGTACGCCTGAGCAAGTCAGGGGGTCCCGGGAGCGCCTGGGCTGTGCGCCTGTGTTTGGGGGGCAGAAGGGAGGAGCATCGGTCTCAAGCAGCTCCCAATTTTGAAACGGAGAATTTCTTATATGATAAACAGCCTCCACCGTGTCTAGGGCCAGAGCCACCGCCTTTGACCCAGCTTCTAGTCTCCACACTGCGCCCACACCCGCACGACCCCCTGGGGGAGCCCCAAGCGCCCCAAGAACCAGCACCGACAGTGAACAGAACCACTTTCAGCCTGCGGCTGACCGAGGGGAGGGGCGGCCCATTGCGCCCCACCCTAGGCCTGCAGCCGGGTCAGGGCCCACCCCAGTCGGGCCGCACTAGCCAGGACGGCTGCGGCCTTCTTCCTGCCGCCGGATCCCTGCGCAGGCGGCTGGCACCACCCGGATACAGCCGCCCCGAGTTTGGCGCCCTGGAAAATGTGCACGGAACCGCTGGGAGCACCCTGCGAGACTGAGGTTCTGTTTTACTAGTTTAGGAAGAAAAAGAACGAGCTGTTTTTACCGAGAGTCGAACAAGGAAAGGGCCCTGCTGAGGCCGTGGAGGCCGCAGGCAGCTGTGGAACCAGAGCCCGGACCCTCCGCTCTGGGTTCGTCCCCCCGTGTCCCCCCAGCTGAGACCGGACTGTGCTCTGTCCTGAGCCTCCCACCCGGGCCGGAACACAGGCCTTCCTGAGCACCGCGTCCAGGGACACCGTCCCCACACTCACCTGGGGCATATTTAGAGAGACGCGCCCCTCTGAACAGGCTCTCCACTCCTCCGCCGGAGAGGGGCGGCGGCCGAGGTCCGGGGCGCGGACGGGGGTCTCTGCTTCCCCCGCTCCCGCGGAGAGACCGGCAGTTAGGCCGCGGTGTGGTCCTGGGCGGTCTGCCGCGCCCAAATCGAGTTTCCAGGAAAGATGGGGGTGGAGAGAAAGAGGGAGGGCGAGAGGGAGGGAAAGAGAGAAATGGGGGTCAGTGGCTGGGAATTACCTCACGTCCTGGCCAACCAGCCCAGGGACTCGAGTAGCAGCTTTCCGCCCCCGACCTGCAGGTGTTTGAAGCTTACCCCCACTCCATGAAAAAGGACCCTACACCTGACCAATCAGGAATAACTGTTTAGTCCAACCACAACAACAGCCCGGCTACAGTCTGCCATGAACATTTTCCGACCCTCCAACCGGGATGTCAGGTTCATTGTGGCCGAGGCTGCGTTCCAAGCGCTGAGGGGTCTACGCGGTTGGTTCCTGAATCCGGGTCAGGCCGGAGCTGCGGCCACAGCGCGCGGTCGTCAGCAGCCTGTCGTGTGTGTGTGTGTGTGTGTGTGTGTGTGTGTGTGTGTGTGTGTGTGTGTGTGTGTGTGTGTGTGTCTGGGGGGGATGTCTGTCATAAAAAGGGAATCTAGTCTTTAAACCCTGGTCCGCGCAGAACCTCTGAGCACTCCCCTGTTCTCTCCATCCATGACCTCCATCCCACCTCCAGCCCAAAGCGAAACTAGAACCTAATTAAAAGACTGCTTTTCCGCAGGAAAGGAGCCATAACCGCGCAGGTCCAAGAAAATGGGGGAGGGCAGCGTATTTTATCTACCCAGGACCCTTCTTTTCTTCCTATGATTAAGAAAAAAAAAAGAAGGAAAAGGAAGGAAGGAAGAAGAGAAGGAAGAAGGAAGGAAAAGAAAGGAAGAAAGAAAGAGAAAGAAAGAAAGAAAAAGAAAAGGAAGAAAAAGAAAAGAAAGATATGGAGACAGAAAGGGACTTTACTTCGGGCGACGAGCACATGATGCAGAATGCAAATGATGTTTTATTGAGTTGTACGCTTGAAACCTGTATGGTTTATTAACCAATGTCACCACAATAAGTTCAATTTTAGAAAAGGAAGAAAGGCAATAACTTCTGACTCCCTTCAACCATCTCTACATAACGAATTTCGATTTTTCGGTTTTCAGATCGACAGAGAAGGGGAGAATTCTAATAATTCCTCGCAGCAATAAACAAGGCGAAGGGAATAAGGGTAAAAAAAAAAAACACCAAAAAAACATTACTGCTTCCCAGGGTGTAGATTTAGTTTACCCCCCCCTTCCTCACACACACACACACTCCGAAGGGTTTTATTTAATTTGTTTTGGCTAAATCGTCCAGTTTATGATCACTCATAGAAGTTTGTATTAAGCAAAGGCTTCCATCTCCCCCCCCCCCCCCCCCGACTTTGGTGGAAATACAGGAGCAATTCTCCCCTGTGGTTTCAATACAATGCGGGAAATTTTCTTTCTCCTCTTATGATCGACATGGGGGAGGGGTGAGAAGAAGGGAAATCCACTCATTCCCGGTGTCTTACGTCCGGATTAACATTTGCTGTATGACTGAGTCTGTGTCCATCCCTCTCCATTTTCTCCCCCTCCCCTAAACCCAGCAATTAAAAACAAACAAACAAACAAACAAAAACAGAGCTGCTAGGAGGAAGCCGTGATGCTTTGTTATGGAGCCAAAAAATCTAAAAGAAAAAGGCGCTTTGCTCCTGGACAACTATTTTAATTAAAATAAGATGATGATGATGACATTAGCAATCACAAGAACTGGCAAAACAAAACCCTTTCTTCCAGAGCTAGGGCAGCACGGACCTGTCCCTCGGAGTTCGGTCACGGTCACCCGATACAACGGGTACCCGACCCACGCGGGAATGTCGCGCACCAGGGAGGGGGTGGAAAAACGTTCCTCGGAGATGATCCTGAGGGTCAGCACACTGGGCGCGAGGCCTGGAGGACGTGCCCATTGTCTTTTCCGGGGCAATGTCCTCTCGGGTGGACCCCAGCGGCTGTATCCGCGAAACGGACCAGAAATGGACAAAGCCCAAGTGCCGCAGAAACCGGAGCCGGAGACGACCGACTAGAAGGCGCTGGCCTTGAGAGCTGCTCAGCGTGGAGCCTGGAAGAGCCTCCCGCTCACCAGCAAATCCCTGAAACACTGAGGCGCAGATCGGCCTCTGGACAGAGCAGCCACCGGTCGGGCTCCGTCTGCCCATCCAGCCAACACTGGCTTCCAAATACATCATGATTTGTAATGAACTGTGCAACCTCTCTCCGCGCCCCCACGCCGCCTCAGTCTGCGCCTCCATCTCTCGCTCCTTCCCCGCTACCCACCAACGACGTGCGAATGCACTTCTAAAGGACACAAGCACACAGACTTACAACCCAGGGGACGGGACCACACCTGGTCCAACCCCACAGAAGGGAAGCAGAGTAAACACAACTCGACTCTGCCCCACAAACCGATACGGTCAGGCCCGCACATTGTCCAACACGACACAACGAAATCGGGCAAACGCAACCGCTCACGGACACACAACCCCGTCTAGTCAAGATCACATACGCCCAACACAACAACGAAACTATTCGGACAGAACCAGACCCGTGTCGAGAAGGCAAACGATTATATATCAATACAACGATGAAAACGCAGAAGGGCCCCGAAGAATCCAAATGTACACACCCAAACAGCGCAGACACCATCCCACTCCGAACGACACAACCGATCGCCTCGAAGACCACACTCGGAAGAAGTCTACACTGCCCGCCGCTCACACACACACTCGCACAATCTCACCGCATGCACACAACCACGAAGAAATGAAAACCAACCACCGCCTCGCGCATTTCTGTATATTGCGTAAGGAAAAAGGGGAAGGAAGGAAGAGAGTCTCCGAGGCGGGAGGGGCGGCGGCGGCGAGCGCGACGGCGTCCGTGGAAAATGCCCCCCATCGAAAGAAACCGAGGAGAAAGGAGCGAAGAGCTCTTCTGTGAGTGGGGAAAGTGGGGGGAAATGGATGGGGAATTCCGTGGGAGGCCGTAGGTTGCTTCCCTCTAGAAAAAGACCAGAGTGAATGCTCACGTTTTGCAGCTACGCGGGGATGCGTGTGGCCATTTTGAGGCCTGGTCCTTAGTGCGGAGGCCCTCCCCGCCCCCTGCACCCCGCCCGCCGCCCGCGCGCGCGCCGCACTCGGCTCCTCCACTAACTCGCTCTAATCCCGCTCACGTTCCAGGCCTCGTTAGCATGGGCCGAGGCGCGCCGGGGCGGTGTGCGCCGCGGAGATAAGGCGCTGCCGCGGGTCCGCTCGCCCTCGATAAGCGCCTCGGCCATTATGGGCCAAATGATTCATTTTAATTTGGCAATTTCACCAAAGGGAGTGGGGACTGGTTGCGTGGAGCTGGGACCGGCTCCGGAATGCGCGGCGCAGAGAATCGGGCGCGCTGTCTAGGACCCGGCTGGTCCAGCCCCATTTCTGATCCTGAGGCCTCTTGGGGAAAACCGGGCTCCCCACCACCTCAGACCCTCCCTCGGCCTTCCAAACACCTTTCTTCAGCGACTCCCAAGCCAGCACTCTGTCCCTGCCTCCGAAGACCAGGACACCAAAACCATCGTTCCCAACCCTTCCCTACAATACTGTTTATTCTTTCTCCAGTGTCCTAGACACCCAGATTTCGCTGGGCAGCTACTCCCTGATATCCCACCTTCTTCAGCCCTGGCTCTTTTTCTGCTCTAAAATGGAGCCTGCTTGCCTGCAGTGTCAAGGACTGAGCTCACACCAGGCGCTCTATGGAGGCAGAACTGCTGTCAGTGGAGAGATTAAAATGTCCATCCTACTGCGTTTCAGGCTGAGATCAGAGCCCAGGAATATTATTCTCCCATAATATTTTAAACATTTTAATCTTGCTACTGAAGCACTGTCCTAAGAACTCTACAGATATTAACTCATTTAGTTTTTTTAAAAATTCTGAGAGGTTGGTGCTATTAATATTCTCATTTTACAGGTGAGGAAACTGAGGCACAGGGAATAAAAGTAATTTCCCCAATGTTACATATGTAGTGAGTGGTGGACTTTGAAGCAAATTTAGCACCAGAGTCTTCTCTGGTGACCAAGAAGGGCAGATAGAGTTTAGGCTTGGGGGAGGAGGAATCTGGGCTCTACTCATTGACAACAAGAATCTGTACTGTAGGGTCAAAATCTGGGTTAAGGGAGAGGCAGGCGACTGGGGCTCAGCCCATGGAAGGTA
Organism: Saccopteryx bilineata; assembly: GCF_036850765.1. Lineage (NCBI taxonomy): Eukaryota > Metazoa > Chordata > Mammalia > Chiroptera > Emballonuridae > Saccopteryx > Saccopteryx bilineata. Next base: position 254,797,544 of record NC_089492.1, on the reverse strand, counting down.
TCTGGGTTTATTTTCTTAAGGTGAAGTAGAAATAGCACAAGTTCAAATTTTACAAGTCACTTAGCTCTGAACCTCAGTTTCTTCATCTATAAAATGAAGAGATAATACCTACCTCACAGAGTTGTTGCGAGGATTAAATAAAATGATCCGTAAAAGGTGATGGTGAGGACAGCAATCTATGAAATCTTACCTAGCCCAGAGCCCAGGATGACATCATATGCACTGTATGGGGGTTGTGTCTATTATTACAGAGAAAAAAAATTAAAGCATAGAGAGATGTGACTTGGCCAAAGCTTTTAGTGACCTAGAGGAAAAGCCAAGACCCAAGGTCAAGTTTCCAGTTCCCAGTCCACAGCTCAACCCACAATGTGAGGCTGCTTTGTCCTTCCAGAATCTCTGGTCTTGAGCTTCTTTTTAGACCTGATAATTAGGGGAAAACCCTTTGCCTGGCCACAGACTCAGTCCCTGTCAAGGACTGAGCCTAGAGTGTGACTGTAGTCTGAGTCCTGGTCCCTCCTTGGCCAGCAGGACAGTTCTCCATAAAGACCAGTTGCTTCAGTGCAGCCATCTGTCCCCTGTGATCCTTTTGTGCTCTCTGGTGGAAGTCAGGGTGACCATGTGGGTACAGGTAACCTTTACAGAATTCCATGGAGGAAGGGCCATCTTGCCCTGAGAAAAAGAGTCTAATTCCACAAGGCCTCCCCTGGCCCAGCTATACAAACTGCTCAGCAGGGACCCTGAGGAGGGCCCTCTGTGTTCTGTTCAGTGCCCCCCCCCCCATCCCATGGCTCCAACCCTGCCTTTTTACTATTATCAAACCAAACTCTCCCTCCATTGTGCCTTAGCTTCTGCTGTCCTTCTTCTGCCTTATTATCCTCCTCCTCCTCTCACATCATCCTTCCAGACTTAATCTTCTGTCACTTCCTGCCTGAAACCTCCCTGCAAGTGGTTGACTTTCACCTCTCCCTCCCCTGGTCTCCACTGCCTTTGCTTGGCTTCATCACTTATAGAAAGGTTTGGACTCATATAATTCTGACTTCAAAGCCCTGCTCTGCCATCCTTGGGCTGTGGCGCCATTGGGCAAGCCCAGCCAGGGAATGCTTCCCTGAGAAATAATGCCTGGACTCAGATCTATGAATGGGACCTGAGTGGTGGGTAGAGGAGTGAGCATCGAGAACCTTCTAGGTGGCTGGAGGGCTAGAGCAGAAGGGCTTCAGGTTCATGAAAGGAACAGAAAAATAGTCTAGTATGACATAAGCAAGCCTATGGACAATTCAAAGGACTTTGAGAGAACCATTTATGTAGTTTATTTGGTTTGAGGAGAGGTGTAGGGTCCTATAGGGGATCAGATGTGCATTTCTAGAATGTCTTTAACTGCAAGGTGGAGAAGAGGTGTGTAGGGGTGGGAAGGACGTGGGGTCACCAGTTCTTAGGCCAATGGCATGCCCATGAAAGGGGGATTGGAGCATGGACTGGGATGCTGGCAGAAGAGATGGCAAGAGGCAGATGAAGATGATCTGTGTTTAGGATACAAAACCGGGTTTGTAAGAATTTAGGGGCTGTAGAGGAAGGAGAAATCCAGGCACTCTCAGGGGTTTTGGTTCTTTCCTTAGATGGTCACGTAGAGGGCAAAGGACATAGAGGAGGATTCTGCATTTGGTTTTGAATTCCTTGACTTTAGGTACCTTAGAGGCACCTACAGGCTGCTATTTGTGTACCGGGTAATGACCTTGCCCAGGAGCCCTGGGGAAGAAACAGGGATGCAAGGGTTTTGTCAGTCCTGCCGCAGAGTGTGCCCGGAGAGGTGACGTTCACCATCCCCTCTATTCTCCTCTGCCAGCTGGTTCAGACCTTTCCCTCCGCCAGGCGACCCCCCCTCCCCACCCACCGTCAGCGCCTGGGCCTGGGGGCTCATGTCTGCACCCTCCTCTTCCCGTTTCTGACAGTCGGTGGAAAAACGGAAACTGTGAGCTGAGCGGGGAGCCGCCCGAAATAGCATCTGGTGCCTGTCGGTCAGCGCTCTGTCCCAGCGTCCAGGAGCGGGTGACGCCGCTTGCGGCCCCGCCAGGAAATGCCACCCCTCCTCCGCCCGCCCCAAGCAGGGACCTTGGCGGGCAGGAAACTCGGAGCTCCTCAGTTGGGGGTGTCAAAGGGGAGGAGAGGTTGGGACCCAGTCTGGTTGGTCTGGAGCCTGGTTCTGGAGCTCAGCAGCCTGGAGAGAACTAAGCCAATATTTGGGCCTGAGGCATTGTCACCACCCTCTGATCTGTTCCCCACCCCCACTCAAGGCTGGATTCTCCCTAAACTCCAAGTGTGAAGCTCTCATTTCTGCCTATCCTGACTCTCTGGGCCACTGAACTCTGAGCTCTCTCCCTCGATCCTGCCCTCTAGGGCAAAGCAGTGTGTTCACTCTGGTGGGCAGCCAGGGTTAGTTGCCATAGGTACATGTATATGGCAGTACTATGTGCCAGGTACTGACCTGACCACTTCATAAATATTAATTCAGTTAATCCTGACAACGACCCAGCGGAATAAGGACTACCATTACCTCCATTTTGTAGGTAGCCAACTGCGGCACGGAGGGGTTGAGCGGCTTGCGGAGAACACTCAGTTGGCTAAGTGGTGGAGCCAGGGTTCATACCTCGGGCAGTCTGGCTCAGCCTGTGCCGCCACAAAAGCAGCAGACCAAGTGCAATAGTCAGGCAGTCCCAGTTCCCAGCCCTGCTCCCGCACTTGCCAGCTGTGTGTTTCTAGGAAAGTTACTTAATCTCTGAGTTTCTCTTTTCTAATTCTACAGACAGGAGGTGACAGTTGTCCATCTGCCATAGTGTTCTTAGGATTATTTTTAATCCTGATTTATGGAGATGTCATTGTTTCCCCCTCCCCTTCCATAGGACCGTTGTTTCCATTTTTGTCCCTATTGCTTGCCCTGGAAGAACACTTGCCCTATTGGTAAGCAGGCCTGAGCCCAGAATTCTAAGACTGAAATGTGGGGAGAGTCATCTCTGTACTTCCAAACTTCAGCGCTGCCGTCATGATTCTCAGGGATGGAGAGGATGTCACTCTAATTCAGTGATTCTCAAGGTGGACCATCAGCCTCACTTGGAACTTGTTAGAAAAGCCCATTTTCAGGCCCACACACGCCTGCAGATCAGAAACTCAGCAAGGGTGGCCCAGAAATCTAATGTCCGGGTGATTTCTGATGTGCACAAAAATCTGAGAACCATCACTCCAGTTTATAACCCTCCTCTGTAGCAAAGACCAGTGTGAAATGATTAAATGTATTAAGAAGTGCTTCCTGGCCTGACCTTTGGTGGTGCAGTGGATAAAGCATAGACCTGGAAATGCTGAGGTCGCCAGTTCGAAACCCTGGGCTTGCCTGGTCAAGGCACATATGGGAGTTGATGCTTCCAGCTCCTCCCCCCTTCTCTCTCTCTGTCTCTCTCTCCTCTCTAAAATGAATAAATTAAAAAAAATTAAAAAAAAAAAGTGCTTCCTAATGTGGTTTTTTTTTTTTGTTTGTTTTTGTTTTTGTTTTTTTGTTTTTTTGTTTTTTTGTTTTTTTTTTCATTTTTTCTGAAGCTGGAAACGGGGAGAGACAGACAGACTCCCGCATGCGCCCGACCGGGATCCACCCGGCACGCCCACCAGGGGCGACGCTCTGCCCACCAGGGGGCGATAATCTGCCCATCCTGGGCGTCGCCATGCTGCGACCAGAGCCACTCTAGCGCCTGGGGCAGAGGCCACAGAGCCATCCCCAGCGCCCGGGCCATCTTTGCTCCAATGGAGCCTTGGCTGCGGGAGGAGAAGAGAGAGACAGAGAGGAAAGCGCGGCGGAGGGGTGGAGAAGCAAATGGGCGCCTCTCCTGTGTGCCCTGGCCAGGAATCGAACCCGGGTCCTCCGCACGCTAGGCCGACGCTCTACCGCTGAGCCAACCAGCCAGGGCCCTAATGTGGTTTTTTTTTTGTTGTTTTTTTTTTAAACAGAGACAGAGAGTCAGAGAGAGGGATAGACAGGGACAGACAGGAACAAAGAGAGATGAGAAGCATCAATCATTAGTTTTTCGTTGCGACACCTTAGTTGTTCATTGATTGCTTTCTCATATGTGCCTTGACCGTGGGGCTACAGCAGACCGAGTAACCCCTTGCTCCAGCCAGCGACCTTGGGCTCAAGCTGGTGAGCTTTACTCAAACCAGATGAGCCTGCGCTCAAGCTGGCAACCTCGGGGTCTTGAACCTGGGTTCTCCACATCCCAGTTCGATATTCTATCACTGCACCACCGCCTGGTCAGGCATCTTCCTAATGTTTTGAAGCCATTTTGCTTTCCCTAACCCACACTTTTTACAGGAGCACACAGAAGACTGAAGCTGCCGTCCAGACGTATGGAACACTCACATGTGCCTAAGCTTATCTGTTCTCCCAAGCAGAGAAGCCCAGACAGCTCTGCTATCAATGGTTTCGCTCCTTAAGCTGTCAGAAAAGGACAGAACATGTTGTGGCCACCAGCCCTCTGGCTAGCAAATAGATCCTGGCCATCACTCAGGTAGGGCCCTGGCCCTTTTGTACCAGTAAATACTTGCGGGCAGACCTTGAATCACTTAAGAGGACTATATGAACTGAGCACAAGCTGTGTGTTACCTGCACCTCTCCTTGTTCTGTTCTGTCATTTCATCTACCACACTAACCTGCCAGGCTGTGACCCCAACCTTAAGAGATGAGGAAAGAGACTTATCTCATCCAAAGTGACTCATCTGGTGGCACCCATATCAGCTTGGACCCAATGTCCTCTCCATTCCTGATAGTTGTAATGAAATATTTGCTATTTTGGGAAAACTACTTCAAAGTCTTGGACATGGATAGCACTGTGATATGTCCTGGTTTAAATCCTTTGTGACACTATAGGGGATAGGCAAGTAGCCCGCAATCTCATAAAATGATACTCAGACTCTCATTGGGAAATGCAAACAAAAATTGTGATGAGATTACTGACACACCCACTAAAATGGTTAAAAGTTAAAAGATTAATAATACCGATATCAAGTATTGGTGAGGACGTGGAGCAGCTGGAATTCCCTTACATTGTTGAAGGGAATGCAAAAATGACTCAACCGCTTGGGAGAACACTTTGGCAGTTCTTTATCAACATACAGTTTATAAACACACACCTTCTTGGGAGAATTAAAAAATATACACCTACAGGAATGCTTGTACACATATTCATAGTAGCTTCATTCATTATAATTAAGAACTAGAAACAACCCAAATGCCCATCACACAGGTGAATGGGTAAACAAATTGTGGTATGTTCCTGCAATAGAATACTACTCGGTAATAAAAAAGAACCAAACTACAGATACATGCAAGAATATGGAATAATCTCAAAGACGTTGTGTTTAGTGAAAGAGGCAAGACACAAAGGAATATGGAGAACTTCCAGCAGAAAAGAACTTCCTGTCTCCAGATCCCCCTCCTGTGTCACCTAACATTCCTTCAAAATGGTGCTGACCACACGTATCTGGTTGTCTGTGTACTCCACCAAGCCCCTCAAAGACAGGAACTAGCTTATCACAGAGTAGGAGTGCCACAAATGTATGATGAACACGAGTGACAGTGGCAGACCTGGAGAAAGAAATTGAGTGTGAGGCAGGCACACTACACAGGAAAAATGTGGGCCATGAAGTTAGAGGAAGCCGAACTGGCCAGCCCTCCGGGTCCTAGAAACCAACCACAGAGAACATGTAAGTGCCCCTGTAAGGCCCCTGTCAGGGAGAGAAGGGGTTCCGTGATTATACAAGCTGTGAGTGGCAGTCCCCTTTGGGGGCAGACCCCAGAAATGCAGGCCTTGGTGGTGGTGGGGGCGGTGGACTCTCTGTATCTCCACAGACACTCTCTGTGCTGGGTGGGAAAGGAAACACAGGCAGGGGCTTGGAGAGTCACAAAGCAAGGCCATCTAGGGCAATTCTGGGGGGGTTGAAGCAAGTCACTCATCAGGACTGACAGTGACAGCCATATACCTGCCTCCCTTTCAACCAGTCAGTGTCTATGACCTGATATCCTACCAAGGTAGGAGTAATGGGCTTTAAGGAACTGAAACAGTTTACTTTAACCCTCTGCTCTCGGGAGAAAGAGAGGCAGGGAGAAAGGAGGAGAAGAAAACATGGGCTCTGAGGCCAGACAGACCTGAGTTCAATTCCTGGCTTCACCTGTGTGACCTTGGGTACATCACTTTAGCACTGAGACTCCATTTCCTCTTAGGGATAATTCTGACAATGCTCAGATTAAGAGCAAGCACTCTGAAGTGAGCCTGCCAGGGTTTGAATTCTGGTTCTTCATGTTGGCTGTGTGTCCTTGGGGAAAGTTACTTAACTTTTCTGTTCCTATTTTCTATGCCATAAAATGGGAGATAATAAAATTAATTACTTCATACAGAAGGTGTGAGGAATAAATAAGTTAACAAATGTGCAGGGCTTAGAACATAGCAGGAGTGTTCAGTAAATGTTAACTAGTGGTATTACCTCACTGAGATGTTATGATTAGATAAGAGAGCAGACGTAACAGTGCTTTCCCCTATGACCCTAATGATCGATCCACCATGCAGCAGGCAAATAGCACCAACTCCATAACAGGTCATTTCTGATCTTCAAAAAGATCTCAAAGCATAATCTCATCTTCATTTCTCCCATCTTGTCCTCATCCCACTGTCCTGAACCAGGATCCGTTACTGGTCTCATCATGTTTTTGTCCTGATTCTCTGTGGTAGGGAGTACATCTATGAGTGTTTGCATGTGAAAGCACACATTTGCTTCTGTTACTTCACAGCCTTACTGTGAGGTGTAAATGAGATTCTGAGTAGAACTTTGAGAAATATTAGATGTGGTTCTGCACATGTGTCTGTGCATGCATAAATAGTTTTACAGTGGCAGGGTCTAACAGTGCCTCCTCTTTCTCCATTATGCTCCTTAGGGTCTAGCACAAGGATCCAGACATTGCAGGCACATCTAGCAGATCTTGTCCCTATGACTCTTCATTGGACAAAGGGATCATACATACTTTCTGACCTTGAGGAGCTCCAAGCCAAGGGTATGCATAACCAAATACAGACTGGTTGTAATAAATTTGTAAGAGGACAAGAAGAGATCTAAAGACGGGATTATGGAAAGTCAAAGGAGAAAAGTATCACTTGCACAAGAAGGCTCTCAGATTTCTTGCAGGATGGGATTTGGGTGGGAGTCGACTTTAAGCTGGGTTTGAACTGATGGGGGATTTGGAGGTAAAGGGAGCAAAGTGAGCAGAGCAAGAAAGGTGTGCATGGATGCGTGCACACACATGCACACACTCACAAACTGCCTCTTATTTACTATTCCCCTTTATGGTATAAAGGGGAACAGGTGGGCCTTGGTCTGACTGCTTGATACCTAACTTACTGACTCAGATATCTTGGCATATAATAGTATGCTCTGGGAAGCTAGAGCCCTGAGTTCCAGTCCCAGCTCTGTGCTTACTAAACTATGTGAACTTGAACAAGTCCCTCCTCTTCTTTGGGCCCCAGTGTCCCCATTTGTACAATGAGGAAAAGTGATTTCTGAGGGTCCTGCAGCTTGGATACCCGATGTCATAGTTTCCATTATGTTTTTAATTAGTCCCCCTTGCCCTCTGGTCCCAGACCTCCCGTGAAGAGACAGGACACAGGGCTCTCCCCTAATCCGTCCTTTTCCTGGAGTTCAGTCACTGACCAGGAAGTGGGAAAGCAGGATTTCCTCTGAGGATATTCTCTGTGACCCAGACAGTTCCGGTTTGGGAAGCAGGGAGGAGATAAGGGACATCACTCAGGCTTCCAAACCCTGAAGCCCCTTTCTGCAGGTTTGATGTCTTCTTCCATGCTGAACTTTGAACTTCTTAAAATCAGGGAATGTGTAATTCAGAGCTGGAAAAAAGGCATGTTGGTATCCCTTTGAACAGATATTATTACTCAACATTTTGGTGGGGAAAATGGTATTCTATTTTTCTTTTTAAATTGTGAAATACATGAAGCATTATAAAAACTAGGAAAATCCCCTTTTCCTCATCTCTGTGGAAATTCTTAAGGCTCAACTCCAGTGACGTCTTATAGAAGCCTTTGCCGCCTCTGGACTTGTAAACCACTCCTCACACCATTTGTGAATCATTGTTCATATAACCATAGTATGTCAGAGATACATGGCTAACCCTTTCACCTCAAAAATTGGGAAACTAGTCTAGTGACATGAGGTTGACTTGCCCAATGTCAGAATTTGGGGCGGAGCTACGAGAACCTGATTGTTGCTGACTTCTAATTCTTTTACATGTATATTTTACCCCTTTACTTATCTTTGGTTTCCTGTCCCCAACCCCCTCCTCTAACGCTGAATCTATTCATATCTCTATGCTTTCCAACAAGCTCTTCTATCAGAACTATCACCTCTTTTCTTTCTCTTCCCCATTGCTCCTGCAAGATTCTAGAAAAATCCAGAATGTTGTAAGAATAACCCTTCTCCAAACTCCTGATAATATATTCTCCTATGGTATATAGTTTTATTATAATCACCGACCTCCTTGCATTGCTAATGTTTGCATCTATCCCCTTTTAGAGTTCCTACAGGGTAAATTTGTCTTGTTTATCACCTTATTTATGCTCAGCACCTAGCTCAGTGCCCAGGCGAACCAACATCAGTACCTGTTGAAGGATTAGGAGCAAAAAAGGTGCTGATGGGATTGGAAGCATGGAGGGAGTGGCACTGCTGGGCTAGATGCTAGGGAAGGACACTAGATTATTACCTATACATGAGTGACTTTGGCCATTATTTGTGTTTGTCTCATCAACGGAAAAAGGGGGTCAATGATACTGCCATACATGGGTTCGGTTTTGTAAGTATTAATATGAGGAAATATGTGGAAAAGCACACTTTGAAAAGTGTGAAGTAGTCTGCCAACCTAAGACATTACCATGAAGTTTATTTTGTAGGCATAAAGGCCTCTCTAGGAGGCTAGTAGCAAAGGTTCTGCTCTTATGAATAATGTCTAGAAAAGAAGGGCACAGAAAAATCTTTTGTTCCTCTAATTTCCTGGAGCCCTTATAGTAGACTCAGTATGAGTTTGCCAGGATGAAAATGATTGAAATGAACCCTTTAACATTAACATAGGTAGTTGGGGTTGCCTATTTCAGGACTCTTAGGTTGAAAAAAAAGTCATTTCTGGTCTTGGCTAAGAAACAAGAGGGCTCCTTTTGGGGGGAAATATGGCAGGGCAGTTTGGAAGACAGTGTATATTTGAAGACAGCATTGACTGTTGTATTCAAAATCATTCATTCAGCTCAAGATGTTTTTTTTGTCGGAAGCTCTTTCTGAATTCTCAAGCTCAGAGAAGTTGTTTTCCCAGTGGCTTAGCAAGAGCTTGAGCTCTGGAGTTGTACTTGAACTTGAATCTCTCAGAGCAACGTACTTGGGTAAGTTACTTCCCTAAGGCTGTTCCTCATCTATGAGGATGACAATCACCAGTTGGAGTCAGCCAGGAGGCTTAAATGAACTAGTGCATATTAAGTGCTCAGCATAGCACCGTGTTAGCACATGGAGTCCTAAAAAGATGGAAGCTCTCATGATTACACTTCTATAGCTCCGTATCGTCTGGATCACTTGTTTTGGCTTTTCATCATATACTGTTATGTGACTGTTTGCAGGGTGTATTTTTCCCTAGTCTTTATAGTGGCAAAAGGCAAGGTTTATGCCTAACATTCTACAACCACTTCTGCAGAATTCTAGCACAAGTGGCAAGAGGACAAGTGAGCATGGAGTAACTAGCCAGCAAGGGCCTCAGAGGTTGAGTGAAGGCACATTTGGTGGGTGGGTGTGGGGGGTGGTGCCAATTGGCCAAGACCCAGACTAGTGGGTGTTTCTGGATAACAAAAGTTCCATTAATTTGCTTATTTCATTTGAAGTAGCATAACCATATCTATAAACAGTATACAGGGGATGAAAGAAAAAAAATTCAGAGAAATGTCACTTGAGAAGCAATCATCCCATCTCTTAATCCAATTTTCCTAGTACTAATGCTTTTTACCAAAGAAGCCTAAATGCTATCATAGCAATTAGCTTGCCAAATAACTTCCTCTAGTAAAACACTCTTCTTAGAGAACTTTCTAGAGTAGGCTTCAGTGATGGTCCCTCTTCTCTGGACATGTATTCAGTAGAAAGAGACATGTTCTGTTGAATTAATCTGTAGTCTAAATTCATTCCCCAAAATTGCGTGTCATATAAGAGGCCTTAAATTAGATGTGGTAAGAGAAGTGATGGAAGTAGATCTTGCCTGAAAAGCTTCAGGTTGTTTTTATTGTTCAGATACAGAGCTTATTTGGTGTGATAACAGTATAATTGATAGGCTGTCAGTTAACTCACTAACTTTCCCTGTTTTTGTTTTTCCAATAATGTGTAATATAAACTGTACTTACACTCTCTTGAGCGAAACACTGAGGGCTAACGTTAAACAGAGCACACACAGTGCTCTGTGAATCTGACATGGGCAATTTCGTTAAAAATTAACTCAATGAAATCCGTAAGTGGACTTTCGTGCAATTTATTAAAATAATGAAAGCCTCAAACAATGCCAATGGAAACAAAGAGAAGCACAGAATCATCATTGCCATTCACTTGTCTTGATTTTAACCTGAAAGAGTAAGGCTGACCATTCAGCCTCTGGTTCCAGTGAGAAAGAGCAGAGCCACCATGTTGCTATACTTGGGCTTGCTAACTATACATTGAATCAAAAATGATGACTTCAGAGAGCCCCAGCTGGGCTGGAAAGTATATTAAGAGATCCAAAGTCTATTTCTTGCCAGTTTATATATTAAGATTTGATGTAAGGCAATGACATCTTAACTTCAGAAGAGCTTTATCTCTCAAATGAATAAGTTTTCATTTATATTCAGAAATAACAATTAGAAATTAATATTTAAGATGGGAGAAAAGGGAATAAACTATTGATACATTCCACAACTTGGAGAGATCTCAAGGACCTTGTGCTAAGTGAAAAATCAATTTCAAAAAGTTATATACTACGGTTCCATTTTTATTAAAATTCTCAAAACGACAAAATTCCAGTGATGGAGAACAGACCATTGGTTGTTAGGGGTTAGGGTTGGAAGAAGGGTAAAACTAGTTTCTTTGGGGTGATGGAACAGTTCTTTCTGTATGCTGATTGGATGGCAGTTATGCAAATCTACCAGTAGTGATACAATTTCATAATTACACACCAAAAGGTAATATCAATTGAGTGCATGTAGAAACTTGTAAAGCCTGAGAGGTCTGTAGTGTAGTTACTAATACTGTACCCACTGTCAACTTGATTTTGATCATTTACTATGGTTATGTTAGATATAATTATCATTAAGAGTCACTGGGAGAAGGGTATACCCAAACTCTATACTATTTTTGTAACTTTCTGGGGCCTAAAACTTTTTTGTTTTGTTTATAAGTGGAGAAGAATATGCTATAGCAGAGGACAAAGGAAAAGTCAATCTAGACATTTTTTATTAAATTTAATAGATATTTTAGTTCTATTAAAAATTAAAACTTTGAAAAACTCAGTTTTTAAAACACACTCATACCTAATAATTTTCTTGTTCTGTGATAGTCCTTATGTTGAACATGTTACATTACCTCAACCCATCATATTGCAAAAGTTTCTTCCACAGAATTTAACAGTATGCATCTTAAAATGATATGTATATCCCTTGTATAAATAGAACTTAAATTATTTTTTAAAAACAAAACTTTCCCCTTAAACTCAGTAAGGATTGATTTAGCTAATTTAGTCAGTCATGATAACTTTATGTTCTTTTAGGTACTACTGCATAGATGCAGAGATACAACATGCTAGGAAAACATTTATTTTTCAAAATGTATGGTATATAAGAGCAGTTCAGATTCAGAGTTGGATAGCGTCTCTTTTTGTGGAAATAACTGATCTCGTGGTTTGTTTTTAAAGGTTTCAGTGACACTGAAAATCTCTAACAAAGAGAGCTTAGCCCTCTTAACTAGTTAGCCATCAGGTCCCTTCTTCAGGTCTTTGCAATCAGCTGTTACCAAAAAATAAGTAACAGCTATTATACCCCTAGAATATTTAGGAATCCCCAAACTACCAAAAGGCTCTGGCTTCTTTATCTTCAGAAGACATCCTCTCCTCGTTATCAGGAATGCAGGGAGTTAAAGATTTAAAATAATTTTGGCAACTGTCTGAGACGCTTTACATCTAAGAAGGTGCCTACGGAATTCATACTATTCATTTGTTTTGAAGTTTCAGAAGGTTTCAAACTTTCAGGAAAAATTAGAGTGTCCCTTTCATTTTCTTTCTCAGGATGTTGGGTAAACTCTGCTTTTCCAGTTTGAAGGTTCACTGCAGGACTTGACTTAAGGTTCTTTAATAAGAAAGCTGGGTTTTCATTCAACTGCTGAGCTGCTTTTGGCCGAAGAACTTCATTTGTAATATTTCTCAATACTGGCACATCTGTGTGGGTGCCCAAGGATTCACAGGTATTACAATTAATTATTTCACAGGCATTCCTAGAAGGCTCCTTTTGACAATCAAGTTGTTCAGGTATGGATGTGAGGTTTTGATTCAATACATGTTCACTCTTGTTATCCATGTTCTTAGGAGGCTCCTCTTCATCTTCACTATTGTCACTGCTTTGTATGAGTCCATATCTCTTCATATATTTTTTGGTTGCAAATGACATGTTTGGTGAAATTAAACTAAGCCCCACCGTGCTTCTGTCTGTATTAATGTGTAGAAGGCTAAAAGATGAGTCACAGTTATTTTGGTTTGATCGAGTGAGAGACAGTTGTGACAGCTGATTTTCATTTAAATATTTCAGAGCTATAGCATTTGCCTCCATGCTCAAATCCACACTGTTAGGGCTTAAACCACTCATGCCGACATTAGCAAATGACATATAATTTAATCCAGAAATCACTGCTTCAGGGCTGATGCATGCCAACACACTGAAAGACACAATGCAGTAGGCCATCATTTATCTTATTTTGAGTACCAAAGAGTGTTATTCTAAATGTGTTTCATTCTATGAAAGCAATAAAAAGTCTTCAGCTTTAAGCCTCATGTTACTTTTTATCTGAGTGCTCAGACATCTAAGTCTTGGTGATTCAGATATATTCAAGGAATAAATATGATAACCTAGAAGGTAATCCAGGATACACAGACTGGAACACAAGTTAATTTTCCTAAATTTAAATAACAGTCATGGTTTTAAAACAGAATGCAGGCCTGAAAATGTAAAAGTCATTGTTAAGGTAAATACTAGTAAAGTAAGACAAAAATAGAAAACACATTTGATCATCTCTGGATACGGACTATTGTGCATGTGTGTGTGTGTACATTGATTTTCTTTCACTGGATATAACCTTCAACTCATCTTGGCTGGCATTATACCATTAATGTTAACTGACTTGCCTTTCCCTTTATAGCATAAATACTTATGGATGCTAGGCATTCTGCTAAACATTCATTCTCTTATTTAATCTTCACAGAAACCTTTCTCAGAGAGGTCATCCTTATCAAATATCTCAACTTTATCATCCACTCCAATACCTCACATTTTCCTTTCCTGCTCTTCTGTTTTCTCCTTAGCATTTATGGCTATCTAGATATACTTAACTCACATTTCTTTATTTAGCCCTGACCAGCTGGCTCAGTGGATAGAGCATTGGCCCAACGTGCGGATATCCTGGGTTCGATCCCGGTCAGGGCACTCGAGACATGACCATCTGCTTCTCCCCTTCCCACTCCCCCTTCTCTCCCCCTCTTGCAGTGTTGAGTATTGGCCCCAGACAGGGGATGCTGGGTGGATTCCAGTAGGGGAGCATGTGGAGTCTATCTCCCCCCTTCTCATTTAAAACAAAACAAAACAAACAGAAAGCCATTTCTCTTTTATTGTCCAGATCCCTTATGAAAGCCCATGAACTTTTGTGCGATTCTGTCTCCCACTACAGTATCCTTGGTGCCTGGTAACAGGCACTCAATAAATATTTACTGAATGAATAAAAGTAGGTACTATTATTATCTTTATTGTACAGTTGAGAAAACTGAGGGAATAACTGGCAAACTGAGAACAAGTCTACCTTACTCTCTGGGGTTCTATAACCACTGTTTCATTATACTGTATTCAGCAACTTATATTTGCTATCAGTTTTTCTGTTCCCTAAAAACTAAAGTTTTTGGTGTACTATTTGTTATAGCAAGCAATATATTCTAGTCAAAGAATAAGCTATAACTTTCCATATCATTCAGTGAAGAAATTCAGCTGTCTTATATGGCCAACCACTGTGTGCATCCTTATCCCTACACAACCCAAATAACTCTCATCAGTAATATTCCCTGAAAACCAGTGATGTCATCAGCAGGCAATGGGACAGTATGCTCAATATGCTGGTTTTTATATGGAATTTTTCCATAACCTTCTTGCTACTTAATGCTTTAGAGACTGTCTAAAATATAAATAAGATGAATGAGATACTACCGATTTTTAGATATTATTTTTTAATTAAAATAATTTAGTGATGTTTAGAGAGAGAGAGAAGACCGGAGGGGGGGGGAGTGAAAGGGGAAGGGGAAGAGGGAGAAGGGAAGGGCAGGCGAGGGAGAGAGAAGAGAAGAGAAGAGAAAACATCGATTCATTGCTCCACTCATCCATGCATTCATTGGTTGATTCTGCCATGTGCCCTGACCCAGGATCAAACCCACAACCTTGGCAATATCAGGATGACACTCCAACCAACCGAGTTACCTGGCCAAGGCCTAGACATTATTATTTTATGATGCATTAAAATAGGGTGGCCACTATGAAGAAATACATTATCTAGAAACTACTCGCCAAAGGCAGCCAAACCAAAACATAAGGGTTCCACATAGATAGCAGGGTGATCTATGCTTCCCAAATGTTATTTATATACTCTCTGTCTCAAAAATGCTAGCCTTACTCTCTTACACTGTCGGGAGCAATATAAACTGGTACAACTATTTTAGTGGGCAATGGCAACACCTACCAAAATTCCAAAACCTCACATGCACATATCCTTTGATCCTGCCTACATGCAGAAATTTATCCTGCAAAGATACTTGTATAAGCACCTGTAAAATGATGTTTACTTAGCATTCTTTGAGAAAAGAAATAAGAAATTCAAACTAAAAGGCCATTAATAGGGGACTAGGGTTCACATGGGTCCCACAGAATATTATGCAGCTGTTTAAATGCACGAGAAAGAACTGTATCTGCCTATAAAGAAAAGTAAGCGACAAATGTTATGCAAAAAACCAAACCACAATACTCATCACACATGGAGTACTCGAACATTTCTAGAAGAATATAAAACAAACAAGAGAGTTAAGTAACCTTGGAGGAATTGGACTGAAGTTTGGGAACTAGGGGCTTTTGTGTTTTACCTGCTATTCTTTTTTTTTTTTTTTTTTTTTTTTTTTTTTTTTTTTTTTTTTTTTTTTTAAAAGTTTATTAGCTTTTTTTTAATTTATTCATTTTAGAGAGGAGAGGGAGAGACAGAGAGAGAGAAGTGGGGGAGGAGCTAGAAGCATCAATTCCCATATGCGCCTTGACCAGGCAAGCCCAGGGCTCCGAACCGGTGACCCCAGCATTTCCAGGTCGATGCTTTATCCACTGCGCCACCACAGGTCAGGCTTACCTGCTATTCTTGTGTATTGTTTCATTTTTTAAAAAATCATGTGATATTACTTTTGTAACTAGAATATAGCAACAAAAATAATTAACAGAAAAAATACTAACCGTAACAATATAATTTATGTATTTTATCCTCTTTAAAATCAAATATGTGCTCAGATTATCTTTGATGAAGAGGAAACTGAAGAGAAAGAAGATCATGGCCAGCTAGAACTGGTGAACAACAGCAAGGTTCACGTAACTTATACTCTTACCTTTTATTTTTTTTTTTTTTTTTTTTTTTTTTTTTTTTTTTTTTTTTTTTATTTTTTTCATTTTTCTGAAGCTGGAAACAGGGAGAGACAGTCAGACAGACTCCCGCATGCGCCCGACCGGGATCCACCCAGCACTCCCACCAGGGGGCGACGCTCTGCCCACCAGGGGGCGATGCTCTGCCCATCCTGGGCGTCGCCATGTTGCGACCCTCCTGGGTGTCGCCATATTGCGACCAGAGCCACTCTAGCGCCTGGGGCAGAGGCCACAGAGCCATCCCCAGCGCCTGGGCCATCTTTTGCTCCAATGGAGCCTTGGCTGCGGGAGGGGAAGAGAGAGACAGAGAGGAAGGCGCGGCGGAGGGGTGGAGAAGCAAATGGACGCTTCTCCTATGTGCCCTGGCCGGGAATCGAACCCGGGTCCTCCGCACGCTAGGCCGACGCTCTACCGCTGAGCCAACCGGCCAGGGCCTACTCTTACCTTTTAGAAGGCACAGTGCATAATATCCAGAGGTTGGAGCAGACACTGTCAACTCCAGTTGACAAAAATGAACAAAAGCTCATTTCTCTTTCCTTAAGAATCCCACAGCATTTCATTGGCATTGTTACCCAGGAGACATCCCACAATATCTCTGTAATTACTTATATAACCCTCTCTCCTACTAAAATAAAGAATCTAAAGGGTAGAGATGATTTCTTATTCATCACACATATAGCAGGCCCTGAATAAATGATAAATCAATTAAACTGAGTGGCAAGCTTATACCTTTTCTCATGAGACTGCCATAGTACATCTAAAATATATTCATCCTTTAACACAAGTTTTAAATTACCTGGCGTGATCCACTTTATGTGCATTTTTCTTCACTTTTGTGGGAGAATCAATTTTTACTCCAAGGCTTCTTAGTTGCTTAAGGGTTGCATTAAGAACACAATCTTTGTCCACCAGTCCTGAATCGTGTTTTATTTTCTTTGCATGACAAACATTTTGGGTTCTAGCACATTCATGACTGATAATTACTGCTTTTGAAGATGGCTGTTCAGACTCTGTAGAGGAGTTATTTAATAGGTGGTTCACTTGACCCTGATGAGAAGAAAATTAGTATTAGTAATAATAGAAAACAAATATATACAACAGGCTAAGTTAGGCCAGGAAAAGTAAAATAATATCTTCCCAAATTCTACAAAATATCAAGTACACTTGCAAGTATTATGGCTTTTTTGGTTTGTTTTATAATAAAAGCAGCCCATCTTAATGAATGAGTTCATGAGACACTAGAGGAAACTTAGCTGTTCATGGGTGGTGGGCACACAATGCAATATATAGATCATGTATCATAGAAATGTACACTTGAAATCTATATAATCAGCCATGGCCAGGTGGCTCAGTGGTAGAGGGTCAGCCAGGTGTGTGGATGTCCTGGGTTCGATTCTTGGTCAGGACACACAGGAGAAGCAACCACCTGCTTCTCCACCCCTCAACCCCTTCTCTCTCTCTCTCTCCTTCTCTCTCTCCTCCTACAGCCATGGCTCAAAAGGTTCTAGCAATTTGGCCCAGGGGGCTAAGAATGGCCCCATGGCCTTGCCTCAGGCATTGAAATAGCTCAGTTGCAGAGCAACAGAGCAGCAACCACAGATGGGCAGAGCATCACCCTGTAGGGGGCTTGCCCGATGGATCCCAGCTGGTCAGGGTGCATGCGGGAGACTATCTCTCGGCCTCCCTGGCTCCCCGCTTCTCACTTAATAATAAATAAATAAATAATTAAAAGAAACCTATACAATCTTATTAGCTAGTCACCCCCAAAATTTAAAAATAAAAACGATTCAAAGGGAAGAAAATAATAAACATCCATTTTGCCTTTCACCAATATATCTCAAAACTAAATTCTCAACATTTGTTAATAAAGTTTCTGTCCTGATTTAAAAAAAAAATAAATCCAACAGATTTAGTCCTGGCTGGTTAGCTCAGCTGGCTTGAGTGTTGTTCGGGGCATACATGGGACACAACCAATGGACACACAACTAAGTAGAACTAATGAATGCTTCCCTCTCCCTCTTCCTTCCTCTCTCTAAAATCAATCAATAAAAAATAAAGATTTAAAATTGAACAGTATTTCAAGTTAGGATTTATAGTAAATTCTTCATAAATAAGAGTTTTAAACCATTCTTTCATTTGAAAAATGTTTCAGCTATACATTTCATAGATCTTCGTTATTTCAGAATGTGACTCCTTTCTTTCCTCACTCTGAGTGAGAATGAATGCTACCTCTTTCCTCCAAGCATTAGAGTACCATCGGTCCCTGAGCATACAGCGCACAGATGCTCGTAGTCTAGGACCCAGCAGGCAGATAATAAATGTGTGTGCCCTGAGTGAAGTAACCTTAATTAGTCTTCAATTTTAAATAAAGAAATCAAATGTTCCAAACTCTACAATTTAGATTGAAGTGACAGCCAAGGTTATGTGACCTTTATGTCCCAGTTCACATCCTACCTTTTCCAAGCTAAGTATTTTCTCCAACAAGAATTATCCCTTTTTAGCCTGTGCACTGCCTTTGCTTACAGCACTTCTCTACCTGCCCTATAATTGTTACTGCTATCCTTGTGATATTTCCCCTAGGTTTTCAAAAGCAGAGACTTGTCATATTCATCTTTTTACATTATCTACTCAGTACATTTTCTTAGACCAGGCTCAGCATTCAATAAAATGCTGCTCATCTAAACCAAATCAGTAAATATTATCATACATATTCTACTTTTTACAATGTTCAAACTTCCTGCAAAGTTTTGCTTGTTTTTTTTATGGTACTAATTTCAGTTTGAATTTGGCCTAATAGCAACATTTGTATTTTTAAAATAAGGCTTTCCTGCCTTGGTTATCTAAGTACCTGGTAACTGGCATGCTTACAGTAAATTACTAAATTTAGATGATCATAATTTACAAAAAACTAAAAGAAATAAATGATGTCATTAATTAGCAGAAAATCCTTTTATATCAAGGTCCCAATCAGTTTAAAGATAGAAAAGCATTAACTGGTATAATCCAGACTAAATAACTATCTTACAGGGTTGATGAAACTGTTTACATTTCCTTACCAATAAATCCTGGTATATTTTCTGGTTATCTGATGTTTGATGAAGCAAGGGCTGCATTACTTGCTCAATTTTTGGTTCCACTGGTGTTACAGAGTTGTTACTAGCACCCTCTGTTGGTCTGCTCTGTAAGCACATGCTCACACCCTCGGTCAGCAGGGAATTCGGAAAGAATACAGGCATATCAGGTTCTTTTCTCGTATCTGGAGAAGAGCTGCTTGAAAGGATATATATAATGTTAAGTATTAGTTATCAAGATACTTTTACCATATATCTGACGTGCAGTAACTTTGGAAGAAAGAAGTAAGACTCAGCAGCATTCTGGTTTGCATTTTCAGCTCTTAATGATGATAGCATCTCATTGATAGGATGCATATAAGCTGGATCATGTTACCTTTTTGAGTTATGTTTTTATAATATATTTAGACAACTTTCTTGGAAAGTTGGAAAACAACCTGCTGATTTCTCCTAAATTTGATGCAATAAAAATTTTTAGAGTTCAAAGATAGGAAAGGCTTCACTAATATTTTTTAGATACTCAGAATTTAAAATATATTACTTGTTCACTTTAAGTTTTAAAACATAGTTACGATCCTGGTCAAATGAGAGTCCCTAAGTTGCCATTTATAATCATATCATATACTTGGTGATATTTTTCTTCTTTATGCTTTTATGTGCATTTTTCAAATATTATACAATGAGCATTTGTTACTTTCAAAATTAGAATATAAATACATATTTTAAAAATAACCATGGAAAGCAATATTTAAAAACACTTCTTGTAAAAACAGTAAACTGTGGCTATTGTAGAAGAGAAAATAATAAAAATTAGCAGAAAAGGCCTCGTACTGTTTCAAGTGCATCATCTTATATAATCCTTACCAAAAAGATTTATGAGATGGATACTACATTTTATCTCTATTTAACAGATGAGGATATTGAGGCACAGAAGTTATGTAACTACTCAAAGTTATAGCAATTATAAAGAAAATAAAAGTCACAGGTAATTTAATACCTAGAGATAACTATTGCTAACATTTCAGAATATTTCCATATATGCTTTTTCTATTGATATGTATTTTCTCTGAAGAGCTATACTATACTATAGCTTTGTAAGCCATTTTTAAAAAAATAGTATCACAAGTATCTACTCATTTCATTAAACATTCTTAAAGAACAAGTTTTGATCTTTACATAATATTTCATTTTATAGATACGGTGCAATTTTTCTAACCACACTTATTTAAAACTCAGCTTATTTTCAATTTTTTCTATTTTGTTTAATTTTAACTTGATATGAAATGCCAAGCACTCATTTGGTACATGATAATCTCAATAATTAGCTGAAATGAATCTTTGTAAAACTGGTCAAGATAAAAAAAGTCAATAAATTTAACTACCTAAGTAAAAAATTATTACATGACAAAAAACATCAAAGTCAAAAGACAAGCAATAAACTGGGAGAAAATATTCATAACATATACCACAAATAGCCAATTAGCTCACATCTCTAATCAATAAAGAACACTTAAAAATTGAGATGTAAAGGACATAAAACTAACAGAAAAATATTATCGCTTGACCAGAGAATAGAGCATTGGCCTGGCATGCTATAGACCCAGGTTCGAAACATTGAGGTTGCCAGCTTCAGCATAGGCTTATCTGGCTTGAGCATGGGCTCACCCACTTAAGTATGGGATCACAGACATGACCTAATGGTCACTGGCTTGGAGCCCCCTCCCCCCCAGTAAAGGCACATATGAGAAAGCAATGAATGAACAACTAAGATGCCACAACTATGAGTTGATGCTTCTCATCTCTTTCCCTTTCTGTCTGTCCCTATCTGTCCCTCTCTCTTGCTCTAAAAAAAAAAGAAAAAGAAAATGGTATCAGAGAGACCAGCAGATAATTCACAAATTTATCAAAACAACATGAAAAGATGATCCAACTTCTTTATAAGCTTAAAATTGGAAATTAAAATAATGCCAAGATATAATTTATCACTTAGCAGACTGGTCAAAAAAAGAATCTTTCTTTTTAAAATTTTATTTATTGATTGATTTTAAAGGAACAGTAGAAGGGAGAAGGAGGGAGAGAAAACATCAACTTGTTGCTCTACCCATGTATGCATTCATTGATTAGTTCTTGTATGTGCCCTGACCAGGGATAGAACCCATACCCTGGCATATTGGGAAGATGCTCCAACCGAGATACATGGCCAGGACAAAAAAATAAAAAAAATGGAAAAAAATATGGAAAATATGGAAACATATTTTTTTGGCATGGCTATGGGGAAACAGATAATGACACACACTGCTGATGAGAATGCAAAGTGGTACAACCCTTCTGCAGGGGAATTTAGTAATACTTAACAAAACTATATAAGTAATTAACTCTGCATGCAGGAATTCCACCTCTGAAACAATTAAAAAATACACATGAACTAAGTAATTGATTATAATATTGTTTGTAGTTGAAAAATATGGGGCCCTGGCTGGTGCTGCAGTAGATGGAGTGTTGTCCCAGAGTGCTTAGGTCTCTGGCTCAACCCACAGGGTGCCAGCTCAAGCCCTGGTCAGGGCACATATGAGAATCAATCAATGGCACAACAAGTTGATGCTCCTTGCACCCACTTCCTTTCTCTCTCTCAAAAATATAAATAAATAATAAAAAGTCTACACGTTCATAAGTAGGAGAATGTATTATTAAAAATATGGTACATCCACACAATGGAATATTATACAGCTATTAAAAACGAAGACAATCTGTAGAAACAGATTTGAAGTATACACTGCCAAGTGAAAAAAAGAAATGTTTAGGAGAGTAACCACAGCATGCTACTTTTCTATACTTTGCATAAGAAATAACATAAAATATAGATATTTGCTCATTTGTACAAAAGAAACACAGAAGAACAAGCCAGTAACTAAAGAGATTGGGTGGAAAAAGGAGAATTTGGTAATAAGGTAGAGGATTAAGAGGTAAATGATTCTTTGAGTGTTTATCTATACTTTGGTCTATTAGAACCACAGTGATGTTTCACACACTAAAAAAAAAAAAGAATCAGCTAGAGTATAGAGCGACCCCAAAACAGAATAAAAACAGTGACACCTAATAGTACTTGCAAACAACAATATAAGGGAATGGGGAAAACCCAAATAACTATAAAAAAGGTATTTTCACTGGATATTGTAAGGCTAAAGATAAAAACTGTAAACAAATATACTCTAGTAAATTTGTGTCAGAATTCTTAGTAATTCTAGAACTATTTTATGTGGACACTAGGACCAAACAACTAAGTACAGTGTACATAATGAGAGCCAGGTTTCTCACTGTTGGGGTGAAAGTTTGAAATAAGCACAAGGGGTATAGGATTGGAATCAGAAAATTAATATGAAGTCAAGGATTTTCAAATACAGATAAATACATATAGAAATAAATGTAGACATAGATGTATGCATGGGTTAGCATGCACATATGAGTTACATCACCAAAGAAGCAGAATAAATATTGAATCAAAAGGCCTTACTTGGATACAGAAAGTGGCTGATTAAATTCTTCTTCCACAGCAATGTTGCTCTCTTCAAAACTAGGAATATCAACTGCTTTTAATGAAGATGCACTAGCTGGAGGACTTGTGACTTCATTATTAATTTCAACAGAAAAATTCATGTCCTCACTAGAAATCTTGGTATCATCTTGCTTCAGCTGAGAGCCAGGCTCTTGATGATCACCTGGTGCATTCCAGAACAAGCTAGCACCTGGAGATAAAACGTTTTAACAGATATTGAAACAAATATTTCATTGTAAAAATAATTCTGACACTCTTTGTTAAGTAAGACTAGCTATATTATTTGAACATAATTACCTAGAACTGTTTTCAGATTATATTTCTTCAGAAATGTCACGAAGAGTTAAGTAGAAGGTGAAAAGGTAGAAAACTGGGGTACAAAGGGAGAGGGGATATTCTGGGCCCTGATTCTTCAAGAGGTGTGGCACTCATACAAAACATAAAAAAATGATGTGTTTTACCTATTAAAGTTTTTAATACAATTTGGAGTGCATGTATGCGCATGTGAATGTTGAAAACCACTGTTTTGAAAAACAAAAGAAAATATATAAAATACCAATCCCAATGCTCTCTGATTTTGACACTTAAATATAATATTTATAAGGCTCTATTAGGGCTATACCAGACATATGTAATATCAGACATGTATTTAAAAATCAAATGTTTCCCGCCTGGCCTGTGGTGGCGCAGTGGATAAAATGTTGACCTGGAATGCTGAGGTCACCAGTTTGAAACCTTGGGCTTGCCAGATCAAGGCACATAAGACAATCAATGAACAACTAAAGTGAAGCAACTATGAATTGATACTTCTTATTCCCCCATCTCTGTCTCTCCTCTCTTTCTGTAAAATCAGTAAATGAAATCTTTAAAAACATTTTTTTAATCAAATGTTTCCCAAACTTTATGGATCAGTTGCACAATTATTTGCAGAACTATTTGCATATATTATTGCTTACTTGCTATATTTTGTCACCTCACTTTTGTATCTAGCTGCATCATTTCCAAGAAATCAGAGATTTGAAGTGTTACATTTTTTCCAATACTCCTAAGAATAAATATATTCCTCTGTATACCAACCACCCTAAGTCATCTTTTAAGCCTCAGTGGTATACATTCTACAGTTTGGGAAATAATGCTCTATAAAATGACATAAAGAAATAGTCAAAACCCAAAAGTAAATCCAAGTCAAAATAAATTCTACTTTGAGGGCCAATTTGGGTAATTTTATGAAAATAAATAAAAGCATGATTTCATCTTTTGTTCAACTGAACATTTTAAAAAACATATTTTAAAGGAAAAGGATAATTATGCAAGTTACATATGTATTGCTATTCTTCCTGAATATGTATCATTATATATACTTTTGGGAGTTAAGTACTATTATATGATAGAATAAATGTGCCTCTAAGAGCCACTTAATTCAAATGATTAATAGTTCACTTTTCTGTATCTAAGTAACATCTAAATATGAATCCAGGAAGTTTCAAAATATATGAATTCTATATATCATGCTTGAAAACTTGTTTCACATAATTTTAGAACATCAGTTCAAACGTGAATAACTTTAGTCGATTATCATTTACTCAGAACACATGATGTTTTAGGTGTCATGTTAGGTAATGAACATACAATAGCAAATAAGGCTGTGTTCCAGATCCTAAAAGCTTATAGTCTAGTGACATATACAGACAATAAGCAACTGTAATTCAGTGTTGCTTACCAAATAAAGCAAACTGTCCTTTGTACAAGATGAAAGAAAGGCTCTCCATAACACTGTAATGTAGAGCAGTGGTTTTTGACCTTTTTACACTTGGGGACTGGTAAACATAGGAAAATTATTTTGGTGACCTCTAAGATAGAAATCAACCTCAATATATAAGTAAATAAGCAAATTTGACTAAGATCAGTGGGTCTGTAATTTTCATGCAACATCAGAGTGGTTAATTCGTTCATAGACTGGTATGAAATTTCTGGTAGACCAGTCCATGGACCGGCAGTTGAAAGAGCAGTGAGTTTTTTTCATGCTCGCTAACCCGCAGGAGTGACTTTTCAAAAAATAAAATTAGTTCCGGTTCCAGTTTTATTAGCTTAAATCATATTTGTTTAATAACCAATTTATGGAAACAAGAAGAACATACATTTGCCTTTTTTTAATGTTGCCTTACACATTTTTAAAGTAAATCAATCGTACTCTGGATGTTCCTAGCTACCTGCTTTGGAGGAGGAAATTCAAGTGTATGATGTTCTCCAAGTTACTCTTGATGAGTGAGGAGGATTATGGTCTGATCTGTGCCATATCAGTGGGCATGTTCTTCCTTTTTTTTTTTTTTTTTTTTTTTTTTAATTTTTTTTTTATTATTTATTCATTTTAGAGAGGAGAGGGAGAGACAGAGAGGGAGAGAGAGGAGAGACAGAGAGAGAGAAGGGGGGAAGGAGCTGGAAGCATCAACTCCCATATGTGCCTTGACCAGGCAAGCCCAGGGTTTCGAACCGGCGACCTCAGCATTTCCAGGTCGACGCTTTATCCACTGCGCCACCACAGGTCAAGGCATGTTCTTCCTTTTAAAAAATTTTTTTTTCAATTACAGTTTACATTCAATATTATTTTGAGAACATACATGAACATTCATACAACTCAAAGGGCTAAACAACTCAGAGCCCTAACTATTTTCTCTACCCAATCTGTTCTGCCATCTCTGAATTCCACATACGAAAACCCTACATACCCTTCAAGGTCCAGATTCAATAACAGTACATATATAAAACCTTCCCTGATCCCCCAAACCACAGATAATTTCTCTTATTAGAATTGGGTCCAGCCTGGCAAAGTAGCAAAAACAATGTATTATGTTATGTTGTTTCGTATCTGTTTTCAGGTATAGTTTTATTTCATAGAGTAAAATAACAGGCCCTGACTGGTTGGCTCAGTGGTAGAGCGTTGGCATGGCGTGCAGGAGTCCTGGGTTCAATTCCCGGCCAGGGCACACAGGAGAAGCGTTCATCTGCTTCTCCACCCCTCCCCTTCTCCTTCCTCTCTGTCTCTCTCTTCTCCTCCCACAGCCAAGGCTCCACTGGAGCAAAGTTGGCCCGGGCGCTGAGGATGGCTCTGTGGCCTCTGCCTCAGGCGCTAGAATGGCTCTGGATGCAACAGAGCAATGGCCCAGGTGGGCGGAGCATTGCCCCCTGGTAAGCATGCCGGGTGGATCCCGGTTGGGCGCATGCAGGAGTCTGTCTGACTGCCTCCCCGTTTCCGGCTTCAGAAAAATACAAACAAACAAAGAAAAGAGTAAAATTGCAAAACACTTTAAAAACTTTTACTCCCATTACCTTGGTTTTGGTTCTATTTGTACCATGCACCAATTTCAATGTAAAAACATTCTGAAGCAAACATAAAAAGTGTTTTAAGTGGAGCCTTTGCCACAGGTGCTAAAAATAGCTTGGTTGCAAGCACGGCTCATGACTGGCAGATCATCAGCCCTAGATAGGGGGTTGCCAGGTGGATCCTGGTTGGGGTGCATGCAGGAATCTGTCTCTCTAGCTCCCCTCCTCTCACTTGAAAAAGGGGGAAAAAAGCGTTTTTTAAAAAATTCCTTACCAGCCCTGGCCGGTTGGCTCAGCGGTAGAGCGTCGGCCTGCTGTGTGGGGGACCCAGGTTCGATTCCCGGCCAGGGCACATAGGAGAAGCGCCCATTTGCTTCTCCACGCCCCCCTCCTTCCTCTCTGTCTCTCTCTTCCCCTCCCGCAGCCAAGGCTCCATTGGAGCAAAGATGGCCCGGGTACTGGGGATGGCTCCTTGGCCTCTGCCCCAGGCGCTAGAGTGGCTCTGGTCGCGGCAGAGCGACGCCCCGGAGGGGCAGAGCATCGCCCCCTGGTGCGCAGAGCGTAGCCCCTGGTGGGCGTGCCGGGTGGATCCTGGTCCGGCACATGCGGGAGTCTGTCTGACTGACTGTCCCCGTTTCCAGCTTCAGAAATTTTATTAAAAAAGAAAAAAAAAATTCCTTACCAAAAAAAAAAAAAAAAAAAAGGAAATTACCTGTACTCACAGCAATGCTTACACTTTTTCTCATGTGTAAACCAGGGGATGACTGTGCTTCCATAGAAACCAACTCCACTGGTCTTGCAGTCTGCCCTCCGTCTTGAACAGTGGTTGTCTTAGGGGAACAGGGCTGAAGAGACTGTGCTTCCAATAAACGCTGAATCTGTATCAATTAAAAACATACTTTAAACTGAAAGTGAAGTAATCAACACAATTGGCAGCTGAGTTTAAACAGTGTCCCAGTTATAAATAACTGAACTTTCACTATATTTTCTCACATTTCAACTAGATAATACCATAAAACTTATTCAATGTACAAAACCATTCTCACTTGTTACTAAGAAAAACTGTGGGCTATGTGTGAATTTCAAAGTGAAAACACACAAGTGTTTAAATTAGCATTAAAAAATGGACGCTCATGTAGAAAAGCCTGAATTTTATTCAATCCTACATTTTATTCTTATTTCACTTAAAATCAAAAGTATGGTAGGAGGTATATGCTGACTCCATGTACCAAATATTATACATTTTTACCCAAGACTCTTTTTATAAAGTTAATCAGCCTGACCAGGCAGTGGCGCAGTGGATAGCGCATCGGACTGGGACGCAGAAGACACAGGTTCTAAACCCTGAGGTCACCAGCTTGAGTGTGGGTTCATCTGGTTTGAGCAAGGCTCAACAGTTGGAGTCCAAAGTCGCTGGCTTGAGCACGGGGTCACTCGGTCTGCTGTAGCCCCATGGTCAAGGTACATATGAGAAAGCAATCAATGAACTAAGGTGCCACAACAAAGAATTGATGCTTCTCATCTCTCTCCCTTCCTGTTTTTGTCTGTCCCTATCTGTCCCTCTCTGTGTCACAAAAAAAGCAACAAAAGTTAATCAGTATCACCCAAGTTTGCCATGTTGAAACTGGAAATATTAATAACAATTGCTAACAATTACTGAATGCTCCCTGTTCACATGACACTATACTAAAAGCTTTTATGTATAATTTTACAACTGCATGAAGAACATACTATATTAGAGACATTTTAAAGATAAAAAAAAAACTTCAGGCATTAAAAATTAAGTTACTTGCCCAGGTCATATAACAAGTAGCTAAGCTAAGATTCAAACACCAAAAATGTCCCCTCCTCCCTCCTCCTTTTCATTTTATTTTTAGCAAGAGAAAGGAAGGGGGTGAGAGAGATGAGAAGCATCAACTTATAGTTGTGATACTTTAGTTGTTCACTGATTGCTTCTCATTATGTGCCTTGACAGGGGAGCTCTAGCTGAGCCAGTGACCACTTGCTCAAGCCAGTGACCTTGGGCTAAAGCCAGAGACCACGGAATCATGTAAATGATCCCATGCTGGTGAGCCTGCACCCAAGCTAGGTGATCCCACACTCAATTGGTGACCTCAGGGTTTTGAATCTGGGACCTTAGTGTCCCAGGTTGACACTCTATCCACTGTGCCTCCACCAGTCAGGTTCCTTTTATAATTTATCCGTTTAATGTACACAATTCTGTGTTGTTGTTTTTTCTGTATATTCACAAAATATGCCTTCATCAATCCCCCCAAAATCTCTGCACCTATTAGCATTCACTCTCCATTGCCCCTCTCCCTAGCCCCAGGAAACCACTAATCTACTTTTTATGTCTACAGACTTGCCTATTCTAGATATTTTATGTAAATGAAACCATACAGTATGTGGCCTCAGATCTTGCTTTTTCACTTAACATAATGTTTTCAAAGTTCATCCATGCTGTAGTATCTATCTATACTTTACTCCTTTTGGTGGCTGAATAGTACCATTGTATGTGTTTATCCATTCATCAGTCAATAAACATTTGGAGTGTTTTCACTTTGGGCTATTATAAATAATGTTGCTATGAACACCTGTATACAAATTTTTGTGTGAACATTTATCTTGGATAGCCTCCCTTTTTAAACAATGATTTTCTACTTCCCTATAAATTATATTAATGTGTTTCTCTCATTCTACTAATTTTAGATTAACTTTATTAATATGGAAAATAATTATTATTAATAAATTGTTAAAATCAGTAGAAATTTGCAGATAAGTAAGGTTTGGAGTAATCAAATAGGAAACACTCAAGAGGAGACATTATAAAGCTATAGTGATTAAGTTGAATGGTACTGTTCCTGAAATAGATAGATCAATGGAGAATACAGTAGTACAAAAATAGATGCAAACACATGATACTTTCATTATACAATAAAGATGCATTTCTAAATCAATAACAAAAAGACATATTATTCAATAAATATATGGGACCAGTCATCTGAGGATTATAAAGAAAAGAATCTCTCATATATCAAAATAAAACAGAAGCAACAAATATAATCCTAGAAGGGAAGGAAGAATGAAGAACAGATTTTTAAAAGTAATCTTGATGGGAAGAAAGGCTTTTCTAAATATAATACAAAACCCAGAAAGAAAAATGTCTGATAAATGTAACTATATCTAAATAAGACTATCCTGTACAAAACAAATGGTTAAAACACTTAATGCAAACTGTAAGAAATACCTACCACATATACATATGCTAAAGAACCAATTTCCTTAATATACGACTTCTGATAAATTAATTAGAAAAGTATGATATATACTTAATAGGGAATTGGATAAATCACAGAGACTTTGTATAAAGAAAATACAAATGGCCAATAAATAGTAAAATGGTCAATCTTACTTATAATACTATGCAAAAAATCCTGTTTTTATTTATAAGACTGATAATAGTTTAAGAGCTTGATATGCTTGATATTGGAGATGTGGGAAAACATCTTTGGAGTACTAAACTGGTATAACTTTTCTGGTAGCCATTTTCACACATTCAAATTACAAAATGTGCATTAAGCAACTATTAAGTACTATTTAAGGTGCTAAGAAAATAGTGATGAATCTTGTAAGCTTCCTCCCTCGAGATAAAAAAACAATAACAAACATATCTAATTAGAAGCCCTGAGTAATGAGGAGCTAGCCCATTGGAACTAGAATACTGTTTTAGGCAAAGGGAATTGTGAGTTTAAGAACTAAAGTGGAAACATATTCACGTTTTTGAAGAAAAAGCACACTACTGCAGCTGAAGTGTAGTGAACATGGAAACAGTGGCAAGAGATGAGCGGGAGAGTGGAGACAGCTGCTGAATCTAAAGGGTCAAGGTAAGACATATATTTGGAATCTATTCTCATTGTAATGAAATACCACTGAGAGTTTTGAGCTATACTAAGCACCTGGGGCCACACTCAACCAATCCAGCCACTGGCTGCGCTAGAAGAGGGAGAGAAGGGGGAAAGGGAAGAAGTGGGAAAGGGAAGGAGCGAAGGGGAAAAGAGAAGGAGAGAGAAGCAGATGGTCACTTCTCTTGTGTGCCGTGACCAGGATCGAACCCAGGATGTCCATCCGCTGGGCGACACTCTATCCACTAAACCAGTGGCCAGGACTATTTTTAAGAAACAATTTTAATATTTGGAACTAAGAAAGTTCCCAGCAAACCTGCTCCTGAAGTAGTCTCAGCTGTCTGTCTTGTTCTGTGAGGAATCTATATGCATCCGGAGACAGTCCCATCATTCCATTATCTGGCCCAGTCTTGGGAGTGTGCATGCATACTGCACAAGGTTGTGGGTTACATGAGTCCACATGTAAAGGTAGTCTTGCCACAGGTAACGGTTCTACATTGCTGAGGGGAGAACCACCACCCAGGTTTCCTTGAGGTCTCAAGGCTATAGGACTGCTTGAAGAATAGAATGCATTATGGTAAAGAGCTGGACATCCACTTGGGTGAAACAATGAATGTTTTTGAAGGGCTTCAGCCTGGAGGTCTTGAATGGATCCTGTGGCATTCATTCCTTGCCAAGAATTTACTGGGCTATACTGAATATGGCCATGATGCTGACAACAAAGGCAAACATTTGTGGAATAGTGAGATGGTGGTGGGGGAGTAGGTATCTGAAATTCCATTGGTTTTCCTGAATTATGAGGTAAAAAACTAAAATTGTGAGGGTGGGACTGTGGGGCAAGAAGGGACTGCTTAGAATTAAATGTGGAAGATCTTATAGGATACTCTTCTTTGTGTACATTTCCAGAAGAAGCCGTTTGAAGCTTTTCAGCTGCATCAGGAGATGACCCATTAAGGGAAGATGGTTTAACACTGTTCCTTGCAGCAGGGTTCTCCTTCTTACAGGTAGATGGCTGTCTTACTTTGCAGTGTCTCAAAGGAGCAGTGCTCTGGTTTAATTGATTTGGGAGCCCTTTCAAGGAAGGCTCTCCAGCTTCAGCTTCTGGGCTGTGTTTATCATTAAGGTGGGGTTGCAGTGGTTCCAAGTGTTCAGAGTGGTTCATCAACAAAGAAGGATTTCCATTATTCACCATTTCCAAAGGATTAGGCCGAGGGTTTGATTCTATGAAATTGCTATCCAACACAAGAGAAAGTTCTGGAACTGAGGGTTGGATTTTAGAAACCTATAAATGGGAAAGAAATAAAAGAAGAAAAAATATTTTTTAGGAGAAAGATATATGCTCCACTTTTCTTAGACCAGTATTTCCCAAATTATATCCAGTTACTTATTAAAAAGGGTTTATTCTTTATCTAGACAGTTGACAAATATTTTCTGGGCATCTTCAATGTGCCAGGCACTAGGAATACAACTGTAAGCAAAATACCTCACCCTCAAAGAATGAAACTCGGCGTCTCACAAACTTATATAATGATGGAATTCCTTTTATTGCAACACTGATTAACGTTGCTTAGATCGCAGAACACAACATGAAAAACTTTTAAAATAGACATTTTGTACCCCTTTCTGCACAAAAATTATCACTGGCAAAATACATTATTCGGTAGTAAATAATGTTTATGAATCTTAAAGAATCTTCCAATAAATATTTTTCTACTAAGTGAAATTATTCAGTTATTCTTTGTACTAATACCAACTAAAAGAGTTGGAAGAGAGCAGGAAAGTAAACAAAATACTTGCTGTAGTGAATCTGGTTATAATTTGGTATTAATTTTTAAAAATATTTCCCGTTCCTTTTTCTTCTAATAAGCCATCAGTCCAATTAAAGTAAAACAATTCTAAAGTAACCCCCTGGTTGGCTGCAATAAAAAAATTATGACAGGGGTTACTAGCAATTAATCTCCCAAAGAAAGCAGAATATTTACTTAGAATATGGTAATAAGGCCCACTATCAAAGCTCTGATGATGTATAGAATGTTGAGTCTATATGTGTTAAAAGCACTAGGCCCTGAAACCAAATCTCATGAATCAGAATTCCAGCTTTATTACTTACTAGCTAAGTAATCCTGGGCAAGTAACCTAACCAATCTGTGCCTCAATTTTTTCTTAGAATAATAATTATATGTACTATGACACATGTATATATGCATGTATATTACTACATAAAAGAATCATATACCTATAAAGAATATATATGTAGATATAGTCATTTACAAATAGATAGCTAGATACATCTTAGAATAAAACTTTAGTAAGTTTTAGGTTGCATTACTGAGTGCTTTAACATGAAGAGACTTTTAGGTGTCTAGCCACCAAGGTGTGTACTTGTTAAGATCAGTGATACCTTCTGACTCACTGGATGAGGAGTAGGAATTGGTCTTGGAGAAAAATCTTCATCTTCAACACCAGAGTCATGATCATTTATTGGCATTTTCCCTGGAGAAAACTTTTTGGAAGACCTGAAGAGTAGAGGGGAAGACAAGAAAAAAGTCTTCAGTAATCTAGTGTTCATTTGTTCTTTCTTTTTAAAGTTGAAGAAAGTTCATTAGTTAGTCATAGTAGTATCATTTAAGTTAGTATCTAACAATCATAAATTATAAGGTCTACCGGAAACTTCTGTCCCTTTCTATCACAACAAGTTTCGACACATAAGCACATGTTTATTTGGTGCATGTGTGCCTCTCTATTTTTATCACTTAATGTATACATACTGACGTAGCAAATTACCTAAAACAAAGTTGATTCACATTAGTCTTATGTGTGAAGCGATAGTGTACCTGATAAAGTTCATTTACGCCACTGTAAATTTTACGAATTTCAACAAGGAAGAAATGCTACAGAAGCATGTCTGTCGCATCTACCATATTCCCCGGACTTAGCACCCTCCGACTATCACTTGTTTTTGTCCTTACAAAATTTTTTGAAGGGCAAAAAATTCAAAAATGAAGAAGATATCAAACAAGCACTGGTTCAATTTTTCGCATCAAAAGATAAAACATTTTTCAAAAATGGGATATACAAATTGCCCTCATGCTGGCAAGAAATCATTAATAATAATGGCAATTATATTATTTAATAAAGTTTACTGACGGTAAGAAAAATTTGTCTTTTGTTTTATTCCAAAAACGGACAGAACTTTCCAGTAGACCTTATATTTTATTTTCAGGCCAATGTTAGTTGCCCAGTACAGCTGACCCAATCAGACTCATGCTTAATAAAACACCCCTTTGCCTGATCATGGCATGTTTAACCTAGTTATTCTTTCTTTCTTTTTTTTTTTTAACAGAGACAGAGTCAGAGAAAGGGACAGACAGACAGGAAGGGAGAGAGATGAGAAACAGCAATTCTTTGTTGAGCCATCTTAGTTGTTCATTGATTGCTTTCTCATATGTGCATTGACCAGGGGACTATAGCAGAGCAAGTGACCCTGCTCAAGCCAGGGACCTTGGACTCAAGCTAGTGACTATAGGGTCATGTCAATGATCCCATGCTAAAGCCAGCGATCCTGCGCTCAAGGTGGTGAGCCCGTGCTCAAGCCAGATGAGCCTGTGCTCAAGCCGGTGACCTCAGGGTTTTGAACCTGGGTCCTCCGTGTCCTAGTCTGATGCTCTATCCAATGCACCACTGCTGGGTCAGGCTAACCTAGTTATTCTTTTTTTTTTTTTTTGTATTTTTCTGAAGCTGGAAACGGGAAGGCATTCAGACAGACTCCCACATGCGCCTGACCGGGATCCACCCGGCACGCCCACCAGGGGGCCACGCTCTGCCCATCCGGGGCGTCGCTCTGTCCCCTGTCATGACCAGAACCACTCCAGCGCCTGGGGCAGAGGTCAAGGAGCCATCCCCAGGGCCCGGGCCATCCTTTTGCTCCAATGGAGCCTCGGCTGCGGGAGGGGAAGAGAGAGACAGAGAGGAAGGAGAGAGGGAGGGGTGGAGAAGCAGATGGGCGCCTCTCCTGTGTGCCCTGGCCAGGAATCGAACCCAGGACTTCCGCCAGGCCGACACTCTACCACTGAGCCAACTGGCCAGGGCCTAACTAGTTATTCTTAATGTCATAATAAATCAAGTTATTGAGCATCTTCTGTTTAACCACATTGAGGAATGTAGAAATAAGTAAAACATAGCACCTGACATCAAAAACATTATAATCTGACGATAAAGATATTCATTGTATTAAACACTCACTGTATTAAAAAGGAAAATCCAGTAAGAAATTAATTTTCCTATGTACTTATATCTGT
Organism: Saccopteryx bilineata; assembly: GCF_036850765.1. Taxonomy (NCBI): domain Eukaryota; kingdom Metazoa; phylum Chordata; class Mammalia; order Chiroptera; family Emballonuridae; genus Saccopteryx; species Saccopteryx bilineata. Next base: position 254,763,398 of record NC_089492.1, on the reverse strand, counting down.
GATGGGAAATACTTTGAGACATTAATTGAGGTACCTTGTCTGATTTAGTTGGGTGCAGTCATTGTATCACAGGTGGTATGCTGCGGCAGGGCTGGTACTAAGTTTCAAAAGGTGAAATTAGAGTTTAAGACTAAAATTTGGAAGACTATTAATATCAGGTGGTTTTATATCCTAAACTAGAAAAAGTCACAACAGATGGTTTAGGAAAGAAGAAAGAAATGCCAGAAGGAAGCTAAGAGAGCTTACACATTAACAGATACCCTAAGAAAAGGTCCTGCATCCCTTTTCCCTAGCAGGAAGACCAACAGAAACCCCCGTGTAGATCGGGAAGATCTTACAAGCATGAGAGGCATTTGCCACACGCCCTGGTAGTCTAGAGGAAAACACAAGGCATTTTTTGTGTCAAGGTGCCACAATGAAACAAAGTAACTAACTGCATGGTGCATTTGAGCAATAGGGTCTGTACTATATCCTGAAAGATCTCTCCCCATGCCCCAAGAATGACATGGAGAATACAGAATGATATCCCATGCACCTCAGTGCAGCACAGACATGACATAGAGAACCAGTGACCTGAACAGGGTAAAGAGATCGCGGCAGGAACCTGCACAAACATACTGCCAAAGACCAGATGTAAATGAAAACACCTCAGCAAATGGCAGCATGGACGACAATCATGTCACCCATAGCACCTCAGTCCCCTCTAAATTATATATTACCTCAGAGGAAAGAGGATAAACAGACTTTGAATTGACTGAATTTGGTTTCTATATCCAATGACTAAGGGCTCAAAATAAAAATTAAGTTCAATTATTTTTTTAAAAATCACATTTTGTACACCTGAGTTTGTGGCAAGGATTTAATATCTGCTACATACTTATGATAAACACACACAAACACATAATTTCTGACAGTGAGCAATAAAATCTATTTCTGAGCTTTTTAAGCAGCCAAGGCAAAAAGAAAAGATCTTTGTTTGTTTAGTTATAACATCAGCTCTTTAGGCAAGACAAACATTGTATTAAAACCTAAAATGACTGATCCTTATTAAAGCCTTGGTCAGAGTTAAAAATAGACAGGGTTTTTCAAAAACAATGTTAAAGAAATGCAAGCATCTCCTTAATTAGGCCTTTTCTTCCAGAAATATTCAATAAAACCTTGAAGAAAGTCTTAATAGATAGTAAAAGTGTTCTTGCAAAGCCCTAAAAATATAGTTTTCTGGTGATCTAACCAGTTTCAAGAATAATTTAAAATACCCAAAGATGAAGAGAGGATACCTTGGACATCTTTCTAATCTCCAGAACACATGACTGTGTTGTAGTATATGATAAAGTTTGCAGATGTGGTTAAGGATATTGAGATGTAATTACCCTGGAAGATGTAATTATCCATGTAAGTCCAATGTAATCACAAGGGTCCTGATAAGATGGAAGCAAAAGGGTTAGAGTCGAGAAAAAAATGTGAGAATAGAAGATGTCAGAGAAAGAGATTTGAAGATACCATGCTGCTAGCTTTGAAGGAGTAAGGGGTCCAGTAAGAATTCAGGTGGCTTCTAGAAGCCGGAAAAGGGAATAAAATGGATTTTCCACTAAAGCTTCCAGTAGGAACGCAGGCTGACATCACCTTGCTCTAAGCCCCAAAGACCCATTTCAGACTTCTGACCTCCAGAACTCTAAGATAATAAATTTGTGTTGTTTTAAGTCACCAGATTTGTGGTAATTTGTTACAGCAGTGTTGGGGACCAAATAAGCCAACAGGGTATTTTGAAGTTTGGATATCTAGGGGACAGAGATATTGGGCCCAACCCCCCACCTCACCTGCCTAATTAAGTTAACAAAGGACTGTGCTTCTCTGCTCATTCTGCCCGCCCATGTTCCCTGGAGGAGACTGGAAACTAGTTTCTTGGTGTAAAGTTAGATTGACAAATATGGTGGGGGTTGTCTTTGAGTTGCCTTGGAAACTTAATTGAATTGCTAATGGCCCACCTTACCCAGAAAATAAAGATGGATGTTTTCTGGGGGCGGCTATGTTGTTTTTGCGGCCAGGGCAGTAGTGACTGTTGGCAAGCTGTGGCATCCTCCGGAACCCATCCTGTATATATCTTTAAGTCTCTATCTTTAATTCAATTTCGTACCATTTCCCGCCCGGGACCCTGGAATAGACTCGTTGCGTGGTATGCGGCACAGCAGTAATGGGAAACTAATAGAGATACAATCACAATCCCCATTTTAGAGCTGGGATACTGATGTTTAGAACCAGGACTTGAACACAGATATGTCTGATATAATAATTGGAGCTCACAACTATTATGTTATGCTGCTTCTATAAATAGTTGGCATAGTTGCATCTACTTTAAACTTGTATTATAGTTAATATCCACTTATAGAATCAAGTGTTAAGGACGAAAGAATGAATGCTATATAAAATATCAAGCCATGTTCTCAATAATTGCAATAATCCATAGTGAACCATATATCTACCTGTTTCTCGGTAATAAATAGATAGTAATAAAAGGGCTCAAAGACAGGTTAAGATTAGTGAAAAAGTTGAAAAGAGAAAAAAATCAAATTCTAGGGAAAGTTAAAAATACAAGTTTCTGAACCATAGAGTAAAAGAATAAGTTAGCATTCTAAGGAAACTTTTAGATAAGGTCATTAAATATTTGAAAATTATTAAATTAATGGGCCTCTCAATTAATATGGAGAACATTCAATCCTCCATCACTAGATTATAAATTCCACGAGGGAAGGGACCATGTCTCTATCTGTTTTTGTTATTACCATATCCTCAGCCCTCAGCATATCATCTGACACACAGTAGAACAAATGACAAAGCTGGAATAGAGTATGAAGGGGTAACCTTATGTTTCAACTTGGTGAGGCCACAGTACCCAGATATTTGTTCAAACATTATTCTAGGTATTTCTGTGAAGGTCTTTTTTAGATGAAAGTAACATTTAAATCTGTATACTCGGAGTGTGGTGGGCCTCATCCAATCAATTAACGACCATAATAGAACAAAGACCACCCCTCTTCCCCCAAGAAGATAGCATTCTGCTAGCAGACCACCTTTAGGCTCTAAATGCAACTCTTCTTAACCTGCCAGCCTACCTTGTGTGAGCTAATTTCCTAAAACTTCTACACATACACACGCACGCGAGGGCAGTCAGTTTTGTTTCTCTGGACAACCATGAATACTACAAGAGAATATCTTCTTTACTGCAAAAGATATATACTGACTCCAAAAGTCACAAGCTGTTATTTAATTAATGTTCCCTAAGTGCTTTCAAAGTTTTAAAACAAACTATTTCTTTTTCAGGTAGAGGAATTATTTTTGTGTAGTTTATTTGATAGACTCAGGTTTAAAACTACAAGAAAGGGAAGAACAAACAAAGGTAAACTAACTAGAAACAGGATGCTTCTTCCTAAACAAGATAACTGCTTGACAAATATATATTTTTCCCCCCTTGTAAAAAAAAAGAACTCAAATAAAAACTATTAGAATTGTCACTATATTAAAATTATCACTAATTTCTGAGTATGAAGGAATGTATTTAAGGCAAAGACATCTCTAGTATATAAGGTATACAAATAGTTTCATCAGAAATAATTGGGGAGTTAATTTAATTATGTATCAAAGACTAATGAAAATAATTTAAGAGTACACAAATAATGAAATATATCTTTTACCTCTTAGTTGAAAGATCCTTAGAAACTCTGTTGAAAAACTCTGTTTCTGCATTTTGGCTTTCAGCACTCAGTTCAAAATGTATTGGATTCTTGTCAGAAGATTCAACATTCTGAAAGGAAGTAGGTCATATTTTGAGATGTGACTTAAAACACCAGAGAATTCTATTCAGTTGCAAAGTAGCTCTGAAACACCTGGGGGAGGGAGACTTCTAATTACTAGAATTGTAACTTAAAAAAAAATTATATTATTGAGATGTAATTGATATACAACATTAGATTCAGGTATATAATATAATGATTCAATATTTGTGAATATTATGCAATGATCACTACACAGAATTACAAATTCTTTTTCTTATGATGAGAATTTTTAAGATCTACTCTCACCAACTTTGAAATACAATTGACTCTTAAACAACATAGGGGTTAGGGGCACCAATCTCCTAAATTGAAAATACATGTATAACAATAGCTGGTCCTCTGGCGTACATGGATTCCAAACCTCAGAGTTGAGCCTTGAACAATGTGGGTTTGAACTGCACTGATCAACTGAAAATAATCTGCATATAAGTGGACCTGCTCAGGTCAAACCTGTGTTGTTCAAGGGTCAACTACGTACAATAGAGTAACTATAGTCCAGGGGTCCCCAAACTTTTTACACAGGGGGCCAGTTCACTGTCTCTCACACTGTTGGAGGGCCCGACTATAAAAAAAACTATGAACAAATCCCTATGCATACTGCACATATCTTATTTTAAAGTAAAAAAAAACAAAAAACAAAAACAGGAACAAATACAATATTTAAAATAAAGAACAAGTAAATTTAAATCAACAAACTGACCAGTATTTCAATGGGAACTATGGACCTGCTTTTGGCTAATGAGATGGTCAATGTGCTCCTCTCACTGACCACCAATGAAAGAGGTGCCCCTTCCGGAAGTGCGGCAGGGGCCGGATAAATGGCCTCAGGGGGCCGCATGTGGCCCGCGGGCCATAGTTTGGGGACCCCTGCTATAGTCACCATTGTGTACATTACATCCCCAGGACCTATTTATTTTATAACTGGAAGTTTATACCTTTATACTACCTTCACCCATTTCTCTCATCCCCTAAACCCCAGCTTTGGCAATCACCAATCTGTTCTCTGTATTTACGTTTTTTGTTTTTTTAGATTCCACAAATAAATGAGATCATATGATATTTGTTTTCTTCTATTTCATTTAGCATAATGCCTTCCAAGATCATCCAGTTTGTGGCAAATGGCAAATTTCCTTATTTTTTTTATTGCTGAATAATATTCCATTGTATATATGTACCACATTTTCCTTATCCGTTCATCTATAAAAGGACACTCAAGGATTGCTTCCATGTCTTGGCTATTGTAAACAATGCTGCAATGAACATGGGGTGCAGGACTTTTGAATTACTGTTTTAATTTCCTTCAGATAAATAACCAGCAGTGAAACTGCTGCATCACATGGTAGTTCTATTTTTATGTAACTATCTCTTTTATACTGTCCATATCCCTGCTACAAAAGTAAAGTATTAATCACCTGTGTTATGTAACTCAATTACCAGGGATTCAGTTAAAATACTAACTTTGAACCGAGGACACAACCTCAAGAATAAAATGAGTAAATGATAAATGTCTGTAAAACAGAAACAAATTAGACTTCATCTCAGATGATTATATAAATATTTATAATTAAAATACAAAAGCTTGATTCATGAAATGATACAACCTGTAAATAAAATGAAAGCAGACACAATATAAGAGCTAAGTGGAAACACATGATTATTCAGTTGCTCAATATTTTTGTAATAAATTGCAGAACTTTTTATTATTGGTCTGAGACAAAGGACAACTAACCATTTTAACTGAAAAGTGGACTTTGGCAATTTGGCAACACATATACTAAAACTGAAAAGTAGTCTTTGAATATTTTTATACAATCACACATATATTAATGTATTTTATTAGATATAGCAACAATCTACTCTGATTCCTAGGATTATATATGATTAATACTGACTTTTAAGTGTGAGAAACCATTTGTTATACCCCTACATTTTAAAAATAATAGGGCAAAGAAAATACTAAAATTACCAATTAACTCAATATCATAAAATAATACAACATATACACTCAACATATTCTTCAAAAAGTTTAGAAAAAACACTGACAAGGTATTTTGTGAATAACCTCTGATCCTGTATTCTAATTTGGTTCTGGAGATATGATCTAAAGTTAACAAAACAAAATTAACCATAAATGAATAAAGTAATATTGATTATAAATACATAAAACCTAATAGTTACTGTTTTAAAGGGTAAGATCACTGGGCTTAAACAGACAACATGCAACTGTAAATAGTCATCAATCAAATCACTTACTTTGAAAAGATGTAATGTTTCCTTGCTGGTTAGTAGCTGGAATTGAAGGTCAGGTATGCTGCCATTGCAAGGGAGGCATTCATAAAACTCAGGATCCTTATGTGTCACAGAATATAGAACTATAATGAAATGTCTTGATTCTGAAAAAACCCTGGATGAAAAAAATGCCACTTAATTAAAGTTCACTGAGGTTAATGAATATACTCAAAGAATTCTACATGAGTCTCTCAATCTATATAATAGACTGACTAAATAGTCCAATTTCTGGAAGAAAACCGGGGAGCAAAAGGTTATTGACTTTTATTTATTTATTTATTTTTTTACAGAGGCAGAGAGAGGGATAGAGGGATAGATAGGAATGGAGAGATGAGAAGCATCAATTATTAGTTTTTCGTGTTGCGACACCTTAGTTGTTCATTGATTGCTTTCTCATATGTGCCTTGACTGTGGGCCTTCAGCAGACTGAGTAACCCCTTGCTCAAGCCAGAGACCTTGGATTCAAACTGGTGAGCTTTTGCTCAAACCAGATGAGCCTGTGCTCAAGCTGGCGGCCTTGGGGTTTCGAACCTGGGTCCTCTGCATCCCAGTCTGATGCTCTATCCACTGCGCCACCGCCTGGTCAGGCGGTTATTGACTTTTAATATTGTAATTTATATACCGTATTCTCTCAGGTATAAGGTGCTTCCTTAATTTTGGGGCACAAAATTTGAAAAAAAATTACATAAAGTTATTGAGCTCAAGTTTTATTCATCATAAAATTCATACAACTCCTCATCACTGTCAAAACTCCCATCCATTAGCTTGTCCTCATCTGTGTATGATGAAGAATCAGTCTTCAACAATGAGCACAAAAGCGCGAAAAATCAGAAAATGCAAGTAAAAAATCTACAACCACTGTATAAGACGTACCCAGTTTTTAGACACCAAAATTTTTCGAGAAAGGATGAGTCTTATACATGGGGAAATACATGTGTGTATATATATATATTTAAATTCAATGAGAGGAAGGGAGGCAGAGAGACAGACTCCTGCATGAGCCCCAACCAGGATCCACCTGGCAAGCCCACTAGGGGGCAATGCTCTACCCATCTGGGGCACTGACCCATTGCTCAGCAACTGAGCTCTTCTTAATGCCTGAGGCAGAGTCCATAGAGCATCCTCAGCACTCAGGGCCAAATTCACTCCTATAGACCCAGGTCTGCAGGAGGGGAAGAGAGAGAGAGAGAGAGAGAGTAAAGCAAGAGGGGGAGGGATAGAGAAGCAAATGGGCACTTCTCTTGTGTGCCCTGACTGGGACTCAAACCCAGGACTTCCACACGCTGGGCCGACACTCTACCACTGAGCCAACAGGCCAGGGCCAGATATATTTTATTATGAAAAAACATTCCTTGTTAAAAACTTCAAACAAAAATTAAAAATAGAAAATGAAAGCCACCCCACTCCACTCTCTAGTTTAGTATATATACTACCAGAGATTCTCCTAGGCATACAAACACATTTCATACAGTTGAACAAAGATGAGGCCATATTATACACGATTTACAACTGCTATTGCATATTGAACTATCCTGATTTTCTCTCCACATCATTATTCTATATCTCAGACATCCTTATTTTTTTTAGCAACTACTAGTATTATGATTTATAGATAAGCCACTGTTGATTCTCCTAGACTTCTAAAAATGTATATTAGAATTACAGTATTTACAGTGTTTCACTATTACAAACACTGATATAGTGAACATTTACTTTAATTTTTTGCAAGAAAGACAGCCAGCCAGACAGAAAGAGAGAGATGAGAAGCATCAACTAGCAGTTGCGGCACCTTAGTTGTTCACTGGCTGCTTCTCATATGTGTCTTGATGGGGGATGGTGAGGTGACTCAAGTTGAGCCAGTGACCCCTTGCTCAAGCCAGCAACCATGGGATCATGTCAATGATCTCACACTCAAGCTGATGAGTCTGAGATGAGCCTGCAGTCAAGCTGATGACCTCGTGGTTTCGAACCTGGGACCTCAGCATCCCAGGTCAATGCTCTATCCACTATGCCACACCAATCAGGTTGAACATTTATTTTATTATCCACTATATAACAAAAAGTCATCAAGAGTCTTTAATATATTAAAACCAGCTATTTTAAAATAGTTTCCTTAGTTATCCCTTTTTTTAAAAAAAAGATTTTTAAATTTATTTGATTTTAGAGAGAGGAAGGGGGAAGGAGAGAAGGAAGGGGGAGGGAGGGAGTGTGAGGGAGGGAGAGTGAGGGGGAGAAAAAGAGAAGGAGGAACGGGGAGGGAGAAAGAGAAAGGGAGAGAGAGGTAGGAACATGACCAGGGACTGAACCAGCAACCTCTATGCTTCAGGACGAAGCTCTAATTGAGCTATCCAGCCAGGGCAGTTGTCCCTACTTTGTAAAATGTTGAATGAAAAAATAATCTGGGAGTATATTACACTCCTAACAAAACAAAGCAATGCAGGCTGGAGAGGCAGAATGCCTACTCTGCTCAACTCCTCTCTCTGGGGTCAGAGAAGATCACTACTCAGAATGCTATAAAGTACCAACCTGAGCTACGCTATGCAGTGCTGACCCCTCTCTGGGTCAAACCTCCCTTGAAAGGGTTGGTAGTAATTAAAGAGTTCAGGTAGCAAAGAAATTCTCTAATGTTTCAGATTGAACACAGATCAAAAGAGCTTAAAATTTTATTTTTGAGCATTTCCTGTCAATAAGACCTTAAAGCAAGACCAGTCATTGATAATTAAACTGTACAAATATACTAAAACAAACATTTGTTTTATAGCAAAAGCTAATTCTCTTGCAAACTTAAAATAAAATATAAAAAGTTGAACTTTAAAAGCATCTGAAGAGCCCTGGCCAGTTGGCTCAGCGGTAGAGCGTCGGCCTAGCGTGCGGAGGACCCGGGTTCGATTCCCGGCCAGGGCACACAGGAGAAGCGCTCATTTGCTTCTCTACCCCTCCGCCGCGCTTTCCTCTCTGTCTCTCCATTCCCCTCCCGCAGCCAAGGCTCCATTGGAGCAAAGATGGCCGGTCGCTGGGGATGGCTCTGTGGCCTCTGCCTCAGGCACTAGAGTGGCTCTGGTCGCAACATGGCAACGCCCAGGATGGGCAGAGCATCGCCCCCTGGTGGGCAGAGCATCGCCCCTGGTGGGCGTGCCGGGTGGATCCCGGTCGGGCGCATGCAGGAGTCTGTCTGACTGTCTCTCCCTGTTTCCAGCTTCAGAAAAATGAAAAAAAATAAAATAAAAAAAAAAAAAGCATCTGAAGAAAGCACAGGACATTTTTTATTTCAGTAAATACTTCTAGAGTGGGCAAATCCTTTCTAAGCAAGATAGGAAAAAGGTTTATAAATATGATAAAAAAAAAGTCTGGGAAAAACATCATTAACCAAAGTTAAGTCAAATGACAATGGGGGGGGGCTCTGCCATATATTTTTATAAATTACATTTTTCTCTATATATTTTACATATTACACACACCCACACAATCATACACCGCTTAATGACGGAGATCCATCCTGAGAAATGCATTGTTAGGCAAGTTCTTTGTTGTGTGAACATCATTGCATGTACTTACACAAACCTACATAGTATGATGTACTACACAACTAGGTTCCATGATATACCATAGTCTACATGTGGTCCAAACGTTATTAGAGTTTGAAATCAAATTTCAAACGCAATGTGAAAAGATACACAATTTAAGTGAATAATGGCCAAAGATATGAATAGAAAGTTCCCAGAAGATGGTTATGAAACATCAGTCAAGACCATTTCCATTACCTCTGTGAGGTCTTGCAACTCTCCCCACTTTCCTTACTCCTCTTCAGTCACACTGGCTTCCTTGCTGTTCCTTACGATGCAAAGTGATGTTTCACCCATGGCCTCTGTACTTAATCCCCTGCCTGGGACTGCCCCAGACAGCAACATGGCTTACTCTCTCACCTCAACTCTTTGCCTGCCTGATTATCCTACTTAAAATGGTTCTCTTACTGCTACCACCATCCAGACAACACAACATCCCCTTCCGCTGCTTATTTTTTCCCACAACACTCTTCATCTTGTAACATATTATTTCTTTTACTTATTTGTTCTATTTACTGCCTTTACCTGCAAGGTCTTCATTTTGCTTACAACTTACCCCCAATATTATGCAAAGTGCTTGATATATAGTGAGTGCTCAATAAATATTTGTTTCACAGTGTTAGGGAGGTGATGGAAAAATACTGTTGGAAAATTATAAATTGGCAGGTTTTTGAAGGGCAATTTAGCAATTACCAAAATTTAAAGTCTGACCAGAAATACCACTTTTTGGAATTTATTTTACAAACATACTAGGATATGCACACAAAGACATATACATAAAAGGACTAGTTTTTAAAATATAGGGCCCTGGCCGGTTGGCACAGTGGTAGAGCATTGGCCTGGCGTGCGGAAGTCCCGGGTTTGATTCCCGGCCAGGGCACACAAGAGAGGCGCCCATCTGCTTCTCCACCCCTCCCCCTCTCCTTCCTCTCTGTTTCTCTCTTCCCCTCCCGCAGCCGAAGCTCCATTAGAGCAAAAGATGGCCCGGGCGCTGGGGATGGCTCCTTGGCCTCTGCCCCAGGCGCTGGAGTGGCTCTGGTCATGACAGAGTGACGCCCCAGATGGGCAGAGCATCGCCCACTGGTGGGCGTGCCGGGTGGATCCCGGTCGGGCGCATGTGGGAGTCTGTCTGACTGCCTCCCGTTTCCAGCTACAGAAAAGTACAAACAAAATAAATAAATAAATAAAATATAGTATATATTATTTACTATCAGTTGTAAAATGTGTGAAATCTGTACATGCCAAGATGTAACACACACACACACACACACACACACACACACAGAAAAAAAAAGAATGCTCCCATTTGTGATTTAATTTTTACAGGCCAGAGGAGGGTGCTATTTGTCTATGTATAGCATACTGCAGCAAGGAAACACAACATACTATTTACCAGTATTGTCTCTGGGGATAGGGTTTGGGGAAATGGAGTGGAAGACTTACATATTTTTATTTGTCTAATTTATTAACATGTACTTGCACTGTCTTTTCAATAAAGTTTTTTCTAAAGTATATTATAGCCATCCAAGGTAGACAGAAACAGCTCTTGGAATTTTCATTTAATAGATGAGGAAGGTAAGAGGCAAATAGTGGTATCACATACAAAGTAACAAAATTAAATGAGTTGAGGTTAGAAAAAGTTTCCCTATTAGTTCCAATATTTGTGCTTTAGTTCCAGGAAGAAAATTAAACATATCTCAAATGTTCCTTACAGTGCTAGTAGTACTACTGTGTAACTTCATAAAACACTTATAACGAATTCAAACTCATTTCAGCCAATTCACTGAACATGAATCTTTATATAAAATAGAATGGTAGAGTAGATGACCTCTTGGCTTTTTTCCTAAAAAGTTTATCATTTGTTTACAGTTCTGTGGCTAAGCAAGTAGATTCCTTCATATTTCCAAATATAGTGCAACCTCAACTTTGGTGTTATTTCATTTAATATAAGGTTTGTTTTTCTAATGTGCTTGTTCTTTGAGTTTATAAGTATTATAAAAGGTTAAGGCTTTAAATGAATTCTAAAGATCAATTAAATATGAAGAAAAAGATAAAAAATATTACAAAGAAAATACCACTTGCCTTTCTTGAATAGAAGAACTAAACATGTATCGGAGGCAGCAAGCCCATACCTGAGGATTATAGATATGTATAATGCCAGACAGCCATCTAAAAGAAGAAATAAAAAACTATAGTTATTTATAAATGGAAACTTAATATACTTTAGATTATGCTCTTCTTAGGTTAATATGGCAGAAATTCTTGGCATTCACCAGCAATTCATCAAAGGCCTTATAAATAAGAAATCTATTAATACCAGCCCATGATAATAATTAAGAAGAACAGATATAGATACATAGATAGAGACCTTCTTTCTTTCTGTCCTCTCCCACCTGGGATGAAGGGAAAATGTTGGGAGAGAAAATGGTTAATAATAGAGGTGAAAGCAGAAAACAATTAGCCTGGATTAGAAAACACAGACTAAATTCGGGGAGAATGAAGTCAGTAGCCCAAAATCATGAAGTTATTGAGAGGATTAAACACTGTAACAACATAGGCAACCTGAAACATAGAAGGCTCTTAACAGATACTCACTTAGCAAAAAGGACAAGGAACATATGATTTCACTCATATATGGAATCTAATGAACAAAATAAACTAACAAAATAGAAACAGACTCATAGCGAACAGACTGGTAGCTGTCAGAGGGAAGGGGGATTGAGGGCACTGGATTAAACATAAAGAAAGAAAGAAACAAACAAACTCATAGAAGTAGAAATTCCAGAGGGAAAGAGGGGTGGGGCAGGGTAGAAGAGGGTAAAGGGGTTAAATGGTAATGGAAGGAGACTTGACTTGGGTGGCGAACACAAAATAAAATATATAGATGGTATGTTATAGAATTCTATACCTGAAATCTATATAATTTTATTAACCAATGTCACCCCGATAAATTGCATCAAAAGCCATAGCCAATACCAGGAACATGGCAAACAGAATCAGAACATTTGTACATTTTTAATTTTTTAATTTTGTACAAACTATTCCCTCACATGGGTTCCCTCCACACCAATCCTCGCTTCTATGATCCAAGGGCTTAAAGGTCCAGCTCAAGAATGCTTTCTCTAACAAAATGTTCCATTGTCTCTCTTACAAGCACTAATAGTTATTTGCACTGTCATTTCATAGTAAATCATGTATTTTATTATTTATCTTTTTATGTGTAAATATTTAAATATTTTATCACTTCACCCTGATTATACATTTCTTGAGCTTTAAATTCCACCACAGTACCAAAAATAACTCTATGCATATAGTAAGAACTCAATAAATATGAAATAAATATAAATTTCTAACTGAATAATCTGTCTAAATGTCATTAACCACTAACTCTAAAGAGAAAGCCATTAACATTTAGGGAAATTTGTGCAAAACTGCCTGACAGTGAATTTTAAAACTGTTACTGTAGTCCTGTGTTCTTCAAAGTACTTTAAGGACAGCAGGTAGTGAAGAAAGTTAAAAGAAACAGGGCTCTAATGCTTCAACTTCAACCAGAAGAACTCAACTTTTTGTTTCATACACTAAAGTTCTTCCTGAGACTGGGAAAAATCTTGTTTTAACCAATTCTTCTACAAAAATAAGAAAGCGTAAGAATCATTGGCCATTGTGGCTCTATAAGGTGATCTAAATTTTAATTATATATTCACAGTACAATTAATTTGCATGTTTATCATATACAGTTGAATACACATGTGGCTAAAAACGTTTTCATAAATAATGCAACACTTACATTCCCACTAATGGTAGAGAAGAAACCTTGGGATCAGATTCCAGCAAAAGTAACAATTTGCGTGTTTCATCCATGGTAAGATATCTAAATAGGAAATAGTCATGTAAAAACAATAGGAAGTATGTACTTTTTACCTTTAAAAGAGATCATGTGACTGAAGCACACTTCAGGCAGGGGAGATCATTCAAATGAATATTTTTTCTCTCACACACATATATACACAAAGCAAACAGTTTAATATGTAAAAAAAGACTCCAGTAAAAGAGATTAAAGTGATTCAATATATTAAAATTCTGTACACTGTATTAAATGGTCACTGAAAAACACTTTAAATAAGTTTTGCTCTAAAAGTGTGAACTTATTTTAATCAAAATTATTAAAATCAAGGCTAACAATTGGGAGAACCATATAGGTTCCCTGGGAGAAGTGACTTTCCTTTTTACTCTAAGTGTTAAAGCATACAGGTGATTTGACAAGACTGCAACAGATATGACCTCACACTGAAGGAGGCTGAACTAGATGAGGTATATTCAACCTTCCATGTACTATAATCCTCCAACCACTATCAAGAACTCAAACCTCACTATTCCCTAAAAGGATATTACACTATATTTATACTTTGTTATTATGCTTATTACCAACGGTAAGTTTTAAGGATATGAATAATTACAGAATTGTGGATAATTTTATTATGGCTTAAAATACAAAAATAAAAACAATGTCATTTCAGACATAAAGTCTTGATAGTTCCACCACAAATCCATTTCATTCCTACTAAAACCCTAAAACACAAAGATCATAAATTTATCAGGCCATGTGACAAGATGAGTAAGTCTGAGTTAGCAGGGGACTTATGACACTTATATTGTTTTGAAGGCTCTTCTGCCTTTGCCTACCTGATAAATTCCTACTCTCTAAAAGAACTAGCTGAAGCTTTCCATGACTTTCCCAGGCAATTTAGACGCAACTTCCTGCTTTTCCTGCATTGTACTATAAACCTCTAATATCTTTACCTACATCATCTTTACACCTTAATATATAATACTTAATGGATATTGAGTATGCTTTAAAAAAAATCTATTTAATTCTAGTGTCTAACACAACAACTACTCTATAATGGATCCTAATAAATATTCGGGTAAACAAATGAATGTGGTCAAGAAAAAGGGCAAACATCACACATTTAATATGTAATTATATATAGATGATAATGGGCAAGGGGAATGGACATTTAGAATACTGAACATCCTGGGTTACTGGTAGCATGTCAAGGGGTCACTGAAGGATAATTTAGAGCAGGGGTCCCCAAACTACGGCCCCCTGAGGCCATTTATCCAGCCCCCGCCGCACTTCCAGAAGGGGCACCTCTTTCATTGGTGGTCAATGAGAGAGTGACACAAAGCACGGCGTCGCTCACGTACAGTACTACTTCCAGTGACACGGGACGTATGTGTCACGGCTCCAGAAGCACGTCATATCACTTGTTATGGCTAGCAGTGACAAATATGGAACCGGATATTGACCATCTCATTAGCCAAAAGCAGGCCCATAGTTCCCATTGAAATACTGGTCAGTTTGTTGATTTAAATTTACTTGTACTTTATTTTAAATATTGTATTTGTTCCCATTTTGTTTACCTTAAAATAAGATATGTGCAGTGTGCATAGGGATTTGTTCATAGTTTTTTTTATAGTCCAGCCCTCCAACGGTCTGAGGGACAGTGAACTGGCCCCCTGTGTAAAAAGTTTGGGGACCCCTGATTTAGAGCATGGTAAATTCATATTTTACTAACACGGGTACTAAGGAAAAAAAAATTAGTATTTTGATTAATTTTAACACAAAACCCCATGTTCCAATCGAGACTCACTTTACTACAATAAGAGAATTAAATGTTATACTTAATTCTAACATTTTTATCACCATCATGTTTAACCATTCCATGATTCCAGACTATACCAACACTTTTTTTTATGCCATTCCAACCAGAAAGGTCAGCATGTGGGATTCAAAATGGGATTTTTCTTCCTATTCCAGGGACCCTCTGAAAAGAAAATCCTCCCTTCTCCTTATCCTCTTTTGAAGAGGCATTTTTTAGAGACTAAGACTTGGAATTGAATGTAACTTGGCAAACATTTCTGGCTTTAGGGACCTAACAGGAACTAGGGTGGCGTCTAGTGGCAAAGGAAGCCAAAAGTGAATTGCTTAGACTTTAAAGCAGAGGTTGCTTACATTGTCTAACCTAGCTCAGTAGACAATGGATAAAGAAAGCAGATGAGGATTCAGGGAAGCAGCCCTGCTGAGGAGCAGAAGCATGCGAATTGGCTTTCATTTCCTAAGAAACTAAGAGTGGTGATAGGAAGCTGGAGAGAATGCCACTTCAGCTCCGTGAGGAAACTCCACCCTCAAGTGGTTGATAATTTGGTAAACAGGAGAACTATAAATTTCTATTTTCTCCTTTCTCTCTAACTGCAATGCTCATTATTTATAATTAAAATGGCATATGATGAATTCTAAAGCCTCTTTTAGGCTCATAATCAGTTATAGTGAAAAAAAAAGACAAAGTAATAAAATGATGACTTAAAACCTAGGCAAAATACAATGGACAAAATGATGAAGGGACTATTTTTCTCCTTGTGTTTTTAAATCACAAAATATAACCAATGTTAATATAATGTTTACCACTAATTTTTCTTGGGAGTGGAGGGCACAACTCTTGAAAGAAAACTATATTCAGCAAAAATTAACAACTTCATTTTTCATATTCCTTGGTTACTTACCAAGCACTGCAGATCTTATTTCATATTATATAGATATCATGAAAATATACTAATGTGACCAATATTTAAAATTTTGGATTAATAAATCTTTTACTTACCCACATTTATAGGTACCTTGAACTTGAGAAATACTCAGATTACTGCTCAAGTTTCTTGCCAGAGCTGTTGGAATAATGGGGATGGGCTTCACCGGCGTGCATGTAAAGGTATTTGCTAGAGTTACTGCTGCCCAATGTTGGTCAAAATCCATACTGTCCAAACTCTCCCTATAAGTGATATGAGCTCTTAGGGAAAGCAGTTTACCACAATCCAAGGAATCTTTGCTACATACATGGTGCTGCAGAGCCTGAGGAATCAATATTATACAATTATTTTAAAACTTTGTAATTTGCCCACTTCTCAAAAATTTTATTTGCTACTGGTACATACATATATATATCTCTTGTGCTAATAAAATTTAACCATTTCTGACTACAACATGTCAATGATCTCCTTTCTTGTGACCAAAAAGTCACATAGATAATTCTGTCAAAGCAAATAAGATCAACAGTGTTAAGCTCCATCACATATTTCCAACTTAGATGTCTCAGCAGTATTTCACATTCTTACTGGAGAATACCACTTCTAATAAATATTTAATACAAGGGAAAAATGGATAGATGTCAATTAACTCTGACTCAGTCCCAGAAAAATCTAAAATCCATTCCTCTTTGATTCTTTTCTTATCATCTCAAAATGTCAAGTAGGTTCTTCCTCTGTAGTTGCTCACGCTGTGTCCTCCTAGTCTGCCACCACTCTTCTATAGGCTAACACACCCTATTAACACACACCAGACTGCTGCAATGCCTAACTACTCTGTCCACTTCATAGGTCAGCCTGCCCTATCAAAAAACTATCCCTGATTTAACAGTATTTCCTATTTCCAGAAACTTTCAGTGACTCTACATGACCCATATGACAGTTTAAATTCATTAACCTGACAGATAAGGCTCTCTGTAATCTGTACAAACAATAACTCCAGTCTGAATGCACACAAATCCAGCAAAAATCTACACCGTTAAAGTAACTCTGAGCACATACTGCACTTTGCTAGCCTGGTCACACTGCTTCCTCTATCTGAAATGCTACCCATATTACCTATCTAGGATTTATGCCCTCAGAAACCATGCTTAATTGCATTTAGGCCAACAAATTATCATGAATACTTAGTAAATATGGATTTATTAAAATATAATATACAGTTTGATTCTTGTGTTGAATTAAGAATAACAGTTATCAATAAATCTCACCTTAAAAGCTGAACTGAAGTTATCTTCATTGTGAACTATTATTTCACTTGAACTAAGTCCATGAGTATTAACTGTGCATGGAATCACAAAATCCCCAGGAAGAGAAGCAGTAGGAGTTCTTTCAGAGCATTCAGGTACTTCTCGACCAGGATCAAAGCGATCCACTGTCAATGTTACACCTTCTTCATCTGAACAACAAAAATAGCAATTAGTATATAGCATGCCAATTAAAAAAGTGAAATCAACCAAGCAAACATACATTACAGCAAAATACTGTATTCATATCTTACTAATAGTAACACTAAACTCTTATTTTTAAAAATTACTTGCGCGCGCGTGTGTGTGTGCGCGCGCGCATGTTGTGGGGGGTATATATTCTTCCATCTGACCAGATTGTGAAATCTGTGATAAATAGTGTCGTTTTATTCTTTTTCATAACAAAGTTTATAACAATAATTGGCTGATTGGTAAAAATAAACTCTTATAGTAATAAAAATATATATTTTTAAAGTGTATTACCTTCATCTACTGTGAGAGAACCAAGTAAAAAGCACGGTAGGTTCTTTTTATTCTGCTTAGCATGTCGACAAGCAAGTCGGATGGTCTTTTCAGTTACCACAAGTTTTGGATTTCTGAAAAATAATAAGTCTTTTATGAAGGTAGTGGATCTGATATCCTAAAAAACCCTCCTGCTATGAAATGCTGCCTAAAATATAACTCACGTCTTTAAAAATGTACAGAAAGATCATTGCTGGGAAATCCTATGGTCAAAGGTAGGGCACTGGGAGGGCTGCCTGGAAATCTGAACTGCAGTAAGCAGACACGGAAGTAATAGTTGTTCTCCAGACATTTGCTTAATTTTATGAACCAGAATAGGGACAGAGAAATGATAAGGCCAGCCTCTTGTTTTTGTAAAGTTTCACTGAAATAGTCACATTCATTTGTTCACTTGATGTCTAGCATTAATGAATATAGAATATAAACATAATCCAAATGTTCAAAGAAATATAAAGACTCTAAAATATAAGCAAGAAACAAGATACTATTAAATATACTAGTCAATCTTAAAAAGAACCACACAAGCTTGTAGAATTAAAAATATGATCAATTAAAAACTCAATAGGCTATATAATCAAGTGGGGATAGATACACAAATGCTTATTATTCTATAAACTGTGCATATATGTTATAAATAGTCCTTCATATATATAGTATACTTCCATGTTTAAAAAACCTAAATGAATAAGATAGATGGCAATTAAGCACAGCTAAAAAAAATTAGTAGAGCTGAAGAATAAAATTACTCAAAAAGCAGCACAGAAAGATAATAGAAAATACAAAAGATAGGTTAAGAGACATGGAGAAAAGAACACACAAGTCTAACAAATATTTAATTGAACTTCTACAGGACTGTTTCCGTCAGTGATACCACCCATCTCTGCCAACTGTTTTAGAACTTACTTTTTGACTTGCATCTTTAGCTCCTCTATTCAGTAGATCATCAAATGCTATAAACTTTCTTCAAAAACATTGTTTCATTCTTTCCTCTTGATCCCAATACTGCTCTAAATCCTTATAATCGCTACCATTTATTGAAAACTTCCTATGTTCCAGGCACTGTGCCAACTGATGCTTTATAGTCTGGCTCATTTAATCCTATAAGAATATTATGAAACAAGTACCATTATCCCCACTTTATAACTAAGGAATCTGATTCTTGGATACTTTACTGAGGTCACATAAATAAGAAATAGGAGAATCAGGATTTAACCCTCTAAGCAGTCTCACTCTAGTTATAGTACTTTAAACAACTATGGTATAAATCTGTTTCTTATATTATAGAAAACCATCTTGCAGATAGGTTGACTCTAGGCTCTCTCAACTATGATCGATCCTTAGAATTTTGCTTTTAACAAGTAACTCCGTTATATAAAAATCTCAATGGATCTTTATTTTCTATGACTTTAAGCCTAAATTGCTATGTCTTTCTATCAAGATCCTGGAATAGCATATTTTATATTCCTTCTAATAAGATCCACTCACTAAAAATCAGTTCAATCTTCTCAATGCTCTACAAAGACACGATGCTGAAGCATTGTGAAAAATGCTTTCAGTTTTTATTATTTTGTCACTTTTGAATTCTTATTGTACTTAGAACAATAAGACTATATAATAAGGTTTGCAGACTATTTTAACTGTGTAATTAAAATTTTTTCCTCAAAAGCATGAAGAACAGATTTAAAAAGAAGCAGAAGGGAAGGAAGATTCTGAATAAAAAAAATAAAATATCATAGCAATCAGTTTTGCCTTACACATATTTTTGACTTCTGTTTATTCTGGTTTGATTTGAAAAAAGAAATATACCTGTAGTAATTAATATGTAAGTAGATGAAATCTCCAATTGGTATCGGGTTCCAAAGTGCACATTTTGATGGAGGAAAGTAAAAAGGTACCATCCTGCTTGAAGAAAACCTTTAAAAAAAAAATTCAAATCAAAGAACAATGAAAAGCAAACAGTATAAACTTTTTTAAGAAACAGTTTAACTTTTTAAATGATGCTTTTCAGATTACTTTTGTTATTTGAGAACAGCTGAAATATTTTTAAAAAGCAAAAAATATATCAGTTTGTAACTACTTTTAAGAGAATAAGCACTCAAAATTTAGATATAGCTTTTATCTGTCCTTTTTTTCTTATGTATACATAAATTTAAACACATACACGCTTTAAAAAACAACCAGGAGTACTAATCTTATAAAATCTGCTTTAAGTAACAGAAAAATGAGTATAAGCCATGAATTTACATTTAAATTTAAAATTAAGATCTGTCCTTCAGAACTGATTTCTAGATAATTGATAAGTAATACCTAATAAAATTATGAAAAACAAAAACTTAATAGTCTTCTACTTTTCAGTATTTCCAAATTTGGTATCTTGGGCCCTATCATATAAGTTAATTACTGAAGCATCAAAAAGACATTATTAGTTCCCAACAAAGATCCTACGGGGTTGCATAAAGCAAGGCCTCAATATTAAATCACACAAGATACCATCACAGTTTTTATTTACGTAAGTAACATAAGAAAACCACAATAAGGAAAAGACAATGGAAAGAAAAGACTAGGGAGAAACTGTCAGAGTCACATGTAATTAAAGCAAAAAAGCCCTGACAGTGAGCTATTTACAACAGGGCATTTGCCTGGTAGCTGATTGTTAAGTAGTTGAACTGAAAGAATATTTATCATATCATGCATCATGAATACCTTCTTACTTTCATGTATCACCTGTTGAACCTTCTCAACTAAAATACTAGCCCCAGTTTACCAGTCACCTATTATGAGGCACCAGGCATCCTAATGGACACTTTACATACACAGTATTTCTCACTATAAATGTTCCAGAGACACTTTATTGATAATAAACTAACTTTCCTAGTTTCATATAGCAATTAAGTAGCAGAGCTAGGATATGGACTGAAGTGTAGCTGATTTCAAATCTTATACTTCTAGCAGCTCAGTGGTATAAGTGCTTCAGAGCTTAGGTTCAAATTCTGGCTCAAAAACAAAACAAAAAAAAACCCAAGAAAGTGTAAAAAAAAAAAAAATTCTGGCTCCACCACATTCCCAGCTATGTGCTTTTAAATCCTTGTCTAATTTGAGTTCATGATATCTATAGGAAGGGAAGGATGTTTAATCACCCTGCTTTGAAATCAGGACATAATCTGAGATTAAGAAGTGACAAAGTGTAAGTTTATATCTCTATATCTAATACATCATATATAAATTGATGAAAGACAGTATAATGCAAAGCTAAAGCAAAAAGTTTGGAGACCAACTGGTTAGGACTGAAACCAGGCTTCAAAATTTGCTAGTTGTATATTTAATGTCTCTGTACCTCAATTTCCTCACCTATTAAACAGAATAATATCAGTATCTCCTGAAAGAGTTATACTGGATATCAAATGAGTCAATATATGTAAAGTGCTAAGAAAAACTCTTGACCTGTAAGTACTAATGTTAGGTATTTCTTTTTGCTCTCAGTAGTCCATAATACCTTTCAAGCCCAAACTACATAATTCAGGTTTACTTTGTTGCAGTACAGAGTAGAAGATGTATCAAGTTTAAATCTTGACTGTACCACTTACCACTGTGTGACTTGGGGTCGGATCATCTTTCTTTCTTTTTTTTTGTATTTTTCTGAAGTTGGAAACCAGGAGGCAGTCAGACAGACTACCGCATGCACCCGACCGGGATCCACCCGCATGCCCACCAGGGGGTGATGCTCTGCCCATCTGAGGCGTCACTCTGCTGCAACCAGAGCCATTCTAGCGCCCGAGGCAGAGGCCATAGAGCCATCCCCAGCACCCGGGCCAACTTTGCTCCAATGGAGCCTTGGCTGCGGGAGGGGAAGAGAGAGACAGAGAGGAAGGAGAGGGGGAGAGGTGGAGAAGCAGATGGGCGCTTCTCCTGTGTGCCCTGGCCGGGAATCGAACCCAGGACTCCTGCACGCCAGGCCGACGTTCTACCACTGAGCAAACCAGCCAGGGCTGGATCATCTTTCTAAGCTACAGTTTCGTCATTTAGGAAAAAAGAGGTAGATAATAATAGTATTTATAACTAATAGGTTTGTTGTAAAGATTAAGAATAAAGCATGCAGCCTGACTGGTGGTGATGCAGTGGATAGAGCGTCAATTGGACGTTGAGTGTTGGATCATGGACATGATCCCATGGTCACTGGCTTAAGCAAGGGATCACTGGCTTGGATTAAGCACCCCCGTTCCATCAAGGGTGCTTTACTTTATATATAAAGTAAATCAGTAAACAACTAAAGTGACACAACTATCAGTTGATGCTTCTCATCTCTCCCCCGCCTATCTCTCTGGCTTAAAAAAATAAAAATATATAATGCATGCAAAGCACCTGGCACAGCAAGATTTTAAAAAGACACTGTTGTTAGTTGTTTTCTTAATCTAAGATATACATGTAGACTTTGGGAGACAAAAACAGCTTTATAAATAAGGTGCAAAATTTTGCATGTATGTATATAAGTACTTTTTCTTAGAAAATGAAATTCATGGCTATCAGATATTCAAAGCAGTCTCTAACCCAATTCAGAATTGCTGCCCTAAAGCCTATAGATTACTGAAAACCACAGGTTTCAGTAAAACAAAATAAAAAACAGAAAACTACAGTTGAGTTTGAATTTAAAAACTGCAGTTGAATATACCGAGAATAATAAGTTTAAGTCACATGGGTATATTATTTTACCTAGAATATAAGGAATAAATTTGACCCAATAATAGTTTAAAAAGAAAAGAACTTCTGTTGACAAGTTTTCAAAACCTTACAAGTGTCAACAGAACAGAAGGGCCAAAATTAAGCGAAAGAAATAAGATCACTTCTTTGGGTCATGTTTCCCATTGTCTTCCTCAAGACCATCTGGCACAAAGAAAAGCAGTACAGAGAATGAAGGTAACTCATGGATGTACTTCTAGTTTAGAAAAATAAAATTTCACATGTCAGCACTAACTGTTCTTCCCTAGGGGGAAAATAGAATAAATCAGGGGTCCCCAAATTTTTTACACAGGGGAACAGTTCACTGTCCCTCAGACCGTTGGAGGGCCGGACTATAAAAAAACCTATGAACAAACCCCTATGCACAATGCACATATCTTATTTTAAAGTAAAAAAACAAAACGGGAACAAATACAATATTTAAAATAAAGAACAAGTAAATTTAAATCAACAAACTGACCAGTATTTCAATGGGAACTATGCCCCTCTCACTGACCACCAATGAAAGAGGTGCCCCTTCCGGAAGTGCGGTGGGGGCTGGATAAATGGCCTCAGGGGGCCGGTGGGGCCGTAGTTTGGGGACCCCTGGAATAAATGATTCAAAGAGGCAAATAACACAGTACTGGTCCCCTCAGTACTGACAGAATTAGAAAACAGGAGACAGACAGGTGGCAAGCTCCTCCTTCTTACTTCCACATGTGTGGGAAAAGGCTTAGGGATATTTAAAGGAACTAAGTATAGCCAATGTAAGATTTTTCCCATCAAGAACTTAGGGTTAAAAAAAAAAAGAAAAAAGAAATTAGGGTTTAGAAGAGGGAAGGAACCCAACCATTTTCCCACTTGTCTAGGATGTAAACAACTTTTTAGCCTTAGAATTCAGGGCCTGACTGATGGTGGCACAGTGGATCAAGCATCAACCTAGGACACTGAGGTCCCAAGTTCAAAACCCCAAGGTTGCTGGCTTGAGTGTGGGCTCATCAGGCTTGAGTGCAGGGTCACCAGCTTCAGCGTGGGATTCTCAACATGGTCCTATGGTTGCTGGCCTGAGTAAGGGGTCACTAGCTCAGCTGGAGCACATCCCCCCTGCCCCCCCCCCCCAAGGCATGTATGAGAAGCAATCAATAAACACAACTCTCTCTTCCTATCTCTCTCTCTCTCTCTCACTAAACATACACATACACACAAAAACAAACAAAATAAAAACAAAAACGAGTTCAGGTATTATTTTCCATCAATAAAAAGATCCTCTGTGAAACTAAAATAAGGGAAGGAGGGAATGAGACTAAAATTTATCAAGTGCCTACTATGTAACAGTCTCTTTAGTAATCTTACTGAACCCTTCTCAAAAATCTTGTTAGATAAAAATTACCACCCGCAATTTATAGATGAGGATAGTGAGGCTTAGAGAAGCTAATTAACTCAATTAAGGTCACCCACCTAATAAGTGGCAGAGCTGGGATATGGTCCCAGACTTTCTTGATTTTAAAGTTTTTTTCCCTTTTTTTCCAACCTACTTTCCCAAATTATGTGAGCGGCTGTGAACAATAATTCTATAAAAATATTTTTATACCTGGTATTCATCTGGGACCCTGCAAAAGGATATGGAGGCTGCATGATAGTTGGTGAATGATGTATTCAATTTTAAATGTTCAGTATCCTAAAAAAGAGAATATTAATAATGAGTAACTAAAAATAAAATATAAGAAACATGATTTAACCACTTATTAACAAATTACAGGCAAAATTAGGTTACTTACATAAAGTGTCTTCAGCTATAGATTAATAAGATTAAATGTGTGTGGGTTCTAATCATTTTTGTATACTTCATAGTCATTCTGCCTATAAATTAATGTTGAGATTTATTCTAGGCAGCAAAACCTACCAATATATCTATTCATTAAGAAAAGCATGGCCCTGGCCGGTTGGCTCAGCGGTAGAGCGTCGGCCTAGCGTGCGGAGGACCCGGGTTCGATTCCCGGCCAGGGCACACAGGAGAAGCGCCCATTTGCTTCTCCACCCCTCCGCCACGCTTTCCTCTCTGTCTCTCTCGTCCCCTCCCGCAGCCAAGGCTCCATAGGAGCAAAGATGGCCCGGGCGCTGGGGATGGCTCTGTGGCCTCTGCCCCAGGCGCTAGAGTGGCTCTGGTCGCAACATGGCGACGCCCAGGATGGGCAGAGCATCGCCCCCTGGTGGGCAGAGCTTCGCCCCTGGTGGGCGTGCCGGGTGGATCCCGGTCAGGCGCATGCGGGAGTCTGTCTGACTGTCTCTCCCTATTTCCAGCTTCAGAAAAATGAAAAGAAAAAAAAAAAAAAAAAGAAAAGCATAGGTCCTGCCCCAAGATCATTGTATCAACTATATGAGCTCGGCAGGGCAGGTAGTATTTAATATATGAGGTTTTGAACAAAAGTACCAAATTATTAAAAAACACCACAAAGCAGCAGATATGAATAATTTGGGCTAGATATTTAGTGGGTCTATAATGAAGTCAATGAACCTTCAATCTTGTGGAGATTGAAGATATATACTGCATCCCCATAAACTGACTTGTATCCATGCAAAGTCAGTGGTTTCTTTAGGCCCCACCCATCTTCTTTGGGTACTCTTACCACTCCCACTGCTTCCACATCCATCTGTATATAGCAAACTTTCAGCTTCCACCTCTCTGCTGAGTTTCAAACCCATGTTTTTAATTGCTCACTGGGTATCTTCATCTAAATATTATCAAAACAAAATACAGACCTCAATGTCCTTTCTTTACAATTCAGTATTTCCTATATTCATTTATTTTTGTCTTAGAGTTCTTTAGGCCCTGTATCCTCTATTTCAATTCTAGCAAAAAAAGAATTGTCTGAAAATAAGGAAGCAAAGAGTTAATAATGCAGGTGCAAAAGTCATTTAGAAGAGACTTTTTAGATAAAATCAGAGACTGAAAATATTTACAAGAACAAAATCCTATTGAAAGTTAGACTATAAAGTCCCTATTGGAGGTATCTGGACTTCAGGCAGAACTTCTATGGATGCAGGTTTTAAAACGCTAAAGCCCTTCTATGCTGCTTGGTTGTCATGAATAGTTTCTTGATCCCTGTAACTCTAGGAAATATATAAAGTGCCATTTTTCTTCATTAAACAGAAGAGGTTTAAAACTCTGTATATGTCTCCTTTCTTTATGACTTACGGTAAAAAGATAACGTTGATCCATTTCTCATTTTAAAACAATACACGTGGAACAGTACATTCTGATAGAATCACTCAAGCAATTAAAGCAACTTAACAACTATACCTAGCAAAACATATTCTCCTTGGACAATGGTATTGTGTACAAAATAGAAATCAAGTCATCCTTACCTCTTCTTCATCTTCCCCGATAAAATGTCTTTCCATCTCTACTTAATCCCTGACTTCTTCAACTCACCAGATTTACTGTAAAATCCTCAGTTTTGCTAGGTTATTTCTATATAAACCTGATGTAATTATTTTCGTGCTTAAAAGGTTGATGGCTCTTCTTTTTGCTGTTGGTTCTTTTTCATATACAGAATTAAGAATCATCACAATCTGGCTCACTCTATTATTCCAACTTTACCCCTTATCCACTCATCCTACATCCTATTCAAACCGATCTACTTGCAATTCCCGAGTTTGAGTATCTGCATAGGCCGTCCCCTTTAGTTGGAACAGTAAACCCCCATCATCCTTCACAATCCAACTCTAATATCCCTGTCCTCTGTGAAACCATCTCCTAGGCACCAGGGTGGTGGTATTTCTGTCTGTGTTCATACACTCAGCATTTTCACACTTGCTTGTTTACACATTACATTACTCACAGGAGACCACGAACTTCAAACATTAACCGGTCCCTTACTATGCAGCTGTGTGAACTACATAACGTGAGAAATGCAAGAACGAGCATACACCTTTTCAGTTCTTAAGAAATTTTCACACTGAAAACAACTAAACGGCACGTTATCGACTGAATACCTAAGCAAAAATGGTTCTCAAGAAATTCGTGGTCCGCTTACTTCTCCCACTAGTTCCCTCGTCAGCCCAGGCTCCTGGAGGGCTGAACCAACCACAGAGTCCGGCACGGTGGCCGCCGTCCTCGCCCGGTTCCCGCTGCTGCCTCTCAGTGGAAACCGAAGCATGAAATCCGCCTCACCGAAACCTCCGCCGAGGCCAGGTCTGTTTGTTGAGCCGGAACATAGGCCTGCTCCAAGGAACGCCTCCACCGACTCCGCCCTGGGACGTTGGGGTCGCGGGAACTGAGGCGGCAAACACAACTCGTCAAACCGTAGCCCGCGCCTCGCCCGCTGACTGGTCAGAAACCCGACCCATCAGAATTCAGGGGCGGTGTCGGAAGCCTTACGCAAAGTCTCCGCGACGCGCTGGTGCGCTAGCCAATCAGCACGCCACACCGGACCAGAGTTCGACCAATCCCAAGTCTCCTTGGAGAAATGAGGCGCCGCTGGCGTTCCAGGATCAGGTTCCGGAGGATTTAAACACTTGATTTTTTTTTTTTTTTTTTTTTTTTTTGTCAACGGTTAAGTTCCGGGGTGGGGCGGGCCTTGCATAATCACAGTGAAAAAACCGGCCGGGCTGAAGTGAGCTTGTCAGAGGAAGCAAGTGCCGGCTGCCTAGTTCATCGCTCTGCTACTGCCCGAGAAACCCTTTGCTTGAATGGGCAAAAGAGAGGGGAAGTTAGATTTCTTCGTTTCTTTCTTATAAGTGTCCTCTCGCCCTGGCCGGTTGGCTCAGTGGTAGAGCGTCGGCTTGGCGTGCAGAAGTCCCGGGTTCGATTCCCGGCCAGGGCACACAGGAGAAGCGCCCATCTGCTTCTCCACCCCTCCCCCTCTCCTTCCTCTCTGTCTCTCTCTTCCCCTCCCGCAGCCAAGGCTCCATTGGAGCAAAGATGGCCCGGGCGCTGGGGATGGCTCCTTGGCCTCTGCCCCAGGCGCTAGAGTGGCTCTGGTCGCAACAGAGCGACACCCCGGAGGGGTAGAGCATCGCCCCCTGGTGGGCAGAGCGTCTGCCCATGGTGGGTGTGCCGGGT
Source organism: Saccopteryx bilineata (assembly GCF_036850765.1). NCBI lineage: Eukaryota > Metazoa > Chordata > Mammalia > Chiroptera > Emballonuridae > Saccopteryx > Saccopteryx bilineata. The sequence goes on along the minus strand of NC_089492.1, from coordinate 254,735,527 downwards.
GGATCCCGCTCGGGCGCATGCCGGAGTCTGGCTGTCTTTCCCCGTTTCCAGCTTCAGAAAAATACAAAAAAAAAAAAAAAGAAGTGTCCTCTCTTCTGGATAGAAAACATTTAAAAAAAAATTGTCCTCATATATAAATGGCAGGTGATATTTATATATGGCATATGTGTGTGTATATATATATATATTTATATATCATATGGTATTCATATTGGTGTGATAATTTATAGCTATCTTCTTGGCCATTAGCTTATATAATTGCCCTAACCGTCAAAGTAAAGAGGTATTATTCCTAAATTTCCAAGGGAGGAAACAAAAGATCATACAGAGTCAGGATTTGAAATGCCACTTACTTTCCTCTAGATTCTGTTTTTGTTAGTTTACTGGGTAATATGGGAGTGCCTTAAGGTCTAAACTGCCTTGGTAGGCTGTCTTGTTCTGAATAAGTGTCCACCCTTTTCTTTTCTTTTTTTGCATTTTTCCAAAGCTGGAAATGGGGAGGCAGTCAGACAGACTCCTGCATGTGCCCGACGGGGATCCACCTGGCATGCCCACTAGGGGGCGATGCTCTGCCCCAGCTCTGTTGCATTAAGAGCCATTCAGCGCCTGAGGCAGAGGCCACAGAGCCATCCTCAGCGCCCAGGCCAACTTTGCTCCAATGGAGCCTCAGCTGCAGGAGGGGAAGAGAGAGACAGAGAGGAAGGAGAGGGCGAGGGGTGGAGAAGCAGATGGGCACTTCTCCTGTGTGCCCTGGCTGGAAATCGAACCCGGGACTCATGCACGCCAGGCCGACGCTCTACCACTGAGCCAACCGGCCAGGGCCTAAGTGTCCACCCTTTTGAGAGAGTATAAAATGTATCAAACTAGCCAAGAAATATATGTTCCACAAAGGTCATTCTCTGCTTTCCTAGAAAAATTCTCCGGGCACATATTTTAAGGGAAATGATGGTCAGTTCCTCAGCTCTGGTGCGAGAGTAGGAAAAGTCTCAGAGAGCGATGCATGTCTGATAAAGTGTTGGCCAATTCAATAGGGAACTCTGGACATTAGAGGAGTCCCACATTAGTTAGAAATCGCTAGAACTTTTGCTGTGCTCAATAATCATCTGAGGCATCCCTGAAAGCAAGCACCAAAGCTAAGGCCAGCAAAAGGCTCTCAGGTTGCCTGACCTGTGGTGGCACAGTGGATAAAGCATCGACCTGGAATGCTGAGGTCGCCGGTTCGAAACCTGGGCTTGCCTGGTCAAGGCACATATGGGAGTTGATGCTTCCAACTCCTCCCCCCTGTCTCTCTGTCTCTCTCTCTCTCTCTCTCTCTGTCTTTCTCTCTCCCTCTCTAAAATGAATAAATAAAATAAAAATTTTTTTAAAAAGGCTGTCAGGTAAGTGTACTCTTTGCAGGTGAGAGGTGTTGCAACGAAAAACTAATGATTGATACTTCTCATCTCTCTTCATTCCTGTCTGTCTGTCCCTATCTATCCCTCTCTCTGACTCTCTCTCTCTCTCTCTCTGTAAAAAAAAAAAAAAAAAAAAAAAAAAGAGTTGAAGGGCTTCTATTTCTTTTGTTTTATTTCAGAATAAATGGACTTAATCATTAAGAAAAAAAGAGTTGAAGGGGGAGGAGGTTTTGGTAGATCACTTAGGGCCATGATATAATAGTCCATGATAAGGACTTGGCTGCACTCTTGAGTTTGACAGGAAGCCATTCAAAGATTAGGGGACTGACAGATTTGCTTTTAGGGCTTTAAAGGGTTACTGTGGTTGCTACATTGAGAATAAACTGGAGGGAGCTAGGGCAGAAGTAAGGAGACTACTTAGAGGGCTGTTGCAATAAACTAGGGGAGAGCTTGATATTGGCTTGAACCAGAATGGTAGCAATGAAGGTGATGAGAGGTTGCTGGATTCTGGATGTATTTTGAAGGTAGAGTCAATAGGATTTGTTTACAGACTAAATTTAGGACATAAAAAAAGGGACCTTGTGTGGGCCTTCTCTGCCATTATCTTGTATGTCTGTCCTAATAGTCAAAGTAGAGAGGTAGTGTTCCTATTCAACAAAAGAGGAAATTTAAAAGATCATACGGCTAGTTAGTTCAGAGTCAGGATTTGAAATGTCCCTTACTTTCCTCTAGTTTTTTTTTAGAACTACTTTAAGATATCTGAAAGAGAAATGTAAGATGATATAAATTAGACAAAAAGAAGGGATGAGCATAACACATAATTCCTTACTTCTTAGGTATGGGCTGGACATAGTGACATCCTTCCAACATGTATAGTATGGAAGGGGAGGAGTAATTTACATTGGAGAAATCTGATCATAGTCCTTCAGCCACGTAATAAAGGCCAATATTAACAGTCAAGGGTCATGCTGATAGTATGTACACTCATGCTATGATGAAAATGGCACTTTTTAGTGTCTTTCTTCCCATAACCTATAACCTCAGTTCTGAGAAAAACATCAGACCAATGCCAATGGTGGGGAATCCTATAAAATACCTGACCTGTACTCCTCAAACCTTGTCAAGGTTATCAAAAGCAAGGAAAGTCTGATAAACTAGCTAAGAGACACCTAAAGTGATATGACAACTGAATGTAATGTGGTATTGTGAATGGAATCATGGAATAGAAACATGACACTTGTTTAAAACTAAGAAAATCTAAATAAACCAAGAACTTTAATTAATAATATTGTACCAACATTGGTTTATTAATTGGAGCAAAGGTACCACACTATGTTAATAATAGGGGAAGCTATGTGTATATGGGGTACGTGGGAACTTTGTACTACATTCTCTCTTTTTTCTTTTTTTTTTCTTGTAAGTCTAAAACTGTTCTGTCTGGCCAGTTCGATACCCGGTCAGGACACATACAGGAACAGGTCAATGTTCCTCTCTTTCTTTCTCTCAAATCAATAAACATTAAAAAAATAAAATAAAATATAAAGTCAATTAAAAATACAAAAAGGAAGGGCATGAGGAGAGTTGAAGCATATGCTATTGTTTTGAACCACAATACAGTTAAATATCTTATTATTACTTACTAATAACTCAAATACCAAAAAAGAACTTCAATTAAACATTTTATTACTATTGGACTTCTAAGCAGGATATACATTTAATGCTATGCACAAAGTAGATGCTTTTTTTAATTGAATGAAGAGAAAAGTAATCTTTATTTTAGGATTGCAATGACTCAACCTTATATTTAGTACAGATTGGAGGTGACCAAAGGGATTATTTTCTAGCTATTAAAAAACTTTTTAATTATGGTATAATGTAACAAGCACTAGCTTTGGGAATCTGGCCCCAATGCTGCTATTTAAGATCTCTAAGATTGATTTTCCTCTTTTGCATATCATACATTATCATAAAAAAGATTGAATGCATAAAGAATGTAAAATTAAAATCTGCCTATATACTATTAGTGTAAATGTACAAATAGCTGACAGTTTTAATAAATGAGCAACACACTGCAGTAGATTCATAGAGATTAAGGGAACTGATTTGTTAATTTCCAAAGAGAATCAACTTAGTGAAATAAAATCTACAAATGCTATATCAAGGACCTGCTACACACTAAGCATTGTGCTAGATGGAATGGAGAATTGGAAGGATGTGACAAGCATAGAACAAGGAAGGCACAATTTTATAGACAGGGTAATAAGAGGTAATTATCCAAAGCAAATATGAATTATTGTTAAATTTCAGGCCAGTTTAAATAGACTGAATATATACTATGCTATTTTTCGATCCCTGTTTACATGTATTTATGTCATTTCAGAACACTATGGAATTGTTATGGTTATTGGCCCTAACAGAGAAAAGCTATCAGTCTTATTTTTCAAATTTGCAAGTGCATTAATTTATTCACAGTGAACTATTTTTAGTATGTTATACTTTTTTTTTTTAATTTTTTTAATTTATTCATTTTAGAGAGGAGAGAGAAAGGGGGAGAGAGAGACAGAGAGGGAGAGAGAGAGGAGAGAGAGACAGAGAAGGTGGGGAGGAGCAGGAAGCATCAACTCCCATATGTGCCTTGACCAGGTAAGCCCAGGGTTTCGAACTGGTGACCTCAGCATTTCCAGGTCAATGCTTTATCCATTGCGCCACCACAGGTCAGGCTAGTATGTTATACTTTTAATGTATGAATTTGTTGCAAAAACAATGCTATAAGAAAAATCTTGCAAATGAAAAATTTCACCTAAAATTCTACATCCTAACTCATCGTCTTCATTTTTTTTTTTCTTTTTCCTTTTTAGTCACTGTCTATGTGGCATGGTCGTTATGATCAGACTGGGTAAATGTTCAGTTAAACCCTGATGTGCCTGCTAATAGCCTGGCTGTGGGAATTAAAGAGCTATTGTTATCACCAGGAACAAGGAAGTTGGAATCAGTAATCAGTTCTGCTACTCATTTACTAAATTTATCCAAACACCCAACTTTCCCCTCCTCTATTTACATTTTTGAGCTAAGCTGGACTACTGCTTTTTAAAAACGACAGCTTCACTTTTAAGGAACATCATATTTTCAAGGGGGATTGTTAATCTGTCAATTTATGCAAAATTCCTTTGAGATTTCTTTGTTTTAGAGAGAGAGAGGCAGGAAGTGAGAGAGGAGAGATGAGAAATATCAAGTCCTAGTTGCTTCACTTTAGTTGTTCACTGATTGCTTCTCATATATGCCTTTACTGGGGGGGCTTAAGCTGAGCCAGTGATCCCCTTGCTCAAGCAGTGAGCTTGGGCTCAAGTCACTGACCTTGGGAATCATGTCAATGATCCCGTATTCAGGCTGACAACAGGTGCTCAAGCTGACCTCGAGGTTTTGAACCGGGAACCTCAATGTTCTGGGTTGAGGCCTTGTCCACTGCACCACCAGGGTCAGGCCAAAATTCCTTTTAGAGTCTTAAACCTCTCATTAGCGATAACAATAATTTATGTGTTAAGTCATGTTGACTGATCTTACTCATTTTTTAAAGCTTGGATTGTTTGGAGTAAAGACTGGAATAAGCAAGTAACACATACCAGTAAATTCTCTGAAAGTATTTGCTAATCTGAGTTAATGTACCACCATCCTGATTTTACATTCAAGGAAACTAACTCCTTTGTTATGATTTTTAAAAAAGACTTTATTCATTTTAGAAAGAAGAGAGCAAGAGAGGGAGAGAGAAGAGGGGAGGAGCAGGAAGCATCAACTCCCATATGTGCCTTGACCAGGCCAGCCCAGGGTTTCAAATCAGCGACCTCAGCATTTCAGATTGACACTTTATCCAGTGTCACCACAGGTCAGGTCATAAATTAATTGACCATATATGCATGGATTTATTTCTAGGCTTGCTACTCTGTTTCATTGACCTATCTATGTATCTGTTTTTATAACAATGTCATACTGTTTTCATTACCATAGCTTTGTAATATAGTTTGAAACCAGGGAGCATGATGCCTCCAGCTTTGTTCTTCTTTCTCAAGATTGCTTTGGCTATTTGAGGTCTTTTGTGGTCCCATAAAATTTTAGGATTGTTTGTTCTATTTCTGTGAAAAATGCCGTTGAGATTTTGATAAGAATTGCAGTGCATCTGTTATTGCCTTGGGTAGTATATCATTTTAACAATATTAGTTCTTTCAGTCTATGAGCACAGAGGATCTTTAGATTTATTTGGTTTTTTTTCTTAATTTCACTTAATCTTAGCCAAATGGTCACAAAGTGATGTTCCTTCTTTTATGATGTCTTGTAGTTTTCAATATAGGCCTTTCAACCCCTTAGTGAAACTTATTCCTAAATATTTTATTGTTTTTAATGCAATTACAAATGGAATTGTTCTCTTTCTGATAGTTTCTAACAGACTTTTATGTATGTGTATTGATTTTGTATCCTGCAACTTTATTTCCTGAATTCCCCTATTAGTTCTAACATTTTTAAAATTGATTTTTAGAGAGAAAGGAAGGGGGACAGGGGAAGAGGGAGAGAGAGAAAAGAAAATTGATCTGTTCCTCTATGTACCCTGACTAGGGATCAAACCGGCAACCTCTGTATTTTGGGGTAACACTCTAACCAACTGAGCTATCCAGCCAGAGCAATTCTAACAGGTTTTTGATAAAATCTTTAGGATTTTCTTTTCTTTTTAAAGTATTTATTTGTTTGTTTGTTTGTTTTTAAAGAAGGGAGAGAGTGAGAGAAAGACTGGAGAGGAATGGGAAGTATCAACTCATAGCTGCTTCTTGTATCTGCCTTGACTGGGCAAGCCTGGGTCTTCAAACCAGCAACTTCAGCATTTCAGGTCAATGCTTTATGTACTGCATCATCACAGGTCAGGCAAAGGTTTTCAATATATGATATGTCATCTACAAATAGTGATAGTTTTACTTCTTCCTTTTGAATTTGGATGCCTATTTCATTCTCTTGTCTAATTGCTCTGTCTAGGACTTCCAATACTATGTTGAATAGAAGTAGAACATGGTATATAATCCTGGCCTGACCTGTGGTGGTACAGTGGATAAAGCGTCGACCTGAGGTCACTGGTTCAAAACCCTGGGCTTGCCTAGCCAAGGCACATGTGGGAGTTGATGCTTCCTGCTCCTCCCTCCATTCTCTCTCTCTCTCTCTCCCCTCTCTAAAATGAAGAAACTTTTAAAAAGTAAAAATAAATAAATAAATAAATAAATAAATAAATAAATGGTATATGAGCCTTTTAATGTATTGTTGAATTCAGTTTATTAATATTTTGTTGAAGATCTGTGCAGCTATGTTCATCAGGAATATTGGCCTGTAACTTTTTTCTTTATAGCATCCTGTCAGGGTAATACATGCCCCATAAAATGTGTTTGGAAGAGTTCCCTCTTTTCTATATTTTGGAGAAAGATTGGTATTAATTCTTCTTTGAATGTTTGGTAAATTCACTAGTGAAGATGTCTGGTGCTGGACTTTTGTTTGTTGGGAGGTTTTGAATTACTGATTCCATCTCCTTGCTAACAATCTATCTGTTCAGATATTTTATTTCATCATAATTCAGTTTTGGTAGGTTGTATGATTCTAGGAATTTATCAATTTCTTCTAGGTTGCGCACTTTGTTCATAGTAGTCTTTTTTTTTTTTCTGTACTTCTGTGGTATTACTTGCAACATCTCTTTAATTTCTAGTGTAACTCATCCAGGAACCTTGAAGTTCCCTTAAAAGAGTGAATCATGTTATAACAGTAAATATATTGTCATGCTGTATAAAGAGTAATAAGACACAGTCCCTTCCTTCAAGGAACTCTGACTCTAGTGTGGAGATACACAATATACCACAGTGCTATAACAGAAGCAAACAAGGGATGGAGTAAGTAGGGAGGTGGTGTGTGGAGAAGTACAAGACAGGGGCATCTAACCCAGCCTTAGAGATTTAGAGAGAGCTTCCCGATGGAGGTAAAATCTGAGCTGAATCCTAAAAAATAGCATATACCAGCAGAGAGGTGTAGTGAAGAATGGGAAAGTGAAAGTATGGGAACAGATGATCTATCTCGAAAGGGCAATTATGATCAACAGGATAAATAAATGGTAAAAAGGCGCTATTTCTGAAGTTCCTAGAGTTGTCACTAGGAACTTAACTATATCACAGGAATAGCATGCATGCACTGAATAGATTCCCAAAAGACCTAATGTATTTGATGGGTAAGTAAACAGATGGGTAAGAGTAAGTTTTGAGGGTAGCTCTTATTACACAACTTTCTGAGATCAGTCTTCTCATCTGTAATAAAACTCATTTTGAAGGGATTTTATGAGTATGGAACTTTTTTTTATCTCAGAAGGTGTCAGTATTGTAGAGAAAGAATACAGATTTTTGAAGCCATACATGCTGAGGTTGAAATTCACTTCGCTATCTACTGCTTATGTGGTCTTGAACAAAGGATTTCCACTTCCTAGCTTTGCTTCTCCAACTGAAAACGTCACAGCATTATGAGGATTTTATAAGGCAAGGCTGATGTTTAGCCAACAAACAACTGCTAAGACACTACTGCTGTTTAAAATATTGAATTATTTTCATATGACTTGGTATAGAGCTACTCCCCTGAGCACCATTCATCCTTTTCCTGGGACACCAAGGACCTTCCTATGGTCCCACAATTAGAGGGTTGATGCCCAGCACTGCAAATTCTGGCACAGAAATCTCTACAGCTATTTTAACTGTAGTGATTATTAAAAAGTTTGAATATCATCACAAAAAATAGGTAAAGGAAATGCCTGGTACATAGTAGATATTCAGTAGATATCCCCTCAATTTATTTAATCTGTGGATTCAATCTATGGATTTAGATAAGGAATGGCCCTCTACTGGGTAACATCCACTTATTCAGTATATATTTTTTGAGGCATATTGTTATTGAAAGTCTGTTGCTTGCCTCTAGGTGGAACCCATTGCTTCTCTGCCACCTCCAAGGAGTAGGAGCACTGATATAAAGTTAAGAAAAATGATTTTGGAGGAAGAGAAAATAGGATCAAGGTGCTAAGAGGTAGACCTTTCATTGTAGACAAGCAGAGGAATATGTTCAAGCATCAGAGTAGCATGGTGTCCTTTACAAATCCCAGCCTCCTTGGCTTGGCTGCACATGACTAGTGTGGTAAGAGGTGTTTTGGAAAAACTCTTTCATGTGTCTCCTCTCTCTACTAACAACACTACTGACACTAAACACTTCTGGTTACCAAATATGTGTGTGTGTTGGGGGGAGAGGGCAAGGTTCCCACACAGAGCATCTCTTGTTGTGAGCCATTAATTTTGGGAGTTGGGTTGTTATGTAGCAGTAAATAACCAGGACAGTCCCAAAAAGCCAATAAATAATAAACTGTTCTTTTGCTTAACCTTGTTCTTCCTAGAAGTAACTCCCTGGAAAACCTTTGACAGAGATAGGTATTTTTGTTTCACTTTTTTTTTTTTTGAATTTCACATTAATATTTTCCTTAGTAACTTAGCATGGTTGGCAGAAAGAGATGAGCAAGGTACAGGACTATAAATACTCAACCTACTGTAGTCATAGCTCTCCAGGGAGGCATAGAGAGAAAAGTCACTACAAATTGCTGTATGTAGGTTCACAATGATGTTTTGAACCTAAACCACTGTGTGGAATCCTTAGTTCTGGGGGCCTCTATCATCAGAGCAAGAAAGACTTTTTATTTATGTTCTATATGGCCTTCACTAAAAGCATGTGAACAGGGCATAAGGACCTCATTTAAAGCATGAGAATAGCTTCCTAGACTCTTTTTTCACAAACCCTATATCCTTAACACCTTTCAAGTCTAGGTGCCTTAAGCTACAAAAAAGTCACTTAAGAGAATGTACACAAAGGAAAAGAAGATACATCTGCATTAATAGGGCCTTTTTTGTATACCTACTACCTCTTAGTAATATGACTGACGGTGGTTGTTTTCAGCTGACCTGTGTGTCCTAGCTCCTCCTCTCCAGAAGATGAAGAGTTTAGAGCAGGGGTCCCCAAACTTTTTACACAGGGGGCCAGTTCACTGTCCCTCAGACCGTTGGAGGGCTGGACTATAAAAAAAACTATGAACAAATCCCTATGCATACTGCACATATCTTATTTTAAAGTTAAAAAACAAAATGGGAACAAATACAATATTTAAAATAAAGAACAAGTAAATTTAAATCAACAAACTGACCAGTATTTCAATGGGAACTATACTCCTTTCACTGACCACCAATGAAAGAGGTGCCCCTTCTGGAAGTGCGGCAAGGGCTGGATAAATGGCCTCAGGGGGCCGCATGTGGCCCGCGGGTCCGTAGTTTGGGGACCCCTGGTTTAGAGCCTTCCTTTGAGCTTGAGTTGGACTTTTTAACACTACGCATTTTTCCAGGACAGGGGTTAGCAAACTATAGTCTCTGGGCATCTGTTTTAGTATAGTCTACAAGCTAAAATAATCTTTGTATTTTTAAAAAATTTATTGATTTTAGAGAGAGAGGAAGGGAGGGAGAGAGGGAAAGAGAAAAAGAGAGAGAGGGAGATTTGTTCTTCCACTTACTGATTCATTCGTTGGTTGATTCTTGTATGTGCCCCGAATGGGGATTAGAACCTGCAACCTTGGTGTATTGGGATGATGCTCTAACCAACTGAGCTACCCAGCCAGGGTGGTTTTTGCATTTTTTAAACATTTTTATTATTTATTCATTTTAGAGAGGAGAGAGAAAGAGAGAGAGAGAGAGAAGGGGGGGGAGCAGGAAGCATCAGCTCCAGTATGTGCCTTGACCAGGCAAGCCCAGGGTTTTGAACTAGCAACCTCAGTGTTCCAGGTCGATGCTTTATCCACTGTGACACTGCAGGTCAGGCTGGTTTTTGCAGTTTTAAATAGGTGAAAAAATAAAAGAAAGTATGATATATTTTGGGATGTGAATTATATGAAATCCAAATTTCCATGTCCATATAAAAATTTTTATATAGCCTGACCAGGCAGTGACGCAGTGGATACAGAGTCGGACTGGGATGCCAAGGACCCAGGTTCGAGACCCCGAGGTCGCCAGTTTGAGCGCGAGCTCATTTGTTTTATTTTTATTTTTTATTTTTTTATTTTTTTTGCTCATCTGGTTTGAGCAAAGCTCACCAGCTTGGACCCAGGGTCACTGGCTCTAGCAAAAGGTTACTCGGTCTGCTGAAGGCCCACGGTCAAGGCACATATGAGAAAGCAATCAATGAACAACTAAGGTGTCACAACGAAAAACTGATGATTGATGCTTCTCATCTCTCTCTCCGTTCCCGTCTGTCTGTCCCTGTCTATCCCTCTATCTGACTCTCTCTCTGTCTCTGAAAAAAAAATTTTTTTATATAACCACACTTATTCACTTGTGTATTATCTGGCTCAGCTTTTGCACCTACAGTGGCAAAGTTGAATAGTTGCAACAGAGATGATATGGCCCACAAATCCTAAAATATTTATTATCAGCTCTTTACAGAAAATGTTCCCAAATCCCTGTGCTAGTTACCAGGAACATGACCTCAAGAAACTTCATAGTAGCAATTGGATAACTGTCCCTTTTTTCATCAAAGAACATGAACATGATAGTACCCTGGAGATTATAGACCAAGGCTTTCATTTTACCCTTCTCTCCATTTCCCAGTTTGAAGATGAAAAACTGAAGTTAAAAGATTTATAGGAGGCCCTGGCCGGTTGGCTCAGTGGTAGAGAGTCGGCCTGGCGTGCGGAAGTCCGGGGTTCGATTCCCGGCCAGGGCACACAGGAGAAGCACCCATCTGCTTCTCCACCCCTCTCCTCTTCTCTCTGTCTCTCTCTTCCCCTCCCGCAGCCAGCCGAGGCTCCATTGGAGCAAAAGATGGCCCGGGCGCTGGGCATGGCTCCTTGACCTCTGCCTCAGGCGCTAGAGTGGCTCTGGTCGCGACAGAGCGACGCCCTGGATGGGCAGAGCATCGCCCCCTGGTGGGCATGCCGGGTGGATCCCAGTCAGGCGCATGCAGGAGTCTGTCTGACTGCCTCCCCGTTTCCAGCTTCAGAAAAATACAAAAAAGAAAAAAAAAAAGATTTATAAGAGTTTCCTAAATTTAGACTGAGTTATTGGTAGCACAGGGACTTAAAAAAAGAGTAGGTCTCCCTATTCTTGGTAGGATGCCCCTGCCTATTTGCCTTCCTGAGTCCTAATATCTGTACTAAAGTGTGGTAAGCTCTTGGACAAGTTACTTACTTTCTCTGTATCCCTTCTTTGCTATTGTAACATGAAGATTAGTTCCTTTCAACCCTGATTTACAATGCTTTTTTAAACAAGATGATGCCTAGTTCTGTAGCAATAACAAGAACGTGAGACATGGATTCAGAAGCCCTTAATTCCAGCTCCTTCTGCTTAATGGCTGTATGCCCTCCAACAATGTCTGGCTTCAGGTGTCATTGATAAAATGAGTTTAATAGTAACATCTGTGTTTCTAGATCAGCAAGATAGTAGTTATGATAGGTTCAATAAATTAAAAAAAGGAATTCATGAAAGAATATGAGTAAATTATTAATAATAAAATTTCTTCAGCTGTGATAATCTGAAATAATCTATTCCTTCTTCCATGGTGGGAAAGGAAAGGTAGAAATTGTAGAAAGGAAATAGGAACTGAAGGGGGAAGGATTAAGAGGGAGAAAGGAAAATAAGAGCATGGGGGGCCCTGGCCAATTAGCTCAGCAGTAGATCATCAGCCTGGCATGTGGAAGTTCCAGTCAGGGCACACAGGAGAAAAGACCATCTGCTTCTCCACTCCTCCCCCTTCTCTCTATCTCTCTCTCTTTCTCTCTCTCTTCCCCTCTTGAAGCCATGGCTCAAATGGTTTGAGCAAGTTGGCCCTGGGCACTGAGGATGGCTCCCTGGCCATGCCTCAGGCACTGAAAATAGCTCAGTTGCCAAGCAACAGATAGCCCCAGATGGGCAGAGCATTAGCCCTAGATGAGCATTGTGGGGTGGATCCCAGTCTGGGCACATCCAGGAGTCTGTCTCTCTGCCTCACTGTCTTAATAAAAAAAGGAAGGAAGGGAGGGAGGAAGGGAGGGAAGGAGGGAGGAAGGAAAGAAGAAAGGAGGGAAGGAAGGAAGGGAAGGAAGGAAATAGGGTGGGGCAAAAGAGAGAAAAAGAGAAGTAGATAGAGAGGAGAGGATGTTAGAAATGGGAAAGGAAGGGGAGGAGGGATGGGAATAAGTAAAAAAAAAAGAGAAAGAGAAGGTACAATGAGATTGGGAGGAGGCTAGAAATATTGAGTGAGGGAAGAGGAGAGGCGTAGCGAAGGGAAATGAAGACTGGGGCTATACCACCATCCTACTCTTCTATTTGCCATAATTTCCCAGCCTTCTGTTCACTGCTCTCAACAACTTAGTTCCCCTCTCATAGAATCTCTCTTCATTGTAATACTCCCTTACTTAAGTTTCTACTTGGTTGATAAACCTAACACTCTGGACTCTCAGTTCTAATAACAAGGCATTTATTCTGCCTCACCCTTCCATTCCTTGTGTCTCATCCTGCATGGGCTCACCTTGGACCTTGGCATCACCAGAAAATCACAACGTCTGTAATTTCAAGTCCAAATATCTCATTCAGACCACCAGCATCTGTACTGCTAGCTTGCTTCAGTATCCTACTATAACCATTCTTTGACAGCAACATTTCTAACTCTTTGGCCCCTTTCCAGGTTTCCTCATATCTCCACTATCAAAATGCCAAAATTTGCTTCCTTATGGTTTTGAGCCCACATACATCATCAAAAACATTCTGTTGTGAACACCCTCTTGGCCCTCTCTTCTTCTGTTGTACTTGTTTGGCAAAATTCCTACCCTGGATAAGCTCAACAATCTGTCTTCTCTCTGCTTGCACCCAAGCAGTCAAACATCTTCAAATATTTTAAATCCATGATCTTGATAAAATTTATGACGGAGACCATAACCTGCACATAATCAATAGGTAAGGTCTATGGGAGGAGCTAGAACCTGTGGGCGGAGCTCTAGAGCACAGCAATCTTTTAGCATGGTCAGCTATTAACCCAAAGGTCAGGGAGGAGCTCTTGGGGATAATGCTGAGGTTGTGAATCCCAGCCTGACCGGAGGGAATGGCTTGTGGTAGTTTGTGCACATGGCCTGCCATGTCTATACATACTGGATTACAATCCAGTTACAAAATACCTAGTTGATTCTGTTTTATAGTTGACAAACTCATAAACACCAAATGAGTTTGTAATATTGCTCCGAAGTCTTACTGATTAGTTTTCTTGAGAAAACTAATTTTCTACTCTCAATGATGTTGGTTTCATACCTTCTCTCTTCTCAAACATCTGTTCCCTCCCCATTACTCTCAGCTGATATTGCCTTTTTTTTTACTGAGAAAATCAAGTTATCAGACAGAATGCTTCCTTGCCTTCAAACTTTCCTGTAACTGTACCTTTCTTTCAACCCCTACTATAAATTAATTTCTTTGTCTCTAAGAACTTTTAAGTCATCTAAAGCCCTTTATGGACCCTTTGGAACCCACTTGATATTTCTTCTCAATGGGCTACCTCTCTTCCTTTCTTTCATATCAGTCTTAGTAGCTTAAATATAAGCTCTAGTACAGCTTTGCCCATAGAACTTTTTGTGATGACATAAATGTTCTGTGTATACACTGTCCAGTACAATTGCCACTAGCCATATGTGATTATTGAGCACTTGAAATGTGGTATGACTGAAGAATTTTTAATTGTATTTAATGCAATTAATTTAAATAGCCATATGTGGCTAGTGGCTACTATTGATATATTAGACATTATCACTCTTAATATCATCCTAAATAAACCAAACCTTGACCCTCTATTGTCTTCACTTCCTTATCTATCTACTTATCTTTCTTTTTTATTTTTTATTTTTTTTTATTTTTTTTTTATTTTTTTATTTTAGAGAGGAGAGGGGAAGAGAGAGAGAGAGAGAGAGAAAGAAGGGGGAGGAGCAGGAAGCATCAACTCCCATATGTGCCTTGACCAGGCAAGCCAGGGTTTTGAACCGGCAACCTCAGTGTTTCCAGGTTGACACTCTATCCACTGTGCCACCACAGGTTAGGCAACTCATCTTTCAATCTAGCTTCAAATTAAATATAGTGTGTGATCTGCTTTGGGTAGAACTGTAGAGTTCATACATCTAAAGTCTCCCTGGTGCAAAACTCAATTTATTTTTACTTATCTGCTTTAAAAATTTTAAATTTATTTAATGATTTTAATGAGAGATAAAGAGGGGGGAGTCATGTTCCTGTATGTGTCCTCACTGAGGGGTCAAACAGGCAATCTCTGCACTTCGGGATGATGCTCTCACCAAGGGAGCTATCCACCCAGTTCTGTACTCATCTGCTTTCAACACAGTGTTCACCACTGCATCACCAAAATCCCACCTCAAATACTCTCCTCTTTGCTGGAATACCACATTCTTAAGGTTTTCCTCCTACCTTTTGGCTCTTCCTTTTCAGGCTCCTTCTCCTCTCCCACTTTTAAAGATCTGTGTTCAACAAAACTGATTCCTTAGACTCCTTTTCTTCTCCCTTAAGATTTTTCCATCATACAGGGGGCAGAGAAATAGAGTTACAGTTAAAGAGCTTCCTATTGCAATTAAAATATAACCCAAAATCCCTTTCCATAGTTAAAGGGCCTGAATGACCTGCCACCAGTCTAACTCGTCCACCTTCCGTTGTCCCCCTCATTCATACAGCTCTGGCCTCACTTGTCTTCTCTAACACAAGGCGTTTCAGGGTTTTTGCACACGCTTTTCTGTTTTTGTGGGACACTGTATCCTAGTCTTTGCCTGGCTTTGTTCTTTCCTATCCTAATGTCTTGGCTTAAATGTCACCTCTTCAGAGATCTGCGCTGACTGCCTTATCCAAATTACATTCATCCTTTGTTATTATGCCTCCGTTTATTCCCCTTCAAAGCTCATATTGCTATTTGTATTTTTCTTCTTTGTTTCTATTTGTATTTATTTACTTATTTGTGTGTTGTCTTGTTTAGGTCGGCTGTCTCCCCACTGGAATTTAAACTCCTTGCCAACAGAGACAATAGGTTCTGGTCTCGAGTGTGCCACGTCACAGACTCCAACACAGGCCTGACAGAAGGATGCACAGAATGAAGAACCGACGGACTGAGCCAATCAGTGAGCGAGCGGGCAGAGGAACAGGGAGGAGAGGAGGCGCGGCTCCGCGTGGAGGGCGCCGTGCGCCACCGCCCTGCGAGCAGTGGGAGCTCCGCCCCTTCCGGCCCCGGCGAGGACGCCTCGGCAGCCAAGGCAGCGGGGCTGTGGCGGGCGCCGGCTCGGCCCGCCCCCTTCTCGCCGCCCCGCCCCACCCCGCGCCTCCGCCGGGCCGGCTGCTGTCAGCTCCTTCAGCGTCCGGCGGAGACACTGTATGGTGAGCCGCTGCGGCCGCCGGCTGCTGCACGTCCTGAGCCTTAGCTTCTCGCCGCTGAGCCGCCGCCCGGTTTTCCTCTGCTCTCACCGCCTCATGAAGCCGCTGGTCGTGTTCGTCCTCGGCGGTCCCGGCGCTGGCAAAGGGACCCAGTGCGCCCGCATCGTCGAGGTGAGGCCCGGGTAGCTGGCGGTCTCCTGGACTTGACCGGACGGCGGGCCGGCTTGTCCTGTCGCTTCCAGCGTTCCGCGCCCCCCGGAGCCGCAGACTACGAGTCCCGACCATCATCGCGCCACCCGCGTGGCGGTGGTCGGGGGTCCTCCGACGCGCGGCATGTCGGGACTGGTAGTCCACGTCCGCCCGCCTCGGGGGCGCTGGGAATGGAGGGCGACGGCTTGGGGTCGCTTTGTTCCTTTCCTTATATTTCGGGACAGAGTTGGTCTCAAGAATGAGCTGAGAGAGAGGGATCCTGGGAGGGTCAGAATCCGGGGACCCTCAGCGCGCAGAGGTCGCTCAGTGTCGCTGGGTGTGGAGTAAGTGAAGGCAGCAGAAGCGCGGACTTAGGTTAGGCAGTCTACGCCTTCAGCTGCTTGCTGAAGTGCATTTCTCCAATAAGACCGGTTTTTCTACTCTTCCTTTTGCCATGGACTCTCTAAACTACGAACACTCAACTAACCAGCCTTTACCCTAGAAAGGAGTCCCGGCCGACAGGCTGTGATTTGTCAATAGCGCTTTCTGACCCCTTCAGTTGGCAGTACCAGGCTGGACGCTCAGCCTGTGTTGGAAAAGCCGTGGAGCCCAGTGCTGAGATCAAGCTTCACTTCAACCTCTGGCCCTGCTGCCAACTCACGCTGTGTTCATGGCCAGGTCACTTCCTCTCTCTGAGTCTCAGTTGCCCCCTCTAGAACATAAGAGGTCCACCCAGTTTTAAACTCAGTATGAACTACATTCCGACTCGGAAATTGTTACTTTTTTCTTTTTTCCGCTTCAAGTGGTGATAAGGTTACGACTTTAATTCTGTTAACAATTTTCGAACAGCTACGTGGTTATTTGCAGTGACACTGAGGAGAAATGCTTATTGGAGAGCCTGGGGAATATTTGGGAAGGAAGGAAAACAAGATATGTAGAAACAGAAGAGGCGACCAGGGGCGCTGTAAAACACTCAAAGAGTTCCTATGAAACTTGGTGAACAACGAAAGTTTTGACCCAGAACTTCTAAAATAATGCCCTCCTCTGTTGCATGATGTGGCTTATTTTAGCTTTAGGCTTTTACTTCTCTCCTTCTGTGTTCATACAATTCACTCCTGTCCTATATTTTATTCTCTAAAGAGCTTCCAGAAAAGTCGGATGGTAACATCTGGTTCATTATGTGTTCTACAGCTCTTTATAATAAGTGATCATTTTTAGGAATAAAAGTGGAACTGATTCAACCAAAAAAATACAGAAATATTTCCTCCTCATTTTTTTTGATTCTTTTCACTTTTTAGAACACAAGTGACAGATGGATGATTTCAAGTTTTTGTTTTATGTATGCTGTGACTCTTCTATGTTAATAGCATGATAGAGGAAGGAGCAGACTCCAGAGTCAGACAGATATGATTCAAACCCTAACTGCCATTTACTGTTTCTTTAGTCCTAGAGAAGGTGTTAGTTTTAGCTTGAGTTTCTCTGTAAAAAGGGAGAAATAATGAGTATCTAGTATGGTAATTGTAAATTTTAAATGAAGTGAAATATCTGGCACAAATAGATGCAAATAATTTTTTTCTCAATTTTAGAGTTCCTGTATTTAATTATGAGATTGGTTATTTTTACTTTGTAGTAGTGTTACTTTTTAAAAATTAGTTTATGACTGTTATATTTGAATGTACTTAAATATTTTATTCATGAATCATATATTGGCTTTAAATGTCCATACCCAAACTATAATACCCATGTTACTACACTGGATTAAAAATAATCAACACATTAAAAAATTATAATTTACACCTTAGGAACTATCTCTGGTTAGTAAGGGCTGAGAATATTTTAAACCTGTTAATTATCTGTTACAAGATTTCCATGATGAGATATGTTTTATAACTTATTATCTTATTCTTTAAGATTATATGTGTGTTTGTTTTTAGAGAGAGAGAGAGAGAAACATTGATTTTGTTGTTCCACTTATTCATGTCATCATTGACTGATTATTATATGTGCCCTGACTGGAGATCAAACCCACAACCTCAGCATTTTGGGATGACATTCTAACCAATTAAACTATCTGTCCAGAGCCATATGAGCTTAAACTGTTTTAAACTCATCTTTCATGAAAACAGTTACTCTTAATTCTAATTGCCATAAACATTAAGTTGATATCTGCAAATTCCAAATAGTTTATAATTTAGTAATTGCTATCCCCCAGTTGACTAAAGAAACAATGGAATATCTATGGTCAGTTACATCAGGTGTTTTTCTTTTCTTTCTTTTTTTTTTTTTGTGAGTCCCTTGTATTTTGATTTCAGTATGTTATTATTATATATAGGCAAACATTAGCTGAATCCCAAAAACTTGAATTTTTTGGAACTGAGTTTTCTGTAGGAAAAAAAATTGTATAAACAAAGTTAAACTTTCCAACTATCATGCCAATGCTAATTTAGCTCACAGGAGCCTTGAAATATGGCTGAGATAGAATTGTTTCTTTGGGAAAAGTACATTGATTTTCAACTCAGGCTGCCAGAAGTACATTTTAGGGTCCTGGCTTCAGAACCTGTGACTGTCTGACCCTCTTATGTGCCTTTAGGGATGAGAGTGTAACTGGAGGGAAGATAGTACTCCTTTTTCTTTCTGGCTTCTATTCTATCTCTGGTACTTGCTCTCCCAGACCTTGAGGAAGGAAAAGCAAAGCCGATACACTATCTTCTGAAGGTGTTCTGAACTGGAAGGAAAGGTTTGAGGGGTTTTATTTAGTTTTGACTTTTTCCATGTATTTATACTGGTCTTTTTCAGTTTTGTTTTATTTTCTAATTGTTTCTATTGTCTGTGTCCTTTCCCTACTTTAATTTGTTTTTGAAAATTAGCCACTTTTAAAATCAGTGCAATCCTCTTAGAGTTAGTGTTCAGGTTAGAGTTGTCAAATAACTTGTTTCCAAAACATGATGGGGACACTACCTTATTTTTGAATTTTTAAAATTAAACTTTATTTATATTGTTTTGACTCGAGAAATTATGGTGCCGTAACCTAAACTTGTCTTTGAAAATAACAACTACAATCCTGCATGTGGAATTAAACATCTGGAAGAGATGTTTAAACCTCCTCTCTTAAAGATGTTGAACATTTTGCTTACATGAACAAATTATGCTAAAGCTTATATCCATGCCAAATTGCTTTCTGTAGCACACAAAAAGCATTCATTCTTATCTTCTGTGTCATAACTTCCAAGCTTTGTGGGTAACTTGTATTTTAGCCTTCCTCCCTACTGTCCTTAGAAAGTTTTTGGGTGATATGACTTTAAGCATGTAGAAATCAGAAACTTGATTTTACTTATCTTTTTTTGTGTTTCAAGTGTTGAACATTGTGTTTGGCACATAGTAGGTGCTTAAATGAATATTTTTAGAGGGTAGTGGGTTGTCCTAAAGATATTTAAAAAAATTAGCCTGACCTGTGGTGGTACAGTGGATAAAGCATTCACCTGTAATACTGAGGTCACTGGTTCAAGACCCTTGGCTTGCCCGGTCAAGGCAGAAAAGAGAAGGAAGCTGATGCTTCTATCCCCTCCCCCATCCTTTCTCTCTTTCTCTCTCTCTCTCTCTCTCTCTCTCTCTCTTTCTCTCTCTCTCCTCTCTATAAAATCATATAGTAAACATATATATAGTAAACATTTTTAAAAATTTAGTCCCCAGGGGGCGCCCAAATAGCAGTTAGCTCTCCCAATTCTGGGATAGAAGGGTTTGAGAGACATAGCTCTCTGTCTTACTCAGATTTCTCATGTAACACTTCTGTTTACGCTCAGTGAATAAGTGGTACGGTTGTGAAAATCTGAGCATTTTAAAGTTTCCAAGCTCCAATTACAAATTCCTGAAGCAGATTACCACTCATAGAAGAAATTAGGAAACTCTACTGGACATTAAGCTTGCTTAATAATAAGCCTTTCTCCTTTTGATAGGATAGGGAGGAGTAAGAGATTTTTTTTTTTTTTTGAGAAAGTTTAAATGATCTGTAAAAGGGATAGCCCACAGAATTCTTAACTCTTCTGAAAGCACCACCTTTTTATTAAAAGTAGTTGTAAACGAATTTTTTTGTTAAGAACTGAGAGGAAAGACTATATTCAGACATTACTATCCTTTTGAGAGCTTTCTCTCTTTTTTCTTTTGCCTATTTTAAGTTAAAAAGGTTACATATTAGTTGGGAAAAAATCTAAATCTGAGGTCACTATTATTAATTGTCTGGTATTAACT
The DNA here is from genome assembly GCF_036850765.1 of Saccopteryx bilineata. Classification (NCBI taxonomy): domain Eukaryota; kingdom Metazoa; phylum Chordata; class Mammalia; order Chiroptera; family Emballonuridae; genus Saccopteryx; species Saccopteryx bilineata. The sequence goes on along the minus strand of NC_089492.1, from coordinate 254,715,234 downwards.
GCTTCCTTATCTCTTAATATTCTTACAAATAAAAATGCAAATACATATCATTTTATCTCTATGTATAATTCTGTTTTCTGCTGAAGTATCATGGATATCTTTTCAGGCCTTTACATACAGATTTAACTCATTCTTCCTAGTAGCTGCAGAAAATTCTTAAGTTGAATGATACATAGTATGTTTGCACCATTCCCCTATTGATAAATATTCAGGAAGTTTTGAGGAATTATTTTGCTAATGCAAACAGTGCTTCAGTAAACTTCCTTGTGAATATAACATTGCATATAGATACTTTATTTTTGTCAGTAAATTTCCTAAATGTAGGTATCTGAAAAGTGGGTCTCAGTTACCCTTAGCTCAAAATAATCCACATACCACAGAGACACATCTTGGAGTGGCTCATTCTAAACCCCCTACATAGGATTGTTGAGTCAGAAGATAGGTGCATTTTTAAAATTTTAATTAATAATTGTCAGATTACTTTTCAGAAACATGTTATATTTATATCAGTGTAGTATTGATTCTGTGCTAGTACTGTATGATTATCAATCACTTTCATTTTTGCAAATTTATAAATTTTCTTTCTTGTATCTCTGAGTAACTTTTTTTCCCAGGAAACCCATTAAGGTGAAATGGCATTAGTAGGTTTTTTCTTTTTTTAAATTTCTCTGTACTTGTCATTCAGAAAACACTTTTTGAGAGCTAAACACTGTAGTAGTTGCTGAGATGAATAAGGCACAGACCTGCTATCAGAAGTTTACAGCGAGTGGGGAAACAAGGAATTTAATGTGACTACTACAGGGTAGAGCAGTAAGTCCTGTGATAGAAATATATTGTTGAGATAAGGAACGTACCAGTTTCAGCCCAGTGGGTCATGGAAGTCACCCAGGGCAGGTGATATGTACGAGCTCAATTTTGAAGGACAGCAGGAAAGACACAGCTGGGAGATGTGTGGGAATGGAGAGTACTTAAAGCAGAGTTACCCTTGCATCAGGTAATTGGAGGTTTCATTTCTGAGAAAAGCCCAGGAGAGTAAACCTATAAAAGTACGATTGACCCAGAAATACTTCCTGAATGCAAACCGTGCTGTATATGTGTGTTGGGATATAGGCTTCCGAGGGCTCTCAATTTAGAGTGGGCAATACACACTTAATAGAATTTTATGAAAAAGATATGAAAGATTTTTTGCAAATATTAAAGTTTAACATGAAGTTGTTTTAAACCTTTTATCTTTTAGTTTTACCTCTATCTAGATTGTAATGTCTTCAAGGGTGGGAACTCTGTCCTTCCCGTCTTACTCCTTCTACTTACTACTGCATGGTGTTTGAAATGTCTACTCATTCTTCAGATCTAAGCTTAATAAAGATATCCCCAAACGCTAAAGATTTCTTCAGCCTCTCAATAAATGTTTTTCACAACCACGCTAGTCCAAAAGAAATACCTAATAGTTTTATTTACTAAATAATTAGATCCAAACAATACTTAACAAATATTTTCTAACAGTAGCTGTTTGAAGAAATAATACATGTAACTTAAAAGAAAAAGTGGCAGTTTTCTTTCCACAATTACTTACTAATGGGTTGTAAATGCCTTTTGGGCACTGTAGTTTCTTATACCTTGGAATTAGATTGGACACTTTCATTCTCGTTTCCTTTGCCACATTTTTATGTGGTGCTTGTTTTTTGTTTTTATTGATTTTAGAGACACAAAGAAAGGGAGAGAAAGAGAAGCATTCATGTGTTGTTTCACTTAGTTGTGTGTTGACTGGTCGCTTCCCATCTACGCCCTGACCAGGGAGAGGGAGAGAGAGAGAAGCATCCATTTGTTGCTCCACTTAGTTGTGTTTATTGGTTGCTTCCCTTGGGCCCATGGGCCATGCTTCCCATGGGCCATGACCAGGGATTGAATTTGTAACCCTGGTGTTTTCGGATGATACTCTAAACTGACTGAGCTAACCTGCCAGGGCCTCATATAGTACTTGTTTTTATCACAGCAACCACCCACCAAAAAAATCAGCATTACAAAGATATGTCTTCAAAAAGAATGTGTTATATAATCTAAAGTTGAAACTGAACTACCCTGAATTCGTCATTCACATGATTTCTAACAGACATCAAATATTGCTAATTCCCATCGAAATTTAAACTCAGAACACTTGTGAATTTGCTGCTGTGATCCAGGCACTTTGGCATACAGTTTGGGAATCATGAGCTTAATTGTCTCTGAAACCAGTTCTCACATGTTCAGATGAGATTAGATTTCTCTACTGTAATCTCTCAAATTACTTCATCACATCTATCCATTTGTAATTCTGTTGTCCTTTAGAACAGTGGTCCCCAACCTTTTTTGGGCCATGGACCGGTTTAATGTCAGAAAATATTTTCACGGACCGGCCTTTAGGGTGGGACGGATAAATGTATCACGTGACCAAGACAAGTGTCAAGAGTGAGTCTTAGACGGATGTAACAGAGGGAATCTGATCATTTTTTAAAAAGAAAACATCGTTCAGACTTAAATGTAAATAAAACGGAAATAATGTAAGTTATTTATTCTTTCTCTGCGGACCAGTACCAAATGGCTCACGGACTGGTACCGGTCCACGGCCCAGGGGTTGGGGACCACTGCTTTAGAACATTTATCAGTTTGTAATTCACCTTTATTTTTATGGTTATTTGATTGTCTTCCTGTGATAACTTAAGTTACATGATTTATAAGAAAAATACATATTTGTAATACTTAAGTTAAATAAGAAAAATATATATTTGGTCATTCAGATGACCAAAATGTATTTCTGATACAATCATACACCACATCATGACATACTGCCTAGTGATGTAGCCATCTCGTTTTTGGTGATGCTGCTCTATACAAACCTGTGCTGCCAGCCATGAGAAAGTCTAGTACATAATACTTGATAATGAACATAAATGACTGTTTACTGATTTATATATTTACTATACTTTTTATTGTTATTAGAGTCTGTTCTTTCTACTTATATAAAAAAATTTGCTGTAAACCAGTATGCTGTGTTATGCCAGCATCAGCCTCCCACATCTCATGTATACTGCATATCTTGGTTGTCATTTTCTCTTGTGATTGATTTAATCTTATGTTTTACAAATTTGGTGTAGTCTACATGTACAGTCTTTATAAATTCTATAGTAGTATACAGTAATGTCCTTGGCCTTTACACTTACCACTCACTCACCAACTCACCCAGAGCAGCTTCCAGTATGTTCATGCTTGTCCTTCTGAGTTGAAATTAAGAGCATTTTAAGCTCTGACCATGTAGCTCAGTTGGTTAGAGTGCCCTCCTGATATGCCAAAGTTGCAAGTTCCATCCCTGATTAGGGCACATCAACCAATGAATGCATAAATAAGTGGAACAACAAATTGCTCTCTCTCTCTCTTCCTTCTTTTCTCTAAAATTTTTTTTTAAAGAGCATTTCAGAGAAGTTGCTCTAGTAGTGGGACTCTTTAGACCAGGTTAGATAGAAAGGGTGGAGACGGGGAGAACTGTCTTATTCTTTGTGTCATGTTGCCCAGATTACACTGACTCTTGTTAACCTTAAAGCTAATACTTTTAGCCCAGTGCCATATGAAAATGTATTTGCTCTAACATTATAGTTGCTGTAACCTGACAAATCAAGAACATTTTAACAGACTAAATTTGTGATAAGAGCATTTAGAACTTAATAGAGAACAGCTGTGACTGGACATATTTATTTTTGCCAACAGTGTTATGCTGCCTGGTGAACAAAGCTAACAAAACATCACTTTGGTAAAGGAAAAAGCACCACTTGTTACCTACCATTCTCAGAAACTTTCACTATGAGGGACTTGGTTTCATGAAACATATGTTCCATACCTGATTTCCATCAGTCTTCTCCAGAAGGCCCATAATTGGTTCCATTCATCATTAGACTATATTCTATATCAATGAGCAATTAAATATACCTAACTTGGGACACGGAAAAGACTGCTTCCCTGCCTACTTTCTGTTTGGAACTTACATAATGTATTAATCATTGATGTTGCCATTGGAAACTATTGTGTTTAATTTGACCTGTAGGATTTACCTTTATGATTTACATTTAGGTAGATAAAAACATGAATTTTTGTTTTCTTGGTGTCTACTGGGAGTAGAGAGACAGCCCAGATGTTGTTTTGATTATGTAATTGGGAAATGACTTAATTTAGGTTTTTAAATAGTAGAAATTTTTATTTGCTACTTAATTAATGATTTTTGGGTGAGACAAGTAGAAATGGTGTCAGAAGTGAAGAATGAAGCAAGGATGGGCGCTATCTGGCTGAGTGGTGGGTCAAACATACCTGACTCTTTGTGTTGGATCAAGTTCCTGATCTTATCTCCATGCTAGGGTACAACAAAATGGTAAAGTCCATCAACTGTGTGTCTCCTTTTTATTTTCTGCCAGCAGATTCTGTATTCAAAAGCCATCATAGCGGCCCTGGCCGGTTGGCTCAGCGGTAGAGCATCGGCCTGGCGTGCGGGGGACCCGGGTTCGATTCCCAGCCAGGGCACATAGGAGAAGCGCCCATTTGCTTCTCCACACCCCCCCCCCTCCTTCCTCTCTGTCTCTCTCTTCCCCTCCTGCAGCCAAGGCTCCATTGGAGCAAAGATGGCCCAGGCGCTGGGAATGGCTCCTTGGCCTCTGCCCCAGGCGCTAGAGTGGCTCTGGTCGTGCAGAGCGACGCCCCGGAGGGGCAGAGCATCCTGCCGGGTGGATCCCGGTGGGGCGCATGCGGGAGTCTGACTGTCTCTCCCTGTTTCCAGCTTCAGAAAAAATACAAAAAAAAAAAAAAAAAAAAAGCCATCGTAGCTTGAAGGCAAACGACTCTTATCTTTCTTTCACCTAGGAATGACTTCAGGGACCCACTGTGGATTAATGGAGTCACTTAGAGTCAGGAGCCTAGTTTCAAGTGCCAGTTTCTTCTCCACTAACTGGTAAATCAGCTTATCTCAATTTCCTCTTTTGTAAAGAGAATGGTATGGAAGTAGGAGTCTTGCCAGCCCTAAAACAGATCTATATCCTAGATGTCAGCATTAGATAGCATGTAATCCAATATAGTCACATTTAAGAGGCAAATTATCCAATCACCATGAATATATACCTTCTTTGCCATTCTATCTTGTATGAATAAGAGCAATAAGGAATTGCATTTATAAATTCCTGTTTTATTTCATGTTTCTATAGAACTTTAAACTGGTAACAAAAATGTGTAAAGGCAGGAAAAATAGCTTTTTGAAATAGAACAACTGTATGGTGTGTATTTTTTTAACTGAAAAGATTTAAGAAATGGGATATAAGGGCTAACTTTCTTACAATGTAGACTTTGAAGTCAGATGTTTGAATCTTAGTCTGCCACCTATGACTACACTGCTGAATCTTCACTTGTCAAGTGATGATAATGCCAACTTTAATGGGGTGTTTCAAAGATGAAATAACACTTCTACAGTGTTCAGCACAGTATGTGGTATTCAGTAACTGTGTAAATGGTAACATTTATATTTTAGAAAAGATCTATAGAAAAGAATTCAAAGACTAATTTGGATGGGTAATTTTGGGGAGTATTATATTCCCATTGTTTACAACAGCATAAGGAAATGATTATCTTCCCCCCTTTTTTAAAGTAGGCTCATACTCTCTGGATATCTGCTTTTCACTTACAATATTGCAAACATTATATAATAAATGTACTTTTACCATATAATCTATATAATAATATTAGAATCTATAGATTAGGAGATATATTAATTAATTACTTATTTTGGAAATTTTGTTTCTGATTCTTCAGAAATTGTGTTCTATGTTTTTAAAAATATAACTTGATTGAGATATCATAATTCATATAAGATAAAATTTACCCATTTAAAGTATGATTTATGCCCTGGCTGGTTGGCTCAATGGATAAAACGTCAGCCGGCATGTGGATGTTCTCGATTTTATCCGCAGTCAGGACACACAGGAGAAGAGACCATCTGCTTCTCTGCCCCTCCCTCTTCTTCTCTCTCTCTTCCCCTCTCACAGCCAGTGGCTCAATTAGTTTTAGCATCGCTCAGGGCACTGAGTATAGCTCTACTGATTCAGCATCTGCCTCAGATGGTGTTGCTGGGTGGATCCCAGTTGGGGCACATGCGGGAGTCTGTCTATCTCCCCTCCTCTCACTTAAAAAATAAATAAAAGGAGGCCTTACCTGTGGTGGCACAGTGGATCAAGTGTCTACCTGGAATGCTGAGGTTGCTGGTTCAAAACCTACGGCTTGCCTGGTCAAGGCATATATGGGAGTTGATGCTTCCAGCTCCTCTCCCCCTTCTCTCTCTCTCTCTCTTCTCTAAAATGAATAAATAAAAAAAAATAATTTTAAAAAGGATGATTTAATGATTTGGTATATTCCATTATTAATTGTTAAAAAGTGTGACAAAATAAACGTGAAATTTTCATTTTAACCATTTTAAATGTACAATTCAGTCGCATGAATTGCATTTACAATGTTGTACAACCATCACTATTTCTAAAACTTTTTCATCATCCTAAACAGAAACTATACTGTTAAACAATAGCTCCCCATTTCTCTCTTCACCCAACCCCTGGTAATCTCTAATCTACTTTATGCCTATTTCTGGTACTTCATATAAATGTAAACAAACAATACAGTATTTGTCCTTTGTGTCTGGCTTATTTCACTTGGCATAATGTTTTCAAGGTTCATCCGTGTTAGCATGTATGAAAACTTGATTCCTTTTTATGACTGAGCAATGTTTTATTGTATGTATATATCACATTTTGTTTGTTTGTTCATCTGTTATGGACACAGGCTGCTTACATCTTTTGACTGTTGTGAATAATGTTGCAATGAACGTTGGCATACAGCATCTGTTTGAGTCCCTGTTTTCAGTTCTTTCGGGTATATAGCTAGGAGTGGAATTGTTGGTTCATCTGATCATTCTATTTAACTTGTTAAGGAACCACTAAATTGTTTTTCACAGCAGGTAAACCATTTTAGGTCCCACCAACAACAGTCAAGGAGGGTTCCAATTTCTCCATGTCCTTACCAACACAATTTTCCATTTGTTTCAGTTTAACCATCCCATTAGGTATGAAGTGGCAGCTCATTGTGGCTTTGATTTACATTTCCCTAGTGTGAGCATCTTTCATTTACTTGTTAGCTATTTGTATATCTTCCTTGGAGAAATGTCTATTCTAGTTCCTTGACCCATTTTAATACAGTATTTTGTTTGTCTTTTCATTATTCAGTTATAGGAGTTATTTATATATTTTGAGTATTAAGCCCATATCAGATACGTGGTGTCCAACTATTTTATGTTTAACTTTTTGAGTAATTGCCTGACTTCCAAAGTAGCCGGCACAATCTTACACTCCCACCTGCAGGGAATGAGGGATCCAATTTCTCTATGTTCTGTGCTGGCTGACACTTAACTGTTTTTTGTTTTGTTTTTTAATAGCCATCCTAGTGAGTGTGAAATGGTGTCCTAGTGTGGTTTCGATTTTTTTCAACTTACTGATCATTTGTCTCTCTTCTGTGGAAAAATGTCTATTTGGACCCTTTGTCCTTTTTTTTTCACCCTAGAATATAGTCTTTGCTCATTTTTTTTTTATAATTTTTGTAATGCTACTTTTTTTTTTTTTTGTATTTTTCTGAAGTTGGAAACGGGGAGGCAGTCAGACAGACTCCCGCATGCGCCCGACAGGGATACACCCGGCATGCCCACCAGGGGGCGATGCTCTGCCCATCCGGGGCGTTGCTCTGTTGCAACCAGAGCCATTCTAGCGCCTGAGGCAGAGGCCACAGAGCCATCCTCAGCGCCCGGGCCAACTTTGCTCCAGTGGAGCCTTGGCTGCGGGAGGGGAAGAGAGAGAGAGAGAGGAAGGAGAAGGGGAGGGGTGGAGAAGCCAATGGGCGCTTCTCCTGTGTGCCCTGGTCGGGAATCGAACCGGGGACTCCTGCACGTCAGGCCGACGCTCTACCACTGAGCCAACCGGCCAGGGCTTCTTTGCTCATTTTTTAAATTGGGTTATTTCTATTTTTATTTTGAGTTGTAAATTTGTTTATATATTTTAGTGGTCCCTTATCCAGATATATTATTTATAAATATTTTCTTCTATCCTGTGGGTTTTCTTTTAATTTTCTCAGTAGTGTCTTTGGAAGCACAGAAGTTTTTCATTTGGATGAGGTCTTACATCTTGCACATTAGGACATAGTATGCTTTTGCCCTGTGCCAGCCAGTTCATTGCCAACAGGAATCCCTGTTTTGGGGTGTGGTGAAGAAGGAAACTTTATTCAGTGCAAACAACTCAATTGTGATACAGCACCGCTGTGAGAACAGCAGGGCTGTGGAACAGCTCAATGGTGTTACAGCTTAATTATGAAGGAGCACAGCTGAGGAATAGTCCTGCTGTTAGCCAGCCCTGATGAAGCCTAAGACAACTTGCTCTGCTGTGCTCTGCTCTGGCAGACATCTTTGGTGTTCCAGTTGGGAAAACACAGTCTTCTATCTTTAATGGAAAGGGAATAGTACCCTCTCCAAGCTAGAGGGGAGCTAACTTAAATAGAAGTCCCTGCCCTGGTCCCTAATTAGTCCATCAGACTCCAGATCCTCACAGTTCGATTGATCCAAAAGGCACTGCTCTGACTGGTTGGTCTGCTCATTGGCAGAAACACAGTGCAGAAAGATAGTTCAGTGAAGGAGGCAGGCAGTTTACAGATTCCTCCATGACGTGTGGTTTGCCTGAGAGCTCCTGTGTAAAAATGGCCGCTACACTGGTTTTTTTATTATTATTTTTCAACCCAGTTAGCTGCATGGAACCCTAAGAAAGTAGGTATCTTCATTCTCAGGGTCCACACTTTCTATTGCCTATTGTGCAGAGATTAAAAGACTGATAATTGAATCCAAAACTACAAAAGAGGTTTAACTGTGTCTAAATTGTGCCTAAGACAGAGAGTTGGAAGTGGAAGAGAGAGGGGGATAATGGTAGATGGAAAAGAAGAGCGTAACAGATTCTTATTACTTGACTGATTCCAGAGCATAATTAGGTCCATGTCAAGTCAGACTAGTGGGGTGGGAGAAGTTGCCTATTGTGCAGAATGGTTTCCACCATTCTTCCTGTTGTGTAGACAAGGCAGGAAAAATTTTTTCCCATAAAATTTTCCTATTAACTTAGTAGTTTTCCAGACATTTCCTTTACATGAATAAGGTAAGCTCTAATCAAGAACCCAGAGTCTCTTCTAGTACTCAGTTCTTTGTTACATAAATGGATACAGTTACCTGTGGTCAACATTAAATCCCAGGTTGGGCAAGCATTTGATGGCTATACCATCAAAATGTATCTTCTTATAGATTGAGCAAAAGGCATTCACGAATGGAAGTTGTATACCAAATTTAAATATGTACTACTTTTTAAAAACATATTTATTTATTTTAGTGAGAGAGAAAGGGGGCAGGGACATTGATGTTCCTATGTGTGCTGACCAGGGGTCAAACCAGCAACTTCTGTGCTTCAGGACAAAGCTCTAACCAACCGAGCTATCTGGCCAGAGCAATATGTACTACCTTTTAAAAGCCAAATGATGATTTTTCTCACACTTCCTTCTATTAATTAGCACAAGCCGATGGACTAAAAACAAAGATAATTTTTTGTTGCCTAAGCAAGATTCATTTTCTTTAAAATATATATTAATTGGGAGAGGTTGCTTGGCACAATAAAGTTCTGAGAGTGCTTCGGTGGGTTATACTGGAGACTAGTAGTAGTGTGGATAGATTGTCTTTGCCACGGAGGTGCCATTTTCAAAACATCTTATAATTTTGAACTCTAGTGTCTAGAGTAGGACTTCGTTGAAATATGTTTCCTTTTAAACCTTTGCTGCTGTGCCTTTTGGATCCTCCCAACTGAGTGTGCCTCTAAATTTCCATCTGTTTCTAGGCTATAAAACTGGACTGTTTTCTCTCTCCTGTAACTCTTGAATTCATGCTCCTGAAATGTGTTTTTGTGTTGCTATATTATACTTTTGTTTTTCCTTTGTTTAAGAAATGGATCACTTTCCAGAGAAATTTTTATCCAAACATTTGAATTGATTTTTGCTGTTATTCTCTGCAGTATTTAGTTTTAAATTTTAAATAAGTTTTTGATTGTGCAGATACTGTTTCCCTTTTTTCTTGAAATCAGATGATGCTTTTATATAGGGATTTTTATCCTTAATGTAAGACTAATTTGAATTTCACTTTGCTGTTCTCTTAGTATTTAATATTAATTAAACATTTAAATCATTACTTTTATTTTGTTGCATTTGCCACTTAGAGATGTGTGGATAGTATATATACTTTTTTAAGAAAAGAATTAAAGCTTTAAAAAGTTTAAATGTGTATTGTAAAAGATTCAAACAGTTTGAAAGTACATAAGGTCAAATGTGAAAGTTCTCTTTAATCATAATCACCAGGTTTTTTGTATGTGCCTTTCTGATTCTTTTTTTTTTTTTTTTTTTTACAGAGATAGAGAGTGAGCCAGAGAGAGGGATAGACAGGGACAGATAGACAGGAATGGAGAGAGATGAGATGCATCAATCATCTATTTTTTCATTGCGACACCTTAGTTGTTCATTGATTGCTTTCTCATATGTGCATTGACCGTGGGCCTTCAGCAGACCAAGTAACCAGTAACTTTGGGTCCAAGCTGGTGAGCTTTGCTCACACCAGATGAGCCCGCGCTCAAGCTGGCAACCTCAGGGTCTCAAACCTGGGTCCTTCCGCATCCCAGTCCGATGCTCTATCCACTGCGCCACCGCCTGGTCAGGCTCTGATCCATTTTTGACTTATTTATACACAGATATAAAGCATGAGCACATGTGTACACATACACATTGCCTATTGTTTTATGCTTTTTTTTTTTTGCTTAATAGTTTATCTTGGATAGCCTTCCATGTTGGAACATATATGATAGATAACTCTACTTCATTTGTGATATATACAATAATCCACTGGTGGTGGGATTCAAATAATTTAACCAGTTCTCTGCCCTAATAACCATTTTTTTTTTTTTACAGAGGCAGAGATAGGGACAGACAGGAACAGAGAAAGATGAGAAGCATCAATCATTAGTTTCCCGTTGCGCGTTGCTACTTCTTAGTTGTTTATTGATTGCTTTCTCATATGTGCCTTGACCGTGGGGCCTTCAGCAGACCGAGTAACCCCTTGCTGGAGCCAGCGACCTTGGGTCAAAGCCGGTGAGCTTTTTGCTCAAACCAGATGAGCCCATGCTCAGGCTGGCGACCTTGGGGTCTCAAACCTGGATCCTTCCGCATCCCAGTCCGACGCTCTATCTACTGCGCCACCGCCTAGTCAGGCCCTAATAACCATTTTTAAGTATTAAAAAAATGATATACTGAAAGATAGTTTATTATTTCATGTACTTAATACTTAAATAAGAGCAGTGAAAGAGGTACACAAAACTAGATTTTATTATAAGAGTTTTAAAATATTAATGAAAAAATATTAAATAATACCTGGCAAAACAATAAAATTGTTTTTTAAGATATTTCCATATTGCTTCTTGATTGGCGTCCTCACTGGCAATTTTTTTAACCTATGGACGAGATGAACATTACCACGGGCACTTAGAATATGCTGTTGCTCAGATGAATGTTAAAAAAGAGTAAGAAGCCTGACTAGGCTGTGGCGCAGTGGATAGAGCATCGGACTGGGACACAGAGGACCCAGGTTTGAAAACCCAAGGCTTGAGCATGGGATCATAGACATGACCTCATGGTCGCTGATGTGAAGCCCAACGTTGCTGGCTTGAGCCCAAGGTCACTGGCTTGAGCAACAGGTCACTCACTCTGCTGTAGCCCCCCCCCCCCCCCAGTCAATGCACACATGAGAAAGCAATCAATGAACAACTAAGGAGCTGCAACAAAGAATTTTATGTTTCTCATCTTTCTCCCTTCCTGTCTGTCCCTGTCTGTTCCTCTCTCTGTCTGTCTCTCTCTCTGTCTCTATCACACACAAAAAAGAGTAAGGAATGTAAATTTGTGATCTCCACATTGGGCGGCTACCCAGGCACCCACCTTAGAGAGATCCCTGATTACAAGTGCCATTTTAACAACCAGTTCGCCAAACTCAACAAAAAATTAGGTATCCGTTCTGCCAAACTGGTGCAAACCAGCTGAATCCCACCACTGCAATAATCTAGTTAGCTATTCGTATATTGGTGGACATTTAGGTTTTCTGTTTAATGATGCTGATGTGAATGTTCATGTACATATGTCTGTGCATATGTACAATTATTTCAGTAACACTTTTAGAAATGGATTACTGAGCCAAAGTGTATGCAAACTTTAATTTCTATAGCACTGCCAAATTGTCCTCTAAAAAGGCTGAACCACTTTGTGCTGCACAAACTATGAGGATGCTGATTTTCCTTCAACTCCACACCCCGTCCTTGCCATAGCCAGATATAACAGTCTTCTTTATTCTAACCAATCTGATGGGTGGAAAATGGAATCACATTGTTTTACTTTGCAGTTTCACGACTAGTGAGGTTGAGCATCTGTTCTTTCTTTCTCTTAGTTGTCTGTTCTTATTTTCCCATTTTTGTATTGAATTTTGTTCATTTGTTAGTAGGATCTCTTTATACATAATGTATAGTAACCCTGTTACCTTTGTATGGTATAAACAGGCTACTTGTCATTATTTGCAATTATGATATCACTTTGTTCAGAAGCTTTTTATTACTTATGTGGTCAAACATATATCTTAGCTGCTTTGGTTCTTGTTTTAGAATGCCTTTCCTTATCTCAAAATTTTTTTCTTCTAGTACTGTCATAGGGTACTTTTTTTCTGTTTTTGTTTTGCTTGTACTGTGATGTTATAGAACTTTAATTCACTTAAAATTTAGTTTTGCATATGGTATGATGCAGGGCTCTAATTTAATTTCTTATCAGCTGGGTAGCTGTTTGCACAAGTAACATTTATTAAATAGTTCATTTTTTTTCTCTGTTAATTTTTCAATACTGACTCTGTGACTATTGGAATTCCCATTTATGCTTGGGTCTGTTTCTGGACTCTGTTGAGTTTCATTGTTCTGTTTGTCTGTTTTTATACCAGTGTCACACTTTTAATTACTATAGTTTTATAATACTTGATGACTGGTAGGACAGGTTCCTATTTGTAGTTGTTAATCTTTTTTTCAGTTTTGGCCATTCGTTCACATTTACTCTCTAATAAACTTGAATCAACTCACCAAGTTTCATTTTTTTAAAATCCCAGTTGAATTTTGATTGAGGTTGCATTAAATACATAATTTGTGGAAAACTTATCCACAGTATTGAATCTTTCTATTCAGAAATACGGAATGCCTTTTATATATTGATTTTAAGTGTTTCTAGTTTCTTCATACAGTTCTTATACATTAGTTTTGGTTTCACCCTAAATTTAAGTCTTTATTTCTATTTAGAATAGTTATTTAAAAAAATTTATGCATAATTTACTTGAATAGGATCTTCTAAAAATATATTTTCTAATTAGTCATTTGTAGTTGGGAAAACTACTGATCTGTTTTAAAAGTAGAAAGCAAAGTGAATTCTTGTTGGTTATCATAAATTTTTTAATATACTCAAATACATTTGTGATGCCAATTTTTTGAGCCTCTGTGTTTGAGACTATTTGCATAGTGAGTTGGATTTTCATATACTCTACTTGTTCTTTAGTTATTTTTTGACATTGCTTTTTTTTCTTATATATATTTCATTTGCTGTTGAGTAAGGTAGTTCTGTTCTTTGATTGGTATGTAATTTATAGTTTAGCTACTGATTGTTTTGGACTTTGTGCTAGGACTAACCTGTATGAGTTTTTCTGACTCCTCCCTGACCTATCTGAGTACTCTCAAAGTAGGTCTTGAATCTACATAATAGCACAGATCACATTTTTAGGAATATGTTCTTCAAGAGATGTTTCTGATTCTAACAGCTAATAATGAAATTTACTATGTAGTGTAGATATTACTTCTGCTAGTATAGATACTATATTTATTTTACAATAAGAAACAAATCTTAGCCCTGGTTGGTGGTGCAGTGGATACAGAATTGTCCCTGAGTGCCAAGGTCCCCAACTGGATTAGGGCACATATAAGAAGCAATCAGTGGTTGCACAATGACATCGAACAATGAGTTGATGCTTCGCTTTCTTTCTCTCCTCCCTTCTCTCTCCCCTCTTCCTCTCTCTGTCAAAAAAGAGAGAGAGAGAGAGAGAGATCTCAGAAAGGTTAAATAAATTTCTCAAGTGTCACACTGGATTATGGTAAAATTTAGTTATAAAACTTTATCTCTTAACTTCCAGTTCAGTTTTAGGAGCATATGACTTTAGCCCTGGTAGGGAAGCTAAGTTGGTTAGAGTGTCACCCTGACATGCCAAGGTTGCGGTTTGATCCCCTGTCAAGGCACATACAAAAGTCAGTCAACAGATGTGTAAATGAGTGGAAAAATAAATGGATGTTTCTTTCTCTTTCTCTCTCCCTTCCTCTCTAAAATCAATTAAAAAATAAATGCTCTCTAAAAGAAAAAGAATATATGACTTTATGCAAGGTTATGCTCCTTGCTGAAGGTGATCCTTGCTGAATTCTGTGTGTTTCTCTAAATGCATTTCTGCATTCACTTGGTAATTTTGCAGACACTCAAATGTCATGTTTGCATATATTATTGAATTTGGAATTTGGTGTCCTTTGCACATTTTTTTAAACCATTTTATTTATTTATTTATTTATTTTTTACCGAGACAGAGAGAGAGTCAGAGATAGGGATAGATAGGGACAGACAGACAGGAACGGAGAGAGATGAGAACCATCAATCGTTCGTTTTTCATTACAACACCTTAGTTGTTCATTGACTGCTCTGTCATATGTGCCCTGACCATGGGCCTTCAGCAGACCGAGTAACCCCTTGCTTGAGCCAGCGACCTTGGGTCCAAGCTGGTGAGCCCCGCTCAAACCAGATGAACCCACGCTCAAGCTCCTACCTCAGGGTCCCGAACCTGGGTCCTCCACATCCCAGTCTGACGCTCTATCCACTGCGCCACCACCTGGTCAGGCACACATTTTTCTTAAGTGCTGCTTCATAAATCCAAACAAATTCTAGTCTCAAAGAGAAACTGAGCTATTGAAATGAGGTTATTTTGTGATAAGACTCTTTACAAATTGCATTCTCAAGTAATTTCTCTTAGGGTGATTTCCTTTCGGTATTCCCTGGGTAAATGATATTCTCATTTTAATATTACTTATTTTTTAAAATAAAAAAAAAGGTAGAGTACCAGCCTGACGTGTGGAAGTCCTGGGTTTGATTCTCGGCCAGGACACACAGGAGAAGCGCCCATCTGCTTCTCCACCCTTCCCCCTTTCCTTTCTATCTCTCTTTCCCCTCCTGCAGCCAAGGCTCCATTGGAGCAAATTGGCCCCATGCTGAGGATGGCTCCATGGCCTCCACCTCAGGCTCTGGTTGCAATGGAGCAACACCCCAGATGGGCAGAGCATCGCCCCCTGGTGGGCATGCCAGGTGGATCCTGGTAGGGCACATGTGGGAATCTGTCTGCCTCCCTGCTTCTCACTTCAGAAAAATACAAAAAAAAAAAGGAAAAAAAACCAATTAAACTAAAGTAGGTCCTGCTTAGTGTTTAAAAAACCTCTTTTTCATAAGGTGAAAGCGCAGAGGATAGGACTACAGCTGAGTGTTTGAGTGTTCTCACAGTAACTGAGTTAACTGTATTCTAGGCTTTTAGACTACGTGCAACAATATTTGGGTTGTAGTGATGTGAATGTGTAGCTTATAGGCTCTGTGGTGACTGGAAGAATTGATCATTTAACAAGATCAGATGAATGTTTCCTAGGATTAACAAGACCTCTGTGCCTATCCATTAATGTTGGAAGTTTTCAAATTATTGCCTCTTAAGTCCCTAGAATCCCTGGAGGTTTCTGGGCCTGGTCTTTATCTCTGGCCGTTTTCTATCCCCTTCTGCTATAGAGAATACAGATTGATTCAGAGGGGCTGAGATAAATTAAAAGAAATAAAAATACTGGAAATGACCAACTGGAATGAAATTGGACATGAACATTCTAATTCGTAATTGCTGTAAGAGCCATTTGGTATGTAAATCAGATACCAAGTCCTCAATTATCTGAGAAACCTTCTGTAAAATGTTAGAGAGATATGCAGGCCTACACGAATGAGAAAACAGCTTGTTTGGTGGCTTCTAACTCATCCTTTCTTTAAGTTTTATTTATTGTTCTACCTTTTTGCTCTGAAGAATCAACTTCTTCCCCAGGCAGACGGTGCTGGTAGTAGAGACTGAATTCCTTAGCAAAAGTTATGCATATATGAATAACTGCCTTTATTAATTAATAGTAGGGCTCAGGTCATTTTATATATGCAAATTATGATTAATTACATCCTTTAAATATAACCTGAATCAGCACATTGCCTGGCACCTTGTAGACAATAAATATTTATGGATTTAAAGTAAGTTCCAAGTATTGCCTGAGTTAATATTTTCTTATATGAAGAGCAAAACATTGAGAAAAGCAAAATAGTGCTGCAGTTGAATTGATTTCTATCCCTCCTCTTTTCTCCTTTACAGGATGGAAGCTTTTAAAATATCACTCTATAATTAGAGAAAGAAGTATGTTTCATGTTAATTTGGAGTCTGTCTGCTAAAGCTTTTTGCTTAAGAAAAGGTTTAGCTGGGTTTATAACTTCCATAGTTTATATTAATATGTAGATTTTCAATTAAATAGGCATGGTCAAATGCAGTGCACACATTTGGAAATACAATGAGGGCAGACCAAAAATGAGATTGAAAATCTGCTAGCAATTTAAGTCAAATATTATACTTAAGCTTTTGTCCCACTGGGTAATCTTTTTTTTTTTTAATGTTAACCTTTCTTTAATGCTGATTATAGGAAAAGCCTTTTTCTAACCCTCTAAACAGTTGATTGGTTTTAAGTACTATCTGTGCACTGTGTATCTGTTCTTGAAGTCAAAGAAAAGTAAGTTCCTCAATACTGGCAGATCATGTTCTTAGAAAGTCCTTACCAGACTTTCATTTAGCATAATTAGAAAAAGTTCTATCGGAAATGTCTTTGAAATAAGGATAGGCTTACAGGATGTGTTGCTGGGATGCTGTAGGCTCTAAAGCTATTGTTTGCACCAAGTGCTAGTTTGGTGAGCCTGGATAGGTCTGAATAGTACCTGCAGCATTTTCAGGTGTTCTGCTAAAAGAGCATTGTTAATAGTACATAACCAGAATTTAGATTTTAATATTTACTAATCTTATAGAGAATGTAAAGTAAACTTAGTCTTAAATGTTTCATACATGTGTCAGTTATTTATTTATTTGTTTATTTATTAATTTTTGTATTTGTTTTGTTGTTTTTTAAATTTTATTCACTTTTAGAGAGGAGAGAGAGAGGGAGAGAGAGGAGAGAGACAGAGAGAGAGAGAAGGGGGAGGAGCTGGAAGCATCAACTCCCATATGTGCCTTGACCAGGCAAGCTCAGGGTTTCAAACCGGCGACCTCAGCATTTCCAGGTCAACGCTTTACCCACTGCGCCACCACAGGTCAGGCTCTCCACTGTATTTGTTTTTGAAGCAAGAAGCAGGGAGGCAGAGAGAGACTCCTGCATGTGCCTTACCGGGATCCACCTGGCATGCCCACCAGGGGGCAATGCTCTGCCCATCTGGGGTGTTGCTCCATTGCAGCCAGAGCCCATTCTAGTGCCTGAGGCAGAGGCCATGCAGCCACCCCCAGCACCCAGGCCAACTTTGCTCCAATGGAGCCTTGGCTGCAGGAGGGGAAGAGAGAGATAGAGAAGAAGGAGAGGGGGAGGGATGGAGAAGCAGATGGACGCTTTTCCTGTGTGCCCTGACCAGGAATCAAACCTGGGACATCCACACGCTGGCTGATGCTCTACCACTGAGCCAACTGGCCAGGGCACATGTGTCAGCTATTTAAAGGACACCCAATAGTTTTAACTAAATCAGTTGTTTTTTTTTAATTTATTTTTAATTTTAAAAAATTTTATTGAATTTATTGGGATGATACTGATTAATAATATTATATAGGTTTCAGGTGTGCAGTTCTATTATACATCATCTGTGTGTAGTGTATTGTATTGTGTGTTTGCTACCCCAAGTCAGGTCTCCTTCTATCACTATTTATCCCTCCTTTTACTCTCTTCTTCTTCCCCCCAACCCCCTTTTCCCTCTTGTAATCACCAAATTGTTGTCTGTGCCTGTAAGCTTTGTTTTTCCTTTGCTTCCTTTACCTTTTTCACCCAGCCCCCCTCCCCTCTGACAGTTTTCAGTCTGTTCTGTTAGTTTATTTTGTTCATTAGATTCCACATATAAGTGAAATGGTACTTACCTTTCTCTGACTGGCTTATTTCACTTAGCATAATACTCTCCAGGTCCATCCATGCTGTCGCAATAGGTAAGGTTTTCTTTTTTATGGCTGAGTGGTTTTCCATTGTGTAAATGTACCATAACATTTTTATCCACTCATCTACTGGTGGCCACTTGGACTGCTTACAAATCTTGGCAATTGTAAATAACCCTGCAATGAAGATGGGGTACATAGATTTCTTTGAATTAGTGTTTCTGGTTTCTTTGGATATAGTCCCATAAAAGACAGGTTTTTCTTTTGTTTGTTTGTTTTGAGGAACCTCCATTCTGTTTTCCGCAGTGGCTATATCAAGTCCGTCTGCATCCCCACCAACAGTGCACGAGGGTTCCCCTTCCTCCACATCTTTGTCAGCACTTGTTTGTTGATTTATTGATTTATTGATGAGCGCCATTCTGACAGGTGTGAAGTAATATCTCATTGTGGTTTTAATTTGCATTTATCTGATGATTAGTGAGCTTGAGCATCTTTTCATATGTCTGTTGGCCATCCGTATATCCTCTTTAAAGAAGTGTCTATTCAGGTCCTTTGCCCATTTTTTAATTGAATTGTTTGTTTTTTTTAGTGTTAAGTTTTATAAGTTATTTAAAGATTTTGGAAATAATTCTTTATCTGATATATAGGCATATATGTTCTTCCATTCAAAAGGTTGTCTTTTCATTTTGTTGATGATTTCCTTTGCCATGCAAAAACTCTTTAGCTTGATGTAGTCCTATTTGTTTATTTTTTGTTTCCCTTGCCCCAAAGTGATATGTCATAAAAAATACTGCTCTGAGAAATGTCCAAGATTTTCCTGCCTATGTTTTCTTTAGGATTTTTTCGAGTCTAACATTTAAGTCTTTAATCTATTTTGAGTTTTTTCTTGTGTATGGTGTAAGAAAGTGGGCTCATTAATTTTTTTTTGCACGTTTTCCCAACACCACTTATTGAGTGCACTATCTTTACCCCATTATATATTTTTGCCTCCTTTGTCAAATATTAATTGACCATAAAGGCATAGGTTTATTTCTGGGCTCTCTGTTCTGATCCCTGATCCATTGATCTATATATCTGTTTTTATGCCAGTACCGTGTTGTTTTGATTACTATGGCCTTGTAGTATAGATTGATATCAGGTACCATGATTCCTTCAACTTTGTTCTTTTTCAAGATTGCTGTAGCTTTTTGGGGTCTGTTTTGGTTCCATATAAATTTTGGGAATATTTGTTCTGGTTCTGTGAAATACACCATTGGTATCTTGATAGGAATTGCATTGAATCTATAGATTGTTTTGAGTAGTATGGACATTTAAAGATGTTAATTCTTCCTGTTCATGGATACGGTATATTTATATTTTCTTCAGTTTCTTTCTTCAGTGTCTTATAATTTTCCGAGTACAAGTCTTTTACATTCTTGGTTGAATTTATCCTTAGGTTGTTTTTGTTTTTGGATGCAGTTATAAATGGGATTGTTACCTTAGTTTCCCTTTCTGATAGTTCATTATTGGTGTATAGAAATTCCACTGATTTCTGGATATTTATTTTATATCCTGCTACTTTACTGAGTTCATTTATCAGTTCTTGTAGTTTTTGATAGACTCTTTAGGTTTCTAAATACAGTATCATGTCATATGCAAATATTGACAGTTTTACTTCTTCCTTTCTGTTTTTTTAAAAATATGTTTGTGTCTAATATCTCTGCTATATTCCCTCTATGGAATGCAAGGCGCAGTAGCAGTCCAGTGGCAATTTCTAATTGCCACACTAGCAGGAGGAAGTACCTGGCATCTGAATCTCTTCTTGCCTCCAGGATTTGCCATTTACCTTGAACTCTTTATTTGTTGTTGTTTCTGTGTGGTTGTTTTTGTTCACAGAGAACCACAGTACCTAAATTTAGAAAGAAGGAAAGGCAATTGATAGGAAGTGAGAAATTGATCAGGATAATCTGAGATTTGATACCTTATAAAATTTTCAATATTTACCTTGTGATATGGAATGCCATTTTATAATTGTCAAGAAACATGGTGCTTATTTCTCCCTCCAAATCTAAAGTATGTGATTTCTAACAGTTATTAGTTGTTTTTCAACTTTTTAAAGGAGAAAATGAAAGTAAAACATTAAGACAGTTACTCTAAATGAATTGTTTATACATTTGTCATTAGAAAATATTTTTAGTTGAATAGTAGCTTGTAGTTATTGTAGCTTATAGCATTTATAACTTGCTGTGGTTTTGAATGGTGCTCTTCAGACTGTAGTTAGTGATCCAGTAGGTTTTAATTGCTAGGAAATTTCAGAGAATATGAAAAAGTTTTGGCTAAGCATAGGAAATATCCATTCTTGCTTTCCTCAAAATTGGCAACAGTGACTACTGAATGACAGCAGAATGCTTTGAAAACATGCTCTTTCAAGTGTAGCTATTACTAAAATACCATAATAACTAGTATGCAAGTGATAGTTGTTTTTATGTTGTAGAAACTCTGTGGTAAGAGGGAAGTTTCTGCAAAATCCTTGAGAAAAATATAGTATAAAAATGACTGGTAAAAGATTTTAAAAAATGGAATGTGGAAGAGGGATAGAAATACATATGTATAGGCTTGACACGGTTATATTTATTTAAATCCCTGGTTTCCTTGGACTTTGCAGATAGGGTTGTTTTCATTCTTTTGGCAAACTATGTTTTCAAAAGATTATTTGTATAGCTCTACAGTTTGCAAATTAGTTTCTCTTTAAAAAGTGGTATACCAAAACCCAATTTAATGAAACATCATAAAGCTTGCAAATTTGAGCTCTGCAGTATCGGGAAACAAACTAAAAAATGAGTATGTGTGCTAATTTCTAAATTACTAACTGGGTTTCTAAATGTCTGTGTTTTTCACACAGCACACGCAATTCATATGGAGCAATTGTATTGTTGGTGTTTCACTGAGCATTTGCTGTTGTATAGTACTGTTTGTCTCTGCATTTACTCAGTGTTACCATATGTGCATTCTCTAGACCAGAGGAGAACATCCAGCAAGCATAGATGCAGGAGCCAAAGTAAGCGGTGGGATGTGAAGCTGCTGTAAAGTTTTATGGACAGTATATGCAAAATGCTTTTTGAAAATTGCTCCTAATAGATGGGAAAGTAGGTCACATTTCATTTTCTATAGTTCTTTCTACACCTATCTTTCAAAAGTTTGCTTATATGTACTTAGTGATCAAAGTAGGCATTTAAAAATGGTGTGGTGTGGAAATAACTTTAAAATATTTAAACTTTTAAATAACTTTTAAATAATTAAACACTTTTATATTTATTTCCATTTTCTGTACATGATAGGAACATTTTAAAAGGCCTATTACAACAACTAAACATACTTTTGGTCATTTCTTCCAATGAAAGAACCTTTATGACTGAGAGAGACATGAATGATACCGTGGTTTTGTTTATTCTCATCAAAATTTATGCCCAGTTTTAGCAAATAAACTGTTTTGTTTGTTTTCCTTTGCTGACTACCTTACTGTTAACATACTTTAGTAATCAAGATGAGTTTAGCCAACAATTTTTTGAAATAGAAACGGTGTAAAGAATGTATGGCTTTAGCAATCCAAAAAAAAAAAAAATCACTATAGCTTGGGCAACTGAAAGAGTAGCTTTTGTAAAATGTGCAATTGAAACACTACTTTAATAGGGGGGTAAAAGTGTGGACTGCCTTAAATCTTAACATTGAAATTACAGATAAGATGTAAGTTATCTTCGAAACCCTGGGTTTGCCTGGTCAAGGCTCATATAGGAGTTGATGCTTCCTGCTCCTCCCCTCTTCTCTCTCTCTCTCTCTCTCTCTCTCTCCTCTCTCTCTCTGTCTCTCTCTTTCTCTCTCCCTCTCCTCTCTAAAAAAAAAAAAAAAGATGTAAGTTATCAAATATTTATTATACAGTAACTATGGTTAAGATTAAAAACCCACTTAGAGAGTCTTAAGCATTTGAGATGATGTGATTGTTATAACTGAACATTGAATATAGTTCCTTTTTATATATAATTTTTTTAATTGATTGGTTTTAGAGTGAGACACCGATTTGTTTTTCTACTTATTTATGGATTCACTGCTTAATTCTTATATGTACCCTGATCGGGGATCAAACCCCAACCTTGGCATACTGGGACTTTGCTCTAACCAACTGGCCTACCCAGCCATGGCTGAATATAGTTCTGAGTGTCCTTATATTTGAGAATAAACACATTTTCAAAATAGATTTTATGGTTTTTTGATTTAATCAAATGGAATGTGCAAGTTCATGTAAAGGAAGCTTTTCAGTATTCAGAATTACTTCTTAGCTCTATATTGTTTTTCATTCTGACCTTGGAGAAATGGCAGAACAACACCATAGCACCTTACATATCTTTAGTTCAGCTACCCTATACTGTGACCTATGACCTAATACACCATTGGTAAGACTTTAATAATAATGATAATCACAGTCATAATACTATATACTTACTGACCTTTCATAGAGTATTCATACCTATTATCTCAAGCCCCTTGATTAGTCTTTCTATCAAAACCAATAAAGGGAATACATACATGCACATATTATAATATAAAAATGGTATGTGTGTGTGTATATATATATATATATATATATATGATATGTATAAAATGTAAAAATGCTTCCAGATTATTTAAGGTAAAGCTTTTTATAATGGCAAAGAGGTCATTGATGGCTTTTATACCCTACCATGTGTCAGGCTCTCTAGTATGCAGTGTCCATATATTACCTCATTTAACCATACAACTAACTTATAAAAGGTAACTGTATTCCTATTTTATTATGAGACCTCACTAGAGCGGTAGGAAATGGACTTTGGAGAGAAGTAAGGAAGATGTTGGCCGAAGTGCAGAGACAGTGATGCTCTAAGACACTTCTCTGATTGTGTGACACTCTCCAGAGTGGTCAGGAAAGCTAATTTTGTGGAGGAACTAGCACCTGTGCTGTTTAATGAGAAAGGAAACAAAACAGAAGAATGAGGATTGTGTAAATGCTGATGAGTTCAATTTAGACATGTTGAGTTGAAGGAAAGCAGATTTTATAGAAGGTAGGTACAGTTGGCAGAGATAAGATTTTGTGGGGTTTTTTTGCTATAAATCTTATAGATGTTTATTAGGCACTTCTTTGAATGTTAATAACGTTTAAACGTTAATTGTGTTTGTGAAGGAATAGAATGAGATGTCAATTCTTGAGTAATTAATCAAATTTTGGGAGGATTTTATGATTTGTGATTATAGCTACCATGCTATATGTAGGTAAAGGCTATTTTTTAAGCAAGCTGAGAGATTGCATGAAATCTCTTAAATTATTTAATATACAAGCAAAGCTTTTTTATTGTAAGAAAAAATAGAGTATAAAAATTGAAAAGGGAAAAAAACAGTTGTCTTACTGCACTGATTGTATTCTGATTTTTTTTTTCCTATTTGTTGTTTCTTTCAGAAATATGGCTATACACACCTTTCTGCAGGAGAACTTCTTCGTGATGAAAGAAAAAACCCAGATTCACAGTATGGTGAACTCATTGAAAAGTACATTAAAGATGGAAAGATTGTGCCAGTTGAGATAACCATCAGTTTGTTAAAGAGGGTAAGGAGTGAATGCCAACCAATTTAAACCAGCAAGGAAATGAGTAATTAATCTGCCTTTTCTTTGACTAATGAAAAAAATCAGAGTATTGAATTTCTTGTAGGTAGAAGATGGTCTTGGTGTTTAAGAATGGAGATTTCATTTTCACCAGGGAAGAAAGTGGACAGTAGCAAGCATTCTTTCTGTGCCTTGGTCTAGGATCAGCTACTGCTCAACATTCATATGTGTGCACTTGACAGTCTCCCATTTCTGTTTCTTCTTCTTCCTCCCCCTTTTCTTCTTCCTTTTGCTCTTCTTCCTCCCCCTCCTCTTCTTCCTCCCCTTCCTCCTTTCCCTTTTCTGTTCTTTTGTAAAATCCTTCCCTCCCTTCCCTCCTCCCTCCCCTTCACCCTCTCTTTACCCTCCCATCATGCCTCTCTTCCACGTCCTTACTGTTGTTGCCATTCTCTCAGTCCTGATAGCTCTTTTTCTGGTGCATGCATCACCATATTCGCTATGAAATGCTATGACTAACAGCTATCAAACTAACAGTCCCATCTAAAAAACAGATACCTTACATTTTCATGATAACTCTTCACTATAGATTACTAAGACTTTAGTTATTAATGGGTATTTTCACATATAAGAAACAGTGAAGGGGAAGTGCAGGAGTGGGAACAGCAAGAAATAGTTGAAGCTCAATGGAAAAGAGATAGGGAGCACCTGGATGGCACCAGAGAAAGCTGAGGAGCTCATTCACACATAGCACTCTTACCTCTTGTCTCAGAGACTGGAGCAACCTGCTTCTGTTCCAGGGTAAATACATCTCCTTATTCTCTGGATTGTAGTGCCCTTTCTCCACATTATAGATAAGCATTGTA
Source organism: Saccopteryx bilineata (assembly GCF_036850765.1). Classification (NCBI taxonomy): domain Eukaryota; kingdom Metazoa; phylum Chordata; class Mammalia; order Chiroptera; family Emballonuridae; genus Saccopteryx; species Saccopteryx bilineata. The sequence goes on along the minus strand of NC_089492.1, from coordinate 254,690,312 downwards.
AAAGACTAGTCTGCATTTTTTACTTTTTCACTTTCTACTCTTAACCCTACACTGTCAGTTTCTGTATCCATGTTCATTGAAACTATTCTTGCTGGAGTTACCAATAATCTATATGAAATTCAGTGAGCAGATCCTTTCATTTATCTCTTAATCCTCTTCTGTTTAGTCTCTTTTCTCTATTACAACTATCACTAGTTTAGATCCTTTTTTCTTCTTGGCTGTCACTAGAGCCTCCTCAGTAGTCTTTTTGCCTTAAACACCCTTGTCCCCTTCTAATTCATCCTTCATGGTGCAGTCAGCATAATTTTTTTTCTCTAAAAGGTGATGTGAGCACATTCTTCTATTGTTTAAAATTCCTTAGTGGTCCAGAATAAAAAACAAATTCTTTATATGGCATAACAAGTTCTTCATTAATCTTGCCCCTATATACTTTCTAGTCATATCTCCCACTGCTTTCTACACATGTCCTAAAACTCAGTTGTACCACCCTACTTCAGAGTCATCGTAGCTGTTATGCGGTCTCATTTCTGAGCCTTCATATATCCGTTTTTACTGTCTGAAGTTCTTGGATCACTGTCTGCCTGCCACTTCACTATTCAGGATTCCGCTGCTCTGCCACCTTTTAGGTAAAGCTTCTGAGTCCCAGGTAGTTTGTGCATACTTCTTTGTTTTATCATCACATCCTTTTATCCTTTTATACCTCATTATAGAACTTAGCACATTTAATTACATATTTGTTACCCACTGGACTCTGAGCTCCTCTTGGGCCATGACCTTGCTCTTCGTGTTCCCTGATTGTTGACCTCAAAGAAATGTATGTTGAGTGTGTAGAACACTGATGTACCTCTTCAAATATCTTCCACTACCATAAGTGGAGTAGAAATGTTGTAGCAGGGGCCCAAAAGTATTCTGTGGAGGTTTTGTGAACATTTCTGTGGAGAAGCTGGATGCTGGAATAAAGCTAACTCTCAGATAAAGGAATCCAGGGTCCTGACAGCCATTGTTCTTGAGGAACTGGTAAGCAATTTAAACACTTACAGGACTGGGTATTGATTTGCTTTGGAATAGAAATTCTAAATTTAAAATAGAAATTTTAAGGAGAGGCTCCTCTGGAGTTTGTCAAGTCTTGCATCTGTGCTTATCCCATGGTGATGGGTAGAGGTAAGGATTTGGAGATTGGAGATGTGTCTCCCATTCACATATTCCTATGTTCTACCTAAATTCAGATTTGAAAGAAGATGGTGAAATATGCTCTTCTTGTCATCTCTCTGGAGGTATATCTGTGTTTGCTTTGCTCTCTGTGTTTGGGAGTAGCCAGTGGCATTTAGGTTTTGATTAGCTTCAGTTTAAAAAAGAAAGGAATAGGCATAGGTTTGGATTTATGGCAGGCCCATCCCCCTGGTCTCTCATAGTGCCCCATGCCAGAGCAGACCATGGCCCTGACCCATTGCCTGGCCACTACCCAGGCTGCAGGCACTGAAGTGGGTTGCACAGTGGGAAGAAAAAAAAGAAAAAAAGGCATATTGACTCCTACACTAATAATTAATGCTAGCATCTCTATATTTTTCCAAAGCTTTTTGCAATTGAACTTGAATTACTGCAGAGAATTTGAGTGTCTTTAGATGCAGCGTACTTCCCACCACAGAAGATGACTTGGGAAGAGGGAGGGGCAAGCAGGATAGGGTCTCCAGTGGCTGAAGCAGAGATATTGGTTAATGCTTATTTTCCTCTCTTTGCTGGTTATAACTTGTGAAAGTAATACATGCTGACTCTAGAAAATTTAGAAACTACAGAAAAATTGTATGTGTGTGTGCATAAAATGGGAAAGGGTACATTCCCATAGTTCCAGTAGCTTGAGGCAACTGTGGAATACATTGGATCATTTCCTGTAAGTCTTTTTTTTCTATGCATCCTTCATGTTTTACTTATGATTTAAATAATAATAATAAAACAAACACCAATATATCCACTACCCTGCTTAAGAAATTGTAGTTTATTAATGTAGTGTTGACCCTAAATCTTCTTTTTTCCTTTAGGAAATGGATCAGACAATGGCTGCCAATGCTCAGAAGAATAAATTCTTGATTGATGGGTTTCCAAGAAATCAAGACAACCTTCAAGGCTGGAACAAGACCATGGATGGAAAGGCAGATGTATCATTCGTTCTATTTTTTGATTGTGATAATGAGGTAATGAACATCTTCACCTGCCCACATGGGCTTTAAGCAACTTGATGGTCAACTGTTAGAGAAATATAAACTCAATTTTTACATATATTTACACTGTATATGGGCAGCAGTATTTTTTTGAATTGGAACATTAGAGGGACAATAGCACTGCCTTGCTGTTGGAGTGTTACAGACTATTTGGCATCAACACCCTTATGGGCCTAAAATTGGCTTTATTTTCAAAATAACAAAAATTTCTTTTGCTTTGTTTTTAAGTAAGAAATGACTTGCACAACAGTAGTAGGTAATGAAGGTGCCCTATTATGTCTTAGGTATGCACTATTATCAGACTCTCTTGCCTTAAGATGGTTCTTTACTGGCAAAGAAGCACACATTTCTGGCAAGTTAGGAGAACTTTTTATTTTAAGATAGCATTTGAGATAGCCTGGTTTGTCTTCTCAGAGTAAATTGATCTTGAAGGAAAGCAGGAAAGCATTCCTTTTCTTTGGGGCACTTCTTATAGCATACTTAGGCATTACTTTGAATAACTAAATTACTTTCTTGGAATCATTTCATTAAAAGGCCTGTTTCACACGTGTAAACTTTATTAGGTTAATGCCCACAACCTGGAACAACAAGAGGCTGAAGGGCTGCCTTGGAGGGGCTGGCTGGTTGAATCGCAGATGTGCCTCTGGCAGAGGGGCTTTGAGTTGTTTTAAAATGTAACTCTTCTTCCAACCCCCCAAAATATGTTTTTACTTATTGTTCAAAGTTAACTTTAGAATATTACCACAACTTTATAACCAAGGAATGTTTATTCATGATTAACAAGGGATACTTTATTCAAATGCAAATATGTTGATTCTTAAATATTTGGGTATTTATGGAATTATTAAAAACTAAGCAAAAATAGAACAAAGTTTGAGGCATGTAATTCATACCTAATATGTTAATAATATATCCTAGATGGAACCATACACATACAGATCTTCTTTTTATTGCGGTTTAAAATAAAATAGGAAAAACTGAGTCATGAATGAATTCTTATTATGCTCTGTATTTATTTAACCTAGTTTATATAAATTGAACCACATGTTTAAATTTAAAAGGACTTCACATGTTGATTAATGAATTAGACACATTTGGGTTAATGCAAGTTGTTTTGGGTTTTTTTTTGTAAACTTCATTCAAACTATTCTCTTTTCAGGTTAAACGAATGGAAAATCATATTTTTCCTTTTTAAAATAACTTTATTTCTCTTTTTAGATCTGTATTGAACGATGTCTTGAGAGAGGAAAGAGTAGTGGTAGGAGTGATGACAACAGAGAAAGCTTGGAAAAGAGGTAATTTGCAGATTTTATACAATAGTCTAACTCAGTCTCTGTTTGGAACTTGAGTAACAGGTCAAATACTTGCTTTATTTTGGTCCAGAAAAAGAAAATGTCATGCTTAAATATGTGAAATGGCTTAGCTAAGAAGGTTATAGGGGAACTGGGTCAGATCAGATCAGATATTGTCCTCTGAGCCACGCTAACATGGGGGGGAATGGATGGATACTTACAACTTTGTAATATTTGCTTTTTTTTTTGCAGAATTCAAACCTATCTTCAGTCAACAAAGCCAGTTATTGACTTATATGAGGAAATGGGGAAAGTCAAGAAAATAGATGCTTCTAAATCTGTTGATCAAGTGAGTATCACTTCAGTGCTTACTTCAGAAAAAGGTCAGGTGAAAATATGATTTAGGGGGTGGCAGGAATAAAAAATACTTTGACAGCATAGTTTGCTTTTTTGCAAGACTGGAGACTAAATGACAAGTGAAGCTTTTTTCTCCTTTTTTTTTTTTTTTCCTGTATTTTTCTGAAGCCAGAAACGGGGAGAGACAGACAGACTCCCGCATCCGACTGGGATCCACCCGGCACGCCCACCAGGGGGCGATGCTCTGCCCCTCCGGGCGTCGCTCTGTTGCGACCAGAGCCACTCTAGCGCCTGGGGCAGAGGCCAAGGAGCCATCCCCAGTGCCCAGGCCATCTTTGCTCCAATGGAGCCTCGGCTGCGGGAGGGGAAGAGAGAGACAGAGAGGAAGGAGAGGAGGAGGGGTAGAGAAGCAGATGGGCGCTTCTCCTGTGTGCCCTGGCCAGGAATTGAACCCGGGACTTCTGCACGCCAGGCCGATGCTCTACCACTGAGCCAACCGGCCAGGGCCTCTCCTTTTTGAATAGAGTCTAAAATGGATTTTACAACTTCAGACTTCATAAGAAGTGGGTGGTTTATTAATTCCAAACCTAATTTCTCACACACTGGACAATTGTCATTTTGAGACTGATCATTTAAAAAAAAATCTATAACATGAGTGGTAAGTCCTCTAGCTCGGGAGCCCCAGGTTGCCTTCGTCACTCCTGTCACAGAGCTCAAACTCCAGAGGTGCTGGGTTTCTGTGACTCAGCACTACTTTCTGCTTTCATGAGTCAGCTGTCTCTAAACTGTGGTTTGCAAGCCCTCAGTGCCCAGCAACTATTTCTAGTGCCTTTTTTTTTTTTTTTTTTCCTGAAGCTGGAAACAAGAAGACAGTCAGACAGACTCCTGCATGCACCTGACCGGGATCCACCCGGCTCGCCCACCAGGGGCGACGCTCTGCCCACCAGGGGGCGATGCTCTGCCCCTCCAGGGCGTCGCTCTGCCGCGACCAGAGCCACTCCAGCGCCTGGGGCAGAGGCCAAGGAGCCATCCCCAGCGCCCGGGCCATCTTTGCTCCAATGGAGCCTTGGCTGCGGGAGGGGAAGAGAGAGACAGAGAGGAAGGAGGGGTTGGGGGTGGAGAAGCAAATGGGCGCTTCTCCTATGTGCCCTGGCTGGGAATCGAACCCGGGTCCCCTGCACGCCAGGCCGACGCTCTACCGCTGAGCCAACCGGCCAGGGCCTATTTCTAGTGCCTTTTAACTCATCCAGTATTTCCCAGATTTCCTTGATCTTTTTCTGGACCTTTCTTTTTTTATTGTGTAGTCATTTTTGATATATATATATATATTTTAATCCATTTCCACCTTCTATAGCAGGGAGCTAATACATCAGAAAACTTAAGTGTTTTAGAATCAAAACTGGGAAGATAAGCCACTTCCATTTTATTAGTTTTTGATAGTTGATCAAGAGCCCTGGCCGGTTGGCTCAATGGTAGAGCGTAGGCCTGGCGTGCAGGGGTCCCGGGTTTGATTCCTGGCCAGGGCACACAGGAGAAGCGCCCATCTGCTTCTCCACCCCTCCCCCTCTCCTTCCTCTCTGTCTCTCTCTTCCCCTCCCGCAGCCAAGGCTCCATTGGAGCAAAGATGGCCCGGTCGCTGGGGATGGCTCCTTGGCCTCTGCCCCAGGCTCTAGAGTGGCTCTGGTCACGACAGAGCGACACCCCTGAGGGGCAGAGCATTGCCCCCTGGTGGGCAGAGCGTCGCCCCTAGTGGGCCTGCCGGGTGGATCCTGGTCGGGCGCATGCGGGAGTCTGTCTGACTGTCTCCCAGTTTCCAGCTTCGGAAAAATACAAAAAAAAAAAGATAGTTGATCAAGTAGTTTTGTTTTGTGCTAACAACACTAATAAAATTGAATGCAACATGTTCATAATTTTATATGTGTAATTTATGATATATTACTGTCTAAAGCAAAATAAATGAAACTAAGAAATTATAATGTGTTTTTTAAATGATCTATTTTGGAAATTAATATAAAATTGATGTATTTTTAAGGTATGTGGTGTTTTAATAATATCTGCTTTTATAATTATTACTATCTTTTTCCATTACAGGTTTTTGATGAGGTTGTGAAGATTTTTGACAAAGAAGGCTAACTCTAAACCTGAAAACACCCTTGAAATCATGCTTGAATATTGCTTTGATAGCTGCTATCACAATCCCTTTTTAAGGCAATTTTAATCTTTCATAATTATATCACAATTAATGGCCAGAAATTATGTAGTAACACAAATTAAGTTTTTTATTTTCAATTATTTTTGGGGGAGGTCATAGGAGTAGACAGTGAATGTGGGTCTATTGTCATCTTAGCTATGGTGCTCACAAAACAAAGAAGGGCATTAGCTATTGATAGTTCTTTGTTTTTATTCGATAAGAATATCCCTTTTATAGTTTTTGCCTTCTGTGAGCAAAACTTTTTAGTATGTGTATATCTCTTTAGTAATTAAAATGTGTCAGAATTAGGGATTCCTCACTTCCTCTTTTTCTTGCAGGTTTTAAATTTCCAACCTGTTAAGTGAATTTGTGGACCAAATTCCAAAGGAACTTTTTCTGTAGTCAGTTCTTGCACAATGTGTTTGGTAAACAAACTCATAAAATGAATTGCTAGAAGTGTTTTCATATTTATCAAATAGCTGACCATATCCTATAAAAGATAAGAAAACTTAGTTTGCATTTTACTGCAACTTGTACAAAGTTGTGTGACAGGGCATAGTCTTTGCTTCTAGGGACTGGGAAGGGGGCACCGAGGGTTCAGAGCCTGGCAGAATTGTCAGCTTTATTCTGACATAAATCTGAGGATAAGGGACAAGGTTCACATCTAATGTTGTGTGTTCCTTATGCTCTGTTATATAGTGTTATTAGTGAGTCAATTGATCTCAACAAAATTCCTCGCAGTGGAACCTTGAAATGCATGTACTAGATTTACGGTAAAATGTGGGGTTGTTTTTGCTTTTTTGTTTGTTTTTTTTTTGGTTTGTTTTCTAGACTAAATATAAGGTTAGTATAAAGTAGAAGAAATCTAATGGTTAAATTTCCATTTGTATTTTTTCTTGAATTCTTTTTCATAGTTATTTGTTTAAGAAGATTTAAAAATCATTGCACTTTGGTCAGAAAAATAATAAATATATCTTATAAATGTTTGATTCCCTTCTCGGCTACTTTTATTCAGTAAAATTTTTTTTTTTTGGGGGGGAGAAAGGTAGAATAAAAAAGAACACTATAGAGTCCAAAGGAATTTTTTCTTTAATCTACTCTTCCTTTAAAAATTTCTGAGAAATTTATTTTCTCCTTGCTTTTTTTCTGCCATCGCCAATGTAGAGTGGTATTCAGGGTTCTTATTATGAGACTTGTTATAATGTTTCTCATCTTCAGCACTTGCACTGTTTGGTATACAGGGTAAAATCAGGCAAAGAATTTTGACTTTGTATAATTATTAGTATAATTAAATTTTTATATTTAAAGCCATTGGGAATAGTGAGGACAATTTATGGATAGTCTTATACAGGTATGGGCAAAAGTAGGTTCACGGTTGTTTGTATGGAAAAAGACCTGCAGGTTATAGTTATGATTACAATAGCTTTATTAACTGTGTTGCACATACTCAGAACTGTAAACCTACTTTTACCTATCCTTGTATCATAATTTATTTCTACGTGTGTTATGAAATTCACTTATTAATGAATTTTCAATATATTTACCATTTATAAAACAAAGTATCCATAAATACTATAAGATACTAACCAACAAGATTTGTATTGAAATTATCTTGGTTTCTTGGAAGAGATTGTAATGAATTCTTATCTAGTGATTCGGTGCAGTCAGTACAGAGCAATTTTATGGGTAATTGAATCAAACAGCTGCAGTTAAGAAGCAAGAGTGAAGACTTCAAGTCTTGAGTGCATCCCTACTCATATAAATAAAGAAACCCATAGATGGGGATACGAATATTTATAATGGTATTGTGAAAGCAGCCTTGGGATTTTAAGAAGACTGTTGAGACTAGGTGCTTTGCTTCCTTTTATCAAATATCTCTCTGTGGCATTTGAGAACAAAACCCCAGAAACATAATAATTACTAAATTATGATGCCTTGCTTTTTGTTTGCTTTTTAAGTAGAAAAACATGTTAGCAATATTGAGTTCAGGAGCTGATTGAGATACACCTAACTTCACTGGTTAGGTCATTGTATTTGTTAAACATATCGTCACCAAGAAGTTTTTTACTTTCTTGAAAGACCCCAGTGGAAGCCTTGCGACTTAAAAAATAAAAAAACATAACATTCTTTCTATTCAGTGATGTTGGATATATATGAATAATTTAGTAAATAATCTCAATAAAATTTGTGCTATAACCTTTGTTGTTTGCTGGTTCAGATTTCTGTTATCTCGGGCATGTTGAAGATTTAGCATGTGGGTTCTCACATAGCAAAAGCAAAATGAAGGATCCAGGAGAGTTTTCCTGCTCCGTCTATTACATATGTGCATCTTGAATTAAGCAGAAAGCATGACTTTATCCATTCCTTCAAGAAGTAATCTGGTTTGAGGCACAAGCAGCCTATTTCATTACCAGCCTGCAGCATCAATGCCTTGCCTCTCTGAGGGGGAGATTGGCAGCAGGGAAGCAATGTCTCTCAGAATGAGGGGTTTTTTGGTGGGTTTGTGGCTTTGTCCATGTAATTTCAGTGGTCCCTGGAGACAACAGTGGCTGAAATATTGGCCAGATTAGGTCAGCATCTTTTCCTTGGAGGTTTGGTCTTTCACCTACAAACACATATTAATTGCCCTAGCTGTAGCTACAAACACATTCTTTGCTTTCCTAGAACTTTCTATCTAAAACTAACACTCTGATGCAGATAGACCTTCAGATGTCTTACGTTGGCTAACTTCAGTCATTTTTATACAGCCTGCTGCACTTCTCCCTAGCCTGCATGCATATTTCAGCTAAATTGACTCCTTCATTTTAAGTATTTCTTTTTAATGAAAGAAAGGAAGCTCATTTATTGTGTACCAAAGGAAAAAGGTAAAAATGGTCCTAGTTTCCAACCCCCTTTTTCCTCACCCTAGACTTCAGTGTATGTACTCTTGGATGCAGGTCTGCTTTCCATTGAATGGGTACAGTGATGGGATTGTGATGTTAGTTCTGGACCTTGGGAAAGTGCTGCAGGTCACCATTTCCTGTCGAGAGGTGAAGGACTAAGCTGAATTTCTGGCTACTACCCTATGTCAGCCATACCGACTGTAAGCTGTCTGCTCAGACTTCTATGAGATCCTTGCTGTTCCCGTTTATTAAAGCAGAACTTGCTTCTCTTGGGTCCCTCTTTTCCAAAGAAGCTTTTCTTTCATGACTTTGCCCTCATAACACCCTGGTGTAAGAGAAGAAGTCTTAGTTATTTTGTAGTTTAGGGAGATGGGTTACAAGTTGACATTTCTCCAGATGAGATTCCTTCAGCCACAGAAAATTGTTTTCTATTTTTGCTACATTTTCAAGTAACTATGTGATTTTCTTTGTGACTCCCTACCCAACCAGAGGAGAAGCATCTGCAGAGCTACTAGTACGCTCCAACCCTAATGGAAGGTAATTGAAGCAGACTCTGAGAACTCTTCTGCAATGGAATCAAGCAGTTAACCATTATACTGTATAAATAGTGGATGTATTCTCACTGTTTGAGTAACCACATTTAAAAAGGAAAGTAAAATTCAAATAAAGACATGTATGTGAGCTTTAAGGACTGCTCATATACTACCTGTTAGAAGCCTTCCTGGAAGAAATATACTCTCATAGCTGCTTCTAAAACATTAAGGGAAAAAAATTGATGCAGTGGACTAAAGATGGACTTTCAAGAAAAGCCTTGAATTAAATGTGTTCTTGCTAGTTTGTAAACCATTGTAGTCCTCTGAGGACTCTGGGTGGAACTGGCCCTCTCACAGCCACCTGGCACTGAGGGCTTCCAGAGCCAGAGGGGAAAGATGTTGAGTTAGTTCAGCAGTTAGTACTTGGAAGTACAAAGCTGTGTGCAAGGCTCACTCTAGGTTATTTATTAGTTTTATATAGTCAGTAGGTCCTTAGTGTTTAATAAACTCATAAACTGGTAATAACAAACAGGAAAGCTCACTGATCAGTTGCCTGAAGCAAATGGGCCGCTGTCCTTAAGTGAATGGTTAAGGGGAGAAGTACTGCAAGGAGATCACAGACACTCCCACTAAAGTTGTCACAAGTACCAACCTGACAGAAACGGGGCTGATTTGGCCTCACTTAGCTGCCATTGTCTTAAAAGTGAGCAGAGCCCACTGGGGTGCCATCAATCTCCAGACCTCTGAAGGGAGATGGAGTAGATGTGGACAGTGGGCTTGATGGCAGAACTAGAGCAAGTGGAAGTAATGCAAGAAAAACATTTTAAAGTTAGAGCTGCCAAACAGTGAATTGGGCTGCATGAGGACAGATGAGTTCCTCATCACTGGGGAGGTGCTAGCAGAACCTGGATGCCTACTTGGCGGGATGTTTTAGTGTTCCGGCGCAGATTCTGTAGTTTGGCACCATCCTGTTGAAGTTGTCACTAAGTCTGAAGTCCACCTGGAACCCCAGCCACGTTTTCTGGGCCCTCTTGTAACCCAGGACCCAGAACAGTTACCTTCCATACAAGTGGGAGGAAAGACTAAGGATCATTATGAGAGTCTGTGCCTTCCCATAGAACCCAAACACGGGAAGCTCCTGTGTTTGCCTCCTGGATACCTTCTGCAGTGCCTGGGATAGGTACTCAACAAAGTTTGCTGGTGACCACGCTGCTGGTGTTCAGGAGGTGCCTGGTTTGTGTTGGAGGAGAGGAGTCGTGTATTCCAGGAGAGAGAAACAGCACTAGCAAAAGGATGGCAGTGAGGATGAGGGAGGGTTGGGGGAGACCCACCTACTTGGAGGTGATGAGGGTCTGTGTACCAAACAATGGGAGGTAGTATGCAAAGATAGGGTGAAGAAATATATTTAATAGCAGGTAAAGAAATGTGGGTTTATTATATCTGTTTAGCTGGTTCCAGTCTTTAATGATGGGTAACTGCTATGCTGGATGAGTCGTCTGACAAAAGTTCTTCAGATTTTGGAGGCTGCTCTACTTCCCCAAACTCTTTATTCTCTTCCTCCTTTTCTCTGTAAACTGTCCCTTGAGTTGTATTCTGAATCCTTAATGTTTTTTCCATCTCACTGAGGACTGGTTTGCAAACCCTCCCTGGCTTGGCCTGGGTGGGACTGGGCCCAGGGCCGGCTCAGGCGAGCTAGGGAAAGGAGGTGGCTCCCAGCAATAAGCAACCCACAGAATTGTGTCTGTTATTTAAGAAAAGTTTCTGGGTTTTCGGCTAATTGCAAAAATACATAATGGATGCTTTTCGCATCTGGTAGTTATTCTGGATCAGGCCTGCATCCAAGAGCAAACTTTAAACAAACAATAAGATTATGATGCTTAACTGTTTCAATGTGTAACAGAAAAGAAAGCCAAGGCCCTAAAAGTTACATTAACACACATGCACTCAGACACAAGCAATCATACCAACAGATACATATGCATACAAACATACAGATGCATATTTTGGCACAAATGCATGCTTGCATACTAGCACCTAGTACATACATGAACGTGCAACTCATGCACATGTGCCCAATCAGTGGCACAATATACATACTCTCAAAACACACAGATGCACATGCATACACTCATTCATGTATATACTTAAATATTTGGATCACACAACCCCAGGAACACATTATCACAAATCATTTCTATTGCAACGACTGGTCTTCCTGGGTGAGAGAGTGGGTCCTTCCAGTCCTGAGGTAAGTAAAGCACTCCAATCAGCTGGGCACTGTGTCTGCGGGGTATCAGGTGTAGTTACTCAGTGTGGCCACCAAGGGGCGCCCAGAATCCATCCTGCATCCACCTTTCACCGCTTCTGCCAGAGCAAGGATTGTTTCTGTACACACAAGCGAGTACTTTCCTGTCTCAGATCCCTGCGTAGAACTGGAAGGCTCTTTGCTCCCAACCTTCTAGGATCCGCTGTACTCATTCTCACCTTTTCCCTCCCCCAAACTACTGAAACCACAATTTCCCATCTCTCCTCCCTCCTACCTGAGTGCATACTTTAGAGCCCCTGCTCAGTCCCGGGACTGCTCCTTGGAGAACTGGATCTGTCAGGTCTTGGTTATAATATGGCCTCTACAGGAAACTTCTCTTCCAGGAGCAGCTGTCAAAATCCTACCTATTTTTTAAAGTCTGTATCAGCACCTCCCAATGATGGAATGTGAAAGTTAATGTTAAAATTATTGAATGAATGAGTTAATGCCCAGTGGAGCATTTGACTCTGCCTTCCTCGCTAACCCCAGCTGGAGAGAGCTCTCGCCCTTCAGCACCTGCCTCCCAGCTTTTCCGTGTGTGGTTCTATGAAACAAATCCTGCTTTCAAACACAAACTAGGGTAGAAAGACCCAAGATGTCAGGAAGTCAATCCATTTCAGCATCCCTAGGAACAGACAACTCACCCTCCCTGAGCAGTCCTCACTGGGTGGCTCAGACTTCTAGAAAGTTCCTCTATATTCCTTCTTTATAAACATTCTCAGAGCTCCTTCTTCATAATGGGCCGTGGAAGGCTCTGAACAGACTTTTGCCCTTCAACAAGCTAACAGCCTGGGGTGGGCATTTAACTAGCACGGCATGTAGTACACATGCAACAAGTACAAAGCGCAGGGGAGGGTGTAACAAACTTTGCAGAGGAGTAAGGCAGGCAGGAAAACATAGAGGGAGTGAGAGCTGAGCAGAGACTCGGTGAATAAGAACAATAATTACAGTTCTGTTTGTTGGATGTTTACTATGCTTGAGACTGCTAATCCTTACGGAAGAAAAATTCTAAGCCAGGTCTGCTTGTGTGCAGTTGAGAGCTTAACCACTGGGCCAAGACGCCTCTTAGGACATAAAAAAATAAGAGATTGGGGCACACTGGGAGGGTAAAAACATACCAGGTGTATCAGTTTTCTATGGTATAACAAGTGATCGCAAACTTTGCAACTTTAAACAACATCCACATGATAGTTACGTCACAGTTGTGTAGGTCAGAAGTCTGGGTTCTCTGTTCCCAGTATCACAAAGTTGAAATCAAAATATCGTCTGGGGCCCTGGCCAGTGGCTCAGTGGATAGAGCATCAGCCCAGCATGTGGATGTCCCAGGTTCAATCCCGGTCAGGACACACAGGAGAAGTGACTATCTACTTCAACCCCCTTTCCCTCCCCCTTCTCTCCCTCTTCTCCTCCTGCAGCCAGTGCCTCAATTGGTTCAAGCATGGCCCCGGACCCTAAGGATAGCTCAGTTGCTCCAAGCACGGCAGCCTCGGGTGCTAAAAATAGCTTGGTGCTCCAGCATTGGCCCCAGATGGGTTTGCAGGGTGGATCCCCATTAGGGTGCATGCAGGAGTCTACCTCACTATCTTCCCTCCTCTCCTCTACAAAAAAGAGAAAAAAGAAAGAAAGGATATCATCTGGGCCTATTCTTACCTGGTACTTAGGAAAGAATCCACTTCCAACATCATCCACACTGTTGGCAGAATTCTGTTCCTTGGGATTATAGGACCAGTCATGCTTCTTTGGCCATGCTGCTAGTGCTCAGGGGTGCCTGGTTTGCACTGAGGAGAGGAATGGTATATACCAAGCCACTAGAGTTAGTGGGGCACTCTTGGCACTAGACACTTGCTCAGGTCCTTTCCATGTGCACCCTCCACTTTTCAGATAACAAAGGTGAATAGAGTCTTCCTCATGCTTGGAATCTCTGATTTCCCTTCTGTCACCAGCTGGACAATCGAGTCTTCTGTGCTTTGTTTACAGATGCACCCAAAAAGTTAGAAACTAATTGTTGGGGTTTTTTTTGTGTGTAATTGTGTTAGAATTCACAGCAGAGCTAGTAGTTACTAAATTGCATGCCCTTAATTTTTTTTTTTTTTTTTGCAAGAGAGAGACAGACAAGAAGGGGGAGAGCTGAGAAGAATCAACTCATAGTTGTGGCACCTTAGTTGTTCTTTGCTTCTCATATGTGCCTTGGCACGGGGGACTCCAGCCAAGTGAATGACCCCTTGCTCAAGCCAGTAATCTTGGACTTCAAGCCAGTGACCTTTGAACTCAAGCTAGCCACCATGGGATTACCTCTATGATCCCATGCCCAACCTAGTGACCACGTGCTCAAGCTAGGGAGCCTGCACTCAAGCCAGCAACCTTGGGGTTTTGAACCTGGGACCTCAGCATCCCAGGTTGACACTCTATCCACTGCACCACAACCTTGTCAGATGCATTTCCTTAATTCTTTTTTTTTTTTTTTCTTTTACAAAGACACAGAGAGAGAGGGATAGATAGGGACAGACAGACAGGAACGGAGAGAGATGAGAAGCATCAATCATTAGTTTTTCATTGTGACACCTTAGTTGTTCATCGATTGCTTTCTTATATGTGCCTTGACCGTGGGCCTTCAGCAGACTGAGTAACCCTTTGCTCGAGCCAGTGACCTTGGGTCCAAGCTGGTGAGCTTTGCTCAAACCAGATGAGCCCGCGCTCAAGCTGGCGACCTTGGGGTCTTGAACCTGGGTCCTCCGCATCTCAGTCCAACGCTCTATCCACTGCGCCACTACCTAGTAAGGTTCCTTAATTCTTATATCACTTTTTTCTTTCCTCAGTTCCTAACTGCCTTTATCTTTCCCTCATATTTATCCAGTCTCTCTTTCATCCAGGCTCCCTCTCTCCCCAGAGACCTCCTTCCAAGGCCTCTGTTCTACTCCAGCCTGGTCTGCTAGTGTCCAAGCCTGCTGGACATCTGTCAGCCTGACCTCATTTCACATCTTTCTGCACAGGCTCCTCTCTTTTCTGAAACTCATGTTTTTCTCTTTCCTGGTTCATTTCTGTTTGTCTAGAGCACACCCTCCAAGTTACCACCTAAGGGTGCATGGGACATAAGTATTCTCATTCCTTATATGTCTCCGCATGTCTTTATTATTTCTATATTATAATTGATGGTTCAGCTTATGTGGACTTCTAGGTGGAAAACTATGTTCTGTCAGCACTTTGAAGCATTTCTCCAGTGACTTAGCATCTAGTGTTGCTGCTGAGAATTCTGAGGGCATTCCAATTACCATCCCTTTGCGACCTTTTTTTCTTTATTTTCATTTTTCTCCCCTCTGAAAGCCTTTAGATCTTTTCTTTATCCCTGTGTTCAAAAATGTCATGAGTTGACTTCTTTAATACAGAGACTTTATTAATTTTGTTAATGGAGAATTTTGCTATGTAACACTTAAATAATTATTTCAATCTGCTTTTGCTGGAATTTCAATTTGTTGGATTTTTAACTTCCTTTATGTCTCATATTTTCTATCTCCTAATCTTTTTACTTTATTCTCTGAGAAATTTTCCTAACTTGAAAACATTCTATTATCTATTAATTTTTAAAGCATATTTGTATATTAAACTTAAATTTTCAAGAGCTCTCTTGTTCTCTGGTTGTTTCTTTTTAAGTCATACCATCCAATTTTTTTTTCAGAGACAGAGAGTCAGAGAGAGGGAAAGATAGGAACAAACAGACAGGAACAGAGAGAGATGAGAAGCATCAATCATCAGTTTTTTGTTGCAACACCTTAGTTGTTCATTGATTGCTTTCTCATATGTGCCTTGACCGCAGGCCTTCAGCATACCGAGTAACCCCTTGCTCGAGCCAGCGACCTTGGGTCCAAGCTGGTGAGCTTTTGCTCAAACCAGATAAGCCCACACTCAAGCTGGTGACCTTGGGGTCTTGAACCTGGGTCCTCCGCATTCCAATCCGATGCTCTATCCACTGTGCCATCACCTGGTCAGGCCATATCATCCAATTTTTGTGGATACAATACCTCCTTGAATGTCTTGAGGATTTTAACAGAATGTAAAAATTTATTGTTTTCTGTTTGTTTGTGTTTTTTTGGGCATTATTTCCATTTCCTCTGAGGTCATTTTATTTGTTTATCTTACTGTTCCAATTGGAGGCTTTCCTCACATGTTTGGCAATCTTTGTCCATTTATATCTAAGAATGAAGAACTAAAAAGCTTTCTGATTAGCTAGTATGCCTCAGATTGACAAGGCTTCGCTATAGCATGGGACTTCCTTCCCCCTCCCGCCCCAATGCCAGAACATGAAGGTCTTTTTTCAGGGGACACTAGATTTCTCCAGACACCCCTTGATCTCTCTCTTGGAGAGCATATCCTGGTCTCTTGGTATTCTGTGCCCAGGAGTGGGGAGAGACTGTCCAAGGTACAGATTTGCAGTTATCCCTGTTTTTAAGCTCTTTGTCTTGCTGGTTCTTCCAGGGCTTCCTTCTCTGTACCTGCTACATGTGGGCTTTCTCTGCTTGCTGCCTCAGTTACCACTCCTCCATCTGCTTTCTTTCTTTCTTTCTTTTTTAAAGACTTTATCATTTTAGAGAGTTGAGAGAGAGAGAAGGGGGGGGGCAGGAAGCATCAACTCCCATATGTACCTGGACCAGGCAAGCCCAGGGTTTTGAACCGGCAACTTCAGTGTTTCAGGTCCACGCTTTATCCACTGTGCCACCACAGGTCAGGCTGCCCCATCTGCTTTCTATTGTCCTGAAATTTGATGTAACATTTTGTCTACTGGTGTTATTTCACCCATTGTCTTTATTGTTCTGGGTTTATATCCCTTTCATTCCTCAACAGTCACTTTAGAGAGAGGGATGAAACCAGCAGTGCATTTATCATCCCCCAGTGACACGTCAGCCTGAGCTTTTTCCTCTAGCCTTCCCATTACCATGCTGGCCCTATCGATCCCAACATCCTCAAAGTGTGCCTCAGGACTACTGTGTTTACTCCCTCCTCCCCTAGCCCCAGGCACCTCTTTCTCATCCTTCAAGGCTCTCTCCTCCTCTGGAAAGGACTGGAGACTCCTTTACTCTGAGGGTGCATGCGATGTGAGGACTTCTGGGAACACAGTCCTTGTTGGTTCAAACCTAAGAAATGAAGAATGAATAGTGAGATTTCAGCTCTAGGACTTGCTTTGGGGAAGCTATATCTTATACAGTTCTTATATGTTTTAAGCCCTTAAAATGATCCCATGTTACTCATTCATGATAATAGCACAAAAGTGACTCTCTTGGCTGAGACAGGCCAGCTATGGCTGGAGTGAGGTGCTGCTATCCCATACTACACCCTCTGTCCCCAGGCCTGGACATGATGAAGCTTGTGATTGCTGAGGGGCTGTTGCTGTCCCTGACCTATGAGACTGTAAATACTGTTTGCCCTGGAGTTGGCTCTGCAGCCCAGGCCTCCATGGGACAGACCTGCTGGACCTGGGTGATATCCCTAAGACTGGCTCACCTGGTGTCCCAGAGTCCAAGAGGGCTCCAATAGGATCCCCAGCCAATAGAATATGACCAACTATCCTGTTTTGGTCACTGCTGAGGGTATCCCTGGGATGTGAGATTTTCAGTGCTAAAACTGGAAAGCCCTGGGGAAAATGGGAAGAATTACCCTACCTGCTGAGTACTGTTGTCCCCGCCCCCTCCCCCATCGTCTACTCCAACCTTAGGCAGGTTTCCAGAGGAAGGTTTGGGGCCTCACTGATTGTTCTAAGCTGATTGGTCAGGATCCCATCTAGGATCCTCCCACCAGCTCCCAAATTACAGGCTCGCTTCTACCACTCCTCACTGTGAAGGACGGTCCATCTTCTCCCAGGAAAGAAGCTCCTCTGCAGCCTCTCTCAGGGGGCCCCTCAGCTCACTTGTGCCCCCAGAAATGAAAGCTGGGTGCATCTGGAGACAGCTATGTCCCTCACAAAGTGCTTTCCTGTCATTTTTCCTCAACGGTCCCAACCATGACCTTGGGAATTACACAAATCAAGTTGGGCTCCCCTTCCTCATCTCAATAACATGATAAAATAATGAGGTTAAGTAATGCTTACAGGCCATTTATTATGTGTTAGGTCTTATGTTAAGCTCTTACTATGTATCATCTCATTTTATCTTCAGAATGACATTAGAGACAGGTGTGAAAATCCTATCTTATAAATGAGGAAATTGAAGTTCAGAGAGGCTAACTTCCTCAGAGCCACACAGTTGAACTAGAACTCTGTGGGTGGAGCACAGAGCGCATTCCTAACAGCTCTGGCTGATGCAATGCTGTGAGAATACTCCAGCTCCCAGAAGCCTCCTGGGCATACCCAGGAAGAAGCTCGCCCCCCTATAAGGAAGTGACTTAGCGTCAACCACACAGCTCCCTGATCTTTTCAGCCATTGGCTATGAAGGACATGCTGTAACATCCTATTGGCTGAACCCATGTATATAAGCTAGTTTACTACCTGAATAAAATGGATCTGCGTCACTGAACCTGGTCCCTGGAGTCAGGTCTTTGCGTCTCCGTTGTCTTCACCCCCGGCAGGACTTGTCCACAGAACTCCAACTTAGGAGCATCTGATGCCACAGTCTTAAGAATTTTAAATGGTCTTGAATTGTCCTGTTTAAGTCCCACCTCCTCTAGAAAGTCTTTGACCGAAAATCCCAGCTTATAATGGTTTAACCCTTTAGGACACCTTGTGTTTATTTAAGAAATCCGGAGTGTGTAGTGCCAGGACTGGTGCAGTGGCTCACGGATAACGAGGACCACGACTCTTGACACCTAACCTAATCAACATCCTCAGGGTGCGGGTATGGTGGGTTACATCTTCCAAAGATGAATAGGACAGTATCTCCCATGCTGTTAGCTTTCTGCAGTGCAATCTTACCCTTCAGTCATCAAGAGGTAGAGTTCAATTTTATTCCCCTTGAATCTCAGAGGGCCTTAGTGACTTGCATAACCAATTAAATGTGGTGAAAATGACTGAACTTTCAAGGTTACATCATCAGATTTGTAATATCTGTCTGGGTCTTTTAAAATGTTTAGTGCTTAAAAACTTGCCCTGAAAAATCAGTTACCGTGCTGTGGACACTCAAGACACACGGAGAGGTCACATGCAGGTATCCTGGTGAGCCCAGCTGATTTCCCACTGGACGTCCAGCATCAACTGCCAGCTATGTGAGTGTGCCATGCAGGACACTCAGCACACTCAAGCCTTTAGATGACTCCTGCTCCAGCCTCCATCAGACTACAACCATATAAAAGCCCTTCACTGAGAATAATCTAGTTGAGCTCAGTCAACCCACAAAACACCGAGAGACAATAACAAATTATTGTTTTATGATACTGAATTATGGGGGTGATTTGTTACACAGCAATAGATAACTAGAATAGTTAGCTTCCTTCCCCAAGCACGTTGCCTCAGGTTACAAGATGGCTGCTGTAGCTCCAAGCATCGTTCCAAACAACCTCACTTCTAAAAGCAAAAGAGAGGGAGTGAGCATGAGCAAAGGCTCTCTCCTTGAGTGACTTGAAAGGGGAGGAAAATCTTACCCAGAAGTCCCCCAGCAGAATCTCCTATGTATTTCATTGGCCAGAACTGGATCATGTAGCCTCTCCTTCCCACTAGAGAGGCTGGGTACAGTCTTCTTAGTGAAAAGTAGAAAAAAAAAAAAAAAGAGGCTGGGGATGACTATTGAGTGGACAACTAACAACGTCTGCTATACTTGATGTGGTTGTTGTTCTAGGAGAAGGAAGAATTAAGTGGAAAAATGACCCCACGCTAAAGAAGGAGCTTTCACTGCTCCTTCCAGAAGCGAAGCTGCCTCCGTGGGAACAACTTGATTGAAAGCTCCTTCTTCCCATAAGAAGCATTGTGTAATGGCTGGAGGCTTGCTCTGGGAGGTGGAACCTGGCGCTCCCGCTTGCTAATGATGCAATATTGGCGAGTCAGATCCCCATTCTGTGCCTTAGTTTCATTATCTGTACAAGGAAAGGATTCCATCCAACTCCTTCCGGTTAGGAAAAGCCAGGGAAGAACAGAAGTGTTGGATGCTTATGTGCATAAAGGCTATGCATTGCCCAAGTCAAACTCTGCAGAGCCCGCCTCTAGCCACACATGTTGGGATTTGCCAAACAAACCCTAATCACTTAATGAGAAATGAAAATGGTGTCTGGTTCCTCCACTTAATTGCCCCTTTGAAAACAACATATAGTAATCACCATAATCGCCTCATAAAACCCGAGAATTTGATGACTGACATGGCTCATTTCTGGGAGGAATTATAGGCAAAATAGAAGTGAGGAATTCCTGGCCTTCCTTGGCCTTGACTCTGTGGAATCCAGGCCTTTGCCCACAGAGAGCCTGCCACCCTGGGCAGCCTCCTGGCCCCAGACGAGCAGCACTCCGAAAGCCCCACTGCCAGTTTCCTAGCAGGCCTGCTCCCTGGGCCTCTTCTGTCATTGGTACTGCCTAAGGAAGAAGACCAGACATATCAGGACAGCCGGCCATGCCCAAGGGTTGGATGGAGGACCTGCAGAAGACACGGGAACCTTGATGAATCTACTTGCAACATCTGAGCTCGAGTACAGGAGAGACAGGTGACACAGGCTGTCCCTGGCCTACAGAAGCTCATCAGTTCTGAAGCCATCAAGGTTTGGGCTACAAGAGGTGTTCTGACCTCTGGAACATTTACTAAGATACCCCGACAGCAAAAAGGTTCACACTCGGCTCAGCAGACATCTGTTCCCTTTCACTCCCTCACAACTGGACTCAGAATCACCGAGGGCAAGGTGAGGAGGGTCCTCCAGGCTTGCCTCTCCAGCTCCTCCCCGTGATGGTGACCCCTGTGTCTCCTCCCTCTCACTCTCCTCTTCATTCGAAAATATCTCTTAAACCCCTAATGTGTGTCAGAAACATCGGTTCTCACCACAGTAGCCAGAATTATCCTTTTCAAACCTAAATCGGATAGAGTTGCTCCATCACTCTCCAGCTGCCTCCCCAATCAAAGGGAAGGCCGAGCCTCTCCGGTATGCTGCCTGACTCTGGGCCCTGCCCTTTGCTCACTCTACCTCCTTGCTGTTCCCACAGGATGTCAGGGACTCTTCTGCCTCAGCACTTCTTCTTTATTTTTTTTTTTTTTCATTTTTCCGAAGCTGGAAACGGGGAGGCAGTCAGACAGACTCCCGTATGCGCCCGACCGGGATCCACCCGGCATGCCCACCAGGGGGCGATGCTCTGCCCATCTGGGGTGTCGCTCTGTTGCATCCAGAGCCATTCTAGCGCCTGAGGCAGAGGCCACAGAGCCATCCCTAGCGCCCCGGCCATCTTTGCTCCAATGGAGCCTCGCTGTGGGAGGGGAAGAGAGAGACAGAGAGGAAGGAGAGGGGGAGGGGTGGAGAAGCAAATGGGCGCCTCTCCTGTGTGCCCTGGCCGGGAATCAAACCCGGGACTCCTGTATGCCAGGCCAACGCTCTACCGCTGAGCCAACTAGCCAGGGCCAGCATTTCTTTAAAAATGTTTATTTTATTGATTTTAGAGAGAGAATAAGGGAGAGAGAGACAGGGTCATGGATCTGTTCCTGTATGTGCCCTGACTGGGGATCAAACCAGCAACTTCTGTACTTCCAGATGATGCTCTAACTAATTGAGCTATCTGGCCAGGGCCTGCCTCAGCACTTTTGTACTCGCTGTTCCCTCTGCCTGGAATGCCCTTCCCCCGTGCACCCAAATGCTTCCCTCCCTTACTTACTTCTAGGACCCTCCTGACTGCCTTATATAAAATTGCAACCCAACCTTCTTTATTACCCTCCCCTATTTGTTTCTGTTCATCATGCTTATTACTTTAAAAGACTATAAGATTTTCTTATTGCCTTTCTTTCTTTACTAGGACATAAGCTCCAAAGAGCAGGATTTTTTGTCATTCTTATTCTCTTTGTATCCCTAACATCTACTAGTGGCTGTCACATAGAGGACACTCAGTAAATATTTGTTGAGTGAGTGAACAACTGGGGATAGAACAGTGAAAAAGATAAAGCCCCTGCCCTTGTGGAACTTCTGGTGGAGGCAGACGTTAGGGAGACAGTCACCCACAGGACTAAGAACTACACCACATCAGCACTGAGGGGAAAGTGCAGGTGAGTGAGGGCGGTCAGACCGTGGAGCCCAGGAGACCTGTTCGAGAGGATGGGACATGTCGCGTGATGAGAGTTCGGGACCATGAAGTTTGGGGAGGAAGAGTTGCTGGAGAAGCTAAGGATGCCACCCCTAGATCCTCTACAGACAATGGGACTCCATGATGAGAGGGCAGTCATCTGCACACCAGGTTCAAGTCCCTGCTCTGCTACTTCCCAGCCATCCACCCTGGGCAAGCCACCTCAGTGCTGGAGTCCTTGTTTCCTTATCTACATGATGGAGAAGGAATACGTAGCTCTTAGGCTATTGGGAGAAACAGGTGAAATATTTGTTAGAGGTGGAACCTCTAGGGGCTCAGTAAGTGATAATTAACATCCTGTTCCGTTTTCTTTTGTCAAACCTTTTAACATCCAGTCTCTCTTCATCTGGCCCCATATGAGCTGTGGGGAGTGGTATGAGGAACACATGCAAAATCAACCTAAATGTAAAACCCAGGGGAGGAGGTACCTCCCCACCTCTATCTCTGCCTCTTTGTTCTATCTCTTCCCAGACTGGCTCCTTTGCCCCAGTGATCAGATGGGGGAAGACATGAGTGGACTCACTGCCTGACAGGTCCTAAAAAGAATTTCTAAATTCCAAGAGAAGGGGATTGGCCCAACTGAAGCAGATGTTCTACTCTGGCCCAATCAGCTTTGAGAAGAGGAGTGGGGTCTCATAGTACTAACATGGCTGCAAGGCTATGTCACTGGGGGTCATTCACTATAATCATGGGGATTGATTGGGGGAGGGATGTTCTGAGAAAGAGAAATTGTCATGAGCAGAGCAGGTACCCCAAAGATGCCTCTTACATATCTATAATCAGAGGCGGATTAAGGTTGGTTGAGGTCCCTGGAGCAGAAGAAAATATAGGGCCCTTACATTAGAAAAAAGTGTAAAGTTGGGGTTTTATGGGGTCCTTCAGAAGTCGGGGCCCAGGGCATGTGCCTGGTGTGCCCACCATTAAGTCCACCTCTGTCTATAATGTTATGTGGCTAAATGCTCTTAAATTCCAGCTCCAAGCTATCCTACTGACCTACTCTGTGACCTCAGGTAAGTCCCTACCTGCTTGGGGCTGCAGTTTCTTAATTTGTACACAGAGGAGAGTGGGACCAAGTGTTCTGTTGGGCTCCTTAACTCTCTGGGACTTTGCCGCAATTACTTATATGTAAATGGGAACAATGATTTCTACCTCACAGAGTTATTGTAAGACAGAAGGCATGAGAATATCTAACACTGGTTGGGTGCAGAGATGCTCAAGAAATGCTAGTGATTTTAGTAGATTTAAATTGGGGTTCCCAGCTCACCAAGATCTCCCCCCAAGAGTCCTGGCCGTGATACTCCCAAGTGCCTGGGAGTGCTTGTTCCTCCTCTAATCAGGAGCTGTCCTCCTCTGACAGCGGTTTTTCAAGGGGTGAGCATGGGTCTCAAATTGGATCACTCAGAGCGCTTTCCTGGAGCTTCTGTCCTCCTGCAGCTCTTCTGTCTCCATTTGCAGCACTGTAGGGATGGGAGCACGAAGCTGCCAACACCCAGGGTCCCCAGCCTCGTGGAGAAAGTGGTCTGTGAAAGTGAATCTGATATGAAGAGGCTGCATGAACACTTGCTTCCAGATTTTTCTAAATCCAATTTCATCCTTGCCATGATTTATGAGCCAATATCCTCCCTCATTTTTCTTACGTTAGTTTGAGTTGGTATTCTGTCATTTGCAGCCAATGACTCTTGATAATACCCTCTCCCTCTACTTACTAAGTCTCTGTAACCTGCCCCCTTCATCTCTGATCGCTTTATTACTGGAGTCATCAATTTATTCTTTCCATAAAGTAATCGGCAACCATTGTGCACCTATTCTGTTCCTGGCCCTAACTTGGCCACTGGGACTCTTGCTTGAGAAATAATTCACATTCCCATGTCTCAAGGCTAACAGAGTTCGACTGGGGTGGGAGCTAAGCAAGCCTTCGGTACTAAGTGTGGTAAATGGCTGTGACTGAGGAAGGCACAGGAGCTGTGTGTAAGTCAGAGGAGGAGTTGTATCCCTGTTTGGAAGGCTTCTTGGAGGAGGTGGCCCAAGCTGAGTTTTTCAGAAGGGGGTGGGTGGATGAAGGGCCTTTCAGGCAGAAGAACCTTTGGAAGGGCCCAAAGGAGAATGAGAGAAAGCGGCAGCCTGGAGCCAGAGGAGGGGGACAGAAGAAATGAACTTATTTGTATTTTCCACCCATTTAACTTCTGGAGAAAAAAGAAAGAAAATAAAAAAGAAAGAAAGGAAGGAAGGAAGGAAGGAAGGAAGGAAGGAAGGAAGGAAGGAAAGAAAGAAGGAAGGAAGGAAGGAAGGAAGGAAGGAAGGAAAGAAGAAAAGAAAGAGAGAGAGAAAGAAAGAAAGAAAGAAAGAAAGAGAGGAAAAGAAAGAAAAGAAAGAAAGAAAATAAAACCAAAGTGCTCCATTTTTTAAGCTTGGAAAGACCTCAGGGTGGAGTCTTTGAACAGGGATGAAAATAAGGGACTCCTGGCCACAGTAAAGCACTGGAGCAAATGATCCCCCCCACCCCACCCCCTGCTGTCGGTTGTCCCACTCGTCTTCAGTCCCATCAGAAAGCCATGCTCACAGTCGCATCCAGCAGCTGGTCCCATGTCTGTTGGACTCATCTAAAAATAGGAAGGCCGGGAGTCTATCACCAAGCAGACAGCAGAAAAGCAGCCCAGGCAGGCCCGGGAGGAGCACAGATACCCCCCCTATGTAGGAAACTTACTCATTACATTCTGAGCAAAGGCGGTTCACAATGCACCCTGGAGAAAATATGCAGTTATTGCCCCCAAACATGCCAAAGTCCTACTAATGACTGCACGCCTGCTCTGAAGGCTTAAACTCTTCCAGATGCTGCTTATTGCCTTTGGGAGAGCTCTTCCTTCTTCCCGTCTGAAGAGTTCAGGACTCGTCTTTGGGATCTAGTCCTTTGGGGGAACATATGGTCAGCTTGGGGTAGTAATTGACCTTCTGGGCTTCATAGGGGCAGTCAGAGCATCTCTGCCTTATCTGACTGTTGTGGAGACTGGGCCTGCCTGCCTGCAGGGGTGGCACGAGGAGGGTGGCAGGCAGGAAGTCGGGGCTTTAGGTGACTTGTGAGGGAGTGGGCTCTAAACTTGAGTGTTTTCAGTTGCTGCATCTATCAAAGGGTAATAAGTCTGTAGGGAAGCAGTAATTCACAAACTCAAAGCTCCAAAACACACTCAGGTATTGGACACATGCTGGAGCTTGGGACTGTCTTCTGGCTGGGTGACTGGGACTGTCTTCTGGCTGGGTGACTGGGCAGCCTCCTCCACCTCTGTGAAGCTCCAGTCTCTCATCTGTAAATTGGGAATAATTTCTGAAATTAGCACTTTTCCCCACTGATTAAAGAACTCATGTATGCTTATCGCCTATTCTTAACAGTTTAATCAACCCATCTTTGAATAGGTGATATACTCATACAATTCCAAGTTCAAACGTTATAAACAGTACAAATTTAAAGTCTCCCTCTCACTCTTGTTCCATAACCAAACTGTTTTCTTCCACTGAGTCAGCCATTGTTGTTGGTTCCTGGTATATCAAATATGTATAAAATTAAACAAAAAATACATTCATTTTAACACATATGTACACAGCAAAGTGCAAATATCTCAAGAGCATAACTCAGTGAATAATGTTCATAGTTATAATTCCTATAAAAAATAAGAAAAAAGAAAAATCACCCCAAATCCATCCCCTAGAGATAAAAGCTATTGGTATTTTAGTGATTTTCTTCCTGTTCTTTACATATATATACACATTGACATCATCTGTGTAATTTTGTACCTTGTTTTTTTTGTGTGTGTGTGTTTTTTTTTTGTATTTTCTGAAGCTGGAAATGGGGAGAGACAGTCAGACAGACTCCCGCATGCGCCCGACCGGGATCCACCCGGGACGCCCACCAGGGGGCGACGCTCTGCCCCTCCGGGGCGTCGCTCTGTTGCGACCAGAGCCACTCTAGCGCCTGGGTCAGAGGCCAAGGAGCCATCCCCAGCGCCCGGGCCATCTTTGCTCCAATGGAGCCTTGGCTGCAGGAGGGGAAGAGAGAGACAGAGAGGAAGGAGAGGGGGAGGGGTGGAGAAGCAGATGGGCACTTCTCCTGTGTGCCCTGGCCGGGAATTGAACCCGGGACTTCTGCACACCAGGCCAACGCTCTACCACTGAGCCAACCGGCCAGGGCCTGTACCTTGTTTTTTATATTTATTTATTTATTTATTTATTTTTCATTTTTCTGAAGCTGGAAACAGGGAGAGACAGTCAGACAGACTCCCGCATGCGCCCGACCGGGATCCACCCGGCACGCCCACCAGGGGCGATGCTCTGCTCACCAGGGGGCGATGCTCTGCCCATCCTGGGCGTCGCCATGTTGCGACCAGAGCCACTCTAGCGCCTGAGGCAGAGGCCACAGAGCCATCCCCAGCGCCCGGGCCATCTTTGCTCCAATGGAGCCTTGGCTGCGGGAGGGGAAGGGAGAGACAGAGAGGAAAGCGCGGTGGAGGGGTGGAGAAGCAAATGAGCGCTTCTCCTGTGTGCCCTGGCCGGGAATCGAACCCGGGTCCTCCGCATGCTAGGCCGACGCTCTACCGCTGAGCCAACCGGCCAGGGCTGTTTTTTATATTTAAATTTAACATAAATATTTCCTTGTCATTAAAAATTCCTTTAAAAAATTCTTATTTCAATGTTTTCCTAATGTTTCAAGGAATGGACCCAACCCATTATAGGATATTATGATCCATTTTTCCCCTGTTATAAATGGCACAGTTGGCCCTAGCTAGTTGGCTTTGTAGAAGAGTATCAGCCCAGCGTGTAGATGTCCAGGGTTCAATTCCCGGTCAGGGCACACAGGAGAAGCAACCATCTGTTTCTCTACCCCCATTCCCCCTTCTCTCTCTCTCTCTTTCTTCCCCTCTTGCAGCCATGATTTGATTGGTTCCAGCGCATAACCCTGGGTGCTGAGGATAGCTCCATGGAGCCTCTGCCTTAGGCGCTAAAAATAGCTCAGCTACAAGCATGAACCTAGATGGGCAGAACATAGGCTTCAGACCAGGGTTGCCAGGTGGATCCCAGTCAGGACGTATGCGGGAGTCTGTCTCTGTCTCCCGCCTGTCACTTAGAAAAGAAGAATGAATGAATAAATAAATAAATAAGTGGCACAATGGTGAGCATCTTTTTTTTTTTTTTTTACAGAGGCAGAGATAGACAGGGACAGACAGACAGGAACGGAGAGAGATGAGAAGCATCAATCATCAGTTTCTCGTTGCGCGTTGCGACTTCTTAGTTGTTCATTGATTGCTTTCTCACATGTGCCTTGACCGTGGGCCTTCAGCAGACCGAGTAACCCCTTGCTTGAGCCAGCGACCTTGGGTCCAAGCTGGTGAGCTCTTTGCTCAAGCCAGATGAGCCCGCGCTCAAGCTGGCGACCTCGGGGTCTCGAACCTGGGTCCTTCCGCATCCCAGTCCGACGCTCTATCCACTGCACCACCACCTGGTCAGGCGTGAGCATCCTTGAACATGTATCATTGAGCATATCTGGCAAGATGAATTCCTAGTGTGGGAATTATTGAATCAAATACTGTGAACTATAGTCATGCACTGCATAACAATGTTTCAATCAGTGACAGACCACATATATGACAGTGGCCCCATAAGATTATAATGGAACTGTAAGAAATGGAAGAATATGTAGTTGAGGAGGAATATTTTGTCTGATGGGAGCAGTAAAGGCAGTAGATTCCCTCTCACTCGCAGCACCTCAATTCTCAGTGCACACATTACAGCCCAACCTGCCAGCCACTGAGCTGTTCCGCACAGAGGCGCCGTCCCCCCAGTGCACCGTGTCCAGAGGGCGCCACAGCCCTCCCAGACCCAGCTTCCTGGTCTTCAGAGAACATTGCTGTCCACTCTTTGCTGAGGAACTAACATCCTGTACAAGGACACAGGTCCACAGGAGCTGCCTTAACAGGTATTAAGGGTCACTGCCACTTTGGTGAGAGCTTTCTGTGGCAGTGTGGAGCCAGCCTGTCCCTGTCCTTTGGAAACAGTTTCGGGTTGTAATGATGTAAAGCACAGATACGTTTTACTTCTTCCATAATGTCAGAGAGCACTCTGTGCCAGATAGGATCAATGGAAGCAATAACAAACTCTCAAAGTCAAATATTGAGTCATCAGTTCTATACCCTCTTCATGTTCAATGCCCCTCCCCCATTTTTAAACAAATACAACAAAGTTCCTTAATCCCACAACTGTTCCAACATGTAATGGCTAAAACCACATTGCCATGATAATCCCCCACGTTCCTCTATCCTTGATCTCTCCATCATCCTGATGTCTTATTCCTCCTGGGCCTCAAGCCACCTTTCACTCCCTCCTGACAGTGGCTATATGGTGATCTATGTCCTACCTAGCCAGTTTCTCCTTGATATTTCCAATCAGTCTAGCCCACATCCCTGCTCACGAAGCAGCACTGACAGCTTCGATGTTCCATTTCTGATCCTGTCAAACGTAGGGAGGGGCTTGTGAGGCAGTGTTTATTAAATCTGTAGTACTGTACGGTAAGTAACATCCTTGGCATTCACATTATCACTCCAGTCACTCACCAACTCACCCGGAGTAACTTCCAGTCCTACAAACACCATTCATCTTGTGCCCTATATAGGTGTACCATTTTTTATATTTTATACCATATTTTACTGTACCTTTTCTATGTTGAGATTTATTTAGATACACAGATATCATTGTTTTAAAATTGCCTACAGTATTCAGTACAGTAACATGCTATATAGGTTTGTAGTCTAAGAGCAATAGGCTATACCATACAGCCTGGCTGTGTAGTAGGTTGTGCCATGCAGATTTGTGTAAGTGCACTCTGAGATGTTCATGCAATGATGAAATCACCTAATGATGCATTTCTCAGGATGCATCTCTGTCTTTAAGAGGACAGCTATATACCTGCTGCCCCTCCCTCTAAAGGCCCTGTCCTCTAGGCCCTCCCTCCCTGGAGTCTCTTGATAGCCAGAAAGAAGAGTCTTAGACTTGTCTGAGCTTAATTACTTTAATCATTGGAGTCTTGTCAAGTGGTGGCTGGTGAATGTTTAACAGCTGGGTATGGGGGGAGGAGGGTTAGGTTCTGATTTGTAGTGTTTGCCAATTTCTGTGGTGTAAAAACTTCCACCATGGCTGATTTCAACTATCAACATGTCTCCAAAAGCAGAGTTGGGAGGAGATGCACTTACTCTCACAAGCTGGTCAGAGTTGGCTCCAACACCCCGGCTCCTGTCTTTCAACCTGCCCAGTTCTCCTTCTTCTTAACAGCTCTCCACTAGTCCCTTACCCTGAGACTCATGCTAGGGGACAGAACATACATTGAACATTTTGTGGGAGGTGACTATTCCTAAAGAATGAAAGCATCCTCTCCCAGTTCTCTAAGGGAGAAACTGAGGCTAAAGTTGGTCAAGATGATTGCCCAGGTCACCAATCAGATGACCTCTCACAGGACCATTCCATGGTCCCTGCTTGGGAACTTCTCATATGGAAACCTATGCTTCCCACTGTGGAAATACACTGTCTTGGCTAACCACTCTTCTACTTCCTTGGGGACTCCTGTGCCCGGATCCACACATGACGAGTTCCAGGCCTTGTCCTCAAGAAGGTGAGAGAGAGCCCAGTGAGGTGGTAGATGCCTAGGAGAAGTTTTTACAAGGCAGAGAGGTGAGTGCTCTACAGAAGCTGCCCTGTTTAGTAGCCTCCAGTCTGGGCTGCCGGCCTCCTCTCTTCTCTCTTTAGAGCAGACATTGCTGGGGATCCTTTTCCTCCTCTCTAAGGGAACTCATTTCCCCCAGTATCCACTCTCTTCCACAAAGCAACCTGTGAACTGAGAAAGTGACCCACAGCCAGTTCCTGGAGTAAGTAAGTTCTGATTGGTTCTGGTCAAACCTGTAATACTTTCCTCCTTGCCAGCGATTGGGTTAGGAACAAGGAAATGACCCAACTCTGGCCAATGAGAGCTGAGGAGACATTGGGGAAGGCGAGCTTTCCTCTTCTAAGAGATGTAGGCACAGAAAAAGACACCTGTCTTCTGGACACTTGGAACTCAGGTGTTGTAGTTCTGGGTGCTGCCAGTATCTTGTCTCCAGCCTGAAGATGAAGCCAACCCGTGAGGGACAGCACAGACCAGAGAATCACACAAACAAGGAGCTGGAGCCCTGACCTAATCCTGCCTCTGACCTTCTTGTTAGGGAGAAAATATATATATTTCCCTACATCCTAACTTATTTTGAGTTGAGGTTTTCTGTTACTTGAAGCCAAAAACAGCCTGAATATTAAAACCCTTCTGGTTCATTGTCCACATTGCTGATGCAGTGGTTATTATACCACAGGAATCTTATCACATCACTTCCTCATTCCAGTCCTTCAATGGCTACTTTTTAGCAGTAAGGATAAAGGTTTTGTTCAATGTCTTCCCTCTCTGCATAATACCTACACCGTCCTAGACAAATGTCAGCTCCTGAGAGTATGATGCTTGGTTTTCATCACTGGTCCCTGGTGCTGAGCATATATAGTCTGCCACAAAGCAGGTACTTAGAAATATTGTGGAATAAATGCAGAGAAAAAGGAGCTGAGGGGTGAAGCCCTACACTCCCCTTTTGGCTTTGCACTGACTTGCTTGGGGACTTCAGGCAAGTCACTACCCTTTCTGGACCTCAATATTCAAAACTGTAAGAAAGGGCCCTGGCCGGTTGGCTCAGTGGTAGAGCATCGGCCTGGCGTGCGGGAGTCCTGGGTTCAATTCCCAGCCAGGGCACACAGGAGAAGTGCCCATCTGCTTCTCCACGCCTCCCTCCTTCCTCTCTGTCTCTCTCTTCCCCTCCCGCAGCAAGGCTCCATTGGAGAAAGGATGGCCCGGGCGCTGGGGATGACTCCTTGGCCTCTGCCCCAGGCGCTAGAGTGGCTCTGGTCGCGACAGAGCGACGCCCCTGGTGGGCAGAGCATCGCCCTCTGGTGGGCGTGCCGGGTGGATCCCGGGCGGGCGCATGCGGGAGTCTGTCTGACTGTCTCTCCCCGTTTCCAGCTTCAGAAAAATACAAAAAGAAAAAAAAAACTGTAAGAAGGCATATTGGACTAAAGCAGTAGTAAAAAACGGGATTAAAAATACCTCTCAGCTCCTCTGTGTGATCCTAGTTGAGTTTTTGGTATCCACTAATGAGTTCAAAATAAAAATGACTGCAAAGTGTTTAAATTAAATGTGGGCACTTACCAGTCACAGTATCATCAACTATTTGAAAGACATTCATACTTGTGTGAGAGAGACACACTGCATCTTTTTACTAACAGCCCTGGGTGCCACGTGGTGTCCAGATGCCTGGATTTTGCTAAGGGAACCCATCGTTAGGATTCACTGGCCTAGATCATCTCGGAGTTCTTCAGGCACTGAAGACTGATGTGTCTAACAAGGGCCACAGGAGTTGTACAACTTGCTCAAGATCTCACAGCAAATGAGTGGCAGATCCCAATGCACTGTCTTCCAGCGTGGGCGCCCTCAGCTCAGCCTGCCTGGCTGGCAGCACCATTCCCCCCCCCAACCTCCCTGGAAATGAGTAGCAGGGAAGCCCAACAGCCCTGAGATTGCTTAGAGTGCAGGCAGAGGTAGATGGCAGAATGCAGTACGCTGACAGCCCAAAATGACATGGAACATGTTTCAGATGCCTGTGTGTGGTTTAAGAGTGGCTGGAATTACACCCTCGGGCTGAGCCAACGTTGTCTGAGTCTGAGCCTAAGCTGAGTCAGGGCCTTGCTGAGGCAGGGACTGCATGGGACCGTCTCGGGCCCGAGCCACAGAGCTGAGTAGCGATATAGCGAGGGCAGGAGGCAGATTCCCACCTGGAAGTCAGGCAAGGGGACCTTTTGTCTTTCCAGACACGTGTAGGCATTTGTTAGCTCGTTCATTCATTGATTCATTCCTTCATTCATTCAGCAAGGTGGTCAGTTAATCACTTACCAAATGCTCAGAGATATGCAGCTCTACAGTCTGGCACAGGGTCCAAGGATGAACTGTGCACAGAGCGAGGCACCAGAGCATATGCTGAAGTCTCTATGTATGGTTGGGCCAGGGGCACTCGCCGGCCTTTTGCCTGGAGAAGGAGAAAGGAAGGAAGTGTTTTTTAAAGAATAAAGTGGTTATTGCTGTGGGTGGTTTTCATAGGACAAGGAGAAGTACACCAGGTAGATCAGAAAAGACTGGAGCCCCTGGCAGAGGGGCAGGTGGGAGAAGCAGTGAGTTCCTTCTCTGCATCTGGATGCGAAACCCTCAGGGTTTTTGTTCACCTGTTTATTTAACAATGTGAAGGCGCAGTCTTTCAGAGGGACAGATAGGCTTCTTGTGAAGTGAGTATCTTAGGAGATCAAGGGGTTGGTAGGAAAAATAACTGTGACTGTATTTTTATGGAGAGCTGGCAAAGCGCGTTGTGCTCATTTGGATTTGCAAAGGCTCAGAGTGGAAGAGGACTTGGCATTTGGCTGAAAGTAGCTCTGTATAGACAGTGTGTGTGTTTCAGGGAAAGCAAGGCACAGGGGGTAGTGAGAAATGAGGCAGGTCAGGTTGTGTGACAACTGCCAGCTGTGTTAATGAGTGGGTCTGACTCCTGAGATAATGAAGTGTCACTGTGGGTGTTTAAGTGTCCGTAACATCCTGGTAGCTGCTGAGTAGAGAAAAAAATCAGAGGGGGAGGCCATGAGCCAATGAGAAGGTGGCTGCAGTTGGCAGTGGGTATGGATATTAGGCTGAACAAGGACTGAGGCACGGGACAAGAGAAGAGAATGGAGGTGGCTGGAGAGAGAGAAAGGAGTAGAGAGCGGTGGCCAGTTAGATCCTGGACTGGTGACAAAGTTGGTTTTAATCCATTCTCTGAAATGGATGGCTAGGGGTTCTCTCTCTTTTCTGGTCTGGAGTGAATGGAATAAAGGGTCTGGCGCCCCCCCCCCCCAGAAACAGAGCCTCAGTTCACACCTCATCACATGCTCAGCCTCCCGTCTTCTCTCTCTAACCTATCTGCTGCCCCACTGATCTCAACAAGGGATGTGAGATCATGTCATTCCCCTGCTGAAGAATTTTCAAAGGCCCCCGGTTGTTTCTAGAGAAAGATCTGAGCTGCATAGGCTGGCAAATAAAGTCAGCTACAGTCTGACCTAATCTACCTTCTTCATTTTGGTTCCTTGACCCTCTCTGTTAGCCACAGTGAATAATAATGGTAAGAACAACAACAAAAATAATGGCCTACTCGTACACAGCATTGTTACATGCCTGGCAGTGTCCTAAGATCGTTAAACACCAAAAGTCTTACCCTTTCCAGTGTAAGACTGGACCATATTCTCTTTTGCCTTCAGATCTTACATCCCCAGTTCCCTTGTCTTGGTATCCAACTTTCAGCCATCTCATACATATTTATTGACCATCAACTTGTGTTAGGTACTATACTGAGTGAACCATAGTACCTGAGTCTAGGGCAGGAGACAGACACATGAAGAGCCAATTAGGTTAAGTGTAACTGTGGAGATATCATAAGAGCAATGAGAAGGAACCTCAAATGCAGCCTGGCATCTGTCCCACCTGGCCAGCTGGAGCTTTACTCCTCCAAGAAACTTTCCTGACTTCACCAGACTAAAGATCCCTCTTCTGTGCCTCTCTGCAAGTTCCTTCTCTGCCCATATTACACAATGAGCACCCTGTATGAGGAGTGACTGTGCGGCTGCCTGGCTCAGGTCCCCCATCCCAGAGGGTGCTCCCTCCACAGGAATCAGGTCCTGCCGGTAAGGCTGGGGTTGCTGCTTCAGGAGCAGCCTGGTTAGGAAAGGCCACACCAGAATGGGGCCCAGCCTGCCCACCCCCCACCAGCCAGGCTGGATCTGTCTACCCCAGGCTTCTGAGGAAGGAGCAGTATCTCAGGCAGCTCTAGTTGTGGGGGTCGTGCAGCAGCCCTCAGGGTCCCTGGATGGCAGGGGGTGAGGAGGGGGTGTCTCTGTAATTTCCTTTGGTTCCTGAGCCCCTTCTGCAGCCTTTGTGCTATGGGATAAGTGGGATTTACAATGGGAGGGGCGCTTTTAGGAATAAATGTGTATGGAGCAGTCTCAAACTAGAAGTATTTGAGGAATAGCCCAGAAAGCCTTATGGGGTCTGGCGACAGCTGAGGCTGGCCTCTTGGACCCTTATTGAGTTAACATAGCTCTTTCTCTCCAGAGCTTTGGAGGGGAAATCACAGAGCTCTCCTAGAAGGGCTGCAAATCTCAGGGTAAAGACCTGAACCAACTCTCAGCCTAAGCCCCTCTCCCAGTCAGGGTGCTTGGGAAGCCCTGGCCCTCAGGCTCTACTTCTGGCCTGGTAGTGCATCCTGGCTGTGGTGCTTTTGTTCAGGTGGGGCTAGGGGCAGGGAGCCTTGGGGCTAATGCTAACAGCTTTGCACAGGGTGGGAATTTCCACTCCTATCTAGGGAGCCATCTATGCTGTGTGCCCTGACCTGGGCCTTTGGCCTCTAAAGGGCAGTGGGAAGGCCGGCCCCAGGGCCAATCCCTGGCCATTAATCCCTCCTGCCAGTCCGAATATCCACCCAGCATGGTCAGACAAAGGACTGTGCAGCCCAGCCACTGTGTTCCTCCCGCCCCAGGGGCTCCACTCAGACGCTAGGCCGCCTGGAATCCAGGCCCATGAGAAAGAGGCCGCCTTCACTGGCCGTCTTATGCCCGGATGCTCAGCCGCATCCCGTCTGGCCCAGGTCCTGTGAAAAGAGGGCCCAGCCACGCTGAAAACATGGATTAGCCCTTGGGCTACCCCCGACCACTGGCCTGCTCGGCTCTGGGAAGCAGGCCCAATGGAGGGGGCCAGGCAGGCACAGAGAAATGGTAAAGTCTGGGTTCTCACCCCTTTGGCCCAGCTCCCTGCACCTCTCCCTGCCCAGGATTAGTGCAGCCAACCACACATGCAGTATCATTTACTGAACATATACTGTGTTCCAGGCTCTGCACATGAACTAGGAAATTGAAAGTACAAGAAAACTGCAGTCTGCCATGGGACATAATAAGAGCCATTCTCTCTACCCCTCTGGTCCCACCACATTAAAGGTGTGAGACAGAGGGCGTGGTAGGGGTCTTCAGCGGGGCTTCAGCCCCAGGGAATACGGGAAAGATGGTAGCTCTCATTCTGAGCCGGAGTCTAACTGCAGCATTATGCTGCACTTGGCTGAAAACATACAGGCTCTGGAATCACTTCTCTGGCTTTGCCTCTCTCCTTTCCCTCCTGGTTTAACTCTGGCTCTCCTATTACCAAGTGACAGTGTGGGCCAGCCCTTTCATACATGACCTCATTTAAATCTCATAACAATGCCGAGGGTTCATTATGGTCCCCATTATGGTTCCTCCATTGGCAGAGGAGGAAACTGAGGCTCATATGAGCAACTGGCCCCAGGTCACTCAGCTCTAAGAGCAGGATCCCACTGCTGCAGTTGCTTGTCTTGCCTTCTTTGGTGAGCTGTTTGTTGTGACAACACTGCCTTGCGTTCCCTATGGCCTGCGCTCAGGCAGTAGAACGCAAGGTGGAGAGAGTATGAGGTGGGACCTGTCCCTGTATAAACTGGCTGACTCTTCAGTGTCATAGGGTGGAAAATTGTCTTTAGATCTCCAACTGCCATCTCCTTCCTCTCTCCTTCTACAGCCCCCTCTGCCCACCATTCTCATAGTTGTAATTGGGTCCCACTCCCCACCAGACTGAGAGTCTCTTCTTCTCTGTCTTTCCTGAGTGCTGGCACAGGAGTGCTCAGGGAATGATGTGGGCTAAGCTGAGGCAGGAGAACTGAAGGAGGGATGGATTTGGAATCCATGTGGAATTGACAGGACTTGCTTGGGCATAGGGGAGGGGAGCCAAAGATGATGTCCATATTTCTGATCTGGGTAGTGAGGGGCAAGGAGTCCATTTGCTGAGATCCAATGCAGGAAGGAAAGCAGGTTGAGGCTGCTGGGAACACTAGGTTGAGGGTGATGTGCAGCGGAAACTTGGAATATGCTGACTAGGGGGTCAGGACAGTGGCTAGGCAGCTAAAGTTTTGAGGGCTGAAAGAACGCTAGTAAATTATTTCTACAGTCTCAGCTTCAAAATATGGTGTTCTTAGAAGGGTCATGGTGCTGGTGCTCTGAACTTGGGGTTTAATTCCAGCTCTGCCATTAGCCGTGTGAAG
The DNA here is from genome assembly GCF_036850765.1 of Saccopteryx bilineata. Lineage (NCBI taxonomy): Eukaryota > Metazoa > Chordata > Mammalia > Chiroptera > Emballonuridae > Saccopteryx > Saccopteryx bilineata. The sequence continues at coordinate 254,654,100 of NC_089492.1, read as the reverse complement.
TCAGGTAAGTCACTCAGCCTCTCAGAGCCTTAGTTTCCTCATATGCAAAACAGGGATAACAGTGCCTACTGGCACAAGGTGTTCATACTTAAGTGGGTGATGGGATAACATGTTTACCTCATTCAAATGCTCAGTAATGATAGCTATTATCGCTGAGACTGAAGCTCAGAGAGAGGGGCCCTTGAGCCTTCAGTACGAATTTTGGGCCACAGGGGCATTCCACATCAGGGTCAGAACTGGGGAGAAGCACTTAGGAGCCCGAATTTAAGGAGACCCTGACTCTCAAGTATTGACCCTGCACTTGCACCACCCTGAGATTGTGTCCCCTTAAATTTAGGCCTTGGGGATGCCACGTATCTGTCCTACCCCAAGCCCTACACTTTGATCGCGCCTGTACCCAAGACAAGGCTCCTTTACCCTTTGTCTCCAAGCCAGGGCTGGCTCTCCCATTACTTTTAAGAGTTTTCCTGAAATAGGCTCAGGATAGCATCACCTCTGGATAGTGGTGATAGGTGGCACTTTCCAGAGTGAGTTTTTTCTTTTGAATTCTTTTAAATCTATTGAATTTAGAGAGAGAAGAGAGGAAGAGAAAGAGGGAAAAAACCCCCACACAGATTTCTTGTTCCACTATTTATGCATTCATTGGTTGATTATTTTATGTGCCCTGAGCAGGGATGAACCTTTGTATATAGGGATGACACTCTAACCAATCGATCTACCTGGCCAGGGCCCCAGAGTGAGTTTTTAATAAAATCTGCTAAGATCTCACCCCCCACCCCAGCCCCACTGAGATGTGAGTGTGGCATTTGTGTCAGTAAGCAGCTCTCTCAGACATCTGGTCTGTAGAAGCACTTGGGGTCTCTCTCTGACCAGTAATGGCTCCTTGGAACTTTGGGCTGTGCAGGTGTGTGTTCTGTGGCCCTCTCAGTGTGCATATTGTGTGTGTGTGTGTGTGTGTGTGTGTGTGAGAGCAAGGGAGCCCCTTTTCTAAAACAGAAAGGATATAGAGAAGAGGCAGCCAGAAAGCCAACTCCAAGTTTTTTACTTTTCAGGGCTCCTGATTTAAAGCAGTCAGTCTTCTGCCACTTTTCAAAGGATGCTCACAAGTGTTCTGGATGGGACAGGCTTGTGGGGCAGATAGGAGAGAGATGGTGACTGTGCAGCCACCAAACAACTTGCCGCTAGACAAAGTCAACTTCCTTACTTCCCACCCTACCGTCTCTATTGCCCAGTTTCTGAGTGTGGTCCAACACTTCCCTGCCCAGCACAGCGTTAGGTCGTTGAAGGCTGGCGAGGCAGCCCTGGGTGGCTCTCATTTCTGTCCCAGCTGGGGTTGGGTGGACAGGGAGGAGGCTGGGAGAGAAGGATGGAGGGGACCAGACTCAGCTGGGAGAAGCATATTGGGAGGGAGCCCAGAGAGTGCGCTGAATGGGTGGATTTGTGATTGGCATTGACCCAAAAGTAGGAGGTTGAGGGAGATCTGAAAGTAAAGGGAGCTGATGAATTCGGTGGGACTGATGAATCCGCCAGGGGCCAGGCACTGACCCAATGGAGATGGGGCAGAGATGAGGCTGAAAAAGACTGACCGAAAGGGAGGAGGGGCAAAATGTAGGGCAGGGGGCTGGAAGCATGGTAAGGGGATAGGGAAATCACGAAGGGTGGAGGCGCTGGCCAGTGGGAAAGGTCCGAGCCTTCTGCCCTGGTCAGGGGGCGGAGAAGGGAGCTGTGCCCATATAAGGCAGGTCAGCGACCCCTGCCTTCTCCCAGCAGCGCAGCGCGGGCAGGGGGCCGCCGCCTCCCCTCGGCTGGGCGCAGCGACATGGAACCCCCCGTCGCCTTCTCGGGCTTCCAGGCCCTGCCCTCGGTCGCGCCGTCGAGGCCGCCGCCGCCTACGCCGCTCGCGGGAGCCGAGCCCGGGCAGGAGCCCGAGGAGGCGGCTGCGGGCCGCGGGGAGCCGGAGCCCGCACCCGGCCCAGGCCGGCGCCGGCGGCGGCCCCTGCAGCGCGGGAAGCCGCCCTACTCGTACATCGCGCTCATCGCCATGGCGCTGGCGCACGCCCCGGGCCGCCGCCTCACGCTGGCCGCCATCTACCGCTTCATCACCGAGCGCTTCGCCTTCTACCGCGACAGCCCGCGCAAGTGGCAGAACAGCATCCGCCACAACCTCACGCTCAACGACTGCTTCGTCAAGGTGCCCCGCGAGCCGGGCAACCCGGGGAAAGGCAACTACTGGACGCTGGACCCGGCGGCCGCCGACATGTTCGACAACGGCAGCTTCCTGCGGCGCCGCAAGCGCTTCAAGCGCGCCGAGCTGCCTGCGCCCGCGCCCAGCGCCGCCGGCCCGCCGCCCTGCCCCTACGCGCCCTGCCAGCCCGTCCCCGCGCTGCTCGCGCCGCCCCCCGCCGCCCCGGGGCCCGCGCCGCCCGCGCGCCTCTTCAGCGTCGACAGCCTGGTGAGCCTGCCGCCGGAGCTGGCGGGGCTGGGCGCGCCCGAGCCGCCCTGCTGCGCCGCGCTCGACGCCGCCTTCCCGCCCTGCGCGGCCGCCGTCTCCCCGCAGCTCTACGCGCCGGCTCCGGACCGCCTGGGGCTGCCGCCGGCGCGCCCTGGCCCCGGCCCGCTCCCCGCCGAGCCGCTGCTGGCCTTGGCGGGGCCGCCAGGCGCGCTCAGCCCGCTTGGCCCGGGGGAGGCCTACCTGAAGCAGCCGGGCTATGCGCCGGGACTGGAGCGCTACCTGTGAGCCCTTCCCCCACGGGCAGGAACCGCCTGGGGGTCCCCTCGCCTCCAGGACTGGGGCGCTGCCTGCGAGAGCCCCCACCTCTTCTCGTGGCTTGGGCCCACCTCCGAGCTCCCCATCGTCGCCTCTTGGACTGGGCACGCCTGTTATCTCTTTCTGTGTCTCCCATCCATGGGGAGAATCCCACCATCTCTCCACTGGCTTGAACCTCCTCCCCCAATATGTGACTCCTCATTTCTTCCCTTTCCACTGTGAGCCCCCATCTCTGCGCTTCCACAGCGCTGTTTTGGGTTCCATGTACCCGACCTTGATCACCACCCAGGAGCCTTCACCCCAGGGTTTCGGTGAATTCCAAGCCTTGAGAAGCCAGGCCTTTGCTCTCAAGCCACCTCCCCAACTGTATCCTTATTTCTTCAACCTTCCCTCGGGCTTTTAAAACACATTAGAGGTCAGACTCCTGGGTTGATGATTCCCTCACTCTCTTCCCTTCCTGTCCCATAAGTTTGATCTCCACCCCCACTTACTTGTCTGTCCTCAGTTTCTTCTCCCCCCTTCCACACAGACACGCCTGGCTGCGCTGTTCCAGGCCCCACGACAGTTCTTCAAAATTTCTGAGACAAGCAGCACCAGGGGCTCCTGATTGAAAGGGGAGTTAGTGAGCTACCCACCATCTGGAAGATTTAGGACTGACTCATTAGGTTATTATTTTTAAATTAAAAATGGTTTGATTAAAAAGAAAGAAGAAAGCTTTCTCTGGGCTCAGTGTGCTGGCTGTTGACTTGGGGGAGTGGCCCGGGAAGATAGTGAGTGAGCTTTGTTTAGGATCTTTGATTGTCACATAGCATGAGCCCTTTGTGAATTATCAGGCAGAGAGGTTCATGACCTAGGATTAGGATGGGACTAACCATAGCTGTACACACAGTAGGTCTAGTAAACTGCATCACCTGCAGCATCCCAGAGGCTGGTAGAGATGAGATGGATGTGCACATGAGTGTATTTGGCCAGTGGGTATGTCTGCTATGTGTGATTACTCCCAGCTTCCATGCATAAGAAAGCATTAGCCACTCCTCCAAGTACTTACTGAATGTGCCAAGTGCTGTGCTAGGCTTTGGGAATAAATACACCACTAAACAAATAGCCAAGATCCCTGCCACATAGTGCTTAGGAACCAGTGGGGAAGAGACATTGCCATTCACTCCTCAGAGAATTAAGTGCTCTGTAGCCTTGGCCTCAAAGTGCAGTCCATGGACTTTCATCAGCTCCCAGGATGAAACGCATCATCTTGTTAGAAATGCAGACTCTCAGGCTTCACTGAATCATTAGATTCTGCATCTTAACAAAATTTTCCTGTGATTAGTATGCACAGTATTCTGAAGAAAAGGCACTAGGCTAAAGCTGAATATTCAGTTTAAAAGGCTAAAGCTTCCTATTTAAAGAGTGGTACCAGGCTGCAGAATCACAGTCCACCCCCCACCCCCCACCCCACACACATGCACACTTCTGGAGTTAGGGCCCTGCAACATCAGCTAGCTATGCCCCTTGTCTTCTTTTACTAAATTGGGAGCTGGGGTTGCAGGGACCTGCGCCAATTCAGGATTGTCCGCAGCACCAAGGACAGGGCGACACCGAGCTGACTCAGAGGGTGCTATATGAGGGAGGGAGTTGGCCTTTGACCCTGTCCTGCTCTCTGGTACTGATCCAACTGCTAAGCATCAGACTTCCCCAAGCTCTTCTGGGGAAGAAATTGTCTAATAGGGTTGAAATTGGTTGTGGGGAAAGCTGAGGAGGGGATCAGTGTGTCTTGAACCCCAGGTGAGCATGATTTGCATGTTGGACATTCCTGATGCACCTCTCTTAAATACAAGCTTTTAAAGCTCTGGGGTGGTGATGCAGGGTAAGGCTGGAAAGTGGGCAGCTCGTGGAGGAGGATGGTGCAGGAAATCTGAGAAGGCAGGAAAGGCCGTCTTTGGAGGTAGGGCAGTAGGTCTGCACAGTCTGGTATGAAACACCCTGGTTAGACTTCCTCCCCAGCTGTTAATCTGTTAATCCCTTTGAGCAAGAGTCAGATTGCATTTGCCTGATGCATAGCAGCTCTTCACTTAATATTTGTTGAATGACTGGCTGACTGATTGAATCCCTAGTGTCTATTGTGCCTGACTGACTGAATAATGACTGGGTTGACAGTACTTTGGCACATTCTTACATAGTCTCACTTGCAATCCTCACAGTGACCTGCAAAAGAGGTGGAGGTGGAGGTGGAGGCTATTTCCCCATTTGTCCAATGAGAAAATTGCCCCTCCTGGGGCCCAGCAGGTAGCAAAGATTCAACCTGGTTCTCTAAAGAGTACAGCTCCACAAAGATCAAAATGCAAATATTTTTCTGCTCCAAATGGTATCACAGCCTCTCCTCCTGCCTCAAAACACCTTTTGATAAATTCTTTCCAAATTCAAGAACTTTCCAGGGAAGGAGAGGACCCTTCTCAATCCGCTAAAGCCAGGAAGTGCTTCTTGAGCTCTGAATTTCATTCTTGCCACTAACATGCATGTGGGTCTCTGTTCCTGGGATCCTGGAGCAATGAGAACAAGGTGGGAAGTGTCTGAATGGAAATACTAAAAGGGTCACGGCTGAACTAGAAAGTCAAAAAGATTTCCATTTAAATACCTCTTTATTCATTCATTCAACAGTATGGAGGGCTCACCATGTGCCAAGCCCTGTGCCAGACTCTGAGGCCCATGCAGACACAAATACGAGACTGCCAATGCCATCAGAGTTCATTATCTGGGAACCTATGTGTCACAGAATGCCCTAAGAATTCTGACTCTTGGGTAGATGTTGAGGACACAAAACAAAGCTTTACTCCAACTCCGTCTTTACAAAGCAGTAAGCACTTTTTATCTAGAAGCAAGATTTCAATATGGAGGTATTCTTTTCTCCTACCTCTCTTTTTTTTTGGGGGGGGAGAAGAAAATACTCTGAATGGAAACTTCAGAATCATTAAGCAAATACTTATCCCTTCATTCTTATAGAAACCTGGAAGTCATCTTTAATCTGAAGACACATTTTTTTAACACCTAATTATTGTTTTTATTGAATTGAAACAAGCATAAAATCTAACAGGTCAAATAGCAATGACAGGGTTTAAATGGTGCCGTGTCCCATTCTCAGGGCCCTGCTTTGTTTCCTAGAAGCATCTACTTTCAATTCATATCTGTCTCTATTGGAATATACTTTCATATTTCCATGCTTATACTCCTCTCTCAAAATAGTAATGATTAACCTCCTATATTATGATAGATTACCATTTATTTACCTTTAAAATCTCCATCTCTTTCCCAAATTACCAACTCTTGGTTAAATTAGTTTTTAGCATTTGCATACTATTTCTATATGAAAATCTGTTCTCTGGTAGCTACTAATGCACCATGACTACAATTTTGGGGGGAGAGGAGTGCAACTTTTAATATTTCCTGGAGTTTAATGCCTTAGTTTTTTCTTTTGCTTACCCTTCTTTGTGTCCATGGCTAAATCTACCCTAATTTTCACGAGGTTGGACTTATCAGGAAATCTATCGTTGCTTTTGGTTGTTGTGTTTTTCTTTCCTGGGGGCACCTCTCCCCTCGCCCTCCGTCCTCCTGCGCCAGTCTGGGCTGATTACTCTCCATGTCTGCTGCACAGATGTGGACCTGTTTCCCTTCACTGTTTTCCTTGGAATTCCCTCCATCTCTATCCTGTGTTGGATTCTCTGCTTCCTGGATTCTATATCTTCCGTTTCTTGGTTTATTTCCTCGTTTTAGTCAAGGTCAGTTTGGGGGGATATTTTGCACATCTGAAATTAAGATGATTATTTTAGCAGGAGAAGCTAAGTGTGCACTTTGACAATGAAATGGTTCAGTTAAAGCTGTGTTTTTGTAGCCTTTTATTCTTTGGGTGGGGTGGGAGCCAAGGAAGAGGGAATGAGAGTTTGTTTCTCAGGTTCAGTATGCGCTGACTCCTAGGAAGGTGGGAAGGTGACTTGTGTTATGGAAATGAGGGGTTCATGTTTTTGGTTAGAGGGTAAAGGCAGAATTCTGAGTTCCTTATAGGAGTAAGTGAGGTGAGGGGTATGCTTCCTGATTTAGGGGGACTTGGAGCACAGGAAGAATGACTTTGGGCCCAGAATGGTGCTGAGCTGGTTAGAGGGCCTGATGGAAAGAGGCCAACATCACCCTGGCACATGAAAAATTACATAGGAAAGTGACAGCCTTGGCAGGGACACTGGACACATAACAACAGAGAGGCTCCATTAGGGGATTTGGGGAACTGTGGGCTTCACCTGGGAAGGCAGAAGTAAAAATAAGCAATGTGGAGAACTCACCGCTATAGTGACTGGGTCTTTTTTTTTTTTTTTTTTTTTTTTTTACAGAGACAGAGAGAGAGAGAGTCAGAGAGAGGGATAGACAGGGACAGACAGACAGGAATGGAGAGATGAGAAGCATCAATCATCAGTATTTTTTTGTTGTTGCACATTGCGACACCTTAGTTGTTCATTGATTGCTTTCTCATATGTGCCTTGACCTCAGGCCTTCAGCAGACCGAGTAACCCCTTGCTCGAGCCAGCGACCTTGGGTCCAAGCTGGTGAGCTTTTGCTCAAACCAGATGAGCTCATGCTGGCGACCTTGGGGTCTCGAACCTGGGTACTCAGCATCCCAGTCCGTTCTATCCACTGCGCCACCGCCTGCTCAGGTGTGACTGGGTCATTTTTAAGCCCACGTGAAGTAACTCTTTGGGAGATCCTAGACCTATGAGGTGGGGGTGGGGGGGTGACTTTTCAAGATACAGAAGGCTAAAATAATCACCTTTTTAAAGGAAAAAAAATCTGTGGACCTCCAGTATTGTCTTTAATTTTTTAAAATTATAATGTCATGTAGTATGGCTAGCTATAAATTCTTAATTAGGCTTGTATCTCTTATGCAACTATAAAACAAAATTTTAATAAATTAAATTCAAACAGCTATAAAATAAAAATTCAAACTCACAATGTTAATAAAATGTGAAATATTGTTTTACTGAAACCACGTCACTTGCACCTTGAATGTGACCCAGACTGCGCCTTCTCAGGCTTTTGGGTTTGGTATGCCTTGAGCCATGTGATGAGTAAAGTCACCCACCTTTTTTTTTTCTTTTGAATGTACTGCCAATATTCCTTCAGATAGCAAGCCATGCCACCAACTGGCCCAAATATAGCAGTTACTTACAAAGTTCACATTGTTTTTTTTGCCTTATCTCAAGATTAAAATAGCATTACTTGATAACAAATGCAAGTGGAGACTTTATAAATATTTTTTTCTCTGATATTTATGATATCAGGTGGTCATCTAAGTGATCCAGAATGTGCTTATGTGAATATGTTTTAAGATTATTATTGCAGTGAACACACAACATTAAAAAAAGTGGTCATAAATTCCTACATGTATAAGAATATGTTCTTGGGCCACATTTTGAACGAAGCACTTGGAAATTTTAAAACACTTTAACTCTTATGTTAGAGGAAAGTTGAAATTATAGACTATTTATAAATTAATAAAGGTGAAAACAGTACATATTAAAATCCATAGAATGTGCTCAGAGGGAATTTTATAGCTCTAAATACTCCAGTAGAGAGAAACTTGGGTAGGGTGGGGAAGCCAATTAAAAGGCTACTGCAGTGTGACCAGAAGTGGCACAGTGGATAAAGCGTCCTCCCAGAACACGGAGGTCGCAAGTTCTAAACCCCGAGTTGCTGGCTTGAGCAGGGGATCGTCTATATGATCCCCAAACTCTCCACCATGAGCCCAAAGGTCGCTGGCTTGAGCAAGGAGATACTGGCTCGGCCCCAGTCAAGGCATATCTGAGAAGCAATCAATGCACAACTAAAGTGAAAGCAACTATGAGTTGATGCTTCTCCCCCAACTCTCTTACTGCCTCTCTCTCTTACTCTCAAAAAACATTTATATGTATATAGCTATATATATATTTAATTTATAAAAATATATATATGAAAGATGACTGCAGTATCCAAACAGGAAGGGATGGTGGCTTGGTAGAGGTAGCAGTGGCGATACACAAAAGTACATGTCCAATGTCCAAAGGTAAGGAAACAGTCAGCCATCGGCTAAAACTTTCCTAATTCCATGGACATTGCAAACTTTTCCACTTAATCATAGCCTCATGTCACTGACCCTGAAAGCTTGGGAGTGGTTATTTGGCTGGTAGGTACCCTGGCCTGGCTTGACTGATTTAAGGAGTAACTAATCTTAAAAGACCTATTATTACAGAGCAAACAGAAAACACTGTCTAGAGACCACAGGGGCTCATAAAGGCTATGTGACTTACCCAGGTTAAGCTTCAAAATGATGATTCAGAACTCTATCCATGTCCACCTGACTCCAGTCATTCTTCTTCTCTAAGAAAGAGGACAATGGAGGTAGAAACTTGGTGGAGAGCTCCAGGCACCAATCAATTTCCTCAGTTCATTCCAATACATATTCCCCACCTCTCACACCCACAGTCTGGAGCAGGAAAGGTTTCCAAGCCAAGTGACAGGTTTTGGTTTCCTTTATCTTTCTGCTTTCCTTTCCTCCCTCTTCCAGGCTTCCTTTCTCCTTTCCCTTTCCTGGTACTGTTGTCCTCTTTCTTCTCCCTTCACCAATTTTGTGGAGACAAAAGCGCCACCTGTTGGCCACCTTGTGTGCACCTGATCAAATGATCAGGAAATCAGTGGAATGAAGCCAGAATCCATTTTGATGGTATGTGGGGTTGAGGGCGACTTCTGGTGACTGAAAGGCACTTGCTCCAGTGGGAAACCCAAATGTTTGGTGTGTGAGAGAAAAACTGGCTGTAGTTACCACCTCCTCTGGGAAATCCTCCCAGATCTTTGATCCTCCTCCCAGCTGCCACCCCATTCTTCTTGGAAGCCCTTGGTAGCCTTCCCCTGTAAAGGGGCTGCAAATGGGAGTGGGGTGGGTGATTCTAGGTGCAAAGATCTACTCTGTAAGAGGAAAACAGAGGAAAGCATGATGGGCTGAGGTCATTAAACCAGAGGTCTAGTCCCTGGTCAAGCACTTAGGCAAGGGCTTCCCTTTCTCTGCCCTTCACAGGAATTCACAACTTTCTCTCCCTCTGAGAACTCAGAGATGAATCAGATACTGCCCCTGATCAGAGGAGTCAAATATTGGTGGATGACAATATAGTGTGCAGAGTGCTGACAAGATGAGGCAGCTACAGGTTACCTTAGTCATTTGCCAAATGGGGCCTCTGCTGCAGGCTCCTCTGGAACAGAATATGCCCTGTCCTCTCTGCCTGGGTGGAATGGCCTTTGTAACTGCTATCCTGCCCTGCCCAGCTGGGGGTCTCCCAGGACAGAGCTTGTGTCTTCTCTGTCCACTGTTCCCCTCACTGGGCAGCCTGGCTAGGGCTTGGCCTGCCAGGCTTTGGCCTGAGCTACCCCTTGTCTAGAGGCTGGACTTGAGGTTTGGGAGGTGGAGTAGAATAGTCTGTGCAGGTAGTTCAGGGTGGAACGGCACCTCAGTGATCTCAGGAACCCAGGACTCTTCTCTCTTGTAACTTTGTTGTTTGTGAAATTCAACTCAAACTAGTTTAAGCAAAAAGGGGAATATCTTTGAATGTCTGGAAAGTCTAAGGGTTTTAGTTTTAGGCAAAGCTGGGAGACTCAACACTCTTATTATTATGCTCTGTCTCTCTCTTTAGGCTGTTTTCCTCTGCATGACAGGGAGGATGGCCGCTGACAGTTAAGCCTATGTGCTTATCTTCTAATTCCAAATGAGAAGCATCCCTCCAAGATCCATATGTCCCAAAGCCCCAGAGTCCATATCTCCTAGAGTCCCAGAGTCCATATATCAAACCTTGTAGAAGCAGTGATTGGCTCAGCTTAGGTCACTTACTGCTGCCTGGACCAATCACTGGGCCTGGGACTTGCAATGCTATGTTGGATCCAACTGAGTTGCCCGTCTTCTCTTGGAGGGAAGTGTGAGAGGGATAGAAATTGAATAGTACCATCAGGACCACATAGAATATGGGAGAGGAGGTCTTAACCAACAGAGAAGTGGGACACCCAAAAATCGTAAACATGTTCAGCTCACCATGCTAAGGCGATTGAGTTTTACATTATAAGCAATGGGGAGCCTCTAGAAGATTTTGGCAGGGTTTGGCTGGTATGATTGGTCACAAACATTTTATTTTTAAAATTTTGCTATTCATTTATTTTAAATTATATAATAATTGAAATACAGTATATTAGTTCTTAGTGTACAACATAGTGATTCAACATTTACATACCTTACAGAGTGATCACAATAAGTCTAGTAACCATCTGTCACCATTATAGTTACTACAGATGTTATCAACTCTGTTCCCTATGCTGCACTGTATATTACATCCTCATGACTTAGTTTATAACTAGAAGTTTGTTGCAATAATTTCAAAGAAGGAAACTGAGGCAGAGAGCACAAAAGAGAAATCCAATGACTGTTGGGGTCAGGGACCATGAAAAATTTCTCTGTGATAGGGAAATATGATATGTTTTCCTCCCCTCAGGGATGGAGTCTGGAGGGGGGAGAAACAATGTCAGTCCTCAGAACACCTATTTCTACTGAACACTTATATAAGACAACAGAAAGAGATGTCACTCCATTCATTCTTCATTCATTCATTCATTCATTCATTCATTCATGTGTCCATATAACTAACATTAATTACCTACTATGTGCTAGGTTTTGTGGCTGGCAGAAAGTAGAGGGATTAATAACAATGATAATGATGAGAAATAGTTATTGAGTTCTCTCAAAGTATCAAGCACTGGGCTAAGTGCTTTATATGCATTATTTCATTTAATCCTCACAACAATTCAATGTGGTAGGTACTACTTTTATCCCCATTTGGAGGAAGACAGATGAGGATAAAAACAATATAATGTTTGTTTTTCAAGAAGCTTTCAATGGACAAAGGATGTTTGGAAAACAAATCATGACAACAGAGGGAGTTAAGTCTTTGGGAGCACAGAGGCAGGGGTCCCTCACAGCCTGGCCAATGTGAGGTGTTGTTGAGGGGAAGCTCCTTATAAAGCTTGACATTTGAAATGGATGAAGGATTAGGAATGAGCCAGGCAGGAGTGAGCCTGAGTGAAAAGGTGAGAAAGAGCAAATCAGTTATGAGTAGAGTGTAAGGGTTAGAGGCGAAGCTGGACATGGAGGCAGTGGCCAGGCTGCCTGGTAGCCCATGCAGACCAGCACCAACAGCATCTCTGAGAAGGCCTCAAATTGCATGGCCAGTATCATTGGGGCCTTATGCAAATTATATGCAAACCAACCTCCCAGCTTCTGCCTTAACTTTATCATTTCAAGCTCTGGAAGGACTTGTACTGCTGACTAAAGGCTCAGCAGCACCCTCCGGGTGTGTATTAGCCACAGAAGTTTCTCAGCCCCTCCCTCCCTTCCCAGGGCAGAGATGAGGATGATATTTGCCTGAATTGAGACTGTTCCCACCCTCCAGCTGACCTGCTTATTGAGACATTTAGCCCACTCCTGAAATTTGGAGCCCTTCAAAGTAGCTTAATCTGAAGCTGGGGTTGGGGGAAGGAAGAGTCTGACCTCCCAATGAAGCTTTGTCCTCCTTTCTTCCTTAATGCCCCATCCTGAAGCACTGACTCATCCCACCAAGTGCCCTCTGCACTTTCCCTCTTTCATGTCAAAACTCTTCCAGCCAGTCCTTTCCCCTTAAAATGAGCCCCCCACACACACACACATCACCTGTTCCCCATCCAGGTGACTAGAGAGAGCTTTGGTCTGGGGAAAAGGACTAGTGATCTAGTTTTACCTCTGCTACCAATTTGCTCTATGACTTTGGACAAGTTAGCCCACTCTCTAGGTCTCAGTTTCCCCATATGGGAAGCAGACCTTGAAAACCTACAGTCCAATTTTGGAATAAATGACTTTAGTCTTACTTTACTGGGCAAGGAGGAGCAGGAAGAAAAACAGCACACCCAGCATGCAATGAAAAGGGTGAGTGGTGTGGATGGATTAAAGGTCTCTCTGTAGAAAGGCGAGGCTGGAAGCAGGTGGGTGTGCTGTGTTGGGTGCTAGCGCTGGAGTAGAGGGTTCAGCTTTTAGGTTCCGTGGAGCTCAAAGCCGAAAAAAAGGAAGATACATTGGGCTTTTGCAAGAGGCGAGAATTCAGCAGGGTTTTGGAGCATAGGTACAGATTGGGGAAGGAACCAAGCATGCTCAAGGAGGTCCGGAGGTTCTCAGTCTCGGGATGAATTTGTCAAAGGGGTGGGGTGGGGAAGGAAAGCTCTGGCTCCAGACCTCCTCGTCCAATTCCTGACTGTGTGGATGTTCGGTTCCTCCAGAGGGCGCTGTTCCCCAGGAATCCGTAACCAGCGTCTTCAAATCAAGGCCAGGACTCCCGCAGATCCCTAGCCCTATTTGAGTGGGACTTCCGCGGCTTGACATCCCCTCCAGAGGAGGCGAACCTAACCTTACGGCTTCCACCTCTGCTTAGGGATCGGAAAGGCTAAACGCGTGCTCGTGTGGTTGCCTAAGTTGCCAAGTTCAGACGGCTCAGTACCCTCTCCCTCCGGCCTGCTGCCCCAATTCAGGGCCCCGGAGGGGCGTCGGGCTCCCGAGGTTGACTGCTCCAGCCGCGTGTAATCGGAAGGAGGCTGGTCCCCCTGGCTGTCTCCCCCCTCCGCCTGCCGTCCTCTCAGACACCTGCTCAGGCTCGCACCCTCACACGGCCTCTTCCCTGCCAGGTTCTCGCTGCGGGCTCGGAGGGGGGTTACAGTCCCCTAACCGGGTCGCGCGGCTTCAGGCCCCGGAGACAGGGCAAGGCCTCCAGGGCAGGACCCGGCACGGCTCCGCGTTCCGGAAGGGAAGACTCGGGACAGGCGCCGGGGGCTCGGCGAAGTATTCGGGCACGCAGAGTCACTGTTACTGCAGGGGCACGCCGACGATACACGCGTGGACAAAAAATTGGACCCTCTGACCCAGAAATTCAGGACGCACTTAGACATCAGGGGCACTAGACCTGAGGCTCAGCTCCGACAGATCTGGACGCGTCCCCTCATCCCCGTCGGGTCTTCCGGGCGCGTGGAGCCTGCCCTCCCGCGGTCGCTGCGAAGCTGGCCGCCAGGTCGGGGGGTTTGGGAGCCGCGCTGTTCTCAGCATTTCCTGATCTCGCAACTCTCTTCCCACGAACAGGCCCCGCAGCTCGCCCTAGTCTCACCCGCCGCCCAGGTCTCCAGTCATAGGGCACTCCAGTGAGCCCCACCACCACGTAGTCCTGGGTAGACAGGGCTGGGGAGGGACTGTGGCCAGGCGTAATGGAAGGAAAACATTTCTTCCTAGAAGTGGAGGGTACAGAGGTGTGGGGGGTGCCGGAGAAGCCCTGGACTCGTGAGGGGTGGACAGCTGGGCTTCGGCCGTGAAGGCGCACACTCTGCAGGCCCTTTCAGTGCTGGTGCTTGGAGAAGGGTCCTTAGCCGGACTCCCCCTGAACTCCGATCCAGCATCCTGCTCCTGGGCGTAGGGAGCCCCGCCGTCTAAGGTTCGCCCAGCCGGTCACAGATCTGGAGTCTCTTGTCTCCCAGCCCAGCCAAGGGCGCCGATTGCTCTGGAGCAGGGGAAGATCTGGGCTCAGGGGATGTAATGGCTGCGCCCAAACACTGTCCAGAGCTTCAGCCCCGTGGAGGGGCGGGAATAGGGGGGCGGCTGCGTGAGTCTTGCTATTTTCCCCGAGGCTGGCCAGGTATGTAAATAAAAAGAGAGAAGTGTATAGGCGTTGTATTTCCTATCCCAGCTAATGCCGCGCTTTGCAGCGGGCCATACGAAGGGACGGATCTCTGCATTCGCGGAACTCGAATCCGGGGAAGGCCGTGGCCCATCGGTCCACGCAGCCACCCGCCTCTAGGTAGCTCAGCTCAGCTCTTCGCCAGTTTCGCGATGGGCTTAATTATATTTTCATAATCAGCTGAGATTCTTTTGAGCTCGAATAGCGTGTCTACGTGGACCACAAGAAGAGAAAGGAGGAGCCACACGGGAGAGAGCGATCCGCCCACTGATAGCAACACATCTCAACAAACACAACAACTTCTCCATGTTATCCAAACATTTTGGAATGGAAAACTTTCGAAAGGGTGCCCCCGAAACTCTTCCTCCCAGTTGTTTCTGGGCTGCTCAAGGGAGGTGGCCAAATAGTGAAGCAGAGGAAGAAAGAGCCTGGGCATGACTTCTTGTAACCAAATCCCGCAGATCCTGTTGCCTCCTGCTTCTTGAAGGCTGCAGGCAGAGGTGCTGGAGCCCAGACCCTGGAAAAGCGCCCAGTGTTTCCCAGAAGGGAGTGACAGACTAACAGGGGGGTCACAGAGGAAAGAAAGGCCAGTCACGGGAGAAGGGGAGAAACTAAAGGAATCCTGAGTTCCAGGTCGCCCTTTTTCCAGCAACCAAGTGCACTTACTCCTGGCATTTCTCAAAACAAATGGGCCCAGAACCTTGGGATGGATGAGAAGCTCCCAGAAACACCTCTCTTCAAGCATGAGTGGATCCGGGTCAGAGGCTTAGCAGTCATTTGGATAAACAGATCAGGACTGGACTAGGTGTCCAGACACTTGGGTCTAACCTAGCTAGGAGTAAGGAGAGCTTCAGAATCTGGCAAGTCACGTGATCTCCTGGGCCTCGATTTCCACTGCTGAAAAAGTGTGTGTGCGGGAAGGGGGTCCAGATGATTCCTTAAAATCACGCACAACTTCCACTTTGCAGAACAAGGTCTGGGAGCCTGCATCCCCTTTCCCTAACCTGAGTCTCAACAGCAGGGTGAGGAGCAGAGCCAGGCAGAGGCAGGGGCCAGCAGCTGCAGCTGCTCTGCAGAGCTCTGCCTGTAGCATTAGAACCAGGGTATCTGGGCAGCAAATGCCTCAGCAAGTCTTTCCTGAGTTTGGGCAGGGGCTGGAGCTTATGGAACCAGGAGAGCTCTGGCAAGGAAAGAAATGAAGACATTTAGGTGAGATGGAGCAGGATGGTACCAGTCTTGTTTTTCAATTAGACACTAGCAGAGCTGAGCTGCGTTGGAGTTGTTGGGTGGTAGATAATGAAATCGTCTGTGAGGTGAGAGAGACCTAGCAAGCTGGGTGTATGTGTAGAGTTGCCAGATAAGGTTAATTTGCTAAATCTAGCACCCTAGGTATGTGAGTTGATCTGGACTCATAGAAGAAACTTTTCTCCAGAGCGCCCCACCACCACACCCTGGATAGGCTTATCACCTAGGAAAATCCAAATCCAAGTCTCTGCTCAATTTCCTGCCCATGGCTTAAGGAATGGACCTCTTCTCTTTTTCTCAAGAATAGTGTTTATGCAGGTCCAGCACATAGGTGGATCCTCTTGGTTTGAGGATCCAGAATGGAGCCCAGAGGAGTTGTGCTCACAAGTTACATGCAGCCAGATATGCCTTTTATCCTCCTGGCTCAGGAGGATGAAGAACTCTATCATGAGGAGTCTACAAGAGTTGCATCCAGCCCTAGTCTTGTTGGAGCTGTGGAACTTAAGAGTTACGTTTACACTAGGTTATTCGGTATATTGGAGGCTGCTGTTGGTGAAAGGAAGAATTCATCCACTCTCACATCAACCCTGCTGAGATAAGCCTGCAGCGGCTGCAAATTCCCTCCTGCTCTCCTCCCAGCACTTATCTACAGGGGACCTAATTCAGCACAGCGCCTGGAGACCGAAGCGGTAACCCAGCCAGTCAGGGGGCTGGACCAGGTAGGAGACTACACCACCTCCAACTCCTTTCTTTCTCCCTAAGAGTTTCCAAAGTGCTTTCAATACCATCTCCAAAAGTAGCCCAGAACGATTTGGTTACTTTTGCGTATTAGTCACGACCAAGGTGTTTTTCATCTCATTTTAAGAGAAAGAAACACAGGCACAAAGAGTTATAAAACTTATCCAAGGTGGTAAAGCTGGTAAGTACAGGATTGGGACTCCTGAAGCCTGGCTCCAGGCTTCCTGCTCTTAACTACCAGGCAAAGAAAGAAACTAAGGCTGGGAAGGGTAAGTAACCTGCTGACTGTCAGCGCTGTGACTGTGAAGAGCAGCTGGGTCTAAGGCCTCGCGTGTCCGAGCCTTGGCCACTGCGCGGCGCTGTCGGGGCAGCAGCCCGTCCGCCCGCTCAGTTCCTGCCCACCTCCAGTGCCCTTCTCCCCTTTCACCTCTCAGTTGTTGAGATGGGCCCAGCCTGAGCTGGTGCGACTCGTTGCTGGGTTCCCGAAGGGAGAGTAAAGGGAGAAAGAGGCCGAATGAACCCAGAGGTAAAGGAACCCAGCTGGAGAGGAAAAGGGCACAGGACCAACCTGTGTGCACAAGATTCTGAGAGATGAATGCAACACCGGCCCGCGGCTGCCGTCAGGGTTCGTTGAGGGAGGTCTCCGTAGGAGTCCCGCTGCCGGTCTGTAGAGCCTACCCGTCCAGCCAGAAGGGGGGGGGGGGCAGCATTTCAGTGCGACTCGAAGTAGGGGTGGAAGGAAAACTGAGCGAGGGATTCCCAGACCCACAGACAGACCTCGAGGCAAATCCAGGGTTTCCACAGGAAACGGAGACAAGGATTGACCAAAGGCAAGAAAGGCACAGAATCACAGAGCCTGAGACAAACGGATACTGAGACACAAAACCGCCCGAGTGCAAGCAAACCCAGAGTGATGGCCGGGACCGCGCTCCCGGACTGCGGGCGCCGCGAAGAAGCTTCGGGGAGGGAGCGACGCGCGGGCAGCGCACTCCCCGGGTCTCCCACGCAAACCCCTGCCTCCGGAGTCCAGTGCGGCGGCCAGGGGGACGGTGGAGGGGTCCCTGCCGTGTCGGACAGAGAGGGGAGCAGTCGGAATCCCTCACCTCTCCGAGGCCCGAGCCTGAGAGCTCTTCGCGATTACTCAAGTGCGTCCCCCCTTGGGCCGGAAGCCGCCCCGGCTCCCGCCGCGTTGGTCTCGGGGTCTCAGGCCCCCGCTAGCACTCCAGCTGGGTTTCGGCCTCAGTGGTCCCGGCGCTGCCGTGGGGAGAGGTGATGGGTGGGGGCTGTCTCTACTTCTCCCGGCTTTGGCTGGGAGCCCGCGGGAACCTTACCCTCCAGGGTCTGAGCGCACAGAAGGCAGCGGTTCCAGGAGGACTGGGGGATCTTCGGGGAAGAGGAGGACCCGCCTCCCGCCTGAGCCGAGCTCCCGCCTGAGCCGAGCTCCCGCCTGAGCCGAGCTCCCGCCTGAGCCGAGCTCCCGCCTGAGCCGAGCTCCCGCCTGAGCCGAGCTCCCGCCGCGGCGGCTGTGGGTTCCCGCCGGGCCCCTCCACCGAGCCACTCCGCCCGCCCCCTCCCGCCCCGCCCCGCACGGCTCAGGGAGCTCCGCCCCGGGCTCGAGCTCTTCCGCCTTAAGCAGCCGCTAGGCGAGGGACGAATTCCCCGGCCCCCCATCCCCGGGGGACCGGGGGCCAAGACTAGTCAGGGTGAGAGGAGGCCTCAGCTCCTTCCGGGTGCAGGCCCCGGCGCGGGTTCCCGGGGCAGCCGAGAGGGCCACCAGCCGAGCGCTCCCCGAGAGGCGAGAGCGGCGAGTTCGGCCACGAGGGGGCGCTGCGGAGCCGGGGTACACCCCTCCCTGCCCGCCTCAGTCCCCCGCCCCCTCCCCGCCCGCGCGCAAAACACACTCGCCCCAGAGGCAGCGCGGCGGAGCCGGAGCCGCGGCCGAAGCGAAGCCGGAGAACGGCGGCGGCGGCGGCGGCGGCACCATGACCCTGGGCAGCTGCTGCTGCGAGATCATGTCCTCCGAGAGCTCCCCGGCCGCGCTATCCGAGGCGGACGCAGACATAGACGTGGTGGGCGGCGGCGGCGGCGGCGGCAGCGGCGGGGGGGACCTCCTTGCCCGCTCCGGGCCCCGGGTCCCCCGGGACGTGCTCCCTCACGGCCCCGAGCCTCCCTCGGAGGAAGCCGAGGCGGACGCGGCTGAGGAAGAGGAGTCGGGCGGCTGTTCGGACGGCGAGCCCCGCGCACTAGCGCCCCGGGGGGCGGCGGCCGCGGAAGGAAGCCCCGGGCCAGGCGCGGCGGCGGCGGCCCGAGGCGCGGCGGGGCCTGGGCCGGGACCGCCGTCGGGGGGCGCGGCGACGCGGAGCCCGCTGGTGAAGCCGCCCTACTCGTACATCGCGCTCATCACCATGGCCATCCTGCAGAGCCCCAAGAAGCGCCTGACGCTGAGCGAGATCTGCGAGTTCATCAGCGGCCGCTTCCCCTACTACCGGGAGAAGTTCCCCGCCTGGCAGAACAGCATCCGCCACAACCTCTCCCTCAACGACTGCTTCGTCAAGATCCCCCGCGAGCCGGGCAACCCGGGCAAGGGCAACTACTGGACGCTGGACCCGGAGTCGGCCGACATGTTCGACAACGGCAGCTTCCTGCGGCGCCGCAAGCGCTTCAAGCGGCAGCCCCTGCCGCCGCCGCACCCGCACACGCACCCTCACCCGGAGCTGCTGTTGCGCGGCGGGGCGGCGGCGGCGGCGGGGGACCCCGGCGCCTTCCTGCCGGGCTTCGCCGCTTACGGCGCCTACGGCTACGGCTACGGGCTGGCACTCCCCGCCTACGGCGCCCCTCCTCCGGGCCCGGCTCCGCACCCGCACCCGCACCCGCACGCCTTCGCTTTCGCCGCCGCCGCCGCCGCCGCCGCGCCTTGCCAGCTGTCGGTCCCCCCGGGGCGCGCGGCTGTGCCTCCCCCCGGACCTCCGACGGCCTCGGTGTTCGCGGGCGCGGCCTCGGCTCCGGCCCCCGCGCCCGCCCCAGGCACAGGGTCGGGCCCGGGCTCGGGCCCCGCAGGCCTGCCCGCCTTCCTGGGCGCAGAGCTGGGCTGCGCCAAAGCTTTCTACCCCGCGTCCCTGAGCCCGCCCGCGGCCGGCACCGCGGCCGGCCTGCCCACCGCACTCCTGCGCCAGGGCCTCAAGACGGACAGCGGCGGCGGCGGCGCAGGTGGCGGGGCCGGCGGGGCCGGGCAGAGGCCTTCCTTCTCCATAGACCACATCATGGGCCACGGCGGCGGCGGGGCGGCGCCCCCGGGCGGAGGCGAGGGCTCGCCGGGGTCGCCCTTCGCGGCGGCGGCGGGCCCCGGGGGTCAGGCCCAGGTCCTGGCCATGCTGACTGCCCCAGCGCTGGCCCCGGTGGCGGGCCACGTCCGCCTCTCGCACCCCGGGGACGCCCTCCTGTCCTCGGGGCCCCCGTTCGCCGGCAAGGTCGCGGGTCTCAGTGGCTGCCACTTCTGACCGCGCCGGGCCCGGGGCCGCGTAGGCCCGCGCTGCTCAGCCTCCTCCCCCGGGAGCGCCTCGGCCCCAGCGGAACTCAGGGAGTCTATTTATGCAGAGTCTGCAGACCGTGGGCCGGCGCGGGGCCTGGCTCCCGCTCAGGATCGCGGCGGCAGTTGGGACGAAGCGGGCTCCGCCGCTCAGGGAGAGGCCCGAGTCGGCGCGACGAGGTCGCAGGCCGCGATGCCACCCAGTGTGCGCAGAAAGAGGGAGCGGGGGCGCCTCCTCCGTCCCCGGCCTCGGCGCCCCGGGCGGCCCCGGAAGAGCGCTCTGCCCGCTGCCCTCCCAGGCCCTGCGGATCCCGCCGGAATCACCGACCACGCAGAGAGGTCCTCCTCTCTGTCTCTCCTTCACTCCTTCCCCATCTTTGAGGCCCTGCTTGTCCGATAATATAATTTAAAGACACCTATTATCTGCTTCGTGCTTACAAGAAAAATTCAACTTGTTTTCCAAGGAAGTTCGTTCTCTCTGAAACCCAAAGCTGTGTCTACGCAGGTGAAGCTGAAGGGAGCGGTGCAGCGAGGGGTCTCCGCGTTCCCTGCGGAAACCCCGGATCCCACTCCACTGGGGGGGACAGCCTTCCTCTTTTGTGTTGGGGTGCTTTTGAAGGAACTTTTCCCCTTTCCTGTGGCCGGCTGGGTCCAGCCAACCAGGGCCAGCAGCCCTGCCAGCGTTCTGCTCTGTCCCAGGCCCTCGGATATTTATTGTAGCTAAAGGCGATGAGTTTGGGGTGGGAGAGGAGGTCTGGGTCAAGGACTGGAGAGATGGGGGGTGGGGTGGGCAAGGGCACATCCTGTGGCAGGGGGTCCTGTAATTATGTGTAAATATCTGTACAGCGGGCTGCTATCTGCGTTCTGTGTCCACTGGGTGTGCATTGATCTAGACTTCTCCACTCTGAGGAGACTGTGAAATCGTCTGATGGTTTGTGTGGAAGAAAAGAAAAATCTGTTTCCCACCCACTCCCCGTTGGTGTCAATTGAATAAATGTTTGTGAACTCCAGCAGTCACCAGCTCTGTCTGCTTACCTGAACTCCCCTTTTTACCTAGGGGGGCTCTCACAGAAGAACCCCGTTTTCAGGCAGAAGTGGATTGAGGAAGGGCCATGGACAGCCCAGGCTGTCAGAGAAAGGCTTGGGTTTATCAGGTCTGAAGGAAACAATGGCCTTGGTCTTCGCTGTTAATGGGCCAGGACTCAGGGAGGCCTGTGCCCCCTCCAGCACTTTCAGTTTTGCTCTGGTCCAGGAAAGTTTCTGGGGTCCTGCAGTTTCAAATGCACCTGGGGAGACTCATCTCCCTTGAGTTCAGACTTTAGGTGGGCCGGGCAGATCTGGGTGTCCAGTGCTCATGAATACTACACCCATTAAGTACAATTTGAATGTCTGTCCCTTGATGCGTTTTCTGTGTGCTTCCATGTGCGGGGTCTTTTATGGAGCTTGTGATTTGTGTATGTCTGGGTTGTCACGTATCTGTGCCTTGTCCTTTTGGGGGGAGTGAGTTGTATTTCAGAATATCTGTGTTTTAATTTATATGGGTGTCCATGAATGTGTATCTCTGTGATTCTGTCACTATCTCTTTCCGTGTCCCTAAAAAGAGAGAGGTTTCTGTTGTCACTGTAGTCTCCATTGATCCCCCCCCCATCCACGAGCAGTTGAAGTAAAAGGCTTGAATTGGGGACAATGAACCCCCTCTCTTTTCCAGTGTGAGGGGGTTAGAGGCGTGCTGTGTGCTAAGAGAGAGTGTCAATGTGGTCCTGCTCTGTTAGGGGAAACTTCCTCAACCCTTGAGCCATGCTCACGTCCAGAACCTATTGCTGGAGTGCAAAGCCATTGGGCTGTCTAGTGTCTTCCATAAGCCGTTTGAGTCTCCCAGCTGGCTGCGTTATCTGTACCTGGGATTCCCAGTGGCCAGACTTGGAACTATGTTGGTTTGGCAATGGTTTGGGTGAAACAAAAATGTTACTTTGTAGCTCTTTTCTCTACATTTGACTGAGGTCATAGCAGAGGAGTATTATGGAGGTGCAAAAGGGAATTCAGCCTTCACAGGAAGTAGGACACATGCAGAGGATGAAGATTGGGAGACAAATGAGACAGAGAAGGAAGAAGACAGATGTAGAGAACTTGAGCGGGGCAGGCAGGAAGAAGTCATACAGGTCTCTTAAATCAGATTCCCAGGCGTTAGGAAAGGAGGAGGAAGAGGACAGAGTGCCCTATAAGAAGAGGGTCAGAATCAGGATCGAGTGGGAAGACTGCACTAAGGGAGAGTGATGGGGGATGCTAAGGCTCCCAGCCCCCTTCCCCAGTGGAGAAGGGACAGGGTTCCAGTTGCATATGGTAAATGCAGCCCTTCTGTCAGAGGTGAGGTACCCTCTCCTCCATCTTGTTGAGAGATTGAGAAGTGGAAGGAGAATGAATGCAGTGGGCTTTCCCCCCATGGTTTTATCAAACAATCCAATAGATGTAAGGTTAAATTCAATGGTAAAGAGGGAATGGCTGTTAATACTGTGATTATGGTCTCTGGCTGGCTGCTTGGTTGCTGAATTTGATTTCACTTGTTTTCACTTGAGAAAGGTTGAACGTGACTGTATGTTTGCCTGCAGTAAAACACATTGTGGCTTAGATGATCTCATTAACCATGAATATGTCACTCCCAGCTATTGAGCTTCAAGTAAAAGTTTTGTCTATTAGTTTTTCCTCTCTAGAAGAGAAAAATTAAGTCAACCAGAATTCAGATATGATGATGGATAGATGAGCTACTTCCACAACTGCTACTTCAAGGAGAAGGAGCAAATCCTGGATTTTTCTGTTTGTCTTTGTGAAAGTATTTATGTGAATTTATCTGAGTGTGTTGCTTGGTGTTTATATACATGTTAGAGGGTCCTTCCATATCAAGAAAAGGTAGAAATAAGAGGACTGGGGAGATGTGAAACACACCCTTTCAGGGGCTTCTAGGGAGCTTGGGACCTCAGACCCCTGACTTAGAGTTTCCCTGGGAGACAAGAAGGCCAGATATATGCTAGATATAATGGTGGCCAAGTACTGGCATCCAGAAAAAAGCCAGCTAGCCTTGAAAATGATCAGAAAAAGATTTGCTGAGAGATCTATGGGATGAAAGCAGGGGTGAAAGAAGATTTTTGGAATTTGGGACCCCTTTAGGTTGTATGGGCCAGGAACTTGTTAATTAGGAGCTGGCATGGACCCACCAGGGACCTGGACTGCAGGGAGGGGCAAGGAGAAAAATGAGAGAATTGCAGATTTGTCTGGTAGGGTCAGTTCTCAGGCTCCCACCCCCTGCAGACTAGAGGGGCTCTGTATGTGGCTCCCTCCGCACAGGTTGTGCCCAGTGAAGGCGGGTTAGTTAGTAGGCTAGCATTCCGTGAAGAGAAATAGGCCATCCCATCTCCAGCGTCTCCTGTGGGTCCTACCGCTGTCTGGGTGGAGATAGCTGTGCCTTGGTCATCGTAGGCCCCAACAATCGATGACAATAATAAGAAGATATCCAGGGCACACCTTCATCTCTTGAGGTGAGAAAAAAAAAATGCTAACAAATCGGCTTGGGGTTCACAGAGTGCTGGCGAGAGCCGGCAGTTTAAAGGGGAAGAAAATTGGCGAATTTCTCTGGTCAATTTCACTTTATTTCGTTCAATTTCGTTCAATTTCTTTCCGTTTCATCCTGCGCCGGGAAGCCCCAGGCCATAAGGAGGGGGAGGAGGGACCTTTCCGGGCAGAATATCCCCCATCTTTCAGATTTACTTTCTATAGCTGAGGATTCTCGTCTAACTGGTATTCTTTCAGCTACAGCTAAGGGCAGTTATTTTATTTTATTCAAGGATATTTGGTTTGGGTGATCGAGGCACATCGATGAGCCTCTTCTTCCTATGTCTCTCTTGCAGCCCAATTAAAGCAGTTAATTCTTTTCACCGCCGATTCTTCCCCATCTTTCTTTCTCCTGGGGCACCCCAGACCACCCAGGAGCGGGAGTTGAGGTGGGGGCGGACACTTCCCCTCCATATCCAATTTGTTCTCTCCACAGCAGGCGCGTCTTCGTGGTTACAAAGCGCTTTTCCCCTGATGACTTTTTTCCCCTTTTCAAAAACACTTCACTCTCTCCCCTTCAACTAGCAACCCTCCCCAGGCCCACCCCTCCTCCTCCTCCTCTTCTCGGGTTTATTTAAACTTCGCCTGCTCCAGCACCGCCGCAGCGCGCACTTTAATGAAGTTGAAGGCTCGGTGAGCCCGGCTGAAGAGGGTTTGGAATCTGTTGAAAGGGGCGTTTTGTGACACTGATTGCGGCGGGGGTGGGGAGCGGTCGCGGACCAGACAATGACCGATCAGTCCGGTTTTCCTCCGCATCGGGTCAGGCGAATAAAGGCGCCGACGCTGTTTAAACGAGAGACCTTGCAGAAGAAAGGGATAAAAGATTCTGAGTGTGGAGCGTGCCTCGTTGGATTTCTAGCTTAGGGGCGAAGGGAGGAGGCAGCTCGCAGACGGTCTTAATGGACGCGGTTCAGAATTTAATTCAAACCCTGCGCATCCGGCCAAAAAGAAGCAGGAGAGTTTGGGTTTGCACCTAAATTATTCGAATACGTGATTCAAAAGGGGGTGTGTAGGCTGGGACCTGGAGATGTGTCCAGGAAGACCATCCAGAATGATGAGAATCAGCTCAGATTTCTGGAGAAACGGTGAAAGAAAACTAAAGATGTGCTGCGGTCGTACAGTATAATTAAGTCTCCTAAGCTTTTTGTCTATCAGGGCACTTGAGAGCAACACAAATGTTCACTGGAGCTTGGACGCGGAATTATTCCCTGTTCTTTAAGGTCGGCACAGACACGTATCAACATAGAAAGCTGGAGACGGAGGTTCCCAGCTCTGGTTTCTGTAACGCATTTTTCCGCGAGCTGGTGGGCGCGGCGCGGGGCGGAGCGGGCACCGCCTCCTTTCGTGGCCGAGCGAGCCGAGCAGCTGGAAGCCGCGGCTGCTTCAGAGGCCGGTGGCTACAAACTGCTGCGGAAGGCGAGCGCGCCTCTGTGCTGTCCGCGCCTCGGGGGCGGACTGGGCGCCGATTACCTCGGGGTTGTTTCCGACCTTCGCTGGGCTCCCAGCTCCGAATCCCGGCTCTCTGCGGAGCGCTCTCTTTTCGCTCCATACGGACTCGGAGCGGAGGTCGCTCGCAGTCCGCGCCTTTGCCTTCTCCGGTGCGGCAGGGATCTGCGCGGAGAGTCCTCCTCACGGCCATGCCAGCCTCCTGGCGGCAACTTCGTTCTCCTGGACGTGGTCGACAGGCTCTCGGTCTTGAGAGGTCGCATCTTGCCCGACCCCTCGCCGGCCCCAGCCCAGCTATTCCGCCGAACGCTGCTCCGGACCCGTGCGCGTCAGGCCCCGCACGCGCGGGCGCCGGGCGAGAAGCGCAGAGCAGTCACCACCCGGGGCCTGCGCGTTTTGATGTGGGAAGCCTGGGCCTTGGTGCTCTCTGCTTGTTTCCCTGAAGTTGGAAATCGCCCGCAACTGGTCCCACCTCCGGGTCATTTCTGTCTATGCAATTAGAAATACCTTTGGAATTGCAGTTGCAGGGATTTTAGGACTAAAAAGGATGAATTATTTGGGGATGGGGGGAGGACAAAACATTTATATTTGTCTCTTTCATCCGTAAAAATCACCGCGGCCCTGAAAAGCGTATTTCAAATAATGTGTATTAACACTGCTCGTGTGTGTGTGTGTGTGTGTGTGTGTGTGTGTGTGTCTTGGGGTGGAGGTCGCAGAGGGTACGAGAGTGGGGCTTATTGTCCAAGTTAATTCGCGGGGCCTCTCCCACAAGGGGCCTCGCTTTTCTCCCTTCTCTCCCAGCAGGTGTCGGTACCTTCAGTACTCCTCGCTTAGATGCCCCATCCCATTCAGATATTGACGGGCCGGGTCCCCGCTGGGTTTGCGGAGACTACTGCCACCCTACACCCACCCCGACTCATTCTTTCCTTTCCTTCGGGTTGCTTCTTCTCTTGGGCCCAGTGGGTTCTCATTTCAGTGGCGAGTTCAATGCAAATGTCCCGTCTTTTTTTTTTTTTTTTTTTTAGTTATTTCCACTTGCCCTGAGTCACCCCAGTCTAAGAAGGCAGTTGGTGAGATTATTGCTTCAATTAGCTCCAGAGCCAGCTGGAAGAGCCTTAGAGGGGTTTGAAGACCAACGGCTCTACTTTCTGCTTTGGAGCGGAAGGTACCAGGTTAAGATCACACAGAGATTCTGTTGCAAAGCCCAGAGTGCATTCAACGACCTACCATTAGCTTGTAAGCATCATCACAAACAGTTTAACTCTGGTAGTTGATAAAGCTGATAACGGAAGCAAAGGAAAAACAAGTGATTACTACTATATTTGAGGTAAAAATGTGTTTGTTGTTTTAAGAGTTAAAGGTGGTAGATTTCCCTTTTATGATGATGGTTCCAGGTACAAGGAGTTGATTCCGGGAGCTGGAAGCACCGGTGGGCGGGCTTAGTACTCAGCTCCCCAAGTCCCGGCCGTGCCAGCCAGGCGTACTTCACGGAGGCCAAGGCAGGCTAGAGGATAGTGACCCCTCTAAGTGTCCTTTTGCAAACCCATGGGTCTTCCATATAGCAATGTGAGGGCAGGTGGACTGCAGGGCCCCTTCCTGGTTCTGATGTGCCCCAGGCAGTTACTCGGGCCTCAGATCCACATCTCCCAACTTGATCCTTCAGTTTCTCTTTTAACCACTTGAAGAGTGTGAGGCCAGCATCAGGGCTGTCCCTGTCAAAGAACAGTTTCCCGTATGGGGAATTACCTAGTAAGGGCCATACACAGGTGAGTTCATCTGCCTCTAGCCCTGGAAAACTCTTTACTCTGACTCCTTCCTTCCATCCACAAATATTTATTGAGAACATGTTGTGTGCTGCATGGTATACTTGAGGTGCAAGCAGCAGATATCTGCCTAGCGTCATTACAAGCCCTTTAACTCTGGTGGTTGATAAAACTGATAATGGAAGCAAAGGAAAAACAAATGATTACCACCATATTTGAGATAAAAAGTGTTTGTTGTTTTAAGAGTTAATGGTAGTAGATTTCCACTTCATGATGGTGGGCCCAGGTATCACAGACCGTAGGTGTGTAAGTGCGTTTTGGGTATCTGAGGATCCACGGCTGTGTATATGTTTGTGTTTGAGAGGCGACTAGTAAGTGTCAGTGTGTGGGTGACTGTGCTTGCGGGTGAATATTTGTGAATGACCGTGTGTGCTAACATGTATATTTGTGACTGTATCAGTGTGAATCCCAGAATGTGGTGGCCCCTCTTCCTGAGTTGGCTGGGGCAGAAGCTGGAGGGCTATGGGTGTGGAGGACTGGGGGTAAAGCATTAGAAAAGGATCTCTGCAGAGGTGGGAGGAGGAGGACTGATTTCTGAACCTCTTCCATTATTCTTCTTGCAAAGACTGGGACCTGCCCACCTTCTATCTACTTCCCTTCCCACTGTAGACGAAACTGGGAATTCAGAGTACCCAGTGAAGTCACTGAGGGGCCCAGTGACTTGGCCCGCAGGAGCAGGCTGGCTTCCTACCAAAGCTCCCATATTTCCCATTCCTGCTGTTGTCCAGTCCCGTTAGCCTGCCTTGGGTTCAGGATGGATCCAGGTTGTGCCAGAATGGCTAAGACGCTCTATTATCTTGACTGTGACCTGCTCTCCTGACAGGTGCTGTGAGCATCCTCTCTTCTAGACTGCACAGTCATACTTGGTCATGGTCCTAGAGGGCTTTGGAGCCTTTCTTTCCATTCCCAGTTAACTATTCTCCTGCAGTGAGAGGGTGGGTGCAGTTTGTATCACTTGCAAGGTTCCAAGTCTGATATTGAACTGATGGGAAACAGGTCTGGAGGAGGGGTGAGGATGGGGCTTGCCTGAAGTTGCTCAGCAGGATGCAGATGGGAAGTGAGAGTCTGCAGCCTCTATGTACAAGCATTGATCATTGAAGCTTTTTGGCTAGATATTTTGAGGAAAATAAAAACCTAGCATCTCTCCTTGTACTCTAGGGAAACCTCAAGTGTCTGAGCTATAGATGCTTCTGAATCCACCCTCCTTTCTAGTGGCAGGAAAGTTGATGCAGGTGTGGAAGAGTAGACAATTATCTGAATAAATCAGGGCATGAGATAGGTTTCCCTTAGGCAGTTGGGTCATGGGTAGGGAGACATTGTGGGTGAGCAATAGAAGCTGATTGTGCTCCACCCTACTCTGCATTCTCAATCTTTCCCCTCAGCCCCAGGCCAAAGGAGGTTGGCAACCAGCTTGACTTAGAGCAGGGGTCCCCAAACTTGTTACACAGGGGGCCAGTTCACTGTCCCTCAGACCGTTGGAGGGCCGGACTATAAAAAAAACTATGAACAAATCCCTATGCACAGTGCACATATCTTATTTTAAAGTAAAAAAACAAAACAGGAACAAATACAATATTTAAAATAAAGAACAAGTAAATTTAAATCAACAAAATGACCAGTATTTCAATGGGAACTATGCTCCTCTCACTGACCACCAATGAAAGAGGTGCCCCTTCCGGAAGTGTGGCAGGGGCCGGATAAATGGCCTCAGGGGGCCGCATGTGGCCCAAAGGCTGTAGTTTGGGGACTCCTGGCTTAGAGAAAGAGGTCTGAGGAATGGCCATAGTTTGGGACTAAATAGACTCCAGTTGTCCCAGGCAGTAGCACCCTTCCCTCCCTGCTTCTAAGAGTTTGCTGTAGGCAAATATGTCGGCCAATCTGCTCACCTGGCTACTCCAAGCGTTGCTTCCTGTGCACCATCTGACTCCAGGACTTTCACACAGTGGAGAAAAAACGAAGAACATCCTGGCTATCTAAGCCTAAGACTGTCCTGGTGGAACCATTCCTTCCTGTGTCCAGATGTGCTGGCCAAACTTCTGGGATCTGAGGGATGGGGGTGTAGGCCAGTGTGTGTGTGTGTCTTTGTGTGTGTGTGATGTGCTTGTGTGTAGCACAGGAATTCTGAATTATACTTACCCCTGGAATGTACCAGAGCTTTGATAACTCTTTCCTCTTCTGTCTTGGTTTTCATTTTAGCACCTACCTTGAAGATGATTAATTATCCAATACTTGGTGCATAGGAGGGGAGAGGATTCCTGAATCTAGCCAGGCTGCTGGCTCTCTGTGACTGGACCAGTACCTCCCACAGTCACTGAGCCTCGGTTTCTCTATCTGAGAAATGAAGCTGGAATATGTTAGCCTGGACTTGCCTTCTAGGTCTTGGTCAGTGACTTCTCCCAGCTTCTTCCTTTAGTCTGCTGAAGAGTTCTCATTCCTTCCTCAGCTCCTCTGAGAGAGGGTGCAGGATAAGACAGTGGCTGGCCTGCCTGTGACAGGCTGTTCTGAAACTCTGGAGACAGCCCAGGTGAACGCTCAGTGCTTCTACTGCACACAAGGGTGGTGGGGTGGCTTGGTTCCTTCCTTTCTGGACCCAAGGGGCTTCCACTCTAGACTGGTATTTTTCCTCCCTTGGCAAGGCTACAAAGGGGTGGCCAACTCTCCATGGATGCCTTAGTCCCTCAGTTCTGAGTGGACTTGCCCCCTTTGTGAAAGATGGGGAATGTGGGTAAGTGTGAAGGCGAGTTGCCACCTGGCAGCCTGCTGAACTCTTGCGTGGCTCATGGTGTCTCTATATGGGCACTAGGATAAGGTGACATGGGGGAGGAAGCTGGCCAGAAATATGAAAGGGAGCCTCTACCCAGCTCTGTTCCTCCTGGCCCTGTCCTTTCCTTTCTGGTGAGCCCTTGGGAGCGTTTGACTGACTGTTTGGGGGGAGGTGAGGGAGGCCAGACACTTCATGGGAGTTGGAGAACTCGAACTTGTGTAGGTGGTGGGCCTGGTGTGGGAAGAACAGTCCTTTCCCAAGCAGCATGGGGAAGAGGCTGTGACTCTGCCCCCTTCCCCAATGTCCCCGTCTGAGGACAAACAGAACTTCAGGTTTTGTAGGGTTGTATCAGGAAGTACTCAAAGCCTGGGGCCTGGGAAGGGAAGAGCCATAGCTCTCAGAATGGGTGTTCACAGAGAGGGGACCTGGGGAATGGTAAGAGCAGGAGGGAAAGGGCCACCGGGCTGTGTCTTCGCTTCCCCAGGGCCTGGGGCTGGAGTTTCCCCGTGACTTGTCTCCTCTCTGCTTGCATCTCTGAGTCTTGCTTTCAGATGCGCTCACGCACCAAATTACATTCTCTGAACAGAAAGAACCTCAAACAGGAGTACAAAGAAAATTCAGAAGCAGAAGAATTCTGGATAGCGGAGGTCCGGGAGCTGAGTCCGGGCTGCTTCCCCTGTGCAGGGAGCGTGAGAGGAGAGAGATTCTTGAAACCCTCCAGTTGCAGATCCTGGGCGCTGGCAGAACCCAGCCACCTGGGGGCGCCGCTGGACCCAAAGTACTCGTAGAGCACTGGCGCCAACTGAGGTGACCCCGCCCCGCCCAGCCGGATCTGACCCTTCGTTAGAGACGACTCTCTAACCCAGCACACTCGGTGTTGCAACGCTGCTCACCTAGCGCTAAAAGGAGGTGACCCTGTGCTAACGCGGCGACCCAGCCCTGAGCAGGTCTGACCCTGCGCTAACAGGTGTGCCCCTAAACTGACTGGGGAAGATCAGTCCTAACCTTATGTGCGTGGGCTAAACAGGTTCTTATTATGCTCTCGCTTTCAGTGCTTACTGCATAGATTAGGAGCTGAGGCTGTTCAGTCCTTGTGGAAACATAACTCTCTACACCCCACTCTCACACTGGTCGCTGCTCCATCCGTCTCTCATCTGGCCTTTTAAGCCAATTCTGGGGCTTCCCTTTGAAGAGAAGCCTGGACATGCCCTGCAGCCCTGGGACAAGCAGTTCACAATGTGTGGAAAGTGGCTGAAGGTGGGGAAAGAGAATTCCCAAAGGGAACTGATTCTGTGGAGGCTGGGCATCCTGGACACCAGGGCTCTGAGTGTCTTCCTGTGTCTGAAATCTTTTGACCCAGCATGGGATTTGGTACAACAAATAGTTATTCATTAAAAGAAAAATTCTAGGAGTCCAGTCAACCCTTTGATGAGCCCAAGAATCAATGATCCTATGGTTCATGAATCTGATTGTCCCTCTCTGACCCCAACTTCCCAAGCTTGAGATTAGAGCCTCTCCCCTGTGCTCCTACAACATCTGACTTTTTTTTTTAAAATTAAGTGAGAGGTAGAGAGGCAGAGACAGACTTACACATGTGCCCCGACTGGGATCCTCCCTTCAAGCCCCCTACTGGGCAATGCTTTGACCACCTGGGCCCACTGTTCCATTGCTCAGCAACTGAGCTATTTTAGCGCCTGAGGTGAGGCCATGGAGCCATCCTTGGTGCCCCGGGCCAACTTGCTTGAACCTCGAGCCATGGCTGTGGGAGGGGAAAGGGAAGTGTGAAAAAGCAGATGGTCTCTTCTCCTGTGTGCCCTGACTAGGAATTGAACCCAGCACCTCTATTCACCGGGTGGGTTCTCTACTGCTGAGCCAACTGGCCAGGGCCTACCTGGCACTTTTAAAGAACTGATTATGGTGTTATTTTCTGCTTACTGCTCCATTCACCTCAGTAGACTGGGAGCTCCTTGAGGGTAAGAGTTGAATATATCAATTACTCTGTCCCAGTGCATGGCACAAGGCCTGGCATGTGAGTGAATAAGTCAACCACGAATTAAAGTGAGATTGCCCAAAGACAAGTGGAGTAAATGTGATTCAGAAGTGTGACTTTTTTTTTTTAGATTTTATTTATTAATTTAGAGAGAGAGAGAGAGAGAGAGAGAGAGAGAGAGAGAGAGAGAATGGGAGGGCTGGGGGAAGAGGAGGAAGCATCAATTCCCTTATGTGCCTTGGCCAAACAAGCCCAGGGTTTTGAATAGGCAACCTCAGTGTTTCGGGTCGATACTTTATCCACTGTACCAGCACAGGTCAGGCAGAAATGTGACCCTTAATAAAATAATAACAATCTCTGGTGCCAGGTGTGGTGGGGCAGAGGGAGTGATCACAGCAGTATCCAAGCCAGGGACTAGGGGACCTGATTGAGCCCAGTATAGCAAGATAACCTGAAGGGAGAGGAGGCCCTTACTCAAGCTCAGCTATCTCAATTCTCATCTCTATTCTGGAAGGAGCATGGACGGACAGACACCCTCTGAAGGAGGGGGCCAGAGAACCATCTTCCCTCCATCCCCACTTTCCCATGATGCTGTCCTGGGTTTCCATAGCTGCACAGAGAAGATGAGCACCCCCTGCCCAAGAGCAGGAGCTCCAAGTGCTTGTTGGAGGTGGCGCAGGGTGGGAGAGGAAGGGGGTTTGGGCGGAGGAAGCGGCTTTCAAGGGTATGGGACAAAGAGACTGACTCAGCTGGGACCCAAAGGAGGCATCTTTCACTGGGATTGGAGAGGATTCATATTGTTTTTAACTCCTTTGTGACTTCCAATCTCCTTGGCTACCCAAACTACAGAGACCTAGTACATATTGGTTGGAAAACCAGACTGAGGCAGAATAATCTCAGAGAATGAAATTTAGGCTCCAGTGTGGGAAAGCAGTAGTCTCTTCCTTCCCTGTTAATATACACGGGTGGGAAAACATACGTTAATAGTAATAATAAAAAATATAATACGTCAGTAATACAAAAGTAGAATGTGTTTCATCTACTCACAACTGTAAAACTACTTTTGCCCGCCTTTGTATTTTCCTTAAACATGCATACTCTGTGTGGACCTGGAACAGGCTTGAGAAGGTAAGATAGCTCTGAATCAGATAATTCCCTGAGCACCCACCTGCCTCCCATCTAGCAAACTTTTACTGCCCCTTCCAGGCTTAGTCCACCAGAGAAGTGGGGTGGAGGGTACAGGACCAGAAGGGAATTTATCCAACTTCTTAACCCTGGGGAAACTCATGGTCATGTTGCTAGCTAGCTCTTAGTACTTTAGGTTGGGGCAATAAGTCCTGTGAAGGGGGATGAGGCACAGGAGACTTCCTGCAGGAAGTAGCATTAGAGCTGGGCCTTGAAGGTTGGGGAGAGTTCTGACAGTAGAAGGGTGAGTGTGGGCATCCAGGGCATTCCACTCTTGATGAGCAAGGGCATTTAGGAGAGCTGAAAGGGAGTCCAAAGTTAAGCTGGAAGGTGTACCCTGCGTTCCTCCTGTAATTTAATACATTAAGATTGTTTTTCATCCGTTTCATAAACCAAAGGCTCAATGGTGGTGGTAGTCAGGGTGGGGCACTTTGCTCCACCCAGTTGTTCAGAGACCCAGGACCTTCTAGCTCGGGGCTTCATCATTCTCTAGGGGAGGAGTATTTATGGGTTGTGTGTGTGTATGTGTGTGTGTGTGTGTGTGTGTTGTGGACCCCTTGGGCAGATTAATGAAGCCTGAGGACCCCTAAAAATAAAGATTTTTTTAATGCGTAAAATCC
Organism: Saccopteryx bilineata; assembly: GCF_036850765.1. NCBI lineage: Eukaryota > Metazoa > Chordata > Mammalia > Chiroptera > Emballonuridae > Saccopteryx > Saccopteryx bilineata. Next base: position 254,620,604 of record NC_089492.1, on the reverse strand, counting down.
AGTTCACAGAACTGCAAACAAAATCAATTGTATTGAAATTCAAGTATCAAAATATTAAAATTTTAATGCATGTAAAAACAATAGAATAAATTTGTGATATAATAACAAGTTAAATAAGAAAATAGCAATAGGATTAACAGTACAATTACAGTTCACATAAATGGCCTTTAGATATTTCTGCAATGACTTCACACGATACAGAAAAATACCTGTAATTTCTATGGGTGACAAAATTATAGGTATAGGGAATACTGCTGTGCTTTTTTGCATCCCTTATAATTGAATAAAATACCGAATTTTAGTTTAGAGGTTGTAAAAGTAAAGATGAAAAAATTTTTCATCCAAATTTATGGAGCACTCATTCAACAGATTCTCTCCATTGCCCCCTTGGGGGTTGTGGACCCCAGTTCTAGGCCCTTGGCATCCTCCACTGGGTCTTCCTAACTCAGTTATCAAAGGAGGAGAGAGAACAGAAGGTTCTTGAAGAGTTGTTGTACTTTTTTAATAGCCAGGTCTGCAGATGGGAAATATCACTTCTTGACCACTTTCCTTGGCAGAACTCAGTCATATGGCTCCACCTCACTGCGAGGGAGATGGGGAAATTTCATCCCTTTGTGTGTGCGGGAGGAAAAGAGACAGGGCTTGGTGACCACACCGCATTGCCTCTGCCATGCCTCTTTCTAGAGTGTTCTCTGTCCCATTTTCTGTTTTAAAGATCCATAAGAGGCTGTGACTGGCTTTGTTGAAAAATACAGAGTGTGGCCCTGGCTGGCTGGCTCAGTGGATAGAGTGTTGGCCTGGAGTGTGGAAGTCCTGGGTTCAGTTGCCATTCAGGGCGCACAAGAGAAGTGACCATCTGCTTCTCTTCTCATCCTTCTCCTTCTTCTCTCTTTCTTCCCCTCTTGGAGCCAGTGGCTCAATTGGTTTGGGCATGGCCCTGGGCACTGAGGATAGCTCAATTTGATTGAGTGTGTCAGCCTCAAGCACTAAAAATAGCTTGGTTGATTGTAGCATTGGCCCAAGACAGGGTTTGCCAGAAGGATCCCAGTCAGGGCACATGAAGGAGTCTGTCTCACTATCTTATCTCTTCACTTAAAAAATAAAAATAAAAGGGAGGAAAATACAGAGGACATCATCTCTTTACCTTGAAAAGGAAAGAAAGGAAAACAGAGAAAGAGAGAGATATTCCTTAATTCCAAGTCTAGTAAGCCCTGTTCAGTAGGCACAGAGACCTCTGACTCCAGTCTGTGCTGGGTGGGCCCTCTCCTCCCTACTCTCACCTCGGTCCCACCATGTTCCACCCTGTGCAGAGAGGTGACTCAGAACAGTCTTGGCTCCCAGCAGGCTGTGGCATGCCCAGATGGAGGCCCACCCGTGGACCAACCCTGTTCCATCTGCTCCTCTTTCTCTTCACCAGGATTCGTTGGGACTGGTCCACCTTTCGGAATGTGGCTCACTGTGCATGAAAGAGGCCCCTGTGAGTATGTGTGGTAGGGAGAGGAATAAACTAACATTAGCCATACCATTGTCCCTAGGAAAAGTCACCTGAAACCAAACCTGGTAGATGCTTAGTAAGTAAATGTTGATTCGAAGATCTATCTGAATGAATTACTTTCTTTCCCTGGAGGTCTTATGCTTCCTTATCACCTGCATCTTCATTCTTCTGCTTACCCACTTATATTGCAGTAGGTCTGCCAGTGATTTTCCCTTCAGCCAACTCAGATCCTTTGTGGAATGAGGCAGGCCACATAAGCACACGTACATATTAACAATAAAATCTCCACGTGGGCGGATAGCTGCTCCCTGTCATCTTACCCGAATCTCCTGACTTCTCCCCTACTGGCGATCTCCATCAATGAGATGGCTCAAAGATCTCACCAGAAAGCATTTCCACACTCATTGTCTTATTTAGTCCCCACAGGGCCCTTGAGATGGGCATGGGAGTCACTGTTTTCCAGATGAGACGCTGCAGTTCCGTGCCTGGTCACACCGTAAATAGCATCAGGACTTGAACTCAGATCCTCTGACTCCATGGCTCCTCATGCTTTCCCACCCTTACTCTAAGGTGTTCTTTTTCTTCTCCCCACCAGCTTCCTGTTTCTCCTTGGGCCTCCAGTCTGGTCCCTGGCAGGGTGGCTGAGGGAGGTATGTTCACCCCTTCACTGCTCTGCCCATTCAAGGCCCCAGGGAGGTTTCCTTGCGGACTCAGCAGCTTAGACCCTCAGGGCAGGACTGCTTCTCATCAGTGACTCGCTAAGTGACAGGAGGGACCCTGGTCCTGCTGCAGGAGCATTCTAGTGGCCTATCGCTCAGTGCAGCCCTGGGGCTCGTTTGGGCCTCAGTCTCCACATCCACCCTACTAACATTCTTTCTCCCCTCTCATTCTCCTCTCTCCCTTGTCCCCCTCCCCCTGCCCCATTTGGCTTGCTGACCTATCTCTGTGCCCAGTCTGACTCTCCTGGTCACAGGAGGCCTGGACCTCCATCAGCCGCTCAGGTCCTTCTGCTGCCTCCACCCCACAGAACCAGCTCGGCACCCTGCTCAGCACCTCCCGGAAGGGGACTGGGGCTGATCCCTGTCCTCACAGACCAGGCAATGCAGAGGGTTCAAGACAAGCTGTAAACCCATTTCCTCCAGGCTCTCAACCTGCCAGCTTCCAGTCTTGGGCCATCCCCTCGGTGATTATGGATGTTCCTGAATGGATTCTCCTCTGGGCTGATGGGCCCCCGTTCTATCTGCTGCCCTCACGGCACTAGCCCATTCTCATTCCTCTCCCTTACCCCCTGCTCCTTCACCTCTTTCAGAACTGCCTTCCTCGTTGCTCCATTAATAGGGAGGTCTGTGGGGACCTGGTTTCTGTGTGTTTGCTCTCCTTTAGTTATGCAGGGGCAGCCCCACTCTGCAAAAACTCCCTGAGGAGAGGGCCTTCGACAGAGCCTGAATGCTGGGTTTCCTCGTACAGACAGTCACAGAGAGGCGGCTGTGCTTGTGCATGATCACAGGCACAGCCACCCGCCCCACAACTCCCACAGGCACAGCCACCACCCCACAACTCCCACAGGCACAGCCACCCGCCCCACAACTCCCACAGGCACTGACACCCACCCCACAACTCCCACAGGCACAGCCACCCGCCCCACAACTCCCACAGGCACAGCCACCCACCCCACAACTCCCACAGGCACAGCCACCCACCCCACAACTCCCACAGGCACAGCCACCCACCCCACAACTCCCACAGGCACTGACACCCACCCCACAACTCCCACAGGCACTGACACCCACCCCACAACTCCCACAGGCACTGACACCAGAGGTAGAGTCGGGTTCGGGTACGTACACCAGGATGAACATTTTCCAACATACGTAGATGTGTTGCAAATGAACTCTCTAAAAATCTACCACTTAGATAAAACAATGATCAGATACAGGTACATCCAAGTGACAGATGCATTTAATACAACTAAGTGAAAACATATGTTTAGTATTTTTCTGATTTCACTATTGCAGAAACGAGCATGTGGGTAACTTTCCCATAAATCATTACGTGGGGAGAGCATATTTTGTGGAAATATACGTGGGATGAGCATTACTAGCAACCACTCCCTTGTGCAATCTCCCATATACAGAGCATCCTCAGCTGTTCCTTGTGTCACGTCTTGTATGTTGATGACAAGAGCCATGTGGACTGGGTGGGTTGGAAGTCTGTGATACATGGCATGTGTATTGGTGGGTATGTCCCAGAACAGGGAACTCGGATCATTCTATGATGGTAATTGTGAAGAGGTGTTTGTGTGATGGGGTATTTGGCATGTCTGCCCATGTGTGCACTCCTGGGGCCAGCAGGAGAGCTGTGCAAGCTTCAGGAGCAGCAGAGAAAGCAGCCAGCCTGGCTCTCGGGAGAGACACTCATGTGTGAAGAGCTCAGCGCTCAAAAGCGGCTGTTTAACAACTTGAGCATCAAATTATAGCCCACGTGGACAGAGGTGTCAGAGGCCGCTGGTTGCTGTAAATACTTCAGTGCAATTGACAACAGCTTGTGGAGGGCTAAGTGAGATGAGGAGGGGGCACAGGGATAGGCAATGCCTCCAGCAGGGAGCCTCTGGCCCACAGTCCTCTCTCTGCTGGATCTACTGGTGGTGGGAGGGGGTATAGGTGGGCCTCAGACTGGTTCTGATAATCCATCACTGACAGCTGGGTGACCTTTGGTAAAAGGCTTACCTACTCCGTGCCTCAGTTTCTCTATCTGAAGAAAAAGCAACCAACAGAAATCATAATATCCTGTGAGATCTTTGTGAGGAATTATAGGAACTTCTTTTACCTGAAAGCACTTGTTGTGTTCCTACAGACACTAGTTTTGTTGCCTGTGCGGATAATGCACGAGAATTAACACAGCGCCTCTCACATAGGAAACCCTCAAACATGTTAGCTAATGTTGTCAGCCTATTGCTATTGTCTTCGTAAAGCTGGACCCATAGCTGAAGATACCACAGCTCTTCCAAATATGAGTGGAAGAAAGGCTTCACAGAGGGCAGCCAGTGGACCTTTGGGGTTTGCAGAGATGTTTTTAGTCTCTAGTCTTTCAGAGAATCCTGCTGGACAGGATCTGAGAGAGTCTGCCCAGGGAGCTCTCTCTGTAGATCTGCCTGTCTTCATTATTGCGTTGGCTGCTGCATTCTTAAAAGTCATGTGTACATGTACCACATCTTCTTTATCCAGTCCTCTATTGAAGGGCACTTTGGTCGTTTCCATGTCTTGGCCACTGTGAATAATGCTGTGATGAACATGGGGGTGCATATGTCTTTACGTACCAATGGAATACTTCTCAGTCATAAGAAATGATGACATAGTATCATTTATGACAACATGGATGGACCTTGACAACATTATACTGAGTGAAATAATTAAACCAGAAAAAGCTAAGAACTGTATGGTTCCATACATAGGTGGGACACAAAATTGAGACTCATGGACATAAATAGGAATGCAGTGGTTACCAGGGGGTAAGAAGTGGGGAGAGGGAGGAGTATGGGGGACAGAGAGGGACATTGAGGGACAAATATAAGGTGACGGAGGATGATTTGACTTTGGGTGATGGCTATACAACATAATTGACTGTCCAAATGACGTGGAGATGTTTGCCCAAAATCTATGTACTCTAGTTGACCAATGTCACACTGTTAAATTTAATCGTCTAAATAAAAAGAAAAAAAAAAAGGGAGGGGGAAAAAGTCATGTGTAAATGGGTTTTTCCAAACTCAATCCCAGTTAAAATGCACTAGCAGATCTGAGGGTTTAAGTGTCCCTGTGGTGAATTCTTTTGTAAAGCAAAGAATCTTGTGAATGTATCTATTTTGTAAAATACAGATATTTATAAAATAGTAATAGTCAGGATGTCTTGAGTGCCTACTATGTGCCAACATCTATTGTTTAATTGTAAACTTCACAACAAGCCTGTGAGGGTCAATGTCCCAATTTCCAGAAGAAGATGCACAGAGAGGACCACACCCTTGCTCACTGTCACACAGCTAGAATGTGGTTGAATTGCGATGGGAATTTGGTCCAGCTCATATGAAAGCAGTGCTTCTTCTACTGTGTCCTCCTCTGCATGTCCCTGTCCTCCCCTCTCGGCTCCCCTCCTCCCTTCCATTTTTTACAATTACACAAGAATCATTGTTTGGAATTTATTATAAAGAGGGTAGTTCTTAGCCTGGTGTAATAAATGTTTACCTAAACCACAAAGACTTTATCAGTGTTTAAAAGCAGAAGCAATGACTGTATCAGGTCTCTTGAGCTTGTAAGACTTCTTGTTAAAATTGTTTTCTTATGAACATTTTCAAATATACACAGAAGTAGTATAATACAATGAATTACATATAGACTCGCCATTTAGATTTACTACTGTAAAATTTTAGCTTCATCTATTCTCTACTACTTTTTAGATCCCATTTTAATTTTTTTAAAATTCTTTTATTTACAGAGACAGAGACAGAGTCAGAGAGAGGGATAGATAGGGACAGACAGACAGGAATGGAGAGAGATGAGAAGCATCAATCATTAGTTTTTAGTTGCGACACCTTAGTTGTTCATTGATTGTCCTCTCATATGTGCCTTGACACCGCGGGCCTTCAGCAGACCGAGTAACCCCTTGCTCAAGCCAGGGACCTTGGGTCCAAGCTGGTGAGCTCTGCTCAAACCAGATGAGCCCGCGCTCAAGTTGGTGACCTCGGGGTCTCAAACCTGGGTCCTCCGCATCCCAGTCTGATGCTTTATCCACTGCACCACTGCCTGGTCAGGCCTATTTTAATTTTTTGAGAAAAGGATTGTTGTATCATCTACGCTGGTATTATGGTCATTCTTTGAACTGTATATGCCCTTGGAGTTGTTTATATTTATATTTCATTTATTTAAATTATCAGTTTCTGTAAACAGCGTCTTTCCCTACACTGCTATGAATAGTTATTATGTGAGCCTGTAGGTCTTATGATTGTATTGCTTATTGTTGGCTTCTTCCTGTACCATGTTAAATGTTTCCTGATCAGGGCTCTGGCCAGGTAGCTCTGTTGGCTAGAGCTTCCTCCTGATATACCAAGGTTGTGGGTTCAATCCCTGGTCAAAGGACATACAAGAACCAGCCAATGAATACATAAATAAGTGGAACAACAAATTGATGTTTCTCTTTTCCTTTCTTTCTAAAATCAATCAATCAATAAAAATTTTTAAATGTTTCCTGATTAGATTCACTTGAGGAAGGAAGTTCATAGGGAAATGGAAGGGACCATGTTATCCAGGATCCCCATTCCCCACGGCTCAAGTTATTTGATGGTCACCAGATATTAGCTTTTTCTTGTAAGATGCAGTGAATTTCTCTGATCCTCTTCCTCAAGTGAACAATTGTGACAACAGTCAATAATAATAACCATAATCATCTACCACTTTCCATTTTCTCCAAGATTTTTTTTTGAGTGAGAGGAAGGGGTACAGACTCCCACATCGCCCAACCAGGATTCACCCAGCAACCACCATCTGGGTTGGATGCTTGAATCAATTGAGCTATCCTCAGCTCCTGAGGCCAATGCTCAGACTAACTGAGCCACTGGCTACAAGAGGGGAAGAGAGAGAGAAGGGGAGGAGGGAGAGGAAGAGAAGCAGATGATTGCTTTTCATATGTGTCTTGACCAGGAATGGAACCCGGGATGTCTGCAAGCCTGGCCAATGCTCTGTCCACTGAGCTAAATGGCTAGGGCTTAAAGACCTCTTTTTTAATGCCTGTATGAGTGGCCTTGATTCTTTTTCAATTATTGGCTGTCATATATTGAATTCACCCATGAAGAATCCTGCCTATAGTTATGGCATCTTGGATAGGGTGCTGGGTGAAAGCAGCAGGAGGAAGTTCTTCCATCTTAGAGACTTCCAGGACTTCTGCTCCTTCACAACATACGCACCTTTGGCCACAGGTCTGTTGGAAGTATCTTTGCTTGTAGATACAGGTATGGGGTGTTCCAAGCACAAGTCTATAGAGGGAGGTGACTTCTAGACCACGAGACCTGCCCTTCTGATGTGGGATTAAGTGTTTTGACACCTGGGCAGTGGCTTCTAAAGCAATTGGCTGAGTAGAGCAGATCATCCTCAGAGTGGCAGATGGCTGCCCCTGCATACCCCCTGCAGCTGCCTGGGTGGTCATCTCGTGGAATCATCAGAGGATTCCATGAGAATCCAGTCTGGTGGGCTGGCAGCAACACTGTAGCAAAGGCCTCCCTGCTTCACACCAGCTCACATACCCATCCGTTCTGCTCACAAGAGGGCCAGGCAGGAGCCATCTCTGAGGAGCTAATACTCCAGGAAAACTGAACAGTTTCTCTAAGGATCTTGAAACACACTTGCATCCTAGATTGGCTTTTCATTATCTTTACAAGATACTGTCCTCCGGGCCTGTCATAATTACAGAATTTAATTTAGCTTTCACCTCTCTTTTAAATTTACAATGAACACTGTCTTACCATGGCTTGACCTTTTCCTCTCTGACTTTACCTTGTCCTACCAAATTATCTCTGAACAACAGTCATTCATGAAAAATGTTCATCGTTTCAATTTCTGAACAATTTTGGGGCAGTAAATGGCAATTTGATTTTGTACTGGTTGAAGCTATGTCTTTTTGCCACACTGTGTTTTGATTGTCAAGAAACCCACTTACAAATTATTAAAAAGGTATTTAAAAAACTACCCAAGATGATAAAAAGATATAAAAAAAATACCCAAGCTGATGACTTTGAGCAAAATAGGAAAAATTAAAAATGACCAGACTTTGACCATAAGAATGACACTGCTTAGCATAGATTTTGAGATCTATGCAGTTCACATTCAGACATCTAAGCCTTGACCAACAGCACACTGAGACATCAGACAGGCCTTATAAACATCGTCATAGGTTCACTGATGTGCTTCCAAACCTTTCAACAACATGGTGCGCATAGAACATCATGGTCTTTGTTTGGCATCCTGTGGTAAATGGAAGGAGATTGTGGTGAGAGGCCCTGGGACTGTGGAGATCAGGGATTGCACCCACCGTGTAAGCACAAGGATGAGATTGTGCTCACACCGAGGGTCCACCTACCCCAGCAGAGGGAAAGTTCAGAGGCTGAGTGATTGCATCTGGACAGGGGAACTTTGGAAGGCTCCCTGGAGGAGGTAGGCATTGGTTGAAGGCCTTAAAGATTTAAGAGCATCTCCATTAAGTGGAGGAGGTAGGGGAAGGAAGAGGCTGACATTATCATTGAGCACTGCCAGGTGATGGTGGCACTCCCGGGAGAGGGGATATGAACAGAGGTATGTTAGGGAATGCTTTTTAGCATTTCCATTTGCAATTGTGGGATCTCTTTTTAATGCCTTTTGAGAGCAAGGACCCTACCTGCCTATGCATCACTGTATCCTCAGCACCACAGCATGTAGTAGGTACTAGTTTGGTGCTTGTCTCCAGCAGGGCCTTGAAGGATGGTAGATTTGGATACAGAGATGGGACAGTAGATTTAGAGAGGAGAAGGGAGGGCATTCCTGGAGGGGTGGTAATGTGGGCAAAGGCACAGAGGTAGGAAAGCATGAAACATGTGTGGAGATCAATGAGGAGCCTGGTTTGTCTGGAAAAATGGGCTTCTGCCAGGGAATTGTGGTGATGAGGTTGGAAGGTGGGCAGGAATGCTACATTTTCCAGGTTGGCTTTGAGGCTGCAACCGTAATTCCCTGCAGAAGGGAAGGCTTGGGCAGCAGAAGGGTTTGCTGTGTGGCCTATGGTGGATGGGGTGGGTGGACAGGAGGCTGTGGCCACCTCCTTGAGTTTCTGTCCAGCCCCTCGTCTCTTCCGGTGTTATGCAATGGGGAGTTGAGAGAAGGGCCAAAACTGTGATTTTTTTCCTTATAAGCAGACACACACACACACACACACACACACACACACACACACATGAATCCTAAGAGTGATTTTTTTTCCATTTGTCAAGAGCCAGAAAAAGGCTGAAGGTATAAAGTTCAGAACTGGCAGGGCCAGAGGGCCGACAGAAAGGCTAAGGATCTCCGAGTTTCATCGGCTGCAGCCACAGTTGGGAACTGGGGGAAAAAAGGGAAGAATTTCCATGAGGCCTCCGCAGTGGCCTGTGAAAGGCTGTGTGGAGTTTCTGGAGGAGGTGTA